>NC_064883.1:7717288-8968538 GCF_929443795.1 Astur gentilis | reverse complement strand
CCAGCTGGGCTTTCAACTTTCCACAACAGTCAGCTAGCTCCATGCTACCAAGTGCACACTGACAAAATGCTCCAGTTTAAAACACGGCATGAAAGTGCTATTAATGCTTGGAGCGCTGCTGGATTCCTCCCCTTGTACAGGATATGAAAAAAAAAAAAAAAAGAGATTTTTAGCCCTGTAAGATTAAACAATCATCATGGTTTTAAGGGCTTAATCTGCTGGCATGCAGACTGCTGGCTGATAAGTCTCCGAGTCTGAGTGTAATTGGATGCAGCATCGGATTCAGTTGTGTGGGCTTTCCCGGGGCTTTTTGTTTGTTTGTTCGTTTTTAACACGCTGTGGACTTGAAGTGATCTGTCCCTGGAAATGCCTTTGGGCGTGAAGCTGTAACACTGTCCCCTTGGGACGGTATTTTGGCAGCACCTAGCTGGAGACCACTGCTTGGGGAGGTGGGGGGGGGAAGGTTGCTCAGTGTATGAATTCAGGCTATTGTTCGAGGCACACATCTGCCTTAAGAAATCGCACGGCACAGGCCGTTACTTATTCAGATGCAGAAGCTCCTTCCGTCCCACAAGACGGCCCATTCAAGTCACATGCCAGAGGTCTCGGCAGAATGGGCTGCAGCTGCTTCAAATCTGCTGTCTAACATCAGAAGCAGTTGGACAAACTGTACCGTACTGACTACAGTCAGGCTCCCGGGCGCCGAGGAAGACAGGGAAAAGATTTGGGATCCCAGCGCTATGTTCTCAGAGGATCTGTGGCTGGAAAATGAGAAAAACTGTGCCGTTGTTCACAAGTCGAAGCGAGGAAGGAAGCGCCAAGAGCTCCTGGCTGTGGCCCTGGGGGTGAAGGTGGGAGTCAAGGGGGCACTTTTGTGGCAACCTCTGAAACTCTTTGCCTATTCACAGATCACCTCCTTGGTCAGAAGAGCAGCCTTAACTCAAAATGACAACCACTTCAACTATGAAAAAGCACACAATTTTAAGGTAAGCACAACTTCTTATTCTTTTCAGCTAAAAAGTTCTGTTTAGATGCTTTACATTTTATTTTTTGCTGTGATAGGGTTTTCACGTACCCATCTATACTAGCTCTGAGAAGAGTGTTGATAAAAGCATTTTTCTTATTACTTGACTGCATTCTTAATATGCTTTTACACAGGCACTTAATCTAAATAACCGTTTTGCTACTCACTACTACTCACTACACTACTTGACGCATTTTAGCTCTTTTTGCCCAGATTCAGTTTTCTTTTTTTTTTTTCCCCAGAAACAAAGTACTTCATATTGATTGTCTTTATCTTAAAAGTGTATCCATTTTTAAATGAGAAAAAGGCCCCTTTTCAACTATTATCAGAAGCCAGTAGCATTTTACCAGCAAACATTTTGGACCATTTCTGTTTTCAGAAGAAGTTGAGGGAGCTCGGGTGCTCCTAACAATAAAGCAGAGCACAACGGTGGTATTGTCTCCTAGCTTTTGTTCCACCACCATATGCTAAGGAAATGCTCTCAAGAGTCCCACAGATCTCTAGGATCTGAGTTTGTGTTTGCTTGTCAAACTAAACTAAATAGCTGGACAAACACGGGGATGTTTAAATGGATCGTATTTTTGCTGTCATATACCTACAAAATCAGATTCTTAGGGGGTTTTTTTCCCCAACTGCTGTGTCTGGCATGCTGCAGCAGGGAAGTGACTCAGCTGTGGAAGTGGACCTTCCAGGCAGCTTGTACTAAAATGTTTTGCCAAAAGGACTGTGCTGGTTTCAGAGTATGCCAGCCAGTTACTATATCTAATGCTGTCAAATTGCGGTTTGATGCTTATCGGGGTGGATACAGAGAGAATAAGAGGCAGTAACAAGACAAGAAAGGAATGCATCTCGGCTTTGAAACCTCAGTTTACTTAATGCTCCTTGAGGATGCTGATCTGGGTCACTGTCAGAATAGTTCAGCTCATTAGGAGAAAGAATTTTCTGATACTCATCTGAGGCCTGTCAAAAAAAGAGAAGCACTGATTAAAATGATTTCACTGTTTTCCTGGTTTAGCAAAAAGTCTTCGCTTATTTTTCTACATATTCTGCCATGCAGACTTTGCTCTCCTCTGCAGTGCTTCTGCAGTAGTTGGTAAATCAATAATTTAATATTAGTGAGCAAAGCAAATAATAGCATCCCTCTTTTCATTCCCCCTCCTTGACTCAGTCTACAGAAAAGTCAATATTTATCTCACTGGTCATCATTGAAGGAAATAGGTGAAATACTCTGTTTTCTTGCTTGACTAAACTAGCTTTAATTCTTTCTGGGTTTTGCCCTCATTATCATTTTAATATCAAAACTATTTTAGTTTAACTAGAAAATATTTTCTCATGACTGAGACTTTTTTCCACTTTGACCCATGCATTCTTTTCTCTTAAAAATTCCCCTTGTTTTGGCTTTGATTTATAATTGGACATGTGCCCAGTCAACTTTGTGTTTGCACAATCTAGCTGTTGTACAGTCTCTGTTCCTTTCTGTTTCAAAAGAGTCATGTTTAACTGGAAAATCACATGACTAAAATATGTATGTATTCACAAGCTTGACAGCAGAAAATTACTGTTTTATCCTAGCAGAGGCCATTAAAAACTTACAGAAGAAACATTAAAAGTAATAAATTGTCCAGAAAGGCCAGTCGAAAGTGTTACATTTACTTAATGAACAAATAAGTTCACTATGCAAATACAGGTAGTTTTCCAAAGGATTATATTAAAACATGTCTAGTTGAACAAAAAATGCGGATAGAATGCTTAGAGTAGAATATTTAGATTTAAAAGATGGGTAAATTAAAGTCTAGTATCTTTAATATATTCCATATTCATCACATAAAAGGGTTACAAAATTATTTAAAAGGGAAAGAATGGCTTTATTGGTCTTGGGGCAAAATTCTTAATGGCTTTTGGCAGCACTCAGGCTATGATGATATGGGATTTATCTGAAAGAGAATGCTATTTTGCAGACGTTCAAAGAGTTGTCTTCCCCATTTTTAAGTGAATACTGACATGTATTGTATCATTCATCTCAGTTCACAGGGACAAAGGTTACACATCACAGTGTCCATCATAATCTTGTCATAGGCAATTCTTCAGGAACAAACAGACACTCTTTAGCTCTTGTCCTTTAGCCATGAAGAATCTTAAAATTGAAGGGCACATTTTTAGCGAAGCTGATGAGATTTTTGTGGGTCTTACACCAAAGATCGTACCTACTAGAAGAGAGAAGGAACAAAGGAAGAAATAGACTCAAGGCACAAATTCAGAGCAAGGATGGATCTCCCTCTATCCTTTCCAAGCTAATATAAAAATTAAAAAGAAGTGCTGGAGTTTGGAGAGTGAGGGTGCTGGGTTATGCTATTCTGAGCATCCGTGCTTTCTCCTTCAGTTTCTCTTCCAAATTTCAAGGCACTCAAGGCAATGAACAAAAAAAAAAGATTTAGGATCCAGACTGATTTGTTAAGCTGGGTTCATCTTGAGCACACAACACAGTTGCATGGATTTAGGTTTGGAGCTAGCATCTGTCTGGCGGGACTACTTTGCATAAGCCAGTGTAGACATACCGTAATTCAGGAAAGAGAATAAATCGCTGAGGCCCTGTTTATAAAAACACAGAGGTATTTCTGTAACTATGTGGGTGTCAGCCTAACTGGATTGCAAAGTCCTCTTGCATCTCGTTACAGTTACATCTTGTTACAGCCCAGCAGGCTCTTTGGGATGTGCTTTACCTGCCAACTTCAGTGGGGTCCCAGCTGGTGGTGAGGTCACCTCGTGCCCGAGGGTGGCAGCATGGAGTTTGGGGATGCTCCACACGTTTTGTTCTAGGCTGGGAATTCATGAGAGGGCCTCTGTGCTGCTTTAAGTGAGCAAATACAGCTGAATAATGTGCATTTACCACAATATTGCGCCTGTTTACTACTATAGCATGGGCAAATCCTGTTTGCAGGGGGGCTAGTGGAGTAAAGGCAGCGGATTACGGACAAGTCAGACGATCTGCTGGGAGAAAGGAGGCTCTGGGATAAATTTCCCCTTGTGTTAATCGCTGCAGATAAACACTGCTTCTGGGAGACAAAGGGTTTGGGGGAGGCATTTTTTACAGACATCATGAAGATTATGTGTATGTATTTAAACAAAAAATAACAGCAGAGTCAGCTTTTCTTCCCCGCAAAGAGCTCAGGTTCAGCAGGAGTCCACAGAAGAGTACAAATGCGCATGTATTCAGGCGGAAGTCTGAAAAATCTCTTATTTTCTTTGGATGCAAATAGAAAAGGCTTCAAACCCAGTCAGATAAACAATAAGATTGTCTCAGAAACAGCATCATATAATGCCAATAAAAAACATGTGTTTCAATTCAGGGCAATTTTTAGTTTGTTTCTGCAATATTGCTGAAGGGATTATTTTGTTTTGCCACTGTATTGGCACTCCTTAACTGTGGTTGTAGTTTCTTCCTCTGTGAACACGGCTTAGACGCAGACTAAAACTGCATGAGATAGCACCTGTGGAGGGAATTCTGCCATTTGGAAGCAAGGGCACCACCGGGCTGAAGGGCGAAGGTGAGAGCACAGGAGAGCAGTAAGAAGAGACATGCAGTGTAGTATTGGGTGAGATTGTCCAGCAGAGAACCATAGAATCATTTAGCTTGGAAAAGACCTTTAAGATCATCGAGTCCAACTGTCAACCATGCCCACTAAACCATGTCCTGAAGTGCCTTGTCTACACACTTTTTGAATACCTCCAGGGATGGTGACTCAACCATTTCCCTGGGCAGCCTGTTCCAATGCCTGACAACCCCTTCAGTAAAGGAATTTTTTCCTAATATCCAATCTAAACCTCCCCTGCCGCAACTTGAGGCCATTTCCTCTCATCCTAAACAGGAAGAGAGGATGAATGTAAGAAACAACTTTTAATTGAAAGAGCTGGAAAGGAAATAGAGTGAAGAAGTTAGGAGTTAGACATTGTGGAAAGAAGGTGAAAGACTGAACAAGAAAAGTACAGTGTATAGTCTGAAACATCATGTTTTTAGCTTATATGAAGAAATGCCTCCCTGTAAATTCTTCTTAAAAGTTGGAATTATGTGTTGACTGTAGCCCACACAGCCCGACCCTATGCTGTGTGTACACAGAGAGGTCTCCTGAGACTGCAGGATGGGGTAGGGACCAATAATAAATAGATCTTGATCATGTTTCCAAAAATCTAACCCCAGGCCATTTGTAATGATGCTGTTGCAAAGGATGGGGCAAAACCTAAAAACTCATCTCAAAAACCTAAGACTTGCTGTTACCTCTCCTTGATTAAAACAGAGATGAGGACAATCTGGCAGGTAAAATTCCCATTTACCGTTGAAAAGTGTTGTGTGCAAGCTTTGGGCTACATTTGAGTGTCGTGTTCATAGGAACAGACCTCATTATTTCTTTAAAATTAATGGCAAGCCATAAAAAACTTAGTTCAAAACTGCATCTTAAGAGATTTTTTTTTCCACCTTCATCTAGAAACTTTTGAAGATCGCCCTTTTTCAGTTAGAGATAGCTAGTATTTTCCTGTTCCAGCTTGACCAGAAACCACCAAGACTCACTTTTCTGAGGGCATTTCAGTTGGGAACTTGTCATTTGAGCTAAAATCCAGATCTGTGAAAAAATCTGAAGTGAATGAATAAAGAGAGCTAAACCTTTGAGGGCCACCAAGCTGAAGGGAACAAGGGAAGCGTGCGAAGTCAGCTCTTCTCAGATGCAGCCCTTAGTCAGCATTGGTGACTGTTTCCCATTAATGACAGAAGAGATCAAGGAATAATCAGCTACCATTTTCTAAATATGCCACAGTGAGAACAGCTGAAATAAGCTTTAAGTAAAGTGAGCAAGTAGGGCCCAAATACCCTAGCAACTGTGATGGACTTTAAAAGTGAAATGGTGCAGTTTTTAAAATCCCGAAAGGGCTTTTACAGCCACTTCTCACGAGGTTAGTTTTTGTAAACCGCTGCAAAGCAGAAGACAGTTAGCTATCTTCCCACAGCAGATGATTTCCACCCACAATTAAATGCAGGTGCTGACCTACTAATTATGTGGTTATCAGTCTAAAAACGCAGGTATAATTAGTGGTATCCATAGTTTTGTATCCGCTGAAGATCACGTAGAGCATGTGCCTGAAACTCAGGTGACCAGCTGATGTGAGGTACGGCCATTTACGCCCACTACAAGCCATGTCTGAAATTCTTGCTACCCACCCTGCAAAACAAAATAAGATGAAATAAAAAAGACGTAAGTGTCTGTATCTATCAATCTATCTATCTCTAACTTTACTGCAAAGTGTAGTTTCCCAGAGATACACAATTTTCTGAGAGGTAAAATACCATTTCAAAAAATAAATATGACCAGTCAGACATTCCAGTTTTGACCTTTACTGTCAAAAGGGAGGAAGAATTACTATTGCTTTAAGCTTATTCATGCAACTATTGACTGTGAGTAGTTGGTCAGCAGTCATTTGTGGTAAGGCTGACATTTTTACCACTTAAATCAGAAAGAGAGGTCTGTATTAAAACCACAATACTTCATCTTCCTGGGGAATGGACTCGAGTACAGGCTTATTTAGGGGTGATCCTGCAGACAAATGAGTTGAAAACATTAGCAAGCCAAATGCTTGGCTTAAAACTTCACCAAGTTTATCTGAAAAGGGCAATGACCATTTTTTTACTGTATGAAAAGTAAAGAGCAGCTTTCCCCATCCCAGGGGGTGGAAGTGGCCTTTCAGCCATCCACCTGATGGGTAAACAAGAGCAGAGAGAAGGAAAAGGAAGCATTAGCAGCCAGAGTGTGCATGATTTATGTTTTGTTAAGCTCAATTAAGTCTCTGGCTGGAACTAGCTCATGCCATCTCCATTCACATGGGCGTAGACCTCACTATTTACTCTTCCTTTCGATGAGAATGAAATGCTTACTTCACCAGAACATACATCTTAAATAAAAAGGTCTTCCGCCATAGCCTTTGGAAAAGCAGTGGAGGAGGCAGCGGTGGTGTGCAAATCCTGGCTGGGCAGCCATGGGCTCTGTCAGCACACAGGTTATTTTATTCTTCCTTATTTACTCATGTGTGGACTGTAGCAAAATGAAATTTGGTCTACTGAAAAAGAGCCTACTGACATCTTGTCCCTATGTGAGTTCAGTTTACTTACTTGTGTCGGGAAGGGTGTTGTTTCCCTTTGTCACTAATGGATTCCAGTGTGCAAAATCAGATCATTACCCAGCCGCTGCCTGGCGTGGCTGCACAAATCAGTCACCCCTGATACAAATTTACAGCAATTACCTCGAGTTTTGTTCAGTGTTGTTGCATAGAAATGCACATGTAACACCATAGTCATAGGGCCTTCAAACCTGAGTGGTGCTTTTAGCACGTGGCTCTTGCACCAGATCTGTGGTCACACACAGTTATGGGGAACCAAAACGTGGTGCATTCAAAGGGACTCTCTGTCACTCCATTTCCCCTACTTTCAAGTGATCTGTTGAGCATTTGAATCTCAGAAACATTCCTGTTTTGTTTGAACTAGTCAAATAAAAGCACTGATTACATTTCCTTCGATTATTAGTTTTACTTTTTTCTCCTTTGACTAGTGAACCTGGTTTCCTCCCCTCACTATAGCTAAAATGTCAGCTAGCAAAAATGGTTTGTTTTCCATGTCGTACACAGCCTGGTTCTCTGTTATGTTAAGCCTATTGAAAGATAAACTTCAAGATCAAAGCAAATTTCTGTCCCCATGGTTTATTTCATCTAGACTTTGGAAAGATGTGGGCACTGTGTGCTAAAGATTTACTCCTACTGAGTCTTCTGTTGTTTATCCATTTCAGTTATTCCATCTGTCAGACCATCTGCCTCGCAATGACCCCATTTCTATTTTTTTCCCCCCATTTGTATTACAGGTCCATACGTTTCGAGGTCCACACTGGTGTGAATACTGCGCCAACTTCATGTGGGGTCTCATCGCTCAGGGAGTGAGGTGTTCAGGTAGCTCTTTAACATTTTCTGTCATTCTCTTGAAATGCTCAGACATCTTTCCCACCCCCAGCCTGCACTCCCTGCAGGAGGGAGGGTAGGGATTACTTTACAGAACAAGGCAAGAAATCCTCCCACACAAGTTAGAGTGTTTTCATTTTCCCCATTAGCTGGTTTAGAAATGAAGTCACCAGCCCTCGGTCGCTGAGGGTGACATCCTTTTGGTAGTACCTTGGTCATGTGTGTGCCTTTGGTGTATACATTAAGAACTGATCTTTATGGTAAGTTATCCCTGAATGTTTTTATGTCTTAAGAAACAAGCCCTGGAAATGGCAGAGCCAGCCAGCAACTAGGCTTCGTAACTCATCTTTTTGCCACCAATTGCTGAGAAGTGCCCTTGTCTGCAAAAAAACTGTCACCTGTTTCCTATAAAAATACCATGCATTGCTGCAAGCCTGAAGTATCCCACCTTGAGGGAAAGCAAAAAATGCAACCTTCATTTTCCTAGAAGGATTAATTTTCTGGTGCCTCTATAACTCTATTAGCATTTTAACAGTGCTTTAAATATTTTAAAACTGTTTGTTCTCTTGGGAAAAATAATCCTCTTGGAAAAATGCAATAAACATCACTTTGTGAACTTTTGGATTCAGCAAGTGAAATAGTATTTGCTGCACTGCAAATGGGGTTTCATAACTTATTTCTGTGGACCTTCAATCTCTTCCATGTCTCACCTGAATATGTCTTACCTCTCCCTACCCTGACCTCCAGGCATTCCTGATCTCAGACTGGCACCGAACACATCTGACCCTGATATCTGCCTTTCACGGGTAGAGGAAGTAGCTGTTACCTAAAATTTAGACCACACTTTGAAGGATCAAAAAACCTTTCACAAACGCACAGTTTTAACAAGTGCAGTCTGAGCTACTGCTACATCTTGTCTGCCTGGAGATGAATAATGGTAACACAAAGAATACGAGAAGGACATTAAAAAAGAGGAAAATGACCAGTAGTGGTCTTTTCAAGCTATATGATCTTAAACACAAGTGTACAAAACCTGACCTCACTAATGCATGGCACTGTATTTGTTCACATACATAAAATATTAAACTTATGAAAAGACTTACTTATTTAGTATGAAATATAATATTCTCCCTCATTAAATTACCAACATTTAACTCTAAGTAGATAGATGCATTTGGATTTAACTTCACATGCTTGGAGAACAGCACTGAAAACAATACAGGGAGGATCCTAACTGCAGCTGCTCATATTTGTTTAGATTTCACAGAACAATAATGTATTATGCAGTAATAACTGTATGGAGAAACACAAAAAAAGCCACCCAATCCCATTAAATATGTAGGTGTGTTTGTAGTAATTACATGATTTTGCTTGATTAATATTTTATAGAGAATAATACTGAAATGTGCTGCAAGTAATAGAGTCATGTTTACATTTTTAATAGCTCGGGCAGTAAATCAACATGAAAAAACAGTAACTCACTACTGATGATATTAGACAGGTTAAGTTATCCCAAAGGGCACCGTCAGTGATGGGCATGACTGAGAAGGCATTAAAACAGGAATCAGACTTACATGAGATAATGTAATTCACAATGGTGATGGTTGCTTTCCTAAGGCTTATAAATTCATTTGGCTGAATATTTGAGTCTATTAGAAAAATTCAATTTGTGGAGATCAAGCAGTGATGTTTAAGTTAATACAAACCCACCCATGCAACCAAGAGTAGGATTTGACTCTGGAGTAAGACATCAAGAACCATTTGTAAAATGAATAATTTTTTTACATCATGCCTTTCACAGCATTTTATATGCCTAAACTGACCTACAGACTAAACACCGGGGACACTTGAGTCACCAGTGAAGTGATGACACAGGGATGGGGAGGCTGTTGATGTGGCAGAGCGAGCCAAAATGCGACACTGCAGGAATGTGGAAGGGGAAGGGAGGCACACGAGCTCAAAGCACTGTCCCAGTCTGAATGCTTAGGTGAATCTTAGGTCCTTCGCCTGTTAGCAGTGCTAAGCCACATGCTGGCCAGCAGAAGACAGTCATTACTGTGCTAATTTTATGAAAAGCTAAACTAAAACATCCAGAAGTTAAGTCCCACGCATTCAAATGCAACACCTAGAGCTACGTGGCCAGCAGTGAACTGACCCTGACTGCACCAGCCGTCACCTCCTCCTCAGAGGCGTGTGAGGGACGTCCAGAGCTTTTATAGTTTTTTAACAACTCTGCTGGAGTTCACTTTGCTCACCACAAGTTTTTTACAGATTTCCATGCTCATCTTTCTCATCTTCGTCTTATTTATTCTAGCTTTGCTGACTGATGGAGAAGTTATGTCCCTTGCTTGATGCGGCCCAAGGAAAGAAATTGTTAGACAAGACCTATCAGCATTAGTATTAATTAATTAACCTGGCTAACTTTGTTTACAGACTGCGGGCTGAACGTACATAAGCAGTGCTCCAAATACGTGCCCAACGACTGCCAACCAGACCTCAAGAGGATTAAGCGAGTCTACTGCTGCGACCTCACCACACTAGTGAAAGCCCACAATACCCAGAGGCCGATGGTTGTGGATTCATGCATTCGAGAGATCGAAGCAAGAGGTTTGTGTACTTAGGAAAGCAGCAGACACAATTAAGTGAAGATAACCTGAATTACGTGCTAAGCTAGGACAGGGTAGTATGCTCATGCACACTGAAGACAGGCTGAGAGAAGGGGGTTTTTTTAGTGTAGGTGATACATTGGTCTGCATTAACTAGTAAAATTAAATCACGGCATTTCATAATGCAATTTCCTGAAATGCTTTCTGAAAACATGTCAAAACATGTATTATGTTACACTTCTGAAAGGGGTGAACTTTCAAGTGAACTTTAAGTTCATGTTTATGTGTCTTTTTTCATTATTTTCTTTTAACATACCTGGGGACACTTCCAGTTTCAAAGTAATCAGTTTAAATCAAATCCCTTATTAATAACCTTTCCGGACATTATGGGCAAGAGAACACAAGTGACTGGAAGTGACTCAGACAAGTGAGGTCACAAGCTGTGGCATTTTGTGGTAGGTCACAAACTGTGCAGGCTTTCGCATGATGCTCAGCTACTGACTGATGGATACCATGGCTCAGGCAGCATGTCACAGCCAAAATGCCAGCTTGTGACAGGTTTTTGGTACACAGACGTGTGACAGATTGAACAAATACCATATCCCCTCCAACACAACACAATAATGATCACAGTATATTTGCTTTGGATAGCAAATGTGTATGTCGTGCTGCCCAATAAGCCAAATTTACCTGTTAGTCATAGCTTCAGCACAGGAATCTCATAATGTTGAATTCATGGCATCTCGGTAATCTGCATGGCAACACACTGATACAAGCCATTGGGATTTCAGAGCCCCGCATCATCTACTGAAATGAATCAAAGATTTACAAGTAAATCCCCAGCACTACTCCGTAAAGCTCTACCAGGATTATATCATCATTGCAGGGATAAATAGAAAGAATAGTTTGGACTAAGACAGAAGAGCTTTACTCCAATGATACAGCGGGAAGCTATGTTGCATTTGAGATCTAATCACTTACTTTTACATTTATTGATTAAGATAAAATCTGCTGCCCGCTCTCTGTTTTTTCAACATCTTTAAATTTCTTTAATTGCCATAGAACTATGTAAGATACTGATTTTGTTCTTAAGAAAACAAAGTGTATTGGATCTTATAAGTAGATTAGCACTGTGCATAGTCACAATAAGGAGTTCTGGTATTAAAATAAATAATGTGTGTGTAACTCTGGTTGGCTAGCTCTGCCTGCTCTGCTGGGCTGCCCTGCATTTCATGTTGGTGTGGAGCAACGGGGGGAGAGCTGTGCAAGTGAGCAGGTCTCTTGTGGTGAAAGAACTGTGGAAGGGATGTACTATTGTGGAGAACAGTATCAATCACATCTATCAGCTGTGTATAAGTAAAAGCTGACAGCAAAATCGGGAACAAATGTTCTCATAGGGAGAGGCAGTCTCTTACTTGCATTGCTATTTATCATTAGAGCAACTGGTAAAAGGAAAGGAGACCTCTAAAGCTTTATTAATTATAGGCAAATCCAGGAAAATTTCCCACATAAAGTGAATAAATCATGATAACATCACATGCCCCACCATTAGCAAATTGCAGTATTTTCCTCTAACATAATAAACCGCATACCTAACAAAATCAGAAAGTATAAATTCTAAAATTTTTTAATCCTTTAAAAAACAATTTAAAATTATCTTGATCCTTCCTTAAATGCTCCTGAGTTTCACATTACAATTAATATTTTGCTCCACTTACTAGATCTGTTGTTCTTGCTTTATTGTTTTTAAGCCAGAATATTTCTTGGTTACTGAAGCAAAGTTAACCAAGAACTTTTTGTTTCAGGTTTAAAGTCCGAGGGCCTCTATAGAGTCTCAGGCTTCACTGAGCACATTGAAGATGTGAAAATGGCCTTTGATCGAGGTATATAATTTTTTAATCTTGTATAATTTTAATCTAAACTTTCCGTTCTAGGACTTTCAGTTCTTTTTGCGTCTGTATAGGTACCATGGTAATGAAACTGGCATAAAAGCAGAAGTACAGAAAGCAACCTGTCTTTTCTGAGTTCTTAAATTAACCTGTAGTGCTTTTCATGAGAAGAAAGAGTATTTCATAGTTGGAAGGAATAATTAAACAGTAAGTAATGGTAGGTAGAAGGCTAAGTGCTCGGGGGACTGGATGATTGCTCAACCTAGCAGCACAGCCTAGGCTCCTAGTCCAAGCCTAGATAGTACCAGGGGGAAGTTCTTAGTCCTATCTTTAGTAAACTCAGTGCTTTACAATACGATAATCTGAGCTTAAGAAACAGGAACTCCAACTGGGAAGTCATTCTGCCTGCAGCCTTGCAGAAAGCACCGCACTACTGTGCACGTGATTGCATCTGCACTACAGATGAGAGGAGCATTGTGGAGATTGGCTGTACAGCATATTGAAAAACAAATAATTAAAACGCTGCCTGATTACCATCCTAGTAGCCCTTCTAAATTGATTTAGCTGATTACGTTTGTTCTGGTTGTGCACACAGTCTTTGCACACGGGACTAATTCTAAGTATATAAGTAAGTGGGTGCAGAGTAGGGCCTTCATCAACAGAAAACACATTTTCAAGTACATTTAAGAAGTTACATAAATATTATTCTCCTTTCTGATAAATAGTGGTTTCCTTCCTACTTAATTTTTTCAGGTATTACCTCTGCCGTGTTAGGGAATAGGTCAGACACAGCCCAGTGATCGCAAGCCCATGGGGATGAGGCAGGTCCAGGTCAAGCCAGAAAGTCAGCCTGTGGGTCAGGGTACCAACCAGAAGGGTGTGTGGCATGGCACAAGCATGGCCATGACGCAGCTGGAGACAGCTATGAAGTCACTCAGGCGGGGACAGGGGCCCTGGAGCCCATGGGCAGGAAGCGTGGGGACTCCAGGGGAGGCTGGGCAAGGCCAGCGATGTCTGTGGGTGGCACATCTTACACTTACTGTGCCTGAATACTATTTTGTTTGGAGACGGTTTGCCATGCAGACATCACTGGCAAAGAAGGTCCAACTAGGATTTCCAAAGTGACTGTATTCATGCTATACCGAAAAATCCTTTGAAAAATAATACATGTTTTAAAACGTGTCGGACACTGCAGTTGTGAGCATATGCATATACACACACCGGTCAGCCATGATTTGGGCGACAGAGATGCACAGTGATATGACTGCTATCATAGGAAGATATATATTGCAGATGTGCCACGTGAAGCAGTGCTACTGCAAGGGTCACAGTCCCCGTAGGTCCCACGCTGCTCCCTGCAGGTAAATCTGGCCTGGCAAACCCTTTTGTTCTGTGTGTTAATACTCCTCTAAGTGTACCAACCTGAACGAAACCCAGAAGGAGAAGCACAGGTTGAAGAGGGAAGAGTTTGAAGGAAGCAGATGGAAATTTACATCTGAGCGTGACTTGAATACTGCTGCAGCTGTAGTTCCTTTGCAAATTCTTTGAACCATTGCAGCTAGTTCAGTTTTACAGACAGTGTATCTTTTATTATTGCCTACATTCATGGCATAATCTGGTGGCGATACACACTTGAATTAGACCCACAGCAAGGAAGAAAGTGCGATTTACTGCCAAGAAGGCAGCACCTAGAAACAGGAGGAGTAAGGTCACTAACAGTATCGGATTTCCAAAGGAAAAAAAACATGGATAAACATGGAAGCAGAGAAAGCAAGAACCGAGTTTGCATACAAGGCTGTGGGGAAAAACCATTGGGCATAAATTGATAAAAAGCTGTGTCTTCATTTTCTTTTAACAGTCACATGAGGGAAAAGGGCTGAGAGCGTTGCCATGAATAATGCTAAAAGCAGCACAACAGTGAACAAAACCTTGTTATGAGAAATGCATGACTAGATGTTGCTGAGACCAGAAGCTGAAAACTTCAAAACTTTCTAGTTTTGAAAATGTTTTCTCCCTGAACTGAGGTGGCAAAGCAGAAGGAGTTGTTTTGGGGGTTTTTTTGCAGGCAGGGATTTAAAGAAAACCAAAATAGATTTTTTGTTCTGACTTGTGGGCTGTGCAGCTAGAAGGTGGTTGTCAGCTGGCAGAAGGTTGAATTGGCAAGATGCTTCCAATCTGATGGCTCAGGGCTTGCTTCCCCGTCAGATCCAAGTTTACAGAGACAGGGACCCAACCCTTTCTTTTGCATCCCAGCCCCACAGGTAGGAACATCACTTTTCTGCTGCCCAGTTACCCCTGCTTAGCCCTAGAACCCAAAGCAGCAGGGAGTGGACTATCCCAAGCATGTGGAATATCCCAGATCTCGGTCCAAGGTGACAGAGCTGGGAGAGAAGGAGGCTGAGAGCCAGATGGCAGGTCTCATCTCCAGTAATGCCTGGAAGGTTTTTGTTCAAATTTCGCTTTCTGCCCAGAAAGTGAAGTTTGTGGGAGTTTTACAGAACTGTTATTTTCACATTCGCTACAGGAAATCAACATATTTTTTGCAGAAGTAAAGAAAAAATATAGGAAAATTCACATCTGAAATATAAAATGGAGAATTCCTGGTCAGTTGTGGTTAATAGACAGGTGTTGCAGCAGAAACAGCCACGTCACTATCATCTCAGACATCTCTGGAGCATGCTGCATAGCAGAAGGTAAATGTGTTTTAAAAGACGTTGGGATAGTTAGCTGTCAAAGGAGAAGCTGAGAGCAGGGCTATGAACCAGAGAAGAGAACTCTTTAATGGATGGTCTTGGAACAATACTAGAGGATCTGCACTGGTCAGGAATAAATTTAGTTTGCCAATTTAAAGACCATTTTTTAACCATCTGAAAGCAAGGCTCTGAAGCAACTTTCTAATAAGAGCAGGGATAAAAACCTTAACTAGTTTTAAAATGGAAGTTGAAGGGTTTACGAGATGGGTTATGTGGCACGGTGCCTGCAGGTAGCAGAGCACTGCACTCTAGCATTACAGAGGTCCCTCCCTGCCCGTTGTTTCCGAGTCAGTCCCCAGGCACCTGCCTAGAATGCCAGTACGCTTTTGCAGCTCTGGAAATACAGCTTTTAATCAACGGGTTTGAAAATGAACAACCAAGGAGTCCTCCCATTTTAATGCACAGGATGCATCCTTCAAATAATGCCGTCAAGCTTTCTGGTTTCCCAAGCTCTTCGTCAAGCCACAGGAGCCAGAAGACAGTATGATACAGGGATGAGACGCCGGGGCTGACGTGGCCATAGAGTACCTTTCCTGCTGATTTCATGTGCAGCTGAGGGGTGCAGTGGAGAGAAGCCAGCCGTCCCTCTGGCTAATTCTGCTTTGCCAAAGGGACACTCACTTGTTGCTTCCCAAGAACTATAGCAAGAACAGAAAAGCAAAGGCAGGTTTGAAAGATAACATCTCAGGAAGAGAATGGCATCCCACATAATATTATTTGGGCCCAATGAAGCTGTGATATTTGGTTTTAAAATAGGGAAAAGTTGGTCTTCGTCTGATTTAAACTAAGACTCCCTTCCAAAGCCAAAGCAGTGTAAATACCCCTACTGTAAATTAGCGTTAGGCTCTCTGAGGCACTGACAATGTTCTATTTTAGTGATTTTTTGTAATGAGAAGGAGGGGAATAATGTGGATTTATTTAATCTGGTGAATGTTGGTGCTGTAGAATGACAGTTGCTCTCTGTCAGCATTGTTGAGCTGTGGCGTTGTGGCGTCCAGAAAAACCTTCATTGTGTGCTTTATCCACAGAGCTGCCATTGTCACCAGTGCATTCTGTCCCCCCACTTGTTTGTATGACTGGCTGGTACAATACACTTGCTAAAAATATTATGCTGTTAAATATTACATGAGTACTTAGAGGCATCCTAACTCATACTCTTTTGCCAGTGTAGTTGAAAACCTGTCAAATGCCAAATCCAAGAAAAACCACAAAGAAGCACGTTAGCATGGCAAAGGTTGTGCAATAAAAACAAAGCATTAAGCAAAAAGGAATTTAAGTGGAAATGTAATTCAGTATTCAGAGGGCATAGCTGAGGCTTTAAGAATGTAATACTTATTCCATTTCATTCTCTGATAAACTATTGGTATATTTCTATGGCATCCAAAGTCAGCTGAAACCTTTAAGGAACAGAATAAAGACTTTCTTTGTCTTGAGGTATTCAGACTTCACAATAATGCAACAAAATATGTTGAGAGTCAAAGTAACAAGGAAAGAGAAATGATGGGGTTTGGGCAGGATTAGGTTTGTAAAGCTGAAATGAACTATATGTTCAGAATCCAAAATGAAAAAAAGATTGTATTAACATATGGGCACTGCAGTGCTACTGAAAATACTAATTACAATCTGAGAAAAGTTACTGTATTGAAGAGTGAAAAAAATGATTGTGGTAATGCAGAAGTTACCATATAAAACAGATGTAGTTTATACAGTATGCTATTGCAGAGGATCCTCTGTGAAATTTGTATCATGACTTTACTGGCAATGAATTAACTTTTCTTTCTTAGTGCTTTGAATTTTAAAAGTGTATAAATAAAAAATACAAGTCCAGGAATTTGGTGAGGATAAGAAATAAGTGCAGCCTGCCAAGGGCCTTCAATTGCTGAAATTGAAAAAAAAGAAAGAAAAAAAAAAAAAGACAATCCAAAATCTACCAAAGGAAAATAAAAATTCCCCTCCCCCTACATACCCACTGCAGAAATGTGTAGGTATATTAAAACAAATGTATTGTTATGCTCACTTTAAAATAATTCTTCAGCATGTTTCCAATGGATGTACATTTGTCTCTGAAGTGAAGAGAAAAAATCTTTGACTGAGGAATTAATGCATTTTTCCTACAGTAAGTGAATATGTAAATAAGAGGTATGTTTGAAGTACATTGTAGTTTCAAGTACCTCTAGCTGAAGCGCCCCTTTAAGGAAGCTTGCTGGGCTGCTTTGTAAAAGTACTAAATAAATAACACTTCCATTTAGTGTACTGGTGACCTGGATAATAGATGCAACCTTCTGCTTTGCTATATCTGTTCTGATGCAGCTGCTGGCTCCTTGGAGGTATCTGTTTTCAGTGGAGCATTTTGAGTGCTCAGTGTCCATCAATTAAATAGAGCTCTCCACACAAAGCTTTACAAGACTAATGCTACTGTGCCTGGAACGTGTGGATTAAAAAAAAGATTGGGGCAGTGTAAACATCCTCCTAGGGCTTATTGATGCTGTATTAAATTAAATGCTGATGGATGTATTCAGACTGCTCAGCTGCATCAAGAAAGGCTGCTTGTTTTAAACACTTAAGCGTATAATCTCCTCTTGATGAGAACATGTAGTGCTATTAGTCTTAATGAGAATTATGTGCATACATTGGACAGGACGTATCCCTTCAAGATTAATGCCATAGGTTTGTATAAAATGTCTACAATCAATATAAACTCTTTTACTCTGCTGTGAAAGCCTTTATCACCATCTTAAGACACCATGTATCAAGCACACCCACTCATCTGTCTGTATCAGGGCACGTCTACAAGCACTAGTTATTGCGAGACAAGCAAGGCGATGGCTTTACAGCATGTCGGCGCCTCGGTGGTGGCAGCCCAGGCTTGCTCGTGCACCTCCTGGCAGATAAGAGCAAACTCCTCTCCGTTGTTCAGGCAAGCGTAACCTCACATCACGCCGCTCACCGTGTGGTCCTAATCTTCACCACCTCCTGCAAGGGAAGCGCTGTTATCCTCACTTGAAAGGTGGGGAATAAGGACTACGGCATGTAACTGATCTCAAAGAAGCCTGAGATAAGCTGGGGGTTAAATCCAGACAGCCTCAGCCACTGCTTGACCAGTGTCCTACCCCATCTTTCTGCTGGAAGATGGCCAAAGACAGGCCCCAGGAGGGGAGGACAGCAGAATTTCTCAGTCTGGAAAAAAACGTGGCTATGAGGGTACTAGGTAATACAGAACAGATGTAGTCATTTGAACTTGAAAAATAATAGTGAACCAGCCTTGCCGCTAGTTCTTGTAACTTCACTCATTGCAAGCCATGAATTGGTCAAGGGCTTATCAGCAACACTTGTTAAGTTCATGTGATTAAAAGTGCTCCGTAATGGAGTTCTGACTAACTGTGTTATAATATGTGGCAAACAAAATGTATGTCATTTCAGTTGCATAATTCATCTATTTAGCTGTTCTGCATTACAGGTATCCATATTCATTAAACAAATCGTGATCCACATTTCAGAATAAATTGTATAGCTAAATGCCATAGCAAGTCTATTTAAATTCAAATTGTTGCTATAAATAAATAAGTCAAATATTAAGACATTAGAGGACTTCCAGAAAATAAGGCGGCTTTATTACTAGCTAATCAGTATAGATAGATTGGTGCAAGACTTGCAAGATTTGGATGTTTACTCTGATTTTTCCTACTGGTCTCCTGAGGATCATTGGAAATTTATGTTATTTCTCTGTGCCTCTGTTTCCCCAAGTGAAAATGAAAAGAATGGTCCATACTCCTGTGCATTGATCTGCGGATACAAAATACAACACCAGAACAAGTTATTAATAGCTTATTTTCAGTGAATAAATGGACCAAATTCAATAAATATCTTATTAACATGATTTTTCATCCAACATTAAAACATTATGTGTGAGATGGTACACTGCAGATATTGCTGATGAAATCACCAGCCCCTCCAAAAGATGTAAGCCAATAAATTGTTTACTAAAAGATAAAGAAACTACCATTCCTCATTCATATACTGTAACGTTGGTAGCAATATATTCTCATTAAAGCCTTCTAAATGCTTTCAGGTTGTTTTTTCTTGTCAGGTTGAACACAGTAAATCTGAATTGGAAGCCTAGCTTTGCTTCAGTCAAAATTAGCCTGGTTTCAAAAAGATTTCTTCCTCCTTTTCTAGACGGTGACAAGGCTGATATTTCTGCCAGTATTTATCCAGACATAAACATCATTGCTGGAGCACTGAAGCTATACTTCAGAGACTTACCAATTCCCGTGATCACCTACGACACCTATTCGAAGTTCATAGAGGCAGCAAGTAAGTATTGCATAGTAATTTGTACCAATCTTTAATTACATTTCCCATCCATAAAGCCGTCCATGTTTAAAGAAAAAGGCAAGACAGACGACAAATCGGAAAGTAAGGGCATTGTTCTGTTCATTACTTCACTGCCATGTCCTTCTTTCTCATAAAACTTTTGCCTGATTGTTAATCAGATGGGACATCATTCAGGTTAAAAACTAAAAGTAAACATAGGGTATCAGAATAACTGACCAGTCTCAGAAGGCACGGTTTCAGTCTCAGTCAGTGAAGCTGTGCCCTGGGATGGAGTTTTGAATGGAATCGCCTGTTCTTTTCTTGTAAACGACCCAAATTCTGTGCCAACAGGCAGAATGTCCAGTGCTGCTGCAAGGACTGCATCTGGCACTGGGAGGATCCCAGAGCTGGTGTCACGGCCGCAGCGCTGGCTGCCAGACACATGCAAGATGGGGTGATCAGTGAGGGGTCAGGGTTGACGTGAACAGTGTGAGCCTTGAGGGTGTGTCCCATTTCTCCACCATTTTCCCCATCTCCCATACCCTGGCCTCCTTTGGCAACAAAACTGCACTGCAGACAAGCACATCCCCTCCTTCAGTCCGTGAGCAGTGAGACACCCCACAAAGCACATCTGCCCCACAGTTCAGGTGCATCCCCTGTTTGTTAAGTCCTACAGTATCTAACCCGTGTCCGGATGGGAGGCACGGGGCAGTTACCCCCTGCCCTGAGCCGGCAGGTCGTGGGTGCACGCTGTCAGGGAGGGAGGAGGACAGCAGCATTCGTTGCCATAACATTGGCAGAGCAAGCTGAGATTTGCCTCAAATTCTACTTTCTGGGGAGTAGCCTTCCACATAATGGTAGTCCCTAATGAAAACTCACCAGACGGATTGCATCAACATCAGATTATTAGCAAAGATGTCAAAGACATGAGGTATCTACGAAGTAGCATCCTTTCTTCTTTAAAAAATATCCTTAGTAATTTTGAAATGGCACCCAGTATATCGATAAGCAGCAGGAATAGTGGTCTGTCTGTGTGACTGTGCTGCCTTCCCTTACCCTCTGGCTTACCCCACCTTGCAGTCCCCATGCAACCCACAGATACCTCTCTCCTGCGTTCTCCTCTTCCTCCTTGGCAGAGAAGTTATTCTTGCTTGTCACTTGTCCTGTAAAGAACATGCCCAGAGGAAGCAGTTCCTGTCATGTCAATACACTAGTCTCTTAAAAGCAGGACACAGAGATTCTTAATCTTCTAAAATTTTGGGCTGCTGGTGCCATTTGTATGAAAAGTCATGCAGCAAACACAACTCTGACTCAGTTCACAGCTTGGGAATCTATACTCTTCATGTATATGAATGTAAATCCTGCTCAGATTTTTAGAGAGATTGCCAAACAGTTTTACTGATGCTCTCCGATCATGGATACCTACATATTTAAATATGTTAAGAAATCTTTGTTTGTGTAATTCCATGCCATTTCAATCTCTGGCTAAACTTACATATTCAAGCATAGTCTCTTACAGCATATATGCACACTCCCATCTGGTTTTGAAGGCTCACGGAAGTAATCTTATGTAAGATTTTAAAGAGTCAGTTCTGGGCAGAGTATTATCAAGCACGTAATGAAGCTCAGGTACTGTACCTATACAAGCCTGTAGATAGAGCTACAGACCATGGGGACAACTATTGGGCGGTCTTTGTTGCTGATTTCTTTGTAAAGCCTTTTTTTTTTGAGGATGCAGAAGTTGCTGATGAGCTCCATGTTTATGAGTTTAATATTTATCCCTCCAAGCACAGTCAATGGCTTGTAAATGACTCCATAATAATAAGTTAGCTTCCTGAATTATTGCTGTTTACAAATGGAAAGCCCTATTAACATTAATCCTGTTTGGTGTTTTTACAGAAATCTCCAATCCTGATGAACGTCTAGAAGCAATACATGAAGTGTTGATGTTACTCCCTGCTGCTCACTACGAGACACTTAGATACCTAATGATTCATCTCAAAAAGTAAGTTAATTGGCACGCAGGATAGTTCTTGAAGACCTTAACAATTTTCTGCTTTGAAAGAGAGACATCACAGAAAGTACCAATAAAGCTTCCATTAGGGCACTGCCACTAAAACAATAATGTTGCAAATAAGCAGACAAGCTATGCTTGTATAAATGCATATAAGCTATGCACATATATAGCATAGATCCTTTTGCTGGCAGATCATTGCAAACCTTTGAAGAGTTAATTGAGATTTGTCGTGCTTCTCTGAGGCAGATCATATCTGCCAAATACCAGAATGGTAGGTACTTCAGCGATGTGCTGCAGTAAGTCACTTGATCATGCTTTGCTTCTGCCTCCCCTTACCTCCTGATTTGTCTTCTTGAACGATAACCCTAAAAGGAAAGAGCTGTCTCTTACGAGTTGTTTGCTCACATCACAGTTAAGCCAAGAATCAAGCAGGACCTATTTTTATACAACTAGTAAAAGCAATACAGGCCCTTATCAGTTATATCTCCTTTGGTTTTAAAAACACTCTGCCTCATTTGCTTTCCAAAGCTTCTGTAGGCATACATGACGCATACATAAGGCTTCATAAGGCATACAAAATTTTCAAAAGTGCCTAAATTTCATTTTTGAAAGTGACTTGAGAGCGTACTGCTGAGTTTTGCAAGTTTTCAGGTAGGTACCTAGGAAAATCATGAAGCGCTCCAAAGAGGGTGCCTCACTTTCACTAATTTCAAGCAAAACTGTTTTTCAAAACCATGCTAACTCCACTTTGCTACTTTGGGTATTTACATGCCTCAGGAAGTCATCTTTGCAAGTTTTTAAAAACTGAAGCTGAATAAAGACTGGCATGTCGTCTCAAAGCAGGCCGTTGCCCAAGATGTCCCTTGTCTCTGGTTAAAGTTTTTGGTGCTACTTGGAAACAACAGAAAAGGGGTTAAGGCAGGAATACAACTACTCACCTTTTATACAGCAAATCCTCGTTCCCTTCTTAGTTGTCCCACTACTTGCAACACAGTTGCAAATTTGGAATATTTTCTGTGTGAACTATTCTGCACTATTAATGCCAACCTAAAAAGAGAAATACCTCAACTCACATAAAATCGCATCAGAGAGCTTGTGTGAAGTGCATTTCATGCTCAATCAGGTTCTCATTATGCAGAGACTTTTCCTCATTTTGAATGGGCTCAGGTCATTACAACTGAGTAATTTTTCCTTCCGATGAGACATTACCTGGGCATGCAGGAACTTCTTTTGACTCTGCGGAAATGAGATGTGCAAATATCCACCCTTGTCAGCACATATGCATGGACAACTCAGGATGAACCATGTTGGCTTTTAAGAAGGCCTGTGAAGGCTGTAGACAAGCCAGCTGCATACAGAATCAGTACTTTCATGTCCTGGCAGCAAATTTTTCACAGACAAGTATTGACTTGCCTTCCTTCTTTTTCATGAACTGCAGTACAGGCTTTGGTTCAGCTGTTGAGCTGAACTACTGATGAGACAAAAATAGTCCAAACAGCTGATTAAGCTTTCTCTCTCAAATACCTGCAAGTCATGCAATGAATTTCCTCTCCTTTCCCAAATCATAGCTTTCAGCATCTGCACAGAAATCAAGCACATGTCAGTTCCTATGGAGAATCTGTCGGAGAGATTTGAATGCGAAAGATAGAAGATCTTTTAGGTTCAGACTATGCTGTTCTGTAGATTAAACAAGGAGTCCCAACTCCAGCCCCATCGGGCTCTTCCTGCACAGAGAAAACATGCGCCAGTGTCAAAGAGTCTATGTAAAGACTGCAGGATCACAGCCTCTACACCAGCGCTGTTTCTCAACAGAAGAGAAACTGCACTGAACTGTTGTTAAAAGCACAGGAAAATCCAGCAGAGGACAATGTCAGCAATGAAAAATCAGTTTGTCAGCCAATTAGTTGTTTTCTTCAGTTATCAGATAACTTTTTGCCCAAGATTGGAGGAAATAAAATAGCATGAGCAGTCCCCCCCTGTGGTGAAATGCACAGAACTCCATCCATGCTGACATTGCAGTGAAGCTGTGAATCTTCTCTGTGTTCACCCCAGGCCACGCAGCAAGCCCCACGCTCCTGCGCAGAGGTGCCAGTAAGATGTACATAGCATTGCATAGCTGTTCAACATCTGTGCTGCATACATCCACAGATGGAAAGCAGAGTGTTATACATACACTTGCACAGAGGTGGCTTGCGCTAGGCAGCCTTGTCTTGTCTTTTTTCCTTGCAAAGCACAGCTAACATCTGTGCTAGAAGATGAGGATATACCTGTGAGCAGGGACACTAATGAACTTCTGTCCTGAAAGCAAAGAGGAGCAGTGTTTTTCTGTGACAGAGCCACTCTTTGCAGAGACCCAATAGCAGAAGCAAAATCTAGTCATAAAAGGACCTTGCAAACAAGGGAAGACCAGATTACTCCTGGTTTCAGCCTCTTTGTGCTCCCCCGATGGCATGAGTATGAATCCACTGCTGCCCAGCTGGGAATTACCATGGCTGGGGGTGTCTCAGCTGTTGCCAGGAGAGCTGGCTCCAAAACCAGATGAGCTCCACCCTGGCAGAGGAGTTGTGTGTGGAGGAGATGTGAAACTTCACCCACGCTGTACTACGTAACAGCAAGTGTCTGGTCCATGAGGGACCGTGGCCGATCGAGGGACCATGGCTATCTCTACACTGCAGTGCAAGAGCGCTCTCAGGACCCAACTCAAATGCCAAAGTCTCAATGGGACAACACTGATGTGATCCAGCTTTATTACCAGGAGGAAAACCTTGAGCACACCTTGCATTTTCCAGCAGGCCTGACTGATTTTCCAGTCAGGGCTGACTTCTCTGCAGCTTGGCCAGTCCTGGGTGGTCTTTGTTTGCTCCAGCCACACATAGTCTACCTATTCTTGTATTTACATTACAGGACCCGTGTCAGGCAACAAAACAGCCTGAGCTCCTTCCTAGAAGTGCCTCTCTTCTCTGTCAAGGACATGTGGCGTTTGCCAGGCTGCTCCAAGATTCAGCCTACTCCTAAAGTATAACAAGTAATCAGAATCACTCAGCTCTTGGTTGGCCTGAGGCAGCCAGCAAGGCACAAAGGTGTGAAGGGCTGGGTTCCTGCAGGCTGGAAGCATGTCTGGGAGAGCGTGGGGGTCATTGGGAATCCAAAGAAAATCTGGGTTCGTATTCAGGAAGCACACCCACACCTCTGGTGTGATGCACAGCAAGCACAATGTGCCAGAGAACTGTGGTTACTGTAGCGTAGGACACTGCTCCATACATCGTCATTTAAATCGTCATTATGCTTTTCAAAAAAGCAACTGCCACTAATTCTTATACCCTAATGGATAGCCACATGGAAAAATCACTTAAGAGTTGCATGAGGGCTGTTTAAAGGCACTGGAAGTCACAGCCCCACCGCAGCTGCATTGTACTTGCTGTGGAAACAGTTACTATATTGAGTGAAAGTAAAAATTGTTACTGAACAATGTCATCATCTACCAATGCTTGATGTGAAGCAGTACTACAGATTAAGATGGATATATTCTTTTCTTCTGGGAAGTAAACAACTACTTACTTCTTTTCTTTTTCTTTTTTTTTTTCTATTTTAGGGTTACCTTGCATGAAAAGGAGAATTTTATGAATGCTGAAAACCTGGGAATAGTGTTTGGGCCCACTTTAATGAGACCTCCAGAGGACAGTACCCTTGCTACGCTGAATGACATGCGGTACCAGAAGTTAATTGTGCAGATTTTAATAGAAAATGAAGATGTTCTCTTTTAGACAGAGAGGCATATCTTCAAAGCCATTTGTGTTAAAATAATTAGTTTGAAGGAAAACAACATTTCTTTAAATTTTTTTAAACATAAAGGAAAAGTTCCTTGACTGCACTTCAATTTCTGCAAAGTTGCAGATGGATGCCAAAATGTTTAGGGAAAGCCTATGTCTCATAGACATATGCCTCTTTGTAGAAGGGAAAAAAAGGTCAGAAAAAATCCTCTTACCTTGTATCTTTTGCCTTGCCTCAGATGTATATTTGTTTTGAGAAGTTGCAGACGATTTTATTGTTAACTTATTAAGAAACACAAAACGTATTTTAATATGGCTAGAGAAGCAAAAAGGTACTTAATCAGTGTTACTTGTATACACCTATACATTTCCCTCTCCATGAGACATAATTATATATGTCAATTGTGAAACAGAACCTATATTATAAAGATATTTTTACTTTACCTAGCTGAAAGAATGGCATTTTATTTTAGCAAACTATAAATCAATGCGGTGCATTGATTATTTTCCACGTAATTCTTTCCTGCATTTTTGCTATGATATATTGAAAACAATTACCACTAATGCAGTATTATCCTGACATACCTCTTTCATTGCAAGTGTTTTAAAGGAGAATTCTTTTATTGTATGTATTCCAGCTTTCCTTAGGCTTTTTTGAACATTTAGGCACTAGCATCCTAAGATTGTACACTTTTAGCCATTTGCTATTTCCCAAAACATATAGTATTTTCTCTTCTTTTTTTTTACTCCCATGTAAGATATGGTATTGAGAATTTTTCAAAAGTCCTAGTGGTAGTATCAGTTTCACATGCCAGATTTTTCTTGGATTACAGTAATATGTAAGTTGAGTGATGCTGGGACACTGGATATTTTCTGGCCTTGTTGAAAAGTTAGCACTTTTTTGGGTTAATTATGAAGGATTTGGTTTTTCTGTAAAAATCGAGTTATGTTTTGTCATGTTTCTGTATTTATAAACGTACGGTAAATCTGCTAAAAATGTAGGTATTTATCTTGAATGTGTTTCCTGATGGTTTGTTAAAAAAAAAAAAAAAAAAAGAAAGAATGTGTAGGAAATGTGGGAGTTGGTAAATTTAATTATTACCAAATTTTAATATTTTTCTCCCCTCACAAACATTGACCTACAGAGTTCATAGTCTAACTGCAACTTATTCCTAATGTTAAAACTGTTTCTCAGCATGAGATGTTTCTGCAAGCATAGAAAATCAACATAGTTTACTACCAAACTCAATTTTCAATACAAAAAAAAAATTCTAATAATCCCTCATCTTGATCATTTGTATCATATGCTTGGTAACTCAGTGATGCAGTTTCCTGAATTATTTCAGGGAGCACATGTTTCTATTCAAATTGAAAAATATGTGTAACTATGATAATGAAGGGAGGTGGAGGGTATGTCTGTAAATTTGTTGTCTTCTAGAGAAATAACTAAGGGCTAGATAGATTAATCCAGATTGCAGAGCAAATGCTAAATAGTCTGAGTTCCCAATACTTCCATAGATCCTCCTGCCTTGTACAGGACTATTTGTTGTAGGTTACGTACTACTTAATACTGTCATAAAATGATCTGAAAATGGTTTTATTTTGTGAAGTGAAATATGCTTTGTAATTTATGATAGTGTAAATGGAAGGAAAAATCCCATTAAATGTGTTAAAGAGTTCTGGTGGTGTCTGTCACTCTGACCACATGGCAAGCTGCCAAATGAAAATCAATCGCTAATTACCATCCTGACATTGCTGGAAACTTTCCTACTTGGAAAACTTAGAACAGTTTTACTGAATGTCAGCAGTTTCAGATTGGCACTTGGATGCCCATATTACCACAGCCAAGGCTATGCACACACTTAGTTTCTGCGATCACCCTGAACCACCGCTTTGTAAAACGTCCAAGCAAGCAATGAATCACACTATCAATCCAATCAATATCCAAGAATCAATGCCATCAGAGCACTTTTCCACTCCCTTGAACACAGACATTTGACTAACAAATGATTTTCTTTAGTTTTTCTGGTGAGTTCAGTAATGAGTTATTTTTTTAAGGCAGGAACAGTATTTTAGTACCCTTTTTTTTTATTTTTGTAGGAAGACAAGAAAGTCATTCTGCTTCTGCTTCTCCCTTTCCCTCTATCATGGGCATACTGGTAGCTTTGACATGTCTCACAGTCCAGGGTCCTCAACACATGTCCCATCCTAAGGATTCGATGACAGTACAAAGCAGTGTGTTCAGAAATACCCATGCTTAGTGTCTTTGGAGAGCAGAAGTTTCTAATCTGTTGGACAGAGGGAAGAGTATGATTCTGCATCTTACGACACAAATATCTAATGAATTGTTCATGTTTGTCTTGGCTAACTGATTAACCGATGTCCAGCATCCTCAGGGGCGTACTGAGCATGGAGGCAAAAGGACACTGTCCCCTCCGTACCTCATTAGTGCCGCCTTGTGCTGCGCACGCTTCGTCTTACGTCGGACTTACTGTGGCCATCATCGCTGCACCTGGGGCTGAGCAGCACCTCTGAGATCTGATCGTCTCTGTTCCAGATTCACCATTCAAGGAAATAAAAAGGCAGCAGACTTTTCAAAACTGACTGCTAAAACAGAAGCAGCAGCATATTTATCTTTAATGGAAGCCTATACTCCCATACCTAGGAAGAAAATGGGTCTGGCTGGATTACACCAAATCCTTCCCTTTGCTTCAAAGCATTCAGCAAGAGTGCGATGACTTATCTCATGAGGCACTACTAGAGAGTAGTAAGAGTCATTTGAAAGACGCTCCAGGAGGCTGTGTTTGAGCTGATGTAACTTCCCTGCTAGGTCATTTCACCTTGAGTGGAATGCAGCTCCGCTCCTCTGGAAGCAGGTGAGATACCTGTGTCTGACTGCATTGGAGCCTCTCTGCAGCCATATGTTCAGCAGGAACCTTGTACCCCTCCAGCTACCGGAGAAGGCCTCTTTGGCCGAGTGCTGTGGGTGCAGCAGCAGTCCCCTACTACAGGCATCCACCGGTGATTCCCATCTGCCATTCAGCTAGCCCCATCTTCTGGTGTGATGGGTGCAACTCCGCACCCCCTTACAGCTGGTCCTTGGAGCCGCCTGGGTGAGACGACTTGCCTCCCATAAAGCAGAAGTGGTTTAGCCACAGTTAGGAAAACATTACATGAAGTTAACAGTTTGTAAGCTATTAACTTTCCTAAGCGCTGTGGAACAGCTGAGATCTCTTCCTTACACCTCTGTCTTTGTGAGACTCATTGCTGTCAGGTTTAAGTATTTTAAGCCTGCCAGGGTAACTGAGCGAAGTTTCCTGATGTGCTGTGTCTGACTCCAAAGCACACGTGTCCTGAAAAGGCAGCTGGCAGGCAAGACTGCACAGGGAACTGTTGAAGGGTTTCCTCAACTGAGACACCGATTTGGGGCTCCTCCACCCAGAGACCAGTTGTTGTGGTACTTAATTATCTCTTTCCCACTGTCAAGTACCATTGGAATTGGACAAAGGACGTAGAACTTAGTGAGGACAGAGAAGAATTTGCAAAAAGAGAGAAACTAAGAGCATAAGTGCATACTGTTTCCTCAGGAAAAATTCTTAAAAGTGAAGTTACAAAGGAGACGGAGCTTTGCTCTCAACTCGCCACTCTGCGAGCTGATGTCAGTTTAAGCTACAGAACAGGTCTAACAGAGCACAAAACTGGGTGAATTGGTACCGCATTAATTTTATTTCTAAGCAAGAGGTAAGACTACACTTTCTTATACACTTAACAGTCTCAAAGCTCACACAACATTTGAGCTTAATGAAGGAGACAGGTCTGCAGGGGCACTTGGCCTGAGGCTCTGGGCAGGAATGTATCAGGTTTGAGATCTCTTCTGAAGCAAGGTGCTTGAAAGACCTGAGCTGTGCGTTACTGTCAAATTTAGGATACAGGAGGGAGGAAGGATTGCGGGTGTAGTATTGGGCAAAACTCTGGTCTTAGCGAGACCTTGGAGAGGTGCCGGGGTGCCTGCGGTAATAAATAGCTGGGCTGAAGGAAGGCTTAAAGTCACATTGCAAGGAGGTGAAAGTGAAGTACTGAGAGCGGTTTGCAGAGCGTGTGGAGCAACTGTGTCTTATGATAAGCTCAAACGCTGCACAGCAGCGCAGATCTGTACAAATGAGACCCTGTGAGATGATTAACTGTGTTTGCACAGGGCCCTGCCTGGTCTCGCACGTCTGGAGGGAGAGCGTTTCCCTAACCCAGCCAGGCCGCTGCTCTCTCCCCCTCCCTCCCACCTGGAGATGGAGACAGCCGACAGCCTCTTCTGCTCCACCTTCAGCTGCTGCCAGTGTCACGCTCCCCCACGCAGCGTACGGACGGGGCAAAGGCAGCCTGCTCCCCTGATCCTGCTAGTGGCTGGGCAGGTGCTGCCCTGCTCTCTGAGAAGAGGCCGGAGAGGGCAGAAAAGGAGATGGGGCTGGGCGGAAGGCTCACAGAAGGGTCCGCCAGTGGGAACTTCTCCAGCTGTTGAAGCTCCCCAAAGTGGCAGCAGCTGGAGGGGATATGACATTTTCCCTCGATGCTGCACTCCCGCCAAACCTTGCTCAAAGGGCACAAGCCGCAGGAGCCTGTCTGGCTGCCGTTTTCTTTCTTTATTGACAGGTACCTAGTCAAGGTCTGCAGAAAAGTGAGGAGGAAGATTTGAGCGCCAACAGAGCCCCCTGCCAATAACCAGGAACCGATGAAAACTCTGAGTAGGAAGGTAATTCACAAACACTTACGCAAGGAGAAGAATGCCATCTAACTGGATCTTCAAAGCAGAATTATATTGCTATATCCCCTACAGCTATCTAGAGGGAATGAAGAGACTATAGGGCTCACGGAGATAAGAGTGAGAGCATCAATATGTTTTATGTTCTTTAGCTGTAGAGATTAATTCCTTGATTAAAGTAAAGACCATGGTTAGGATTCAGAAATCTGAACCTTAGGGAACCATGATTACTGCTGAACGCTCTAGGGCTTGCAGATTTAGGACATCAAGGGGTCTTACATGGGGGCCATACTTTACATTATCTTTCTCTGAAGGCATGGTATTCTGGATGTAATTATGCTGATGCTACAGCTAGCGCCAGGACGGGGAGTTCAAAGCCTGAAGGACCTGGATTATTGCAGGATGTTGTAAGGACTGCAGTTAGGAAGAAAGCTTCTGTCAGTTGGAGCCAGTGCTTTATAAGCTAGAAATCAGCAGTAGGTTGTAAGTAGAGAAACTGTCAGGGTTCAGTTTACAGTAGACTTGGGGATGGCAGCAACCAAGCTTACCACTGGAAGCTGCCTTCACTGCAGGGCTCTGCAGGGCCTGACGAGGTGGGGGTCAAAGCATTCTCTCTTTTCTTGAAAGTAGGAGCCATTTATTACTACTAAGATGAAGGTTAGAATGAGGAGTAGGGTTAGCTGTAGGGTTTGGAACTGTAGATCTTGAAGAACATAAATTGCTGGCAATATTTGAAGAGACCTTATTTTCTGTTCTACTATAGGGCGGGTATGGATATGACCAATGTGCGTGAAGATCCATATTATTTACCACATGCTGCTGCCCAAGAACATTAGGAGACTGGGGTCCATAGGTATTCATAACCAGGTAACAGGGTTATGTTCGGAATCCAAATATTGAGGAACCGGTATTGTTACTGCATGTTGCACAGCCCTCAATATTAGGAATAGGGCTGATGTCAATAAGGGATAGTTATTTATGGTGGGTTTTTTGTTGTTATAGACATGAGGCTTACAGTTATAATTAAGGTAGGAATCGGGGACAGACTTTGGAAATCTAAAGCCTAGATTTCCAGTTGTTACTGAAGTTGCAAAAACTGCAGTGTGCTGGTATCAATAACGATCAACTCTGTCTTTCTATTGAATGTGTGGGTTCTCTAGTTAGGAGTATGGATATTGGATGAACGGATTTTTTTTGCAAGGCCTGCAGAGCTAGGAAGGGTACTGGTGTCAACATTCACAAATACCTGTATTTTTCTGTTCTGGTATAGGAACAGGACCTTAGTTTTATCTTCAAATACTGTAAGGGTGAGAGAGAAGATGAGGTTAGAATTTGGAGTTCAAAGAATCAGACTGAGTTTGCTGCTTGATATACAAACGTAAGAAAAGGGCTGATGTTAGTGGCCTACACTCTTCTGTTCGCTTCTGCTGTGTGGATTAATTCGTGGGATACAAGAAAAGGCTGGTGGCTGGCTGGGAATTGAAAGTTCGAGGAGCTGTGTTTATGGTCTGTTTTGATGAAGTTTGGGACCTTCCTTATAGTTATGGGTATCGTTAAGGTAAAGTTTCAGAATCTGTTGTGTTCTGAGACAGTTTTACTCCTGAAGCTGAACTTCCCATTGAAGGAGGATGAGCACTAGCACTAAGCTAGCGTCTTGCATTCCACTACGGGACTAGTCCCCTTCATAGAGCTACTCTTAGGGCCCATTAAGTAAGGCTCCATGCTAGTGTTGGAGTTAAGATTAGAAAATGTAAGACTACATCTGTGTCAGTCAATAAAATGGGGTCAGGGACCTCTCCCATGCCAGACGGCACGGTCTTGTCCTGTCCACATTACATTGTACTTAACTGAGGTCGTCTCAGGGGCCCATGGCATCACCCGTGGTCTTTCAAAGGTGGTTTTTTTTGTCTAGAGACACTGAATCAAAAATTGTGATTTAGCACCTGTAATAATACAAGGGCTGTGTCGCAGCCCATTAAACTGGTGTTTTCATACTCCGAGGCTGAGATGGTACAATGCATGTCCTAGGCTGTTGCACGAGGAGTGGTTGTGTACTGAAGTGTTTGAGGGTGCAAAACCTATTGCAGTAAAGCTGGAGGACTATGGAGGGGGACAAACTGGTGTAGTTTCATCCATTCTGCCTAAGGGGAATAATCCTTTGCTCTTACTGCCTCAAAATCATGCCTGACCAGTGGGTATTCACTGAGGCCAAAATCATGCCAGGGAGTCACCACTAACAATAGAGCCAATTCAGCAGGTGCAGGGTTCAAACTCACTCCCTGGCTCTATTTTTTTTGGCAGGACCGCATAGCCTGGGTGTGGATGCTGCAGCCCCACAGCCTTAAGCAACAGCTTGGTGTGAACAGGGAAAATGTTCTTCCCCTTTATAAAACCATTGGAGTCCTTCCTGTGGTTATGGTAAAGGCTAAGGTTTGAGGTGCTGCTAGCACTTGGAAATCTAAAGCTAGAAGAACTGAAGTTACTGCTGTCTTCTTCTGAGTAGACAGCCTGATGCAGATGGGAGCCAATTCTTTGTGTGGTCTTTTCCCGTACACAGAGGTTCCTTGGTTTAAATTAAGGTGACGTTAAGGCTTTGAGATCTAGGAGTTTTAGGAACTGAGTTTAATGCTAAATGCCAAAAGACCTACTTGTGCCAGGAGGTATCACTGTTGCAATTTTCTTTCTACAGGTCAATTCCTCAGTTGTATGTCAGGTTAGGGTGAGAGTTTAAGAATTGAAACTTGAAGAATCAAACGTGCTGTTGAATATTGCTGGGAACACGGACCCAAGAAGAGCTCTGCTCTTCCTAGGTGCCAGTGCTGTATGTTCTTTTCTACAATAGGCTCAAACATGTCCTTGGCCTTAAGGTTAGCATTTGAGAATCCCAAGTTTCAAAAGTCCAGTATATTTGCTGGATGGTCTGGGGCTTCAGGGTAAATAAAGAGATCTGATAGCAATATTCACTAGTCCCCTTTACGCTTCTGAGGGCATTGTTGGATCTCCTTGGTATAATTATAACTGCATTTAATATCAGGGTTAAAGTCGCTGTTATGTCATGGAAATCAAAAGGTTCCAGAGCGCAGCTGGACACTGTGTGGTCCACGGTGTCAGGAAGGCTGATGTCTGCAGTGGACGGTGCCTCTCTTCTCCTGCAAGTAGAGATGAGTCCCTTCAACACAATTAGGTAAGGGCGTGGTTTGGTAATCTAAGGTTTCCAGAGCCCAGTTTCAACTTGAACACAGTAGGGTCTGCAAAGTTTGGAAAAAGGACAGTGGGAAGTGCAACAAACACTCTTTTTGTTTTTCTTCTTTCTTTTCACTGCAGTAACAGTTTTGGTGTTGTAAGATTACTTGAGAGCTGATATTAAAGTTAGTCTTTGGGAATCTAAATCTTGAGAATACTGGGGAATTTCTGAATTTTGGAGAGCCTGCAGAATTGTGAAGAGACCTGATGCCTATATGGTCCGATTGTACACAAAAGGAGCATGTTACAGTGTAGGAGAAGAAGCCCTACAGTTTTATTGTGCAGTGTACTAGGGCATCTGCTAGAATCCTGCACATCCACTCTAGTGAGCGAGCGGCTGTGTGGTGCTTAGTTGCTGGCTGGGGTTAAACCGCAACACCCCACTAATTTGTACCCTCTCCTCCTGCAAAGACAGGACAGAATTTAACTGCAGCAGTCCTATTAAGTGAATAGAGTATCTAACTTCTATGCATTGAAAGATTCAATGGGTTATTTTACTTTCATTTTTGTATCAACGCTGTAAATATATGCATACTGAAGGAATGCAACAAGTACTTTTTCAGTAAGAAAGGGGCAGAACATACATTTTCACTGTCAGAGTTGTTTTTATATAAACACTAACCTTAGTGACAGTCTTGTGGAACAGCGTGTTGTGACTGATTCGTAGCTGTCCTCGTGCGCCACCACACACACATGCAGGCAGCATGCTCCCACTTGCACGTCTCTTAAAAGCTTTCCAACCTGCCCGTCTCTTTTCAGTAGACCGTGCTTTCAGTACAGTGTCAAAAACGACAAATCGTTTTCATTGTAAGATTCTTTGAAACAGTCTTAACTGAAAAAAACACACTGATTTCATGTAAGTTTGGCACGATGTGAGCTAAGAGGTCAGGTCTACAGTAATCAAAATAATATAAAAAAGTGATACGGTGGCAAATGTTTTGTATATGCCTACAACCAGAATGGAAGCTATAAATGTCAACCAGTAATGTTTTTGTGAAAAGGGCTTTTAAAAAATAATAATTACCTTTATTTCTGCATAAATTCCCTTTTTCCCAGGCACTTGCCTGGGACACAAGATGAGGAGAAATGCTGGTGTTCTCTTTCTGTATAGATACAAATGAGTAGCAAAGCAGTGGGTCATACTCACTAGGGGAAGCTTGACCCTGTGGTCTGTTGCTGTCCTCAGCCCAAGAGAGCCTGATGCCCTGGTGCTATGCATCTTAGAAAATATTAGTTGCTTACTCGTTAGGAGGGAATGTAAAGGCCATCTTTTCTCACTGGAAGTTACCATTTTATTCCATAGGAGAGATGTTTTGCTGCTGTTGTTAATTAGTATGATAGACAGTTTAGAGTACTTTCAAGTGTGTGTGCATGCATGCTTCCCTACCAAAAGCCTTTGGGCTCGAAGAGAGCAATCTACGGGTGGTAATGTAAGTGCGCACCCCAGGGTCCTCTCCCTCAGTCACCTGCATTCACCGATTTCCATACATCTTATCTTTATGGGCTATCAGGGAAGCTGCAAGTAGCAGAAGTTGATCTGCAAAAGAAGACGAGGCTGAAATACCACCGCTTTCGTGAACTCCTCCCCACGATCACAGGCATCCTCGAGTAACTGACGGTGCGGCTGATGGGAGGGGTGTTAGGGATCAATGCCTATTACACGGCGTAGCTCTCCAAAGAACAAATCGCCATTTTTAACAGACAGTGTGGTACAAGCAAATCTTTTTTCCTCCTTTCTGGATGCATTAAAAAAGGTAAAGACATTCGTATGGCCATATATCCATCATCACCCGGAAATTCGAAGTCCCCATTCTAAGCCAGTTCCAGTATGAATATATTAGACGGCACTGCCTCTCTTAGTGTGTCAGCTGCAGTCATTTTTTAACGACGGGCCACTAAAGACAATTCCCTTTTCCTCACGGCTACAGAATATTCACCAAGGCGCATCCGTCATGTGCACAGACGTTTCAGCCACGCAGGCTGACAACACCGCATCCGCCGGTAGCCCCGCATTTCATTAGGCGCTGACGGTGCCGCCTCACCTGCGCTAAGGCTCCCTCCCTTCTCCTCCTCCTCCTCCTCCTCCTCCCCCTTGTCTCTTCACCGCCGGGTGTCCCTCCGGGGGGCACCGACCCTCCCGCGCCCCACAACCCCCTGCCGGCAGCCCCGAGGACCCGCCGCCGCACCCCGCCGCCGGCCCCTCCTCCCTCGGCCGCCGCCGCTCCCCCGCCCCGCGGCAACCGGGCACAGGTGAGCGGCAGCCGCCCCGGCCCCGGGGCCGGCCGGGCCGCCGCCCCGCCCACGGGGACGAGCCGCGGGGCTGGCCGCCACCTGCCGCCGCGCCGCACAGCCCAGCCCGGCCCGGTCGCCGCCCTCTTCCCTGCCGCGGCGATGGAGTCGTAGGGGCGTGCGGAGGGAGAAGCGGTCGCGCTTCCCCGAGGGAGAAGGAGAGCGCTCCCGCAGCGGGCGGGCGGGCGGGCGGCCCGCAGGTCAGTGTCGCCTCCCCTACCTGTTGCGCCGGGAGCCGGCGGGAGGGAGGGAGGGGGGGGGGGGGTGGGGAGCGAGCGGCGGCCCATCGCAGGAGCCCGCAGGAGGTCGGCGGGCTCCCGGCCCCGTCCCGCGGGGAAACAGCAGCCCCGAGGTACCGGGCCTCGGGGTCCGCTTCTGGGCTGGGGGGCGGCGAGCGCGGGGAGCGGGTCCCGCGGCTCAGCTCCGGGGCGTTATCTACCTCCAACTCTGTCCGCCGCGCAGGGGAAGGCGCGGTGGCGTTTCAGAGCCTGTCACCGGGGCTCGGCCGGCCGGGGGCGAAGCGCAAAATCCTCCCCCCGCGCCCACCCGGCTGCCTGTCCCCTGCTCGGCAGCTCCCGGGGCGAAGGGCAGACCTCCCCAGCAGCGCCGGGAGGGCTGCCTGCCTCCTCTGTGCCGGGCAAGAGGGGTCCCCGCCGCCTTCCGCTGAGACCCGGCGCCGGCCCGAGCGGCGGGGGGGCCCCGGCGGGCGGGGTGGCGGCGTGCCCGGCTGCCAGCCTGCCCTCGCTCTCTTCCCCCACCCTCCCTCCGCAGGAGCCCGAGATGGCGGACAGCGCCGCGGCCACCGCCGCCCCCCGCGCCGGCGTGAAGGGCAGCTCGGCGGGGCCCTGGTGGAAGTCGCTGACCAGCAAGAAGAAGCACAAGGAAGCGCCGGCCGCCCCGCCGCCCCCCGCCGCCGCTGCCAGCGAGGCCCCCGCAGCCCCCTCCAGCCCCGGCGGCCGGGAGGAGCAGCCGCCCCCCTTCGGCGGCGGCGAGGCCGCGGGGGCGGGCGGCGGCGGCGGCAACCGCCGGAGCCTCCGCGTCTCCCACTCGGGCCGCTTCAAGGAGAGGCGGAAGGTGCGCACCTCGCTGCTGGCCGACAGCCCCGAGGTCTTCGACGGCGGCGGCGCCCCGGGCCGTGCCGCCCAAGGGGGCGAGTAGCCCAGGAGGCCTTCGCCGCCCCCGCCCCCCCCCCCCCCCTCGGAGCCGCGGCCCTGTGAGGAGCCGCCACTGGACGGGTGGCCGGCGCACCGGTGGGACGGGTGGCCAGAGCCCGCGGCTGCCCCCCGGCTGGGCTCGGCCTGGCTTGGCCCCGTGGGTGAGGCGGAGGAGCGTGGCAGCGGCCTCCCCAGCCCTGACCGGACGCCGCGGGGAGCCCAGCACCTCCGCCGGACGAGCGAACCGCGTGCTGCGTACACGAACGCCGCCGAGACCCGACCCCCGGATGACGGGACGATGCGATTGTCTTAACAAAATAACACCAATAAACACCCCACTCCCTGTACTGTGGTGAGCGGACTCGCAGGTGCTATCCCAGGGCCGAGGCTGGGCTTTCCGTACCGTCCGCAGCCCTCGCCGGCAGCCGCGGCGCTGACTTCTCAGGCCTGTGACCCCGCTCCTCGCGGCTCGCCGGCCGAGGAGGTGCTTTGCTGCTCTCGCCCGTCTCACGCGCTGCCTTACGAAGGAAGGGTGAACGAAGTGCTTTTATCTTAACTCCAGGGCCGAGGACTTCGGCGCTGCCGTGCGTGCTCCTGCCCTGCCCGTTAGCAGGCACGCCGTGAACCCGTCCTCCTCCCCCTGCGGGGGTCAAAAGAGGGGTTACGGTGAGGGGCAGGCGCTTGCGTTCGCCCGTGCCCCACATCGCGTCGCATTTAAATATGCAAAAGGCAGGACCGAGCTGGTTTTTCTCCCTCTTCTTAGCGTGTAATGATAAGCAGGTGTTTCAGAGGCCGGTCTCCTGTAGCTCTGTTACAGAGGGAGGCCGGTTGTCGTCTAGCAGTTCACGCTGTTTACCCAGGGAACACATGATTTTTGCATAATTGGTGATAACTGGCATAATGAAGCTCCGATGATGAAATTGTGTGATAAAACGTAAATACTCCTGGGAGACGAGACCAAGCCTGGCGAGCACAGGCAGGGTTGTACCCCTAATGTGGAAATAGGCTTGGGCACCACTGGAAATGTTCTTTACGGTTTACTGTGTCCGAGGCTGGTGAAGCAAGGTTAACCGTTCCCAGGATTTCTTTTGATAGCAAGATAATGTGCTTTAACTCGGGCAGCTATCTGCTCCCTCTAACAGCTCCTGGATTTTTGGATGAAGTAAACTATAAGCCAGATTTGTACTGGTATTGTGCCTTACAGAGCAAACTCAGCTAAAAACACTCAGCAATTACACATTTCTTGATAGTAGGTGATGTAGCAGCAACTGATTATTTATTTTAAATGCATTCACGATATACTTTATATTGTTAAAATGGCTTTAGACTTTTTCTGAATGTGAGATAAGGTACTACATAGTGGCAGGGACTGAAAATTATTTCCTAGCAGTCAAGTATTACGCAGTTATGATTTTGTTCGGTTGTAACTAATGATTTAAGGTCAATTAAAAATAAAAAGCGACCTGAAAGGAAACAAGAGCGGAGAGCTGAGTTCCAGGTAAAAATATGGATTAAACCAGTCACTGACAATCACTGAAATGATGCAGTAGGTGCTGGGCAAGTGCCCCATGGTTCAGTGTGTGTGTAATAATATATAATGAACTTTGAGAGCTCCTGTGCGATAAACTCGGACAACCTAGCTGGCTTAGGTACTTACCGGTCCTTTACTCGGCTAATCCTTCAGACACTGAAGGGCAAAGGGACTGTAGCATCGAATCTATTTCCATAAAAGCTTTTTTTCCACCCAGTGTGCAGACATACGCTTTTTTTATTTCATTTAGTAAAACTACAAGGTACGGGGTTTGGACTGCCTTTTTACGTTCCTGACTACGTGCTGACCAAGCAAAGAGCTGGGGAGTTGTGGGGGGAGCTCTTCGAAGTTTCTTCTCAGAGAGGCTTTTCTTACTACATGCTGACCAAGCAAAGAGCTGGGGCGTTGTGGGGGGACCTCTTGGAAGTTTCTCCTCGGAGAGGCTTTTCTTACGTGGAGCCTCTTCAGTCAAGGGGTATCTGAAATCCTTCCACTGAGAAGAAGCAATTGGAGCAAACCCAGCCTCAGACGAAGGGGCGTGAGAGAGAAGGAGGAGAGTTTAAAAGCTGGGAACAGAGAAACGGATGAAGAAGATCCGTACTTCAGCTACAGTTTAGCCTGGGGTGGGGGGAGAGGAGGCAGAAAGGAGTAGCTTTGCTGCCAGGGTTGTCATACTGCCTTTGGAAGGCAACGTGTTCCTATCTATTACAGGCAAAAAAACCCACCTGTCTGAATGTATTCTGGGGCCCAAAGAACCTTTTTCGTATGTTTGTGTGTCCAAAGTGGAAGAACAAGTAAGCAGGTGGTGCGCTGGTGTGTTTCTTACTCCTGCATCTGGTTTAGTGTGAGCTCTGTGAGAGTTGGATCCTCAGAACTATCCAGAGGCCTGAGTATGGAGTGTTTTATGCATCTCGTGCAGATGCTTCTCTGCATTTTTAATCCTTACACTGTTGCGAAAATACAGTTTCCCCTTTCTCCTGCACCTCCAAGCTACCTCTTCCTACGGTGAACCTCTATGTGCTCTTTGGAAAGGTCTTGCTTTAGTTGCAAGTCTTTACCTAGGCACGAGATACCTACCAATTTGGGGTTTATTTGAGAAGAAGTTTGGTATGCTGTTCAGATGGCTGCTGTTAAGATTTGATATCAATACCAGTTAATATATGACTAAATATTAGCTATGTCTTAATCCTTGTGTATGGCACTTTCAGCTTGGAAATTTGGTCAGAATACAAAGTCAATAAATGTACATAAAATTACTTGCTCGCAGCCATCCTCCATCTTTATCCTGACCTTGAGCTGTGGGAAGGAGACGTAATTCTATCTTCCTGCTCAGTCAAATCCTTTCTTCAATGAATTTGATAGCAGCTGCTGAAAAACTAGAGCCATGAGAAAACGGGTTGCCTGCCTCGTCTCACTTTCCCCGCCTTCTGTGTAAGGGCCACGCAGGAATATCTTCAGGTTAGTGCTGACCTGTGTGCCGCAGCGAGGAGTGAGAAGCCCCGTTGGCCATAACCAACTTGCAGCGCAGAATTAGTCCTCTTGTTTCTCAGTCTGAGCATCAGATAAAGCTTTAAGTAATCTATACACATGTAAATGAATTAAGCTGATACAGAAAAAGACGTCATTTTATGGACAACCCGAGTTAATTTTTTTTAACCCTTGAAGTGGAGAAAGTTCGACCTTTCTTTTGTATTGGAGAATACTTGCTCAGGATAACAATAGTGCATTTCTGTGCATTGAATTATTAAAAGGCTGTCAGCAGTCTTAATATAGGTATTTTCCTCATCTCCTTTATAAAGATCATGCATCAGAAAGTAAGTTTAGGAAATAGGGCGGCTGAGAAAGTAGGTGCTGTTTGTTTTTAAAAGCAAGCAGTGACATATTGACAAAATAAATGGAAATAAGCAGATGAGGTTCAACCTCAGCTACGTCAGTTCAGTGCAATTTTCTTAATATTATTCCAGATACTACTAAGGATTGCAAGTTTGGGGCAAAAAAATAAATATTTAGTAAACAGAGTGAACTTTTCAAATAAACTTGCAAAGTATATGCCTGCTTATTCCAGCTCTTGCCAAAACTGAAAATAACTCTCTGAGTAGCTGCCTGGTGAATCATTCCCTGCTATTGTAGGCTGGTCAGTCTGGACCTCAAAAAAGATTATAGGGAGCACCTGCAGAAAATTATTCTAAATTGGAAACACTGGAATAAATGCCTTGAAAGCCTCAAGACTTTCAACCTCAGATGTTATGTCAGGGTATGACTTAAACCGAACTGAAAGAAGGGAGAGGGGACTTTACTGTTTTGGAGAGGAGAGAAGTCTTCACTGTTTTTTGTTTGCTTGTTTGTTTGTTTAAGTTCTGTCTTCATTGCAGAGCAACCAATTAGAGTTCTATATTTGAAATATCACGTCTCTTGTCCATTAACAAGATAACTTCATGTGGGGGCTAAAATCTGAAGGACAGAACTTCCAGCCTTGGCTTGGCCAGTGCAGCTGGATGCTTCACATTAAAGCCCGTGTTTAATTCAGCTCATTCAAAAAACTAATTGGAAGAAAAGGTGTTTCAAGTGCAGGTACAAACTGGAAGCTCATTTTGCTGCCTTTTGGGATCCTGTCTGGTAGGGCAAAAGAAAGAAACCCAAACCTGGTATTTTCTAAGATGTCTTTTAAAAGCTGGGGTGAGAGCGTTGGTTATAGAATGATACCTGAGACCATATAATGACACCATTTTGAAAAACAAACCTTTCCTCTTCATCACTAATTTATCGTAAATAGGAGGGAGACCTGCTGGCTGTGATTTTTCATTTCAGAATAAAACAAAAGGGATAAAGTTGCTCAATTTTATAGACACCGGAAGTAGTGAAGTAGTTTATCTGTTTTATCCTTAATGACACATCTGAAATTCACAAATAGCTCTAAGAAACAATATTCAGATGTAGTCTTCAACTAAAGCATACTGATTAGCAGCTGCAGCTTACAAATTTCATTTACTGCCCATTTTATCTAGATAGAGCAATATAACACCACATAATACGTGTTTTGGGGATAGCAAACAGCTTTCCACGGTAGCTGTAAGGCATGATTTTAAATGAAAAAATTACTCTGGTGAGTAATCCTCATCAGATCTAAACGTCATGTTTCATGTGAGTAAAAATGAGTTAGAATGTTTTTTCATGGTGTTAGTTACCAGACTATCAGATCGTTTGGGATGTGTGAAGTAGGCCTGATTCTCAGACGCAAGCCTGTGTGTGCTGTGAATCTTCTGCCGCCTCTTTGCAATGCCTCAGGTCTTTCCCCAGATCCAAAGTTACCATTTATCATGGTAGTTGCTTTTACACTAAGGAGGTAAAAAGCATGATCCTCTGTGTTACTGAAAACAAGAACCCCTACCTATGTATGTCTGTTGAAATGAAAAATTAGAGGTACTGTGCATGTGGAACTTCGGTGTCTCACTGTTTTTTCACTGCTGACTTAGGTTCGTTTTGCTTTCCAGGTTGTTGTTTTATCCTCAGCCTGTAAATGTTTGAGCAGATAAACTGGCCACTGATCTCACAAGAACTGCGCAGTGACACAAGAGTGGGCAGCACCTCAGTGGCCAAAGGAAAAGTTATAATAGATCCATTTCTGTATGTGCTTCTGAGCACATTCCCACCCATTTTTATGAACGGGAGCAGAACTGAGCCTTAGTCTTGATTCTGGAAATACAGCTACCTGGGAAACAGAAGGAGCCTCATAGCCTGCACATCCTTGGTTGTGTTTATCTTGGCATGTGCTTTCAGTGACAGAAGTTTCCAAAAATTGGAGTCGATTTACCTGTCCTGTTTAACATCATTGGATTCAGGACTAGGAGCATGGTGAGAACTTAAAAGAGAAATCCTGCCAACAGTACTTCCTAGAAATGCTGTAGCTCAGTTCTCTGGGAGGAGGAGGAGGGGGAGGAGAAAATACCTATTTTCTGGCTACTCTATTTTTGCGTTCTTTTCTTGGCATACCTATGCTATAGCAGTCTCCTTGCTGGACCCTAAAGCAGCTAGAGAAGTAGAATTTATGAAATGGGCAGACGTACAGAATATACAAGGGCAGCATTTTCCACTGGCACTCTCTTGAGGAAGAGACAAACCAACAACTAGACATTACACTGGGCATTTAGAGGTAGTTTAATTCTTCCTGGAAGGCTGGGAAGCTATGGTTTGTTCCTGGCTCAGTTCTCAAGTGGCTAACAGTAGATATGAAAATGCCTCTAGGTAATATATTAGCTGTCACAGGTGTTAATTAACATCTGCTGAATTGCATCTGAAATGGAAAACAGTGAGAAAGTGAGGAATCACATTAGAATAGCACATGTTGCTGACCATGACTGAAATCACATAAGCTTTGGAAAACTGTGGCCTGATTTTAAATGATCAGTTGAAGCACTTAAAACATTATCTGTTTTTCTTATAGACAGCTATTCTTGCTTATTTCATGGTTTTATTTTTCTGCTGTAATAATTTACCATACAGTTACCTTTTTAATGAGTAATTTTACTCACTATATATTACCTCTCTAGTTTTATTTATTGGTTTTCTATTTTTTGTGCTGGAACAGAAATTTGGCTGGGCTTGTCTCCTGCAAAACGTTTCTACACAAGTTGAAGATATTCCTGTGACGTATACCTCCACCTAAACTCAAATTAATACCAATACCTTGCAGTTTTGGGGAGGTCTGGAGAAGTGAGCTCACCACTGAAGACTGATCCTTTCATCTTCCTGAAAAAACATATGCATCATCCTTACTTTAAAGAAAGGAAAATCAAGATATAGGGCGAAAGTAAAGTTCATAAGTACCTGAATGGAATAACGCATCTAGTCTGAGACCAGAAATCAGGCTATGCCAAAACTGCCTAAGAAAAATGAAGCTGTAATAAGTGGTGGCAAGAGGTTCAAATGGGCTTTCTAAAGTTTTATATCCCTGAGAGGAATCTTTGGATATGTGGGAGTTTTAATATCATTTAAACTTACACGTCATTGCACAGCTACCTCCAGGACAGTTATTGATGCTGTGCATTGTAAACTGTGGCTGGGACTTTAACGAGAACCACAGAGACAGGCAGAAGTGGAATTGTAGTTGTATTTGTGGCATTGGCATCCCACTTGTACACACAGGAAAAACAATTTAGTTAGAAGATGTGTGTTTAAACTAGTGTAGTTGTGTGAATATGTGTCTCCCCTTGTGCAGCTGCAGATTTCCAGTGTGGTCAAAGGGCCACACTGACAAAAGCATTGAGGTGTCTGATTCCACTTGCTTCAGTGGTGTCTCAGTATCTTTGTGGATCTAAGCTTCAGTAAAACGTCTTAAAAGAGGGACCATAGTTACACAAAACTATCAAAATTGTACTAAGATGAGGAAGTTGAAAAGGTAAATTTCTGGATTATTTACCAAGGCAAATAGAGTTAACAGTGCAAAAGAGCTGCCTAATAACACTTGCATTTTTTTATTCTGTATTTTCAGCGGTTTGTAGCTCCTTTCTCCCCTCCTCCCTGGTATATTCTTGCTTTCCAGCTGCTATTTGATCTTTTCCACTCTTGACTCGAAATTATTCCTTACAGAACATCTCAGTGAGGTGGTTTCAGCTCAGCCCCGTGTAGCATTTCGGCAGAGCCATTGTTCTTTTGTCCTCTGCCTGTAGATCAGCTTTTACTGCTAAACAGCTTCTTTATAAACCCCAATGAAATCTTCTTGTGCTTTTTGTCTGTGTTGAGATCAAGACTAAAGGTTGAAGATGATAGTTTTAAGCCCTGAGGTGTGCAGACCCCCCCCCCCCCGTCCCCCTCGTCCCTTCATGTGTTTCAGTGTTAGTTACTGCTTTGGCCTTTACCTGTTTCTGTTTGCCAGCCAGGATGGGGCACACCCTCGACCAGCACAATACAAACCCATTTAATTAAGAGCTATTCAAGCTCTTCTTTTAAACATTTGCTTCAACAAATGCCCGTGTCAAACAGCAGTCATACAACACCTTTCCAAACCCTGCAATCCAGAGCAGAAACCAGCAATACGATTTTAACTCGCTTTTGGGTCTGAACCGTCACCGTAAAGATCCTCAGCTTGTTCCCAAGGTTGGGGAAGGGTCACTTGCCAAGGCTTTGCTGGTCCTTTATGGCATTTGCATGCTCTATAACAATTTCTAGAAGTAATAGCAAGAAGTGTCTGCTATTTGGGGAGAGGCAAAAATGGCAGTACAAATTGGGCTTCTTGAGATTGGTAACACGTATGCGAATGCCCAGTGTGCGCTAGCAAATGGGGTATTTTCAGGACAGATGTGACACCCAGCCTTTGGTATCTGCACGTAAGATGCCACCTGCCAGTATGTGTGAAGGATTTGCATTTAGGCATGGACCCGTGCAAATCAACCTAGGCTATTACATGCAGGAAACATTTTGAAAATGTTGCCCTTCCTGTCTTGCTTGGGGATTGTAGAATTGGCTGGAGCGTCCCTGCACATCCCGCATGACTCCTGAACCTGAGAAGGCTCTGAGCCTACCGCACCTCTCCTAGAGCACCTTCCTCGAGAGGAAACAGGACTCGCTCAACCAGCAAAATGGAAAGTAAAAGCTACTTCTGGAGGAGTTAATGCCACAGGGATCCTGGAGGAGCACATCTTAATTAATCTGCTCTGCCAAATCAAATCTGCTTGTGGGAGCTGTGTTGCTGCTGCCTGTTGCTGTGACAGCTCCCCCATCTGCTTTAATCTGCCTTTAAGTAGTGTGGTAATATAATCATTGGGATATGTTTGACAGATTTGAGAGGGTGTGGTTCACTGAAGTCTTGACTAAAGAAAGAACTTGGAGAGAAGCCATTTTTACATGATAAAACAAAGCTAAATTTATGAGGAGGGATCCCCCTGCCTAAGGTCCGTATCTGTTCAAGAACACACCCATGAAATTCATGTGAATGAGGGTTGCAGGATCTTATTTGAAGATGCAGCTGACTCCAGGGGACGGATCAAGGTGCCCTTTCATTCCACTAAGAAGCGGTGCACGCTCTGAGGGACCTTAAACCTGAGGCTCTCTATCCTTGCTAATGGATCAGATCCCAATGTGTAGGAAATGTGCAGATTTCATTCACATCATTGGTTTAAGAAAGGCACATTGACAGTTTGCTTTTGTGCTGATGGCAATGTATCATCGCTGTGCCATTTTGATCAGTCTCGCTTGTGGTGTTTGCTCATCAGGCCAGCGAATAGCTCTCTGCTTTGGACAGCTGCTGTGTTACTCTGTGCTGTTAACCTTCACTCTGAATCTGCCCAGGGGCTATTAAAAATATGCCTGAGGATGAAGATGCTTTTCTCTATCAGGTAGTTAGAGAAACCTGCCCATTCAACAGACTAGGAAGATTTGCAGCCTCAGGTAACTCTCCTGACAGAGATAGTTTTGAGTCCCTGCAGGCATGAGGGAAACACAACTGAGGTAGCCACCTTCCTTGGTAAGTGCTTTAAATGTCAGGCTAGGTATCTCAGTGCTGTTGACGGGGCTCAAAAACTATTAGGCAGATTCAAGTGAGAAAAGTCCAGGGAGAGCTGTTAACACAAAGTGGGTTTATAACCTCCCAATAGGAAATTCTCAACCAGAAAGCCTTGATCTCTTGTCAGAAGTGGGAGAGCATAGCAGAGGAAATATCCCATGTTAGTCTTGTTCAGGAGATGAGGAAAGGGAATATTTGCTATCAGTTAACTGTCAGAGGGTACTGTACTAGATGGGTGTTTGACCTGGTAAAAATGTGTCTCTTGTTATGAAAAAATAAAAGCAAGCCCTATGCACTTCTGTGGAAAAAAGAGGTGCTGGCACCTGTGCTCAAGAGGGGATTCTGGGCTCTGGAGTGTGCCTTTGTGAAAGCACATCCCAGCAGAAAGAGAGAACACAAAAAACTCATGCCTGTCCCCAGGACTTCCACCTGAGCCCAGCACCTGAGCTTTGAGGAGTCCCAGCCTGGAACAGAGTCCAAAAACCAAAGCTCCTTAGTGAATCTGGGCTGTGCTAGCAGGCCAAAAGCTATGCATTTTATTTACACCAGAGCAAGGACCCTTTACACAAAAGTTACAGCAAGGTCTGCATTTGTCAGTGCTGATTTCTCTGTGGTTCAAACCTAGCAGGCTACCTTTGCTATGTTTTATCTAAATGTGGCTGTACTTTTGCACATCATGCACTAATTTCTAGGCAGATAACATTTCCTAAATGCTTTTGAATTCCTCTGCATGGGAGCCGCACGAGCAGAAGGGATAGCTTTCTGCTCCTAGGGGTGAACAAGTACTTGGCAGGAATTCCTGTGCCTACACCAGAACATGAAGTATCTTTAAAATGCCTTGTCATATTCAACATTTGAAAAAAAACAACCAAACCAACCAGCTCCAGGCTCATGCAGGGTGACATGACATGCTGGGTTTTATAGCAATTAAACTGTCCAATGTTCAAATAATAAAATATTCACCATTACACAGCAATAGACAACGTCATTCTTGCTGTAGGGAGGGGCTGATGTGAAAAGCTTTTCACCCACATTCCTTGGGAGGAACTTGCATCCTCAGCCTCCTTCCCAAAGGAGACACTGAAGTCTGACAGCTCCAGGAGCTTTCCTTTTGCAGTAGATGACAGCTTTTACACTCCTGTATTCTTTCTAGTCACTCTCCAGATTTTAAACTTACCTACTAGGGGAAGTATTTTTTGTATCAGTTACAGTGTAACCTTAAGATGATCTAGAGTGCCCTGGTAAAAGTTTAATCTACCAGAAGAATGAGAATTTTACCTGTACAGCTCCAGCTGTGTAAGGCTGACCATTGCATAGTCCCTTTCATGTATACATAAAATTACTTAACACCGATCATTTTGTGAGCTGGCACATAGTAGCTTCTTATAATTTATGTTCTCCAGCAACAGGCTCGGTCTCATAGAGACTGGCTGTCTTTTTACACCACTGTAATAAGCTCCAGGAAAAAAAAAATCACTAAAAATAATTCTTTTGTCATTAGGTACTTCAGGATCTGTTTAGGAAAAAAAAAAAAAAAAAAAATGCACTTGTTTTTTTTTTTTAAAGGGAACTACAAGTTCCCCTGGAGCAGGGACTATTGCAAGTTGCATGACCAACTTCAGGCAAGGAGATCAGACAACCGACTTTTAGTAACTACTGAGATTTTAACCTTTGTGAATTGTGAATCCCAGACTCAATCTACTGGTCACACAAGTTTTTTCTCACCCTCTTACCAGTTTGAAAACATGCAGTTTACAAGCTTTTTTTGTTGAGCGCTGGCAGTCGCTGCTGTTATTGATTCTGATTTTCTGTCAGAAGTGATCCTGTTTGGAGGATTTAAGCTTTCCATAACACTTAAAGCTTTTACTCTTTGATGCATCAGTCTTAACACTCACTTTGCCCTCCGAGATCCTAGAGGCATGCTGAAATTGCAGATTGGTACTTCAAGGGAAAATACAACCACGGGATTCCAAGAGACTTTAATCAGGCTTTTATTAACGTTAAACATAAGTATTCTGAAGTTTTATTCATTAGGAACAGGAGTATAAATGTTAATTTTTGTGTTTGCAGGCCTCCCTTTTGACACTGATGACCTGGCTAAGGACACAGCTCTCACAGGTTTTGTAAAGCTGTCTCCTATCCACAACTAATAATACACTGTAGGAATAGGTTAGTTTAACTTAAATGTAAGAGCACTGTGTATAACTAAATCAGGAGTAAGCTGGACCTATAATTTTATTAGATTCTTTGGGGAGGGAGAGTTAATCTGGTGTTCTTAACACTTATGCAAAAGTATGTCTGGGTGCTCAAGGCATTACAAGGGATGAACAGTTCACTCTGCCAAAAGTGGCGAAGGGAGAGCTTTAAGAAAAAGCACATAGGGCTCTCTCCAGTTCAATATATCAGCCTTGTTTTCTTTTGGGCCTGGAGCAATCTCAGTGGGCACCAAAATAGTTTTTAATCTCTGCTCTGTCGTCATATGTGAGAGGAGTTGACTCTTTCACATGCTAAGTAGCTCTGCTTTTTGCTGGCTTAGAAAATCTGACCAATGGATGTCTCCCACTCTGTATTCACACACACTGCCAGCTCCACAGAAAGCGGTGGCATGGTGCACAAGACCAATACCCAATCGATCGATGGTCTGCTTCTGAAAGTGTCCAAGAAGACACCTGGAAGGGAGGGCCAGAAATCTGCAGGGAAAGTCCTTCTCTCCCCTACCCAGAGCTTGAGGAATACAGTTCATTCTTTGTGCACTTGCCCTAAGTGCTGCAAGTGCTGTTGGGTTTGAACTGTAAATTGTGCCAGGGCTGAAAGGTTGAAGGGGCAGGAAGACCAGCAGCTGAGGGGTAGGACATAATGTGCTCTGTGTTGGTTACAGATGCAGCAGGGTAACCTGCCAGAAAGGAACAAGGCATGACGGTATGTCTTCAGAAGTGACATCCATTATAAAACAGGTTTGGATGTAAATATTTATGCATGCTGTATGCTCTTTGATGGGCAAGCAGCCTGGTTTGGTACGGTCAGAGAAAACAACCAAGTCATGAACTGGTGGCAGGGCTGATACTCATTCTGTGTTTCACTGTTATTTGCATTATGAGCATGATTCAATGCCTATTAACAAATCCTATATTGGCATTTTAAGTAGTAATGTACTAAAGTTGATCCTGATCCATGGCTGGTAGATGAAAGGACATCTAATTTCCCAATTGAGAAAAGCTGCTAAGGACAGAAAAGCTTTCTTGTTGCACTGTTGATACCTGATATTCAGTAGAGTATACCAACAGTTCCTGCTGGCCTCAGCCATGGTAGAACAACTCTGAAGTTTTTCTGCTTTTATTCTCCCGGTTTTATATGCAGAAAAATCTAGATTTCCTGCTACTTCTGAAAAACAAATAATTACTGGTGTATATGCTGAGAGCTTTATTGTGTTTTTCAGACTATAGCATTACCAGACCATAGGACTATATGGCTAAACCAATGCTTTAAGTTGAGTGTGCAGCAACCACCGTATGTATTTTAAAATTATACATATTTGACTGCAGGATCCAGAGCTATTATGTTTAAAAACAGACATTTCCTTTTAATTCTGAGTGTGAAGACTGAGGCTGTAAATGTATAAAGGCCATGGGATTAAAAAGTTATGTCTTCCACAGCAACCAGATCTGAATGGAATGATTCCCTTGTTACTTGGGAAATAAATTATTAAATTGGGTAAGAGAAATAGTCCTCTCATGAATCAATAATAATTTAAAAGAAAAAGAAAAAAACATCCAAAGGGTAATAAATGGTCAATTTTCCTAGTGCAGGAAGTGGCTCTTGGTGAAAAGGCAGTGGAGGGTGAGGTGACAAGGCTATCGATTATTCAGAAAAGTCAGAAGTTAAACTACGATCTCAAGGCTTGGCAAATAAAATGGCAGATGAAAGTCAAAGTCAGTACAGTAATGGACCCAAGGAAAACAATCCTTACAATGGTAAACTCTCCAGAAGTTATTACTACTCAGTAAAGAGAGCTTGAAACTGTTGTGTTGGCAATTTCAGCAAGAATGCCAGCTCAGTAGTCTGTGGTAGTCCAGAAAGGTAAATTAAATGTTAAGAATTAGCAGTAAAGGAACAGAGAGCAAAACTGAAAACTGCAAGCTCATGATGTGACCACAGTTGGACTGCTGAAGGCAGTTCTTGTCCTTATTTCAGGAAAAATATGGTAGGGCTAGAAAAGATATAAAGAAAGGTGAAAAGATGACCATAGGTTCGGAAAAGTTTTTGCCCAAGATGAGATTAGACAGATTTGCTTGGAAAAAGTGCAGTAGAGAAAAGACATAACACAGCCATACAAAATCACAAAGAGCAAAGTAAGGTGAGCAGAACACCATTATTTTCTCCCTCTATGCAAAAGCTTGAGAAAGCTGGTTTAAAGCAATCGGGAAGTATTCTTCACAGCCAATGAATTAAACTGTGGAACTCCTTGCCATAGGGTGTTACAAATAAATTTGCAGATTAAAAAAACTCCATCAAACCCTATTAAATACAAAGACATGGATTAAATCTCTGTCTCAGGTAGTCCCCAGCTAGACTGTTAGGATCTGTGAAGATATAATGCAGGAAATATAATTGTGCACTCACTTTATTCTTACACTCTCTTCCTAAACATCTGCTACTGAGTGACGCAGAGGTCGGCTACTGGCCTGGACGGACCTTTGCTCGGATCCAGTGTGACTGTGCTTGGGCACCATAAATCTGATTGTTTGACAGGCAAATACACTGAAATTAAGTTTATGCATCAGATAGTACTGGAAGATACATGCTATCTTATGAGAGTCCCATAAAAAGTGTACAAGCAATCTATCTTTCTCTTGCAAATATATTGCAGGGAGCTATTATAAAATGGCATGATGTGCTTATTATCTATGCTCTCAGACTATCGGTACTAACTCAGTACTGTTATATTGCCGCAGATTATATTATTTTCATAACACAGGTCATGGCAGAATCTTGGCGCCAGAACTTGTGATAGTTTAAAAGGTTATTTCTCTGTTAAAGTCAAATGATTGCTTCGAGATCAAGGTCTTCCTACCAGTTGGTCTGGTTTAACAATAAATTAATATACAACATCTTAAAAATTAGGATATGCCTAAACTGCAGGTCTGAGATGCATTAGTTCACAGTTTTAGATGAATCTCTGAAAATAAAACATGACTTCAAAGAACTAAGAGTTTACAAAATATTGCAAACCTGAATGAATTAATATTCTGAAACCCTGTGTTAGGGAGAGCTGAGAAAAGGATTTTTTTTTCCCCAAGATTATAGAGAGATCCAGACTAAACAGTGGTTTATCTTTAATAGAGTCAACCACATTTTCCCATTCATGTAGTGCCATCCATTATCTGAGGAACTCAAAGTGCTTTACAAACATGAATTAGCGAATGGCTATGAAGTAGGCAGACACTGGACTAACCTCTTTTTTTAGCATGAGAAGACTTCCCTGCAGAAAATTCACATGGTTTAAGAAATTTCGCCTGGCAAAAGGCACCAAAAAATGAATTTTGTGAAGACAGCTTTCTCATATATCCATGTCTCTGCTGTGTTATATTTTCACATTATTTTAATATGTTGCACTTTGAATTAAGAAAAGACCAAGTATTTACTAAAGGGATATCTGACAGTCCAGCAGAATACAGTATTTTGTCGGAAAAGACACCTTTTTGTAGCTGTGGTTGAATTCAGCTGAACTTCACTCTTTGCAATCCTGTTCCTGTTGGCAAACTCCACTTCTGCAATTGAATTTCCAATGAGCTCATGATTCACTGCAGTGCCACCTTCTGAAATCCTAAGCGCTAGTTTAGAAATCACTCCTTTCTCTGAATATTCCCTGTAGGTTAAGTCCACATACTTGCAATAGCAAAGCCATTATTCACTGATCAATTTACACTCCCTTTTTGAAAGGGGAGAGAGAGTACAGCATTTTGAGGAAGCTGGAAGCTGGTAATTCAGGTGGAGCAAAGTTGGTGTCTGCTGCTGCCCTTTGCTATGAGCTACTGAAAACGGACATTTTGGTTCACCTAGAGGATCAGTAATTGGAGATGTTTTAGCAAACAGGCTTTGGGGTTGGAGACAATGAATCACTCCACTTCAAACAAAAACCCCACAAAACCAAACAAAACAACCCCATGACTAAACTTTCAGTGGAAGCAGTCTGTGCCCCTGTGAAATGGCTTGTGAATGTAAACAGTGAATGTAAAGGAAGGGCAAGGAGGGAAAGCTGGAGGAGAGCGCGGAGGTAAGGCTAGTCCTGGTCAGCCATATAACTTCACTTGCTATCTACCATTTTGCAAAGTGGGCGGGAAACATGGCGTCCCAGTGAATTGATGGGATATTTCCAAGGGCAATTAAAAGGCAGGTGAAAACAATCCTGGAACTTAACATTGCCAGGCACAGAACTGATGGGGCTGGCTAAAATGCTAAATTCTGCCTCTCTTTTGGCAGCTCTGGGTTTCAGGAAAAGCTGAGCTCCTCCTTGCAAATTCAGTCCCTTTAAATTACTTTTCAAGTTGAGTACCCACATCATTAATCCCTGCTTCTTGCATTAGCTAGTGATCAACTCGTGTTCATATCTCTGTTTAAATGCCTTTGTGTTTTCTGTGGAATATTTTCCACAAAGTACCAAGACGTGTTTCAGTGTCTTCTATTTTAAATTAAGAACTTTTCAATGAAGAAAAGCAACAGAATAAAGGTGCTCTCAGAGCGAGATGGAACAAAGTGTGAACCTATACCTCTTTAAAATCCTTTTCCTTTCATGGTGTGACTGCTTTCTGCTCTCTGTAAAATGAAACATGGAATTACTCATGCAAGTAAGCAAAGCATTCAGAAATTAATCACAGTATTTTCAGGGAGTTACAAACAGCACCCTTTAGGTTTAAAAATCTTTTACAAATAACAACTGACCACTTAAAGCCTTTCACATAATGCAGAGGCCAAGGGGTGCTTGACAATTGAGCTTTAGAGAATTCTTATATAATTTTTTTGAAATTTTTAATAGGTTTTAGACACGCAACTTCTGCTGCCTTCCAGTCAGAAAAGGAGTGTGAAATTCCCCTAGCCATTCTTGACATTTCCTTTCTAGACTCCTAACCCCTCCAGCTGACCTCAGACAAAGCAGCCTGCTGATTTTAAGGAACTGAAGGAACACAGGGAGGAGGATAGTTATTGGTTTAGATGGAAATCACCATTCAGAACCATGGGAATATGGCTGTTTGGAAGAACTTTGCTTTAGTGTGGAACTTACCAGGAAAGTAGTGCAAAGACTGCATACAAATTACAGGCTGTGGTGGCGGAACAACTAGGGCAGTGAGAATTGCCACAGTCTGGATGAACTGCATCACAGAAGTAACTCAATGAAAGTGAAGAATGACAGTAATTTACCAAAGAGTCTATGTTCTTAATGAGCATAAGATCCCTATAATTTTACTGACAATGCATTTGATGTACTGTTCTCCAGTTTATTGCAGAAACAGCAGGAAGTCTCTTTGAAAGCAAAACAACAACAACAACAACAAAAAAACTTGTAGAAAATTAATGATTATGTCTTATGTGTCCAGGCCTCTGAGTCCTTTTCTTCCTGAAGTTGCGTTCTGACCCCTGTGACCAGGAATGCCATGTTGATACTTGGAGTCCCTTAAACACTGTGTCTCATTTTTTATCCGCCAACAATGCTATTAAACTGTTGCAGAAAAGGTGTTGAATCAAGAGTAGCGTGACCTGGGAAGCAATACTTCAAGTCTGTTCTGCATTGATGAGATTGCAATTGAAGCATGCATCCAGATTTGAATCCTTCAGGCATTAAGAAGGAGGGAGGGTAAGTAAAGAGAGTCTACGGGAGTTACTTAATATGCATGAGCAGAAGCCTAGAAAGCGTGATGTATGAGGACAGACAGAAGAAATTTGAGGTTTTTAATCTAGAAAGGAAAAGAAAGAGCAGGAAACATAATGGTCTCGAAACACTTATAAAACTGCTGCAAGAAAGAATAATCTGTTTCCTGTGTCCTTGGTAGCTAACACAAGGAGTAATAGGTCTTGACTACAAAAAGGGAGCTTAGATTTGACATTTGAAAAAGCAAAGCTTGGAAGGCTTGCCTCTGCCATACACAGCTTTAAGATAAGGGCCTCTCTGAAATATAGCTGACACTGCCTTGGGGCAGGAGGCTGGAGCCAGGATCTCTTCAGATTCCTTCCAGCCTTCTAAGCAGTTGGTTGTAAAGGGAGAAATAATGGCTGGCTGTCTCTGTTGGCTGTTTTATGGACACAGGAGGAGCAGTCCCACTGAGAAAAGAAATTTATACTAAGCTGATCTTGCTGAAAGCATTTGTTTGGTCCTCAGAAACGTGCTGAATGATTGCAATCCCCATATGGACCTAGGATAATTTTGACACTAGCAAAGACCGTAACCACCTTCACAATACCTGGCATGTACTACAGAAAGGTAGAACAATATAAAGAAAAGCCTCTTACTGCGGATGACGTAGGATCTTTCTTAGCAGTAAGATTTGTAAGGCGTTGTAGATGCCAAAACTCGGCCCTTTCAGAATGACTCTGAGGACTGCAGCTGTCTGGCCTTGGGGAAGCTGAAGCCATAAATGACTTCTACAAAGTTCATGTTAAAAGGAATGACTAGGTCTGGTAAAGAAGCAGCAGATAAAAGCTCCGTAAGAACCGGCGAGCGCAGGTGTTTCCAGGGTCCAGAGCAAACCGGCGTGGGAGGATTCCAAATATTGTGCCAGTGCGTGTGCTTTACTCTCCCAGCACTTCTCACAGTGTGCCCACAAACATTTACCTTTTCCAGCCTGAGCTGAAACCAACCATTTCCTAACAAAGCAAAAATGCTGTTCAGATGGTTTGGTCCACAGCTAGAGAACCCTAAAACAGGCATGAATCAACAGGAGGGAATGCCTCAGCTCAGCCCTTTGTGGCAGTCCGTGGATGTTTCTTGTACACAGCGGGCAACACAGTGCCCACTCTGGAGCTGCACAAATCTGAGGAGACAGCAAATATTCACATTCGCATTTGTCAGCAGCAACCACAGCCTTGGAGCAGTAAATCTGCCAAGTCAGATTAGTGATTAGCAATAAAAATTAAATGATTAAATAGCAGCAAAAGGCTTTGGCTGAGGAGTTTTAGAGCAGGGAGCAAGAACTGGCATTTGCTGGCCACCCATTTGGTTCAGCAGGAGGTTCACCTGTTCACCTAATGTGTATGGGTCTCCTGACAGCAAGATGAGGAGAGGCTCTCACTGCTTACTTGTAAACAGGTTTCACAGGCTTCTGACTTTTTTTGTGGGAAGAGGACAGCAGGTTAAAAATTGTCTGGGTAAACCTGTGTCCTGTCCAATACCAAAATACCAGTGTCTTCAAATAAGCCAAATGAGGGATAGGAGTTGGTTGCAGGGCTAGTGAGAGTCCAAGAGCAAGCCAAAACTGTCAAGTGGGAGGGACACTACAGAAGAGCATGTTCGTGAAGCAGGGAGATCTGGGTACAGATGGATGCTCCTTTGGGAGCATAACCTCTGCAAGAAGACCCTGCTCCCACCTGCTCTTGCTGCTGCTGATGTGGAGTTGGTCTACCTTCCTTCCAGACAGAAGGATTTGGGTTCTGTCCTGGTGCTCGCTGAGCTATACCTCTGCCTCACTCCTCCCTGCCCCTCTACAGGACAGTGGAGATGGGAGACTGGGAGTAGCCTCTCACTTCCAAAGGTGTTCAGATTTCAGTTTTAAACACTGGATAGAGAAATTGCAGGAAAAAAATATTTGATCCTTAAGTACTTAGACTATGAAGTACAGCCTGTAAGGTACAGAAACCGTTATGTGCAGAAATATTCATTGAAAGACACTAGGTTTGTATTGACTCAAAATAATTTTTTAAAAATTGTACATATTTTAATAGTTACAACTTGACAGGTCTAAAATCTCACTGACAGTGGGAAATTAGCATGGTTGTGTTGCCAGTAAAATCTCACATGAATTGGCTCTTGTTTTCACGTAATTTAACATTTTTCATCAGTGACATGGAAGAAAAATTAATTCCCAGTCTTAACGATTACTGAAAGCTTGAGCTGATGCAAAGATTGGAGGTAGTGAGTAAAAAACGAAGATGTGTCACAGATAGAGACCAGTCTGGGTCTTCTGGTCAAACAATGTGTACAAACAACAATTAATTCTTACAGAGATGGTAGGGCAACCAGACCATGAAGGGCAAGCCCTCTTTGCAAGCTTCCTGTGGCCAAAGTATCTACTATAAACCTTGATGGGTGAGCAGGAGAATGGTGAGAATGAGTGGGGAAGGCATATTGCCTCTGTCATTCCACTGGTGTAGCCACTTCTAAAAGAACATCTAGTTCATTTATCTGGGAATGATTAGAGAGAAGACTGATCATACAAGATCATACAAGAATGATTAAAGCACCGGAAAATACACCTCATAGTGTAAGACAAGAGGAGTTCAATCTATTTAGCTTAACAAAGCAGTCACAGCATGACAAAACTTTGATCTCAAGCTCCTTGATCTAGCAGATGAAGATATAACAAGATCTAGGACAGGATGGCAGCAAACCCAGATTATAAATAAGATGTAATTTTTTATACAATAGTTGCAATTTTAAGCTAGTAATAGAATTATTTATAGAAAAGAGGCTCTAGTTCAAGCAAGAAATTGTTCATGAAAACCTCCTAATTCATGGTATATATGAAGTCAGATTCAATAACCAAAATAATCCCTCAAACCTGATAATCTATGGGTTACTAAGAAAATTTCCGGCGACTACTACATTATTATTTCATTATATGTTACAAGCATGTCAAGAGACTCTCAATAAAAGCCACGTTTCTTTGCAGTCAGTACTACACAGCTATGTCTCAGAGAGAAAGCCTCTGCCCCAAAGGGGTTCTAAAAGAAATTATTGTATGCCCCATTTTGCAGATTAAGTAATTTGACCAAATTGACAACCAGACAGGAAGCTTGTGGCAGAAAATGGATTTGAATCTACATAGTCCTTAGCGTTATCTTAATCAAAATGTCATCCACACCTCACTGAGACATCCACCGATGTTATGTGCTTACAGAGTGAGTGCCCTTAAGACCTTTGCAGGCGCCACGGGCTGGTGGCTCACCCCTTGTGCCACAGGAGGAGTGCAGAAGGAGAGGGATGAGGAATATTGGCATGTGCGCACAGTTCATAGGGAAGGCATCTCAGCTGTTGCTGACGGGACAATACTGATGGGGTTTCTGGATCAGTGTTCCTTCTTTTTATTAGAACCTGCAGAGGACAAGAAAATAAGATTCACATAATGTGAATTACCTATTCATCTGCCAATGCCAGATACAGAGATATAGAGCGGGGTGCGTGGGAAATGCAGGTCCATGCTCCTGATGTGCAGAAAGCTGAGAACGCGTCCAGGATTTGTACTGCTGTGAAAGCATTTGAAATGCAGCCCAGCAGCTACGTCTCAGCTCACTATAACCACAACCGGACTTTGCTCATGGGAAGCCATCGCATCAGACTGACTGTATCTAGGCTTTGGATGTAGACTGCAGGGTGCCCTACGGTCCTAGTGCCATTAGATCCTGCAGATCTCTCTGTGTACGCTGTTCCCTGTGCATTGACAGTGATGCAAGGGGATGGGGACAGAGAGGCTTTGTACAGAGCGAGGGCTCGCACCAGCTTGCCCCAGCCCAACACATCTGATGCATTCCCAAGGCACAGCCTTTGGAAATGTCTTTAACCCATCCTGAGATTAGAACTGCTCCAGGTCTGTCCTGTGCGTGTGGATGGCCTGGCACTTAGCAGCCCTGAACAAGGGAAGGATTTTTCATGGAAAATTGAGCATTCTTCAAGGGAACTGGTTTTTGTTGGCAGCTATTCCTAAAAATATTGAAACTCTTTAGGGTTTAATTTATTCCCTGTCTTCCTTCTTGTCCCCATTTACAAAAGAAGAGGACTCTTCTCTGCCTTTGTTTTAATTTTCTTTTTTCATTTTGCGTTTTCAGACTGCATTTCTAATGAGGCACAACATTTTGAGAGGGGTGTTTCTGGATGGGGGAGGAAGCAAAAAAACAGGAGTTTCACTTGAAAAATGGACGCCCGTTGTCAGACAGCTCTTGTACAGCTGGTATTGGAGTGTATATACATCCTCTGGGGACATTTAAGTCTGTAGGAAAGAATCGCCGAGACTCAATGGCTGTTCCTTTGGTGGAGACATCCATATGCTTCATGGCTATGCGTCATGCGGAGCGGGGAAGAGAAGCCATCTAGTGCCTCCAAACACGTACGTGAACACACACACACATGCACACTCAGACACATGCACCCTCAGACACGCTATGCTTTTCCCTGCATCCTAGAGAGTTGGCTGGTGCTTTCAAGTGTTTATGTAACACCGTCATTGCTAGTTAATGCATTGGAAATGCTGAACAGCAATTAAATAGCAATTAGTAAGCTGAATGCTTTATTGTGGTCATAATTCCTTTCCATTTTGCTCAGTGAAGGCAAGAACGTCATGGCTGCAAGCCAAGTGTTTGCTCAGAAGGGTGATTATGAATTCCCACGGCATCCAGGGGGTTAAGTTTCCTGATGAAATCCAAAAGCCAGCAAGAAAGAAGTAAGTCTCTGAGATGCATGGCAGGAGTGACTACTATTGTAATAACAGGTTACATATGGACAAACATTTTGGAAACAGTTCTCCCGTAGAGGAGCTGCACACTTCCAGTCTTGTAGCTAAGCTAAGGGCTTTTTTTCCATTCTGTGACATTGCTTTTTTATTGTTTTATACTTTGAACACTGTCTTATGAACTCCAAAAATTATGGCACTTATTTTCTTATCTCATTAGGATAAGCAACAGATGAAAGATTGTGGAGATCCAAAGACCCTTGTCTATTTGATCCTGTTGACGTCTCCAGCATGTCCCATGACTGCAAGAAGGCATATCACAAGCTGTTCAGCTGGAACTAAGCTGACTAAAAGAAAATACAAGAGCTAAGGGTAGCCAGGTGTGGTGTCAACCTTTGCTCACGTGCTTTTGTTTGCAGTTGGCAGAGACCAGGCTCATTATCTTATTCACTGAAAACCATATCTCTATATTTAATTGTTGTCAAAAGGAAATGGGCATGTCTTGTGGCTCCTAATTGGGTTGGGAAAAGGTAGTGGTCACCTTATATTAAATCGAAATTTTTTGCTGCTGGACTGCGGTGCCATCTGGGCCAAATGTGGAGCTCATTATCACTGGAGTTTTTAAACAGTCATTAAAAACTTTAACAGAAGTATAGCTATGTATAAAAGACTTCTTCAATCATATTTCAACATTAATCAGAATTATACTTAAACTACAAGTACCTTTTCAAATGGAAGCAGTACAATAACACACACATGTATGAGGTATCACTTTTATAAACCTTCTCAAACCTGGGAGATTTCTTGTGTACGGATGCAAGACTGGCTGCTAGTTTTGTACCTAACCTATACCTAACTCTCATTTGAAAAACTTGCTAGTTCAACTAGTTAAGAGAACTTTGAGTATTCAGCAATGCTTCTATACAGACAGTGGCATTTTAAGGCTACGTGATAAACACATTTAGAAAATTTGTCTGTGGACAATACATACCCTCAGTATATTGAAAACCCTAATTGCTAGGTTTCTTGAAAAAGTTTCTCTATTTTTGTCAGTTTTGGTGCTCACATTGCTCCTCCACTTTCATATCTGAGGGCATGATAAAGGAATGACTGTATCTGCAGAACTACACTTTGTACACCATCGTTGAAGGTAAAGCCTTCCTGGTGGCTTCTTAATCTGGACAATAATCAAAGAATGAGAAAAAAAAATGTATTTTAAGCAGCTACTCCACTCTGACTGTCGAATGTAAAAAAGGATGGTAAATAACAAGCACAGCAGCATTATGTGTACTGAAAGTATGGTAAAAAATCAGAAGGGCTTTGACTCAAGGAAGAAGCACTGTTTTGTGAGAGAATGGTCACAGTTCACTCTCAGTATTATAAAATTCGCAAAACTCTATAAAAGGAAAAACAAATTCAAAGATAGATTAGCTAATGTGAGATTGCACTCCCAGAAAGCTTGATTTCATTTAGGTGTGTCTAAACCTTTATTAATTCTTATCCTACATAGCTATAGATTTGGGACTTGCTGACATGACAAAGTCCTTTCAGTGTGCAAGCAGAAATGTTTTGCTTATGTGTAAATGTGTCCAGATCAACAAAATCCTAGCCAGTGATTGAAAAGCAACTAAAATGTGCTTCAAAATGCATGTCAGTCAGAGAGGATGTACACCTAAAACGTTTCTCCAAAGCTGTGAATTACACCTGCCTGTGTAGAGAGCCCTTTGCTTCTTCTAAGAAGTCATAATAAACTCTGCAGCATTTAAATACTTTGGCACAGGTGACATTATAAAATGAGGGTATTGTTTTCAATGTAGCCCGATCTGCAGAGATGTCTTATGCTTAGAAAGCAGACTTTCAGATACTGCTTTCCTTTAGACTGACTTTAGCACTGCTATTCAGAAGTATTAAAGTCTTATCTCTGAGTTTTCCTTCAGTTATACTGAAATTAAAAGATCGTGCAAGATACTTTTAGCTTTCGTGATTTTTAAGACATCGCCACCAAGTGGTAAAAGACAATTAATGCCATTTTTCAGCTCCTGTAGGCAGCAGCAGTGTGTATAGCAATGCTTAGAAATGACAGTGCAGATCAAAATATCGCCATAATACCACATGCAAAGCAAATATTAAGGATCGTGCAATCAAATGGATTTTTTTATTTTAGCGCGGATTAATCAAGGGGGTAAACCATTTGAAATGTAGATGACATAGCTTTCACTACCATGCTCTGCTGTAAAAGAAACAGCCTTAAGTAGGTAACTTATTATTTGAACTACTGACATTGGTTATTATGAAGACAAGAACCACCTGGACTGCACAACTCTGACTTATCACCATTCAGAAAGCTCAATGGAAATGATTGCATTAACACATCTACTTCTTTAGCTGGCTGGGTTCCAAGTAGCTAAGTCTCTTAAAAATTAGCATGCTATTATTTAGTCACAATTTTTCCAGACTAATAAATGTTACTTGTAAGCCGTATGATTGCAGTGGAAACAGGATTACTCATAGGGGGTCCTGGACAACAAGTTGGACATGAGCCAGCCGTGTGCCCTTGCAGCAAGAGTCCAACAGTATCTTGGGCTGGAGCATCTCTCCTACGAGGAAAGGCTGAGAGACCTGGGACTGTTCAGCCCAGAGAAGAAAAGGCTCAGGCGGTTTTCTCATCAATGTGTACAAATATCTGAATGGAGGGTATACAGAAGCTGGACCTCTTCTCAGTGGTGTTCAGTGACAGGACAATGGGCACAGACTGAAACACAGGAGGCTCCATCTGAACATCAGGAAACACTTTTCATAGTATCCTAGAATGGTCTGGGTTGGAAGGAACCTTTAAAGATCGTCTAGTCCAGGCATCACTGTGATGGTGACCAAGCACTGGCACAGGTTGCCCAGGGAGGTGGTGGAGTCTCCCTCCTTGGAGATGTTCAAAAGCTGTCTGGACATCGTCCTGGGTAACTGGCTCCGGCTTGAGCAGGGGAGTTGGACCAGAGGACTGCCAGAGGTGCCTTCCAACCTCAGCCATTCTGTGATTCTGTGATTCTGTGGTAGGTTAGTTGTCTGATTTGTTTCTATCTACCACACCAAGCTTACCAAAAGCTATTGCTTAAAAGTGAAGTTCTTGATTCACAAAAGGAAACTGTCAACTTGAAAGTGCTAAAAGAAGGGAGAGCAGGAACTTCATATGCTACATCTACATAGTGGTCAATGTATTTAGTCCACTGAATATGACTTTGCAATTACTTTATCCATTCTTGTTTGTATGCCATTTCAAAAATACTTTCTGTATTCTATGACAGAAGTCGGAAAACCACACAAATTTAGCATCATTGATTCTTCTGCGAAACTAACATACCTTTGCATCACTTTTAGATTATCTTAATGCTTGAGATCACAACTAGCAATTTCTTTAAAGCAAAGTAATCTTTAAACAGTATTTTCAGAAAAACTTGATTCTGTGTTCCACAATACCATTGGAGGGCTCTGCAATCATAAGGCCTTCTCTGGTCCCACATTATTTACTGCTCATAAAAGCCAAATATGCAGAAGGAAAACATGGTCTTCAGGAAATTTGTGTTTAGGTGCAACTACAGAATCCACCATCAGACGTGGCCAGCTCCTGGCCCATGGTGTGCCCCTCTCATGTTCCTGGACTTCATGAGAAGTAGTTTCATCCAAAACTTCTGCAGCCTGTGATCTGCCACCTAACAAAAGCGAGGGCATTTGGGATCCTGCCCTTTGTGAAATGCAATGCTTACATAATCATTAATCCTCTCCTGTTTATCCCAGTTTTTAAAAATGCCACTCACAAGGTGAGGACAAGTCTCTAGTTTCACATGATTTACTCGATGAAAAATAAAAATGCCGAAGAGCAACTTCTTTCTGGGCACTTAAACAAAGAAAGTCTTTTATGTCTCCAGTGATCCATGAACCTTATCATCATGAAATGTTCGTGTCGGTAATTCATTGTGATGTGGCCAACCACATACATCACCTAACACAATCAGCTCCAAAGACAGAAAAACACACACATACACAAGATGACTTTCCCCTCATTCTCTGGAATAAAGAGCCTCCTGCAACTATATTGTACCCTGTTTTGAGCTGGTGATCCAACACAGACAACCTTGGCTTGGGAACCTGGCTTGTGTTTCAGCAAAGACCATTCTCCAAACCACTGATACCAACAGGCTTCCTGTTGAGCAGCAAGGACCAAGTGCCTCTCAGGAGCAGACCCAAAGGAAATTTTACATAAAGATTGCTGCTTTGTAAAATAACTTCATCTTTCAAGACAGATTGCACGCTTAAGTCCAACTTCGGCAGTTGCATTGGAAGTCAAACCTGAAAGCAAGCTCCAGCTCCAGTCACTCACTCCGTTGGTGTCAGAGCAGACTGTGCTCAGGATGTGGCCACTACCGGTGTCACAGTCACACTGTTATGGCACATACAATTCATGTCCTGAAGATACTGTGACAAAACTAAAATACCCAATGCTTTATCATGCATGTAGTTACACAAGCGTTACTCATAGCTGGAACAGGTTCATAACACTGTGTAGCTAGGTATGTGTTTGTTTAAGACCTGGGAGGAATGCCAGACCTGTATTCTCCTGTCTCCTGTTGCTTAAAGGAATAGGGTACAGTTGAAATTTGTTGTATAGTGGGCAGGATGCAGTCCTAAAGAGTGTGGGAGACGTAAGGCTTCACAACTCACGGGTGCATACGAACCCATGAGGATTATATTGGATTATGATAGTGGCCTTGGTGCAAATGAACACTGGTTGGGAATAAATTCTGAATTCAAGAGACTAGGTCAGCCTTGTTTTAGCAGGATGATGGTTAGCATGTTAATTGTATTTGGTTTAGCACAAAAACTAGAGGTAAACTGGGCAGCAGCAGGTAATAAAGATGCAAAGCACCTCACTATCGTGTATTATCTGTTCTCTACTCGTGTAGGTGTTGCTGGACTAAACTGCCTGATTTATGCACTTTGTAATAATTATGCCTCCAAATTGATCACACAATTGCAATTCCTTGATTAGTGCAAAGCTTTACTTGGTGAAGGTACCATTCAAAGTTAATGCCCCAGTCTACTACATGGACAACTTATACATCAAAAGCTGCTGATCCTCACTGCCTAGGACGTGTTGTTGTCTAATCTAATCATATTTACTAGGCTATCTTCTCAATCATATCAAGGTCTCGCACGCAATTTCTTTTTTGCAATGGAAGCTTGTGTGCAGGCTGCTGCCTTGACGGATACATTGAGGAATGAACCAGGGACCTTGGGGGAAACAAACCTCGAGGATCTATGTGCTGCTGCAGTTTGAGCTGAAGAGTTAATGGCATCATAGCTGTGAGCTGTAAAACGCCTCTGTGAATCAGCACAGATGGGATCTGTATCACATACCACAAGGGGTTTGCACTTCAGTTCAGCAGAGTCTGGCTACCTCAAGCAGATGAAATTTGGCCAAGGGGTTGAACAATGAACTGGTATGTTTAAACTTCTACTGGTTTAATGAATAAATAGCTATAAACAACACTATGAAAATGGTCTCTTGGTCTCTTTGCCTTTATTCTTATTTCTCCAGTTACTGCAACAGGAGCAGTGTCAGTTTGTGACTTCTAACCTCTGTGATGTGACAAGGTTATTAATCCTTTTGTCAGCTTAAGCCATGTTGAGAGACTGAAGCAGAAAACGAGGATCAGCTTTCTTTACCAGCATCCTCCTGTGTTTGGGCGTGTGTATACTTCGCTACAGTAACGACAATCACATTTATGTCAAACCAAACCTTTTTTCTTTTTACATATGCGTATACATCAATGGAATTTTAACACGTTTAGCACAGATTTTATTTCTCTGTGTAGGAAAGTATGATGAAAATAGTCACAATTTTGGCAACTGCCTCAGAATATAAAGATCTGCTCATGAGTCTAAGGCAATGTTTGGTTGTTTTCATTTAATCTGTGCAACTCCCTCGATTATAATGTGTTTATACAATTTCATTAACGTTAACGTAATGAAATAGTGAAGTAGGCCAACTGTCTTCTCTTCACAGACCCAATGCTGCAATGAACAATCTGTCAAAGAGATAAAAACATTTATAGAAAGTAATCACCTGACTGCAGACATTCAGGGCAGATTTTGTAGGTGTCCCATGATTGCACTAATCTCTTCTGAACATGTGGCAGCCTCCTGGTGACTTGGCAGGATGATTTTGCTGCACCCAGCTCCACCAGCTGTTGATAGGTGGTCTCGTTCTTCATTTCACAGTAGGCTACTAAATAACTGCTGCATTTCATTACACAAACGATGAGGGAAGAATATTCCTAGAGTTATTAACTGCAGAGAAGACCCTGAGATGCAAAAATCCGATCCACCTTCGGTCCATATTTAGCTCATTTTTGGAAAGAAAGTTGAATTTGGACTCCAGTGTGGCTTGGATGTCGGGATTGCTTTAGTTCCACCTCTGTGTGTTCACAGGTAAGCCAAGGCCCCAAAGGCTGAAAACGTGGATAAGAAGACATTTGTTCAAAACCAGTTCTGTTCATTTGTGTCAGACCTGTTGTGTTTCATGCCATGAGAACAAAGCGCTCTCAACTGAATTCTTCCCGCAGGCTCCCCCTGCACTGGCTGCTCCCCCAAGGTACACCTCAGTCCGGCTCCTGGTTCTCCAGGGTGCAGCTGCTAAGCCACAATTGGCTGCTCCTAAATTGATTTTAAATCCTATTTTTTCCAGGAACCAAATTCACTCACAGCCTTGCTTAGCCACAGAGCTCAACCTGACACCAGATTTATCACTAGCCTTATTTTATTAAGACGAGATAACAAGCAGCAATGGTTTACTGTCAATCAAGCAGTGGTCAGTTGTCCAGCTACCTGAATCCCATAACCCTCAAGCTGCAAGTCTCTTTTGTATACATTTATTCAGTACCTTACATCTTGCAGCATATTGTTGGGTATTGCCTTTTATCATGTCCCTTCTAAATGGTTACATACTTAATCCAACCCCTAAGGAGGCACACAAGCTCCAGACCTCAGCAACGATGGGTACTCAGGTCAGGCTATGTTTCTTTTAATGCTGTAGCTGGACTTGTCCCGGTCTACAGACACAATACCACAGGTATCTTTTGTAGACCATTCTTAGTCCCTGGACAGACATTTTGCTCATTTGTCTGGTATCTGAGCCCTTCGCAGTCACACTTTCCTCTTTACTTCAGTTGCACAACTGTAATAATTAGACTTGCTGTTTCCAGGCCCTTTTTGCATTGCATTAACCTGTGCCTTGCTGCAGTCTGCATCTCCAGCATTTGCAATACAAATGCACCTCACGTGTGGCCTGCAGCCCTGGCAGTGCCTCCGAGAGTTGCCCCACAACCAAAGAAGGACTGCAGCAAGGTCACCCCCAAGCAGTAGCCACACACCCCAGTCTCACCTCTGTCGGGTGGCCTTATGGTCTTGGGCGCACCCATTATACTTCCCTCTTCATCCATCATTGCTGATCAGACCTTTGGAGTCTCGTGCATCAGCAGTCAGGTAAGATGAGAGGACTGTTCTATAGCAGGCATTCGTTTAGAAAGGGATTCGCTGTCTTTGCGTACAGACTTGTTTGCATCCACTCTTGTTCTTTCTTTCCTCTGTACTGAAAACCTTCCTCTAACCGGCCTGTAATGTTTAGTACAGACTTCCACATAAGAGCAAAGCGTGATAAGGTATCTGCAGCAACAGCCAATTAAAGTGAAGTAAAAAAGGAAAGATTTTAAAGGTTAAATGTATAGCAGGAGGTGATTTAATTACCTACAGGATAGGGGGATAGAGAGCCCAAATAAATGAACCAGTGCAACTGGAATAATAACACACAGCAGCTTCCCAGGAAAGCATGGAGGAGAGATAAGGCCATCATGAAAGAGGCTTAAAATAACACATTACACCACATTTACTGTGGGTTAAGCCTGAACACAGGAGAGTTGCCATGGCTTAGCTGATGTGCAGTAACTTCTTAAGCTCTCATACCTCAGTCACGTGCGTGAGCCCTAAGCTTGCAGAAATACACACTAGATCAGATTGGCAGAGTTCCATAAAAACATGCAGAACTTTAAAAACTAGGAAAAGAAAACAGAATTTTATTCAGAAACAGAGAGAAAACCACTTTCTTCTGTCTTTTGTAGATTCAGTTCAAATTTCTGCAACACCTTAACCTTGCAGTAGTGTGACATATAAGAAGGGAACCGCTACAAGAAGGGTGGGAGCCAATGATGTGAAAGCACATTATACTTAAAATAATGTAAAACTAAACATAAATTTCAGGTGTGTGCTGAACTGGGTGAAAAGCAGAATGGGGGAATGGGTATTTTGGTGAGAATCAAGAATAATTCCATGCTTTTGGAACCAGGAACAACATCCACGTTTAGTGCCAGAGTCATGGAAACAAGACTTTTCTCACAGTCTTTCCTGCAGGAGTTGTTCATACACTTCAGATGTTCTGTGGGTCAGAGAGCAAGCAACGGTGCTGTTCAAGGCACTCGTGTGTGACTTTCAGGGCCAGCTCTGATGACCAGAGTTAAACAAAGTGGACAGTTTCAAGAGCAGATGTTCAAACACTCCCCGAGTCAATGACCAAGGTACTCACCTACAATATCAGACCTAATTATAATTCCTTGCTCCAAATCAGGCAAGGAACGGATGTCAACATCATCTTCCTGTACCCTGAGTGAAAGCTGGATATGTACATAGGTCAAGTATAAGCAGCAGAGACAACAAGAGTTACATGGGCAGCAGAGACCCATGGCCCTGCTTCCCGCTTTGTCAAAGACGGAGCCTGAAAACGCAGTCAGGGCTGTTGCTTAGGACAGGGAATGAGCCATTTCAGAATAAGCAGTTGTCGTCCTCACCCATTCCTCTGGCAGCAGCAAGTCCGGCTCTTCTGAACTGTCCTCTCTGCTCTTCATCACAGCTCTGTCCGTCCCTGCCCTCCCTTCCTCCCTTCCTGTGGTAGGAAGAACCCAGGGTCTCTTCTCCAGGCAGCAAAATTCATTTTTGCTGATGCTGCTAAGATGCCTTAAGCTGAATCTGGTGTAAGTACAAGACTTCTACCTAATAAATCTCATTTTATTCCAAACTCCATATCCTTTTATCAAAACTGACAAAGAAATGTACCATCCTTCAAAAAGGAAAAGAGTTTTGTTTAATTCACAGGATATGTATGAACTGTAAATCAAAAAAGTAAAGTTTTCTAGTCAAACTGAAATGATTTTTCTCTGTCTTTCAGCTTCAAATAACAAACTAAAAACTTGGAAATCTTAGAAAGAAGTGAAATAAAGGGCAATATGTTATAAATCAGAATGAAAGAGTCATAGATGACCTCAAAGATGAGAAAAAGATCTGTGAAAGACAGATCACTAGCTACATTAAAAGCAGTAGCTGTGGTTTCACTTGGCGTGAAACCTCTGATTTCAGCAAATTCTACATCAAAATCCCTCCTTTTTTATCGGGGACTCCAAAACTGGTTCCCAACTGGAGAAGGGGTGGTATGCAATACTCTGGAGAGTACTAGAAGGCAAAGAAAAGGCAGAAATCAGCTGTTAAGACAAAGTAGCTGCCTGCTAGATAAAAAGCAAATGGCATAACCGGTGAAGACATGGTGACCTTATTGCCTGGAACTTTTAAAGTGTGTTTTGTTAGTGACTTTACAGTTGGCTGCGGTAGACTTGGCAGCCCAGTACAACCCAGAGGTGTTGGCTGATTGCTAGCAACACACTGGCGGCTCGTTTTCTGTGGGGTCATTCTGCTCTTTATATTGAGATTAATTCAGCTGGTGAAATGTGCTGCATGAGGTTTGCTGCTGCACAGCACCTGCGGAGTTTGGCACCCACCCTGCTGCAGAGTTTTCTAAAGGGAAAGGGAACTGCAGGCTACCTGGGTGGCTTCAGGAGAAGACTTTCCCATTGTACAGCCCTCTTGTCCTAAATGCTAGAATGATCAGCCTGATTAGTGCTGAGCTGCTCCTCTGCACAGTGTGTCTTTGCTCAACTTGGAAACTCAATTAGAAATTATTTCATCTGGGCTTGTTCTGTTTATTTATTCATTTAGCTTTTGAGCTGAAGTGCACGCCATGCTTATGAGATGAGCTGATTGGGCAGTTCTGGATATTGCAACACTTTCTAAGGGCACAAATATTCTTGTATTTTTTTACTGTTGCAATATCGAGGATCCTCAGCCAGCCTTTTCTGATCCTACCATAAAAAGCACACTCCAGCCTCAGAATTAAAAGGTGATCTCTGTCTTGATAGATTTCATCTCCCAATATTTTCTAGGAATATGTTCAGCTTTGGCCCATTTTACCTCATGTTCAGGTAAATTTTCTTTATTTATGATGAGTATATGATCAAAAACAAATGTCAAAGCACAATAATAGCACTAAATGAAAGGTAATTTGATGGCACATTTATAATGGAGAAAGTGGAAAAAAGATCTCGCCGCAAATTCTGTTCATAGGTTTTCCACCTGTGGGACCTCTACATTTTTATAAATTACCATCTCATCTGCAAAAGATTATTAATGTTATTCTTCCTAGGGGGAGATGAAAGTTGCAGTGTTAATCATATTGCCTTCTACTGAGAAGTACTAATGCTTGTGGTTATGTGTGTTAGGTTGCCACAGGTGCAGAAATCAGAGAAGGAGAGCTGGGTTGTTTTCTTTGAGTTTTGTCTTCTCAAACAGGACGGTAGCAAATCTCATGACAGCAGTTTTTGCTTCCCAGAGAAGGTGAGGCATCTTTGTCTGCATGAATAAGAACTGTAGTGGGTCTCTCAAACTCACACAAACTCAAAGCAATCCTGCTGCTTCAGTAACGACAGTCTGCTTGCCCTTCCATCCTTTAACATCATTCACTTCATGACTAGACAAAACCCACAATTTCATTTTCATCTCAGTATCTAGAAAAGATGAGCTGGCAATTAAGCCTTTTATATGCCCTACAGGGGAAGGGGATACAAACAAGAAGATGAAAAAGAGTGGTTTTGACACACCATGCGTTTTACAACACTTCCAGGACAGTTACTGCAAGGCAATTGAACTCCTTCTCTGGAGAGTTTTATCCCAGATACTTAAATATGTCTTTTAACGCAGAATTCATTAGCACTTTAAGTCATAATAACGGAAAGTGCATTCAGATCCTGAAACAAAAAACGTTGTTATTGCGAAGTATTAAACATTGAGTAAAAGAAGCAGCTCCTCAGTGGCACGTAATAGTTACAGCTCTTATTCCACAAATCACTTAAAGCCACTTGTAACTACTATTATTAGCTATAAAAGCCCACTTGGGTTTTATGAACGCTGGAGAACTGAGACAAAAAGATTGCTTCAAAAAGAATGGTGTCTTGATCACCGTAAGTCTTTTGGCCCCTGCACAGACATGGTCAAAAGAAAAATGGAGATTATACCAGTCCAATTACCTAGAAAAATGTCTGAAGATTTAAATGCAATGTATCTAGGAAGATTTTATTTTAATTAGAGCATAGCAGAATAACAGCAGCAACCTGCAGCGATATCATCAAATCAAGGCTGTTTCTATGGGAACACCACCAACTCCCAGAAATTATCGTGTCAGTTTGCCATAAATAGAAAAAAAAAGATTAAAAAAAAAAAGAGAAAGGAAAGAAAAACAAAAGATTACAAGAGAAAGAGAATGAAGAGGAGAATCCAGTCCTCTCCTTTTAATGCTTACTGCCAATATGTTGTCAAGTTTTATTCTGCAAAAAAATCTAGTGAGACAAAAATTTCAGTAAAATTCATACTGCTCCTGCCACGTATTTGAGGCCTTGAACACCTTTTCTGAAGACTTTCTGAATGGTTTTATGGAAAAAAGACACGCAGTGCACTAAAACATGCAGTGCACTATTCTATACTGATCTCCCTGCTTCCTGCACGTTCTACAGCACAAGTGAGCTCAAGATTGGTTTTGGACAGAGAAATACTTTTGGTCATAAGATATTTGCTGTATTTCCTCATTTCCATTTTTCTGCTAGCTCTGTACTTTGAAAATCTGGTCTGAAAGGTATACAACTACAGACAAAGAAAAGTGAGCAATGAATATCACAAACAGAAGCTATTATTTCCCTCTGTCTGCTTATCTGATTGCGTCCCTTTCCCAACAATCTTCTTCCTAATAGCTGCCTCCAGCCTGGTGCCTTCAGCAACCACATAAACACAAGGGAAACCACTCGAGTTCGTTCCAGGAATAGGTAGAGATGTCCTACGCCTTTGAGACTCCAGTCCAGCAGCATTTCTGCACTCTGGCACTCAGCAGGCTTGTTTCTCCAGCTCTCCTCACCACTGTGACACACTCCTTTCTGTGGAGGCAGGGCCTTTCTGATGAGCTGCCCAGGCCAGTGGCAATAGCTTCCCAGTACTGTATTCCCTGCTGTAAAATTCCCTCTTGATCATGGTTTGTGACTACTATTTTTCCATTTACAAGATGTGTGTTCCACTCTCAATGATTCTCAATTATTTCGCCCTTGCCAGCCATTCCTCCTGAAATTATCCATTATAATCTTTTTCAGTCCTGCCCTGTTGTGGCTAGTAATAGTACCTGAATGTCACACCATAACCTGTATCATTTGCTTCATATGTACTGAGAAGAAATTGCCTGCTTAGAAGTAGTCCGTGATAATAAATTATTATTGAATTTTATCTCATTGAATGACTGAAAATAATAATGTCATTTTGGACAAAACCAGACAGTGATAGTATCTGTAACTGCTGCTGAGAATATTGACAGTGAATTTGATGATAGTCCTTCAAGTGTAATCTTTCCCCTTTAACAATTTGATTGAAACTCCTATCTGCATATAGCACAGCAGAGGGCATTCCCTTCTTCAGATCCCTACAATGAGTCTAAAGTACTTTAACTGCTCTCATGGGCTAGGAGAGATATCAACTATATTTCAAAGAGAAAATTGCCTTTAAACATCTATTAAAATGTTCATGCCACCCTTTGTAAAGCATTTGTGTGAGTCCATTTGTTCCAACGTGACTTCGGTAAATATGTTTCTTATGCAGCAGGCTGTAAAATATTTCAGATTTTGTTAAAGTGCTGAAAAGCCAAATAGGCATTTACTAACAGTATGTTTAAACCTTGGTTTCAAATGAAGCTATATACTTCTTTAGAGTAAAAAGGCCAAATTATTATTTCAAAGAAAAACTGAAGGATTTACAATAATATATCCACACGCTAAAGCTGCAAATTTGCTTATGCAAACAAATCATGAGACCTGCTGCCTGCCCATCTCCTTCTATCCAACAGTGTAGACTGATCCCTCTATATGAGCTTGATTTTAAGGACTGCAGAGTTGAACAGTATTTCAGGTTTAACTGGTGGTAAACTAGACAGAGAAGAGTAGTAGTCCAGAGGCAGAGTATAAGGGAAGTACAATAATTTGCTGAGAATAGTCAGTTACGTCTGAGTTACCATCAGGAGCATTAGGGACTACCTTGGCACTTGTACCCAAGATGAACAGATGTAGACTCGCACCTCTTTTTGACTATGCTACTACCCAAGCTGCATGGGCAATGTTAATAGCTGTGTATGCCATGATGTAGGAGACGATCATTTGCTGTGTAGTGTCCTGTTCTAGGTAAACTCTGAGCTAGATCTTGTACCTGACATCAATGCTTAAAAAAAAGAAGTGTTCAAAATATGTTCAAAGCCCAGGATGTAGAAAAACACTCATGCTGCTTCTTTGCCATAACACGATAGCTGAAGCAAAAGGAATTTCGGGGGTGGGGGTGGGGTGGTAATTGCTTGCAAAGATCACAAAGTCCCTTTCTATTTCAAGAAAGTGGTAAAGGAAACCATCCTTTTCAAACACGCTGTTTGTGCCTGCTAATTATTATCTTCAAGTACACTCCCCCTGGCGGGGATGAAAAGGTTATACTCTGAAAGGTGAGATTCAAAAATGCTATTCTGATTCTTGCCATATTTCACTTTTCACCCTAATTGCAGACTAGCACTGGGCATGCTTTCAGCTCATTATTCTCTACAGAGGCCTGCTAATGGTATTTCATCTACTGCCTAATTCTACAGCTTTAACATGGAAAAATTCCTTTCAAATTCAATACTGATGGAGAGCAAACAGTAGGTCTGCCTCTCTGCTTTTTGTTTAGCTGTTCAGTAACTGGATAAACATTAACCAGCTGGATAGTACAATTATAATTTTTTTAAGGTACTGTAAATGCTTGCAACAGCATACTATCTGGCACCCTCACAAATATTAATGAATGCATTCTTGTTCTACTCACGCTATTAAGCGTGATTAAGTACTTTCACAGAGGTCATGCAGAAAATGAATGGCAGAACCAAGCACTGAAGAAAATCCAAAGCTTTTTTAAGAAGAGATACTTTTTAAGACATCCCAGAGCACAAACAGAAATAAGCAGAAGAAATACAATTAGTAGAAGGAATTTACATTAGATACTAATTCTTTACTATGAGCCTGAACATACTTAAGACATCGTTTCCCATGAACTCAGCAAACAGCTTGCTCAACAAGATCAGGAGTAAGGGTTTAGGATTTGGATTAAAAACACAGGAAAAAAGTAAATGCTAATATTCGCCTCTAGGGAAATCATCTCTACTAATTATTTGTCTACAGCTTTCCTCAGTACTGCAGTCTAAACTGCATTTGTAAACATCACTCCATTGTTCTGTAACAAGCAACTCAGTCACTCTTAGAGATTTCTTACTAAAATGTATTAAAGCAAAATTGAAGTTTGGTGTTATTATTAACTCTCTACAGAAAGGATAGAATTTGTACAGATAACAAGGGAAAGATCAATATTTGGAGACAAATATATGGGAAAATGTCTGTTCATACATGGGAATGTCTCTGTTAATTGTAGAATTAGAGCTAACAGTCATGAAACACAATGGCTGAGACTATTATTGTAACAGAATTTTCAAGCGTTGAAAGCTATTCAGAAGTGTAATCAAATGGCATGCTAAAAGCAAGAAACTTTTTTATTTCTGCTCCTAAGCTTTTAAGTTTCATGCATTTTTATGCAAAAACTATTTTTTACATTATGCACAAATGCCTTGACCTATAGGTATTTTTGTTATGTCTTAAAAATGCGTGCATAAATAATGACAAATACAAACCAATTCATATTTTCTGACAGATGCATTTAGCATTGACCAACTTTAAATATTTTTTGCTTATGTTCAGTGGTGACAAGAAAGCTTTACATGTGCTTCTTATTCAAAACACAAAGGTACAAATGCTGTAAGGGACTGAAGATTTTCAGCTTTTTCTTGTATTGTCTGGAGGGGAAAAAAGTACATGTACTTATGAAAAGTATAAGTACTTTCTTTGGCAAGTATTTATATGTTGACACATGCCAGTGAAGCATCCCAGATTGTTCTACTCAAAATCAGTTAACAATACACCAAATAGGAGATCTGGTTCTTCCTCTGGGACACTCTTTATCTTCTCTTAAATTGTTTCATTTATTTCAGGTATTTTTCATTTTCTTGTGGAGTCTTGAAGATGACAATGTCATAAACATGCTCTTAGTGTCAGTGATATATTTGCTAAGAATAATGATCATCTAGTACTGATTAAGTTATAAATGGGAAGAATCTCTCCTACTAAGCAATATGCACTTTTTTTCATTTGTTTGTAGTAAAACCAGCTGAATCAAAATGAAATTTCTCTCACTACAAAGCATCACTCACCCACCAGATACTATGGCAGGTCACCACAGGCCATTCACATCTCCCCTGTCTTTAACCCTCATGGCTTCTTGGTATAGATGACAGAGATTCTGCTTCCTCCTGTTTTAGGTTAGGTTCATCCTGCCATTCATTTGTACACTTGTTAGACTACCCATTTGTAATCTCTTAAAAATTGTAGGTTCATCATGAATTTGAATTTCCACAGAAGGGCTAGGACCAGAAGTGGAAGGGTGCAGAATCTCTCATTTAGGCTGTCAAGGCTGAAGGTATGAGCTGGGGTTCAGCTGTGCAAGATGCAGCGAGGGAAGGAAACGTAGGAGAAAAGTACCAGGTATAGCAGCTGTACTGGAATAAAAAGATGACAGACTGGGGCTGCTATGTTGCTTAGCACAGCCACTCAGAAAGTACTCCCCAGACCTGAGACATGTTCCCAACCTGTGGTGAAACTCAAAATAAGCCTTGCAGTTGCTTGCAACGTGGTACCAAGGAACCACAGAGAACGTTGCACCAAGTAGCCTGAGTCTAGGACAGATGCAGACATGCTCCTTTTCTGGAGAAATGGATATATTATTTGCTCCATGTTAAAAAGTATTTGTTCAGTAAAAATATAGTTCCAGTATACAAAATAATTTTTAACAGTTATGCAGATGGAATATATGGAAAATAAACTTGTATTTACGCCTGTTTTGAAAAACATACCAGTGTTATCTACAAATATGTTTGAAGCAAGTTTTCTGTATTAAAACACTTCAGATAATCTTAAATTAGTAGATAATAAACCCCAGGAACAGCACATCCTATATAATAATTTGGGGTCAGTTTTGTCCCTGCTGCATTGCCCTTTCTGTGGTCTTGGACGCAGCTGTGAAGAGGAGGAGCATCTCAAGTGGGGAACCAGAAAAAATGCGGGGTTCAGTGCACTAGCCTTCACAAGGCTCCCTGCAGTTTGTACAGAAGTCTTTGGGCTCTTCCACTACCACCGTGTGCTCCAGAAGTGCCTTCATTCCGATTCAGCATTGGAAAGGGAGTACTTCTTTCCTTTTCACCTACGCCTCTCAAGACAGAAAGAGGAGAATTTATAATTCCTAGGCATGCAGCCCTGTAGAGCTGTAACCAGCTACCACTAGCCAAGAGGCAAGTATTACATACTTCAGCGTACTAAATGTATGCGAACTATGTACCTCAGGTAAAGTTGATTGTTTCCGACTAGACTGGTGCATAAACTTCATACCGGGTCAGTCCAGCTGCGTAGGTGGAAATGGTCACTGTTGCACCGTACAAATTCTGCTGTCATTATGTGGACCTTGTTGGGAAGTGAAAGAAAGTGAAAAAAAAAGTAATAGGAACAAGACAAAACCAATTTTTTCCTGCACTCTTGCAGCTTGTTCCTCTGAAGTCCCTTTTTGATCTAAATCAAAAGGTGGACAAAGCCCGTTTCAGCATTAGCAATCTAAAATAAAATCTCAGCTGAGATTAATTTGCATGAATAATGAAAGCTATTTTCAAGTGGGACATTATATATATATTTTAAAGTAAATGCTTACATTTTTATTTTTCTGGGGCACTACCTACAGTACTCTTGGCTTTGTTTTGTGCTTTGAAGTTCAGACTAGTGACCAGCTGGAAATGGGTTTAATGTTCCCCGACTGCTCTGGAAGCAACTGGGGCAAATACCTAGGACTGAGAATTATTTAGTCTGACAAGCAACCAGGAGGATATTTTCAGAATAGTAAATCAAACTCATACCCATGAGCAGACAGTACAGAGAGGTCTAAAGCAAGGATTTTGACACACCTGCCCTGATGAGCTGAGGTGCCACAGCCCATCAGTGACTTTCCACCAGTCTCAGAGGCCGATATTGCCATTGTCCGGATCCAAGTGACACTGATTTCTCTGGACTGCTTTAAAATCAAGCAGGGCAATGAAAAACCCAATTTTACATTTCTACAACGAAACAGGTCTTCCAGAAAAATCCAGAGGAGATGGGCCTGCCTCTCAGCCACTTGAATGCACCATCCGAAGGCCGGCAGGCAGACAAGAACCCACGCTATGATTTTTAAGTTATTCACCAGCATCCTCATTGCTGAGGAGTCCGCTGCATGACAACACGGGAGCTGGCCAGGAGGCCGCTCGGCAGCAACTCCCTCGCCCTGACAGAAACAAAGAAGGCTCGCTAGGGCGAGGCCGTAAAATTTCCATCTGCAAACTGCCTTGAAAAAAATCCATAAGAAAACAAGGTGGGTTTGGGGTTTTTTCCCCTAAATACTTCTAGGGCACAATGTGGGGCACAAAAAAACGAGAGCACCTGGCCGACTTCAAGTGCAGGCCCTCACGAGTCAGCTGGGCAGCAGCAGTTCAGCAGGTGGGCAGGGGGACAGGGTAGCGGCACCTTTTCTCCGTGCCGTGGGGCACCGTTTTGGCTTCCACGTGGGCTTTTAAAAATAACCAGCTCTGCCAAGGCGCCTGCCTGTGGGAGGGTGCGCCAGGCTGCAGCTGGACTTCACCCTCACGCAAAAGCCGCCGCGCTTCAAGGGTGGGGATGGCAAACGGGGCCCGCGGGTGGACGCCCGTTCCCCGAGGAACGGCCTCCTCCCTGAGGCACAGCCCCGCGTAGGCAGGCGCCAGGCCCGGGGCCGAGGGCCGCGCTGCCGCCCGGGGCCGGTGTGGGGCGGCGGCGGCGGCGGCACCAGCCCCGTCGGGCCGTTGCGCGCCAGAACCGGCCGGCCAGATCCGGCCGGCGCTCAGCTGGCCCCGCGCTCCCGCTCCAGTTCGCCTCCCGCTTGGGGCGGCGTGTGTTAAACTGCTACTTAAAAAAAGAAAAAAATTCCCCCCCTGAGGACCGGGACGGGCTTTCCTCCCCTCGAGATCTTAAGATCTGCCCCCCCCCCCGCCCCCTTCCCCCCGCCTCCCAGCCAGCTCCCACCTCCCCTGAGGGGAGGCGGGCGCCCGCCCGCCGTACCTGGCGCCCTCTGCCCGGGGAGGAGCGCGCCGCGCCGCCCCGGCCCCAACGGCATCGGCACCGGCCGCCGAGCAGGTGGGCGCGGAGGGGGCGCAGCGCTGCGGCTGCTGGGGTCGTGGGGTGCCCGGTGCCTCCGACCCGCCGCGCCGCCCCCCTCAGCCGGAGGCGCCGGGGCCGGGTCCCCGGCGAGGCGGCCGCCTCCCCTCGCCGCTGGGGCCGGGGGCCGCGGTGGGCGAGGCGGCCCGAAGGCCGGAGCTCCCGCCGCGCCGCGGGAGCCGAGACAACTCGGCGGAGAAACTTGCTGCCGGGGCCGGGGCCGGGGCCGGTGCGGCCGGGCACCGCCGCGCCCCCGCCTCGCTCCCCCGCGCCCCGCAGGAGGCTCCGCCGCGCCTCCGGGCAGGGCCGTGCCGGGCCCCCGTCGGCGGCCGGCCAGGGAGGGCATGGGGGTCCCGGGGAGACCCAAGCCTTCGGGATGCGGTGACTCACAGCGGCGGAGGAAGCGTGGCTGCACGTTAGGTACAGGTTTTGCGTGGTGCTGCTCTTCTGTTTTGTCAAGTAAAGGGAAACGGGCTGTTTTCAGGCGGCGGTGGGTAGGAAGAAGTTTTTTCCTAGTGCTCGCCCTTGGAATAGGTGTGCTGGCGTAGGTCAGCTGAGAAAACGGCGTTGCCTAATTGTAAAAGCTACCGTGTATTGAATGCTTATGTACCTGCTGCAGGGGCAATGCCGGAGAAGCGTTGGGAAGACGCTCCTAAAGGTCTAATAATAATTAGCATGGGTAAAAATGACACTAAAATCTTGTCATTGATGCATCAGACTGCGCTAATACAGAGCGACAGGGAATGCGTTGGTAGCGGGTGGCGAAGGGGGGGTGTGTGTGTGTTATTATTCTTAGGATATGCTTGGAGTTTGCAAAGGCATAGCAGGGGTATGTGATGCCACAGCCCGCATCTCTGCCGGGGCAGGGAGGAGTGGAGGAAGGATGTGTTTGCGTTGTTCAAGAAGTTTGGGAGTTCTAGGAATAGGAAGGACATGTGAGGCCAGCATGCCTTTTTTTTTCATTTGTTACTGAAAGTGGAGTATTACTAAGTGAGATTTCTGAAAGGTAGCAAAATAAATCTGATTTAGGAGAGAAGACAGATACTAAATAAAGATTGATGATTTCAACGCAGGATGGTCTTGGGACAGTCTGGATCTATGGGCTAAAATTTGCAAGTGCTTCTGCTGTTTCAGTCAGTGAAATATTGCTGAAATTGTGATAACAGTGATACCTGTTATCCTGCATGCTGCATGAATCGAATTGTTGAACTGCTTCTTGATACGTTCAGTTTCTCCATCTGCACATCGAGCACAAACTCCTGCTTATTTAACAACATGTGTTTGTATAATCATTGTTAAAATCTTGAGTTCACATTCTTTGTACTGAAAGACAAGCCACAGGCAAGATGATCAAGGAAATGAATACAGTTTCATTCTGTGATGGCAGTCTGAGCTGGGACACTCGTTAGGTATGTGTGCGTGAGGATTATTCCCGTTCAGTGCGTGGACCTGTGACCCAAAACAGTGTCCCGGCTGGAATGTGCAGGCAGTGCAGGCGCGGCTGCCACCCACAGCTGGTAAGGGACATTGCCCAGCGTGAGGTGGAAAGATTGAGTCTGCTTTGCCGTCAGTTACTAGCTTCCATGTACAAGGTAACATAAAAGAAGCTCGGTGCGGGACCCTTAAATAAGATTGTGTAAGTGTGCTTTGTTTCACAGATAGAATGCTTTCGATGTTTTGCTGTAGGTGATGATGACAAAATGTGGGTTAGACTCATAACCCGAAAGAAATGCTGTGGGAATCGATTCTCTTCCTGTAGAAGATCCTGGTCGAGGCATGGGGCATAACAACCAGCATGCAACCCCTCTTGATGTTACAGTGACACTGTTGTTAAACATTTTTAAGTGTTATCTACAACGTCTTATTAAGATTTGAGACTCCAGTAGGCTAAGTGGCATACGAAATTGCACAAAAGTGCAGATGTCTGTACCAGCTTGCAATATAAGTATGAAACTCGATTTAAAAAAAAAAATAAAAATCAAGAATATACATTCTGTGAAGACGCATGTGTAAATAGTTTGATCAGCTTCGCATACAGACTTCAGTTGCTTAGGGGCAGATGCAAAGCTTAATTCATTAGCTGCAGTGTTCAAGTCATTGCTGGTTTGGATCTATTCCTGAAAATTACTGAAATGCACTTGAGTTCTGATTCTGTGATTGTACTGCACTGGAAAGAGCAACATATGACTGTATTTTTTAAATCATATAGTGTAATACCAAGCAACTCCCTCCTTTTTTTCCCCTCGCTCCAATGGCACCTCCAAAAGGAAATACAAATAAAGATCCTGTAACATCTCAATTTCTGTAACTGCAGTACATCAGGAAGGGCCATGCTAGGATTGCATACATAATGACTACTAAATCTGAATTTGCAGAAAGTATTTAGGTAATTTTTCTTTTAAACAGTAAGTCAAAACATAGCAGTGTCACGTCTCAGTAATTACACCACAAAGGTCAGCAGTGTTGAATGTCATAACGGAACGTAGCATAGATCCTAATAGATGCTCTTTATACTTGAATAATTTTCGTGTTTGATGAGGTTAGTATTTTGGGAAATTCATTATCCTCTGAAAAGAAGACCTTGAACTGAAAATAATATCTTAGTCATAACAAATACAAAAATATTTGCACATTTTAAGAGGTAGATGTTAAAAGCTTCAAAGTTGAATAACATGATTTACTATTTTGTATTATATCTAAAATAAATATTAACTGATATTAAATATTAAATAGTTTAATATTAATATTTAAAAATATTCTAGCTTCAAAGAGAAACAGAGCAGTGAAAGGATAGGTGTCAAATTTCTTTGTATGTTTGTTAGTCAGAACTCGCCTATAAGAATTACATAATTTTTGAGAAGCATCTGCTTCTGTGGAAGCTTTTCTTTGTGCTCAGTGACTGGGACAAGTTCTGTTCAGTTATCAAAAGTAAGTGAGACTGGACTAGCTCAGTTCGGGTCTCCTACCCTTGACTCGTGTAAGTTACTGATCCTCGATGTGTGTGAGCATCTGCTGCATTATGTGGGTATTTTATGCCAGTCATTATAAAGTCTAATAAGTGAGATCACACATGAAAAATTGAAGCAAATGATTGCTTTGGGAAAATGATACTGGGCTGTGTTGTGCCAGAATAAAGATTCCTAGCTTCCTCAGAGTATATGTAAAATTAATGTCTAAATAAACGTAATTATCAACTATAATATCCAGTAAATTCTTTTATCTAAAAGTCCTCAGTACTCACCTTACAATGAATTAATAGTGACTGCTATGCAGTTTTGAGGTATAGGTTTCTGGAATGCCTTTACTGCTTATTCGTACAGATCTTCCTCAATTAGTATGTGCTCTTACACAAAGTAGTTACTCTCTTTGAAAGACTGACACTTTCTGAAAATTGGCTTATAGTAGCAAAACCTTAATGGGACTTCACAGTTGCTTTTTCATCTGTGGTTGTTCTGCATCAGGGTTGTCCAGTGGCTTTGTAGCCAGGATGAACAGTGATGTAAACAGTGCTATATTTGCAAACAGAAAAAATGTTCTTGGGGCTTCCAAATCGGAGAGAAAGAGTGTATTTTTAGACAAAATTGTATTCTTTTGAATATTCCCACCTTAATTTGACTTCTGAGTATTGTAGAGTGGACTCATTCAGTATTACATATATGACAGCTGTAAAGCTGCCTTTGGATTGCTTTGAAAGTATGTGAAACAACTAAAGCATTTTCATGAGGTGTGAAAAGCATATTTTCATGCCTTGGTAATTCAGACAACAGCTGAAATGGATTTCCTTTAGACTACCAGACATCCTCCTCTCTCTCGAATAAGATCATGCATGGGGAGCCTGATTTTTCTTTTCGTTGACCCTCTGTCATCATTCACCACTGTTACGCATAGATACATAACTGTCTGTGCTGAGAATGGTATCATTTTGTAGCCAGCCCAGGTAGAGAAGAGGGAGGTAACAGCTGTACTACAGCTACAGTATAAGTGAAAATACAAAGTGAAAAGCAGTGGAAAACTGGACCAAAGGTCTGTACAAGATAAAGTTCACTAAACATAAGAACAGAAATTCAGTGTGAATGCACTTGCTCAGTCTTGACACTGCTCTTACAAATGTCTAAGAAAACTACCTCCTGTGTCTGCTCTGGAGCTTCAATGTAATGGATATGCTATATCCTTCATTTACACTGTTGGCAACTGCCATGTCTGCCTTGATAAAGTAAAGCGTTGGCTAGAAATTACAGTGCTTCGCTTTGATTCATAAGATAGGGGTAAGATGCTTCCTTCTAGGTGAACAAAGTGAATGAATGGGTTTAGATGTAGCAACCCTTTGTGTTGGTCCCTTCCACAAGTTATACTCAGGTCCATAAATGACTACTGTACCATTTAACTTTTTCTCGTTGCTATACCATGTTTTACTCCCTTCATTAGAAGTAACAAAAAAAGAAAAAAGAGGAGAGCAGAATGTAGTACTGGGTCACAAGGGAGGTCTTGGGATCTTTTGTTCCTCCTTTGTATCCTCTTGTTTGAAAAGTATTATGTTATTGATTTCCTAACTGGCATAGTTTTGTGCAGTGAAAAATGTACATGCACCAGTGCTACTGAATGCACATAAAATAGTCCTGGCAGGTTTGGGGCTTTTGTCCAAGTCAGTTACACTTTTGTTGTATGCTAAAGAAGAAAAGAAATAACACTGTATCTGTACAAAATCTATAGATCTGCTGTGTTGAGTAGACACATGAAGAAAATCGTGAGGTGCAGAAAAGGCAAGCCAGGCTTACATATCAGCAAAACAGAGCATTTTTTTAGCAACTTATTTTCAGAGGGAATGTTTGCTCCTCTTGGGGATGCGTCAATCACTGCAAAAATATCTGTCAAATTCTGCCTAGGATTTGGACAGAAAGTTGCTTCAGTTGATCAGTGGTGCAAGTGCAAACAGCTTAACACACGTAAGTGATGTTACTTGTATCACCGCAGCTTGTATTTGCTTGAGTATTTTCAGTATTAAACCCAAAGAATTGACCTCACTTCTACTGAAAGCAAAGGAAAATTTAGCATAAAAATTAATAAGAGATGGTTTAGTCCCTAAATTAGTAAATTGACAGAGGGGGTGGAGACTGTCTCCGAGTTGAGCTGTGTGAGTGACAGATGTGGGGCCCAACAGGGCATTTAATGCAGAATGAAAGCCTTTTTTAGCCTTGAAATGACTAAGTAGCAAGGAAATTATGCAAAAGCCGATTGTACAAAATATTCTTGGATCAAGTGATCATGAGTTTACATGACTTAACAGTAGGATAAATGATGCACTGCCGGCGGGGGATGGGGGTGGTACTTGAGCTCACTCTGAATGAGCTGTACCAGGAGCAGCAAAGGCCAGTATAGCTGCAGAACGGGTATACTGTGGTTGCTTTGCTGCTTACCTGTGCCCAGACTGTTTTACCTGGTTGTTTTGCTCCAAAATTTCAGTCTTGTATCCAGTCTGTCAATGTGAGGCTTTGTATGTTGGCACTAATACTTACCAGCTCTCGTCAGGATATATCTCCTGGTACCTCCTAGAATCACATTTCATTTTTTCAGAGCCAGCTCAGCCTAGTTCTGCATTTCCTTTGTTTTTCTTAGTACTAGCAACCTGTGCTGAACCTCTAGTATCATCATGGAGAATTACTTACTTTTGCACCATGTGCAATGTTTCTTTCCCCAGGGCAGACAACTCTACCTTTTAAATGAATTGGTTCCGTTTGTCTTGCCTTGGGTCAGCAGCAGGCAACAGATGAGGTGAATGGTGAAAAGAGCAAAGACAAAGAAGAAAGTGGAGAGTGGGAATGGAGAGAGTGGTAAACCACTTAGCAAAGGAGAGAAATTGTCACAGAGGGAAGTAAAAAAAGAGATCCAGACTGCTAAAAGTGAAAGCTGGAGTCCAAAACGAGCATAAAACTTGACACTGGAGTTGGTGGAAATGAGTGAGTCCTCATCATTACCCTGCCTGGTCTGAATGTAGCAGATACTGGCTGTACTGGAAGTATTCTTGGGAGCCGATTCTGGCAGCTGATTCTGATTTCCTTGTTCAAAGAAGGAAAATTGTATAAAACCACTTTGCTCCTTTGTGTCTATGATAGACACAACTTCAAAGAAATTTTCTGTTGTCAGTTAATTGCTAGAATTACTTTCTTTCTTCAGCAGGCAGCAAAGTCAGTTGACTATTTTTGGATTCGTAGTGTTCATTGCTTATTCTGTGTGTACGGGTATGTATCAATCACATTATCCTTTCTGAACGTAATGACTTTCACAAAGAATTGCAATTGAAGTCCTTTAATAAGTAAAAGTGCTGCATCTTCAATTTAATAAAACTCATTGGTTTTGCTGAGAACTTTGTTTTACTAGCAATTCTGAACTAGGCCTACAAATAAAAACATCTTTTATCAGGGATTTTTTTTGTTGCAGTTGCAAATGACTTCACGATTTGTTGTTCATTGTACAAAGTTAAATCGTTGTCCTAAGTAAATGGATGTAAGTTTGGAGCTAGATATTTTGTCTGCTGCCTTTAAAAACAGCTAACAATTTTTTGTACAAGAAAGCGTATTTACACTTCTACGCACATAGGAAGTTTTATAAATATAGCAGCTGTGACTCTTAAGGGGCAATAAGAACACTTTGCATTTTAATTTTTTCAGAACAATTAGTTAAAATACTAAAAATGCAATATTATGGTAGTGTAGCAAGGCTTCCTAAATAATATAGGGGTTCATATACCTTTTACTTATAAGTATGGAAGCTTCACCCTGGTGTAAATATCATCTAAGATTAAGTTATCAACTGCATCATTGAAATGGAGCAGCAGTTTCAACAGGATTGACAGATAAGAGCATGAAAGTAAGAATGTATAAACATGTTCAGAAGTTGTAGTTTAATTTGTCAGGATGTTAGGGTTAGCATTTTTACCGTTGGAAATAGATTTTGAAGGGAAATTAAGTAATCACAACTTCACTGAAAACGATGATCAAAGCTTCCCATTCTTTCTTTGAGGTGAGGATTTCCCTGGCAACTTATTCCTGCATGTGACCAGATCATCACGTTTTACATCCCTTATGAAAGACAATTCCCCTTACAGCATACGGTGACCACAGTCCATGCTGGGGCATGATACTGATACTGTGTTATAGGGAAGAATGGCTCATGTTGAATTGCCAGATTTATTTTCCTTGCATTTGCAGTATTATACTGTGTTTCTTAAGCTGGTAGATGTCAGCCTGACGTGGCATGCATACAGGTTTCTATAAATTTATATTTTCAAGATGGAAAGCTGCAAAAATAGGATCTCTGATGAAACATCATGTTGTTGAAAGTGAAAATTTTAGACTTGAGACATGGATTTTGAAAGTCCTGTAGTCTTCTGGTACCCACATTTGCAAATTCTTTTCACTTGACTGGCATTTGAAAACAGACATTTGTTGAGCTGTGTATAGCGAATATGCAAAAGCAAGATGCTGAACACTGCCTTGTTTGGGTTTTCTATTTTGATGCTAGATGCTTTATTGGAAAGCAAAACTTTCTTCTGTTAGGGGAATTGATTAAACAACTTTAGGAATTTCTTTGGTGGAAAGCATTCTGTGTACAGGTATACTTTTCGGATATCTATATTATATGAATGAAGTATATTATTAATAATTATGTGAAAACATACAATTTACTTCTCTGCAGAAACAGCAAAACTTGCAAGTGTTAACTTGAAGCATCAGATTGCCTCTGCTAAGAGAGCTCAAGTGCTGTTCACACTGAAACTCCAAGGAGTATAAAAGCAAACAGTCATCTTCAGAATGTGGCAGTGACCTTGAACTTCCACTGAGCTGTACTTTATTTAGCTTAGGCCAATGATTAACTTTGCTAATGACTGTATATCCAATTCGCCATTGTTTATATATCTGGCAGTGAAATATGCCATGGCTGTCTTTGTGTGGATGATACCATATATTTCAAGGAAACCCTTTGTATGAATTGTTTCCTTTGCAAAGTTACCGCTTTGTGCAAGTCCTAATTGCTTCTAATTTACCTCATTTGTCTTTGGACCCTTTAACTTGAGGTTAACACTACAGTTGGCATAATATATTTCTTCATCTTGTGTTCTTTTCATCTTACTCCTTATGTAAAAGAGAACGACAAATTCTCTTATCCTGCTCCCTTACAGCAATTAGTCTTCTGTGGCAGGTCCCAATGGAGCAGAGAAAGCTACTCCCAGAAACAGTCATGTATAGGGACGTGAAGTCATCTGTGCAGCTTTGCCTCTGAAGGGAGGTTTGTCGAGGCATAGCACTTTAATTTCTAGTGTCAGCACTGTAGGGAACCCAGCAGAGATCTGCCCACAGCACACATGGAGGCAAAGTGTCTTCCAGTTCCTGTTATCTGTGCTAGGTCAGCCCTGGCCAGTTCGTTGCAGTGTTATCGGGCTCCTGACAGAATAACAGTCATGCTGTTTTTTTCAGGCAGAAAGGGGATGCAGCCCTTAGCTGGATCAAGCCTGGTGGAAATAGTCCAAGCTGAGGAGAACTTACATTCCTTGGCTTAAACGCAGGATACTGTTATGTGCTGTCAGACAATCCCACAGACTCTGTGTAGACAAATGCTGCTTAAGAGTGTTTCATTGGGTATTAAATGGAGGGAGAGCCCTCGAGGTTTGTACATTTCAATGGAATTGAAAAAGCCAGATTCTGCCTTTAGTTGCAGTGATGTAAATGTCGACTGAGAGCAGCAATTTCTGTCTTAGGTTGTACATAATCCAGGTACTGTCTGTTAGCAAATGATGAAAGGCTAGAGTTTTCCTAGTCAGCTGTAGCAATATACCTGTGAGTGTCTTAAAATACATATAGTAAGATGGTTATGTATATGGGTGTTTGCCTTTCTTCTGTAAAAGAAGGTTGTAACAGTTTGACACTTCTGCACTGCTCTTAAATCTCTCAGATATGGCAGAGACTATCAAGACTGTTTTTGTGGACAGGGTTGGTTTTGCAGAGGAGAAAGAAACTGTGAGGATACTCAGAGGATCCACCTTGATTATTCCTTGTTCTGTTCTCTAAACACAAAATGGCATTCACACTGAAAGCAGTAGAAAGAAATGTAGCATCTGATGCTTAAAAATTACTTGATTTGATTCTGTTATAATTAAAATCTATACTGGTTCGTTCCACAGAGAAGCTTTTTCCAAGTCATTTCCAGTTGTGCGATAGTGACAGCAGAAAAATTGATCTGTATAACACGTTTGCCCTTCTCTGTTTTTCTCTTCTCTGCCTCTACATGTGTTGTACTGTCTTTAAAAGATCCGTGGTATGCTTGTATCAGTGATTTCAGCTGTTCTTCAGTGATGTTTGACAGGAGCAAGTGGGGGCACAATTAGGCTCGTTGTCTACTTCTCAGATCATGAAAGTTGAGCAGGTGCTTATTGATGCTGTTTCTCCTGTGTAATTCTGAAATTCTTTTAGTTTTCTGTTACAATATAAGGATTTAAAAGCTATGACTCAGAACACTATAGCTAATGGGGAAATCATACTTGATTGTATAAAAGCTGATTAAAAGTTAAAAACAGAGTTTGTGGTCTACTTCTTTTCTTCACTTTTTAATCAAGAAAATAAGACCAATATTTTAGATAAGATTTCCTGCACGCCTTTGAAATAGTTACCCCAGCCTTCACTTTGAGGCAAAAAATTCTGTAAATTTCTCCAAAGCTGAATTACCTACCTCAGAATGCACAGTTGCAGTGATTGCAAATCCAGTAATAATGAATCACTTCTTTTGCAGTCCTTTCTCCAAATTGATTAAAAGGGTTGTATTTTCAGTTCCAAGCATGTTGTTTCGTATTAATGATTATACCACCTAAAGACCTAAGGACTATAGCCATTTTAAAAAAAAAAAGTGCTACTAGTTAAGTAATATTTTTGTGTATAAATGCATATCATATGCATTTAAATAATTGTGATTTTTCCCCTCTGTCTTTTCCCTTTCTAGACGTTGTTCTAAATTGAAGGTACAGCTGTTTCATGCCTTTCCATGGTGGGTGAAGGTATTTTAGCATAGCCTTTGCAGACAGACCTGTGGTGGTCCTGCTGAGCATCAGTACAGCAGGAGACATGTCAGCTGCTGTCCAAAAACTGTGTTGTTTCTTAGTGTGGCTTTGTGCTCCCAGCAGGACTTTGTCTTAGTGTGAGCCCAGCACTGTGGCAGTGACACTTTAGAAGGAGACCTTTGGGAAGTGCTTGGATCAGAGCTTGTGGGCAAGGTGAGACCGAATCTACATAAAAGCTTAGGCAGAGATATTGAGTTTCCCACAGATGCATCCAGCAAGCGACTGAGAGCGCATTCCATGAAGAAGAAAGATCTGCATGTACTCTGTCTTCTCTGACACTTCAAAATGAAAGTCTGGGTGAAGATTTTATTTGGGCCTTCAGAAATTAAGAGCATGAGTTCTACATTGAGGACTGCACTGTAGTTCTTAAGCCCAGCTGCTATTCAAGCAAGCACTGTGAGAAAAAGTAAGGAACAATCTGTGACACCTGAAATTACCAGTTTTAGAATTACCCTTACCAAGAGAACAAAAAAAGACCAATTGTTTTAAGATCAGAGAACAGTAATAATGTTCACTGACTAATGGGATGACTTGTGAGAAGCAAAACAGCTCAAAAAGTATAACTAGTCCTTGTAAATGTACTTCTGAATTATAATTCTTATATTTCACAAAGCTGATGCTGAGGGGTAGGAGAAACTATTTTGCTTGGTACAAGGTAGTCATATGCAGTGGAGTGCAAATGGGATCAAACTAAGAAAAGGGGAAATTAGGCTGAGTGTCAGGCAATCTGAACTATGAGAGTTATTTGACTGTGAAAGAGCTTCCCAAGGGAAATAATACAAGCCACATTATTTGGGACACCTAAAATTAGACTTCAGAAAGCACTAAAAAAAATGTACAACCTTGCTTCGGTAGGGAGGTGGACTAGAAAAGGCAGGGTTTGGGATTTTCCTTTTTTTGCAATTCTGCAATTGTTGGGCCTGATTCTGTTCTGTGATGAGGAAGTCAAGGGAAGATTTACATTACTTTTTGCCTGAGAAAACAGGCTAAACACACAGGCTTCTCCCCTCCACCTATTGCCAACTTTTTAAACTATCTCTTTATTTCTGTCCCTCGGGTAATTCAGACAGCTCTTCCAATTATAAAGATGTATATTTAGAGGAGAGGAGAAGGCATGCATGTGCCTTAAGCACCCTTCGTGGCATTTCCCTCATCTGGCTCTTAACAGTCACTAGAACTGATCAATGTGATACTACTTTTTTGTTTTTAATTCAGAATTTGTTTAGCTTATAATGTGCAAATCCATAATCCCAGCATGTTCTGAAGCTGTCTGAAATTACCAACCATATTTTAACTAGCAACTTAATGGGGGCGGGGGGGGGAGAGCAGATGAAATACAGCCTTTAACCAAGGAATAGGGGCCTCCAAATAACATGTTGATACATTGAAAGTGCAGTCTTCTACATAATTTTCTTTAAATACAAACCATGTAAGTGAGATAGGTGCAGTAATACAAAACAGGTTCTCATAGCCAGTACTATGTATTAAAATGTGTAGATCATGCAGTTATGGCTAAATTTTAAGAGCCAATTTTTTTTTATTGTATGTTAGTTTGAAGATGTCTATCTATATACAGTCCTTCTTTGCTATCAGTGTCTGCTTGTGTGGATGACAGCCCTCCTTTTTCCAAAGTCTGCTTGAACAAATAGAACCCTGTATGTGGAAAGTGGTTTTTCACTGCGTAGGTATTAGATGTGACTACCTTCACACTGTGATGGTATAAAAAAAAACATGAATTCTTCTGTGTGCACAAAAGCACACCCGGGTCAGGACATTGAGCCTTTGAATTTGTGATAAGAGACAAAGGCAGGCAGGCACATATGCAGAATTTTCTGAAAGATGGTTCATTTGTAGAGGATTTGAAACAGCATGGGAGGGAAGCTATAGGGTATCTCCAATATTTCATTCAAGGGCTGTGTGTTATAGCCCCCTGAAATGCATTCTTCTCCTCTGTCACTGGACAAGAGGATTCAGGATAGGGGAGTGGGATACATGGTGAAGCGAACACTTCCTCTGCACTGAATTTTGGGTTGTAGATGGCCACACAGCTTCTGGTCCTGGAACTTAGGCTGCATCACTTGCAGGAATGGGTGCTGGGGCAGGGACTGGTGAGAGAGGCAGCTAGAAAAGTCATCTGATTGCATTTCAGATTGTGACTTCTAAATACCAAGAGCCGATTCCCATTTCCTTTCTCCCACTGCTGTTCGCCTCCAGTGTGCTTTACCTCCTGCTGCCATGCACATGGTCTGCCACAGGAGCGTGGGTTGTATTTTTTTTCTAATTTGACTAAGAGCATATTTCCCAATCTAAATCGTTAATGAAGACAAAAGGCCTGTATTGCAGGGTAGGAAGATACTAACCCGAAACATATTATTAGCAGGGAAGACTCATTCTCCTTATGTCCGTGTTTTTGAATGACTTAATTGAGGAAAAGAGATATCTTCTGATAATAGCTTTTTGCATAGGGCAACAATGAGGGTGGCATGGAGGAGATGCTGCGATGTTGGCTTTCTTGGCAAGCTTCATTTAAGCCATTATTAAAGTGATTGTAACCAATTCTGTTACAGATCCAGAGCGCTTTGATAACACTAGTCCTTTGCATAGCAATCTTAATGGAGAAAGCAAGTGTTGCAGAGGCTCTGCATATTTAATTTTTGATTGATCTACCATAAAGTATTTTACAAGATACAGCAGAAGGAAAATACTCAGATATTATCTGGATATTGTTCACGTACACTAGGTAGGAAGTGGACAAGGCTGCATGTATATTTTAACTTCATTGCCTCTCTAACGAAACAGCTAAGTATTCCCCTGAAGATTGTAAGTTGCTTCATTTCTGTCTTGTCTTTTCTCCTGAAGTTCTCCAGGTTTAGCTGTCTCATGCCGCCTGCTTACACAGGTGATTCTTAAATTACTTGACCAAAAGGTTTCAGACAGCTGGAAAAGCACAGAGTGCCTGCTTTTAAAAAAGAAGGGAAGGGCAAGGGGAATAGGGCCTGGGAACTGTGGTCCTTTCAACATAACATCAATTTGTAGGAAAACATCAAAATGAGTAAAATGTTTCTAAATGCTTGGAGGAGACAGGAAAACAAATTATCATCTACAGAGATGTATAAAGAGCAAATGTGTCAAATCAATGTAATTTCCTGCTAAGATAAAGCCTTACAGAAAGGAAAGAAATAGCTGATGTCATATTTTGCGTTATTGTAGGGCTTTTGATGCTGTTTCACATGACATTGTGAAGCGTCTCAGAAGACAGTCATGACACGATGGGCATAAAACTAGATGTAAAACCATATTCAGAGCGTTTATCCAAGAGTCACTATCAAAATAGAAGTAGCTATCAAGTATGGCTTGCAGAGGGCTCTCTTTGGCACTGCCTAGTACTTTCATTTGCAATTTTACTGATGAAATACAGGGGTTGCTTGTTAACTTTACAGATAACTTCAGACTGAGGAGTACAGTCATGCTGGAGGCTGGGTTAGAGATGAAAATCAGTGAGTGGTGTACTGTCATTCTGCAAGAAATTTAAAAAAAAAAAAGCTTTTGTTCAAAGATATGTGTCTCTTTTGTCAGTGTACTACCAAAGAATTGTGAAAAGTTAACATTTAAAAATGGCAGGAAAACCACATGACTTTAATACTTGAGATGTCTGGTCCTTATATGCTGTTATTTGGTAATAGAAGCTTTAAATTGTAGAATTATTTCTTCACTTATTATGCAATCATATCTTTTTTTTTTCTTCTTCTTCTTTCTTTTTAACATGGAAGCAAGTCCAGTGAACCTTACAAAGTTCCTTACTCTGTCCTTAGAGCAGCAAACCTCTGGCTTAAAGTCAACAAAGTTTTTGGTCCAGCAGGAATGTCTACATGTGGTTGACTGTGATTTGTTCTCTGCAGAACTGTGTTTCAGGGCTATGGGCTAGATTAAGGCAAGGCGCAATAGTTAAAGCTGGACAGGCTGGCATCTGTGCGTTTGCTATTCATGGCACTTGTCCAGATCTGTGAGCTTGCTCTTTAGATGAATGTTGTCATCAGATAACTATAATGAGGCTGTTCGTACTGTAGTTTTGGAAGCGGTGCAGTATAAAAGTCTTCGGTCTGCTGAGAGCTAGAAAATTGGCTGATCTTCAGCTTACAGTGTATAAACACATTCGTCTTCTTTTTTTTTCTCCCCCCCCCCCAAATTCTCTTTCTCCTCCCTTCCTTCCCCTCAAGGACATAGACTTCATCTATATTTTTCATAACTGTGTGAAGCTAGAAATCTTAACGGATGCCTGTGCCACCGCCACCACCACCACCTCCTCCTCCACCGCCTCCACCACCTTCTGGAGGGCCCCCTCCACCACCGCCTCTGGTAAGATTGACTTTTCATCTCTATTAGCAAAAGCTTAGCTATAGCAGCCCGCTGAGAGCCCCCAGAATTTTGCCATGGATATTCGTAGCAAATATCTGGGGCAGATGCTTGTTTTGGTGGCGTTTGTTCTTCTGTTTATTCGACCAGTGGTCTCCAAAGTGGGGTGCACCAGATGAACCTACTTGGGGTGCGGGAAGAAAGTATTGGAACTTCACTCATACGTGTGTATAACTTATAAATAAATCAATATACATATACTGGGGTGCATGCTTAAAATTTTTTTTACTGCTAGGGGTGCAAGATCAAAAAGTTTGGAGATGATTGCATTAGAGTGCATGTGGTGAGAGTTTAGCATTTGTGAATACTTCTCCAGCCACGGGGAACTCATTTTTGTATTGGTAATGTGCAGGTGGTGTTAATTTCTTCATTCTCTTTCTTGCAGCTTCTATTAAGACTCACAGTGTTCAGCTGTAGGTGTTGCTCTTTCTAGCACAAGCTGTTTTCCTGGGGATACAGCACAATATGCTTTTATACATGTGCGGGAACAATTACAGCTTGTATCAGATCATTACCGTGTGTGTCATGACGTAGAATGTGTGCCCTGCTGGCATATTTGCAGTAAGAGGAGGATGCTCTGAGTGGAGTTTCAGGGTATTACATTTTCATACCTTCACAATCAATTATTGTACCTATGGTAAAACATGTTTAAGTCATTCCTTGTATTCTGCAATCATTTGTTCATAGCCTGTTTCTGCATTGAAATTCTTAGACCGTTTTTGAAGTAGTGAAACCTGGCATGGTTGTGTTCAAGACATAAAATCTCTCCTGACTTTTTTTCATATGTTTTTCTGTCACTGCTTTACTTATTTGCAGTGTATGTTAGTCCCTGTAGCAAAACAGTATGTGGTACTTGAAATCATTGTGTGGGTTTTTTTAAGAACTTTATTTCTCCCTTGCATTCTCTGGCATCTCTGCCTGTTTTGTTCCCATGAAGGTCTGTTGATTTTGTTTGATAATGTTCTTGTGTTATCTTCTTCCAGAAAGAAGTTTCCTTGCATATTTCTCTCTGCTACTTTGCAGGCTGAACCATTTTGTAAAGTTCTCCATGAATTGTGGAGATGAAGAAGATAAAGACAGCACATGAAATAAGCAGTGCTTGATTCCTTTTATCATTCTGTTTTAACTTTGGGCACCACGAGGAGTGTTTTCAATTAGCAGCTCTTCTGGGTTGGTACACAACCTATAGTTAGATACTGAAATAAGTGAGCTGAATTTTGTGAGCAATTTAGTGCCCACAACTGCAATTAAAGTCAACAGAAGCTGCAAGTGTTCTTATCCTAATAAATTTAGCTCAGTAAAGTATCTAGAGATGTTTTTAGACTCCTCTAGCATATGCCAATTGTAAATGACTTGAGAAAACTAAGACGACCCCTAAGGACCAGTATGAACAAGTTTGGGTTTTTTTCTTTCTCCTCATTTTCTGATGACTAAAACCACTACTGTGATAGGGTTTTGATATGAGAAGGCTTATACTGTATTTCCATATTTTAGTTAGATCGTTCTATGTCAAATGTGATCTTCTGTGCGTAAGACATACAGAATTTAAGGTCAATTTTATCTTGGTGATATGATACAAACTAAATGTATTTGTACCTAATGTCTGATATTAAAGCCTTCCTTTTAATAAGTGTTGACTCTAAGAAGAGCACATGAACCAACATAAAGAATTAGTAAAATAATGTGGCAGAACATTGTTTTTTTCTGTAGCAGCAAAAGGATTTTTCCTGATCAAAACTGAATGAGAGAGACCTAACTTTGAGAGGATCTGTAGTCTGCCTGGTGAGTTCAGCAGAAGCACAGTGTAAGAGTCAGCTCTCCAGCTGGTGCCAAGTTGCAGAGTAAAATCTTATAATTGAGGGATCTATGAAAACTTGCTACAGACCCTATTTTCTTCTACTAGGAAGCTATTTTCTAGAAATTGGCATCTGTCTTTTACAGCTGCTAAATCTGCCGTTGGAGGATGGAAGAAGAAAAAAATTCTAACAGGGACGTAGCTTTAAGGAAACCCTTCAAAACAAATGAGTTTTATTTGGCCAACACCTGGAAAAGTTCCAAAGTAAACAACAGTATGATTTTTATTATACTGATATAATTAAACCAGAATAACATTTACATGTTAGCAATTAAAACTTAGGTTTTAATTTTGCTATTGATGTGCAGGCAAGCCACTAGTTTAACTTACTTGATTTATGTTAAAAGAGAAATGTCTGTGTGTAGGTTGAGATTTTAGAATCCTGTCATTTTGAATGATGCCATTGAATGGGTACCATAGACTTGTCTTGCTTTTCCAATTATATGGATAATAGCCATACTTTCCTCTTGCTTTCATTATTAAGAGATTTATAGCAGAAGTAGTCATCACATTATCGGGTTTTTTTCCTGCACATTTTCTTAGTGAATATTATGAGCCATGGTCCCAAATGATTTTGGGGTCCTTACTTCAATGAAATCCTAAGCACTGTTGGCACTTGATGTTTTTATACTGTTAACTCCCTCTTAAAGCAGAAGAAAGTTAGGTTCTTTCCTACCGTTTTCAAAGATTTTGAACTTGCAGGTATTCTGTAAGTACTAATACTGAATTCTGCTCACAAAAGTTGTTGCAAGGCAATGCTAAAGTGATTTGGAGATGGTATTTAAGACATGCTAGGAGCCACCTGTGCCCAACAGCTGAAAAGCTACTGGCTGTTAGAGCATACTTAAAAGGAAACAAAGTGGATTTTTCAGGAGGGAATGGTAGGGTATCTGTGGTAGCAGATGTAGGTGGCTGAGTCAAAATGTAAATATTGCTAATTGGATTAATTGAGCATGTCTTGAAATGCCTGCTTTCTGGGGGTCATAGATAAAGATGAGAGGGATGAGTAGGCAGAATAAAACTGTGCCCCAATATATTTTCTGGTACTGGCTTACAGAATTCAGATCTCTTTCCCTTTTTCCCTCCACCCTAATAAAGGAAAGGAGGCATTAGGATGTTTGTTCTAAAGCTCTTTCAATTTTACAGACATATGTGTGTCATATAAGGTGGGTTTTTTCCATAGGTTTTTGTTGTTGTTTTTGGGGGGAGGATGTTGGGTTTGTTGGTTTTTTTAAAGCATTCTGCTCCTGAAAAACTTCTTTTTATTCCCCCTCTATTTCTTTTATGCCTTTTGCCTTTTAGTTTGGCATATGAGGCATTCTGGTTAGTTTTGGTTTGTCGTATTTCCCAGAGCAGATACCACCACTGTGGCTGCTGAAAAATTTTCTCTGCTTAATCTCCCAAGAGAGGATCAAGAGAGAATTTTGCTTTGATAAACCACATTCACTTTTTATGTGCAGTGGAGGCTGCTCACTGCTGTGCAACCTTTGTCTGTACATTTGGATTCCTAATGTTATGATCAGTCTTAACCTATTAAAATGTTAATATTGAAGGAAGTGTGGATGTGTAGCAGCCCTGCTGGGTTGTGCCTTATTCAGAGGAGATGTTTGTTTAATGAGTCATATATTTGTGGAATTTAAGAAAATAATTCTATTCTTTTTTAGAATTGTTATTATTAAAGTCTTAATGTAGAAATTAACCTGAAAAATCACTATGGATCAGATGATTAAAGCCAGTAAAGTAGCACCAGGAGTTTATTTGCCTTATTGGCATACTGAAAACTAGGAGAGAAGAAAGGAGTATGCTTACTTTAGTGATAGAAATGTGAAACTTGAAATAACGCTGAATGCCAGACTGCGTGTAGATTAATCTTAGTGATTACCTCACTCTTATTTAGTTAAAAAAAGAAAGAATTAGAATTTCTGTTGTAGATAAACGTACATCAGTGTTTATCAAGTTTGTTATTCTGACCTTATTTTCTACTCTTGTAATAAAAAACTCAGAAAAGCAATTCCTCGTGATAAAACACTGTGATAAATGCATAATTTACAGAGGTAGGATTCCAAGGTTAAGAAAAACATCAGCTGATAGTTTTCCTTGGGGGGATGTTTTTCTCCCTCCTTCATGCAGTTGTCAGAGTGCAAACCTTGTTGAGCTGTTCGCTTCAACCTTCCCAAGAAACTCAGAGAGCTACAGTGCTTATCTGAAGTTGTGTGGGAGTTGGTTTTGCTCCTACGACATATAGCACTACTGTTCTTTGGAAGGAGAAAAAACAACGTATGTCAAACAGCTTGGCTGAAGAGAATGATAATTTATGGTATTTTGATTTGGTCTTACCAAATATAATATGAGAGAATGTGTGCATATAAGTGTTTGTATGCATAAATGTGTGTGCATGCTTGCTAATTATTTATTGTAAAAATTAAGGTAATTTCTCAAGTTTTCATTCAGACCCTTAAATGTGCAAGCGTAACACTGAAAGAACAGAATCATCATAGTGCCAATTACAAAATATGTAGGAATGTGTTTATTAAAATTTTATGTCAGCTGTGAGTAAGATGATATTTAGTACTTTGTCATGAAGTCCCTAGGTCAGGAGATACTAAATCATAATATTTATTGCTGATAGGTAAAAAATACTGGAGAGAGAGTGCAGTCTTGGTAACCTTGTTGATGACTGGCCATTATACAGACTGTGGTAAGGGCTGGGCAAAGTGCAGCTGGAACTTTTGAGAATGCTTTGTTCCAGCCAAAATAAAGGAAACTGATTTATAGTGTTTTAATAATGTATCACATCTCACACCAGTCTGCTTTCATAAAGAAGTGAGAGGAAATTATGTAGAAAAAATGCTGTGTCTTTATGTGGTTTATGTGACTTAATTTTCAGATAGTGAAATATTGGATTGCATAGCTATGGCATCTCTTAGTGTTGCTGCTGTAGCCTTCTACTCTTCTAGTCAACAAATACAGAAAGGGTAAGTGAGAGCTGTGAAAGGTGGGGAAGATGTAAAAAACCCATAAATACTAGGTTGGCATTGCTCCATGTATTTCATCTGGACAGGTACAGGGGCATATACTGCTTATATTTGTATATGCTAATCTTCTTGAATGCTTTACTTGAGATCTCTTAGGTCACCACTTTTAATCTATTTAGGTGGTGAGTTCTGTTTTGCAGGTTTCTTCATAATATTGTGTGTTGTACATGTTGCCTGAATGGAATGGAAAGCATTTAAACATATTTTTCTTATTCTTGCTGTCTGTTTTTCATCTGTACAATTTTCCATATAAAAGTATGGAAATTGCAGCATGTCACAGAGGTACCAGCTGTAAATGATCAAGCCCAGGTACTAGAAGCAGCCTATCTGCAGTGAGCTAATAGGTTAATTTACGATTCTAATCACAAAGTAATATTGCCCTGAAAAATCAGTACCCCATCTGTAGTATATGCAGTGGCTACACATTAAATTCCATCTGTCAATTAATATTACACTTGTAGCCTTTTAATTAAAAGAGAACCCAGAATTATAATGACACTGGAGTTGGACTTCTTTCTGTGGCTGGAAGGTGACATTGCAAGAAGTATTAGTTTCTCACTATTCTCCTATCTTGGACTAACCATAATTTTGCATGGATGCTAAAAGGCATTTCAGAACAATCAGTAGCTTCTACACAGGTAACTGGGTAGGAGAAATGGCCTAGTGTTCTTAGAACAGAGTGAGATTAAATTGTGATACAAGTAGGTCGTCATATGTTGACTATTTTGTTATCACTACTCATAGTAGCCCTTGTCATTCTGGGCACCCTGCTATGGTAAACAAAATAAACAGCGGTAGTGTCACCGGCTCCTGCAACAGTATTTTCAGCCTTGTGCCGTTTGACATTTTCATTACAATGCCAGGGCCTCAGGTTTTCTTGTTTATGTAAGAATTTTCACTTCTGTTTTCACTGATGCAGAGGAAATCTTGGGATTTTGAATCCCAAAAATTTAGAAATCAGAAGGTGAAGTTCAAAATTATTTTTTTAATTCAGTCTCAGGGTATTTTTGGTATCTGACTTGCGGTCTTTCTGAACTGCTGGGAAGCACTTTTAGAATAGTTTGATTATAGTGCCTCCATTTTGGTGGCTTCTGTTAACTGTATATTTTCTTTTAGTGAACGAACAGCTGGGATTTATGTTTAAAATGTGGGTGTCACAAAGTTAAATACCCACAGAAAAGCTAAATGGCTCAGCAGGTATAAATCATCATATTGATTCTGTTTTATTTTTGCATTCAGGTACAGAAACTTAGCAACCCGCACTGGAAAGCTTTTAAGTACACCCCTGTTAACAAGCCCACTGCTCCGTTTGTAGCAGGAGCAATTGAACCTTTAAGTATACAAGATTTTACATTGTCTGATGGAGTGGTGCTAACATAAAATGAAGAGGGTTTTATTGGGTGCAGTGGCGTTGATTACTGGTGGTGTTTGAAATAAGCACTGGACTATAGATGTAGAAGAGAGTAACTCCTGCTATGCTATTTTTTTTATCTTTTGGTCCCTGCCATTGTGTCTGCTGGTACACTTCAGGCAGGCAGATGCTAGCACAGAGCAGGCAGTGGGCTCTGAAACGCCTCGTTATTTGGGACTAATGCCAGGACTAGGCGGTGGCTAAAACGTGGGGAAGAGATCTGTAACAACTTTTGCACAGTACTTCCCTTGCTAGAAGTTAGGGAACAAGGCTGGTGTAGACACAGCCTATCTAAGTACACACATTGCTCCGTGACCTTCTCAACCCAGCAGGTTCAGATTGCAGATCTTTGTGCAATGGAGACTGAGATCATGGTTAATCATTATTGAGTTGGGCGTAGATGGAGTTATGGAATGCTGGTCCTGTCATTCTCTTGAAACAATGACTTCATTAGCTGCCAGGAAGCTATTTGGCAGGTCCCCTTGTGTGGGTTCCCTCAGAAAAGTTGGCCGGAGAGTGACCCCTCACATGGGAAGTGTTTGAAGATCAGCTTGCTAGAAGGCTGAGAGATTGCATTGTTTACCCAGGTAGACCAAGTGCCAAGAATTAATTAGTTTCATCCTATGCTACACAGCAGAAACACAAGAAGGGGCTCTTGCGATTGACTGTGCAGGTGAAGTCTTGCACCGTGGTGAGGTTTCCCATAATTAAAAAGCTTTAAATCAGAGGTTAGGGCTCTGTTGTGAATAGATGAACCAAAACTCACGTGTACCAGATCTCACAAGCTTCTTTATAAATGAACAGTTTGAAATAAAAGAAGTCCTATGCTTTGTTGTTGAGACTTGTTGGATTTTTCCTTAAGCTGGAAGGCAGGATTGCTTTGATTATTTTATTTTGTATTTGACAGTGCGTGAGTGAAACCACACCTGATGCATACTTAAAGTAAATGCAAGAAGGATGACAATGTTTTTCTCTACTGTACTTCTGTTTGTGACTTGCTGGAAACTGGGTTTATTTTATTATTTTAATAAGCTCCTGGGTTTTGTTGCAATTGCATTTCTTGGCATGTTCCCAGGGGAGACTTTAGCTGCTGGTTTGAGAATTCTTTGTAAAAGCAGTGCGCTTGCCTGCTGGGCAAACTGCTTCTGCTGCAAATATAAAATCGTGAATTCTTGGTGTAATTCTAATCTAGTACTAGTGGACTGATCTTGGGAAAACAAGTTCCTCTGGCATTTCAGAATTCATGTTGGGCTACAAATGCAGAGATAGCTTTTATAATCCTATGCCATGTCAAGGAAGCCATTCTGGCTAGCTTACACAGAGATTTCTGGTCATCTTCCATATTCTGTCTTGTTCCAAAACAACCTCACTCTTTTAATAAAAAGTTACGACATTGTAGTTTGTTAGAATATTCTGGCATCTTACTGTCAATATTTTTTGTTTTCCTGTCAGTTCTGTTTTTGAAAAGGATGCAGTGTTTTAAGAGCTTAATTCATTTAAATACGTTAGTCCTGATGGTTACAGGGATCTCCTTGTGGAACGCTTGTGGTCAGCAGCTTGTGGTTAAGCGGAAGGAAGTTATGGAGTAAGTTGCTCGCAAGCAGGCCTCCCCTGTTCTTAGTCCACTCTTTTTCATCATCAGTGTTCCCAGAAGGGTATTTTAGCAGCATGTTGCTCCTTAAGGCCCCTTACTCTGTGTCTGTGCCCTTCAAAGACTGTTGTGAGCACCAACCCCGTGCCTGGCTTTCCTTCAAAGGAACAGGAGCTTTATGGATGGGTGTGGACCCACTCAACATTTCTTCCTTTGTGCTCTCCTACTTGGAGAGCCTTGCTATGCCATATGGGCGGTGAGAACACTCATCATCCTTCCTCAGATGATGTACCAACCCCAAACAAACTGTGTATTCCTCTCGATATTCTTAGCCATCTCTGGCATGATGCATGTATAGCATAACACAGCTAGCTTCACCTTTATTGTCCTCTTTCCTGAACAATCTGTATTTGTCAACACTAGAATTCCAGTTATTGTTAATATAGAAATCATATTGGGGGGGTTGTTATATTGCCAGTTGTTCAGGCTCTTCCTTGATGCTTTGCAGGTCCTTGAATTAAAGAATCACTGTTGATGCATGGTTTCTTCGGCCAGATTTGGCACTGTCACATTAATGACTGCACTGCCTATGCAGCTATTGCTGGTTTTGCCCTGTCTGCAGTTCTACATGCTGGTTTTAATTGTCCATTGTCATGTTTGTATACGTTTTCTTTAGCATTTCTTAGTTTAAGTTTGGTCTCTGAATCATGTCAGATTGGATGCCAGAGAAGGCTGGGACTGGCCCAGGAACACTTGTTTTCATGAATGTGTGTCTCTGTGATCAAGTATCCCTTATCCTAGAGCTTTCTGTTCATCCTTATCTTGCTGCAACGTCTTTCCCTTCCTTAAAAGCTAAACCTGAGGTGTTGCATGCTGCATTGGTGAAGATCCCTTGCCTCAGCCCATGTCTGTGCAGGTTTGGCTGAGCATGGCAAAGAAAAATAACGAGAAAGCACAGGTTTGTTAAGGGGTCTCCTCAAACTCTTCTTTTACTAAAATATACGCTGCATATGCCTTCTGCCAGTATCTGTGCTTGATCTCTGCATTGAATCCTTTTTTTTTTTGTCTAGGGGGAAGAAATTGGGCATGGGAGAGAGGAAGGGTGATTGACACCAGATTCATAGAAATAAATGAAATCACCAGCAAAAGAGAGAGCTCTCTTTTTGCCCATAATAAAATACTGAATGTCAAATTGATAGATTGATTTTTAATTTTATTGGTATATGTCTCACCAAATAGATAGTTAGGGATTAGCTAAATGTATTTTGACTTCTTTTTTGGTTTAGTTTTTTTCTCTAGTTCCAATAAATAAATACATTTTCTACACAGCTGTATTTCCAGTATTTCTTACAAAAAGTGACCAGGAAAGGGAATCTACTGTGATGATAGGATTCATTACACATTAGGAGTATAAATACTCAATACTATAAGTTCTCTGAAATAAGAGAATGTAGCGCATTTGGGTGGAATCATGCTTTATTTTACATTATATATGGTGCCTACCTATTGTAGAGCTGGAGTACTGGATCCTCTTTTCCTATCAGCTGATGGGTTTATTCTAAAACAAAGGTCCATGACTGCCTGGCTACTGGATTGTCCAGAAGGCTGGAGGTACATTTTTGCTGCAGCTGTCATGTTTATGAATATCTACACTACCCTAAAATATTTTGCAAACTCAGTAAAGAGCATATTTAAAAATCAGTGCAAATATAACCCATTTATGGGACGGTGTATGCATCCACTGTGACCTGAACTACCTGGCTGGAGTCCAGAGGATTTCCCCTTTGCTGTGTGCAGGTGTGCTCTTTAAAATCTGAAAGATATAATTAGTACTACTATAAACTTTTTCAAATGCCTGGTGCCTTCTGCATTTACATCATATTAGTAACTGAGCACGTATCCCTCTTGAATATTTTAAGTACCATTGGAGCCAGAGGGTAGGTCGATGCTCCCATCTGTCTTGCAAGATGTAAAGTGACTTTCCCAAGGTGGTGCAAGTATTGCAGCAGTAATGTACCAGGTATTGCTCTGTGTGGGGCCCAAGGACTTGTGCTTCACAAAAAGCACTTCTGCCAGAGAGGATCCAGCCTTGATCTGAAAACCGAGAAATTGATAGTCTGCTGCCATCCGCAGCCTTTTGCTGCTGGGAACGGTCAGTCTTGCTGCTTCCATACTTGCTGCTTTCTAATCGGAGCTTGTCTGGCTGTGTCTTATGTTAATTCACCAAACACCTGTCTCTGCTGCCTGAGTCCTCACTGTCATTTCCCTGTTAGGGTTTGTGTGTTGTGCAGGCAGACCACCCCTCAGATAGACTTCAGGGCTGACGGACCAGACTGAGCTGCTAAAATCTGAACTCTTTCCTCCAGCTTTTTGAATACCGCTTTGGCTCTTTCCTGCGTATCTCCATTTTTTCAACATAATTTTAAAGATCTGGAGACCAGAACTGAACTTGTAATTCCATTTTTGCTCACATTATTTTTTCTGAAAGGACAGAATATATCGGAGGAGTGTGCTATCCCCCCTTGCCACAGCACTGTGCTAGAAGGTCAGGCACGCTTGCTCATGCAGGCTCACTGCTGGAGTCCACTGCCAGGTTCAGGCTTGTGGCACTCTGGATACAGGCTTCATTTTAAAGGTATGGCCAGAACTTCTCATCCAGTCATTTTCAGTTTTACAGTTGAAGTTTGTATATTGTGCATCTTCTTTTTTTTCTTTTCTTTTTTTTCCTCCCCCACCCCAGCGGTGGGGGAGCACGTTTTGGTTTATTGCTCTTTTCAAATGGCCTCAAGTCGCAGTGATTTGGATCTCTCTGGATAACCATGCTGTCCTCATTCATTTCTCTGCCAAAGTTATCACCTGCAAATTTTGAAATGTTTATTTCCCTCATTGATGATTTACACTCTGGAACATCACTCTAAATATTGTGATTTGATGGTATTTTCCTGTTTACAGGTACTTTGGAGACCTGTCATGTAGCCCAAATGTTGATCCTATACCTTACTGAATGGCATAGCTGAGGGTGTAGTTTAGGACGCTGAAGACAGAGGTAGTGGAGTTTGGTGGGATGAAAATGGAGTAGCTCTCTTACGTTCAGGCTATTTACATGTGTGGTTTGTTCTGTTCTGTTTCCAAGTATGTATTGAATGTGCCATTCTTTGTGTCTGAAATAATAGCAGAACAACCTAGTGGTTACTAAGGTAATGAGAATCCACTGTTCCCTTACCAATTCATGTAAATAAAGTATGGAATTTAATTTCACTCTGTGTTACCTGAGGCAGCTCTGGCATCTGATAAAACAAATGATTTTCACATTCTTTTCTGCTTCCCTTCTGATTTTCATTGAAAGATTGAGATGTTTCCCTTTTTGTAAATAAATGAGGCTGCCCTGCAGATGGCGGCGTAGAAAGTAGCCTAAGAATTACATCTTTTGTCTTACAGCTGTTTTTCCTCTGTAACTCAAAATATATTTGTCTTCCTGCTGAAATGCTTCTATTGCATGTGATTGGGATTGAAGATTTGACAGCCATAAGAGTTCCTCTTTTTATTTTCTCTTGGTATACAGTTTATACGTTTAGTATCTGTTCTTGTGCTATGGATTGCAGGCATAGCATGAGTGTGAATCCCAGATTAATTTCTTAATCGAAGGGATGTTCCTTCTGATAGTGTTATCAAAAAGCAATGTGGTCAAAACACAAATTTGCAAATGCAGAACACCAGTAGATAAGCAGGTGAGATACTTACCTGGAGAAATGATTCTTGGCAAGAATTATCACTGGCCTTGGGAGTACAGGCAGCAAACAAGAAATCCGAAGGAGCTCTGACCGCTGTGCAACCGGGCAACGTTACACCCTAGACCATCTTGACTTTGTAATGGAAAAAGAGAATCCGTATCAAGCTACTCAGCAGCTAATCAATCACCCGAGTCCACCAGGCTGGGAATGGAAGATTGTATCTCTTATGTACATGAGGAGGAAGAAGAAACAGCTGGGGCACAGGATGGAGTTCTGCTTGAAGTAAGGGGATACACTGCAAGAGAAAGGCAGCTTGTTATGCTGCATTATAGGCCTGCAGAATGGTGTTCCTGCCTTTTTATGCCACGAATTGTGAACAAATTAATATCTTAGCCATGTTAAAGTCATATCAAGCCATGGGTTACTCACAAATGTAAATTGCCACAAGTGGGGTATTTTAGCCTAATAGCTATTTGGATATCAAGACTTTATATTCCAATAGCCTACCTGCTCAGAGAAGTAGTTTGGGGAGATGAAGTGGACAGCTGGCATAATATACGGACATTTGAACCCAGAAACGAAAAGACAGCTGCTGGATCTAATTTTAAACACAGGTCTCGATCAGATCCCTCTAGATCCTGGTTGTCCTGCTACAGCAAAGTCATTAGTGGGAGTAGAGAGGCGTGAAGTTGAAGATACTGGTAAAAAGCTTTTGTGAGAAGGGGAATCACCCTTGTTCCAGTTATGGTATTTCCATTTTTCACAGTAAGTATTGTCAGCTTGTAGAAAATGTAAGTGGAAATAGTTTCTGGCTGGTATACGGTCTAATGCTGCTGCGTACACAGGCAGCTTTCCTGGGCTGTGGAACTCGCTGTCCTGAAAGCACAGGGGCAGGCAGTGCTGTTTCAAATTGGGAAACTGTGTGACACAGTGGGGTTTTTCTAATATTTTAAAATAATAAGTGGTTACAATATCAGTCACAAGATTATAATTCCGAGTTTTTACATCAGGTGTGAGGAATGCAGCAGGCATTAGCAGCGATCTGGAGTGCCATCTAGTGGGGCTCTGCCAATCTAGCTTGCCTTTTTTTTTTTTTTTTTTTTTTTTTTTTTTTAGCAAGTACAGAAATAACCACAAGTAATATTATACCAGTATAACTCTTCATTTAGGATTAGCAAGTTAGACATTTTATTAATTCAGCAGCTGGCTAAGTATTTTCAAGTTTCTGGTTTGCTTTCAGAATGCTATTACCAAGTTGGGGTTTTTGTTTTAAAGTGTGACAGTATTGTTCTGCTTTATTATGACTATGATGCTAAAATTAAGGGCTATGGAAACATTTCGGGTATTCATTCTCTTTAGGAAGTTAGCTAATCGACGGGAATTTGCAGTAGCTGTGGACACATGCAGCATATTGCTCTTCTGACATGAAGATTCCTCTCTGTTAGACCACTCTGTTAACCACATGATAGGTTTAGAAATAACAGCTTAGCTGGTTTATGTCTGCTTCAGGAAAATGAAACATCCAAACTTTTTAAAAATTCGATTATTTTTTTGTAACAGGAAACAATGAAATAAGAATAAATATTATTTTTGTTTTATTACAGAACTTTAAACTACAATCTGACTTTCCATTTACAGACCATAGTTAGGCTAGAAAAGTTACTAAAATATAATTGTATTGTTCTAAAGACAGTCTACCTAAACTGGTGTAAATCTCTGATACAGAGAGACAACCTAAATTAGTTAATGATCACATTCAAATATAAGTGCAGTATTCATTTATCCATCTTTTTTTCCTAAGGCAAAGTGGATAAAACAGAAAGGTGTTTATTCTAAGGTGGCATATAAATTTTTTGTTGTAAAGCATCGTAAATAGCATAGAAAGAGCTAACAAGAGAGGCAGTCAGAGCTGGAGTTGTGGGGCAGAGACCATAAACGGCCAAGCAAGAGGTCACATTGCATTTAAGCATGTCCCCTAATTTCCTTTCAACAGTATTAGCACAGCTAGTATTAGATTTGTGTTATATTTAAACTTTCAGCTTTCCTGCCTCCTATACAACTGAATGCTGTTCTTGTCGATTTGACTGAAAGGCTTTGAAATGACAGCTGCCAAGGATGGTTTATTTCAAATCTTCTAACCCATGTTTGTTTATGATGTGTCCTTTCTAAGCATGCGTTTTTGTCTGTACCTCCCATCTAATGCTCTTATTGTCAACAGGCAAGTTCAGAGGTACCAAATTGCGAAAGGAAGACCAAAAAGCACGAAACGCACTCTTAGCTGATATCCAGCAGGGAACTCGCTTAAGGAAGGTGACTCAAATCAATGACCGCAGTGCACCACAGATTGAAAGTAAGTACGTGCTCCTGAGTAAGGCCGCTGGGTGAGCTTTGCTGAAGCCTCAGTTGTGGAGCTCAGCTGGACAGTTTTCAAATTGAAGGGCAGGTTGGAAGTTCAGCAAAGGTCTGCATCTTCATGTGGCCTTAGGATGTGGAGAGGGGATACTTTCTAAACCTGCATCCTGCTCTAAGATCAATAACTATCAACACTTCATAATAAGTTTATAACTGGGTATCACCTTAACAGGCATCCCTTGTCCAAAAAAAATCACTTTAAATCCTTGAGAGTTTCTCAATAAATTAATTGTTTAGGTGGGAATTATTGGTTCTGGCAGAAGAAGTGTTGTTTACTAGGTAAAAAGAACAAAAAATGCCAACAAATTCTAGAAGCATAAATTTAATGTTGTCTAACATAACTTCTTGTTGGTGTCGTTACTGATGGGAGATTAAAGAGCACCAGAAGGTGTTGTGCTCCAAGATGTGGGTCAGAGAGTAATGGTAGTTTCCTGTATTAACAGTAACTTTCCTTGCTGAGCCTGCTTAAAGAGGGGAAAGTCTGGTCTTGGCTACGTTTGTTGGTGCCAAGTCTTAGCAGTCTGAGGGCAAGGAAGATGACTTTCTGATATACCCTGTCTTTCCTTTTAATAGAACCCAAAGGAGCTAACAGAGATGGACTTAATCCAGCCATTAATAAAGGTGGCTCTCAGCAGCCTCTGGGAGGCTTATTTGCCGGTGGCTTTCCTGTTCTCAGACCAGCAGGCCAGAGGGACATGCCAGGTAAGGGCTTCCTTTGTATGAAAGAATAGCTGGGGGAACTGTGATTTGGGATAAAAGTACTTCGGGGCTAGCTTTAGTGATTGATTTTTATGGGTTTTTTTCTGAACCCTTAGTTCATCATGTGACCATGGGAGGGCTCAATTAATAATGTGCTTGAAATCATCTTTCTAGATCTCAGGTGCCCTATTTTTTAAAACGTAAATAATTAGCTATCTCTACACTGGGTAAGAAAGAGACTGAATAGATTCTACAGAGTTTAAATGGAGACTTTTAACATTAGTTTAATGAAAACATTTAATTGTGCCTTGAACAGAGTATTGAAATCTGAGCTTATCAACCAGCACAAATGGCAAAGAAGTCATATTTCCTTCCCTCCATGACCATGTATTTCTATAGTGTAACAGGCTTGTGTGCTACATTTAAGATTTTTGCCCTCTGAATTTTATAAAGTACAGCTTTGATCCAGCAAGGTAGTGTATTGACCTGAAAAATAAGGTTATTGTTGCTTCACAAAGACAGGAGGAAGGCATGTGTGGGAGCCTCGCTGCTGCTTTCACCTCAAGAAGTGCCAGCATCCACGAGGGATGACTTGCAGAGTCACAGCAGTGATCTCTGGCACTGTCGGGCAGCTTGTGCCTGCTCAAGCAGCACAGAGCGAAGTAGGCATTTGCAGGGAAAGACAAAACTTGGCTCTACCTGCAGGGTTTTTTTGTCCTGGAAGGCAAGCCCAAGATGCGCATCACTGCTTGTGACTGGGCTTCCTCACACGGTTTCAGCTGCAGTAGCTACTTTGAGTTGTTCTTAGAATTTTGACCATGCCTATCAGTGTGATTGTAGAATGAGATGCCCTTTTTGCTTTGTGAAAAATCCTTGACATTTACTTGGGAAAATAAATTTCATAAGACTGAGTCTTTGGGTATTTGCTGTTGAAAAGGAAACATTTGAACCTGTGTCTTCTGGAAAGCCTTTGTGGCACTACTTTTAATAACTTGGCTTTTATCTATGAGATAGAGATTTATGTAACATTTGTGTGAATTTTTTTAATCTTAAGCAAGTACTTAACTTCAAGGATGCACACTGATGCATGTCAATCTACCTGTGTTCTGTGAGGCCTTTTCACTAGGACTCTTGATTCCTCCAAGCAGACAGCTCATCCGTGTTCAGTGGCTGTACTGGGCAGATGAGGCTGGTACGAAGGACCCCAGGCCGCTGCAGAAAAGCATCTTCTCCTTAAACTGTTTCATTTTGCAGAAACTGAGGAACAGGGAGGGGAGCCAGGGTGTCTCAGCAGGTTGTCGTTATAACTAAGCAGAGTCCCTGACACCCACTGGAATACATTGCCTCCTAAGCCCTGTTACACCAGGGGCAACCTGTTGGATAGGAGATGTTTTGGGATAATTTATCACTCGGAGTGACCACTGGGGAGGGGAAGATGGAGAGCTTGCTCCTTGCACTGTTTTATCCGGTGAGCGTGAACGAAATCCTGATGTATAAGGTGGGATACCTGTTTTTCAGCTGGGAGGCCTGGGCAGCTTCCTGGAGTCCGAGCAGCGGCTCCCAAGACCTCCGCCCCACCGACCAGCAGCGCTGCGAAGCCGAGCAGTCACCCCTCGCACCCAGCCGAAGGCCCAAGGGCGGCGGTCCCGACAGAGCCTCCCAGCACCTCCCGAGCCGCAGCCGGAGCCGGCGCGGGGCGGCCCAGCCTGCCCGCCCCCCCTCCACCGCCTCCCGCTTCCAGCAAACCTTCCCTCGCTTTCCCTCCTCCCCCCGCTCTGCCGCCTCCGGCCGAGCGCCCTCCCAAGGGGGTGTCCCCCAGCGCTGCTCCTCCGCCCCCGCTCCCTCCTCCTCAGGCTGACAAGCCCACCAAGTTCCAAGCAGGCGCTGCGCCGCCGCCGCCGCCGCCCCCCCCTCCTCCTCCTCCTCCTCCTCCTCTCCCCCCCTCCCTGCCCCCCGTGCCCGCCTGCGGGTTTCCAGGCAGGACAGCCGACTTCTGCGCCGCCGCTTCCCCTCCGTCGGAGGGAAGGGATTGCCCGCCTCCCGCCCCGCCGCCCCCGCCGCCCCACGGGCACTCGCTGGCCGCCAACAGGCTCTCCTTTCCACCCTCCCCGGCCTTCAGCAGTGCCGCCAGCGGTGCCGACGTGCCCCCCCCGCTGCCCCCCAAGTCTCCCCACCTGCTGTCGCAGTTCCACAAGCCAAGCAGCATCCAGTCGCTGCCGCTCCCTCCCACCCCCGGCCTCCCGCCGCCCGCAGCGGCGGCGGAGACCAGGAAGAAGAGACCCGGCCGAGGCGCAGGTGAGAGTGGCAGGTTCGAGGAAGGGCGGCCTTTCTTCCCCCTTTGGGTCGCGGGGGAGATGGTTCTGGTGGCTGGAGAGCGTGGGGGCGGGGGGATGAAGAGCACAGGGAGCAGGAGGCCGAGGCCCATCGCCTGCGAGGAATACCTGTGGGTTGCACGGCGCGTAAGGAGCACGCGAGATGTCAGGCTCTTCTTGGGCACGCGCACCGTAGAGTTTAACCTGTGATTCTTGGGACCGACATGGCGATCAGTGACGGCAACGTTTGAGGACCTCTGGGCTGCTTCTCGCTTTTGTGTTGGCACTGGCGTGTCTCCAGCAGTGCAGTGACTGAGCTCAGGAGAGTGGTCTCCTAGCAGTCTCGGGTAGGGCAGCGGAGCATCCGCCACCGTGTCTGCCAGCTCTGCAGCTGCTCGAGTGCCAGCCTACCCACAACATCCCTCTACCGCTGTACCCGTGCAGTCTGGAGCGATATTGGCATTGGCTGGGAAGCGTTACAGGAGAGAATAAAACAACGATGGTGTAGCTACAGCCGTAGATGAGCAAAGGCAAATATGGATGCAGCCCTCTGCTTTTCAACAAAGAGGAGCGGCCAGCGCGTCCCGTGATCAAGGTGGTAGGGCCAAAGCTTTCTCCGACTACTCAGAAGTGGGGATATTAGCTAGTGTTTTGTCGAGCAGAGGGTAGAAGGAACTTTTATCAGACTACTCTGATATAATGGAGATAATAAAAAAATGAGCCTAGATCTGTGTGAGTTTGAGAAATGGAGACAGCTACATAATAAGGAACACCTGAAGAGAAAGTTCTGTACCCTGTATTTTAGCAGCTACATGTTGAGAGAAAGATTAGTGGTTCCCTTTGACAGCCATGGGAAGGGCCATGTAAGTACAGCAGATCAGGTGCTTCACGGTGGTGATTAATGCTGCTCTGGTACTGTCCGATGAACCGTTATTTTATCGAGATGCCTGTTTCTCATGGTGGTTCGACTTTTGAGGTTTCCATAAAATTAGCCTGCCTTTCCCTTGCTTATCTAGGGGGAGAAGCATTTTTAAGAGGCTGCTAACTTGGAGGCCTTGGGCTCCCTCCCCCTCACACAGTTCCTGTGGTAGTAGGTCTGCCCAGTAGATGTAAACTTTGACGGCTCTTGCAGCTCCTCAGTGAAATGCACAAGCATAATGGTAATTCCACTGCGTAGCTGCTAAAGTGTCAGGAAATTATTTTCTTTGAGAGATATCATCTAGTGTGGTTGGGTGGGGTTTTTTTTGTTGTGGGTTTTTTTTTCTTAAAGAAACTGCTTGTTCTTGTGAAAAGAGGAAGGATAGTCTTCCCCTCCAGACTGGGACAAAACCATACTTGAGAATGTCAGACTTTTCCTAGAACTAGAAATAGCAAGCCCCAGCCAGCTTCATTAGTGGCGTAAATGTAATACTTAATGCTATAAATCCACGGTCAGGCTTGACAAACAGCAGCCCTGAAGCTGCCCCAAATATTGCATTCCTCCTATACTCTCTCCACTTCTGTGCAAAGCTTACTGTCAGGTTTGTTAAGTCATGATGTTTATGTGCTGGTCTGCTGCTTCTTTTTAAGGAACCGGTGCTGGGAAGCTAGTCACACCTCCACAGCCACCAGCAAGATCACCAACAACTGAACTCACAAGCAAGTCCGGAGTCTCAGCCTGGGCTACAGCTCATGACCTCTACCCACCACTTAAAAATGGAAATATGCACATCATTGGTAATATCATCTAAATTAGATCTCTTAGCCTTAGTTAGTAATTTTAGTACAGAAGTCTGTGTGTGTTTCAGACCTCAAAAACTCATTCAAGACTTTCTCATGGCAATAACAGGGTAGTATAACTAGGCCCCTTAGAAACATTTTTGTATAACCTTATATAATGAGAGAAAATTAAGACTTTTTCACAAAGGTTTTGAATCATCCAGTAGACAAGTAATTTTGCAGGTAGTGCATGCTTTTCTTAAGATTGTGAAAAGTTGCTGTAGTGTGCTTATATTACTATTCTTAAAACCAGTTCATGGACATTTAGTAGCTTCAATCCCATAGAGCAAAGACTGCTAAGAATTATTTTTGTGGTCTGATGAATTGGCCATTCATTCTTGCTTATAGCTAAATGGCTTGAAAACCACCTAGGAATACCTCTACTACCACAATATCATCAATGCAGAAAACTGGAACGGCAGCCAGAAGCTTAACTTCAGTTAGTAGCAGGCAATGTTTGCAATTAAGCCAGAAAACTTGGATGGCTCACAGAAGTACTCATCAAGATTGTTTATATGGAATAAGCCACTATTAATTCCAGGGGAAAACGAGTCAACATTTTTAATTTAAATTCCTTGTGGTTATTTTTTTTTTTTAAGTATGTCACTAACAGTGACTAATGTTTATTTCCCTGAAACTTCCCAGATGACTTTGAATCTAAATTTACTTTCCATTCTGTGGAAGATTTCCCCCCACCTGATGAATTCAAGCCATTTCAGAAAATATATCCCAGCAAGATAGCTAGAGGTAAGTGTGTAAACATGAGAAGATCTGATAATTACCCAACAGGATTAAAAACAGGGAGCGAAAATAAAGAGCAGAAACCAGCATTAACATGAAGAACTGGGCTGCTAGCATAGGCACAGAGAGGAATAGGATTTGTTACAGTGGTAACAGGAACCAAAGATATAATGAAAAGCACTTATTAATTATTTTAAAGTCTTAGTAGCTAAGAATAAAATGATGTGGCTTGACATGTAGTCTGTGTTCTTTAGATTGCTGAATTTGCAGAGCCCTTGATGTTAAAAACAGTGATGTCACATAAACAGACTTAGGCAGCTACTGAGTTGGGGTTTTTTGTTCATAACTTACGAAATCACAAAAGAAAAGTGACTTGATCCATGCCTTCCATCATGTGTTTTGATTTAAATCCTATGCATGGTGTTTCACACACCTGAATAACAAAGAGACTTGGTAACTGAACTTCGCTTCCCTGCCCCTCCCCTTAACTTAGACACTTAGTATCAAGTCACTGTTGTAAGAGCAGAAGTTCACCTATCCAGCTTTGAAAACTGCTAGTTGAAGGTGCCTTAAGATCTCATGCCCATATTCTGTTTTTTTTAAAACCCAGTCTTTTCTGTATTATTAGATCAACTATTTATCTCCAACTTTTCATTAAGTTTTTTTTTGTTCCCATGCCAAGGTACTTTGCATGACTTTTCATAGCTGCCTCAGTCAGTCTAAACCGTCTGCTGTATGATCTGATCAGACTTTTTTACTGAAGGGCTACAGAGCATAAGCAATATATATATATATACACATACATATATCAGTTCAAGGGTAGGAGATAAATGCAGCATCCCTGCTGTAGAACTGCATCCAAAATACATATCCAAAAACTGTATCTATCTCCTCTGATTAAACCTGTCCTATCTATTTACAGATCCCTCTAAAAATCCTCCATTAAGAACACATGTGAGATGAGAAGAGTCTTCTGATGCTTTCTGGATTAATATTAAAAAAGAACAACATCAAGAAAATGTATAAAACAGAAGGGGTCCCCATTACATTGATAGAGGTTATATTTGAATTGCAAGTGCTTGCAATGTTAACATTTCTATAAACAGGAAAAATGATGTAAATCATACTTTTTGAACTGACCTACATACCACAGGAATGTTAGTACAGGCTTTTAAATTATTGTATATAGATAGATATTTTTTAAGCAACACAGCATAAATTTTAAATTCTTTGTAGTCTTGAAACAATTCTTATTATCATGCTGACAGATGTTACCTCAGAAACTTTTTTTGTGTTACACACCTGTAGTTAATTTTTCCCCTTCCATCATCATTTTTAAGTATTTTGGAAATTCTCATTATTATTCAGACATTTTTTCAATGAACTATCAGAAACTAACATGCTACCTTTAGTCTCTTTGTATGTTTATGTTTCTTCACTTTTATTCTGCCTGTCCTCAGATTGCAGCTGAATGTCACTTTCATTAACAGATGGGCCCATGATCCTTTTCTTATCAAGCATGAAGAGGAAAGAGATGACAAGGAGCTGTGGCTGCTATTGAGCCTACCTCCTATTGATTATAGATCCTTATAGGATAGTGTCTGAAGAAGCCCAGCTGGATAGGGTGATCATAGACTTGACAAAGAAGACAGAACTTTTCCGAACTGGGGGAAAAGAAAGTTATTCTACTGCAAGCAAAAAAAAAAAAAAAAAAAAAAGTGTGTGAATACACATGCCATGAAGTATGTACATAAGGGTACATGTCCTGTCTTTTCCTGCTGGCAAAGTGGATGTTTACCATTTGTATGACAGAGTGTCTTGACCCAGCAATTAGGAGGTCTTTGGATGAGGGGTCCAACACCTACACTTTAAACAGGCAACTAAAGGTCCTACTGTTCAGCCATAGCAGCAGCAAGGCGTCATTGTCCAAAATACACCACATGGAACAAGCAGTCCCCAAAGGGGTTGTTCCCTTGGATAGAGCTGGTTGAAAAAAGTAACAACCTAGCAGCGGACAAGACTTGAGTTTCTGCTTTTAATATGCAGCCTGGGGTAAGGTCTTTGGATCACAGATGTTCCAATCTGGTCATAAGATGTCTATTTCCAGCAAGAATTACCCTTACTCTTGTGCATTTCCCTGCACTAATACTAGTGTTGCCAGCAAGTCAAGGGAGGTGGTCGATCCTTCCCCTCGATCAGCACTGGTGAGGCCACACTTGGAATACTGTGTCCAGTGCTAGGCTCCGCAGTACGAGAGACATGGACATACTGGAGAGTCCTACAAAGGACCACTAAGATGATGAAGGGAATGGAGCATCTCTCCTCTGAGGAGAGGCTGAGAGAACTGGGACTGTTCAGCCTAGAAAAGAGAAGGTTCAGAGGGGATCTCATCAATGTGTATAAATATCTGAAGGGGGTATAAAGATGGAGTTAGGCTCTTTTCAGTGGTACCCAGAGACAGGACCAATGGCAATGGGCACCAGCTGAAACACAGGAGCCTCTGTCTGAACATCAGGAAACACTTTTTGACTGTGGGAGTGACTGAGCACTGGCCCAGGTTCCCCGGGACATTATGGAGCCTCACTCCTTAGAGAGATTCAAAAGCTGTCTGAACATGGTCCTGGGCAGCTGGCTCTAGGTGGCCCTGGTTGAGCAAGGGGGTTGGACCATATGGCCTCCAGCCATCCCTTCCAACCACAACCACTCTTTGATTCCCCTTCTTCAGCTTTCCTGGGTCCTGCACTTGGGTCACAACCCCATGCAATGCTAAAGGCTTAGGGAAGAGTGGCTGGAAAGCTGCCCTGGGGATGTTGGTCAACAGCCAGCTGAATACCAGCAGGCAGTGTGCCCAGGTGGCCAAGGCCAATAGCATCCTGGCTTGTATCAGAAATACTGTGGCCAGCAAGACTTGGGAAGTGATCATCCCCCTGTACTAGGCACTGGTGAGGCTGCACCTTGAATACTGTGTTCAGTTTTGGGCCCCTCACTACAAGACAGACAGGGAGGTGGTGCAGTGTGTCCAAAGAAGGGCAACAAAGCTGGTGAAGGGTCTAGAGAGCAAGTCTTATGAGGGGTGGCTGAAGGAACTGAGGCCATTTAGCCTGGAGAAAAGGAGGCTTAGGGGAGACCGTAACTCTCCCAACAACTACCTGAAAGGAGGTTGTAGTGAGGTGGGTGTTGGTCTCTTCTCCCAGGTAACGAGTGATAGGACAAGAGGAAACAGCCTCAAGTTGCACCAGGGGAGGTTTAGATTAGATATTAGGAAAAATTTCTTCACCAAAAGGGTTGTCAAGCATTGGAACAGGCTGCCCAGGGAAGTGGTAGAGTCACCATCCCTCGGGATATTTAAAAGATGAGTAATGTGGTGCTTAGAGACATGGTTTAGTGGTGGACTAAGCTGTGGCAGGTTTACGGTTGGATTTGATGATCTTAAAAGTCTTTTCCAACCTAAATGATTCTATGATTCCCCAGCTTGAAGAAGGGCACTGCTGTTCCAGGGTGAACCTGGTGCTAACAGCCAGGCTATTTACAGTTACGGCATTAATTTATACAATTTCCATAAACTCCCCTCAGCTGCAGCTGTAATACCATTATAGATCATAGGTGAATATCTTCCCCCATGGCCCTGCCTTTGAACAAAACTATTTGGAAAAGACAGGTAACTGCATCTTTACATATCTCTGCTTTTCTCTTAGTTCTTGCAACAGCTCAGTTACACCGTAACTCCTGCTCCCACACCTGCGTGCTCACAGTGTGGAGCTGGTGTAAGGGTAAGAAGCTCCTCACCTGTAGGACTATTAAGAAAGCATCATTAGTCTTGTTCTAGCCTATTATGATACCTTGCTGCATTTCATGTGAAAAGAAAAAAAAATAGTGACACTTTGACCTTATAGTTACTTGATAAATATGCATGAATATAGTAATAAGCAGGGGTCAGCATATACATTGCTTCTCAAACAACTGGAAAAGTTTAATACTGCTTTGAAGAATTTTTTGTTATAGTACTATTAAAGGTGATGTATTGTTCGTTCTCATTTGTTCTGGAACTTCTGTACTGCTCTGTAATAAATGCCTTCATAAGGATTTTAAAACTACTTAATACTAGACTACCCACCAGAAGATAGCTAAAGGAGAAAAAAATTTTACTCCAGTTTTTATTATGATTAGGTGTATTTTAGAAGCAAACACCATCTTTCAAGTATTAAATTAGAAAGCCTGGGCATATTTGCAAGTGTTGGTGAAATATTATTTCCATGTATACTGAATTGTTGTTCAAGATCCATTTGAAACTTCTGACGTTGCTATTACCTGGAGATACAGAGATCACACTGGCTGTCACCCAGTGGCAGTCAGTCCCACTATGTCCTTCCACTGAGCCATAGTTGCATTCAAGACCACTGGAAGTTTTAAGGCCATGGGGGTGCTCTGGTTTCTCAGACTTGTAAGACTAGTGATTGCACTCAAGCATGTTGCTGTAGCACAGTATTTTTTTTTTTAAATGCACTACACAGCTGAAGCAAAAGCAACATACTATTAGAAAATTACTACCTGGATCACTGTGCTCAAAACAATTTATTAGTTCTGTCACATAAGCAGTTCCAAATAAGGACATAAATTCCCACAAGATAATTGCAAATGTTGGGTTTGTCTTTCTTAAGAAACAGGCAAGTAAGATATATTATGTTTTTAGCAGGAACACCCTCTTCTTTCATCTTGTCTCCCTCCCAAAGGTTAGAGATCAGAGTTGTGCAAGAGAGCTGTGTGAAGTGGTATATCCTAATTTTTGCCCTCTGGATGGGGCAGTCATTTTATCCCTGTTCTCCCCTTGTTCACAAATATCCAGGTACTCCTATCAGGATGCAAAGTGCTCAGCAAGCAACAGTTTACAGAAGCAGCTTTGAAGTTCAACATGGTATGTCTTAAAGTGTACTCTGATTAGAACCATTTTCATTCAAAGTACCCTTTCATTCCAAAAGTGGATTTCATGGGAAGTCCATTTACTTCAGCTGGGTGCAGTTGGCAAAAGCACACTGCTCTTTCAGCTGGCTGCATCCAACACAAAACCCTCTGAAATGAAGTGTGCTCCTTGCAGTCCCTATTCTGGCTACGTAGATAGAAGCTAAGTTTTAGGGTTTACTTGCCTATTTTCTCCTTTCCTTTTCTCCACTTTCAGAATACCTAGGCACAGGAGCTGTTCCTGTAATAGCATGGGACGAGTGTATTGTGAATGGGAAGTTTATTAGGTAGGCCATAAGAGAAAATATCTTCATGCTTGTTTTCTGTAAGTGAAAGGGCCCAGTGTTTTCTTGTCCGATTGCCACTTGTCATATAAGGCAATACTGAAGTAATGAGTCTGAAGGGAACAATTTAATTTAAAAAAAAAAATTTCTGAGAATGCAGTGTGCCAATATAGCAATGACTATTTCCCTAATGCACAACTCCTACAGTTTCAAGTTGAGGCGTTGCTGCCTTCTAAGGAGCTTTTAATTCCTCAGTACAAAAATCCATGGTTCTTCACCATCCCCTTCCCTGAACAGTAAAGGATTTTAACTCCATATGCTAACTTCCACTTATTAAAGGCATGGACTTCTTTTCTCAACCTCCTGTTAAAAAAACCCCAACCATCTTTGCATGACACAGGAAGCAGTGTTCACTGGTTTAATTCTTAAGTGTTTGCCCTATCTCACTTCTACAAGAAAAAAAAGAACGTGAAAAGCAGATCTGTCCGTAACACTGTCAAGGAAGGGAAGCATGCTGCAGAACTGCACTCTAATATAAGGAAGCATAAGACAGCCATTGCTAAGCCAGTTGGATTGCCACACCCACCAGTAACTCAGTGGTACTTAATGGATGTATCAGCTATGTATGCTCACCACAGAGATTACTAGGAACTGTTCAGCAGTACAGAGGCAGAAAGATGGAGGATAGTCAGGTATTGATCTATGTCCAGCATCTCTTCCCTTGAAAAATTCCTGATTTGTAGCTTCTGTATAAATATAACACCTTATTAATTGCATCTTAAGAGCCAATAGGTTATGTATAGATGTCTTAGGCATCCAGGCTGGCTCTGCATTTTAGTACTCAATACTAGAGCAGCAACCAGGTGCATTACAAACACAAGCTTCCCTAAGTTGGGTGCAGGTGAAGGCAAAACTTAACCTGGGAGACCTAATTCTGATAGTTTGTACAGGAATAACATCAGCTGCTGAGTTACTGTAACCAGATATGCCCATATGAGGCCAGTACAGCAAGGTCAAGAACCAGGACTTACCTTCCTGCTCCCTCAAAACTGGGATTTCAACTCTACCATCTTTGTGTGAATTAGCAAGAAGAGAAAAATGCAAGTCAGCTTTGCTGCAAGCCTAGTCCTGAGCAATAGAGGAAAAAAACAGATTGCTTTCAATGACAATATGGCAGTTAGCCTGATGAAGTTAATCTTTGCTTTAATTGGTTGCCCAACATACATATTTAAACATTCTGTACTAAATTAGCCAGCATGCACACAGTAATTGGACCAGTCAGTGACTTTCTCCTTTCACTATATACATACACAAACAGGAACACCACGAGATTGGACAAAGGAAAGCAATTTGTTAACCAGATACAGCTAGCAAGTAACATTTTTTTCCTCTAGAAATGTTTTTCCTGCAAATTCACAAGTGTGAAGACTTTCTTTCAAGGCTTGAAGAACTTTGCAATCTTCCAGTGAAAAGGCTAACAATAGCCACCATAGCTGAAATGAGATAAAATTTGTTTAAAATCCATTCCAAGCAAGGGCTAAATTGAAAAAAAAAATTGCCTGCAATGTAGCATAGGGAAAAGGGACTTTGGAGACGAACCAAGCAGATGCACTGAGGTAGAAAGTTGGCTTTGGACCCAATTCTGAACACCCTTAGCTTAGTGTAAAAGATACCTGGTACCAGAAACTCAGTATTTAAAGAATTATGAAGTGTTTGCTTACTTTATTTGAAGAACTTTAGTTCTGTGTCAACACAGTCATAGAAAAGATCCACTACTTCAGCAGGATCCAGAACCTCTGTACGAGTAAGGATATCTTCCATTGCTTCTAAGCCTTGTTTTTCAAGGTCTAACATAATCCTCATCAGTTTCTGGCCTTTATCCTAAAGGCATGAAACAACCAAACTCAATTAACCAGCAAACAGGCTCGTTAAAGCATTTTACTGTTCTTTTCTCTTACGGAGATCTTTTCAAGTATTTTTAAGTACAAACTATTTCTGTTAATAGTTATTTTGATGGTCAAAAGCTGAAAGGAACCATGCTGGACACTTCACACATTAAGAAAAATAACCAAGAAGGAGTTGGCTAAGTTTAAAACAGAGAAGGAAGATGGAGTGAAAGATGGATAGAGGAAAATGGTATAAGGCTTGTACACATGATAAAGAGGTAAAGCAACTTCTTAAGCCTGTAAACCCACAGACAGAACTATATGAGAAGACTAGAAGCACCAAGGATTGTACAGATCATGGTATGTACATGTGTATCCCTCAGATCATCACCTGCAAGATGATGATTAGATTTGAAATGATGTGTAATGTAACAGGGTCAAGACTCCAGATCCCAGGGAAGGCTTTGTGTGCCATTCTGACTCGCTGCTCTTCTTGTTTCTGGGCAGGAAAGTCACTCCTGAAGAAGTGTCATTTTGTTCTATCCAGAAGTTATTTAAGTCTACTTTTTTTTTTTTTTTTTTTTTTTTTTAATGGGGAAGTGCTATTTATTTTGCTTGCAGCTTTCAAAATTGAATTCCAGAAAATAAGGCATTTAGAATGAGTGATGGTTCTGAGCTTTCCAGGATTTATACCAGCCTTTGTGCAGAAAGAGTAGAGCACCTAAGCTATGGTTTAGGCTCTCAAGGTAGGCAGTTTTTATAGGTCTTCCCTAAATCAGCATCTCACATAATGCTATGGGAGCTAGCTGCACATTGAGTCAATGTTACCACAGAGGCCACAGATTTTAAATTGAACCATTCTAAGGGATTAAAACCCACATCTAGCCAAAACTGCATTTAAACGGTGTTTGTACTAGCAGAGGTTACCGTGGTTTCTTTAATGACTAATAGATAAGCCTGAATGCTGTTACGATCTTAGCAAGACTCTGACCTATGCAAATATGCACAGAGGAAAATTGCAGAAAAGCAAGTCCTCTGTGGAAGTTCAACATGACTATATAGGTCTTCCACAAATTGCCTGAAATATCAATACCAGCATGAGTGGCATGCCCTGGTGATCTCTCGCTCTGTTTTACCTCCTTATAACCAGTTATCCAGTTTACTGCTGTAGCTGTAATTGCAAATAACAAAGAACAGTTATCGAACTACTTGCACTATGACAACAAAAGTACTATCTCAATCAGTTGGAAAAGCTGTACAGAATAATCGCCTTCCTGCCTTTATTTATTCTGAAATTTATTCCCATAAGAGATTTTCAACACTTTAGGATTGTACACTGGAAGGTCTTCAGCCCTCAGGTACCTGTTGCATGGCATTGGAAAGTGTCCTTTCTTCTCACATGGCATTTTCAGCTACTTCTTACAAATTAACAGAAATGCATTAAATTGAGACATGCAAAAGTGTCACATGCAAATTATTGCTTCAGGAAAAAAAACCCTCAAACTATGTCGTTCTTAATCCAGCGTGTAATTTAAATTACAACATACCTGCCATCATTCTGTCATATAATTCTGATAACCATGTTGCACTAGCATCCAGTGTTCAGTAATCACTTTAAAAGACCATATACACAATGGGGACTGAACAAGATAATCACCTTGTCAGTTTGACTTTTCACTTTGTAAAAGTAAGGGAACAGAGCAATACACTCAGGATAACAAAAAAACCCAAAAACCACAACCCTACGCAGAATAAGGGCATCATTATTCAAGCTAAAATTGCAAGGATTCTAAGAATATTCAGAGAATGTTTTTCAGTGAGTGACTTCGAAGTAAATTATGGAGTTAGGAATCTACCTTTAATTCTTTAATTCCAGGTCCCACAGCTCATACCTGATCATTCTCAAGGAGAGATCGGGCCCATTCATGTGCCTTGTACAATTCATGCCTGCGATCAGGTTTCTCCTGGAATCGAGGTATCTTTTTAGCAGGATCATCATTGCCAAAAGAAGGAGACTGTACTTTTGGTACTAATTTTACATCATCAACAAAAATAAAGGGTTTAAATACGGACCTGAAAGAAATGAGAATTACTGCTTGCAGTAATAAGAGAGATTTTATATATGTTATTGATATATTCACAAGGCTATTTTAAAACAACAGGTACAGAACAGCATAGGTAATTAATCTACACTAGGCACAGACTAGGTTAGAGAGTTGGTACTGGTCACAAGCAAAATAAAGTCTCTGAGCTTTAAAAGAATTGGGTTTGTCTCAATTACTGTAAAACTTTATTACCCCTTTTTATGTATAGGCTTCTTTGGTCTCCTTCATGCCAGCTCTGCCACTTCTTTAGAAAAGTAGCACTGTATTTTCCTCTCCAAGTTTTTTTTAAACAAATCTCAGCATTCAGCCTCGCATCAGTTTTTCTCCTCTGTTCACACTGCCATCTCTCCTTCTCCTCCCAGATTTAATTTCCATTAAAATCACACGCACTTGTGTGGAGCAGGTAAGATTACATACCTTGCTCAGTATCAGAGGATTTGGCATATACCCAGCAGCACTTTAGAATTTTATGTCAAGGCAGGGAAAAAAGACATAGCTACCAATATTGTGATACTTCTCAAACAACTTCAGCGCCGACTTTGGATCTAAACTTCAGAGACAGACAGACAACAAAACCATAGCAATCCAGGATCTTAATTCCCGAGAATCTGAGAGAGGGTATTGCAAGTGCATAAACTGCCTTCCTTCCCTTTAGATACACAACAAAACAGCAACCTGCATTCTGCCGTAAAGAAGCTGCCAGAAGTGCAAGACTTCTACAAAATGTGATTAATAACCACTGCCTGCATACAGTCAGCAGATTCATTGCTACTACCTCTTTCATCACTATCATGAAGCCTTGCTGACTAAGAGTTTGTGACTCACTAGCTGCACTTAAAATAATGCTTTTTTTAATGCATTAGAGTGTAAAATAAAGCAAGAAAGGCCTCTAAACAGGGTATTTTTACAGCTAGACTCTCCACCTTTAAAAAGGATAGAAATCCCACCAAAACAATTTGAAGCCTTGCTCCTTTTTATCTCAATGTATTTGCATCGAGTAAAAAAAAATTTTGGTAAGCAAGCTCAAACTTCATACTTAACCCTGAAAGTTTGAGTTGCATAATGCAAGGTGGGTGGAAAGTCCCTTTGGCATGGAGGACTTCTGTAGCCCTTGGTAGAACCTAATGCTTGCTACCACTATTTTTGTAGGAATGACTGTCAGCTGTTCAAGGGCACCATTTTCTTCTCCCCATAACCTCTTTGCCTCAATGCAAGTGGTAGATCTCCTGAATAACTGCAAGTGGTTTAGTTTAGTATCTATGAATCCCAGGTGGATTCGTTTAAAACACAAGATAATTCATTAGTTCTTTGATGATCTGGCCCATGAGTTCCCTTACGTCCTCTACTGCTTTCAACTAGAGAGGACATAATTTAAACCAACTGGAAATTATCTCTCCAGTAAAAAGAAAATACTTGTGATACCTGGGAGTTGCAGATGTTTTGCTCTGTTAACATTTTGATGTCAAACAAGGCTACCTATACTACACTACACACCCCCTCTTTGCTATTTAGACACATTATTTGTTTCAGTTTTGCACCCACTTGTTCAAGACAAGTGACTAAAATTCTCCACAACCTCATCATCTCAACAAGAACTCAGTGGAAAGCAAATAAACTGGAGTAGTAGTTCCTGGGTCCTCCCTAAACTGCATTTACTCTAGAAGCTCTGAATTTAGGCAAAGTTCCAGAAACAGCCTTTCAGCCCAGTGGTGTCCTTTAGAAGTGCAGCAAGATGCAGTCCAGTAACACAGGACTGTCAGATTGCACACCAACAACTACTGATTCCATTTCTGGTTAGAACATGCTCTTGAAGCACGTTCCAATTCATGTAGCAGGGTTTGTTTACTATCTTTCAAGCCATCATCTGCTCTGCACCCAGGAAACCCCAATGCTGTATCTTACCTTGAAGGGTCTGGCGTGCCAGTGAAGTAATGAACACAGGGAAAACTAGGGTCCTGAGGCAGAACAGACACTATGCTAGCTGTAGTAAGGAAAGATTCAGAGTCCACACAGACACCACTATCCTTGTCACGCAGGACATCAATCATAGCTTGTGCAGAAACATCACCTATATGAAGGCAGAAAAAAATTCCTGAGCATTCAATGGCTTGGACCCCAGGTAAGGATTTTAGGCTGAGTGGGCTTTGGCCTAATATGACCAGTGACACTCGACATAGGCATGTTACAAATCCCAGTTAATAGTTTCTACTTAAACAATGTAAACCAGAATGAACTTGCCTTGCTAGTAAAAGAGAACAGTAAGAAGCATTAATTAGGCATTACAATTGCTAGGTAGCAAGAAATGTCATTAAGAAGATATTTTTCAGGAGAAAGTCCATCACATCTTTAATATTGCTTTAGCAACCACTATAAACAGACTACTTACATAAAACACCCATTTTCCTCTAAGAAGCTACCTCTACCCAAGCCCAGGCAGAATGGGAGTGCCCTGATGTCCCACTTCTCACCTATTTCCATTAGCGCTCGGTCAAAATTTTGAAACATCATCTCGCATTCACAGGTTGTTACAGCAGCAGACCTAGACACTGAGATTTTTCTCCAAACCACTGTCTGCAAGAATCCCCTGTTCTCATTCTATCTCCTGCTTGTGACTTATCACAGCTTTCTCCCCACGGCACCTCCATATTTTCTTGCATTACCCCTTTGGCAGGTAGGGCTTCTTCCCCAGCAACTTCTCAAATCCTGCACTGACTTCACCCTTTTGTGCACAGGTGCCTCAATACACCAGGAGACATGGAATGACCCAGCAGTCTGCAAGATTTGCAGCCACAGCCATCCAGCCGGTGGGGCCCTGAGACTTTTTAGCGCTATGATCTGGGTTTATTAAGATGTTTTACCTATGGTCCTTCACAATTACTGCAGCTGCCTCTCAAACACAAACCACACTCCATGTAATTCTATAGCCTTAGCAGGAACTCTGCATTGCAACAAATATTTCACCACTACATTCTTCTTGACATTTGCCAACATGTGAAAATGCTAACAATCTAGTAAATTCTCATCTGTAGTAAAGGGCTTTTTATAAAGAGATAATTTGTACTGTTTTTCACACATGAAAGAGCAGATACACGTCAGCCATGCACTGCTGCAGGCTGGCCATTTCAGAGCTATTTTGGCCAGCTGCAGAGAACTTATGTCGTTAACAAATTTTGGTCTGGAAAGAAACCCTTCCTTTGACTGAAAGCAATTGGCACATTGTCCATTCTGGTTGACAATGAAAAAGGGACTTCAGTTTGCAACTGGCTAGCATTGCTTTTCCTTCAACTATGATCTTGATTCCTTCCCCAAAAGCAAACCTTCCAATACGTAGAATCCGTGGAGCTCAAACATTCATATGTGAGGCATATTTTATTTAATACTACAATTTTAGTATTAGGTAGGGCCACTATTATCATACCAAGGCACAAATGTAGTGGCACATCATGCACATCAGAACAACAGTGAAGAAAGTTATTTTATAATAGCAGTCCTGTTTTAAGACCTTAAACTTGAGCGGGACATTAAGAGCTTCATCCTAAATTATGGCAAGTTTAGGAGCTGTCATCAGTTCTGGTCTTCCTTTCCACATGCTTCACATGCAGAGGTATTCTCCTTAGTCACGTGTAGTTCTGGACAGAATACCTAAAAGGAGGCAGCAGTGACTAAAATTCCCACTGCGCACACAGAAAAGATGGTTTAACACTTACCACCTTGCTTTTCTAGGCTCTCCCTGCCAGAACAGCAGGCTAAGTGGTCATCAGAAAGAGAGAACACTTCAGAAAAATTGAAGTCTGAGTCTCCGTTCCACCAGCCTTGACTTCTCACATAATTCCTTAGTTCGGGATGCTCAGCATCAATTTTTGTAGTTAATGAAAGCTGATTGCAAATGCATTTCACCCCCTCTGTAGAAAGAGCCACATATTAAGAGAGAGCATTAATACAGTTTTTGTGGGAGAAGCTGGAAGGACAATGTAATTTCAATTAGGAAACAAACCATTGGTTAGGATGTACAGTTGGCATGACTGCATAACTACACATACACAGAATTACCAGTCACTGCAGGCTGCAGAGCTCAATTCTCTGTGCCCTACTTAGGTATTTACACTGCCTTGTGATTAATAGTGCTGTTTAGTCAGAATACCAGTTTCACAATCCATACCTCATACATTCTGACCATGAAGTAACAGTGGTCTGCAAATGCCAAACTGCCTAATCTTTTCTCCAATGGTGCATTCCACTGCCACAACAAGGCTTGAGGTCTGACTTGATTTCAAAATATATTTCAGCAAAGCTGCATTTAGGTTAATGACCCTTCTTTGCCCCTCAAAACTGAAAATTTAATTTGAAAGTGTTTTTAAATGCTTACCAATTGCTTTAAGCTTCCCAGTTGCAAAACAATTTTATTATAAGCAGCAAGATAGGCTTAAATTAAATTTCATTTTCAATCTTAAATTTTAAAATGGCATGAAATAAAAAGAAAGTGTAAGTAATCTTCAAAGAATATTAAAGGTTTTTTTAATTTGCTTTTCTCAAAAATACTGCAGTGCTTATATCCATATACCTACAGCATGACTAACAGTGGCTGCTGCAGATACTCCTCAGAGAGTAAAGCAAATGTGTTGGAAGCCTAGGGAAAAAGCTGATAAAGTAAATCTGTAAATTAAAATAAAACCAGATTCTGGAATTTGGCACAAACTTTTTCTTAAACAGAAACTAAAGCAGTATTTGTGAAAGTTATTAATACTGCCTTCCACAAAAGTAAGCTTGCTCCTGTAATGCCTCATGCATGCAATTTAAATGAGTAACAACTTATAGTAGGAAGTTCTGTGCATCAGTCTGTAAAAGTCACTGTCATTCAGTTCTGACTTATACTAGGCCACTGACAGTTTGTTCTGATTCACATTTTCAAACAGCATACCTTTCAGGGAATTTTCTTGACTTGAGTGATAGGAATATTTGTGTTCATATCAAGCTAGGCAAGCCACTCCTTAAGAGCTCTTTAAATATTACATTTAGTAACTTGCTGTCATGGTTTAACCTCAGCCAGCAACTAAGCACCACACAGCTGCTCACTCACTCTTCCCCACCCAGTGGGATGGGGAGAAGAATTAGAAAAAAAGGTAAAACTTGTGGGTTGAGATAAGAACAATTTTATAACTGAAGTAAAATAAAATATAATACTAACAATAATAATAAAAAATAATATAATAATAGTAGTAATGAAAAGGAATATAGCAAACAAAAAAAAAAAGAGAAAAAAACAAAACAAACAAATAAAACCAGCAAGACAAGTGATGCACAATGCAATCAATGCAATTGCTCACCACTTGCTGACTGATGCCTAAGCACCGATCCATGCCCCCCAGCCAATTCCCCCCAGTTTATACACTGAGCATGACATTCTATGGTATGGAATATCCTTCTGGCTAGTTTCAGGTCAGCTGTGCTGGCCCTGCTCTCTCTCAGCTTCTTCTATACCTGCTTGCTGGCAGAGCATGGGAAACTGAAAAATCCTTAACTAAGGAAAGTATACAAGTGCTACTTCGCAACAACTAAACATCAGTGTGTTATCAACATTATTCTCACACTAAATCCAAAATACACTGTACCAGTTACAAAGACGAAAATTAACTCTATCCCAGCCAAAACCAGGACACTCATATAAAATAGTATTTCATGGTTTTGATGCCCCTCAAAAAATGAAAATTCATCAGGCAAATAAATTTTTCCACTCAGACTGAAGAACAGCAATAGGAAGGATTTTACAGTGTTTATCCTTAAATTACTGTCAAAGAGTCACTTGATAAACATTCAATATAAGCTTTACAGAACTGCAGCAGTAATACTAGAAACAGAACAATTCTGAGGACAGAGTCAGGAAAATAAATGCCTTCACACTGGGGAATGACACATTTTCCCTGTTTTAGCAGCATTTGTGCATTCATTTGAAAGCTTAAGAAGCATGCTTATGGTTGCAAAAAGTAACTACCTGAACAAAGTATGAAATACAGAGTTCTTACATAGCCAGCAGCCTTTCCTCCTGGCAGCCTCAGCAGGCTGCAGGAGATGGAAACTACTCTATCTGCGGCTCACAGGGACCTCCTGAAGAGAAATGCTCTGGTAAAAATCAGAACAGACCTGCAGTATCATTTCAAAAAGCTGCAAGCAGAAGATGAAGGCAACAGTTTATTTGCTGGGAATAAGGACATGAAGGTTATTGCTGATGCAGCTAAAACGGCTAAGTAAAAACCACTGTTCTTCAAGTATCAGCCAGGTAGGTCAACAGAAGGCAGCAGGCTGTCACTGCATAACCCTCGGAACTTCAGGAACCAGCTGCTTTTCAGAATTTGGATTTTATCAGGATAGCATTATCAGTCTTCCCTCCTCTATGTTTGGTATCTGTTTTGTGCTAGAAGACTTCCTCCATCTTGTAGGTAATCCTTCAAATGCAAGCTTTGCTTGGGAAGACACCATGCCTGCTAAGGTAAGCTGATTCATATTTGATGGCATGAACTCACAACAGGCCGTCAGACAACATTACACAGCCTGGTGTTATTTCATTGCTTTGGTATTTTTAACAGAGTTAAACCTCCCTCCTCCCCATATCTACTATCGCCTACCTTTCAGTGTGTATTGGCTTTGTGTGGCAAGGTTTTGGTAACAGGGGGGGTTGCAGGGGTGGCTTCTGTAAGAAGCTGTTGGAAGCTTCCCCTGTGTTCGAGAGCGCCAATGCTAGCCGGCTCTGAGATGGACCCACCACCGGCCAAGGCCAAGCCAATCGGCGATAGTGCTAACGCCTCTGGGATAAACAATTTTAAGAAGGAAAAAAAGTTGGGACAGACAGAAAGTGGCAGCCAGAGAGAGGAGTGAGAACATGTAAGAGAAACAACCCTGCAGACACCAAGGTCAGTGAAGAAGGAGGGGGAGGAGATGCTCCAGGCGCCAGAGCAGAGATTCCCCTGCAGCCGGTAGGGAAGACCATGATGTGGCAGTCTGTCCATCCTCAGCCCATGGAGGTCCACGGTGGAGCAGATATCCACCTGCAGCCCGTGGAGGACCCCACGCCAGAGCAGGTGGGTTCCCGAAGGAGGCTGTGACCCCGTGGGAAGCCCGCGCTGGAGCAGGGTCCTGGCAGGACCTGCGGATCTGTGGAGAGGAGCCCACGGAGCAGGTTTTCTGGCAGGACTTGTGACCCTGTGGGGGACCCACACTGGAGCAGTGTGCTCCTGAAGGACTGTATGCCATAGAAAGGACCCATGCTGGAGCAGTTCGTGAAGAACTGCAGCCCGTGGGAAGGATCCATGTTGGAGAAGTTAGTGGAGGACTGTCTCCTGTGGGTGGGACCCCACGCTGGAGCAGGGGAAGAGTGTGATGAGTCCTGCCCCTGAGGAGGATGAAGCGGCAGAAAATAACGTGTGATAAATTGACCGTAAATCCCATTCCCCATCCCCCTGTGCCACTGGGGGGGCTGGTAGAAAATCCAGGAGTGAAGTTGTGCCCGGGAAGAAGGGAGGGGTGGAGGGAAAGTGTTCTGAGATTTGGCTTTATTTCTCATTACCCTACTCTGGTTGATTTGTAATAAATTAAGTTAATTTTCCCCAAGCTGAGTCTGTTTTGCCTGTGACGGTAATTGGTGAGTGATCTCTCCTGTCCTTATCTCGACCCACAAGCTCTTTGTTATATTTTCTCTCCTCTGTCCAGCTGAGGAGGTGGAGTGATAGAACGGCTTTGGTGGGTACCTGGCGTCCAGCCAGGGTCAACCCACCACACAGTGAGGGGAAAAGGAAAAGATAATTGAATGGATCTGTCATAGCTCAAAGCGTGGATGATAAAAATCCTCTTAAATTAGCTGAATTTTTAATTTGTTCAAATGTGAGTAAATTTTAAAAAGCTCTACTCTTATGAAAATAAAAAATCCCTTCAAAACTAAAAACAACAACTGAGAATAAATTAAATACATGCCTTAGACAATTGTATTATATAAAGGCAGCACATATTTGCTGGCAAAGTTTTAAATAAATTCAGCCACTAAGCCAATGAGATCTGGAAGTTAGTTTGGCAGCTCTGGCTTCACACATACAGAAAAAGAAACCACCTACAAGTTTAAAGAGCAGAAAAGTATTGTTCTGCAGTATCAAAGAAGATGGGGATATAAGGGGATTATATCTATCACAGTAAAGCAACCAGCAAAAGCCCATTCAACTTACCATCTAACACAAGCCCTTTTCTCAAAGCTATCAATGCTTAGCCTTCCCTCGTAATGTTTTAGATTTGTGAGTAACAATTTGGGCATTAATGCCATCAGAAAGACACTTGACACATTCCAAACAGTCAATAAATCTGGGAAAATACAACACTTACCAAACATAAAAATTTAAGCATGATGATTATTACATAGCTTATGTATACAGGTAACAATGTCCAGCTTCAGAGAAAACGCTAAGTTACATCAGCCAATGCAAATCAACATTTAAAAAAATAATAGTACAAATTAGAAGGTTAAAACCAATTATTTAATCAAACACTTGCATAAATTAGCCTCTTATTTAAACTCAGTGACTTTAAGACCGATTCTTCCAAGGCAATTCTTTACAGCTATTTATAATACAAGAGGTTTAGCTGTGAGTCAAACTGACCTGTGATTTTTTCTGCTGCCCAGTACTTTCCAGAAGTCTCCAGTATCCAGGCTTCATTTCTGTCCACAATCAAAAATGCACTTTGGAAAGTATGGCATGAACTCCCATCTTCATAATAATTTCCACCTTGTCCATACTCTTCCAACAAAGCAACTATTACATCCAATGCTTCTTTAGCTGTTGCACCTCTTTCTAGGCCAAGTCTGAAAGAAAAGGGTAAAACAGAGATTCAGACAGACATGTAACAGTGAGGCCTCCATAAGTTATTCATCTTAAACATCAGCACTGATCTGGTTTTAAAATACCGAAGTGTCAGGTATGCCTAGCATAAGAATTCTTGCTTTAATGAGTTACTAGAATTACAGGATGAGATATAAATTATTTAATTTGTTTCAAGTCTTTATTGTCTACACTGGTTCTTTATTCTAAAGCCTATCATAGCTGGTTTTTAGTTTTTTAAAAAAGAGTCCAATTACCAACCAATAGCCTCATCTGCACTCTAAACATGCAATGCTGTATTTATCTCCTCCCCTCAGGCAGAATAAATTTGAAGGACAATTTGCAAAGGTCTTTTTAAAGTAACAGCTGTATGCAAGTTTGCTTTTCTGTACAGAAGAGTGGAAAATTGCAAATTAATATTACCAGAGATCAAAAAAGGGAAGGAGTACTCAGTATTACAATCTCTCTACAACCTCTCTTTCTCAATGTTCCAACATTTAATTGGCCATGGAAGCTAGATATATGTTATCCTTTGATGCATACCGTATGCTGTAGACAGAAGTATTTGTGCACAGTCATGCTTCAGTGTTCGTGCTGAAACTTCCCCCCCCAAAAAAAGTTTAACAATTAAACACCAGACATGGCTTTTGTCTGAACTAAGAGTAACCATATGTCTAAAAGAACATGATTTTAAAAGGAAGTTTGAGCAAAGCAAGGATATTTTAGGGAAAAGTAAACTGAGGCATGAGAATAGCTTTTACAAAGCTATCGGAAATGACCGTATCCTGCCTTTAATAAATGGGATTAAATAATCCCTTGAGATAATTTACAGCCCTAAATCAACAACAAAGGCAGTAACCAGAAGAGTCCAAATCAGACCTGCAAATAATTCCACTGCTTCCAAAATGCAATTACTGGTAATGAAGAAATGCAGTATTTCCCAAAAAAGTATATCCATGCCTCCATCCTTTGGGAGTTACCTGGATCAGTCCAAAATTTCTCTCTGTTGGTTATGTCACCTTAGTATTTTCCTCTGTGTTTATCTTTCTGTAATAGCTCTATGGACAAAGTAATTTTGACCGACAAATAGTTCCAAGAAATTCACCTTTTTAAGTACTATGCTAGCACTTTCCATTTCCCTGGAAATCACATGACAAGAAAACACTACTCTCTTTCCTAAAAATCACAGTACACAAATCACGTCCTGATAACTTGAATACAAATTTGTTGATCTGAATATTTTTCAACCTGATCTCTGCACTAGGCCTGCTTTGTTAAATAGTTGGCCACTATTAGCCTTATTTTAGGTTGAGTTATTGAAAGCAGTGTTTCTGTCTCTTTCAGCAGCATCTATTTATCACTTGGTGACAAAGGAGAGCCAACTAGAATTTTAGGTCCTAACTTACAGTGACAATTTCTCCCCCATCACATCTTATTTTGCATTTATAGTCTTTCCCTCTTGTCTTGTTTTTCTTATTAGCTGAAACTTGTTTTGTATTGTTGTCTCCATTTTTAGTCCCTATGCATTTATGTTATTCCTTCATTCTTTTCATTACTGGTGCAATTGCTTTTTCAGAGCAATACAGAGATGCCAGTCTTAGTGCATACCACAGACATAATTTAAAAGCTAGTCCAAAAACATAACTTATTTATTCCCTAAGAACAACTCCAAGAGCTCTCACTGCCACAGGTAAATGAATGGGCTGACAACTACCCTGGTGACCATATAAATCAGTAGATTCAGTGATAATCTGGTTCCCTTCTCCCCGTTTATGACCAAAAGCATTGGTTTATAATTAGATAAAAACCAGCTAAAGAGACATAACATCACACTAAGACTTTTAATAACGTCTCCCTGAAATTTTCCTTCCGAGATGGTTATAGTCCAGCTTTCTCTGTCAAAAGTACATCAGAGATTCAGGCTGAAGAACCACCTTTTAGATAATTTTTTTGCAAATGGCTCCAATGTTACATTTACTTCCACTTAACAAAGGCCTGGGCTCTGCTTTTGTTTGGGTGCTCCTATCTGTCACTCACAAGGGACAGCAAAAAACCAAAGAAAACAAAAAACCCACCCTACACAACAACCGCCCAGCTAATCTCCACAAAACTGTAAGTCTTGCCAGTTATCTCTGCATCAGCGCACTGGGTAACTGCAGCATAACCCTTCCACTAACATACTTCAGAGTACCCTTCAAGACAAGCTGGAAGAAATGTTTTAAGTAATTTCACTCCCAGATGAGAGCTTGAATTATTCACTAAGAAAATTTCAGACTTAGTACAATCCACTGTCTCAGTACCTCCAATATGCTATCACAGCATATTACGATCTTGTTGAAACATTAACTTAAGCTTTTCAACTTCACATATCAGTTACAGATGCAGACTTTCCAAATGAAGTATCTAACATACATGTTGATGACATTCTACTTTATTCAGTTTTGATGTCTCTCAGGAAAGAAATTAGTAAACAAACTAACACCATTTTAAAGAGCATTCTTGACTCTCTGCCAAGATTGGCATCTCTGTGTAGCTCTGAAAAAGTGATTGCACCAGTGATGAAAAGAACAAAGAAATAATACAAACACATAGGGATTAAAAATTAAGATGATGCAAAAATAAGGGTGTATTTTACAGGTTTCTTCATATATACCTTTTGTATGATAGTGTTGTCCTGCTCTAACTGTACCAGCATAAGTGAAACTGTACACCATCTCTTCATATGAATGTACTTGCCTACATAAACAGGTGCTTTATAGAGGCAACTGTGCCTCAAAAAACCCCGAAACTGCAGCCACACTAGGAAGAATATCTGAAGAAAATCCTGATAAGCTAACCAATGCAGCAATACTGGTGCAGTTTTCAAAGACCAGGTTTTTAATAAATCCCTAGAACAGAAAAGAAGCATTTCTTAAGAATTTGTGCTGGAACCTGTTTTCTCTCAATTTTTCTGTCTGTTGTGACTAGGTTCATGTTCTCCATTTAGATGAATTGTGATGGAGACAAGCCAGCATGGAGTAGGACCAACTTCTACCCTTCAAGTCAATTGCACAAACTTTAATAATTTCTTAAGAAACATTCATATGTTCTGACATGCTGTGATACACTATCAAGCTACAAATCTGTAGATATCTGTCCGTCCTGGTTTCAGCTGGGATAGAGTTAACTGTCTTCCTAGTAGCTGGTACAGTGCTATGTTTTGAGTTCAGTATGAGAAGAATGTTGATAGCACTGATGTTTTCAGCTGTTGCTAAGTAGTGTTTAGACTAAAGTCAAGGATTTTTCAGCTTCTCAAGCCCAGCTGGAGAGAAAGCTGGAGGGGCACAAGAACCTGGCACAGGACATAGCCAGGGCACCTGACCCAAACTGGCCAACAGGGTGTTCCATACCATGGGACGTCCCATCTAGTATAGGAACTGGGAAGTGGGGGCAGGGAATCGCCACTCAGGGACTAACTGGGTGTTGATCAGTGGGTGGTGAGCAATCGCACTGCGCATCATTTGTACATTCCAATCCTTTTATTACTACTGTTGTCATTTTATTAGTGTTATCATTATTAGTTTCTTCTTTTCTGTTCTATTAAACCGTTCTTATCCCAACCCATGAGTTTTACTTCTTTTTCCCAATTTTCTCCCCCATCCCACTGGATGGGGGGGGGAGTGAGTAAGCGGCTGCATGGTGCTTAGTTGCTGACTGGGGTTAAACCACGACACTGTCTTAATCCTCCAATACAGCAGTAAACTAGATAACACAGTTTTCAATCATCAAGCCAGCAGCCAGTTACTAAACAAGCTAAAAACTTTGTGAAATACATCTTTTCTGATGCCCATCATGATCATTAGTGAAAAAAAAAAGCTTTGTCTATGATGTTGCAGGATAAATTTTCAATTTCCTATTTCAACAACAAAACATGGTGACTTCATAATTATACTACACTGCTGAAAGATGCCTCTGGCCTGTTTAATGCCATGTGCTCTCACAACACCCACCTACAGCCTTTGCCCATGTTGGCTGGATTTTAAATCCTAACTGAAAAGTGACAATTCCAGATGAGTTCAAAGAGAGAGGAAGTCTCCCCTACAGAAAAAGAAATAATCACTTTAAGAGAATGTAGAAGCAAACTTCTAGAGGAGCCTGAACATTCAAGCCAAATTTGATTCTACTACCTGGATGGTGTTCCTGGGTTGACAAGTCTTATGCCTGGTCTGAAGAACATGTTTCAGAGTATAAACTTCTTAGTTTCTTTTACAAGCTGCTAGTCATACAAGCACACACAGAGTGTCATCCTTCAGCTAAGATCTGACACTGATGCGGAAGTCCAACATATACATAGGTATGAGAAAAATTTGGCCAGCAGAGATGTGCATTTCTTAATTTGGCTTAAAATGCCTCAATTTATTTTTATTCCAAAAAATCCTGGGTGATAGAATTAGCCTGTTCTGCAGATGGTTAAAAAGAGGCAGAGCTGGTGCCAGCTGCATCATTGCAGCCTGTATGACTGATTTCATACTTGATGGCTCTTTATTCTATGAGGTGATCCAAAACAGATAAGCTTAATGCAACTGGCCAAGTCTTCACAGTAAGAGGAAGAATCACGTTGGCTGGAACAAGAGGCAGATGGTAGTCTGCAACACATCTCTAGTTCTTCTTGCCTGAAGCACTCTCCGCATTCAAGCTACAGACAAATTCTTCTACAGATAAGAAAGAAGGAAGAGAGGGAGGCTATTATCTACAGGTGATGATCACTCGTAGGTTATGGCCAGTTTCTCCTTATTTTGATATCTCCTGATTTGCTAGTGTGTAAATCTAGAGCTGCTGGATGACATATATATTTGAATGTTAAACAGTATTTTGAGACTGTCACAACTGTGACAAAAATGAGCAGAACTCTGCATCTAAACCAATGGTTTGTAAAAGTTTCAAAAGGATGGTAGTAGGAGGGAAAAAATAAAGGTGGAGCTTGGAAAGTCTCCTAACATATCCCTTTTCTTGATAAAAGCTTGTCCTACATTTTCTTAAAAGAGCCCTCGAGTCTATTCAGTCTCCCTTGATGCAATGAAACTCACTAGTCCTCCTAGGTATAGCTTCTCCACAGATTCCTTCAGTAATACAGTGTTTAGAGAAAACACTAGAAGAGAAACATAACCCCAATTCCCTCATGATTTTTCTCATTGGTCAGAGTCTATAGACCTCTGATCATATTTCTCATTTCCACTGCATTCTATCCAACTGGCTTGTATTCCTCTGCATTATGGCAGCTGGATACTGTATTTCTGCAGAGACATCATTAGAGAACATTTACAATAACAGTTTCAGGCAGCTATACACCTAACAACAATTTCTTCTAATTCCTGCTTCCCAGCTTGCTTAGGAGAATACCTTCTAAGGTTTTAATGCCATCTTAAAAGCCAAGGTATCTATTTCCTATCCACTCTCCATAAAATCTGTTAACATATTACAGGAGTAAAGTAGAATGGTTTGACAGGATTTTTCTTGACTAACGGTGTTGCACATTTATCAACTCCTTAATATTTAAGTGGGTTTTTCCCCTTCAGGAACTGAGGTTAGGCTGGTCTATAACCACAACTCTCTAACTCTATTGTATAGCCACAACTTTTAGCCTTTTCCAGTCATCCAGAACCCGTCCCATCTTTCACAAGTTCTCAACTAAAAAATAAGAATCCCCCTGAAATTGGTTCAGCCTGCTCATTAAGCATCCTAGGGCAAACTCCAGCAGGACCACTGGATCTAACATTGATTCACTTAAATAAGCAGTTATTGTCCTGTTCCATCTTTAACTAAATTGAGTCCATTTGCTCCTTTTCTCTTTGTAATAAGTTTGCCCCATTTTCTCTTGTTCTTTCATTTTCAGCTTTCTTCCCCCACCCAACACTCCTTTAAATTCTCTTCACTACAAGATCAGCATGCAGGCTGAGACTTAAAGTGCAGCACAAGCCTTTTAGGCAGACAGCCTTCAATGAACAGACTTACAGGAGTTTGTTTGCCAGCATTCAAATAAGGGCAATGGTTTGCATTGGAATGCATGGGCTGAAATGAGGCATAGTAGTTTGTTTATGCCTACAGTTGGCTATAAGCCCAGGATAAGATTTTTAGGTCAGAGTAGGATGTTGTAAAGTAGGGGAGAATGCAGGGCACACCAGCAGTCTGACGTTACAAATTAGTTAGCAGTTCCTTACTAACAATGTGATCATTTCTCTTATCCTGTCAGAATAACCACTGCTAGAATGTAGGGTAGGTAGACAAGGTAGGTTTAGTGAACCCACATTAGATTGGTACATACCTGGTAGCCAAATCCAGATTCCAAGTGTTAACTCAGCTGTGTCTGCAGCTCTGCCGAGATAGGTCTCCTGCTTATATTGTTTTAAAATCTCCCAATGCCGCCACCACCACAAAGCTGTTACCTGGTATCGTCATCTAAACCTTTGTTGTGTGAAAGGCTGGTCACAGCTTAGCAAGCCACCTACCTGACAAGATCCATTCCAAGCAAGGCTTCAGATTCAGAAGCTGGTTCTCTGGTCACGATGGCTTCATTAGCTACACAGACTCCATGCTCATTAGCTCCCATTTCTGCCCCCCAAAGCCAGGAGGGCCTGCTCAGCACAACAGCATGAGTCTTCGGCACCTGCTCAATCTCAATATACGTGCACTGCAGAGAGAGCAGGAAGAGAAAAAGCAAAACAATTGCATGCACTTTATCTAATACTGTGACTGCAGTAACACAAGACTTCGATGTACAGACAGGATGCATGTTATTTAAAAAAAGTCCATGTTTTGTGTATGAGCGGGGAATTTTTTTAAACAACTTTTAACTCTCATGCTTTAACCTTTACAACTTTACATTGCAAAAGTCTGGGAAAATACATCTCTCTTGATAGTTGCGGGCTTCAAAGAGTCAAGCAGAACCCAAGTGCTAGAATAAGCGGAAAGCAGCAGTATACAGACTGTACTGTTGCAGTAAAGAAACACACATCATGTTTGTACATAGTAACAACATCGAACCATTCTACCATTTCAGCTAACCACAATCTCCAGTACTTTATTAAGTAATAGTGTAACAACGGTAACTGGATAAAGTACATTAGAAGGCTTCCCTCTCTCCCTTGCTGCCTTTCCTGCAGCTGCCCCCAGGACTGAGACTGCTGGTAGAAAGATTTTAAAACAAAACAAAAACAAAAAAAAACCACAAGCCTTGAAAAGGTTCAGTGGAATGCTTTGATAAACAGTCACAAGAAAAAAAAAAAGGCATTGCTTTTTGCTTAAAACTGATGTTTCTGCTATTTTAAATGGTCTACTGTAATCAGAGGTCTGTGGATATATTCTGACAAGTCAAAAATACAAAGGAAGGCTGCAGAGGTCATTGAAACTGCAAGGACCAAAGAAACTATATGTTATCTTTCAAATATATTTACTGTTCCCTTGCTCGAGGACTTAAAAACAAGCACTGTTTTCCCAGACAGCATGGCAGAGAGCTTGATCCATCATTAGATCATTGGCTTGTACAAGCCATAGGAACAGGCTTTACATTTTTCTACTGAGGTCACATTAAGTTCTTCAAGGACCAAACTCCACAGACTTTTTTTTTTTTTTTTTTTTTTTTTTTTTTTTTGAGGAAACTAAAACTGTCTGTGGTATTTATGAGACAGTTCTCAGTGTCCAGCATTCCTGTCATAACATCTTCCTTGCAGGAAGTAATCTGCAACATTTTTCTGGAGGAACGTTTGGTCAGACATATCAAAGTGAGCAGGATGAGCAGAATGGACTTGTGGACTGAAAGTTGTTTGCCATGAAAATGCATGCTGTGTCTATATTAAAACCTAAAGCCAAAGGAATCAGTCCAAGATTATTAGCAGATTAGATTATTATTTTTTTCTAACCTATCTTTCCCCCTCTAAGCTTTACACAGCATGATCATCTTCAGCCTCCAGTCTTGAGCAATGATTTTTACAGTAATAGTCTAGCAAGCAATTAAAACATATAACAGACCATCTTTGATAAGAAATGGCAGTTTTAGAGGCCTTCACTCTGACCATGCAAGAACAACATAAGAAATGAGCTTGCGACCTTCATTAGAAATGGTGTGCAAGCAGGTCAAACTGCCATCTTTCTATAAAACAAGGCAAATTATACGTGAAATAAGAGGATGATTTCTCATGCAAGACACATGATTAAAAAAAAGGGGGGAGGTACGGGGAATTTTTTCATTCTAAGGAATTAAAAATAGAGTAGGGACATGCTTCCTCTTTCCTTTCTGCTGTGTGCTTAATTTTTATTTTTGGCTTAGGCAATAAGACCCTGGCAGGGACCTATCTGCTGTATTTGTTGAAGAAAATCCCTAATATTTGACTGAGCTGTTTGACCAAATTGCTTATATAGGAATCCACTACGATTTTGTGGAGGCAGATTCCTCATCTACTGAAGTGCAACAACATCTGGCACTGGCCAAGAGCTAAGATCCAAGTAATAGAAACACTTTACAGTTCACCCTTTGTTTCATTTTCTAAACAAACCATGCCAGAGCAGCTATTTCTTATCAAGACTCCCCCTTCTCCATTTGACCTGTCAGCAAGCAAATCTCATTTTTGACATTCTGTGCAAATTTTTTTCAGAGCTTTAGCTCAGTGCTGTTTGGATAAGCACTTAATGCATGCATGTGAGTGAACAGACAATAACTGAATTTCCTGGATGTGCAAAGGAGGAGCTGCAGCTGCAGGAAAAGGGGTTGGGCCAAGCACCTTCCCACATTACATGTGAAGACATGACCCAAGCAGCTATCAGGAGACAAGTCTGCAGCCAGACTGACATCAACCCCTGCACAGCACAAGTCTTGGCTCCCTACATCTCATAGGTGGTCAGCTAGCTGGAGCCATCTTGCAGAGCCATCCAGGACATGAACCTTCTCAACTCTGCAGCAGAAAGCAAAAACCTAGATGCAGTGTGGAGGAGACTTCAGCACTCCATAAACCCCCACTTGCACAGCATTCTCGGGCTGAATAGCCCTATTATACGAGCTTGCTTACACTGACACTTTGATTTTCTAGAAGGAATAACGATGAAAACACTCTGAAAAGCAACAGGCTAAAAAAATGCTGAACGTCTTTTCTCTGCAAAACATATTCTGGCTATCCTTGCTACCAATGCTTATTACTTGGGGCCTCATCCCGAAATCAAGCATTTCCAAAGCTGCTATTCATTATAAAGATTTTTTTGTCAATGGTAGCAGTTGAGAAAGGCGAAAGAGAAAATTGTTTGCCCCTACTTGAAGGATGCAGCGCATTCTGAAAAAAGTGCTTTTGTGCTTTGTAACTATGTAATCAGAGGCCAGAAAACATCCAGAGGCCTCTCTCCGCACCTCGGAATACAGCTGTCACCTTCTATATTGCTTCTTTACATTCCCCAACTGAATGGCAAGTGAACATGGACCATATTTTCATGTTGTTATTTTCAGCTTCCATAGAATAACTCATGTACATAGACAATGTTCAAGCTTTATTTATATAAATTGCCTTAGAAGACCTAAATAACAGAAAATCATTCCAATCTGATAGTAGCTGACAGGCCTTGTAAAACTACCATTGACTCAACTCTTGTTCAACAGTCCTTTGCCACGGTTATTGATGATGAAAAAGCCTTGATGAGATTTTACCTTCTCATTAGAATTATTTACTCCAGTAAGCAGAAAAGTAGGCACTCAATAGGACTGATGCATTAAGGAGGCATTTGGCTTATATTTGTTAATAATAGGTATGAGCTGCTCAAAAAACTAGGGTCCAGTTGTGACGATAGATTATTAATTTTTAATGTAAACCTCCCACTCTTCATAACTCCACCACCCACCCCCCACCCTTAAAATAACATCAGAAAACACTGTTCCAGATAAAAGAATACCTTCATGCAGGAAACAGAGGAACTGGGCTACCCACCTGTAGCCAAGACACATCCATTTTAAAGGTAGCTCAACTAAACGCAGTCACTGGATTTGCAGCATACCAAACCACTGCTACCTATTCCACAGAAATCAGAACATATGCTTATAACAGCTCAGACATGAAAGGAAATAGTGGGGGAAAGACAACAGTATCCACCAAAAAACCTCACTGGCCACTAGATCTCTAGAAAAGGGAGCTCAGATGACAAGATTTCAAAAGCAAGCACAAACCACAACCTCCCTGTCCCCTCTTCTACACCCTACCAATCTGGCAAATCCCTCCAGCACAACAGCATAGCAGCCTGTTCTACTGAGAACTGTGCCAAACTAGGCAATGACAAATAAAATAGACATAAGGTACTGCTGTGATTCTTCTTGCTACCAACCCTGTCTTTAAAATTCCTGAAGCATCCAGCCTCAGCATTTCCCAACACTAACATTTTTCTTTGAGTATGAATGCTAAAAACAGAAGAATACTGATACATTTGGTGGCAAAGGCTGTGAGTGAGTGGTGTCAGGCTCCATTGATTTGCTAGAACTCCAGCCTTGAAAGCAGCATAACTGGCATCATGCCCTGTGACAGTAAATTCCTATCAGGAAATATAAAAGTAAAGAACAGAGACTTCACATACAAGAGTTGCAGCCAATAACTTTAAAGAGAATTGAGCAGGCTGGAAACTAATCATGTTTCTTTTATTTCACTTATGGTATCAAGAAAAGAATCTTACCAAGGCAGTTCTAATATAGTACAAGGCACAAATGTACCTCCCACCCTAGCTAGGGCATGCAGATATGTTGGAGATATTCCAAAAACAGACATGACAGTCATAAGCACAAGAGATTTCTTCTTTCATTAATGAAAAGAAACTATTGTGCAGCTTCTACTGTACTCAGGCTGCAGAAGCCTGATTTCTAGCCCCATCAGTCAGGTCATTATGAAATATCAATGAAATCACATTGCCTTCAGCCCTGGATAACAAAGGCAATAGTCAGGGAATGTTTTAGAAAGAAATGATCTTTGAAGAAGGGCCATAAGACTCTAGATTACACAAAGAGATTCCCCCACACCACCCCCTCATCAGATCCAGGCTCTAACTTGGCATTAACCTTTGCTTAATTACTTCAAGCACTGCTGTACCATAGCATGTATTTGAAAATAGGCAAAATATCTGTACTATTGCGGTAACTCAAGAAGTTGCACCACAGCTGCTTTTAACCCCTTCCAAAAGGGGGACAGCAAAAATGTGATGAGGCAGTCTCACAGCCTGCTGCCTCTGTGGCCATCAAGACATCAAGACTGGCAGCCTGGTTGGAACTGCCTAGAGAGGTGATTCCACAGGTGACATGGGCTACCTGGGCCTTCCCATCGTGGTGAAGTGGGGGACTGGAAAGCTAGAACATGGTTGTTCAAGAAAGCCCCGCAGACTATCTCCTGTGTGTGATAAAATTTGTTTTACAGATAATTCTTCTGCTGCTTATTTACAGGAACAAACACAATAGAGCTCAAAGGAGCGGGAATAACCGTTCTCTGAAAAGAGAAATATGCAAGCAGTAGCACGCAATACAGAAGATGTGGCTAGCTGATGCTGCTACCACTGATTGCTTATGCACCAAGCAGCACTAGGTATACAGTGAAAGACACCTGGATGGCTTTACAACACCCATTAAGCTCAGCCATGAGATCTTCTCCTAGCACCACAACTGCTGTGCTGCAGTGGAGGGGACAGCCATACACCAGGATTAACCTAGCCTGGGTGCATCTCAAGTAGTCAGGCCTAGTTCTTAGCAGTCACATAGTCAAACCACAATGGTTAACAAAAGTCTCTCCAGTGGCAGGATGAATCCTCAGGTAGCTAGCTTTCAAAAACATACATTACTTGTATCCTCATGTGGTAGCCAGATATAAACAACAGCAGCATTTACTAAGTGCACAAGTACAGAACAAAACCAATTTCTGCCACAGTAGAGTGCCCCTTACTTCTTCATATTAAGAACAGGTTTTTCCTTTTTATGAAGGCCCTAGTACACTTTACATAAGCTTCTGTATTTGTGTATTGTTCCTATGTTTCTATTCGTTGCAACCAGTAACTGTAAAATTTGAATTTGTATGCCTCTGATGGCCAGCAATGTCCTTTACCTTGAAGACTAAGGATGATAGATTTTATTCTAGAAAAGAATTAGAGAAGCTAGAAAAAGCCAAACAGTTCCCTTGTTAAAAAGCAGAACTGCACACCCTCTGACCTACTCCAACATGCTTTATGAAGCCACCAAGGAGCCTCAGGCAGGTAAGCCACAGTATGGATATGTGCTCAACAAAATGAAATATAAAAATCTTTAAACAAATAAAATACCACAAAGTGCAGCAAGGTACCCAAGGCTGAGAACACTCCTCTGGAGACACTACATGTCAGAGCTGATTTAGCAGTCAAGAATTTACTTCTTGTTTTTTTAAGTTACAAATCTAGCAGTCTCCTGGGTGATGAGCAAAAGTAAAACTGAAATAGGGATGAAGCTTATTAATTTAATTTTTTTAAAACAGTAAGAAACAGATTTCAAAGAAGCCATAAAAAGCCCACAGAGATATCCTTGGAACTCTCAGATATCCTAGGACAGATTTCTTTGCTTGGCCACTTTGAAATACCTACTCACACATCTGTTTTGCCACAAATAAACAGTTTGGGTCAAGACAGGATGGTTGGCAGTTTTTTGCCCCACACAATTCCAGCACTCTCCCTTCTCTTCCTTTCTGTTCCAATTAAAAAAAAAAAAAAAATTAAAGATATTAAGAAAAAAATAGTTCAAGCTAACCAGTTTTGCTTTGATAGCAGTAGGGAGCAAAGAAGCAGCACTCCTACAGTAAAAACAGAGGCTTTGAGAGGGCAGAAACATCCAAGGGATTAAGGCTTCTATCTCTGAATTTCTGCCAGCTTGTGCATTGTGTTACAAGGCAAAGTCAAACACATTAGTTTAAAGGCCAGTGGCCTGCAATGGAGCAGAACAGAGAAAAAGCTCACATTAGCCAAGCAATAGACTCTGCTGTAGGCAGCAACCACTTTCTCTGTTTTATTAGTTGCTGTCTGTCTGCATAGGGCCTCTCCTCTACCTCTGTGTGAAGTCTGAAGGTTAGCTTAAACAAGGTGGCTTGAGGTAAGCCATCTGACTGCAGGCTGCTTACAGAGCCAATTATCAGGTCTCAGCTGAGAGGCAAGAAAAAGCAAGTTCCTAAACTATCTCTGAATTGTAAGCTTTTAGATTACAACCTTTTTTATCTACATAGAGTAAATTAAAAGCTTCATCATGGGTACGAACACTGCTGTGTTTCATCAAGGTTTCCTGCAAGTCAGCATCTACCCATGGAGGTATCATAGTGGGGGTGCCCAGGTTCAAGTTCACAGCTGCAGTAACTTGACTAAGTGTGGCACTGTCAATCTAATCTGGAGGTTTCCCAAAGAGCAAACCTCAGTAGATTCAGCTGATGCTTGGCTTCTGTTACCAGATTCTGAACATCTTACCCTAAGATGTAACGCAGATAACACAAACAGCTGGCAAAAGAGGGAATCAAAGTATACCAGAATTAAACTATGGCACTGGCATGATGCCTGGTGATTATGTTACAAATACCAGAATTAAGATGCCTACAGGAAATACAAAGCCAACTTTAATACAGTCAAAGTCTACTTTCCAAGCTTTATATCTATCTTACAACACCAGAGACCCCTCAGTTAGCTTCAGGTGAGTTTTTATGTTTGCAGTGCTCAGATGAATTCACAGCAAAAAAATCTTACTGCTTCTCTGAAAACTCAGAGAAAGGGGAGGTAGGAAGGTAGCCTTAAAAAAAAAACAAAAAAAACCCCAAAATCCCAAACTATAAAAATACCCCCAAAACCAACTGAGGCATAACTGTGCCATGAAGTTTTAGAAAATACAAAATTCTTCCTACCCCACAGAGGGCTGGCTTTAAGCCCAGAAGACTGTTTAATATCAATGTATTAGAAAAATTTTGCATATTCCACAATTTGATAGACTTTGTTGTAGACCATCCTTTCTATTTTTCTCCCTTCCACTCCTCCACAAGAAGTTGCATGACATTAAGATAAAAGAGCTTTTACAGATCTATACCGAAGCAAGCAACCATGACTATTTTCAAATCATGGATAAAAGTCAATTTAGAAGAAAAGGAGGTTGATCTAAAAGAAAGGAAAAAAAAATCCACCTGGAAAATTCAGCTAAGAAAAAGTCATCCACCCAAGACTTCTTCAGGGGAAAGAAAACCACAGCAAGCAGCACGTTACTAAACAATAAAATTCTGGTCAGTAAAATCTACCTTAAAAATAAGACAGAGGGGCTTGCATCTTAAAACTCTTACAACATGAATTCTCACTAACACATGAAAAATTCTTAAAATCCATGTGTGGGGAAAAATGAACGCAATTACTTTTAGTCGAAGAATTAAAAAAAGGACCCTATTTATGCTTAAGGAAGCAATATTTTACCTGCATGCACAAGTTTACTAGACTGACATTACAACAAGGAAGAGTGCTAATCAGCATCTGCCACTGCAAAATTGCAATGCAAGACAAGAACAAACTTTGGAGAAAGTTGTCACACACACACGCACACACACAGAACAGACCTTCATGAAAAGCCCCATTGTTCAGTGTCTTGGGAACCTGCTGACATGGAGGGAAGGAATTATGTTGATGAGTTAGCTGCAGGGTTACTTGTCTGGTAGACTGAGCCACAAAGATCAAGCTTAAAATGACTTGCAGTATTCACTGAATTCCCTTGTTTAAGGCCTTGCCACAAACTAGCTGATAGCTATATAGCATAGACTGCCGGATTCCTTTATGGCAATAATCTAGCTGAACTACTCTGCCATCTTTTGTTACATTGTGCATTATCACATTTGCAAACGTGAGCAGCACAGAACATCAATAGGATACAGACTTCCTGAGAGTGTCTTATAAAACAACCCATGTTGCTACTATGTTGAAAACTACCTCTTAACAGAAGTTCAGAATGTGAGCGACAGTCATGGAGAAGTAATCAAAATTTGATACACTTTGGATTACATTACCTGCAAAGAATAGAATATAATGAAAAGCAAGTCCACTACCATTGCCCAGTGAAGGTAAAGGATCATATATCTAACATAAGAAATCAATGTAAATGTACAATATGGAAGGGAGAGAAAAGCTGTTCATTTGGGGGAAAAAAGTGCTAGGATGGATGAGAGGGAAAATTTAGTCAGAGGCACAAAGGATTACTGCCTTAGAAAAACAGTAGCATGAAATTGGTCAATCACATTTTTCCATTTGCAAAATCTCATACATTTACTTTTCTCAGACATTTAATTTTATCAGACCTGTTTAGTTAGTTTTAGAAAATGCAAGGGAAGGAAAGCTATAGCAAAAAAAACCCCACCAAAAATAAACAAAAAATACCCAATGATAATTGAACTGTTGGCAGTTTTCATGGGTTTTAAAAAACAAAGTAATAATTCTGAATATGTCAACAGCTACATCTAGAAGCTCTGACACTCCTCTCCACTCCCCCTATTAGCTAATTACCTCTGACAGCTCAATAAGTTTGCTTAAAACTTGGATATAGTTTTGCATGCCTGCTACTTAAAAAACGTGAAGCAGCTGAATTCAAGCCCTTCCTTAAAGCTTTTCTTAACTTTTAGAGGTACCACTAACAGCACACAAGGAATTAACAGGCTTTGTGCAAACTCTGCTTATAGATAAGTATGCATTTGTCGTAAGGCAAGAATAGTCTTAGACACATATAACTCTCCCTATAACTGGAGAAATACATACATTTCAGCTAATTAGCAAAAACTGAACACCTTCTGATCTATCACAAAGAGTTAGCATGTTTGAAATTGCAATCTTCTTATTCACTAATGTCCTTAAGTTCATAAACCAGCAAAAATCTAGAATCAAATCTTGCAGCCTAAAACTTGGATTGTAGAGCTTTAATTGATTCAGTCAATCTTTCACAATTCCTACAGCAAAGGGGATTACTATGATACTTTTTTAAAGACCTTTGAAGTGGCCAGTTTTAAAAGAAAATTTAAAAAAGGGATTATTTCTAAAGAGAATTACTCTACAACATTGATATTTGCTAGACTTGTTTGAGTGAACGCACTCTCTTTCTGTCTCTGAAGGTGGAAAAAAAAAATCTTGAACTTTAAAGAAAAACTAACAACTAAAATCTATGTTTAGGTCTGTCCAAAGGAGAGCAGTTAAAGGACTGTGCAAAGCTACCAGACAGCCTTTAGACCCAATAAAACATTTAAAATCTGTATCTTGTGTTAACCAGCTTAGTCTACTCAAAATACACATGAGGCTTTTTTTTAAAAAAAAAAAAAAAAAACATTAACAATACTTAGTGCTGAGTGTGACAACAATGCAGAGATAAGTGATTGCTTGCACTACTCCCAGAGCAACTGAAGATGTTTTATTCTGTGCTGGGAGAAAACAGGAAGAATTTTGGTAAATGTCTGGAGTCTGTATATTTCTGTACACCACTGTACTTGCAAAACCTCAGGCTAGCTAATGAAGAATTATGCAGTAGCATAGACTAGCAGAGGCCAAAGTAACCATCTAATTAGGGCTTAAGCCCCTAAAAAAAAAAAAAAAGGTATTAGCTCACTCCAGTCCCTTGTCTAAAAGTGCATCCTCACCACATTGCAACAAACTTTACCTTCATTTAAAAAAAAAAAATCAACATTTGAAGGGGTACTATGCAAAGGGATTGTGCTCCCTGCTTCCAAAAGGACTAGAAAAGAGGCCAGTTTATGACTAAATTCTATAAAAGGCATTAAACTGGTTAATCATGGGGTGGGAGAGAGATCATAATAGATTATATATGGCTTAATTATACCCTTCAGTGAATTATGACAATCTCAAAAAGTAAGATATGGGGCAAAGAGACTGAAAGAATCAAGTACTCTAAGTTCTTGCAAAGTATTCTCCTTTAAGGATACAAACACTCCAGAGCAGCTTTTGGAAGTTCTTCTCCCACAATAACAGAAATTTTTTTCATATCCAGTTCTCTGAAGAGAAGCTTTAAAAAGACTGCTCTGAAGTTTTCTTCTTGTCTTATTGTCACACTTGTGTTCTCTATACTAGCTCAAGTCTAGAACTGTGCTACCAATACAACACTGCAATTAACAGCAGTTAGTGCTTTTGGACAGGGGGAGGAGATTTCTATATATCCAAGATTAAACCATTTAATAATGCATGAGTTGTACTAGATGTTGTCAGCAAACAGAATGAAGAGAACGTGAACTGTTAGAAAGAACAGCACCAAATCCTCTGAAATTTGGAAGTTGTCCCACTTGAAAGAGAATTAAAACTGGCACTGGCCTTAGGACCTCTTCTGGGGAAGTGACGATTATATCCATAAAGGACCTCTAGGGATGAGAGACGCCAGCCTGGTGCAGAACACCTAGTGTCCTCAGCTTTCTGCACAGCCACAGGGACAGCAGGAAGCTGAACACAGGGAACCTCACAGCTCCTGCTTTCCCAGTTGCCAGCCAGAGCAAGAACCTGTGGACTCTAAAAACTCCTGACAATGCAGATCAGGCTGTGTCCTTTGCTAAAATGGTTATCCACACCAATCCTTGTCTTTCATTTGGCTGCCTCAGTCTCTTCATTCCACCTTCACTTCACAGTTTTCCCCCTTCCTGTTGTCTTGTTCTATTTGTCCCCTTGCTTCACCCTTCCACATCGCTTATCCTTTCCTTTGTCCTGTCATTAAAAAGTGAGGTTGCAGTAACAGACTATAATTAAAATTACTTCCAGCAGGGTCCCTTTCAACCTGCATCAGTGTCCAGCTTCAGGACTCCACATCCTGCTTGGATTTGGAGAGAAGCCACAGCACTGAAAATTGACCATGATGCAGGTGCCTCAACTGCAGAACAGGTCATCAAAGCCAACTGTATGTACAAGAGTTATGTTTGGTTTACAAAGCTTATGCTCTTGTTTTCCTCCTCTCACATTCCCTCACCAGAGTGCAAGTTCTTTGAGGCAGAGATTTCTGGCTACCTGTTTTGCAACATGCCTAGCATAGTCAGGCCCCATTACAGCTGTCAGACAACCACCATGAATCAGAACAATTCAAATGGCAAGTGACAAACTTCGAAAATTTGCTTCTAGTTCCAGTTAGCCAGGACATTTTTCCCTTAAAAGGAAAAGGCAAGCGATAGGCTACACAGTCCAGGAATCAGAGAAGTGAACAATTCAGCCTGTCTGCTGGAGAAAGTACAGATCATGGATTTTTCCTCAATTGAACAAAAAAGTTACATTCTGAGTTTCACTTTCAGGACTTGCAAAAATCTTGTCTCTTCTCTACTCAAGAGAGGCTTGAGTGAAGGGAACAAGAACTCCACAATCTGACAAGAGAACAAGACAGCAATCATTTCTTCCAATAACAGTAATTTCTCACAGTTTGAATGTAACAGTTCACCCTTACCTCAACTTTGCTTCCTGGCTCATGAGCTGCAGCAGCAAAGTAGACCACCTCCTGTACTTCATCCCTAGGCCGTGCAGAGTTCTTTCCAAACACCACCAGCCCATCTTTAGAACATGGGGGAAAGGCTACAAAACAGTAACTTGGGGGAGCTGCAGCCATCCTGGAAAGGAAAGGAGGAATAAACAAACAAAACTAGTGTTTGCTGAATTCATAATTGCATGCATTAGAGAGAGAATCATTCAGTCTACTGCTACTTGTTGTAGCTAAGAGACAATACATTCCCTCTATCTGTCATTTGGTTGTCCAATGATAATGGAAGAACAGGACAGCTCAAAGGAAGCTTATCTTGATTTAGTAAAAAGAATTACAGTAATTTCAGACATTTTTCACCGAAGCCTTGTGAAGGCATAAAGGAGAGAAAAAAGGCAAGATAACTGTACCTTAATGACTCTACTTAGTCCCCACAGAAAGAGGATATTCTGCACCGGAGCTGTTTGGGAACATATGACCTAGATGTATTCTGCTGACTCAGACAAGTGCAGAGACACAGAATAATTTTAAATAATTTATTCTCTCTGCTTCCATGCAGTTTAATATTTCAAAAAAGAAAAGATGAAATATGTTTGAGGGATTCCTGAGGGAAGACAATGGTGTAACTAGAAACAGAACAACAATACAGCACAATTACATAAGAAACTGTCTGTCAATTTATCTAGATAGATCAGAGAGAGACTGAAGCACTAATTGCACTTTATTTTCACTGTGGTTTGTCTGCATTGCTGCTCTTACCTAAAGTTAACTGACTGCAGTTTAATTGTTTATGCAGGCTAATGTGAATATTCTTTAAAATGCTTACAGGATAGTACAGGTATTTTAAGATTTTAAGTGTTTGCAATGACAATATATTAATAAAAAAATGTCAACTGTTTCAGGACTATGACACTACTATAGCTGGTCTTGTGCACATTGCCATATCCCGCATTTTTTCCACTATTCAGGGAAACTTTTGGCACATATGCCTACAGAAGAAAAAGGTGGGGTGTTTACTGCTAAAATAGCAGTTAAACAGTTTACTGTTAAAATAGCACTCAACATAGATGTCTGAGATTTCTTCATCGATCTTACCATTGCATCAGAAAATTCCAGCCCCAAGATGAACAAATATATTTCTCTTCTCCCTCCATGATATCCTGAACAAGTAAAAATATCAGCACACATTTGGACTTCTTAGAAACAACAAATACAATCAAAAGTTTCCCCTTGAAGGCTGCCAATTTATTTGAAAGACAATGCTGGGGGTAAGGTTGTGTGCAAATCTGGGCTTGATCATTAACTTGGACATCTTTCAAACCATTCAAATGTGACTTTTTATTTTTCTAAAGCAGTACCATTTGAGCACACACTTCTCACAGCATAGCAGGCTTCCAATATTAAATCAAAGAAAGAATACCTTTTGGATAAAGGCTATAATCCATAAAGTGGTAATTGTGAAGAAAACACTTAAGAGTTTGTAGACTATGAACAGGTCATACAGGTGCTCAACCTTGCAAAAAAACTTCAAGACAAGATGTGTGTTAAAGGTGTCCTCTACCAACACAATGTGGGGTGATGAATTGTCTAGGGACCTCACACAACCTTTTAATTTAGGTGAGATTATATACAAGAATAATCAGCCAGCTGAGTTGAAAATGCATTGGGAAAAAAACAAACCCCTTTTTACAAGCAGAGTTTTGACCAGTGTGAAAGGACAAGGTACTATAAGCTGGAATGACTTCAACTGATAAAATACATCCAGCAGAGGACACCTACTTGCAGGCTTGCACATGTGCCACTAAGTTTCAGTACATTATTGGTTCTAGATGAGCGTCTTGCAGGTAGACATGAAGACAAAACCCCACTTTAATTGGTACTCTTATCACTTTCAAGTCATTAGAGCATTTGTGATTAAACTGAAATGCAACTTGTATAGCGTTGCCCAAGCTTCACCATTAATGAAACCATTTAGTATTTTGCTATGAATTATTCCAAATATATACATTTATTTCACTGTCTTGGTGATGACAATGTAACTACTTTCCAGCACCCTAAGAGTTCACATATACCTTCAGGTAAGTCAGCATTTAGTGCTCTAAATTTGTCTTCTGACGCCTTGCCAGACCAGCCAAAGTCTTGAATAACTTGCAGTCTTACTGTGGATCTCAGTATTCAAAAGAAATATTTTCTTTATTCTAAACACAAACTAAGTGGATCTATCTGAAATACATAAGGCAGCTGAAAGACATTAGACATCCAACAGCCTAGAAAGAAGGGTTAAAGTGATACACAGGACTAATTTTTATTACATTAAGTTCTTCAACTTAGATACCGAACATATTGCCAGGTAGGTCTAAAAAGATGAGAAGGAATGCTTCAGTACTGTGTTATTGAACAAATTGGAAGGTATGCAAGGCAGACTTCTACATACCTACAGACTGAGTAGGCAGGGGAAAGAATTAAAAACCTGTAGGTATCTAATGTTCAACAGACTCCTTGGAATAAAGCAGGCTCAATAGTATTTGTGAGGTTTTTGATTTTTTCCCTTAGGTGTACCAACAGTTACTGAACCGAAACCAAATTGCTATTTTGGTAACACTTTTTAAGTATGAAAGTATTAGTAAGCTACTCTATAACTAGCATTCACTTCGACACACAGTGTATTTCATACAGCGGGAGAATATAACAGTTAAACACTGCAAGCTGAATGTTACAACCTTATACTGAAAACACGATTGTCGTAAGAGTTGGCACTGGGATCTTAAATTCTGTTTCTAGAGAAGGAAGCTAGCTAGCAGTCTACTACAGTTTAAATCTACTCAGTTTGCTAGGTAGCAGTTTTTCCTAGAACCTCATTTGGTTCATTTTAAATGTGACAAGGATGGCAATTTCTCAGATACACCCACTACCTGTGTTTGTTCAGAACACTACTGAACTTCTTCTTCCTCCACCATGTAACTGAAGCAGTCTGTTAGCAGCTACCTATCTAAGCAGGACATTTCTAACTGCCTACTTAATTTTCCTTTTTTCTTATTCAACTTCAGGTTGTCCTCATTTTCATGCATTTGCCACCTCTTTGCTCTCTCACAAGGTACTATCCCGACTCAATACTAAACAAGCATCTTTCATCTACAGGAGGAACAGAATGCTCCTCCTTTACAGTACCTCTAATAAACCAGACTAACTCACAAAACCACATATTGTTAATCCCTACTCTTTTTTCACAGATTATTTGCTCCTCCAACAAAAGGCAATCCTGAAAACCTTAGAAAACACTAGGAATTACTGCAAACAAATCTCAAAGAACACCTTGTTGCCCATTCACATAATTCTTTACCACAGAGCATGTTAGCATACAAGCCTGACTCTCTCAACAGAGCATACCTCAGAGCTACATTTCAGTGTAGACAGAGGTAAACCTACGCTTTATATCAACAGGCCCTAGATTTGATTGCAGACCCTTACACTCATGGATGGGCCACTGCAAGTTAAGAGAAACAGGGAGCATACAGTCTATTATAGGCTGTATCCAAAACCATTCCACATATGAAAGCACTAGAAATAGACAGAGCTGTACATTATGCTATGCCACTACATAATAACTGCTGCAGTTTCAGGTAGTTAACAGGCATCACACTTGATTGACATAGAATCACAGCGGGCATAAAGGTTGGAAAACCACTTCTGAGCGACAGCCACAAGGTAATACACTCCAGTTGCTATCTTCTTATTTGATAAAAATATACTACAGCAGGGATGCAATATTGCACGTGGTCGTATTTTTTCCCCAGAGTCACCTGGTCACTATGGACTTCGCTTAGTTTGTGTTCACTATGAAGAAGTTTTGTTTAACAAGTTACCTTACTAATATCTTCTCTCATTGTAATAAATCTCATTTACAGACTGCCAAGCCAAATTAATTCTATGAACAAATCACCATTACTGTCAATGGTAAAACTGATGAGCTCATAAGTACTCTTGATGCAGAAAGAAAGGAGTAACATCCACTGGGCAATGTTTCACATTGTAATGTTTGGAGCCAGACAACAGGTACAACAATTATCAGGGCTTTATAAACATATCTGAACATCACTATACTCCTGAAATAGGGTGAACATGGAAGTGCTATTGCCTAGCACCACCTCAAGAAAACTAACCCATAAATCTTCACAGACAAAATACTAATCTTCAGGTTGAAAATAGGAAGAATGGGAACATTTCACTCTAGAGTATTTTCCATTTCACAGTATAAGGATCTTACAAATGCTAACATGTATTAAGAGGGGTCAAAAATTCTAAGTGGAACAACTTGCACTATTAGTGTCAAAATCTGTCAACAACTGGACTTCTAGAGTGGCCAACAAGGAATAAAATTGTTATTCTTTAAGTCTGTACATAAAGGTTGTGACATAATCTAATGAAAGCTTCATTTAGATGTCATTTTTCACTTATAAAAAAAGGAACAGACAAATAATGCTGTTATAGCAACAGACAAGGAGGACAGATTGCAGTATCCCATCCTCCCCTCACAAACACATGACTGTCAGAGACTGAAGCCACACTCCTAGGAGAATAGGGAAGGGCATAAATTATTCAGTGTATTTTGGAGCCTTCCCCCCAACCCAGGAAAATTGAAATAGCTATGTATCCACAACAAAGCACGCTGAGCTTAGCAAGTCAGAGTCCAAATTGGACAAAGGAAGACTTTCATACTAACTTGCTCAAGACTTTTTGGTTTTGTTTTTTTTGGGGGGTTGGTGGTTGTTTTTTTTTTTTTCTCTCAGAATAACAAACACTGTGTACTGCTTCTCTGAAAGCTGCAATTTGGTACTGAAATAATCTCTTACAAAGTTCAAGAATTTGACTGCTACAATAGAATTACTTCTCAGAAAAATAACTTTATCCTCTCATATCAAATAGATACCAACTCTTTTCAAGCCAAATAATTTTCCTTGTTTGCCAAAATACCCTGAAGGCATTAAGCATGAAGTAATTACTAGTTTTACAAAGTTACAAATTATGTGAAAACTGGCTTGCCAACAGTAGCTTTCATAGTTGCATGTCTTATTAAAAAAAATACTAAAAATAAAAATTCAATAGTATGAACTATTAGGTTTTAAAGCTCTTCTAATAACTTATTGTTCAAGTGATTCCAAAGCTTATTTCTAAAACAGTAAAACTGCCAACAGCAAGGTCTTCTCTCTGTCTTTTATTTCAATTGGAAAACAAAACAATAGGCTTATAATGAAAGTGCAGCACTCACTAAGAAGCAGTGGGCAATAAAAAGAATTAGTGTGAGAAAACAAGGTCAAAAAATTTAACTTGAAATTTAACTCATGCTTATTGAGATGAGCCAATATTTGGTCTTCACACTTTTTTAAGTGCTGCTAACTTAATGCCCTGCAACTTTATCTCAAGAAAAGCTAAAGATGCCCCTAAAGTCACATATAAAAACCCTTTGGTTTTAATACAACTTAGGTTAGCTGGGGTTTCTGAAATGTTAATTAAGATTTATTGTTAATGTAAATTAAGATTTACATCAAATGAAAAAATTCTGAAGTAGCTATTCCTACATGTAGATCTACTCCTTTCCTGACAAGGCACCATTTAGGACATGTTAAGTGATGCATAGGTACACAGTTCTGCCCTTAATACACTATGCAAAAGTTTTGTTTTCTACACCAATATAGACTCTTGCCTAGAAATTTACTAATACCCAGTCACAGTCATGTAGAGCAATACCAGACCAGTAAAAGATATTATGTGAGAAGTCAACTACTGCCATTACAGCTCCTCTGCACAAGAAATCAAAACAACGCTCAAGTAGATATTAAGAAAAGTTCAGTGAGATCAAGCAGCCAGCACTGACAATAGAAAAGCATTCACCTCATGTTACTATGAGTAGAATTTAACTGTAAAATTTGCCTTGTATTGATATGATTTGACTCACAAGCTGGCAAAAACTTGGCTTGATCAAGCGAAACCTTCACCTAGGAGTATAATTGCTGCATTCATTACTCAGCACAGCTACGCTAGGCAAGTCTTCCAGCACAGATGGAACCACGAACAATACAGTTTGCCTTCATTCAGCTTAGTGAGGTTGCATATATACATCACACAAAGTCATCTTTCAAAGATTTTCTAAGTTTGTCTTCAAGAGTTTTGTTGGCGTAACTGTTGAGCTTTCTGAAGCACAGACATAACCAAAGTGTTGTACAGGGTAAAGTCTAAACTTCTCCTAACCTCCAGTTTTTCAAGCACACCTGTGACTGTCCTAGATAACCCATTGTTAATGCTGGTGATAATCAACATCATGTTTTCTAGACAGTGCAGGTGTCCGCAAAAACAAGGATAGGAGGGTTAACACTGGGGCTGCATCTCAGACCTCCACAGCAGTTTTGTCAGAATACCAGTTTTACTGATCATATAGCCTAATTTTTCCACCCTCACTTCTAGTTTCTTCAAATTAATGCTGGTCTGGAACAGGTGCTTTAGATACCAGAAATACAGAGGCTGCTAAACATCTTGCTTTTAAGTTCTGAGTGCATTCTGGTGATGACAGTATTTTCTTTAACATTTATATTGCAAAAGAGATTTGAGCTGCTTTTAAAGTCCAGAGAACACATTAAACCTTTTACAAAGGCATACAACTTTTTTCTGTATTAAAGGATGACTTTTCCTCACTATATTTTGGGGTTTTAAAAAACAAAACCCCAGCTGTGCTAATACTTCTGAACTATTTCAGTAATGTTTAAAGATTTCAATAAATCTGTTTTCATGGCTACCAGAAAGGGTAAGTGACCTAATCTACAAGAAACATTTACAATGAAAAACTGACAGGCAGCATCTGAACAAGGATCCTCAGATTTGCATCAAGGCTGTCTCATTAGGAAGGGAAGGATATATCGGAGAGGCCACACATTATTTATTCTCAACTATTCTGTATTTTTAACAGTGTGGCAGGAGGAAAGGTCAGTTACAACTGTGAAAACTTTGTTCAGCGTTTAGTTGTTGGTTTTGAACCTCCATTTTAACTTTCAAATTAAGATGTTTCCTGAGCCTGAGACAAGCTTGTATTTCCATTTACAAATCAAGCCTAGTGTCTTACGCACAGAGACATGTGATCTCTGCATCCTGCAGAAAAGCAATGTTTCCAAAAACAGAAATGAAAAGCAAAATTCATTCAGCTGCAGGCACAAAACAAAGACAGCAAACTGAAAGGCACAATAAAAATATTGTTCTTATCTTAGGAAACACTGAAAGGTTATTTTTTTAATTGACAATTTGGACAATTTTAATGCATGACTTATCAGGAGAGAGGAAGGTTGCATTTATTAAGAAATTAGAAAGCAGAGACTGTTCCTGAACATAAAGTACAAAACCATGCCAGATCTCTGTGTCCCTCTGGTTTGGACATTTCATTATTTAGACCTTAGTCAAACTGTTTGACTCTTTCCTTACCACCAATGAATGATGATACCAATTTACCACTTGTAGGTGCCGTGCTCAACTTTGATTGTCCCTCTAACCTGTGTCTGAGAAGATCTCTAAGAGGAGTTACCAGCAGCTGAAACTAAGCAAGCCACGCTCAACTTTTCTCTCTCTTTTTTTTTTTTTTTTTTTTTTTTTTACATTAACTACATGCTGAAAATTTCTCAAGAATTTTCTCAAAATGAGCAACATCTCAAACTTCTAGTCAGAGATTTAGGATGGACATTTTCTCTAGTAAGTTTACTTTTATTTTTGAATTACAAGAAGTAGCAATTCCCTACAGAGGCATAAAATCAAGTTGCACTTCAAAGCTTTCCTAAGTAGTATGCCCTCTTCAGTCATTTAACTGAGCAAATGCATAATAGGCCTGGAAGGAACTGAAAATATTTTTCTTGCTGTATGTGGGAAAATTTGGAATATTCTTGGCAACAGCTGCCAGATTGCTTAAGACTGTCTAACAAATTAGACACTGGCCATCAAATGAGCATGGTAAAACTCTTCAGCATTTCAAGTCCTAACAAATGGTAGGATTTCAGCTGTTACAAAAGTTTACAGTCCCTTGCCCAACCAGTTCCATTTTAATTGTCTAATGCATGCTCAGCCAACCTTTCAAAGTAGGCATCTTTCAAAAGAAGATAGAATCTTATTTTTTGCCTCAAGTAATCTGAATTATGTTAATGAAAATGTAGTTCTATTTAAAAACAAATCAGGGTCAGTCATCCAGAAGACAACAGATTTCAGACTCATTTCCATCACAGGCTATGCATACAGGGAAAATTCATTATTTATACAGACTTTTCACTGAGAGGATGTCAATGCACTTAATTAAGTCTCCAAGCAGTCACAGAACTCTATTCCTTTTGTAGACTGCAGGCTGGAACAGCAGCTAAGGTCATATTTGTAACACTCTTCATTTCGTAGAGAAGCACCTGTTTTCCTGCTTCTGTCACTAGGGCAGAGACCCTTGCTAGGAGCTGCTGGCATCTAAAGCATCTTTGTACAACACACAACTTCATAATGAGAAGCTGCTAACCGCTGCATAATACTTAGCCATGTAGCTTTCTCTCTTTGTAAAGGGCCAGCATAACCCAGTTCTGCAGTTCAGTTAGGTCTTCATCACTGCACGGGTGAGACTGTCCACCTCCACACACAACTGGCTAATGCACACTGACTGGTAGTCATTTCAAATTAGCAACATTGTTATGTTAACAAGAGGTAAATTAAAAAGCATAGAAGTATCTTGTTGGAAGTCTCAGTTTAGTTTAAAATATAACCTAAAACAACAGCAAGTGTTGCAAAGCTAGCAACAGAGTTTGTAAATGTTAGGATGTAACACAACACAGAAACCAGCCATTTGGGTACCTTACAGAGAGGCTGGTATAGATAGCAATGCTGCGCAATTTCTCAATCTGCTGAATTTACAGAAAGAGAAGGCCAATACACTACAGGGACAACATCCAGCTTCACAACTCTTCAAGTCCATAATAAAGAAAGAAATTCTTACTAGAAGCTTCTAGCATAAACTAGCATACTTTTCCACACGCAAACTGCGTAAAGCATCCATGGTTGATGACTTTTGAAGGGAAGGGTGGAGAGCCAAACTCAGTACCCTTTACCAAAAATACCAAACTGAGCAAGAGTAAACAAATGGAGTTCAAGCCATGCCCTACTTTACCAGGGAAAAAAGTTACAAATGCCTTCCAAAAAAAAGAAGTTACCATAAAAATCTCAAAATCTAAGCATCAGAAATACTTTTCTGGGGAGGACAAAACCTACTCATATCAAGAAAGGATTTCCATCCACCACATTTGCCTCAATATAACACCTGTCTTTTTAGACTCTGTGTGTAAGCTCTGGGATCTAAACCACTTAGAACAGTTCACAGCACTATTGTTAACTTCAGTCTTGGATTCATCTCACATCAGCGGAAATTCTGTGTTCACAGAGATCAACTTCCTAAATTGAGGACTGAGGATTTGTTTTGAGATTTCTTTTTGTCTGGCTGGAAGGTTTGTGATAAATGTTATGAACAAGCCAGCATGCTTAGTGGTGCTTTAATTCCCCAACTCTAAAACAGTTTTTAGACCAATAGTTGAAATGGTAATAGTCTATAACCAAATGAGTCAGTCACTCCACTTTCCACAGGTTCATGTTTTTATTATCTTCTAAATTAATGAGGAAATTTAGCATATACAGTTTGCATCACAGAATTTGCCAAGTGTACTGCAGCACAACCACTTCTCTGGGATTATTAAAGTTTCATATCTTACAGGTATGGATGGCTTTCGCTTTCGAAGCGATAGATTTATACATATGTGGTGCACTGGTAGGATCAGGGCCCTAACAAAGCTGTCTTCTGCTTGAGATGCTGATTTAATATGATCCCCCCCACCCAATTATCAGTACTGGAGAAAATGTCTTTTTAAGGTAGGTTAGTCATAGCCTCTAGTATTATTATAGCAGCACAAACAGAGATCTCAGTTTTGTAGACTCTTGCAGGAAGGTATGTCTGCTCATCAGCCTGCTCAAGTGAATGAGACCATTGCATACCTACCCGAGCATTAACAGTATGCTTAGAAATGCACACGAAGGCATCTAGATTTCAAGGTGACTATATGAAAAGGCACCTTCAAAAAAAAAGAAAAAAAGGAAGAAAAAAAAAAAAAAGGCGGGGGGGACGACACGCAACCCACGCCGGGTCCGTAAAGAGCAGAAGGGAAAGCAGCAGCTAGTAGAGAGGGCAGCCAGGGCAGCCAGAGACCGGAGAGCCTTGCTTCAAGCCGGAAAGCAAGGGACAGCCGGGGACGGCGTTTGCCGACGGCAGCCTCAGACACCAAGTGCTCCCCCCGCCCCGGACCCACCACCCGCACCACCGGGGCCCAGCCCCCGCCGGGGCCGCCGCCCCCGCGGGCCGGGGGAGGCCTGCGGGGCAGCCATGTTACGCGGTGCCCGCAGCCCCCGCCCAGGGCGGCGCGGTGCCTCCCGCCGCCGCGGGAGCAGGTGCGCGGAGGCCCGAAGGACATCGCCGCCAGGGGACGGCGCCCGCACCGGCTCTGCGCCATCCTTCCCCGCCGGTCCCGTCCCCCACCACCGCCCGGCGCTGACGGGGCGAGCCCCGCCGGACAGGTCGCTGCCCGCAGACCCCGCACCCTCCCTCCTCGCCGAGCAGTAAGGCACCGGCCCGGCCCCGCCGCTCAGAGGAGGGAGGGGAAGGGGACGGGGAGATGCCGCCCTGCCCTGCAGCGCTACCGGCACCGTTACCGTACCTCAGCGCGCCTCACGCTCCGCACCGCTCCGCTCCGCTCCGCTCCCCTCAGCCTGGCGGCGGCAGCGGCGGCGGCCCCTGCTGGTGGGAGAAGGCGCGGCGCGCGGCCCCCTCCCCCCTGCGCGCGCAGCCGCCGCCGAACCGCTCCGCGCGGCGAGTCCCGGCCGGTGCTGCGGTCCGGCCCCGCGTGGGTCAGCGCAGCGCGGCTCGGCCGGTCCCCCGCGCCCCCCCCCCCGCCGGCGTCCCCTGGGCGGGGGTTGCTCCACGGCCACCGCAGGCCTCCGGGACCGCCCGTTGGGCGTTTCACCGCGGAGCTGGCCGGCTGCCCTGTTGGCACCAAGCCTTCCCTCAGAGCGCTTCCTGCCCTTGCCCGCGGTCTTCCCGACGCCCCCCCTGAGAGAGAGCGCCCGTCCCGGCTCCTGGCGGCCCCTCAGGGCGAGGGGCGGTGGCCGCCGGTCCCTCGCGTGGATGGGTACACCCTCAAACGCCACGGCGAGGCGTGGGCCGCCAAAGCGGGAGGACGTGAAAAGCGCCAAGAGGCGGCAGCCGCCTTCCACATCCCTTCACGTTAGGGGTTGGAAGAGAAGGGGCTCGTTTATTCAGATTTAGTCACGTCGTAATTGGATGGGTAACTTGTGTTCCTCTGTCTCACGCACCGGCTGAGTCTAGAAAGTAAAGCAGATAATCCAAAATGCGGTTGCTACCTCATTACCCGTTCAAACCGCCGGATACGGGGTCCGCCAAACCGCACAAAGCTGAGGGGATGACCTCACGACTGGGGACTTCGCTGCTGGCTGCGTGTGAAGCGTCACGGCGGGTCCTGCCCCTCCAACGGCTGAACCCTCGGGGACCTCCCAGCCCTTTGGGCGCACCAGCAGCAGCACCAGCAGGCCCAGAGCAGGAGGGCACTGACCGTCCCTCTGAGGCCCCGTGTAGAGCACAGCATGCCTGGCCCGCAGCACCTGGAGCAGGTGACCTGCTCTGTTTGCCAGACCCTCCCAAATGGGGCTTTCCCATGCGCTCCATCCTCAGCACACAACCTGTGCCTCCACACAGAGGTGAAAATAGTTTCACTGCTAGGTATAATCGCACGGGTCCCTGGCTACCCAGTTAAACTGCTCTGGTCTAGGGAAACAAACATGGTTTGCTGGTGTGAGGCAGCATCGTTACGTTTCTATCTCTGTCCTCAAGGAGAGGAACGTTGCCGGACGCTCCACCAGCACCTGCCTCAGACCAGACTCTTAGTGTGGAGCAAAGACTGCCAAGTATGTTTGATGGGAAGACAGGAAGGTTGAAATTAAGCTGGGGAGGAGGTCAGAAAGGCAAGGATGAGCCCGTAGACAGAACAAAGAGCATTAAAAGCTAGAGCGTTTCAGCATAAGAGCAGGAAGAAGCAATTACGTTAGGTTGGTGCAGCAGTGTGGAACCTAGGGAAGGCACAGAAAATATAGAAATCTATAAAAAAGCTTTGTGCCTAAGTCCACGAGGTTTATTCTCAGCTATTGCTATTTCACAGACTTTAATGCTTTTTGCCAGTAGAACTAATTACCTCAAACTACCCCATCTGCATTTCCTCCATAATGCTGCGCAAGTTGGTGGTCAGAGTTGGGTTCCTCCAGATATTTGCTTTTCTTCCTATTTCTTTTCAGGAACCTAACTTAACATGGGCCAAGCCAGCCTAACATGTCTGCAGAATCAGTTGCCACAAAAAGCACAGGACTGATAGTCTGAATTTCAGTTAGTACTACATGTCATCCACTCCTACAATGTAGGAATCAAGACACTTAAATATCACACTGCTTATTAGGTCAGTAGATCTACTTTAGTAATCTGGCAAAACAAAAACAAAGTGCCAGACAGAATCTGCATATGGGTCCCTACATGAAAAGAAAACTTAGAAGGAAAAATCCTGGAACCATATGCAATAAAAAGAATTTCCTCTCATCAGCACAAGCAGCAGCAGGATCCATGGGTCTGCATGTGTTCAGAAATTATGGATAAGCTTTGGAAACTGTTGCTGTCAAACTTAATTACAGACCATTGCAGAAGTTGCAACTTCATTATATAACCAAAAGAGAAAGTAATTTGCTGTTCCCAGTCTAAATCTCAGTGAATGTGAAATATTGTGGCATCTGCACCTTTTGGGGGTATATCAGTAACCTGAATAGGAACTAATTCAGAAGTCATTACTTAGGCTCAATGCTTTTGATTAAAAAGCAGGGCTGATCATTAGCAACACAGAGCCCTTCATACTTTAAAATCTTCCATTATTTATTTTAAGCCAGACCTTTGTTTTCTTCTGCTATCAGTTTGCTGTCATCAGATTTACAGTTCAATATGCTTTGCAATAGAAAAAAGGCTGGATATCTCTTGCTTAAAATATCTAACTGAAAGGTGATTTGAATCACTGAAAAGCTGAGGAGTTTATACCAATTTAATTGTAACAACTTCAGTTGAACATAACAACCCAAATTCCTTGCTCTGGAGTTACATCAAGGATGAACTGCGTCACAGGCAGCTTGCTTCTTAGAATCAGAAAGATAGCCAATGAAAAGAGCAGGTGCAATTTAAAAGGGGTTTTAAATTATATCCTATAACACACCACTTACATTACCCATATTATGCTCACTTAGATGACTAAGTCTATTCTCTAATTACACTGGAGATGATTATGGCTGAGTATAATCTACCTAAGAATTGTTAGACTGCCTACAGAATGATTACATACCATCGACACAGAAATCTTTGATGCTTCCCTTCTGTGTAAGCTGTCATGAACTGTATAAACCAGCAAGGACGAGTGGTTAGAGCACGGTCCTGGGAATCAAGAGAGCCTGGGGTATATGTCGTTCTGCCATAAGCTTGCTGCTCGGCTTTGGATAATTCTTGTAACCTCATGGCAATTAAGTTACCTCATACATGAAATGGGGAGTGCATTTACTCACAGCTGCATCTTTGAAATCTTTGCATGGAGACTGCTGCATAAACAGCAAATACAAAATTATAATAATTAGGACAAACTCACAATGCTTATCTATTGATTATTTGCTGTTTGTCTTTAATAACATAACAACAGAATTTATGGATATTTAAAAAATGTTATTTTCTCCTGGAAAAGATGAGTTTCCAACAGGATGAAACATCAAAGGAGGAGAGCAGGAAGGACACATCGTTTAGAAGAGAGAATTTCAAAGAACCGTTGTTCCTTATTTTATCTGTGAAAGAGACCAAAAGGCAAACACAGCAACATAGAGCTTAAGTTACAGTTTATTTTTGTTCTTCTTTAAACACCTCCTTAGTTGGAGATCAAAGCCTATTCAGCAGAACTAGTACCCAAAAATCCTCAGGACACTGCAGCACTAATCTTTGATTCATCATTTCCAAAATACTTTCCTCTGCAAGTTCAAGACAGCAGCCATGCAGGCATACAACCAATGAAACTAGTTTTCTCAGCAAACAGTGTTTAGAAGGAGAGAAGTTGGCTTAATGCAGACAGTAAAAAAGTCCATCTAAGTGTTGAAATTATATTAAAAAAAATGTACTGTGATAGATTTGGTGAAAGAGTAGTGCAGCCAAGAAACCCTTTTGTTAGTATTCATTTTTGTTATTTCAAGCCACCATCTTATTCTTGTTCTCTCTGGTGGAGCACTGATTTGGAGTACCTAAAAATCAGATGAACTCGGGTTGTACGGAACAAATGTACCTGGTCACCGCCAAGTCAGAATTCTAAGCCTGTACCCATAAAGGCATCCCACTAAACATAGATCATTCCTCTTGAGTTACAGGAACAGAGTTAGTAACTTTGAAAAACCCTGCGAGACCCTAAGATAAAGGTTACACCATAGGCCAGTAAATTCAACTGATACTGTAGAACAAATCTAAAGAGCAAAAAGTATCAATGGTACTTGGGTGTTTTGTTTTTTTTCTGTAGTCAGGAGACTGGAGCCAGAGTTGGGAGTACTTCTCCCACACTAAAAGTGGTTCTGCCCATAACAAAGAATGAGGGTGGCAGGTACAATATTTTGAGGTGAAGTAAAGGTGTTACCTGCTAGACTCACTGAATGTTCGAAATGAAAAAGTTAGGAGAAATCCTGGCTGCAGCCCCTTTATCCAATTATACCAGTGAAGATTAATCTATTGAAATGGTTGCAGTTGTACATAAGATGTCATTGTAGGCACAATGGCAGGCTCAGATGCCGAGCTCTTACTCATGTGCCACAGAAGGTGACCAATTTCTCCACTGCACAAGTGACAGAACAGAACACAACCGCTTAGCCTGCATCACAGGGACAGAAGACTGTGTGCTGCAAGGACTCTGGGCATGCTGCAGTTACCCTCGGTGCCTAGAAGCCTATCAGGCACCAATAGCGCTGAACCACACAAATAAACTGCTCCATTGCCCATTTAGAAAGGTTGCCACCTTCTTCTGGAGTAATGATTTGTCAAAAAAGCATCAGTCTCTTGCTTTGTTTTCATAAATTTTGTAGTTTTCCTTGTTTTACTTTACAGTAACCTGTGACAGCATACTTATTTTCATAAGACACATTTATTATCATCGGCTTATAAATTCTGTGAGCCTGGAGCTTTTTTAGTACGTTAGAACAGCACCTGTAACAATGAGGCTAAAACACTTGACAATAGCTTAAGACTCATAATCATTAACAGTCAAGGCTGGTGGAAGAAGGAACTCTGTCATCCTGAGAAGATAAGCCAGTAATGACAAGAAAGAAGCAGAAAATACAGAGACAACAGCATTACTTTCTTATGCAATGATCCTTTTTAATCTTCATGTATGCTTCCATTGTTGTGATGCTGCCTGTACAGAAATGCTTGTAGCAGACTGATGAACTAGAAAAGGCATGTCACTTCCCTCTGCAAGAAATGTGCTATAGTAACTATGTGCTATATTGTTACCCTTATTATATTAAAATTCAAGCATAGTTTTTCTCAGCTTCGCATTATTCATAGAATTGCAACGGCTTGAACATCAATATGTAAGACAAAAACCAGTTCTGGTGTTATATAGGTGATACAGGAGTTCATTAAAGTGACTGCATATTTGAAGCAGCTTTGTATTTTATATTAGTGTGTCATGTCTGAATAATCTATGTGCAAATTAAATCACAGCACTTAGACAAAAGATTGGACAGTAATACAAGGGACAGAAAATGCCACTACATGATTTATCAGCCATCTGGTGCAGTGCAAATAGTACTCATTCAGGGGAGGTTACAGTCTTCTGATTAGTTACCACAGCAACAGGTTTGCTGAGTACGCTTAAAAAGTTATGCATGTGTCAGCAACCTTTTTTCTCCTCCCATACACATCATACACTGGGGGCTGTGAGCAATGGCATGCCCTTCCTAGGCTACAGATGTTTTTGCTGCAGCATTTTCCATTATTCTGTTTTTCAGAAGACTTAAAACTTGGCCAGTTTGTTTGTTTTTTTTTTTTTTTTTTTTTTTTTTAGTTTTTTTGTTTGTTTTTTTTTTTTGTTGTTTTTTTTTTGTTGGGTGGTTGTTTTTTAATATAACTTTGAGTCCTGACTCCAAAAAAACCCTTCAATGATTAAGTCATTTTCCTTATTCATGGAAGTGGTAGGTAGCTGCAGTGACCTCTGATGACAGAAACACCTCAAACTAAAATAAAATAAAGAAGTCCTTTTGGCTCCTGTACTTCCAAAAGGATAGGAAAAATGTATTCTAAAAAAATGTCCACAACTCAGTATCTCTGTCAGAGCCCTTATTTACATAAATGGCCTTGTCCACCACGTACAAATAGAAAACAGTAATTAACAGGAGATGGGAAAAACAACAAACCTCAAACCGTATCGTATGTTTCATGCTGGTTGCATGTTATTCCTTACGTACATATTTGAATAAAGAAATCTCAACAATAAGTTACCCAGGAGTTTTTAAACTTCCTTATATTTGTTGGGGATATCAGCCAAGAAAAACGGGATGGTTTGGAGAGCTATCCCCCTGCCTTTTTTCTCCGCTATTTCCCCCGTGCAAGGGCCCCTGGTGTTTTCTCCAAGCCTGCTTTACCCCCAGGCAGTGGTGTGACGGCGGGAGCCGGCTGGTGCTGCTCTCCTCTGCCCGGAGGCACCGACACATGCCAGTGCTGCCCTTGGGCAGTTTCCTGCTCCAGAAACAAGGTGTGAAGGTTCAGAGCCAGCTGAGGTCCGACAGACCGTATTAATTGGTGTCCTAGAGCCCACCTCACCAGCCTGCCTTCACAGCCCCACCACTGTGTGAATGGCTGGTTCTGGCTGTTTCAAAAGGGTGCCATGGCGAGCTGGACTTGGCTCAGGTTAGCAACATCAGGGTCTGGTACCAAAGGAATAGCAGCATTGGCCATTTCTGCTCCATACCTGCTCCCGTTGCAGTTCGTGCTCATTTGTCAGCTGCAAGATGAGTGCCACGTGTCTGGGAGCTTTGCTTCAGACTCAGTTTTGCAAAGGCAGAGCACTGAATTATTTCACAGTGCAAGTCTACATCGCGATGTCCGTGTGACCACGTTAAGCCCAGGTTTTCATCCAACTAATAATAGTGACAATAGCAGCAAGGACATGACACACGTAAGGGATGAAATACTGGATGCAAATGAAATTCTTACCTTCTGTTAAAAGGAAGGAACATTGCCAGTCTTACCTCTCTTAGTATTGTGGTCAGTGTTACTAAGAGTCAAATCCAACAGGTCACAATTTTCTTGAAGCTGTAGTTAGTCCATTAGCTATAGCCCTGTAGATTGCATACCCAGACATGGACACAAGGTCATAAAAAACATTTTGCATTGTATTTATGGAATGAAACCCCATTCTCTAAAGGCATATCCCAGTGGATTAGAGAGACCAGAGCTAAGCTGTGCTGTTTACTCCCAGAAAGACAGCAGACCAAGCACACAAAAGGAATGGGTATTACCTAGTTCACTATTCAGGGAAAGAGACAGAAGAGGCAACAGCTTTAAAGAAATTTCAATGGTAATAAATGTAAGAGGACAGGATTGATTTAATGCTTTCGGTCTTGACTCCCAGATGAGGAATCAATTATCCTATGTCATTTAATCTCCTTAAGCAGGTCATGACACAAACTAGAAATCAGAAGCATTGTATCTAATATGAAGAGCAGCTCTTAATGGTAGTTAGCATCAGCCTGATTTTTTAGAGGAAAACATAACTGGGATTTGGGGAGCTCTGAAGAGTTGGCTCCACTAGATTTCTGCAGTCAGATCCTAGTATTTTAAAAGTAGGTTTGTTCATTGTTTAACTAATGGAGATGCAGAGCGGTTATAAGCAAAAAACCCCAAACCAAACCAAACCAAAATCCAAACAAAAAAAAAAAAAAAACAAAAAAAAAAAAAAAAAAACCCAATCCCTGTGGACAAACTCCAGCCCTCCATCAGGAACATGACCCTCAGAAACCTTGCACAAAATTCCTTACCTGACATGTTTCAAACTATCCTCTATCTTCATGGTAAATTTCTCAGCTAAACCAAGCTCCTACTTTTTTACATCATCCAAGAGAACAGAAATACCACACAGCTCCTAACCGGTGCAACCCCTAGCTAAACCAGCCTGTTTTTGGAACAGAACCTCCTAGAAGGGAGAAATGTGATGCAGGAGGAGGCTTCATCTAAATCCCCTCCAGGCTGGGAGAGCTCATAGTGAAGGTCCTTGTCCCTGTATATACAGATATATAGCTTCCTACTGAGCTTTTCAATTAAATTTCTTGTGTGAAACTATCGACATAATCGAGCACAAGCATGAAAACAGAAGCAGGATAGCTAAAGAAAGATCCTTATTTTGTCAGAGAGTTGTTTTTTTCCTACATACCAGGAGAAAACTAGGGCACAGAATGTAAGCATTACGATTAACTTTCAAGAGAGGCTAAAATTATCCAGGATTATACAAATATAAGCAGTTTTTGTTTGGCTTATTTCCTGTTACCAAAAACAATTTAGTGTTAAAGACAAATGAAGGGTTTTGGGGTGGTGGGGTTTGGGGGTTTTGTGGGTCTTTTTGCAAAAGCTCTGTGATGAGGCTGATGTATTTTTCAGAAGCAAACTCAACATACTTATTCTGAATATTCTTTAATGGACCTTGGAAGTGTAAATTCAAACTCCGTCATAAGAGTAAAAATCCATATAGAAACTGGCTGAAGCAGTGATTCCTAATTAAAGTCAGCTCAGGAGCCAGCCTTACTTGCAGTACCTACATCAGTGGCTGCCAGTGTTCTTTCTTCCAAGTTAGCAGATGCCAAAGGATCTAGGAAACACAATATTTTGCATTTCTTGCATCACCCTGCGTACTTCCACTCCCTCTTACCACATTTCCCCTCACTTTGCTCCTTTTCCCGTAATGTCCTAAAGCAATAAGCTCTCCCCATCCTGCCATCTGAATCGAATCTGGGATTTCTGGATCAAGGGATAGACCACCTCGTATCTAAAAGCAGAAGCAATGGGGTGTGGGGAGCACATACGACAAAGACAACTGTAATTTAAAGCTGACCTCTACCACCTATTACACTGACGTACTTGGGAAACATGCTATGGATCATTTTCATTCTCAATGTCACGAAGAAGAAACTATGGTAGCAGTTTCTTCAATATGTACTTAACACTGCAATTTCATGACTGTCACATATAGCACTCACAAAACAGCTCTATACAAGGGATGTTGCTGGCAGCAGAGACATACGGTACTGAAAAGCAAAGACTTAAGACCTGATAAAGTGATTCCTTCATTTTCGACACTGTTTCCCTTGTCAGTTGATCTCAAAGAAGAAACCTTTAAAAACCATTTCAGACTATAAGCACCATTCCTGAAGCTTTGCCAGAAGCCTTCTTGTGTCATTGCATTGCGTATCGAGAATTTTCAAATAAAATGAGCTCTGAAAGCTGCTTCTGTACCTACAGAAGGCAGCAACCCCCACTGTAATTGCTAGGTAGTGACTGTGAATGACAGGCTGCAGTTCTAAAAACCATCAGTACATATTTGCCTATATAGCCACAAAACAACATGAAATGTGTGAAGGCTATAAACTGCAGGAGGAAAGTGGTCTGTTTTGAGCCCTCTCCACTTGAAGAAGTGCTGCGTTTTACAGACACGCAGTGAGGGTTTGTTTCTTCAGGGGAAATACACCTTGCACTTCACATGCAAGCCCACCAAAACGTTGCCGAGAGCCACTCAATTTCCAATATTCCTCCTCCCTTTGGGGGACAGGCAGCTGCCTGCCTCTGCTCTCCTGCAGGTAGCTAGCTGGCTCCTGCTGGCACTGCAGCAGTAGGCCCTGTGGATTAACAAGCAGATGCAACTGAGGTCAAGACAGGCAGTGCTATTTCTACCTAAGAAATCCCTTCATCTTCACAGAAGGACTTTAACGATAGCAAACGGTAATAACATTGAAATGGCTTCTCAAATCTGCTGCTGATTTTGCACTTTTGAAAATTTTTTTTCAGTTCAATTTCAGAAATTTAACAGAGCTACCAAGAAAAGCACTAAGAACAAAAACCATCCACTCATCTGGCATAAACCTACACACAGAACCAAATAAAGCATCTTGGTCCTGCAGCTTTAATACTCTGCTGGTGTTAACAAATTAACTACATGTTCACTGGAAGTTATTTTTATGAAATGCTTTAAAAATCCAAGCAGAAGATAACGCATATTTCACAGCATTCGCTGACTCCAAGCTCCTCTTTAATACAAAGGAGACAACATTTGGCCATTACTGAAGGCACATATTGGCACCCATTATTTAAGCTTAACTTTTTATACATTTGGCCAGTAATCTGGGTAAAGTTTTATTTCATGCTTTCATTCCCCAGCCAGATGTTTGGAGAGAACATGTTAAACACTGTAAACAATCATCTAAAATCCTGACAGACCCAATGCAAGTCTCAGTTCTGCTCTTGCCAGCAGTGCACATGCAGTATTTTCCCTTTGGTTGGTTGGGTACCTGTCAGTTTCCACATCCTAGGCAAGACTGCCTTAAGGGTCAACTTCATATCCCATTAGCTGTCCTCAGCTATGCTAACTGCCTAGGGTCCCCATGTAGTCAGTAGAGAAAGACAGGAAACTCTATTCAATAAGGCATCTATCCCAATACAACATGAATGATATACGTGTGATGAGTTGCCCCCAGCTGCCTAGTGCTCTGGTGACTGCAGGGGAAATCAAGACACCCAGCACAGAACATGCAAGCAACCTTGGGAGACCTGAAGTTGGGCAAGCTTAATTTTCATAAGCAATGAGAAAAAAAATACCAATATGCAAAATCATGACTGGTAAGAGGAGCTTATTTCCTCACCATACAAGAACTGGGACAGGCAAGAAACCTAAAAACAAAAAGGGAAATATTTTCCTACACTGTTCTACTGTGAAACTCACTGCCATAGAACATTATGGAAGCAAAAGTATAAATGGGTTCAAGAGAACTAGATGGCGTCGTTGAGGAAAAAGACCTAAAGGTTACTGAAAACAAAATATGTGGCCACAATTCTGTATCACATAGGCTATCACCCACAAAATGCCAGATGCTGGAAGAAAAAAAAAAAACAAAACTAAAACCCCACCACTGCATACCTTCACTTATACTTTTTTTCCCTGAAACAGTCACTATTGACAGCAATTTGTAATGTCCATATGCAGCTGAACTCTGTTTAGTAGTCTTCTAATACTTACTTGCAACACTAGGTGGCAGGGAAAACAGCTAGCACATCTACGGCATTGAAAACCTTGAATGTAGTCTCACTTGGCAATAGTTAAGATTTGTGCGATGCAGCAATTTTGATTTCATACAACTGGATTTCCTTTGTATCCCTACGTAGCCTTGAGCAACATTTTTCAAGTAAAATACTGTGTTCAGAGACCCATATGCTAGTGGTGCCAGAACACAGGCTAATTCCTTCCCTGAGATACCTTGCCCTCTCATTTAAGAAACCATGGGACAACTGCAAAATGTTTCTTCCGCTCCAGAAACAGTTCAAATAAACACAAAAAGGAGTCAAAATCCTCATGGTCTCCACCTCTGTAGAGACACAGCACCATAACACTTACCCTATGCCTCTATTTTTCTAAAAAGTCACTTTATTATTTAAAATTTACATCACTTGTGTGCTTCTTGTGAAAATACTCTAAAGGGGCAATGACAAAACAAGTTCTGCAACTCAGGCAGTTGCAAAGCAGGCAAGCCAATGCATATTTTTGTTCAGGCCATACTGATCCTCCTGTCAGAATGCTCTTCCCCTTCTGCAAATGGGAAAAACTTCAGACTTGTAACATTTTGCTCAAGATGTCCCTCAAAACTTGAGAGGAGAAAGGTATGATTTTTCTTCATAAATGCAAACTCCAGGTTTCAAAACAAATTAAGTATATGTAAAGGACACCACCTCTGCACTGCAGCATAACTTGCTATTTTCCACATTACAGACATTGCCTAGAATGCTGCTGACATTAAAAGTGAAAGTCTGACATTTAACTCCTCCTTTGTTGACATAATTTAAAGAAAAATGCAGACAGTTATTGGCATGGTTGGTAATACTGTCCCTTTACAAGAGCAAAATCAGCACAGGATAGTCATTATTCTCATTCAGCTTTGTATCAGTTTCTCAGCTGTATAAAGAGATGCTGATGCCTTCTAGTACATCTTTTAAAAATCTGTGGGGAAAAAAAGCAAGGTCAGCACACTGCTTTTTATGCAGTGACACACAAGAAGGAAGGTCAAGTAATTAAAACAGACTAGAAGTTATACACAATGGAGTCACTGAAAGCGATCTTAACACAAACAAATCACAGAATGGCACTGAACTGGATTATGATTTTCACAATGTTTGATAACTGGAAAGTTTGTTTCACTTCTGGAAAAATAAGTTAATACAAAATTTAAAAAACACTCATGTGCAAGTCTTCGCTGCATAAAAGGAGGTACATTTTCATACTTCAAAATTGTTTAAAACATTTTTACATAATGAACAGAAATTATCTTTTATATAAACAAAGAGCACTTCATTGCCAACACCAGGTGTCAACTCCAAAACACAGAATTAGGAGAACAAGAGAGCCAGACAGTCTAACTCACTGCCATTTGTGTCAAAAAAAAATTACGCCACCCTTTTCTACAGCTCATCATGCTTGTATGTAAATTCCCTTGCAGATATAAACCCATCACTGTCTTCATCCTCTTTATCAAATATATCTTCAACCAAAGCATCATGCTGGGTGTCATTTACCACTGCTCCATGCTTTTCAAATTCTTTCTTCAAGTAAATTTTCACCTGTTAGACAAAAGGTGAGAGTTAATGTTTTTAGGTTTATGAAAGAATTGATTACTGTAGCCTAAGAGAGGGCCACTCTGTCCAGGATGGTAGTATTAGACAATAGATACCTTCCTCCCTATGCCACTGCCAGAATAATACTTGTCTGACTGATTCTGTAGCCCCGTTCCACAATGAAAGACTCTTTAGTCGTATAAGTGACAGTAAAACTAGCAAATCAGTTGCCATACCTTTATGGTATCTGACTGAAAAATGAGCCAGGAAAACCTGTCATCTGATGTCTATACAGTAAAGTATAAATAGCCAGGCAGAAGTTATTAGCTACCAACTGATCAGAGACCCAAACAGCTTTTTCACATCCTAGCACTTTGTAACCAGCCACCCCAGATATATACAGAAATCTGTCCACAACCTCAGCGTTTCCTGCTCTAATGGGAACTACATTAGAAATAAATCTTTATTAGACATCTCAAAATTTTGAGGGACAAAGACTCAATGTGGTTTTTAAACAGACTACTGGAACAGTTATTTACACTAAGCTAGTTACTAATGGTGAGCAGTGGTTTGAACATCAGATTATTTTTACTGAGTTTAAGGTTTAACTATTAAGATCCCAAGTGTTCTAAACTGCAGAGCCTTCTACAAGAATATCAATACCAACATACCCACCTGGTGAAGAGATATCACTTGTATAACAAGAACTGTAACAGCAGACTGTTAACAGCTAGATAAATGGGCTACGTTTCAGGTCTGTTTTATTCATTCCACATTGTGGTATTTGTTAGGGTCATTGCTTACATTTCTAATACACAGACATTGGACACACTGACAGTTTGCCTGATGTACAGTACAAAAGATTAGTCTTTTGGGTCTAGCAAACTGTACCAGCCCCAAATCAAAAAGAACTCAGTGGTTTATCCTAACTTCTCATGGATAACTTTGGCACATTGGAAAAGCAGAATAGTGAAAATAAGAGACAAACAGAAGGTGAATAATGCTGAATACATGTCCTTCAGACAGTGAATGCTATGAAACAGGACTGCCCTACAGCAGAATAATTTCTAAATCCAGTTTATTAGTAAAACCGTAACTGACTCAAAAGCCCTGAAGTCTGGTTTTACTTCTAAGTTGTTTTACTTCATCCAAGTCTCCCATAAGCATGGCACACAATGGGTCTCATGCCTACGCCTCAGCTTACTGAGGCAGCTTTGGCACCCCCAGTCCAGCAGTTCCACTGGGATCCAAGGCTCAACATGGTGCAGCATAGATGTGCATCCTTGGCTTAGTTTTACCAAGAAAAAAAAAAATAAAAAAAAATCAAAAAAATCTATTGTTAGGGTGTAAGAAAGTATGACAGCTGAAGCCACACAAGAAAGGCAAAGCACAGACAGGAGCTTAATTGTTGAGCCAGGAATAGTAGTTCAAGAGCATTCAGCAGGAAAGATACCAACACAAAAAGGCATAAAACACCACAGGCAAAAAAAACAGAGAATCGAAGGCAGCAACATTGAAAGTCATCTCCAGCGAAGAACAGAGACTCACCCGTCCCCACATGACTAACAGCCACCTGGCCAGCAATGGCTTCTTGGGAGTGTTACCATGAGTGATGAGGGTATCAGTTCAGTAGTTGTACTAACAACTCATTAGACCTAGTTACCCATACTGTACATTGCCCAATAAATAATTGCCTTAAGCACTCTTAAATAGTGTGTATTCTGCTTGCAGAATTGCTTTGTGCACAGTAGTAGCTAAAATCTAACTTGTGTTTAGATACTTCCCTAACAGGGTCAAGTTAAGCTTATCTTTCCCTTTCCACTATCCTACCTTGTTAGGTTTGTCCACAAGAAGTGTAACTCACTCACCTCTTGCTTGGACAGTTTCCAGTCATCATTAAGATCCATCTCTTGGAATGACTCATGAGACCTTGGTCCATTCCTAATTTCTAGAAGGTCAATGTTGAAAATCAGTGTGCTCTCAGGTGGAATTTTTCCTGCCCAAAACAGTAAACATGGAGAAAAGTTAAAAACTACATATTTCATGCCATACAAAAGCTGTATGCATCAGAGCAATGTTCCAGTAATCCTACTACTTTCAAAGCATTCTGCAATTTGAACTAACAAGGATAAATATCTGTAACAGTGATAACCAACTATTTCAGATGGTAGCCTGGACCCTGAGCACCCCTTACAGCACATATGCAATTTTAGATGCAACTAGTTTTGTTGGAGACTAGTACATGTTGGTATGAGCTCACATTCAGCCATCCTCATCAAAGGTTTACCAGACAACATTCTTGAATCTTTTTTCATGGCCAGAGCCAGATAAAAGTGGAAAATGGTGAAGGAGACTGTACAGCCAGCCAGGTGGCAGCTACCGCAAATTACAGCCAAGACTGATGGACAGGGTAGCAAGAAGGGAGAGTTCAGTCCTTCTGATACACCATAACCCCACCAGTCTCCAGATTCCTCTCTGCTGTCAACTGACACCTTGTACCTGCTATGCTGTCAGTGGAAAAACTCTTCTTGCAGAGAACGACAGAAGTGAAGCAATGCTGTCAGTATCCCATAGCTGCCTCTGGACTGCTGCACAAGGCACTGAGCTATTTCCAAACACACAGCAGAAACTATATAAACCTGCTCAAAAGGCACGTGTTGACATCATGCCATTTTTGATGCAGGTGAACAGACTGATAATTTCCTAATAGTGCCAGAAACCACCACGCCTCAAGAATTTCAGTTTATCAGGCATTGGCTTTTACAGCGATGCGATATGCCTTCATGCTGATGGCTGAAGCTACTGCCAAAGACATTTTAGCACATCACTTTGGTCCTTTATATATAGAGAGGTTGAACAGGACCAAATATATTTCTATATTGGATGGCAGCACCCCAGAAAAATACTCCTCTGCCTTGAGAAGATAAGGGGAAAAAAAACTAATCCACATCTACTATTTTGGAGCTATGGTGTTAAATACACCCTGAGCTGCAGCAACAAACAGGCTTGTAGATTTCTGGGATAAATAAATGTGCAGAAACTTCTAGAAATACAGGGCATGGTGACCTGCTTAGAGTTTGGAACACAGGTAATTTTTCTGAGTGTTACAGAAAAAGGCTTCTGACTCATCATTCAAGTCAGACAGCAAGCAAGGTGGGAGGCTAGTGAAATTATGTGCATTCAGAGGAAAGCATGAAGAAAATTGAATAATTCTGTCTTCAAGGGCATAATTTGAAAATAGAAAAATAATTATGTTCAAACACTTCAAAGTTTCCTTAAAGCAAGTCACTTCTTACAGCAGTTAGTGTTTACTTGTTCAACCTTCTTGCACTAAACACAGAGGTGAGGCTTGCAAATCTTTGAAGAACTGTAGTGCTTCACATATTAATCAAGGCAATTAGGCCTGTGATGACTATGTGAGCACTGCAGCACTTAATTATCTTTTTGTGGAAAAATTTACAGTTGTGCCCTGCATACAGTCAATTAACTGACCACCACAAGCTTCCTGTTCTCTACTAGAAATGTGATTTCTTCTAATACTATCTCTTGAAGCCCAAACTAAGGCGTCTAGAAAAATACATTTTAAAAGGATACTTTCAAGAAAAGAGGGTATGGAGTATGCTGTATGTGTAGAGTACTACTTAGCATGGAGTACTATTTAGTCTACATTCAGCCCTACTTGCCAGAAGATACAGACATGCAAACACTCATAATTCCTAAAACAGTCTCAGATTAATGGGAGAGGACAGTAGCAGGAAGGACTATATGCTCCAAGACATTTATCCTTTCTGCTTTGAAATGCTGCATTACTTTAGGTCATTTGTGATAACTGTTGTTATGACAAAAATATTCATAATAATTGCTCCAAAAAAGTTAACTAAAAAAAAACCCATAAAGCAGAAAAGTAACCTTCCTGCATCATTCAAGCTGTCACTCAGTTAACTTCAAATTCCAGATCTGGCCCTCCCATTAAAATAGAAATCTGGAATGTTTGAAAGAAAAAACCCCAAACACCATCAGTAGTAGTCAGGTTGAGAAAACACTACAAAGAATGCTTTTATCTGTCTGTACACCATTCAACACATTTGCATTAGGTGTCAACATGACTGCCCATGTACCTGCATATCTTACTGTGGATAACAGGGACCACCTCCCAAATCAAATATAACCAAAAGAGAGAAACAATTAAGTGTCCCTGTATGGAGAAATAAACAGTGACTTTTCAATCTATCAGCTTCAAACTGGTTGGGCGGCAGTACAGGGAGTTTCTTAGGGTCCTAAAAGAAACCTGCAAGCAAGAATGAGGCTTGCACATGCACATTCATGAAGTATTGCCACAAACACAGAAGCGACAGCCAAAAAGCCAACTGTTACCTAAGCAACCACTTCCAGCTTGACTGTAAAAAGAAGGGAGGGGGAAGAAAAAAAAAAAGCAGGGCACTGTTGAGCACAGCGCTAACAGAAAAGACAAGACACTCTGAACATACAGCACAGCAGCTACCATCAATTCCTGTTTTTTTCCTGCATTCACCACACAACCACTTAATGGTTATTTCTGCAGAAAAACAAATTTGTGAGAAAAGATCACCTGGCTCCATAAATTTTTCTTATTTAATGGAATCAGCCTGGAAAGCTTGCTAAACTCTTAGGCCAAGAATAACAGTAAAATACAGAGATTAAAAACAATTAATGTAAGGGAAGGACTTCAGGTGTTTTACCTTTCCCTTCTTTTCCATAAGCAAGGGCTGGTGGAATAGTTAGCTTCCGCTTCTCTCCCACACACATGTCCTTCAAACCTTTGTCCCAGCCTTTGATAGCTTCCCTTATGCCAAGTGTAAACCACATAGGTTGACCATTGTTATGCTTGTGACTGGAAAAGAACGGAATAAAACACTTAGTCTTTAGACAGCAAGTTCCGTAAGAGGCACGTGTAACAGATGGAATATGCTCACAGCATAGATATAGAATTAAAAAAACACCCCTATTTGGCACCTTGGCATTTCTTAAATGCAAGGCCTAGACTTTGGAAATCTTTAAAACTTATGTCTTGCATGACAAGGTTCCATTAGAAGCAGAAAGAAATAGAACAGCTATGTGGTGTGTTTATGACAACACTGAGCAACCTGTATCTCCACCTTCACTTCCCTGATCATCTATTTCCACCCTGAAACTGAACAGACTAGAAAGGCATTTCTACTTTAAAATCTACTATCAAGGCCATGCATATTTTTTGGTAAATTGCAAATCAAAAACCAGCTTGGTCATGATTACAATATACCTTATAACATGCTTAGAAGAATCAGCCACGTCTCTTCCAAAAAAGCCATTGGGAAAAACCCCAAACAACTACACAACAGACGGTATGGAAAACCAGAAACAAACACATGCAAACCATTCAAGTTTAAAATAGGCAGACAAGCCCCTTTCCCAATTTAACCAGGTGGTATACCAGGACTACCTTCACTCCACTGACAGAGGCAGAATTTTACAAGCTCTATTTACTAGTCATGCAGCAAAGGTGCTTAACAAGAAAACAGAGCACTTACAGAAGTTAGTCAGCAGCAAAAACTCAAGAGTGTCACTATAACTCCTTTTAGAGAGGCAGGTTAACTACAAGAGAAAATTAGCGAGATTTTAGTTTAAATCATCTGCAAGAGTACAAACATGCAAGACATTGGATTTAAAAAAAAAAAAAAAATCCACAAAAGTAGACTTCAGACATAGCCTACAGATACTTGAGCATTTTGCTGTCTCCCACTATTAACACCTCGTTGATGTTTTACAGGAAAGACAACATTAGCAAGTCGTTGCAGGCTCTCAGCAGGACTCCCTCGAATTTCTGGCTCTTCCTCCTACTTGCATTACTGTGGCTCTGGTATGTTGATTTGTCTGGTCGGGGGCAGGTGAAGAATATGCTGTTTCAGTAATGAAAAGCTGTCATTGTGCTGCCAGTAGTGGAAGGATATATATAATCTTTTTTTTTTAAATTAGAGGCAGGCTTCTCCCCTAGAAACCAGACAGAAATTCGTGCATAGCAGAAGACTTGTTAAACTGCTGAGATCACATACCCGTGTCCAAATCAGAAGAGGATGCGCAACATCCCCATCTTTTAACAAACGCCACATGGCTCTGCTTTTTACAGACTAACCAGAAAACAAAAGCTAAATAAGGTTTATTTTATAGCCTCGATCTGGAAAAAAGGAAAAGAGACAAGCTTTACTGTTGGCGTTCATCTTAAATAGCATTACGAGTCAGTGCTCCCTAAACTGTCAAAGTATAAAGGCAACCCAAACTTTCTGAAAATAGGTGGCAGTGGAACGGGTCCCACTGACACATTTGTGCAGCGTTATTTAAGTTATTTTAATTCAATAAAAAATAAAATCTAGGGCATGCTATGACCATGCATGAATTGCTTTTGTTTCCTTGCACACAGGTAAACGCAAGTTCTGGGCGTTTTGGGAAGAAGGGGCAATTGTAAAAATAAAATTAAAACCCGCCCGTCCTCAACAAAACACCCCTCACAGAGCTATCTCGCAGCTGGATTACGGGCCACTATGAGGGGTTCGGATTCAGGAAAGCACAGCCAGAAGAGATCACCCACACTGAAATACATAAAAAGATACACAGAGAACGATATATCGATTTCCCCTCGAAGGCGAGCCGCCCGGGGCGAGCTACTTACGTGGAGTGAAACATGGAGCCGTCCCTCTCCAAGTAGCCCTCGTAGTGAACCAGCATCATGTCCCCCCACTTAGTCCTCCTGTGGCAGAGGAACGGCTTCTGCAGCACCTCCACCTTCACGTCAGCCGCGGGGATCAGCGCCGCGGCCGCGCAGCCCAGCGCCGCGCCCAGCAGGGCGGCCCGCAGCAGCGCCGCCATCGCCGCCCCCACAGCCAGGGCCCCGCGGCGCCCACCTCACCGCCGCCGGGCCACCATCCCGCACCCCTCGCCTACGAGCCTAGCGGCGCGGCCCCCCGCGGCGGCGGCGGCGGGGGCAGCCAGAGCAGAGCAGAGCAGGGCAGGGCAGAGCAGAGCAGAGCAGAGCAGAGCCCAGCCCGCTGCGCGGCCCCGCTCGCCCGCCCAGCAGACGTGGCAACCGCCCTCACAGCTGGCAGACCCCGGACTCCGACGGTCCGGGCCAGGGGGCGCGACCTCTGATTGGCTCGCCTCAGAGCGAGCCCAGAAGAAGCAGCCGCCCATTGGGACACGCCCATGTCCGTCCTTCAGCATGCCCAATAGGCAGCAGAGCTCCGTGGGAGGGGCGCTGAGCGTGGGGGTGGGCGGGCCTCTGCGCTCCGGGAAGCGAACGTTAGCAAGAGGGGGAGCCCCGCGGAGCGCTCACACAATAGAGCCGGCTCCTGCCGGCCGCCGATTGGGCGGCGCTCTCACGGAAGGCGCATTTCGATTGGCTGCGGAAGGCCACCTGCTTTGGGCGCTCTGCGCCTGATCCCCCCCTCCTGTCTCCTGCCGATCACGTGGGTTGCGATTCCTAGAACCGCTTGCGCTTCCGTAGCGCTGCGGGGCCGTGCTTCGGGTGCCCGGCAGCGGCGCGGCCTGCGTTAGGAGCGTGGCGGCGGTGGGCAGGCTCGGCGGTGGGGGCCGGGCCGGGCAGGGCCGGGCCGGGCGGGCGGCGCCCCGCTATGGCCCTGGGTGCCGGCGGCGCGGCGGGGCGCGGGGGGCGGCGGCGGCGGCGGCGGGCGGCGTGACTCCGCCGGGAGGCGGCCGCGCTGCATGGGGGCGGGGGCCGGCCGCCATGGAGGGTGTGCTGTACAAGTGGACCAACTACCTGAGTGGTGAGTTGCTGCCAGTCCTCAGCCTCTGCGCGGAGCGGGCTTCCCTAGCGCGGCGGGTCCCATTATCTTCTTCTGTACAGAGATAGAGATACATATATGTATAGATATATGTGTATTCGCTGAGTCTGGGTCACGCTGCCCCCTGACCCCACCGTGCAGGGGACGGGCTCCGGCTCATCCTGGTTTTCCAGCTGTGCTGTCACACCTTGCCACCCGTCCAGCGCTGGAGGAGGCGTTTAACCCACTTGTGGGTGCCAGCGCTCGTCTGGGGTGTCCCTTGCCCTCCCTGGGGTTGTGGGTCGGAGTTTGGGATTATTTTGGGTGTGTTAGGTCCTACTCGCCAGCGAACTTCCCCGTTCCGTACGGCCCTGTGAAACTTTTACTGAGTTGCTTCGTGGAGTCAGGGGAATCCCGGGCCCGGGAGGAAGAGGTGTTGGCATTAAATGACACTTGGGGTAGTTGGATGAAAATGCATGCAAAAAAAAGAAGGAAAAAAAAAAAGGGGGGGGGGGGACGGGGACACAGGGACAGGGGACAAGGATGACTGTCCTGCTAGCGCTAGGCCCAGAATTTAATTTTTTGGTGTTCCTGTGCTGTGGGAGGTTTGACTTTCGTAGCAGACTGGGCTCAGCCGTGCGTGGCCAGGGTTTGCTCAGAGGAGATTAAAGGTGGTGGGGTCAGAAACTCTGCGGGGGTGGGGAGGGTCCGGTGCCACCCGTGTTCCCGGGGGGTGTTCCTGGGGGGTGACCACCGCCTGACACGTTGGAGTCAGGGGTGGCTTGTCATTTGGGGTGCGTGGATGGGGTCTTGCCTGGTGCAAACCTCTCCCTCGTTTGCTGAAACAATTTGGAAATATGATGGTCAGAGAAAAACAACCACGACCTTGACATTGCCAGGTGCAAGTTTTGCTGGGGAGTGCAGGCAGGAGGGCTGCCTTCCTGCTTGAATTTTTTTCAGAGAGGCTGGAACAGCTGCACCTCTCTGGTTACTTGGGAAAGTGTGGGAAATCAAAATTAAACAAAGAAAAAGCTGAAGCACAAGCAAGTAATGAATTCATGTGGCAGGGGGATGGGGGGGAGTGGTGCGTGAAGCTGGATTTATTTGTGTGCAGGAAGATTGCTGCGGCTTTTCCCCTTTAGGCGATAGGTGTTCCGAGAGGGGAATCAAAAATTGTCAGGTCTCAGTGAATAGGCATGGATTTTATTTATTATGTTTTTTTTAATTACTTGTGAATGCTCTTGGATTATGGAGTGTGTGGCAGTAGGAGTGGCCGTGCTTGGCTTTTGCATTTGCATACCAAAACTCGGGCAGTGTTCTTAGTCCTTTCCCCATAGTAAAAATATACATGGTTCAGTCAATCTAAAGTTTTCCGTGTTTGTTTTTCTTTGCATTGCTTAGATGCCAGGGTGTATTCGGAACCCGTGCGCTTGCTTTTGCGCCGTGAGATGTGGGGAGAGAGTGTCTGTGGGAACCAGTGTGTGTGTGTAGACAACTGACTGGCATTTGGCATTGTAGCATTTGTGCCTGAGTGTGCATGTGGTAGGATCAGACTTGTCTTCTGTTTTGATGGTAAGATGAAGACTAAGAACCAGAAATATTCCAGTTCCATCAAAATTAATAATTTTTTTTTTCTATCCACACTGATATGCACTTTCAACCAAATGACCCTTCATGAAGAAGGATGACACTTTGCAAACCTCGGTCTAAGTGAATGCAGACTGAAGGGATCTCTTTTCCTTGGATGTGTGAGATCTGCCCCAGCTGAAAATCAGATGACTTTTTGTTCTCAATAGAGAGAAAATCAGTGATGGAGAATTGAAGCATCTCTGATTTCTTTGCTGAAACTTGAGTCTGCTAGTAAGTGTGGTGGTCAAGGTCACTCCATGCCTTTTCTTAGGTTGTAGAAGGCCTGCCTGGTGTGTGTTTCCTAACAGTAAATTTGCTGTTCTGCAAGCTAACTAGGCTTACATGTGCTTTCTTTTGGCATACAATGAAGACTTCCTACCCTGAAGTTATAAATTTATGTGATGATGCAAAAAAAAAAAAAAAAAAAAAAAATCATGCTGGAATGTGGCATTTATGGTAGCAGTAGCACAGACAGGAAAGCCTCCTTTCGCAGATTAAGGGAAGCAAGAGGATTCATCCAGTCATCCGGAACAGTTTTTCTGTCAGTATTCTGCCACCAATATGCTTTTCCTCTTGCTCAAGGTTAACTGCTCTGGTGTTGCATAGTGTAAATGATGTACGCAAAAAGTAGGGAAAGTGTATGTCAGTCATCTCTGTATGTCGGTGTATGCCTGTGTTAGTAACACAGTGCTGATGGAAACATACACTGCAGGTATCTTGCACCCTTTCCTCCTCGTAATGAGGAACACACCTTTGCTTCACACAGAGGAGGTAAGGCATTCACCAAAGAACAAGCTTAAAACTAGAAAAGGAGAACTGCTTTCCCTTCTTGCTGTGAGAGGAGCTGATGGAGTTTGTTGGTAATCGAGCCTTTTCTGGGAATTTTGGTTTTATAATGTCTTCTGTCATCGCCATCATGAGAGGTCAATTCCGCATCAACCCATTTCCTCCTGGCCCTTGGGCAGGGAGCTAGATCTGTGTTGCAAATTGCATAGTTATTGACAGCAAGAACATTTCAGAAGTAGGAAACAAGTTTGGCTTTCTGCAGGCAAAGGTCAGAAAGCACAGCATGATTGCCAGCAACTGAAAGACAGATTAGCTTGCCTTACTGCTCAAACAAGTCATCTTGTTTTGTAATAAATGCTCTTGTTTGCTTTATATAGATTAGGATAAATTGAATTAGTGTTACTTTGTTTCTGCTTGGAGGTAGGGTTTTTCCTCTGGTGTGAAGTGTGCCGACTTTGGATCTGATACACATGCACACAGGTCTAGCTGATGACACTCTGTTTGGGATCTTGTGTTTGCAATAAGTGTGTCCTGAGATTGCTCTTGTCTATGCTCCTCCCACTAAACTGGTTAAAACCTTAAGGAGGCAGGGAACTTTTCAGGCAGAACTATCGCTGACATATAAAGTGTGATAGCACTTTTTCACTTGGGCAAATATGACGCCTCTGCAAACTTCAAATTCTTAATCCTCAAAACCCAGAGCTAGGTGACTTAAATCATGCAGGTGTGTATGTTGGCCTCAGCTGAGGCTACTGTGAAAGTGTGTAACTTGATTTGAAAAAATGTCTAGATTTCATCCTTTGCCAATACTCTCTATCTGATGTTAGCCTTACTTGGTAAAGGTTGTGGAGGCTAGGGATGGGCTTACAGCATGGATAAAGGGAGCATAACTCTTTTTTCAGTACTGCTTATTGTAGTAAGCAGTTGTGGTGATAAATGTGTCACCCTCTACCTTCCCTATAGCTCCTTGGTCTGTTGTCCTGCTGCTGCCTGTGGTCCTGGCTGAGCATAAAGCATTCTGGTGTGGACAGTGTCAAAGCCAGATCCTGGCTGCAGTGTTGTAGCATGACTGGTCTCAAACTGGGGGATGCTGCTTGCAGGGTAGAGAAAGGAGAGAGCAGAGGTGAACTGCACATGAAGGCTGATCTTTGCTCTTTGTAAACTGTCTCCCACAGGACTCTCTGGCTGAACTCAAGCTGCAATTTACACTCTTTGTTAAGCATACCTTCTGATTAATAAAAGAAATTTCTTTAGTCTTTGGAGACTGCCTCGTAAAAATCATCTGTGATTTTGATTTCTCACCAGGTTTATAGAATGAGTAAGCTATTGCTTACCCACAGGGAAACAGAACATGGATTTGGGAAATACCTTCCTTCAGTGGTGCGTGTGAGAGTTTGGTGCTTTCAAGTTGATTTTTTTTTCCTGTTGAAATTCAGTTCAGATCTTCAGTGTAGGCACGCCTTACCTGGGATCACTGGCCACAGGCAGGAATGCTGCTAACTCTGGAAGAGGTGGTATGTATCAGCTCTTGGCTTGGGGATCAAAGGCAGCTTCATCATTAGAAAGAAAAATGATGACTGCCTCCACTGACTTGCCTGGTATTAGTTATGTGCTTCATGAAATGGCTTTGATCACGTTTCTTCACAAAGCTAAGCTTTTCCTGGTATTTAAATATTCACTTGCTTAATTGTACTAACTGTAACCCTAACTAATTAATCTTCCTTGAGGCATGTCAGCCTCGCATTCATGCCATCACTAGTGACGCTGCATCATACCACGTACCATAGTTAGGTCTCCCCATCCTCCTGTATGTAATCATCCACTCCCATTTTATTGTTGTGCTCTGAATTCTTTTCGATTTATCCCGAGATGCCAAGAGCCGAGCAGTAAATTTCAGCTTTACATAAAACTTTAAATTACTCTTGCCTCTAATGATTCAGAATTCCTTGACAAACTTGGGGGAGAGCTCGAGAAAATGTGAAAGAGCATTAGCGTTTATAGCTTGAATCCAGATGCACATGATACTGCTTAGAGTGAGTCTTTGTTTTGGGAGTTTAACTGAAGAAATCTGACCTTTTAGGATGGGAGACATGTATGCTTCCAGTTGGTATCAAGCTCTGGAAATAAGGTCCTCTGTTTCCAGAGATGGAGGAAGTAACTGAAAACTTCACACTTAGATAAACATTTGGTTCTAAAAAGCTTTTTTTTAAATCATTTTTTTCCTTTTTAACCTCTGGGTATGGTCCAAGTTCTATGTGTAAGATTAGAAATCTGGCTTTTGTGGTGGTGGACCTAGACAGCTGAGGTTTCTGTTGCCTGCAGGGCAATGGTCTGCCCAGTATTACTGACTGTAGCTGCTCGCAGAGACCAGGTGTTGGTTTAGATGGATGACTGAATCTCACCCAGTTCTGGCTACACTTTTGACCCAGGATGCTTCAGGGACTAGTAAGTTAATTCTCGTTGGATGTTGCATAATTATGTTTGTGTGGTTTGACCTTCTTTCTCATGTCTTCCCCCCCCCCCCCCCCCCCGTTTTATTTCACACAGCAATCTTGCTTTTGTCATACCTTTTTGGAATTGAGTAATGTGCTTGCAGCAGAAAAGTTTGATGAGGCTGCAGGAATGGAAATCAGTGTCCCCTCTCTCCTCTGTAGGTGTTAGAGCAATGCTGCAGAGTCTACGCGGTGCAGTGTTCCCTGCCAGGTATGCTGCAGTACTGGTGCCTCTGCATTCAGTCTTTTGGCACTGAAATAAGTAAGTGATCACAGGGAACGGCTGGGTAGGACAGAAGTGGAAGGTGTGGCAGAATGACAATGAAGAGATACCACCATGTGGTCATACGTAAATATATTGTGTTGGCTCCGTCTGGCCTGATAACCACCTCAGGGGTCAGAGAGAGGAGCTGCTAGTTTGCTGAGGCTGAGAAGTATAAACGGAGGAGGGAAACTCCTGGGAGCTTTGAATGACTTGAATTAGTGTGTCTGAGCAGTGGCCTGGAATACTGAACTTTTGCCTCTCTGCCCTTCATCCTTTCACTGTGTCCCCTTCAAAAATGCCTGACTGCTGGTACATTGTACTCTCCATGCCTTGGCTGGTCACTGGCATAAAAGCGTTTGGAAACAAACGCAGTTGCCCTGTGACAGCAGGTTGCTTTTTCAATGCTGCTAGCACTGCACTAACAGTTGTGATTGAAATGAGGGTGGATTTTTTTGGGACCCCTGTCAGAAAAATAATCTGGGAGAGGGTCACTGTGTTAAAGCTGGTTCCAGCTGTTGCTTGCTTCACTCGAACCTCTAGTGTCCCTCAAATGAGTGCTTTAAAATGTGATACCATTGTTGAAGTGCTAAATCTGTTAACTTCATTACCTTTAGGGGCTTTTGGTATTGATTCCTGCTGTTAATGTGCACATAATCAGAGTAAAATTGCAATATGGGCATTCCTAGAAGCTGCTCTCTAGGTGAGAGGATAGTAGCTCAGAGGAGAGGTGTGAATTGTCACCCACTCTTGTCTGCCTTTCTGCTGTCCCTCATGGATACAGACTGGATTTTTATCCTGTCAAGTTGTTTCACTACAGAATTAAGACTGCAAAATGTGTTCCAGTGCCTGAGATTGCTCTTCCCGAATTACTGGGTAGCCTTAGGAGGCTGGAAAAAGCAGGCAGCAGTTTTGGGTACAAATTCCTTATGTCAAGATAACCCTTTAACTGTATTACTTCTGTTTGTCGTATGAGAAAAAAGGGGGGAAGTTTCAAGTTTGGTCTCTGTAAGATACTTTTTTGCTAAATGCTTTTCCTGACTAGAAACCTGGCAGTGACTGACAGCATGAAACATGTGGCCGCCTGAACTGAACTTGGTCATGCAATCAGTTGTTAAGAACTGGATTGTAAGATTTAGTTTGGGTCCCCGATAGTTGAGATTTCAAGTGCTCTGTGATCTTGAAAACAAGTGTTTCGTCTGTTTGTGACGTGGAGATTTCCATAGCCTTAATTTCCCCAGGAAATCCTCGTCCATCGTACGTTAGTGCATTAAGACCAGCAGTGGGCCAGTATGAAACAGGTGTGTTTTACACGTGAGAAGATGCAGGGAGCTTAATGCAGAAGTCAGGGTTTTTTTCAGCACGGTCCGTGGCAGCTCAGCAGTCTTCTTTCTAAACTGGAAATAAGATCTCTTGACTCGGTCCTGTGTTTTGGCTGTTAGATGCATCCTCTAACAGGAGAATACGACTTCCGTTGTAACTGGGAGGCAGGTGTTTTGTGGTCACCGTTGCGTGAGGGGAAGGTGCTGTCTTCTGCCCAACAGCTGCTACATCAACAACCAGGAGCAGGCTGGGTTTCAGCAAAGGTGCAAAGGTGCCAGTGCTTTCATCAGCACTGGCAACTGAGGAAGGACATATATTGGATTTTCTCTTGTGTTTTGCAAGACACCAGCGCTGTCTTGGTCCCATCTGAGCTGAGTTTTCAGCAGCTCTCATCCACCTATCAGTCGTTGGCACAGCGCTGGGCAGAAGCTGTGTTTTTTCTGCCCTTGGGTGCTGGGAGGTAAAGCGGTAGGTGGTGGTATGGTGAACACACGGCATGGCTTTGCTCACGGTGGGGTAAAAAGCTGGATATTGCTTGTTCTTGCTGCAAGATGTCTCTGACTGTCAGAGCAGCCACTCTGGGACTCTCTTGCAACTCTGCACAGAAAAGCAGGGATCTGCCCCTGCTCTGCCACCTGCAACTAAGTCTTGGGTCTTGCCCGTGATATTAGCAGTAGGGATGTGATGAAGGCTTTAATTCCTCCTATTAGAAGGGTGTTGCCATAACATGGAAATTTCAGAATTATCTCCTATCCGCACTCAAAATCTGAATTAAGGTCAAAGAAGTCCAAGGACTATCTATTGCATAAGTTTTGTAAAGAACTGTATTGAAGCTCAAGGAATTAATAAGCATAAAGTATTACATAATTCTAGTGGAAAGCAAGCAATAATAAAACTTGGGTGTCTGGCCTTTGTGCCTTTTAGAAATGCAACTGGAACTGGCATCTCTTAATTGCAGCTTGTTTTCCAGGTCATCAGTTTGACTTTTTGAATATGTAATTCTCCCAGATGGTTTGGCTTTGTGGATGTCTGACATGATCTACATATCTTCAAATGTTTTGGTTTTTTTTCTTCTTCAGGCTTGGCACTTTGGAATGAATGCTGTCTGGAGTCTGAGTTGTATAACATTAAAGTTTGAATTATGTCCAAATTTCAACTCTGATAACTCAAGAAATGTCAAGTTTGCTCAGTGACAGCTGCATCCAGACTTCCTGAAGTGTAATGGTGGAAGTAGGCAGATCTTTCAGGCTGTGGAAGCTTCTGGGGAAATACTGAATCCTTAACAGGCACAGACTGCTTAAATACCTGTTTCTTTAGTGGACAGTATCAGATCTTCCAGGTACTGCAGGTAGTTTCATGCAGGAGTGCAATATGTATTAGGACCTTAACCAGTGCCTGTGAAGTTGTCTGGAATCTCTTCACTTAATTCTATGGCTGAGACCTTAAGCTACTTCTCACTTTTATTGTGCTTTGCACTGTATTGCCTTTATATATATATCTATCTATATATATATATCTATCTTTCCCCAGCAAGGTCAATTTTTACTTTTAATGGCTCTGTGCCTCTAAAATGAGCTGTGGAACTATAAGCTATATTTTGTCCTGCCTGTGCATCACCAGTATAAATGGGTTTAGTAAATTCTTTTTCAAAGTTGTGTTAGTGCTGGCACCAGTAAGCCTCGAAAGGTTCAGCTTTAATTTTTTGTATCAGGTGAAGTCTGAATGCTCAGTTCCAAAAATTGCAATATTCCTAGGACATTTTGTGGGGAGAGAATAAAACTGAATAAACCCAAGACTTGTGTTCATGGAAGTGTCTTAAGTGTCTTTTTGCTGCTTTGGTTTTTGTTGTGGTGGTTTTTTTTTTTTCTTCTACTTTTTGCTTGTCTCCAAATGTGAAGATCCTATAATTAAAGATTGTATCCCTGTTGCACTGCCCATGATTTGTCAGCCACGTGCTATTTTTAGCTGGTTGTTTAGGTTAACCTTCCCATGGCTGCTGACTCAGTGAGTACCAGGTGGTTAGTGCATCTTCTGACAGAACCTTGCTGTGATTTTTTTTTTTTTTTTTTTTATTGTTTACCTTTTACAAAAATGTGTTATTATTAGTGTAACAGTTCTGTTCTGAAAGTATATGCTGTCCTAGTTAACGATTGCCTATCATAGTCTTTTTAATACGTGTCTAATAAAGAGGAGTTAGGTTCTGCAAAGGAAGACAGATAATTGCTGCTTCCCCCTCAAAAAAAAAAAAAAAAAGAAAGGACCCAGAACCAAAAAACCCAACCAAACATAAACCTCAACAAAATGTATTGACTCATATTTTTAACCAGCCTCCAAAGTGATGGAGGCAGAGTGCTTTGTATGTTGGCTAATTGATTGCACAGCCTTTGATTGATGGGATGCAATTTGGTTGAGCATCAGCTGCAATTGTAAGCTCTAGGACCATGGCTGAAATGATTCATGTGTAGCAGCAGGATCTCCAGACTGAATTAGAGGCTTGTATTGACTGTGGCGCTGTGCATTATTTAAAGGATTGGTTTTGTGCCATTGAGTGTCTGAAGCAATTAACTGCTTCTCTCTGCTGAACAATCACCTCCTTTTTTTGTGAGTTCGTCCATATCAATAGTGACTTTTAGCATAGTTTCTTTATTTTGGTAGCAAGACAAATAAAAATGAGTCTTGCTGTTTTCTTTTTTTTTTTTTTTATTCTCATTCTTGTGATATTTTTTTTTTTTTTTCCCTTCACATAAAATAAAGAGGTATTGAGAATACTTTTGACGTGCGGAAACAGACTCCACAATCAGTGAGACTGTAAAGTAGGTATGTTCGTTCAGCGCTGGGCAGCACGGGGGGGTAGTCCCACCAAAGTCGTGTGCGCATGACTTGGCAGTTCGCTTCAAATTTATACAGTCAAGTGTTACATATACATAGAGTTTCGCAATATGCCTATACATAGGCATGATCTATCCCCACTTCATATTAAAATTAGTTCCAAGAAGTCATTTCCCTAAGTTCTTCCCAACTGTGCCTTGCGCAGTGCCTCCTCTTGGCGGTCATCAGGGGTCGTGAAGATGAAGGCTGTATGTCTTCTTCGCGATGACCCCTTAACCTTATGTCCTTGTGTAGACTCAGTTGCTCCTTGGCATTTATCCAAATCACAAGGCTGGTTCTTGGGGTCGACTTCTGCTTCTTATCAGGGACTATCTCTTGCTCCAGCCAGCCTCAACAATGCAAACGTTAAGCATCACCTCTCGTCCCCTTGGGCCATGTCTACCTCTATTGAAATTTCTTTAACTTCATTATAAGCTAGGTAATTATGAAACAGTTTCTATCTACATCCATATATCTACTATATCTACTAAGGTTCCTTTGGCTCCCCGTCTCACTTTGACATTTATAATGTTTTTATATTCTTCTAGGGAATAATGGAAGAGCTTTGTAAGGGTGTGAAAAAGGGTTTATGTTTAAGTTGTTTTCCAGGCACCCCAAAGGTTCAGCAACCTATAGACCAGGTTGGCCCAGATGCTGCAGTATTGCTTGTTTAAAAAACCGACTAAACAAAAAACCCCAAACCATACTCCTACTATTAGCCTGTGGCTTTAGGGCTTTTTAACCTTAAACTGAGTTGAGCTTGGCTTCAGCAGTAGCCTAAGGAATCGATCCCTAGCTGGTAAGGAGCAGTCATTCCTCCAACATGGTATCAGTCCAAGCCCAACCTGGGCTTCTGCAGCTCTGTGCTGGTTGGCAGAGCCCTGGTGCAGAGTACAGCAGAAGTGAGAGCCCTCTGCAAAAATGCATAGGAGCCGCGTGGCCCACGTGGTCTTGTCAAAGTGTTTTTCCCAGAGGCGGTTTGCTGGACCAGTGTGGGAGCGTCAGTATCCCACTCCCTTGGTCCTGGCTGGGGAAGCTTGTTGCAGCTCAGTAATGAAAGCTGATTTCTTCCAGTGACATTGCTGCCTCATTTTTTCCTAAGTTAATGAGCTTGTAGTTTTTAATTAGACATAAATGGTGGCTGTCATGTCTTGCTTGTTTGTATCTTTTCATCCTGCTTTAGTAATTCCAAAAGAAGAAAACTGTCCTGGTTTTGACTGGGATAGAGTTAATTTTCTTCCTAGTAGCTGGTATAGTGTCATGTCTTGCATTCAGTATGAGAAGAATGTTGAGAACACACTGGTGTTTTCAGTTGTTGCTGAGTACTCTTTAGACTAAGTCAAGGATGTTTCAGCTTCTCATCGCCAGCCAGCAAGAAGGCTGGAGGGGCACAAGAAGTTGGCACGGAACACAGCCAGGGCACCTGACCCAAACTGGCCAAAGGGGTATTCCATACCATGTGATGTCATGCCCAGTATATTAAGTGGGGGGAGTTGGCCTTGGGGGGGGGAGAGGGGAATTGCTGCTCAGAAACTAACTGGGCATCAGTGGGCATTGTGCATCACTTGTTTTGTATATTCCAATCCTTTTATTATTATTGTCATTTTATTATTATTATCATTATTAGTTTCTTCCTTTCTGTTTTATTAACCTGTTCTTATCTCAACCCATGAGTTTTACCTTTTTCCTTCTGATTCTTTCCCCCATCCCACTGCGGGGTGGTGGGGAAGAGAGCGAGCAGTTGTGTGGTGCTTAGTTGCTGGCTGGGGTTAAACCATGACAAAAACAAAAGGGGTAATTTACTTCTGAAGTCAGGCAGCAGGGTGGGCAAAAGTGTATCCAGAACTACTGGTTTTGGCCTAGCCTGGTGTTTTGGTTACTCTCTGTGAAGGTATCCAGAAGTGCAATTCATTCATTTGACACTACTTTTTATGTGGGCAGCATGGGAGTTTCAAGAGCTATTGAGAACGCCTTCATTGAAAGATGGTGTTCAGAAGTCAACACATCCACCTCTGTCCCCTCCTTCCCTTGATTTTTAGGAGTTTCTTGCCCATTGCTTTTCAAGACAATTTGGCTAGCCCTTCCCGTGAGGGAGGGAGACATGTAAAGCAAGACAGCTGGGATGGCTTTTGGAAAGAGTGGAGAGGTGGGTTGAGGAGTTATGGAAGGAATTGAGGGGTGGCAAACTGAAAAGGTGGTTTTGGGAGAGAAAGTGAGTCAGTGACTCCCTGTTAGCAAAACTACTGAAAATGACATATGGCATCTCAGGAACATACTGCTGTGGTCCAGCTACCTGCAGAAAGGACATGTAGCTTCCAGCAAGCAGGGGTTGTGGTGTACAACATCCAGGGCTGTCCACAAATCTTACTACTTCAGAGGGTTTAATTTTCCAGGGGGGAACTGAGAATCTTTGGGGCCTTATTTGCAGTGAGTCCCAGATGAGAGAGGTGGTAGAAGTGCAGGCTGAGAAGTAAGTGAGTAACACAGTTTTGTTTTTCAGGCTGGCAGCCTCGATGGTTTCTTCTCTGTGGTGGCATCCTGTCCTATTACGACTCTCAGGAAGATGCCTGGAAGGGTTGTAAGGGAAGCATCCAAATGGCCGTGTGTGAAATTCAAGGTAACTGAGATACTGTAACACTTAGCTGCACAAAGTTTGTCCATTAATGTTACATTCAAGATGAGCTATTAGGCAGCTTGATTTGTTTCGTATCTATTTGTAAGTAACTCAGTAACTTGATCTATATGCCAGTTTTTACTCTACAGTATTTTGAAAATCCAAGAGAGCTGCAAGCCTCTAATGTAATGGGTATTCTGCATGCAGGTGGGTCACTGTTTTTCATGAGCCATGGTGGAACATCATACATCTTCAAATGACTCTTCATAAGCACAAAGCTGAAGCTAGAAATATGAATAATAAACTTCAGCACTAAGTCTGCTCACTCATATTGGATTACTTGCCACATCTCTGAGGTTCAGTTATGGGCTGGAAACCTGAAAGAGAGGCTTGCCAGAAGAGGATGCCCTGTCCATAAAGACTCCCAGATGATACTGTACTGATCACAAAACTGCCTTTCATAGCCTTTTGTCCCACAGCTGTACACATGTGTGTCCTGTCTATTCCCTAACTCAGAAGAGAAGTCATAAAACGCCAACAGGGCAAGTCTGGGGCTGTAGATTCGTCCTCTTTCATTACTGTTTGGTCTGTCACCTAACATATCTGTTGGGATATGTATTTGGGCTGGGAAGGGCTGAGGGACTGGTCTGAAATCTATGTTGCTTCTAGTTCATCCTGCAGATAATACACGAATGGACCTGATCATCCCAGGGGAACAATACTTCTATCTGAAAGCAAGAAATGCAGTTGAAAGGCAAAAGTGGCTGGTTGCGCTAGGAACGGCCAAAGCCTGTCTGACCGACAGCAGGACACAAAAGGAAAAAGGCAAGAACACCCTTTTGCTGGCACATATTGTTTGCTTTTTATTTCCCCATCCTTACTCTAGCAGATGTACACACAAAGATGACAAAATCCATACCTGAACTCTGTGTCCAACCTGTGTTTCATGTCTTTGGTGCCTCTAAAAGCCAAGCCATGTGAAAACTCTAGCTAGAAATCTCAGGTGTTAACTCTCAGTGCAGGGATTTGAAAACTTTGGCTTTTCCTTAAAATACACTGTGTGTAATTTGAAAGCCATGTGCTGATGGGTTCTGCAAATACAAGGAGTGAGTAGTTACTGGCTGCGGGTCACTGGGATGCAGACTGTGCATGAAGGTAAGACCCCCACCTGTGCAACCGTCTTAGTATGATGACCCAGCCTCTCATACCAGTGGTTCTTGAGCTTTGGAGTTCCTCAGACCCTTTTCTTCCATGTTCTAACTGGGCTGTGCACTTGTGCACTTCAAGAATCTCTTGGCAATTGAAATAAAGGTTTGCAATTGGTTTTAAATGTGCATACTAGCATTCAGAAACTGAAATCTGATCATGGTCAGGCTATGAAAATTAATTCACTTACCTCTTTGCTTTCACCAACAATCTCACTTTCACTTGAGGGCTTGTAAGCCCTCTTCCTTACAAGCATGGTGTTATTTGTGAGTCAGTGTGAGACCTCATGCCTTAACCTTGCTTAACCTCAGCACGATGACTATGCAGAAGATGGAAAACCAGCAAATTATTTTTAATATGTCAGCGATCCTGAGCAAATGCAGGGGAGCAGGCACTTCCTTTCCCTGAGGTGAGGAATCACATCTCCTCTTAGCCTTATGTGCCTCTTCACCATGCTTTGCATCTACTGGTTCAAACCAAGTCAGAACTGAGCAGCAGATGCTGCTGTAGGGTCCTACACAAAGTGGGGATCTGATGCGCAGTGCAGAAACAGAACAAAGTTATATCTATAAACTGACATACAGTAGCACAGGGTGGAAATGCTACTCGTGTATTTGCAGAACTAAGCCATGTTAGTCTTACTAACAGACAAATTAATTTATTTTGTAATTCTAGGACTGTAATGTCAAAAAATTACTTCTGAAAAATCTCAGGGTGACTGTTAGTTGTATCTGGATTAGTCTGCTCAGTTCTGCACTCTCCAGTACAAGAAACATATGGACATACTGGAGTGAGTCCAGCAAAGGGCCACTAAGATGATTAAAGGAAATATCTGATGGGAGAGCATAAAAAAGATGGAGCCAGACTCTTCTCAGTGAATGGACAAGAGGAAATGGGCATAAATTTAAATACAAGCAACTCTATTGAGACATAAGCAAAAATGTTTATATTATGAGGATGAGGAAGCACTGAAATAGGTTGCACAGAAAGGTTGTGGAGTCTCCATCCTTGACAATGTTCAAAACCTGACTAGACATGGCCCTGAGTAACATGCTCTGTCTGACCCTGCTTTGAACAGGGGAGTAGGACTAGCTGGTCTCCAGAGGTTCCTTCCAACCTCAATCATTCTATGATTCAAGGATATATATTAAATTAATCCCTTTGTGTTGGACAGGATGTGTCTTTTCCCTCCAGTGTTTTCTACTCAGAACCCTGATCTTTTAATTCACAGTGTAATTGTTTGCACCTTAAACTACTTAGTGGGGAAAAAAAACATGGTATGTAGGGGTTTCCTCCTATTTAAAAGGCCTGTTAAGGTCAAGTGTTGTGTACTTGCTTTTCTTCTGTGTCCTAAGTCTAGGAACATACTGTTCCTGTCTATGATGGTAAATAACAAAACAGTGTTTTACCTGTCAGGAGCATAATTTATGGCCAATCCAGCTCATCTTTTTGAGTTGATAGAAAATGTTTTGAAATAAGGAAGTACTGATTGAATTAGGTTGGATATTACTATTTCAGCAACTTTCCAAAATCATATACTGCAAGATGGATGCAATAAATTTAAGTCTTTTTTCATTTCACTTTTAGAGTTCACTGAAAACACAGAAGCCTTGAAGACTAAAATGTCTGAACTTAGACTGTACTGTAACCTCCTTGTTCAGCAAGTGCATAAAACGAAGGAAGCCAGCATTTCTGGTGTATCAGAACCAGAGGTACAGCTTTATTTTTGGTGTAGACCATGTCTGTAAAGTCATGAGCATTGTGAACTTTTCTGGTTGGCCAATGTAGTATTCACTCACAGTTACTTAATATTTGTCCTGGGTTCAGCTGGGATAGAGTTAATTTTTACAGGAACCTGGGAGGTGGGGGCATAGCCGGGGCAGCTGACCTGAACTAGCCAAGGAGCTATTCCATACCATGTGCCATCATGCTCAGTATATAATTGGGGAGCGGGCGGGGGTGCTCTCGACTTTCGGTGGGGGAAGTGGCGGAGCACCGGGTCCCAGGTGGTGAGCAGTTGCACTGTGCATCACTCTTTTTGTATACTTTTTCATTAGCGCCGTTGTTGTAATTTCTTTGTGTTTGTCCCAGTAAACTGCCTTTATCTCAACCCTCGAGGTTCCAGGTTTTTCTTCTTTTCTCTCCTCCGTCTCCTCCCCATCCCACCGGAGGGGGCGGGAGGAGTGAGCGAGCGGCTGCGTGGTCCTTTGGTACCGGCTGGGCTGAAACCACGACAATATTGCACCCTCTTTCTGCAGAGAACCAGTAGGAAATAATGTACCCACACAACAGTTCTTGTTTAAATGGAGTAATACTGTATTGTGGCAAATAAATTCCCTGTGTCGGGGTAGCAAGTAGTGAGATGAGATATGGTATCTGTGATGTAGATAATCACATCACTGTAGGTGATCATGTGTATATAGTGGATCAAAAAAGTGAAAGATTTTTTATAAAAAAGATAACTTGCAAGAAGCACACACTTGTCTGCCCCTGAGTAATTAATATCCTGCTCAGCAAAACACTTCTCGGCCAAAACCCTTAAAAGGTCAAGAAACAATGCAGACCACAAAAAAGCAAAATTACTAGAAAGAACTGCCTGATTAACCTCACTTAAGTTAAAGTTTCAAACTTTGCAAATCTTCTTGACCAAAGAAGCCTCATTTAAGAGGGGTCTTCTAATGACAGTGATCTGCCCCTTGCTTTGAGAGAGAAATGCATGAAAAGGGATGCATGTCACTTGCTAGAGAGGCTGGTGTGGAGTTCCAGGATGCTTCCCACTGGAGAGATGGGTCTTCAGGTGCAGGACAGGCAGGCAAAACACCTGAAGTTAATCATTTGTATGTCCAAATCATCTCTGTAAAGATACCTGGTAAACTGTTTATGGTGAATTAACAGACAATGCAGAAGCACGATGTAGTGTGTAAATGACTAAAAGGCACTGTTAGAACTTGCAGCTCACAGGTGCTGAGAACAAACAAGTAATGTGGTGTTTATCCAGCTCATAGTTCATGCTTCTGGGGGAAAACTCACTTTCCCTGATCTTACTGGTATTTGACTGGAAAGATTTATTGCTAAAAAAGCATTTCAGCATCAATAACTGCACTTTGCAGAGATGAAGGGTATTGTGGCAATGTGATATTTCATTCTGCCTGTTTTTCAGCAATTTTTTGTTCATAGGATTTTTGAAATTATTATCTGCAGATCATTCTGTATCTATTTATTTTGTTTACTTTTCATTTTTCCTGTCGGTGGTGTCTTTTGGAATGCCATTGTTGAATACATCAAGGCTTAGTATTTAATACACTTTTAACACCAGAATAAGTGACTTAAGAGGCATTGCTTTTAAAATGCAAGCATACTGAGTTTGTTGCAGTGAGAGGCTGACAAGAGTGGTAATGCTGTGAGGGGGCATAGCCCGAGTAGTATGTGGTGCCAGTTCTCTGAGCAGCTGACACATTGCATTTTAATACATGTTTAACAGAAATCATGGCTGTAGCAGTTGTGGACTTTGCAGACATCAGTTGCTCCAAACTGATCTTCTGTGGTGAGTCCATTTCTTCCAATTGGTTTCTCCCCACAGAGAGAGATTGATATGGGAGCTCTCTTAAAATCAACATGTGACACCTTCCTGAAGACTCTTGAAGAATGTATGCAGATTGCAAATACTGCCTTCACTTCTGAGTTATTGCATCAGACCCCACCTGGATCCCCACATTTAGCGGTCCTCAGAACGAACAAGGTAATGGCCAGTATCCTCTTCTCTCAGTCTTGGCATGGATGCTAAGGAGCCCTTTTGTAAAGTAGCATTTCTAGAAGTAGGGAATGCATTTTTACCCATATTATAATGTGTAGTCCCCTACTGGATGTACTCTGCTATTTCTTGTGGTTTGCAAGTGAGGTAGGGCCAGTTTTTAATAAGCAGTGACCAGTCTTTTAACTTTTAATGACGGGTGAAAGTTATTAAGCATTAACTTTCAGGGCCTGCTCCAGCTGCAGACAGTGGTGTTTCAAAATACATTGACTGTATGGCAAGTTGTGGGAGCTCACAGCAATTATTACTCTTCTAAGCTACTGCAGCATCGGAACTCTGGTAATATGCCAACACTAGCTGATGAGCTTATCTTTTTAGTGACAAGGGCGTTTTCTTGAATCCTGGATCCACAACTACTTAAGCAAAACCGGAGCATCTCTGGCAAACAGCAGATTAAGGTGTATGTAGGAAGGCAGATACATCACTGCATCTGGGAAGTGAGATTACCTCACCATATCTGGTATCTGGCCTCACGTTTCTTCTGTTTTCTCATATTTTTTTTCTTAAGTAAAGAAAACATCATTGCAAAGAAAACTCTCTGCCTTGTTTCTTTTCCACATGCTGTATGGTGTCTCACTTGGGACTTGCTAGCTAGCTTCTGAAAGAAGTCTCCTGGTTTTCGTTTTTTGTTTGTTTCTTTTCAATATTTTAATGGTGTAATGTAACGGTGTAATAATGTAGCACCTTTTTCACGTTTGTCTGTATACAGCCTCCAGGTCAGAGAATTAGTGAGCGTATGCTTAGCTTTTCAGCTTTTTTGCTGACTCCAACTTGTGTTTAATAAAATGTGAAGTGTGAGAAGCGTGATACGGTCTTCTTGCTTTAAAGAATATTCTCCCTCTCCACTTATCTTACAGATAAAGCACTCTGTCTTGTCCAGTCACACCTCAATGGAAAGGTATAATAAAAGTCTTTACTGTAAATCTGTTTCTAATCTGGTTTTGGTAGTGTCTGTTCTTTCTGATTTTTTTACTCTAATGTTACTAGTACTGGATGGAGGCAGAATCTGAGCTGTGTACTTGGAAGCAGACGCAACAAAAGGGAGCTAGCTCACCCCACTTCATCTCACTTCTTTAGCAGCCCTTTCCCTTTTCTTTTTCTCAGCCACCCACTTGGTGAATTACTGGTCAGTCACCAGCCAGCTCTTTCCACTTCAGTTCTCTTTCCTGCATCTTAGGTTCCACTCCATAAGCTCATAAAATCATTGATGGAGAGCAGGCTATGATTTGTAGAGTAGAAGGCAAGGGTATATATTTTAAAGTACTAATGAGGGGATATTCTTTTAGCTACAATACCTGTCTGTGATTTTCTTTTTTTGTAATCAATTGTATATTTTATTATGTCTCTCTTTAAAAAAGGTAATTGTAAATATAGTCAAACTCTGTAAACTGAGGTTGAATTGTTAATCCTACTTGCTGCAAAGAGCTGCCTGGTTCCTTTTATTATTTTAGACAAGTTCTTTTGCTCAGAGCAGCTTGTGACAGCCTATAATTTCTGTGAACTATCTTTCTGTTATTTTTATTTGTGTGTTTTCACAGGAAAAAGCTTACCAAGCAATGTTTTATACACTAACCATTATTCTTTCCCTTTCTTCAGGCAGATGGAATTAAATCCCTGTGAAAATGGCTCTGTAAAAGGAGAAATCAACCATCAAGAGCAAACCCTTATTAAAAGTGTGGAATGTTTAAACCTGGAAACAAATGAGGGGAGCAGTGATGTTTCTGTTGAAGATCACATAACAGAGGATTTGGCAGGTAAATATATACACTGTCTTTTATCCAGAATCATTACTCTTTAAGTGTAAATGGAGGGAGGTGTAGTCTGCCTGTGAGAGCGCTGATACCTTGCTTCCCAGGAGAGGGAATGTCAGTGTATTTTAGTCTGATATCTGCCCATTGTCAAGCCTTGCCAGCATAGCTCCTGCCCTTGTTGGTAGCTAACTTGGGACTGAAAGGGGAAGGAAATTAAAAATTCTTTTTTGGACAAGTGGAGGCTCCTCTAGATGCTGATTGACATGCATAACAATACAGCCTGGCAGAGTTTGGGCTCTTCTTGCACTGTGGACAGACATATTTATTCCCAGAGGGCCCCCTCCGCTGGGAATGCTGGCACCTCTGCTAGTATGTAGGGCTGCATTGTCAGAAGGGGGACATTGAAGCTTTGTGTACTGTCTGGGAGGGGTTGACCTTGTAGTCCCTCTTGATTGCTCTGACAAATCTTTATGGAAAATTAACCCTTTTTCTGCAATTAAGAGTATACTAGAAAACACCTTATTTCTTCCATTACCTTAGCAATAGCATGAAACTTAGATTTGTGTGTGACTTCAGTAAAACACTGTTGAACTAATTCAGTATAAAATTCCATCCAACCTAGCTATATTGTTAAGGGCTGCTGAACTTAATTTTGGTAAGTCTGTCCAGATAACATATGATTTCTGCTTGTCCTGTTGAATGGACTGTATCTATCTTGAACAGTAGCTTTCTCTGCCTGGCTGTTATTCCAAAACATACGTATGCAGTCAGTGAATCAGCTGAGGATTTTAACCCCAAGTTAATGAACATGGTGAATTTGCTTTTACTTGGGTTCTCTTGGGAGTTTTTCCCATTTCTGGTGTTGTGTTGTGTAGCATGGCAAGTCCCTGCAGAATAACATGCACGTGTCACCATTTAGCATAATACCTCCAGAATACAGTGCTAAAGAAAAGAGAGCAAACTAATTCAAGTCAGGTTGTTGGTATCATTTAGCTGCTGAGGTTGTTCCTGTGCAAAAAAGAGAAAAGCCTGTTCCGTCTTGGGTACACACATTTTTGTCGTAGAGTTTTTCTGGCAGTATGGAATGGAGTAGGATGTGCAGTGCCATCTGTATGGGGTGGGCTGACCCAGCCAGCCTGGGGCTCTGTCTTGCCAATGGCTGTATTTGCCTGCCCCCTGTGAGCCCAGGAGCTCTTCCCTCCCTCGGATACTCTTCCCTCCCTCGGATACTCTTCCCTCCCTCTCCCCTTTATTAAGAGCAGTCAATCTTTAAAAACACTCAAGCACTCAAGTCCCATAAGAAATTTCTGTTTGACATTTAGGGCTTACAGTGTTTGAGTTTGAAATTTCAGAGGACCCCAGGCTTTCTGCATAGCACTCCTGGGGAGTCACTGCAGACTTGGGCTGTTTCTCTACTCACCAGCCCATGTGTCTTGGTAAAGGACAGATCAGTGACATCCCTCAAACTCTAGTTCCTTAGCAGAGTCCCTTTGCTTGTGAATGAGGCATGGTCAGTGATGGCTGAGGCCATTTTCTTCTGTGCTGAGGATAATGGCTGAAGTCTCATTGCTGTTACTGGGCGCGAAGGGTTCTTTTTTTCACCCGGCACCAGGCTTATGCAGTGGTTCTGCAAGTAATAGGGACTGCTGCAAGCTTGCTTTCAGACTTCATTTGGAGGAAGAGAGTTCCTTGCAGCTTGATCCCTTCAGACAGAAGCTCAGTTCCACTTCAGATCTATAATCCTCACTGGCACTTGAAAGTATTCCTTTCCTGAAGAGACAGGTTCCCTGGGAAATATTGGATGCTAGTTTGACAGTCTGGCAGCAAACTGTGTAGTAGCCATGGCTTGTACGCTGCAGATGCTGTGAATATATCATTTTTGCTTCTTGACTTGTTCTCTGCAGTTCTCCATGAGGTCAGAAGGTCTTACCATGCATGGGATCTATAAGACACTGTCTTCCTTTGGAGGTGCTCATGTAGTGCTCTGTGTATTTGAAACAGATGTGCTTGATCCCAAAGAAGAAATAAAGTAGACTACAGCAGGGAAGAGGCACCTGGATCTTCTTCTGGGAAACTTTAAAGATATTCCTACAAATCGGGGAGAACATAGCAGCCTTTGATAATCATAGCAGTATTCATCTAAGCAGCCAGTTTACTTACTTATCAGAAGGAGCAAACAAGTCACTATTATTCTTTTGCTTTTGAAAATGCACTATGCCACTTTATCAGCGCTGGGGAAGTTACAGCCATCTGACAAGTAATCTTTCTTTCAAGGAGATGGGTCTACTCCCTGCTGCACCCAATCACTTCTTCAATGCTCTTCTCTCATAAGGCTGTCCTCGCTGAGGATGTGTGGGCTCACCTGCATTGGAGCCTGGTGCTTGGTCTGTCTGATTAAAAGAAATGGGGAGGGGACTGGTTGAAATGTGGTCTGAGCACCCAACAGACCTGTGGTGTGAGAGTCATGGTGCTGGCAGGGAAACTTTCAAACTTGCATGATCCAGATATCCAAGTGCCTTCCTTCAAATAGAAAGCATCTTGATGAACAGGAATAACAATATGGGTATGTGGCTGTTTTCTTTTTCTATTTTTGTTTTTCTTCTGTTTCCTATAAATGTAAGGCATTAAAGAAGATGGAGAGAACAAGCTGCAAGCTGTAGAAAGCTGTGGTGCCCACAAGTTGCTGCAGTCCGAAACGAATTCTTTAAGTGGATTGACTCTGTGTGAGGAAGACAGAAATGAAAATGATTCTCCTACCTTCTTCAGTGTCATGAGCAATAGGTAGTACAGATTTCAATTAAAAGGATTATTGAAACTTTGTTAAGCCTTTAATTGACTCATTTTTAAGACTCTTCTGTCTGTAAAGCTGTATTTGCTGAGATTATTTAACACGACTGCATACAGCACAGTAATCGAAGAAGATATCCTTTGTAGAATTAGCTGTACAGAGTGGAGTGGAAGGTTTTTTCCTTGTTTGTAATTGCAGGCCTTGCTTGCAGACCCTCAAATGTGTATTTTCTGCAGTCATTTACTTTAACCTAGTGAAACAAAAGCCATGCTGGTGGTTCAATGTATATAGATTTGACTTCTATGCAAGTGAAGTGGGCATAAAATGTAATTTTGCCTTTAGAAGTTGCACAAAAGCAGTTGTTAAGGTAACAATCTCTTCTGCTTGTCCTGGACACCAGGTTCAGTGATATTGAACTTCGGGAGGAGGAGGGCATACCAACAGAAGAGTTTCTGGAGTCATGTTACGCAATTGTGCCCGTTCTTGGTAAGCAGCTCCTTCTTTTCTTCTGGCTCCTTTTGACTGCTGCCAGCTGTGAGAAAAGGTGGAGCCATTGGTTTGGAGAATTCGGTTCTTTGCTAAACTGATATAATAGAAACAGTCCCTATCAGCAGAATCAACTTGACTGGTAGTGAAAGATGTTTCTCATTCCTTCGCTTTATAGAGGATCCACTCTCATTCAGATGGGACCCACGTATAAGCTGTCTAAAAATCTATGGGTCTATCTGGAACAGCGGTTTCTTCCCCTCAAAAGAGCAGCATGGATGCCCTACACATCCAGTACAGCTGACAGCACACCATCAGCTGTACTACCTATTTGATTTTTCCAGACTTCTACCTCCAGCCAGTGCAGCCCCCCACCTGCTTGACCCCTGCATCTAACGGTGGATGTGAGGTCCCTGTGAGCATGCACCCTTTTGAAGAGTTCCAAATTGTAGGTCAGTGTATTTTAACACTTGTGCCAGCTGAGGTGGATTGGTTCTACCCCGAAGACAGACTTCAGTTTATGTTGTTCATTCAGTATTCTCCTGCCATTTAGAAGGGTTATTAAGAAAGTAAATGAAATTAATTGTTTCTAAGACATGAGGACTGGAAAAAGACACAAATTAAAAATATGGCCCTTTTTTTTTGTTCTAGACAAGCTGGGACCAACTGTTTTTGCTCCTGTTAAAATGGATTTTGTAGGTAACATCAAGGTAACAGCTTATTTTTAGCACTGATTTTTTTTTTTTTTTTTTTTTTACTAAATATCTATTTTAGGCACTAAAGCTCATGAATCGTTGTTGTAGGAGTCAATACTGGAAGGCTATTTAATATTTGGTAATGTTACCATCTGTCAGATCAGAATTCTGAAATGTCCCTAATTCTGTTCCTACAGTATATGCTGTGTTTAAATCCAGTTGTTGTGTGCAAACTTATAAAATACTTGATTGACTGCCAGGTAAAACATCTGTTACACCTAATGAATATGACTTTGATTCTAAGCTGGATAGGTTGTACATCATGATGTGATGGTAGCAATATTGACTTTAGATGGTAAAACAAATGGAGGAGGAAAAAAAAAAAACACCTTTCCTCAACCAAGTAGGAGGAAGTTACTGCGTTCAGAAGCAGCTTCTCAGCAGGTCGGGGCAGACCCTGCAGCCTCAGTTCTTGTTCTGGAAGTTCTTCCAGCTCAAAGTCTGAAAAGGTTTGAAGTGCTGCTTGTGAGATAAGATGTATTCATAGCGAGACTTTTCATAGCTTTTCTTTAAAAAAGAAAAAGAAAAAAAGAAAAAGAAGAAAGAAAAGCAAAACATATCTTCTGAGTGTATGGCAAGGAACATTGCATACATTCAGATTTGTTTGGTGCAAAGTAAGACAGGTATCCGCTTATCTTACTGAAGGTAGCCACTAAAAGACTGAAAATAACAAGAGAGAAGAATGTTATTTAAAAAAGGAAAACCTTAAATGTTTATTGTCAAGTGATAGGCAACTGTTCCTTTAATGTAGAAGAAGAATCTGTTTATCTGCCCCTTATATATTTTCTCTCTTGTTTTTGTGAGGAGTTGTGTATAACAAATTTGGAAATACATTAAAAAGCTTAAGCATGCTGATGACTGCTAAGTGTAATTGAGAATTTGCAGCTTAGCAGTTGTCAGAAGGTAATCTTGTTTGTACTTGAAGTTCGGGGCAAATGGGACTTTGCTTGGAGAACGGGGTGACTTAGCTCCTTTCCACCAGTGTGGAGGATGCCATGTGAACCTAAAGCATTTTGTAAGACAGAAGTGGTAGGTTCCATGTAAAATTTTGACTGAGGTGCCTTTTTTTGGTTGTGTTAGCCAGATGGCTAGCCAGATATGTCTGGGTTGGTGTCCAGGGAAGGCATGCCCAGTGTGGCAGGGCAGCCGTGCCGTGGGGAGTGTGGGACTTGGTTGGGGATCTGTGGTATGCCTTTGCGGGGAAGAGTCCTGGCAAATAGGTGGTATTTATAGGATGGGTCACTGTTTTTAAAAGCCTAAAGCCTCGCCTCTTGTTTATTCCTCCAGAAAATAAACCAGAAATTTATAACCAACAAAGAAGAGTTTGACACCCTTCAGAAGATAGTGCTCCATGAAGTGAATGCTGGTGTAGCACAAGTTAGAAACTCTGCTACGGAGGCTCTTCTGTGGCTGAAAAGGTAATGGCCTTGCATCTACTTAAACTATGAACTGCTGAGATGGATTGAGGGGCCTCTCACCAGTGCAAGCTTAGGTACATGGAGCAAACTGGTTATTTTCCACAGGCTCCATCAATCCAAACTGGCTAGTTTCAAGTTTAATGTGTTGTCTGTGGCTGTATCACTGCAACTTCGCCAAAATGCCTGAAAAAGTGATCGCAGGCAACCTTTTTTTCCCCATAAAAGTGAAATTACAGTGAGTGACTGATCCTGCTGGGCCAGAACATCAAGCAGGTGATTTCAGGCTGCAGCAGAAATGTTTTAGCAAAGAGTTTTTTCTTGGGCTAGGAGAGAGGTTGGAGGAGGTGGCTGCATTTTTTTAATTCAGGTTGAAAATGTCACCTTAATTCTGAGTTTATTGCACTTCTGAATTGTATTACAACTTTGGGGGCTTTGTTATGCTTTGGGTTACTTTGTTATAAACATGGTTTCTTTTTATTTCGTGGGTTCATCCTGACAGAGGCTTAAAGTTCTTGAAAGGGTTTTTAACAGAAGTGAAGAATGGGGAAAAGAATATCCAAACAGCTCTGAGTAAGTGCCAGTTGCTTTATTCTTCATGTGCTTCTGAATTTACATGCTTGGCTATTTTCCTTCTCCTTTAGAACCTGCTTTTTCTCTTCTTCAGTGACTAATGATGCAAGTAATCTCCAAGACATAACTTTTTTGAAAACTGCAGTTTTTTAAAATGGCCATCTTCAGGCACATTACTAGATAACTGGTCAATGTTGATTTAATAGCAGATAAAGATTCCTTTAATTGGCAATTTTTTGGCAAGGGAGACAGTCACATCTTAGGGAAAAAAAGTGCTTTGTCTCATTCCATTTTCTCTACTGGTTTGGAGCAAGAGTGCTCTCAAATTTATAGATGCTGTTGTGTTATTTTTTTAGTTCCTTGTGATATCAGCCATCACTCTTTGAAGTCACCTCTTTGCCAGTGTGGTGGTGAATTGCTTGTATCAGGAAAGAAGGTTTTTTTTCCAAGTACACAATTTCTGACACTTAGTCAGGCTAGTGCCCACAGCAAGCATAAAACAAAATACAAACCCCTCTTAGACTTAGGTTATTCTTGAGTAAGACCCTCTCTATGTCCATGCAGTCTAATGTTACGATAATCCTTCAAAACAGTTTTTTTTAAAGCTTTTTTTTTTTTTTTAGTTTCTTTTAAATAGCTAAGCAGTCGTCTGATAGGATTAGTAAAAAGAAGTACTACACTGAAGCATGTAAGCAGCTCTTGGAAGTGGGACTGTAAATACACTGCTACCAGATGTGGATGTTAAACACCCCAGAAAGTCAAGGCACATATTTGACCTTCTGAGTGTGAAGGCTTCAGCACTGAATTACTTCTTGAATTGCTCTGCCTCCACAGCAGAGCCATGCTGCTGGGTTTTTTTCTCACTTATTCCTTCCCTTTCTCCCCCTGAAAAGCTCTTTCATATCTCTATCACCAGTGCAGCTTTGGTTTACTGTTACAGTTTCTTATTTAGGAGTTACTGTGCTATTCAAATCTCAAGTAAAGATGGGGTATACCTTCTCTTTCTACAACCTCAAATATCAAGCTAATGAAATGAAAATAAAAAATGGAATATTCACCAGTTCTTATGATCTTCTGAGTAGCAAACAACTTTCTAAAGGGATTTGTCTTTACTTGGGATTTAAATCTAAGCAAACTTTTCAACTTCTGGTGTTTTTAGTGTCCCCTATATTTGCTGACAAGGCAGAGAATAGACTTCTCAGTCCTGTTTGCTACACAATACTCTTTTTTCTCCTTATTTTATTGCTCTTATTACTGTATCTTTTCTCACAGATTCTCACTCCTACTGTAAAGTAGAAAAGCTGCATTTCCCAGTCATTAGACTGATAGATGAGGAGTACTTCATATTACAGCAAAACTTGTGGCTGTGTTTTACTGACTTTTTATACTGTTCCAATAATAACTGTCTGCAGTCTTTTGAGCAAATGTCCTAAAGCAGCAAAACAGAGGTTCTCTTTCTTCAAGGTGAACAGCTCAGAATACAATGTCAGATACTTAAAAATTCAGCTGAAGGATGAGCATATGAAATGATGACAGTGACAAAGACTGGGAAAATATGGCTCAAAGATGTTTGGCTTTGTATATAGAAACCTTTGTATATGAAAGTGGAGCTGTCTAGGAACATAAGAAGGGCCTTCATCAAAAGCTACACTCAGGGGCACTCACAATAGAGATCCTGAGGATTATTTTAATAAGGGGCCTGTGCTTTCTGTTCCAATGACCCTCGAAACTTGACCCTCAGATGTAAAGAGTTCTTGGTCAATGCCTGAGCTAACCGCCTTGATTGAGGCTGACTAATGGTCACTTTGCAGGATTGTTTGACCCTGTATATTATATTCTCAGACTTGCACTGAACTGAGAACTAGATAGTAGAAGTGTTAGTCGCAAAGCACAGCTAGTCAAATAAGAATTATATTTGCCTTCCTGACTGTTAGAACACTTACTTGCTGCCAGTGAGTTGAAGGAGATTTGACAGCAGAGCTGAGATGCCAGTGCAAAAATCCCAAATCTGTCATCTCGTTTCAGTCATAACTTTGGTCAGAAACAGTCATTATTTGTATCCAGTGGCAAGAATATATCCTTAAATAGTTGTTTCTAAGCTCTCTGTGTTCTCAAAGTTCTCTTTGTGATGCAGGCTTAAAACTGCCATACATCTATCTCTTGATTAATTTTTGGTTTTTTCTTCCTTTAAGACAACGCTTATGGAAAGACATTACGGCAGCACCATGGGTGGGTTGTCCGCGGGGTCTTTGCAGTAAGTATTTATCTTGGTTGCTGATAGAGCTGGGAGGTCTTGTTAATGTGATCTTACGTTGTGTGTAATTAATAAACCATGTTAAAATTATAAGCATTAAAATGAATATAATCCCTTGTCAGACCTTATTTTCTGGCTGAGGATTGTGGCTATCACTATGTTCAGTATTGGGCTTTCAGGGTGAAACCTGCTTTCTGGAGCCAAAACAGACAGATCATGCTTGAATGCACATTTTTTTTTCATTGTGTGTTTTTAAGCATAGTCTTGCAGGGCTATTAATTGAAGAAATGAGGGTTTGAGGTTGCTTTTTTGAGGACTGCTCTCTATTTGGATGTGAGCATCCAAGAATGGTTAGTGCGGAGTGTGTCAGGGAGTTGAAGTAGAATATTTTGGCTAGAGGAAATGGTTTATTTTTGTCCAGTCTGGCAGCTCCCCCTCGTGTCTGTCACTGGAAATTATCACTGAAATTGAAAAAAGAGCCTCATCGAGGCGATCGTGACAGACTGGGAGAAACAGAAATGTCGGGGAAGGCTTTTTAAAGACTGTCTTGAGAATGGGACTTCGATGTTGAAGTGTGTGACACTGGGGTTGGGATCTCCCCTAACAAACTGTACTTTATTTGGGGTTTGTATTTAATTCACTTGCTAAAAATCAGACCTCTCTGAAGATGTCTCAAACTGGGGATCTACATAGAGATAATAAAAAAAAAATAATATATATATATTAGTCTCCCTGTCAGTTCAAAATCTTAACATATGCACATACGCATAAATACGTTAAAGCTATGCAATCTTAAGCGCAAAGAGGGATGTCTTAGAATGTCTTAGAAGTTTTTTTCATGGCTTTAGTTTGATTTCTTTTCCTGTTCTGCTTTGCAAATCTAAAAGCTTTGGTTCCTCTCCCAGTTAGCTTTAAGGGCAGCTCCAACGTACGAAGACTTTGTGGCAGCTCTGTCTGTAGAGGAGTGTGATCCTCAGGAAGAAACATTTTACAAAGGAATGCAGAGGGACCTCAACATTTACTTGCCAGCCATGGAAAAGCAGCTAAATATCTTGGACACTCTCTATGAAGTACATGGTTTGGAGTCAGATGAGGTGGTATGACTACAGCAAGACCGTGTCTTAAAACTTCAGGGACTGTGTCTGTTAACAAAGATTTCTTTTGTTTTGGGTTTTTTTGGACATTTTTTCTGTTCCTTGTATCTTTTCACGTGGGAAGGGTGTTGTGACTGTTTTGGGGGAAGGGTATGTATGATTTTTATTTTTTTGTTAATGCTTGCTTTGTGTTTAAATGCAGAGGTACTGTTTCTCTTTGGGTCATAACTATGTCGGTGATGAATGTTTTTGACTGTTTCTCTCCTGCCTGTGCATGTCCTCTTCTCTTCACCTTATAAAAGTAACAGAGCAGAATTTGGCCTTTGCTCCCGTACCTTAGGAGAGAGCCGTGTGTGGAGTGGAGTCGTTGGGACGTCAGCACGGTGCCCAGGCTGGCGCTGCTGGCTGTGGCTCTCCCATGTCCTGTGCCCACTCCCTGCGGTGGTGTAGGAGGACAGAGGTAGTGAGAGTTATTGTTACCGTGGTAGCAGAAGAGAAGGGCAGCTAAATGCCAGCTTAGAAGGTACGTGGTGAGTTTGTCCCTTAATTTGGGTTGAAGCTTTTTAATGCAGCAGCTCTCCAAATATTACAGAGATCTTCAGCACAGGCGTATGTGGCTGGTGGTCTGAGCTTCCCCAGGAACCAGCCTTTGAAAGTAGGTGTCATGTTCCCTGACCAGCTCCCAGTACATGCCATGTTTTCCCTGTCAGCTCCTGCCAGTAGACCACAAGAAATTTGCTGGCACAGACTGGCAGAGCCCAGCCAGTTTCAACAGTGCTTTACACAAGTAATTGCAAATCATGTCCATCATCCTGGTTTATGAAGGTTTTGGTGGGTTTTTCTATTTTGGGTTTAGGGTTTTCTTAAATTCACACAAAAACGTAATACTTGCTTTTAAATTGAATACAGGTAGCAGTTTAAAAAGCAGATTTCATTAAAATCCTTCCTAGGCTGCCATTATGGGCAGAGACTTCATGAAAGTGGACATGAAATGAGTAGAGCATAGGGGAAGCTAGAATTTGTCACGGAGCCATTACACATCAGGCTAATTACAAACCTTAAAATCTGAAATTATGTAGCAGTGACTGGAAATTAAGAAAGTAAGATTTGCCCTTTTTCCCATCTTGCTGATACAGATAAAAATGTGCTCCTTAACACTGCTGCTGTTAAAAATAATAAAGAAGTCCTTTTAGCTGGCGATACAGTTAAGGACAAAATTCCTAGTTGTGTTGATGACTAGGAGGCTGTCTGTGAATTATTGACTGCCCATTCAAGGCATAAGCGGGTCTCTCAGTGGTGACTTAGGGCTTCAGATGGCTTTGTGCAAAGAGCTGAGTTTAAATCATGTGCAGGAGGAGAGAAGACTGTGCTAATGAGGCACTTAGAATTAATAAATCTTCATAAATATAGAAGTCAGTGTTGCCATACTCACAAAAGCAGTACTGGCTTTTGCTAGGCTAAAAACCATGCTGTCGATAAAGTGAATGTACTGCAGGCCTGCTGCCCTGCATCGCTCTGTGATGGGAGCCTCTCTGCACACCGAATACTTGATCCTTTCTAAAGAGGCTAGTGTTGTGAGCTTTAAGAAAAGCATATGATGCTTGAACAAAAGACCAAATGTCACACTTGGTGTATACAGCAAGGTACCAGGACTCTAATTAGGCATTTAAACAGATGTTCCTGTCACCTTCTCTGAGTTGTGCCTATCAGTAGTTCCTGCACACTCTAAGAGGAATAAGAAGGATGTGGGCGTTTTAGGTTTTTGGGGTTCCTTAATTTAAGTAGTATATATTTATGTTTGAGTACAAAGTCAAAACTTTTGACCAAAGCTCCATTCAATAATTTCACTACTTGCAGTGCTAAGAATGAAGCAGAGAGCCTTTGGGATTCGGCTGTCTGCTTCCTGTAAGCATGAACGCAAAGAAACCACCCCTGTAGTAGAACAACCAACTCTCAACCCTGACTTGGTTTCCTCAAGGTTTTCAGCTGTTATGTGGGAAAATGCTGTAATAGTTTTTAGCTGAATGGTCTGGGAAGGCGATGGAGACCACATTTCCACAGAATATCAGCTGGGGTATGGGGAGAGCAGAAGGAGATCCCTCTTCTCTAGAAATTAACTGTCCGATCATGAAGAAAATTGACTTCCCTTTTTGCTCTAAGGTTTTCCAGTAGCAGGAAAGCGTATTCAGCACTTAAAGTCTTGGAGGTATTTGTGGGGTTTCCATTTGTTTTGTTTGTTTTTGTTTTGTTTTTTAACTAGCGGAGAACCACTGGTTTGTTAGTAGCGCATCAGATCCAGTGTTTGATAGAGAAAGTCGGGAAGCTTTATTTCCTAGGCAGAGAACTTAACAGCTTCATTGGGCCATTAGCTTCAGCAATTACTAACTTCTACCACTCTTCTTTCTTCTAACAAATAGAGAGTGGTCCACATTGCATATCCACTAATCAGCATGGCATCCTGCCTTGGAGCAGGCTTTCTTGTCTTGCTCTTCTGTGTAAAGTTGGTCTTCTGAACTCTGGAATTGGTGCTTGACAACATTCTTAGGAGACTGTGGCTTCAGGGGACCCCTCTGTGCTGGTTGTTAAACAGGGTACTCGTAGAGAAGGAATTGAGCAAAGTCTCCTTGCCTTCAAAACTTGTATTTCACCATGCACTGCTCTTGCAGGGCATTGAGCACTTCTAAGACTTAGGAATGCCGTATTTCCAGTCAAACCACCACTGAGGAAGAAACCCATGCAGCATGTTGCAGAGCTGAGCTCCAAGTTATACCCCTAAGGATGCAACAGACCAGATGACAAAGTGGAAGCAAACACGCTGTGGGAGGATTCGCTTCTTTCTTTTCCTGTGATGTCAGTGTGGCAAGCAGAGAGGACTGCTTTTGATTTTAATAGTTGTAGAGAGCAAGCAACTAACTTTTGGCCTTCAAATTTAGAATTGGAGAGAAGGCTCGGTGTTTTCTGTTTGATTTTTTTGGTTCGTTGATTGGTTAGGGTTGTTTGGGGTTTTGATAATGCCTGGTATTTATGAACAACTGACCTGCATACTGATAGAGGTCCACGTGACTCTCAGATAACAGCACCCTTGCTCTGTATACTTTACATGAACTGCTTTGGTTTCTTAAACTGCACTAGTCCAAAGTTTTTGCGTCCCTTTCCTTTAGAAATGCTTTTGGCTGTTTCCTTCAATGTCTAACAGTTGCATATTCTCAGGGATTTTACTTAGCCATGGCAAAATAAGAGTAATCACAGCCTTACCCTAGGGCAGTAAGGCTGCTTTTTGTGAAATTAGTATAGCTGAGCGTAGAACTCTGATACAGCATATGACACTGACAGTGTCTATCCAGTGTGCATCCTTGCTGAGACATGGTAAATCCCAAAGCAATCTGATAGAAGTGCTATCTAGTACTAAATAATGGCAGTCAGCATATTTGAATAGAGATTATACCCACATCTTTGTCATATAGTGCCATTGGCATTAGAGCAGAGCTCTCAAATAATTTCAGTCGAGTTCTGCTTAGCAATGGGAGGCTTTTATTTATTTTATTTATTTTTTTTTAAATAAACTATGTTCTGGAGCCCCTTCTGCTATTTTAAGACACCATACTCAGTTGCATATTGAAGTTCTGTGACATTACAAATGTAGAATATGAACTGGATACTCAAGTGCTTTAGTGTAAACTTAAGGAGTCATTGAAACATCCCATCTTGACACTGTTGTAATATGGGTCTCCCTTTAACAGATGCACTTAAAGTTAAGGGCCATATACCTTCACTTACAAGCATATACCTTCACTTAACAAGCTTTATGTAAAGCATCGTCAAGATTTAGGTTACAGCTGTTTGTTTTAAAAATGTTTCATAGTGCGAAAAGTGTCACTTCGTTGGCTGAATGTATAAAAAGTATGCCCAAAATGTGCTCCAGTTGTTTGCAGCGTGCTTTGGCAAAGGGGTGCGGACCATTACAGAAAACAGTGTTACTATGTCCGTATGTTGGACCTTCTTATCATTATCACTTCACCTTTTGTGAAAAACTTTAGGGGACCTTAAACTGCCTTTCAGACACCAAAAAAGATCAGTAGCCTGTTCCTACCTGGCTATCTTTCCCTCTTCCCCCATCTGGTCACCACCCCTTCCTTTCCTTCCATTGTCATCTGCTTTGCTACCAGAGCTGTTGCTGTCAAGTGGAAGCATCTCTCCATAAGAGCGCAAAGCAAGAAGTTTTGTAAGTGATACAAATGTAAATGTGGAAAATCAGGCCTGAATTCTTTGGCAGACAGTCAGATGGAGCATGTGCTGCTCTTCTCTGAAGTTTCTCCCTGGTTTGGCGTATTTTGCCAAGAAAAGCCCACCGCTTTGAACTTTTAATTTCACCAATGAAATTTAAATTGGGACACTTCAGACTTGGCAGTTCTACCTATTACAAGTGAAAGCACAGGGGGTTTGTTTTTTTTAATTGACTTATTTCTTTTCTCTTACCTGCGTAGTACAGATAACAAAAGGAGAACAGGGTGGAAATGACTGAATTCGTGCCTCTTTGCTGCATTCTGTAGCCCCTTGGTGAACAAACCCTGCAAACTACTGCATGCTCCAAGCAATATAAAATCACCCTTGTTGCAGAAGGGGTATCGTAGCGCACTTACTGGTTCTGAGCAAGTCCAGGCAGTAGCTGATCCTGCTCACAGTTCATACAAGGATTTAAGCACTTGCTTTGAAGTTAGAACATAGGCGTATGCTTCACTTAAACACGTGCACTTTCCCACTGGCATGCAGTTCTTCAAAATGTGGTCTTTGACTATCATTTTTAATATCCCTTTCTTGGTATAGGATTTCTACCCTCAGATACTCCAAATATGCTAGAGGCGGATTTTACTTTTTTTAATATATGAAACTTCCTTGGTTTTATATCCTGATTTCTGCTTAACACTAAGTTTGTTAACTTTATTTTGCATTGCAGCATTTAGGGGGTCCCAAACTTATCAATTCCTTTATTTAAAGCCATCTTGAAAGTTTGAGATTTATGTCTACTTGAAGCTAAATAAGTAAATTGCATTCCAGAATATGGTGACTAAACTGAAAACCAAAGCAGCTTGCTTTTGTGGTTTCCTTTCCTATTTTCTTTTTTCAAGCCAATTTTGGGCATACATTTTACCAATGTCAAGCTGAACTTGCTGCAAGCCTTGCTTATACGTGCTAAAATACATTACATACATACCGAAATACATTTAAAGATGAAGAGAAGGTATATTGCCTCACACTTTAAATTTACTTAATTCTAAGGGCTTAATTCTAAGGCCCCCCAAATCACCTCATCCAGTGTAAGCATTGCACAGATTGTGCTATCATAAGCAGTTCAGTCCAAAATACTTTGGAGTTTCCAGTCTGCACCATCTCTCAAATCATACAGCATCTGTCTCTTCTTTTGGAGCATTGTTAAGACCTTTGTCAGACTTTTATATTATTTCATTATAATAAACTTATTTAAAATAAGCATGTTTTAAAATCTTGCTTTCTCCTTGCATGGATTTTGTTCCTTTTATTATGATAGAGGTCCTAAAGTGCTCTTCAGGACCGCATCTGTTCTAGGTACTGTGTGAACAGTCAAAAACAGTGAGTTTTTGGTTCACAGAAACTACCTGTATGTATCTTTGTACGAAGAATGTTAACACACATGGAGCCTGTTTTTGATTACGAGAATAAAAGCTGTGTCTGGCATATGGTTGTGGGTCCTTGGCCGGTGTAAATATGTGAAGGCTGTAGTTACAAAAGCCAGTGTGAGAGGAATTAGAATTTTAAAATTGCATGTATTAATTGTCCTTCTTTTGCCTGGACTTGAATCTCTTCTGTAGAGATTTCAAAGACTTCAGAAACTCCTCTGTGGTCATCTGGAGATGCAGATTAAGACTGGGGCTCCTTAATGAATGTGGGTGTAACATCTCCCCTCTCCCTCCCCCCCCCGCCTTTTCTTTCTCTCTGTGTATAAACACAGCGTGGACCTGAGAGCAGATCTGTGATACCCAGTTGTCAGTCTCTAGCAAGGTCAAGTCCCTCTGTTAAATGGCAACATCCAGGCAGAGATCGGTGAAGCGGTGGAGGCATTTTCTCAGCTGGAGAAGAGAGATGAGACTGAGCCCCTGCCTGTGCCTAACCAGCCCTGTGGCAGGGGGAGGATGCACGTGTCCTGTTGCAGCAACAGCAGCACTGCTCAGCTAAAGCTGGCTGTCTCCTGTGAGATACAGGAGACTCTGAGCCCTTCCAATTGCCGCAGGCCCCAGAGCATCAGCTCTGCAAAGGCTGAGAGCTGCATTTCCTTCAGCAAGGGCTGAGCTCTGGCAGGAGCCCCGAACTCAGCATCCTCTGTCTCACCTGCTGGGGCTGAGCTGGTGGTCCCTCAGTGAGGGACGAATAGTTTAGAAGGCCTTCCAGGGCAGAGATCGCATCCCTCTTTCACTGCTCCAGGGTTTTGTTCATCCTCTCTCCTTCCTAAGGAAATGAGCAGGTTATCAGTGGTGTGAGACCCTGGCAGTTTCAGCTGAATAACAACAGCCGTGTCACTAACGCTTTCAGCAGTCCCCCTAAGACACTGTCTTGGCTCTGTTCCATGGGCATGTGGAAATAACTTGGCACATGGGTGAGCCTGGGTGCCGCTGGCGTGAGCTGTCATTGCAGCCGTGGCACAGATTGCTTCGGTGGCTCTCCTGGGGCGTCGGCTGTCCCACAACAAACCACTGAGCCCAGTCCACTGCTTCACCTGGCAGCTCCTCCGAAGCCATGCTGTTACATGTCACGGTTAGATGGGGCTGCTGCTGGGGCAGGGCTCAGTGCTACGCAGAGCTGGCACTTCTGGTGCTGCTCTCTATACTGTGTTATGCTGTGCTAGACAACTGCAGCTCTGCGCACCAAAACAAAGGGGATGTATGCAAGACAGACGTTGAAAGCAGTACAGAGTCTATCAAAACTTCACTCGCGTGCAGCATTATGATGAACTGTTTTCCTTTTGTTGTTTGAAATCACATGGTGCTGTTGTAGCAGAAAGATGAGGTTTCAGCTTTCCATCCAGGCATGCAATAAACAAATTGAACAGATGTCCATTGTCAACAGAGAAGTAGTGACTTGCAACTTGCTACAGCCATGCAGACCAACTTCTTTCCGTTGGTATTTTTGGACCAGAGGAGGACAAGGGAAGTGATGGGCTCCATCATGCATCATAGTATCTGCAGACCTTCCCCATAACTATCAGTACTTTGGCAAAACCCACAGTCTAATGCCTGGAAGCCCAGCTTCTAACCATGAGCTGCAGTATCCACTTGCCAACCAGTACCGCAGTGTCCTATTTTACAGCTGAAACGTGTCCACAGGTAAAGGAGAGCAGAACGTGGTGGCTGTGGCCAGGAGGTCTGCGGCTGTGCAGAAGGACCGTCTGCCAGTGTGAGTCATTAGTCAGCTCTGTAAAATGCTCTGCTCTCCTAAACAGCTGAACACAGACCAGCAGCGCTGCACAGACTAAGAGAAATCCTGTGCACAAAAAGATACCTCCCAGGCAAATGTCTCCTCACTACAACATCCACTAGTCAAAAAACCCAGATCTGTTGCCATTACAGGATCCCAGGTGAACTGCAGAAAGAGCCCCAGCTAAAGCTTTGACAGAGTTTGTGATGTTTTTTAGTAAAGGTCATGGGCTGTGATAGTGGCTGCTAAATTCCTGTCCGCACAGGAATCTAGATCCATGGTTCAAAATAAAAAATGGTGTGCTGAACCTGTAGGGTTCATAGGAACACATAGGTGCTGCTGTTAAAACAGGAAGCTCAAAGAGGACACATTAAAGACTCAGCAATGACCAAAATATCTGTAAATATTTTTTCTTAGGGTTCCTGTACATGGAAAAAGACTATGTTTTCTGAATTTAAGGGGGAAAGGCAATGCAAGCTCACAGCACCAAAGCTTTGACCAATGCAACCAGGCAGAGTGAAACCTTTACTGGGCTGGTTTCTTTTTAGTCCAGCTGGAAACCCTGTTATGCTGGGGACAGCGTGGGGCTGCTGTGCAGTTTTGCTGCCCTATAGGAAATATAAAGCTATTGAGATGCAGAATATGGGACCATAATTCAGTGCTACAGCCTGGATGGAGCACAGGTTCTGAACACCAGTTTAATGTGTTTATGCAAAGCTGTTCCCTGAATCGGAGACATGAGGAGAAAAGTTTTCTTTATCTTTTGAGGACTGGTAGACTAAGTGTCAAGCAGATGTACTAGGACTGAGAAAAGGAAGTGCAGGATGTACTACAGTACGTCAGACACTTTCAGACATTGGTGCAACCAAGCTAAGTGTCTGTCCATCTGGAAGATTTCATCCAAGACGGAACCATGTATTTTTTCCTAATATTGCAATACATTGACCCAAAGATATTTCTTAATTAACGTATATTTATTCTTCTGTGTCTAACACAGATTTTAGATTTGTTTCTTGTGTGTTACCATTAAAAAAACACATCAGCCTGAGAAAGCTTCAAGCTTCCCTTCCCTGCCCCATGAGGAGATGGTTCCCAGCAAAGCTGCAGTAACGGCAGTGCAGGCTCAACTCCCAACATTGAGGATTAGGGAGAAAAGCTTTTCCAAGTTTTGTTGTGTTCTTGCATTGCCCTAACCTTCACCTTTTACCAGCCCGTATTACTTTGCTGGTGTTCTGGCTTGCAAGGTCTGGTAAAATTTCTCCAGGATCTTTGACTGCTTACCCACCGCTTTAGCAAGCCGTCACCGTTAGTGCAGGAGTTTCGCTTGCAGCAGGAGGAGCTGAAATTGGTGGTGATACTCGTGTCCTTCCAGAGCTGTCAGTCAAGGAGTCACTGAGATGCTGCTTCCCTGTCAGGGCCCCCAACAGGTCCTGGTGCCAACCAGCAGCATTTGGCAGCTTTCTAAGTAGGTACCTCACTGCTTCCAGCAAGATGCAGTGATGCGTGGCCTGTGCAAAGTCCTGCAGCGATGCCAAAAAGAGAACAGGTCGCTGTTTTCTCAAACAGATCTGAGACTTCAAATGCATTTGCATCTATTTGTCTTCATACCAGGGCTCCTGCTCCAGCTATGGCTTTCCGCCAAAATAATTTCCAATCAATTTAGCATCTGTTTCCAGTGTTGGTATCGCCAGCTCATCCGTAGTCTTCAGAGACCAGACGTGCCTCACATAGTTTCCTATAGCTCATAGTTTTCCGCTTGCTTTCTTGCTTAGCAGCTGGCACCCAACCTCCTTCCTGCAAGCGAGAGGACGCTGTGCGCCGCGCAGCCCGCGCAGCCTCTGCTGTGTTGCCACCGCGCGCCTACCCCGCTTTCTCCCTAACGTCACGTTTGAGCCGCGGTCTCAGGTATTCAACACTCGCTGAGCCCAAGGCTCCATGTCCCATGCATCGAGCAGCAACCAGCCTTCCCCAAAACAGCAAAACGAGGAGGTTTGCCCCACAGGCAGGACACACCTGTGCGTGGAGTGGGGTGCTGCAGATGTCTCTGTGAAACCCGTGCTCCTCCGGGTGCTGTGGCGGCTGGGAGAGCTTTCTTGCCAAAACCACGGTGGGAGACTGTCCTGGTTTCAGCTGGGATAGAGTAAATTGTCTTCCTAGTAGCTGGTACAGTGCTATGTTCTGAGTTCGGTATGAGAAGAATGTTGATAACACTGATGTTTTCAGTTGTTGCTCAGTAGTGTTTAGTCAAGGATTTCTCAGCTTCTCGTGCCCAGCCAGCGAGAAGGCTGGAGGGGCACGAGAAGTTGGCACAGGACACAGCCAGGGCACCTGACCCGAACTGGCCAACGGTGTATTCCATACCATGGGACGTCACATCTAGTATAGGAACTGGGAAGTGGGGGGCAGGGAATCGCCGCTCGGGGACTGACTGGGTGTCGGTCGGCGGGTGGTGAGCAATTGTCCTGCGCATCATTTGTACATTCCAATCCTTTTATTACTGCTGTTGTCATTTTATTAGTGTTATCATTATCATTATTAGTTTCTTCTTTTCTGTTCCATTAAACCGTTCTTATCTCAACCCATGAGTTTTACTTCTTTTCCCGATTTTCTCCCCCCCCCCCCCCCAGTGGGATGGGGGGGGAGTAAGTGAGCAGCTGCGTGGTGTTTAGTTGCTGGCTGGGGTTAAACCATGACAGAGACCCTCGTCAAGAGCAAGAGGCACGCTCTTCCGTGCAGAGCTTTGTTCTGCTGCCCCTGGCCCTCATGTTGAGGCACCGCCAGTCCTGCGTCAGCAGATGCACCAGCCAGGCACGGGGACCTTCTTGCAGGTGCTTGTCTGTAAGGAGTCGTCCCCTTGTCGGGGACATGCTGAATGTCCCAATCAGACATTGGATCTGCAGGAGGTAGAAATAAACGGACGCCCGTAAAGTTGAAAGCAGATGACCTGTATTGCTAACACACACACATATTTATAATCACATATTCTGCAAAGTCACTGTACACGTGCACAAGCATAAAATATGATTGATTATATCAAGTCTGTACACATGCATAAACATAGGACATAATTGGTTACACCAACTAAAACATGCGAAACTGGTCTCAGTCTAATTGGTCAAGATAAACTGCCAAATTGAGGTTCTTTGTGCCAAGTTCCCTTTATCGTGGAATGCGCACCTGTGTTCTTCTAATTGGCATTTTTCTTTTTTTGTCTTCTTGTTTATTCTGTTCAAGGTCTTCTAAAGGCGTCTGGAATGCTCTTGCGATCGTTATCTAAATGTGTGTCCACAATTCCCCCTTTTTTGTTTTTCGTCAATTAACACCTGCTGTATTGCCCTTTGCAAAGATCTATGAACACAATTAATTAAACACAGTAAAAGCAACATTATACCTAATAAAATACATAAGAATAAAAGAAACCCCGATTTTTAACAAAGATACAAACCAGCTCCTAAGTCCCCATCCCGCAGCTAAATGCTCTAAGCCGAAATGACAGCTTTCTTAATTGTGTTAAAGCTCTTGAAGCTCCTTCTTGCCTCTGCAGTTCTGTTATCTTGTTTATTAATTGCTCCACTTGTCCAAGTTCCTTATGTCTGTTGTTTTTCTGGTGGTTCAATGTCCATTCATACTGCAGCTGTCACGTACTCTGGCCCACTCATGCTAACTGCGGCCTACTTATGCTAACTCTAAATAATCAGGCTCAAAGAAATGTCCTCCATTTTCCATAAAATCTCCCACAATTCCCCCTTTTTGTTTTTTGTGCAAGCCAAGTTACATGAAGTGCTTTTGCAATCATACGTTCAGCTATTTTTATGATACATGGTACAATCATTACAACTGCTAATATCACAATTAAAATAACTAAGCCATGCATAAGCAAATCTTTCAACCATCCCGTAATTCCCAAACTTGCTAGCCATCCACTTAACCCTGTGTCAGTTATCGTGAGCCTTTTACTCTGAATCGTATTGATATCGGGTGTTAGTAATGTAAGCCGTCGGAGGCTGCACGGCCTCCCATTAAGTTTTGCTGGAATTCCCCCCCCACGCTCTATCCCCACAAATTAAAAACATCCCCGCAGGTAAATCAGCTGGAATATTAAAAAGAGCATGATATTCTGCAATAGATATAGTTACACCAAGCTGTAGCATTTCTATATACAGGCAAAATAGCATTTACATTCTGACCTTTCGAGTGGTGTTATAGGTGTAATTAAACATCACACAGGCATTCACGATGACTGATCCTAACAACTCTAACTCTTGAGGTTCTTGCATTACTTGAGGCAGGTGTGCATACACACCGTCCCAGTTATCAACACAGGATTGTGGGTTAGTACAAAGGGAAAATTCAGGCATTGGATCTGGCCAGGTGTCTAGAGGTAACCCCATCGAACAGGTAGAAAAAGGGTTTTCAGGGGTAGTGACAGAAAGACATATAGCTTCTTGATGCGTTATGTTCTCCAAAGTTACCCATACATTCTGTTTTGGTTGTTGGATCATCCATTCTTCACTTATGTGTGTCACCCATAATAGGCCGAATGCAGCGAGAAGGAGTCCTTTTAGGTTCAGCATTTTTCCAAGGATGTAACGACTGTCCAGGGTTTTACCCACTTTGCTGGTACCCATCTTGTTCCGTGATCTGTAACAACACGAGCATAACCTCGTCCCCAGGTTATTAATTGAAATGGTCCTTCCCATACATTTTTCTCAACATTTTTAACCCTAAGTTGAACATTGCTATTAATGTCAAACAAATCTCCTACCATGCCTTGCACATGTTTTACAATTGGTGGTACACTTTTGCCATCTGTCAGTCTCAGGTAATTCAACATATATACAACTTTGTTCAATCGTTCGTGAGGAGTGGCCATCTGCTCTCCCCCTTTTTGTTTTTCCAGTTGGCATTTCAAAGTCTGATTCATACATTTTACAATTGCCTGGCCTGTAGGGGAATGTGGTATACCCGTGGTATGTACAATACCCCATTGACTAAAAAACTTTTGAGCTGTCTGTGCTATGTAGCATGGCCCATTGTCAGTTTTTATCTGAAGTGGGATGCCCTGTGCTGCAAAAGCCAAACACAGGTGTCGCTGGATGTGTTGACTCGTTTCTCCTGTCTGTGCTTGTTGCCCATACAGCTGCAGAAAAACAATCCACAGACACATGGACGTATTTCAATTTACCAAACTCAGGTACGTGTGTTACATCCATTCGCCACAACTGTGAAGAATGCAAACCTCGTGGATTTATGGCTCCAGGTGAATTTGTTCCCACAAGTTGACACTCAGAACATGTCTGTGTAATGGCTTTTGCATGTCCAATGGTTATTCCAAATTGTTTTGCGAGTACCTTTGCTGATTTTGTTTTGCGAGTACCTTTGATGAAAAAAACCATGTGAGACCCTAGCTTGCCCTAGCTTATCTGGTGAAGGTCCTGTCCATGCATGAGCCACCAACCGATCTACTGTTGTATTTCCTTGCGCTATTTCTCCTGGCAGATTCGTGTGACTTCGAACATGACTCACAAAATAGGTGTGTAACCTGTCATTTAACAGGTACAGGTACAGGTAAACTGTTGGTATAAACCCTCTTGTTTACAGTGTTTCAAAATAGCTGTTTCCATTTGTTGTACTACCCCAACAACATAAAGCGAATTGCAAATAATATTTACGGAAACATTCGGCGGAGCTTCAGTTACAGCTTGCAACTCTACTTTTTGCACCGAGCCTTCACAATGAACCACGTGAGTCTTCCATTCATCGCCTTCTCTCCACACTACACCAGCCTTTCCCGATTTGCCTCCTCCATCGGTAAATGCTGTAGGTCCTTTAACAGGGAGCTGACTAAGTTTAGGTATTGATTCTAGCCCTGTGTTTTTCCAAAAGGTGAACATTTGATAGCTCGGGTAGTGAATACTTAGTTTCCCTGTGTAGCCCTCTATTGCAGTTTGAAGCGCTAAAGAATTCTGCAAACCCCACTTGCAATAATCTTGTTGTAAGGGAATTAACAATTTCCCTGGTTCCTCACCAGCTATTTCAATTATATGTGATCTTCCTTTTATTATTAACAATGAAAACATTTCCAATCTAATGGTAATTGTCTTTTTGGGCTGGAGTGGTGCAAACACCCATTCTAAAATTCGTAAAGGATCTTTTTCAGCTTCCAACCACTGCAGTATAATAGCATATGGATGTTGGTCTTGATTTCTGTTCTCAATTGCAGTTTTTGTGGGAAAATAGCTATTTGCATAATTTTCCTACCCAAATAATTCCAGGGAGATTGACATTGAACCTTTTCCAGTGCAATCTGTAGACTTACTTCTTTTAGCGTAATTGTTAACTCATCGATCAGTTCAGGTTTATTTAATTGGCTTCCAGCAAGCAATATATCATCCATGTAATGATATATTATATACTGAGGCCATTTCTCTCGTACTGGTTTTAATGCCCAACCCACAACAATTTGACACATCGTTGGGGAATTTTTCATACCTTGTGGCAATACCGTCCAGTGATATCGTTTCATTGGTTCAGGTTTGTTAACAGATGGCACTGAAAAGGCAAATCGCGTCGCATCCTGTTCAGGCAAAGGAATGGTAAAGAAACAATCTTTTAAATCAATTGTCAAAACGTCCCAGTCTCGTGGAATCATGCTCGGAGATGGCAACCCAGGCTGAAGGGCTCCCGTGTCTTCCATAACCTCATTTATTTTTCTTAAATCATGTAAAAGTCTCCACTTGCCACTTTTCTTTGGGATTACGAACACAGGTGTATTCCACGGACTCTTTGTTGGTCTAATATGTCCCTTTTCCAACTGTTCCTGTACCAGCTCCTGCAGTTTAGAGACCTTTTCCTGGGTTAGCGGCCATTGATCTACCCAAACCGGATCATCAGTTTTCCGTTTTAATTTAAGGGTTGGTCGCTCTTCAATGGCTGCTCCACAAAGCGCTTAGGATTGCTGACAATGGCACAGCTCATCTGCCCTAATACATCCCGCCCCAACAAGTTAACTGGTATAGGAGCAATGCAGGGGATGCACTGCGCAAACGTAACCATGGGGATTTTTGCATTTTAATGTTACTGCCCTTTGCATGGTGGTTGATGTTCCACCCACCCCCACGAGTCCATGGGCTGGATTGACCAGTGGCCAACTTGATGGCCAGTCTTTGCTTGAAATTATTGTCACAACTGCTCCTGTATCAACTAATAGCTGACGGGTCCAGAACTTGGGTTGATTTTGAGGGCGTAAAACCTGAATTTGCAAAGCTGGCTTTCTTTGTCCAGTATCTAGAGCCCAGGAAACCTCCGGTTCTCCCGTGGAACCAAAACCCTCTGTCCCCCTATGTTGTCTTAGAGCATTGGGAAGGTGCGCTTGAAAAGGAACGAGTTGTGCCATTCGGCTTCCAGCTGGAGCGTTCGCCAACCGGCGGCATAGATGTCCGTACCAGGGCTTGAGTTTGTCCTGTCAAATCAGAGGCAATCCCTCCTGGCAACACAAGCAACCCTTCCCTAGGCCTGCTGATCGCGCCCTCAGTCCAAACCCCGACGGTCCACGTGCCGTTGTTGGAACACGCTGCGCCGCACGGCGGTCCCCAAAAGCGCCGGTCCTACCGCCGTGCCCGGGCGGGCTGCGGCGCTCCGGCGGTGCGGGCGCCGGGCGGCCGGGCTGGGCGGCCCCGGGGTGTCCGGGCGGTCGTCGGGCGCCCTCTGCTGGCCGGTTCCCGCCGTAGGCGGTGGCGGAGAGCTGCTCTGGTGGCGTTTAAACGCCATCCGCCTGGGCACCCTTCTGGCACCCGGCACGAACCCGAGCTGGGGTTACAGCTTGTCGTCGATACCGCGAATGATTTTGCCTCGGTTTCCCTTTCGACCGACATCGTGCTTTTTTTTTAAATGACCGGGCCTTCCACAGTTGTAACATTTTTTATCCCCTCTAAGCGCGACCGCAAACGCTTCTGCGAATGCAGTCATTTGGAATGATGTAGTTCCAGTCTTGTTACGTGCCTCGACCACATCGACAAGGCCGGCATCTCCGGGTAACGCCATCAAAAGCTTCTTACAGTCAGCGTTTGCATTCTCTACTGCTAATTTTAGCGCCAAAGCGTTCTGAGCCTCCACGCTCGATACTTGTTTAGTTACTGCCTCTCTTCGTCTGTCAATGAAGGACGTGTACAACTCCTGGGGACCCTGCTTAATCCGTGTGAACGACATAACATTTCTACCCTCTTCTGGCAGAGTCATCGTTGCTTTAAACGCCATCACTGAAGCAGTTCTCAAGGCCTCTGTGGGAAACCTTGCCTGAAATCTTGGATCAGTAAATTCGCCAGTCCCAATAAGGTGATCCAGCCCTATTGCCTTCATGGGGTCACCATCGGGTCTATCCAAATTTTTTTATAGCAACTTCTTCACACAGTCCCCTCCATCTGTCTCTCCACAACATTTTCTGAGTCGGCTTTAATAGCATGCTGGCTAATTGATCGCAATCAAACAGAGTCGAAAGTTGAGCTCCAAAAATATTGTCGAGCAGCGCTTCAAGGGAAAGGAGCCGTCAGCCCATAATTATGGACTGACTTGCACACTTCTTTTATCAAATCCCATGAAAAGGGATTCCATTCATTTGGATTACTTGCCCTCACTATAACAGCATAACCAGGAGGAACGACCACTCCCTCACTTGCTGCTTTCTTACGTATTTCTCTCCAGTAACTTCTCGGGTCACAGCCCAAATCTTCAGCTACATTGTAACTTGGCGGCGGTTTTTCTTTTTCTAAAGAAATATCGTCTTGGGGAGGTTCTGACCAATTATCATCATCATCATCAGGTAAAGGTGGATATAAACTCATAGGCAGCTTAATCGGGCGTATTTCTTTCTCAGGGTTTAGTGGTAAAATAGGTGGCGATGCCTTTTTTGACTCCGGTGTATCTTTTACTGAACCATCCGGTAGTGTCATTTTATGACAAGTACAGTCAGAGGGACAACGCGAACAAGATGACTCATTGGTATCGTGTCTGTCCTCATCGCCATTTACCAACACCGATACTGTTGGATTCAAAATCAAATTTGCCTCCGCTGCCACCTCTCTTTCTGCCCGTAAGGATTGTATATTGTGAAAAAGCAACCGCCAAGCAGTAACCAGTTCTTTAGCGTGTTGATCCCCTCTAGAGATCGCATCCCGTAATTTTGTTCCAATTTCTGCCCAAATATCAGGCTCAAATGCGGTAGCCATTTCAACAGGATAGCCCTGAACTCGGCACCGTTTCAATAACCTTCTCACGAAGGATTCATTACATTTAATTCCTCTCTTAGAGAGTATATGCAGTAGGAGTCTGACTATTGCTCTTTCCTCCGAGGACATGTTCTGCCCCATACTGACCCTGGTTGCTCACCTTCCTTCCAGGTGTCTTCTTAGCCTAGGCTCAGCTTCCCTGCTTTGGTCCCACCGACAGCAGTACCTCCAACCAGGGCTTCTCCTGCCGCATCTTCTGCGCTCTCAGGGCCACGTTGGGGTCACCATTTGCAGGAGGTAGGAATAAACGGACGCCTGTAAAGTTGAAAGCAGACGACCTTTATTGCTAAAACACACGCACATATTGACAATCACATATTCTGCAAAGTCACTGTACATGCACACAAGCATAAAATATGATTGGTTATACCAACTCTGTACATGCACATAAACATAGGACATAATTGGTTACACCAACTAAAACATGCAAAACTTGTCTCAGTCTAATTGGTCAAGATAAACTACCAAATTGAGGTTCTTTGTGCCAAGTTCCCTTTATTGTGGAATGCGCACCTACATTCTTCTAATTGGCATCTTTCTTAAATTTTTGTCTTCTTGTTTATTCCGTTCAAGGTCTTCTAAAGGCGTCTGGAATGCTCTTGCGACCGTTAGCTAAATATGTGTCCGCAGGATCCTGACAGGACATTTCACAATTTATTTTCTTCAATCTGGCTTACTAAATTCCCCTTCCGCCCCAGTCTTTGAAGGATTCGTATTCTCTCACCTTTGGTTTACAGCACACTGTCAATGTATAAATAGTCACCGCTAGTTTTGCCCACCTCACACTTCACCAGTCACCTTGAGCAGGCTGCTCTCCCCAGGGCCCCTGAGTGGAAGCTGGGGAAAACCCCAGACTATTTCAAAGCACTTGGACATGCTTCTTGTTGCCCAGCCCAAAAGTTTCTTCATGTGGCACTTTTAGTTTTTCTTGTATTGGTCTTTTACTTGTGTGGAGTTCATACATCCAGGCTACACTCCTTCTGAAACAGATTCTCTTCTGTCGATGCTCTTCCGCTTTCAATAAAATAATTAAATATTAATTTACATTTTCTTAAGCCTGTATCATCCATTGGGCAATCAAGTAATTTGCTTACATTGTCTGAACAGCCTGTGAGTATGTAGCTGTTCTCAGCGCAGGGAGAGGATTCATCATTACACATTCATATTTTTTTGTCTGCAGTCCATCTCAAATGGAGCTTTGCTTTCAGCTGTTAGAAGAATAAAGCTTTTTGATACAGAGGCTTAGAAACACATGCAAGCAGGATATTCCTTCAAGCATGTAACTTTTCAAAAGAATATTTGTTATTACCCTTTTTATTAAAAAAGAAAGAAGCAAGGAAATAATCAGCCCTCTGCTGAGGGAGCAGAACTGGGTCTGTATGGCTGAGGTATCCAGCTGCAGACCACAAAACCCAAGCCCCCGACATAGCCATTGCGAGGACAGGTCTGCAAGTAAAAAAATCCTCAAAGCATGCTTTGTAATGGACAGCAAAATGGAGCGTTCATAACCAGAAACAGGACAAATCACTTCTCAGTGATTTCTGTAGTCAAATAATGCAGTACTTCTGCTGGCGGTGCTGCTGCTGTGTCCTTCCGGAGACACACGCGGCACAGATCTGCCTTAAAGGACTTTTCTTGTGGGCTACGAAGTTTGGTGAAAACAAGAGACGGTCTGGAAAACAGCCTTGGTTTATATCCCTAAATAAATGTCAGACAGTTCTGATCATCTCCATAAATCAGAGCTGTCAAGTGTGTGTCCCTCAGCCTCAGTGACAACCTTCAGGTGAGCCATAGGTGATGAGGGTGTGGAGGAGAATTCCTTCTGCCCCCAAATGCCGATGCAGTGCATTGGCCATTGATGCAACAGAAATGAAGAAGTCTTCAATCTTCACATATGGATGCACTTACCAAACAGACCATCCTGCTGTGAAACCTGGGCATGGTTGTTGCAGGCAAGGAGAGAAGCCTGAGCAACCCGGCATCGCCCACGGCCGTGCTGCATGGCACTGCACGAATCCCTACTGCTGAGACATCGCTAGCAGCCTTTTGGGTAGTTTTGCATTTTGAGGGAAGCTTTGCCTCTCTTTACCCTGCAGCTGGAGTCCTGCCATCCTCAAGGCTGCAAAATACAGGGTCAGTATGGCTAAAAAGAGCATGGGTTTCCCCTTTCAAATGGCATGTCTAACGGATGTGTGACTGTTGAATACAGCAGGAATAACCACGTGATTTTTATGTCCTTAGGGCTCGGCTCTTCCTTGCCTATACCCAGTACAAACTCTCTTATGTCAATCTATTTGGCCCAAAGGCCAGTCACAGCAGTTCAATCCTCTCTGCTGTGTATTTACTCCCTGGCAAACCTACAAGGCATTATTGGTCATCAAATAAAGGGACAGTGTAGAGCAGAAAACAAATACTTAACATCTTTAGATTAGTATAACAGCTCGGTCTCAGACAGCTTAAAGCAGACCCTGCTGACCCCAGGCAGCAACAGGTACAGCTCCCTGGCTTTATTTAGAAGCTGTAATCCTGCAGCATTTCACACCAGATGTTGTCTTGCTCAAAAAGTCCTGGCACAGAGCAAGCCTCTCTGCCCTTCTCTGCATCCACTGAGACCAATGAGATGACCAGCTTCACCCCACTGGTCCCACGCTGCTGCTTTGGGGTTACTGCTGGGTTTGAAAACTAGTCTCTGGCCAAATGTCAGTGAAAAAGTAACTCACCACTACAGTCACCAGGTGGTTTATGATGGTTTATCTGAATGCTCTGGAGCATCATGGCTTAAATCTGGCTTGTTACTGTCCTTCATGACCAACCTCCCTGTGGTTTTTGGCCCATAATATACACATTTCCATGGGACAGTTCAGTTGCCTGAACTGTTCTCTGTTTCTTACCTCTAATTGGTCATCCTCCACTTTAAATCTGGTAACAGCTCAAAACCAAAGCAGTCCTTAGTATAATCTTGCTTGGCACATCCTGTCCGTAGAGCAGTACTGACAGACAAGATGACAAACCCAATGGAAATGTATAGAAGAAATTGTGTTGCTATGAAGTGTCAGGATTGCCAGGTTCCCCTGCATGTTTGTCCATCAAATAAGCTCCAAGAGGAAAGCATGGGAAGCACCAAGCATAACCTGCCCCAAATGTCTGACTGGCACAGTGCAGCCTCTCCCAGCTCCTGCACGGTGGGTTTCATGGGGAACATGGCCAATGGAAATGAGAAGGGCAGGGAGCAATGGGAGCTCTCCTCTTTCAAACAAAATTAATCACTAAAAAGTTTCTGGGCCCTCGTGATGGGGCTGGGGAACAGTATGGGGTCCCCAAGCTATTCCCTCTTTGCTCCACCAAATTCGAGACATGCTGGTTAAGAGGGCAAAGGAAAATAAGTCTTACAGGCCTGCATTTCCACGTCTTAAGTCAGCACTCAGTAGTGGTTCAGTGGGAAATGCTATCGGGTGCCCCTTCCCCCTGGGAGGGTGCCGGCAAATAACTGTCCCCCCCTGCTAACCCCACGCAAGGGCTGCTGAGGACTCTGGCGGGTCTCTGTCTCCTCTCCAAGATGAACCCCGAAAGCTTCCTCCCACCCCTGGCACAAGTGTCGAACACACATCTTGCCATGGGCTTGAATGTAATGCTGATGTCAGTTTGTTCACTTACTAGAAGGTGACACTTTAGACTGGCTGAGAGAGAGCCATCAGTTGCCGAGTTTCTAAATATACTAAATGTGCTGCTGTGTGAGGAGGTTAATGTTACCTCCTCTTCCTCCTGGCTGATTTATCGTGCCGTCACCTCAGATTCCTGCTCTGTCGAGGCTCTGCATTTGTGTTGTCACACACTAGCCGGGCAGGCTCCCAGCCGCACCTGCAAAAGAGCTCAGGGAGTGCTTTGTCCTTCCCTGCGTCCTGCAGGAGATCCCACCGGTAGCGTTGGCCCTGGGGTCAGCCCGGCAGACGGTTTTCCTGAAGAACGTGACATGCTCCGATGGACGTGTGGCACGAGGCCCCTTCCCGCCCTGAGCACGACGGCCAGAGAGGCTCTGGCTCCCCGCAGTGCCCTGCGGCACCCCTTGGCTTTGCTATGGGAGGCTTCGAGGGTTCAGCTCCGTGGTTCTCCTTCCCCCTCCTTTCCCAGAGAAAATGCTGAGCAGCACCCCGTGCAGAGAGAGCCACTTGTTCAGTAGTGGGTGGGTAGGACGGCTGCAGCAAAGTATGCCTGTTTAAACCCTATTCTCTCTCACTCGAGAAGATTATGCATCCAAACCGGACCCTCCATCAGATGCACAGGAAACTGTCAGAGTGAATTAAAAGCCCTAAAAGGCCAGGGCTATAACTCAGTGCTTTTTAAGTGCCAAGATTTTGCTGGAGTTAGAGGGAGGGAAGTAGCCACTAATGTAATTTCCAGCAGGAGTACACTCCTCTAATACAATTTGGCCTGGCTACTCTTTCAAACGCAGCCTTTCCTCGGCTGGGCTGGTTCAGGGCCATGCTCCTAAATGCCTCAGCAATTACCAATGCAATGAAAGCATGTGCCCTGGCTTTGCTCTGGCCTCTTCAGACCTGGAATGACACCAGCCTTCAGCCCAGAGGACCCGTTTGCAGCAAAGACCACATTGCTGGGCATGTAACTGAATGCATTAATACAGTGGGGGTTTTTCACTGACCAGGTTCAATACAGGCAAAAAATGGCTCATTTGCTTAGGCTTTGTTCCTTTTTTTCTCTTTGATTAATGTTTGGCAGCGCTTAGATGGTCTGCAAGCTGCATGGTCCCTTACCAGATCAACAAGCATCAGTTACTCTGAACCAAATTCCTGATCCCAATTTTACATTCACTAGTTGCCTGCTTTAGTTTGTCTTTCTGCCAGCACCTTATGTTGCCTGTGGCTGAGTTCAATAGCCCATTACTTGGTGGTTTCTATGCAAGAGAACGGTTTCCAGGGAAGGGACACTTGCTTTGCCGTATCCATCTCCTTAGGCAAAAGCTACCAGAGGAAGAACTTTGAAAATTTATCACAAAGTGCTCTCTGTTGCTTCACCACTTGTGAATTAAAACATGATTTTTCCAATAACTCCCTAAGAGTTAAGATCTTCTTCTGGCATTGCCTTGCCTGCTTAATACACTTAAGTGTCATCAAAGAATCACAGCACAGCACTGGTTTACTTCTCTTTTGGGTTTATTTTGGTCATCTTTTTTTAATACATACCCTGATTGTATGTAGTAGCAGAGTGCCAAGGTTATTGAATTGTCCGCAAAAGCAGCTAACCGGGGGCTTATTACTGTTGTTACTCATAAACAGCTGGTGCTCAAGGACAGTGTCTGTTCTGGAGGGACTCCCAGATTAAGGATAACCACGAATCCCCTCGCCCCTTGTCCAAATCAGTGGGACTAAAATGGGAATTGCACCACACAATTTTCAGAGACATTGAGGATGACTTCTCTAAGAAGCCATCCTTTGCCACGGCCACGGGGCTTTGCTGTGATGTTTGCGGGGCTGTGACATGCAGAAGATGTTAGAAAAAGGATGGCATGAGAGGCTGAAAAAGAAGCCAGTGAATCCCAGTGCCTGCAGAGCAGCGAGGGTGTTGCAGGGGTTTGAGGGGGGGTGGGTGGGTGGGTATGAACTTTGTTGCTGTTAAAGAAAACCATAAGAACAAAGAAAGGAGGAGGTGAGCTGCATGGCCAGATTTATGAGCAAGGACAGGGTTGGCAGCTACAATTTTGAATGCTTTGAAGTGAAGAGAGACATGACATAGGCATTGGGGAAGCTAAGCTTTTAGAAAGGGCAGGCAGAAAATATACCACCCCAAAGACTCATTCATTCTCTGGCCATCAATACACTTCCATTTCCCGTGGGGACAGACAGCACTGCCCTTCTCTGGGGTGCCCCGTTGTACGCAAAAGCCTCAGGAGGACAGACTTGCCAGCTGCTACTGCAAGGCAGGAGCCTTTTCCTGCGGGCCGGGAGGGACCAAACCCTAGGTGCCAACATTGCCGTTCCCATCGCCCATCAGCACCCGATGCTGTTGCTTTCTGGTTTGCAGCCATCAGCTCAGCCTCGGGTAGGAGTTACAAACCAGCTGTACGTTATGACGTAGCAGGAGGAGATAATCCCCAAAACCTCAGCCCTTATTAAAAGTAGTCCACGTGACTCCAATTACAACCAGAAATCAATGAAAGCGGAGCAGTTCTGCACATGGTGTGTTGCACAGGTCGGTTTGGGGCAGCAGCAAGACGGGGTGCAGGGATGCACAGTCACGCTCCCGGTCTGTGCACGCCGGTGCGCCCGCAGAGAGCTGGGTCCAGCAGGCGGGGAGAGGCAGCAGGCATGGGAAAGGAGGCACTGGGGTTTTTTTCCCTTCCTGGCATCTTAAACTAGGTAATTATATTTAAAAACTGTGGTGTTAATCCCAAAATGAAATAAGTGAAAGTAAGGACATAGCAGAACTAAGGTAGCATAATTTATTGACATGAGCTGCTAATACATGCAGTAGGTAACTACATATATTTAACTATATATTAAGTGCAAGCTGGATTTTTAGTATACATTTAATACAGTGCATGGTGTAAGGTCATACTGGTTTTGTATTTGTCTAGAGTTGCATACTAATCATTAGAAAACTCTCCCACAAGCATTTGCTGCTACCAAAGGCCAAGGAACTGAAATACCCCAATTAACTTTTGAACCAGTCTTGGCACAACGTGCCAGAAACTCAGAGAAGGAGGGAAGATAATTCACAGCAGACCAGGCACCATCCAGCTGAAGAATCCCCAATTACTGATAAAGCAGGTATGTCAGAAATAAGGAGGAAGGATTTCTTTTGCAGCCTTTTAAATCACATATACTTAACACCTTCCCAGATGTCTTTCTCATGCTTTATCATCTGAGGGGAGCAAGACAGTAACGGTAGTAAGAAACTCGTTTCATGTCTTTTTGGGTTTTTTTCCTTATATCTTAGATTGCTTTCTTTCTGTTAAGATGCTGAATTGTTTGTGCTGTATTAATAAAGTCCGTTTAAAATCCATGCTTTGCGTATGTTTTACAACCAGACTGATACACCCCTTCCTGAACATGTGCAGCACAGTACAATTTTACCTATGTGATCACATCTCCTGTTTATGTTTCCTACCCTCCGTGCACTTAGCTTTGCAACTTCAACGTCCTTTGGAGGTAGCAGCTTTTAAAAATGACGCAACTTAAAACTGAATGTGCAAGGCCACCGAGGTTACCAAATTTCTCAAAGACCCCAGCCTTCTGGGGAGTAGAGATAAAGTCCTTGGAGAAGGTGAGGAGTTCAGATGAAGTGTCTCCAAGCCCAGGATGGTAACACCTGGCAGATGCTGCCAGAGGTTCAGCCGGAGGGTTGGCCAGCAGGACGTGCCTCTGGGAGCGTGGCTGTCCTCGGCAGCGTCCTGCTGGGGTACGTGTTGCTGCCTGGTATGATGCTGCTGGAACCTGCTGCTTGCGAAAGCACAAGGAAATTAAAAGGCAGCTGTGCTAGTGCCCAGATTTCCAGAGCTTATGGCAAGTTCCTTGCCCCAGTGGTTCCTTGACCTTTTATTAAGACCTCTGTTTAAAAAAAAAAAAAAAAAAAAAAAAAGGCAACAAGATGAAAAATTTTGAACTATTGAACTGGGCTACAAATGTTGGTGGCTTGGCTTCATAGCGACATAAATAGCCCGGGTAAGTGAGAGCAACAAAGAGTACACTAATTTTGTTGGTTTGTGGTTTGTTTTTTTTTTCACTTGGTGATTTCCAGTACGACTTTGGACATGCAGAGTTAAAATCTTCTCTACAGGTGGTAAAAGCTGTATGCATTTCTTGATTGCTTTAATGCATTATCATTATAACATCCACCTTTAACCTTTACAGACGTACCAGTGTAAGTGCAGCTGTTGCAGTGCTGTCACTGGTACAGAGAGCTCACACATTTCAAACAGTCGTGTACAGCATTTATCACGAAGCAGGAAAGAGTGGCTTGTATGAAAATAACACCTTGATTTGAGGCTTTTAGTCCTGAATTCTGCACATCCTATGTTTCATTTTCTTCTTTTATAGACTCTTTTCACTTAACATTTAATATGCTTCCCATGTGAAATTTGCTCTTTAATTCTTGCTAATAAATAAGTATATAATTACCCTGACTCCTGTCAGAGATAATGCAGTTGAACAAACTTTCTGAAAAACAAAAATACATGTACATTACTCAGCATGAATGAGCATCCATAAACACCCTACTCCAAGGTCTGATTTACAGCGATACAAAAGTGAGAATGTACGCTGGGGGGTACCCCAGACAAGATGGCGGAAACAGTGAGCGGGAGAGAGGGGGAGAGAGGAAAGGGTATAACGGGTAGTTGAATGATGATAGTTGGGTGGACAAGGGGATGAAAATGAAAAGACCTTCCAGTGTAGAAACCAGAGCGAAGGCAACGTGTACGTGGTCACGCTGTGGTTTCAAGCAGGTAAACAATTCTGTCTCAGCCCCTTCGAGGTCACACAGAGCCCAGCCAGCTCAACAGAGTTGAAAAATATGGAAATATGTTCCTTCTTTATCTTCCCTCCTTGTCTGATTTTCTCCTGGGAGAGAGCTCCTTGGCTATTTCACAATTTATTTGTCCAGTTTGGCCCTTGTGGTCTGCAGTTTCAGGCCTCCTGTGACTGCTTGCATTTCCGTGCATGCACACAGACACACACAGCCAAACGTCTTAGCCTGAAGATGAAATTAAACAGCGCTTTTGGCTGCTTTGCCGATCTTGAAAGCACTCTGCTCCTTTGACCCGTGAAGGTGTATCTTTAACCTTAATGTTGCTGAAGTCATCACTCGTGGATACAACACTTGCAAAGTTCACATTGTAATAAAAGAGGAAGTCTCTATAAACACTGCATCCAAGATATGCTTTGTGTTTATGCTGAGAAGATTTAAAGACAAAAACCCTGAAGAGCTGACATGTAGGTTTAACAGTGCTAAGTCGAGGTAATTGTTACTCAATATTCCTGGTTAGTGAAATTCAGTTTCCAGTAGCTTAATGTTGCATTTGTGATGGAGAGCAGGTTGCCATCCACAGCCACATGGAAGTCTTAATGGCAAACACTGTTTGACATTTCTCTATTAAGACAGGATGCAGTGGTCCTATTTTTTCCCAATCTGACTTAATTTAAAAAAAAAAGAAAAACATCTCAAAATGGCCATCAGCAGCATGATGTCTCCTTGTTTGTTTTCACACAGAGGTGGGTGGGGTTTTTTTTTGTCCCAGTCCTTCTTGGATAGATGATAGCGTAGCACCTAGCACCCCACTACATGCGGGATGCTACCCACCTCCTCTCCCCTCATGTGAAGTATCGACACTGTGTAGAGTCAATGTAGCAGTAAGAAGTGCATCGCAATTTTCCGTAAGACCTAGAGTAAAAGAGAATATCTCAGTTTCAAAGTATGGTATAGTTCACATTATAAGGTTTCTGGATGTAACTCTCTGTAGGAGTGAAGGACATCAGAAAATGCTGTGTGCAGCAACATACGGGAACCAAAATGGGAGTGTAATTTCCATCAGTGCTCCACTGTGCAAAATAAAAGTGCAGGAAAAACTATGAGTGGAGACTTAATTCCCAGTAATGTCAATTAAAAAAAAAAAACCCAACCCAAAAAAATCCCCATTGGCAGTGGGACTTCAGTGTTATGTGGGGGGGGGGGGTGCAGGAGGCCTTGGTGCTCATCCGTGGAAACTGTGTAACGAAGTATCTAAGGCTCTGAGATAAGTGTTTTTCCAGTTACTTCCAATAGCTCCAGCAGGTGTGACTGTGCCTGTCCTTTAACTTACTTATCATGTACTTAAAATCATGAGTGACACATGCCCACCTTTGAAATAAAGTAAATGGAAGGGTCCTTGCAAAATAAAGAAAACCAGTGATTTTCTACTTTCTACTGACTTCAACTGAGCTGCAGTGACTGTACCTACTAACGACCTGATCAGAGATGTTAATAAAATAAGCATTTTGATGAGGTTTTATTGCTAGCATATGTCTAAGTGGATAACCCATCCATCAGATAATCCACAAACTGTGGATTAAGCAGCCATTAAGCAGGTCCTTAAAACTATGTCCTTGGATAACCTACATTCTCAGAAAACCAACATAAAATCTGAAGTGAGGGTGTATGAAATATGAGGAGGCATTTGCAGGCTGGGAAGAGTAGAAAATGGGAAAATCAGTTGCAGCAGAGCTCTTGGAGGAAAGGGTGCTTTGGGATGAAACTCCTTTGGGAGTGCCATGCTTACATAGTTATCTCATTTTACTCAAGATTCACAGCTTTTTCTTTAGTTTAGCAGGTAATTTGCAGACTGCATACACAAAAATAAAGGATGTCACTTGCTCTTCACAACTTGATTATACATGGAAAGTGAAATTAATAAAAAATTCTCAAGCTTTGGTGGTCCTATTTTTGGCACCAAACTTCAGACTCTTAGAAGGGAATAGTTTTCACAGTAGAAAACAGCTCCACATTGTCTGAAGACGAGATCTTTGTAAAATGTTTCAGGTTGTCAGGTTTGCTGCTCTCGATTTTAGTAATCTCTTACACCAGGAGTGCTGCAACAATTGCACTGGAAGGATTAGCACAGTGCTTGACTTACAAAGACATCCTGTGGTTTCTTACTGCGGTCAATTAGCACATTATTCTTCCATGAATGATGAGGGCTCTGCACATAATTTCATTTGCAAATTAAATGTTTCCTGTTAGCCAGTAACAATACCTGACGGTTAAATCGAGGTACTGCTGTTGGAGGCAAAATGCTGACCAGAGGAAGCTGCTTAAACAAAGGCAGAGAAGGCAAGTCAACAATAAGCAGATGTTTTAAATGAAGGACACTGTTAAGCAGATGCATGGCTTTGCATCTGCTGTAGAGTGAATTTCCTGGTCTTTGGAAAGGCTGATAGATGACCGGTTGATTCAGAAACAAAGATACCCCTAGACTACCCATTAATGGTAAAGGCAACAGGAGGTGAGTTGGGGGTTGTGGTTTAGTTGTTGGTTTTTTTTTTCACTCGGTGTGATCATTTCCTTCTTATGGTCTTTCCTACTCTTGGTATCTTATGGGTGAACACTAATGCAATGATAATGTCACCAAATGAGGAAATCTTTGCAAGCAACGGGCAAACATGTCTATATGACCTTCATTCATTTTGTAGGGTAAGAGGCATGTGCTTATTACTGAGACATGAGATTTAGCCTTTAAAGTCAATGATATGCAGAAATAATCTGATAGACTCTTTCTCCCCCACTACCTGCCGTGATCCCAGTGGAACAAGGTTTAAGTGGGTAATACTTTTCTGGTTTAAAGCTGGCAAAGAGAAAAAAAGAAAAAAAAAAAAAAAACCAACAAAGAAAACCCTGAATCAAAGTGAAGACAGCTCATACATACCCAGGGAGATATGTTTTACATGTCAAATATCCAAAATCCTTCCCATCGCAGTCTTCAACTCCCTCATGTCTGTAGCCATCTCCACAGTAAGCACGGCGGCATCCTAGCAAAAATACAGAAAGAAATACCTTCAGGGCACTTCATATGTAAAAGAGGCAGGTGGGGTAAGTGGGACTGGATTTTTAAGGGTAAAGTATAAACCGAGGCATTTTGGGGAGGACATCCTGTAAGGACTGTCTTAGGAGAAGCAATATTCTTCACTGCAAAGAATACGCTTTTTTTAGCCTAGTTTCAATGACCAAGGGAAAGAATGGATAACTACTAAAAATAATTACTACAGAAACACTAATTACAGCCATCAAAACAAATTAAAGGAAGCATAAAATACAGTTACCATAAATTATATGGGGAGGTCACAATTTCAAAAAAACACTCTGAGGTTATTAAGTGGTTTGAAAATCCCAACCTAGACATTTACCAATTTTGCACAGTATCTGTGTGTGTCTACTGCAAGTAAGTTCCCACATATGAATAAAATTATGCAGACCTATTGCCTGTCTATCAAAAAAAAAAATAAATTATGTAATGATTGCCAAAAAGGTGTTTTTCCCACTGCTGACTCCTACTGACTTAAGTGTGAGTGGGCCTTGTGACATGGTGAACCTTTTCATGGTGAACTGGCATGTAGGCTGCAGTAATTTGTGGGTTGTTTGCTATTTTAGCAACTGGACTTTGCTTTTGATGTCTTCAACTTTCTGAGTATGACTTCAAAACTTGAACAAATTAATTTAGCTAAAATCCCTTTGACATCATCTCCAAGACCCTATTAAGCAATGGATTAAAAGGACACGCAAGAATAAGGCGTTTATAAGAGTTAAAGTAGTCTATTTACAAATAGAAATGATTAATTAATTGCACCAAGGATCTGTTTGTTAGAAATTGATGCATCTAAGAGCAATGAGCCTATTTTACAATTAAATTCACTTAACATTTGGTAAGCCTTTTTCTTTTGATTCAGTCACAAGAGCAGAATGATGACACTGTGCTCATTTCCAAGGAACTAAATGATAACTCTCTGGGTCAGATCAGTGCCAGAAGTCTATGTATTGCAAGGCCTCAATCGACCTGGAGCTTTGACTAGTGTATAGCACAAAGTAACACAATGTGCCTCCAGACACACAATGTACAATTTTGCAGGCACTAGATGTGCCTCCAGACATACAATGTACAATTTTGCAGACACTAGAACTAATGAGCACTATTTTCCTGCATGCTTGTTCCCCACTGTTGATTGCAAATTCTAATTGAATCATTTTCTCATGCTTGGAGCCTGGAGAGCTCATGCTCTCTCACTGGATTACTCTGTGGCCAGGCATGCTTTGAGGGGCATTTATAGGTCCCCCTGTACCTACTGCAACTGAATTGCCTTTGAAATCTCCTTCCTGTTGTCACTGAGAAGTTGGCTGGCGTTCCTAAGTTAGAAGGGGAAGGGTGGTGATGGACAGGTGGATAGACAAACGCACATAGAGCATTGCTGTATACACCTCATTTTCAAAGTCAGGCTAAAAAAAGGAGAGCTATATAAATGAAAAAGGAAAAATTGCATCTTTCAGTGTTGGCTGATACTTGTTCTGAAATGTGAAGAAGCATCCCTTTGCTAGAACCAACAGAATACCAAACCTGCTGTGTGTCAGCTGTAGATGTGTAGAGTGCTGCGGTCTGAGGAAGGAATCAAGCGGTAAGAGTGATTGAAAGCTAGAAGTGAAGGTTGCCACAGTTGTTTGCATGCTTATAGGCTCTTTGCTATCCACAACCAGCAAAATGAAAGGAAGCTTGACTAGATAGGAATCAAATGTTGTATAAACCTAATAGCGAAGGTAGCGAGCTGACACCCTCCCTATGCAAGTGAATAACAAAATTCAAAGTGGTTTTACTGGACCCAGGATCTAGCTTGCTATTAGAAACAGCCAGCTTCTGTGTCTATCTATCCGAAGGGGTTTTGTGGTGCGCTGCGAGGGTATGCTACATCTTCTGGCCAGAAAGTCAGCAGCCTCCAGGGAAGGTGTGTATGTAAACCAGCTGCTGGATTTGGCCCCTGAAATGCAGTGGTTTGGCTCTGATTGCAGACGCCTCTGCTCAGTGAGGTACATGGTCCTCAATACGGATGCATGAGAAGTGCTTGGCATCACCTCTGTGTTGTGCTGGTGTGTGGCATCCACATGCAGGAAGAACCTCAGTTTTCGCACTTACGGCCACTGCGCTTCCCTCTCCCCGTGCCTGCACTCAATCCAGAAACCACGCAAGCTTCCCTGAGTAAAACACTTGTGTGATTTACACACTAGTGCACCCTGTGGAAACAACTAATGCACCTTTCCTGGTAGAAAGAGGCTGCTTTTGATGCGCTGGAACTTACTTATGCAGTCATCAGTCACAACCGCGTTGCCATCGTCACACTCTTCCCCATCCTGTACGATCCCATCTCCACAGGTACCGTCATCCTTGAAGCGGTAATCCACAGAATAGAAAGGGGTGAGCTGGCCAAACAAACACACAGCGGTTACTGAACTGGACCACGAGCAGCCTGTCTAGCAAACCGAGGTGAAGGGCTGCGGGAGGCAGATCCCACAACTGGATTTTCATATTTTGTGGTTCACAGGGTTTATACAGAAGCTGATTCAAAGTCCAGTGGACACAAGAAGGATCCTGCTGCTGATTTCAGCAAGACTTAGCTTAGCTCCTTGAAGCAATAAGGAAATACATGGTTTGGGTTTGCAGGGTTTGTCTTTTTCCACAACTTTGTACCCTGGTGAGTTTTTTCCTTATTTTGTATTAAATAAAAAATGCTTTTTACTCTCATAATTCCCTGAACTCAGTCCCAGTTTGTTCACCAGTGGAGCCTGGTTCATAGGGAGGCTAGCAAAACCTCCAACACTGATGAGTTAACACCTCAGTAATTAAGACTCCTGTGTACAAAAATCACAGAATTATGTACAGTTGTGGCAGTGCTCAAAAACGAGCTTTTTCTCCATTTGCTTCATTGATTCTGTATGACACCTTAAGTACAGAAGCATGTTCTCTAATTAAAAATGAAACATACACTCACAAGTTTTCTGAGACCATAGTCATATTTTCACCTGGACTGGGAGCCATCCAAAGGTATCCTTGAAATACAAAGATCTCTGATCTCTTCTAAAAGCTAGGGCATTTTCAGTGTTTAACTGGTCCAATTCTTCTTGATTATTCACCACAAAAATCTGGGGCACAGAAAAAGAGGTGATTGGTAACCCTCTCAAGAAGCATTTAGGATCGTCACAGAATCTAGTTTTGCTGACTGACATACGTACCTGCAAATAGGTAAATAATTACACAGAAAAATGGTTTGGTTGTTTTCAGAAACAGAATGGTATGAGAACTTACACCCATGGACTGCCAGACCATAAGAGGCTCCTTTCGTGACTGGTAAGAAGAGACACAAGTTGCCAAAGGAGAAAGGTCTTTCCTGAGCACCTAGCTAGGGCTCCAATGGCGCCTATTTCAAAATGCACATCCACAGGTAATGGTCATGCAAGTACTCATGCACAATCACTGCTGAGAAAAACTGTCAGATGCTCCAGTGGTTAGATGCTGGAACAATTCCAAAATCCATATGGGCATAAGTGCTTTTGGTGGGTTTGTCTATAATTTTTTAGGCATGCTTGTGACTACAAAATACATAATGCATTTCTCAATGCAGCCTTCACTTATCTTTTACTACTTTGTACCTTGCTTAGATTTAATTGTCATTGAAATGCATGTTTGTTTATATGCATACATTTTAGTCTAAAGCCAAGTCTTCAATTAAACAGAAAATAACTAGTTAAAAATGGAAAAATTGGGATGAGCTGCTCTCTTACCAATTTTTTTAATGTCTCAGTCACTGAAATTGGCTGTAAGGGGCATTAGGAAATAATCTCTTCCTTCAGCAGCTTAATCAAATTAATTTTAGCAAGATTTGAACCATTTTTAAATTAAGAAAAAGCAAATGGAGTTCTTCTGAGCAAAATTGATTTAGGGCTGAGCCTGATTCCCACCAGCATAAACAGAATTGGCTCTTTTTAAAACAAATTACCCTGAAATTTTTACATAGCAGAATATTCCCATAGCCCTCTACAAAGGCCAATTTCATTAAAGAAGCATTGAATAAAAATGCCTTCAGCTTGAATGAAAGAAAGCAAAGAAATAGAAAGCCAGTAAAGAACTGATTCTGTAATTGTGTTCAGGAGCTCAAGTCCAAGCCCCAGAGCTCTAATTTCTCTTGAAATCAATAGCAGATCTGTGCTCTCTGAAACTCTCTGTTACGGATACTGGCCTTTGAAATTGCAAAAGATTTAAGAATCAGAATGAACCTTAGCCAGTGACAGAAAACCAGTGCTTTGTTTCCTAGCCTTTCCCCAACTCTGGCAGTGCTGGCACCGGAGGAGTTGACGGGGGAGTGGGTGATTGCACGGGGGACGTGCTGCGGTCGGGTGCTGCTTTGGCAAACCATGCGACACTGGGACTGGGGGCACAGAGCACCCTCTCTGGGTCTTTTCCATGTGCAGCGATGGGAACCATGACAATAATTTTCAAGTGGTACAAGGCAGGCTTCAAAGCTGCTACATGGGCATCTGAGGAGAATAAATAATAACAATGTTTAAGCTCCTGCTCTTGGCATTCGAGGGAGTAAAACAAATGGGGGAGGCAAACAGGGAATGCTGCTCTGCAAGTGCTCCACTTTCAGAGCTGAGGCTTGCTTCTTTGCCACCCTGCATTTCTGAGAATGAAACGGCACTTGAAGTACATGATAGTTTTTTTGCAATAGCATGCAGCGTGATGTGATGTGCCTTTAGTTCATGCAGTTGCTTCACTCACGATTACATTTTAAAAATAATGAGGCTTTTTTTGTAACGCAACACAGGGATGAGCAAGGAGCTGACAAGACTTGCAGCAGACTCATGCAAAAGATTGAGTTCAACGGCCCAGTTTAATAGACAGTGCTGTATGTCCCTTTCACACTCCGTAATAGCTTTCTGACAACGTGACAGATGGGAAAGTTAACAAAGCTAATTGCTGCTTATTGTCATTCAGAGATGACCAGACACTGTGCAATATCCACTTGCATGAGTGGAGTGGCTGGGATGTGCTGGTACACAGCAGCAAGCTAGCATTTTCATTGCTGATTAAGTGCTACAATGCACAGAATAATAAGGCAGGGCCTGGCAGAGGGAAAAGTACAGAAATGGTATTTACAAAGCCCAAAGAAATCAGAGATGAAAAATTGCTTGGTCACTTCCCATCAATGACTTCTCCTTTAAAGTACTTTGTCCAATTTGCTCATAAAAATGCTTTCAGGAAGGCTAGAGTTTGAAATTAGCTATATAAAGTGTATGTCTACAGACAGGAGCTCAGAAGTCTGACTCCCATGATTTGTGGAGACTCCTTTTTTGTTCAAGTTAGAGGGTCTGTGCTTTGGGAGAAAGTTCTGTCACATATGCAAAATGCTTGACCCCAGTATTCAATTCTGAAATGACTGTTTTTGCAGAAGAAGATATAAAAAATAAGCAAGAAAGAGATGCTTACTTCACTGACCAATCTGAAATATATTTCAATTTACTGAAAGAAAAATAACAGATTATATATGTACAGTAGGAGATGGAAGAGGGCATCCTCAGGCTTGAAAAAAGGTTTCTAAACATGTGCTACATTACTGATGGTTTGAAATAGCTGCATTTCAGCACCCTGAAATGCACCCCTGGGTGGGGTTAAACCACGACACAATCACACAACCCTCAGACTAGTTATGAGACCAAACTCTTTTGCACCGACTGGATCTCACTAGAACTCACACATTGCCCACATACAGACATCTTCCCTGTTAAATCCAAAATATTAGTGAGTACACCACCTCTTACAATAAAAGTACTTAGGAACCACTCATATCCTCTCCCAGAAAATCTGCTTACCGCGGGGACTTTTGGATAACTGTGTCCAAACACAGATTCCTCATATGGTGGGTTATTCACATGTTGTGGGGATCTGCAGAGACATCTCCCTGGAGGCCCTGGAAGTCCTCTTTCCCCTTTTGGTCCTATTGCAAATTGCCCTAGAAAAGCAAAATACCAGGTTGCATTGTTATGAAGTTAATACACAAAACACAAATGCAGCCTGAGGGGAAAGAATACAGGTCAGGTGGATATATGTATTTACCTAAGTTTTCAGATATGCACATGTCCTACCAAATCCACTGGGAACTGAGGGAAGGCATTACCGGAACCACCAATTCCAGCACTTCAGGAGAAAGACCCGAGTTTGTACCATGGTCATATTATTTCAGATCACTTTTTAAATTTTTCTACCAACTTTACAGAGAAAGAGAGAGATGATTTGCTTAGAATAAATGTCAGCCTGTTTGAAGCGATAGAAGTTCTGGACACGATGAACACACAGACCACTCCACAGCACCTATGCACCAAGTTTACTAGAGTCAGTCTCTATACATCCACAATGCACTGGACTTGTGTGTTTGTGCAACTACTTGAGCAATGCTGTTTCAGAGGTTTCTGTACAGGAAACCCAACTAGAAATACAGGAGTGCTACAAATAAAAATTAAAAAAACCCAAACAACTGCTTTTTGACTTTCAGACTTTGGCAAGGATGTGCTACTTTGCAGAATTAGACTATGAGCCAACATGTTCATACTGCAAACAGTGACATCATTATAGAAAGGTCTTTTAGGATCAGAATTTATATTCTAGAGGAAACAGATTAACAAGCCTGACACATAGACTTTCTGTGGATGAATAAAGCCTTTAAAATGTCATCTCAAGATCCTGGCTGCCTTCCCATCGGCATGGTGAAAATTCTGCCCTCTGAAAACGTCCAGCTAATTTACTTGAGGCAAAGATGTTTCATAATGGAACACACGAGATATGTGAAGATTTTGAAGCAGCCCCCAGCTTCAGAGATGATGTACCATTTCCACACCACCACAAAAGAAACTTCCTGCCCACTGATGTAAGCAAGGGAAGAAAAAGGGAAAGCAAAATGGAAGAGGACATTGAACAGGTCAGCTGCAACACAAGCAGCTGTTGTTCATTTGAAGCAACAGTAGTTTCCACTTGGTTTTGCTTTTTTTTTTTCAGATACTTTAGTACATATCTGGGTTGAGAAAACCCTACCTGAGGGTTCACTGTCACTGAATGCTGTGGGTCGTGTATTGTCCTCCATGTCTCTGCTTGGTCTCACAAGCTGCCCAGAGTTCATGTGCATGCATAGCTTTGAAGCTGTACAATTCTAAGGTACGAGATTTTTCTCATGATTTCTACAACATGCAAAATTGCAGCAAGCATAGATCTCCAGCGCTTAATTAAAGAGTCTTTCTCCACTGCCCTTTTGTCCCTCTGACTCCTATGCCTTCCCTTCTCTTCCTTTCTATCCTTAATGCCATTGTGACTTGAGTCTCCTCTCTTTCTTTTACAGAGCTGCACAGGGTGACTATGTCCCGGCTGATTAAAAATTGCAATCTCTCACTGTAAGCCAGGATATCTTGGAGAAGCAGCAGACCTTTGATGATGGAGCTCAACTAGTGCCTCCAAGGCTGCCAGATGGCTTTTCATCATCCCCATCTACCAAACTCCCACAGGAACCACATAGGCCTTGGTTTTGGTTTTATTTGAAACATCAGAAGCCATAATTTAGACTTTAAAGTAAGGTATAGAGTCCTTGTAATGGACAAGGATGGCATGACCTGCCTTCAGGAGAAATCGTCTCCTTGCTGTCACTGGAGAAGCAAATGAAGCCCTGCAGTACTTTTTGTAAAGGGGCCTATGTAGGTGTATGCGATGAATGAGGAGGGGCTCGGGAGCAGGGACACCGTTTAGGAGATCACCTGATCTCCTGCTTACCTGATCCTGAAGGTCCAGGGGGGCCTGGCTGGCCAGAAGGACCAGGCCTTCCAGGTGGACCCATGATACCCGCAGGTCCAACGTCTCCCTTTAGTCCCTAGCAGAGAGGAGACATCCATTTATTTGCTAAACTATTAATAGCACACAACTTCTTCCAGCCAGCACCGGCTTCCCTTTCAAGAAAGCCAAGACATTTGCCAATAAAAGCATGCAGCATGAGCTTCATAGTCACCACCTCAGGGAAGAGGTTCTGTCCTCTTCCATGTGGAGACAGAAAAGCATGTCCAGGCAGGACTTCTGCTCCTAAACGTGAACAGTCCCAGAGACCTGTTCTGTGTGGAGTCAAGATTCACCCTACTCTGACCTCAATCATTTGAAAACCTTTCTTTAAAGATGCCTTTTTACCCCTGGTAGCTCTCTAGGAGTCAGTGCAGCTCAGAAAGAAAGGGCTGGTGGAGCTGAAATAGCTGACCCTGGAAATCCTTTGTTACTGTAATAATACACACTGGGGAAAAAAAGAGAAAATTCACCAAGGAGTTTGGCAAGGGCTGCCACAGTGACATTTCCCAGTCTTAGGGTGCAGTCTTTCAGAAGCACACCAATGACTTTGAGGCCCACCCTGTTTCCAGAAGTACTTTAGGTGCCTGGACTCCTGTATGTCCTTGACTCTCACCGTGGGTATAGCTATGTTAACAAATCATCGCAAGGTAAGCAAGGGCTTGGCTTTGCGAAGTGCAAGCTAGTGTGTGGCAACATCATGCTGACAAATGGTGTCCCCCTGGTACCTTATCACTCAGTCAAAATGCTGTAAAATTACCTATGGGAGATCAGCTTACACACAGTTACCATATAATACCTAATATGCTGTAAAATCAGCCCTAATTTGCCTCATGGGAGCTTGTTTGTGCAGCCATACCCTTAGGCATTTGGAAGTTTCACCTTAGAACTGTTCAGCACCTTCCTATTTTTGCTCCTGAATTTAATACTGTGACACTTATTAAAAATAACTATATTTATCTTCCTGCTCATATACTCTCCAAGGCTTGGATTTCTCAGCTTTATATTTCAGAAGTGTATTGCATAGCTTGAAGTTTAAATATCTGATCCGATTTTTATGCAGCAGCATACATTATTTAGCATAACAAAAATGATGTCTACTATTTAAGCTTTCTTTTAATGACAAAGGAGATTAATTCCTTGAAGATGGTGTAATTCCAGGTTAATGTGCATTCAGGGGCACATGATGAGTGGTTGCATGTCTAATTTCAGAGTAATGGAGCATATATAGTAATATATGCTAAAATAATTTGTTGTTAGATAATATTGTTGTATCTCATGGATACGTTTGAAAGTCACTTGCACCATTTCAACAGAAGAAGGTTGGTTTTGCCATGCTCCATAACAAACTAATTGAATATTTGCTTTGTTTAATCCTATTAGGTAAGCTCTGTGCCATCAAAATATTCCAGGATTTATGCGAGTGTCAGTGATGCTGATCCCTAATTACTTCTTACATTACGCAACACAGAAGTAGCAGACCAGGATTTTGTAGCCCCAAAGAAGTCTGTAGGAAATCTCTTTCCCCCACACAACAGCAGTCTGGCAGAGGCAAGCCAGCACCAGTTGGACATGTACTGCCTGAAAACTAGCTGTTTTCCGTGTCTCCTGCTTTGGCGGAATGATTGCTTAATGCTCTTTTGTTTAACACAGATAGATTAAATAATAATGGCAGAGATTTATAGTCAATATTTTTGCCTTGTTTCTTTTCACATGCACCCATAGCATTCAGAGAAGATTTTTCCATGGACAATATTTATATTCCTCTCCTTTCTTTCAAGGTAACATTATCTAAAGCCCTAAGTCATTCCTTCTTATCAAGACTGAAACCCTAAACTTGCTCCTTAGGGTTAATTCCCAAGTTACAAAGCTTTGGGTGTTATATCTCAGTTAGAGGTGGTGAGGCTGTGACTTGTGACTCCCACCTCCTTGCCACCTTTTAGGAAGAGCCTGCCCCAGAAGCAGGGGAGAGCTGAAGATGTCAGTGAGATAATCAAGATGTAAAAATGGAAGTGGAAGTGACACCTTCCTAATTTAGCTGTTTTATCTAGGGATGTCAGCTGGATCAAGAGACAGGAAACCGCCCCATGTTGATGGAAACTATCCTCTCAGCTGAACAAACAGCCAGACAACTACAGCATTTAAAGGCAGCAGCCAGACCCACAGAGCCTTAAAATGCCACTCTCAAGTTTTTTCAAAAGATTAGAAAAGAAGAAAGGAAGTAGCTAGTTCACCAATTACAGAGAGGGAAGCACGGTTTTCTTGCAGAAGATCAATGCTGAAATTGCTTTCAGGGTTTGTGTACTGAGCCTTGGGCCTGGAAATCCTAATTTAAGGCCAGACTATAGTCCTTTTAGTCACAGTGATTGTTGCCTTAAACTATGACATGGCTTATGTCACCACTTTTTGATTAAGACACTGTGTAATGTGGTGAAATGTCTACGGTCAAGTAAGGAGTGCACTGTGTTCAAGCTGACCTGCAGGCACTGTCTTCTCTTTGCCTTACGCTATGTAAAGATATTCTGTGCATATTACTTTCACAGGACAGATGAGCATAGTTTACAAAACAACAACAACAAAAAAAGCAAAGAGCACACATCAGCTTTTAAAACCTGATAAATCAAGGACAAAAAAATATTTCTTGTGGGTCATCTAGCAGACTTACATTACACATACCTTCCTTTACTTGGTGACCTATTATTCCCTCCCTAACAGCCAACTTTCAAATTTTCCCCACACTAGCTATTCTTTCAATTCAGATACTAGCTGATGGCATCAGAGCAATAGTGAAGCAGGCATGTGCCTCTGTTTGCAATGCTGAGCATGACAAGACTGCAAATAAAATACTTTCGGCTAAGCCCAATAACTACCGCATCTACAAGCTCCCGTATCTGAGCATATGTACATTAACACCAATGTCGGTGTAGTGAGAACAGGTTTCCTCCCCTGCTAGTCAGTGGAAGAAAGCAGGCTCTGCCGGTGGCAGTTCGAAGCACCAAGAACTGGTCTCCTTTGTATCCCCAATATCACTGCTTAAAAAACTACAAAAGGAAAGGTGCACTCAAAGAGGCCCATTTAGTGACTTGAACAGGTAACTATACCAATATTGCTACCTCCTCCTTAGAAAATGCTGTAGTGGAGGAGTCAGTATCAAATTTACACACAATTCCAAGCCTTTACAATTCATCTAAAAGTCTGAGAAAATAGTTCCGCCAGCATAATTATTTTGAGCTCCAAATAAGGACCATTCGTTAACCACCTCATTCCCGAACAGCTTCCATACAAGATTACCATCCCTTAGGCTCACTATGTGTTTTCCTGACCTTTCTTAGAGTGGAAGAATCTGTCCCTGGCATGCAGTACTATGGCAAGAACCGCCTTACAAATATCCAGTCTAACAAATCAATCTTGGTTTAGTGTTAACAGAGGAAATGGGAGAAACAGACAGGGTGTTCTAGTGCTTTGGTTCTTTGCACTGTGTGTCGGACATCTCCAAGGCCTTGTGGCTCTGCAAGCTGATCTGTGTTGACCAACACCGGGGCCTGGGCAAAGCCTGACTCAAACAAATTGGCTGGTGTGGACAGAAAGCATCTCCCAGGCAGGCGCGGCAGCAAGGGCCAAGCCTGAATGGGCACTGGATGCACACTGGATGCATGTGCTAGAAACCAGGAGTGTACGACAGTGTAATACAGGACTGAGGTTTGGATCTATAGACCAGTGGTTTTCATTGCCAGAGACCACGTACCAGTTTAATCCATTACAGCATACCATTCTTAGTGTACAGGCAGCTACTGCCAGTGCACACAAGCAGTGTTTTTGCTAGCAGTAGTGTAGTAGCTCTTTGCACTGGTGAGCCAGAGGGAAAGTTCATGGACAAGCAATAGGACCTCCCTTGCAAGATGCTGACGCTGCTTCTCTGCCTGGAGCTGAGGTGAGGAGGAACTAATTTATGTAGCATCCACAGCAATCCCTCCCTCATTCAGAGCCCCAGAAAGCCAGTGTTTCCCTACAAACCTTTCTTCGGTTATCCCAGGAACTTGTTTTTGTGAGGGGCAGAGGATGGCACCTGGGCAGGCTGAAATGTGTTGCATTTTGCATATATCCCATTTGCCATTGCAGCCTGCCTGTAAATCGAGCAGCCCTGCTCCCTAAGTCAGCTTCAGGGTTGGGATCTACAAAGTGTAGGGCACCACAGCATTACATCCCATGCTGTCTGAGACCTGGACCTCATGCCAACTCTCTAGCCATCAGGTGGGGTTGGGACTGTAGCTCTGTGTTGCTTAGGATTCAAAGGAGGTGTTCAGGGTCTGCTCAAGTTGTATTCAACAAGTTCATTACCAAGCCAGGAAAAATACAGCTTTCCCCGATGCTGCACATCCAGGGAGCTGAATGCTACAGATAAGGCTCCAGCTCTAAAGCTGAGGCTTTAACTCCTGCTTAGCCTGTGCATGCGTGTGAGGTGTTTCAGCGCTTCTGTCTGCTCCCTGTGTGATAAAGTGCGTGGTACCACGAAAGCACAGACCGCACAGTTGTACACCATGACCACACAGATGCCATGAGTCATGCAAAGAGGAAACACCATGGTCCTACTTGTTTGCCTCGTTTTCCGGGTCTTCCTATAGGTCCTCTGTGTCCCGGTACTCCAGATTGTCCCTTCGGGCCCATCTCTCCCTTGGTGTGTGCGGGCAGAAAGGAAGCAGGATGTAAATACATGGTTATACCGGCCTTATACAAGACAGCAGATGGATGGTGCTTTCATTCACACAATTCCTCTAGATAATGCTGGCACCATTTCTTCCTCAGAAATCCAAGATTATAATAAAATATTTTAAAACAAGCATAAAGTAAAAAATATCTCTTATAATTTACCCACATTTCCCTGAAAAATCCTTTCCTAAAGAGGAGGCCAAATGGAGAGATCAGAAACATGCTCAGAGACTTGGTGAGGTCAAGGCTAGCAAAACTCTCTGACCCCTTGGCAGTATTTTGCTTTGCTGTTAAGATGCAAGTGTAATACAATCAGTCAGTGAAAGGGAGGTGAATTCACTCATCTTCTAGCCTCCCTAGAAGCATTATTTCCTTACCCTAATTTCAGAAATAAGATGTGATTATGTTGTAAATTTATCCTCCTTTAGGCTTTCTATCAATAAGCCAACATCTGAACGTTGATTGTTCTTCAAGTACAGAATAACGATGACATAAACACTGGTCATGGATATCACTGTTATTTATAGTAGTGCCATTTTGATTCACACCATCAAGAAGGAAATATTTATCAGCTTCAAGTGAATAAACCCCAAGCAATTAGGGCAGTTATGAACTTACAATCAAGAGTTTGAATATGCTAAAGCAGGAGGAAGATTACGACTAAATCAATGTTCTGGGGAAAAAAGAGGAACACCAACAAACAGCTAAATCTCAGAGTTTTCTCAGAAGACAAAAAGCGTAAAGAATTTGTCCAAGTCCAAGAAGTGTTGGTCATTGAGTCAAGCAAGACCTTCAATACCTTATACTTTCCAGGATGTCCCTGAAGCCACTCATTGACCCTATGTCAGCACTTAACACAACGCCCCAAAATATCATACCTACTTACTTTTTGTCCCAGCATTCCGGGGAAGCCTATTTCTCCCTACAAATTAAAAGGAGAAAAATCATCAAAAAAATGTGGAGTCATCTTTGACAAAGCAGCACTTTCCTTGGAAGGAAGTAAAACAAGCTCCATGTTCTGATATCGGTTAAAAAATCGCGTACTGTGATTCAGCACTGCGGGTGATGCAGTAGGTGGAGAATTATAAGCAAAATTTTACCGTAAAGCCCCTTGTATGGTTACGCTACTCCTCTGTCTGATCCTCTGCCACCTGCTTCCTCTCTTCCGGCAAAAACATCCCAACTGCGCTTTTGTCTACAGGCAACCATGCTACCTGGACAATTCTCAAAGCCTGCGGTTTGGGAATGGCATTTCTCCATTTACATCAAAAGCAGCTTACTTTTCTTTTCTTAGTTAAAAGAACCCCCAAGCCACGAATCTCACACACCACACCACCCCTCCACTCCCACCGCCAGCCTTATCATATCACCAGCTAAAAGCATTTCGGCGAGCTGTCTGGTTCTGTCCTGCATAGGCCAGGAGGGACTGAGGTTACCTCCAGGGAAATCCCCTTCTGACTCATCAACCCCTCTGTGCGCCGGGGGGGGGCACATGGAGAGGGAGGCTGCCCCACCGCCCTCCCATCGGGTAGGACCACTGCCTTCCCTTGCCACTCTTGCCCTCCCAGGAAGACGCCTCCAGCCTCCCTTCCTCCATACCGCTCCTGGTTTTTGCTATCAGAAGTACATTAGTCCTCATGTGCACGTTCAACTAAAGCTCACAGCCTTTTGGAAAAGAAAATTACCTGGTCTCCTTTGACTCCTTTGTCACCCCTGTCACCTCTGGATCCCTGGAGAGAGATAACATGGTGACAATAGCTTAATTAGTAGCATTTCATGAGGAAGCAAAAAATATTTCTCCTACACGAGGTGTTATTTGGAGTCACGCAGAATACAGAGTAAGGTATATGGTAGGTACCCTCAAATGTTTCCTTATTACTTTTATTGATATTATAATAGAATTAAGAGTAAGGCTTGTAGGAAAAAGGACTCATTGTCCCCAGATAATTGCTTTAAATGCGTGCTGTCCTGGACATAATACTTCCAAACTTGATTTTTTTCCCCAGTTGGCTTCATCCAAGTTCAGGTCCCCCTGTAAGGTCTTACAGTGAAAACTGCCTCTGTGCCGAAGTGTATATAGCCTAAATAAACCAGACCAACAATTAAGGATTATTATACCCATTCTACAGATGGAGAAACTGTAGTGAGGTGCACTGTAGTAACCTGTTCACAAGAAGATGGGGTGTAAAACTCACTTCTTCAGCATCCCAAGACTGTGCTCCTTCTTGATGTTTGTTTTCATTTCTCAGTGGAACATTTAGACTTCACTCCATCAAAATTCAATCTCATTTCTACAGTTACTTCTTTTTTACATAACTGTTGCCAATTGTTAAATTATACATTATTCTATTGTCACACTGACCTTTTCTCCTCTAGTTCCAGGAAAACCCTAAAGGGAATGATAGATATTTTAATGCTTCTCGCTTTCAAGATCACCCAAGAAGCTGGACTTTCAAACTTCAAAGTGAAGAAAAAGAACGAAGCACAAATAATTAATTGCATCAGCTTGTAAATGCAAATGAATATTTATAGCTTCTAAAATTGCACTGAAACAGAACTATAAAATATAAATTAAAGGCAAGACAACTCAGCCCAAAAGCCAATGTGAAAAAGCCAGTTAAAGCCAGCAGGTTTGATAGTGCTTTAAAATTGAAGCAAGGGAAATAAAATGTAACTGAAAGTGAATAAAGCCTTAGAAGCCACAATTAATAATCTAAAATAATACTAGCAATAATATTCCTCTTCTGTTGTTGTTTTTTTTCTTTTTTTTTTTAATTTCTCCTGTGGAACATCCTTAAAATATACTTGAGTAATCTTCTAATGTGAAGATTACTATAAAACTGAGTTTCTCTTTAAGAAACATACAATAAACACTGGTGTTCAGTTCTTCTTTCCAGTCCTTTATCTGAATAAACTGATCACATATTTTTTTTTCAAGTACCTTAAAATGTTGTGGCTCAATTTGTAGAGGCAGAGGTTATGCTATAGGCAATGATGTGCAGATACTAGAACATCCAGACCAAATTGTGCTTGCTATCCAACTGTCAGTACATATGCATGGTTTTAGTAGAGTACCAAAACGATCTCCACAATCCTATGAGGTGGGTGGAAAACATTGCAGAAATGATTTAATGCTGCAGTTACACTTAAGAACTCCAGGCTTCTAGTGGGATATAATCATATATGAGTTTTGCTTTTAAAATAAATTTTTGCATTACAATAATTTATACCAAAGCATTTTTACGAAAAGCCAAAACACAGCCAAGCCCAACCAGACAACAAAACCTTGCTTGAAGGAGAACATATCTTTTTAGCTGTATTAGAAAAGATATATCTTGATAAATGCCTTCCAGCAAATTCATGAGGGAAGCAGCTGTCAGCAGAGCATTAGAAACCAATGTCTGAAAATGCAGCGTTTGGTTAACAAACCTTGGAGCCCATTGGTCCTCTTGTACCTGGCAATCCCATCACACCCAACTCTCCCTTTTCACCCTAAAGGGGTCAATAAAGAGAGTTATTGATTGTGGCTCTCTGATGAGGTCGTATTTGAATGTCTGGCAGTTTAGCGGTTCAGGTTTTATGTCAAATGGGTGAGACAAGCCTGACCTTGGTGTAGCATTGTAGTCAGAGGTCTGTATTGCAATTATATTCTGCCTGAGGCCTCATATGTTATCTTATTCTTCTATTTGCATATTCTCGAGTGTGTAACTTGTGCTTCAGTTTTGCCAGATGCTATTAAAGGACATGCAAGCAAATTAGCATCAGCAGTGCATCCTTTTTCTGCGTGAAGGTGCATTGCCTCTACCCAGCATCACTTCCACTGAGTTGCAGAAAAGGAAAGTATTTTGCTGCAAGCCTTTGTGGCTCGGAGAGGCATAGTGACTACTTTTGTCATAGTTCTGAGACCTCATGTGCTTTACAGTGGTTTGGAGCCAGTAAATCATGAAAAGGCTTTACAACAACTTCTCTGGCTGCTGTCAGATAATTATGTCTAGTGTGAAATATGGAGTAGTCCCTGCAAACATGCAGCAGTGCTACCAGCAGAATACAGTTGGCTCTCATTCTCCTTTGGCTTTCACTGTCCTAGAAATGGAGAGAATTTTCACATTGGCTGCTGCCCCGGCAGAAGTTCAGAAGAGACTTAAAGAAACAAAGTAGGAGAAATAAGGATTGGATCAAGGCTGTGTCAAAGAAAGGGAAGACAAGTAAGAAGACCCAGCTGAAGACGTAGAAGGCACAGAGATGGTACTGAGAAAAAAAACTAAGCAGCGTCTTACTTTAAAATTGAAACAAGGCGAGAATTACAGAGGGAGATTTACAGCAAGAGGATGCAGCAAATGACTATAGCAAAGTATCACAAGTTTGGGAAGATCAGAGATGAGGAGAAAGGAGACACAACTGATGGAAGTGAGCAGAGAGATCTGCTGGCCTCTATTTGACTGGAGTCTTCATTGACAGGCATAAAACCAAAATTTATAAAGACTAGAAGAAATGAAAGTGTGAACCCATCTACAGAACAGAGGAGACAGGTATCAGAGGAGACAATAAAAGCAGAAGAACTGGAATCAAACAGCAAGTAAGACTTGCAAAGTATAGGCAAAAGTATTACTACTGAATGTGAGAGATGCTTTACTACTGAATTACTACTGAATGTGAGGAGTGTGAAGAAAAAGCATAGCAATAGTCAAAGAGGAGATAAAATCAAAATTAGGAAGACTTCATAAATAAAACCAGAGCTTATTTAAGGAAAAGGCCAAGTGAATGAGTTTTCTGACTGCTCTGCTCTCAGTACTGACTGTGAGGGAAGGAGGGAGTTGGACCTTCCTTCTGCCCTGACTGCTCTCACTGTGGGAAATCACGAACAGAAGAAAACACAATGCATTTGGGGGACACACACATCATTTCCCATCTCACACCTCAAAGTGAACATTGTCTTCTTTTAAGTACATACTCTGCTGTTGCTTGCCTACATTTCCACATACTATAATATGAAGTTCTCATCTAACACAGCTGTGAAGACCTAGAGGGTCTGCTTCCCAGATGTGCCTTGAATTCAGAAGTCATCTACTATTATTCTTGCAGTAGCAAGAGCTACTGCATCACATACTCTGAGGTGGGCCACCAACCTTCATGGAGCAAATAAAGGGTCAAAGATTTACTGGAAAATGTAGCTTTGAACTAAACATTGTGTGCAGTCCTTTTGTCTGATGCATACTGTCTTGAAGAAAAGCAAGTTATCTCAAAAGTCCCAGTAGAAACTCCATATCCTGTGGCTCTTGAGAAGAGCTGTATACCTTTTGCATAAGATAATACTCAGTAAAGGACTGTCCTGCAGCTTTTTTATAATAAATGCAGGTGAAGCAACTACTCTGCAGTAGCAAAGCCTCTCCTGCCATTTCTTTTGCTGTTGGTTATTAAAAATCACAGGAATGAGTGTTTGTTTGTATGGGAATGAACTTCAAACATGCGATCAGCAATCCTCATGGTTGGTAATCTCTTTCTCCTGATACCAGTGAGCTATTCTCACTCTGATCGCATCGGCACACAGTTACACTGCCAAGTAGTAGACGTTCAGGCAAAGAGATCATCATAAAAGAACAGTCATAAAGATGGCGATCAGTTTTGAAACACTGATTCGTGTGACTGTGAGACACCAGTGGTTATCAATGAGTCTTCATTAGATTGATTTTCAATTTCCCTTTGACATATTTTAATCAACATAAGAAGTGCTACAGGGGCTAGGCTGAAGATGGAGTAACCTAACCCTAGACTGGGCAGGTCTTTGCAGAGCAGTGTAAGAAACGAGACAAGCACAGACTGTCCTTGCACTGCTGCAGCTTCCCAGCCTCCAGCAGATAGTGGTTTAAGGACTTCCCAACACAACTGTTCTGTTCAGATCATGATGTTGAACAGGTTATATTCCATGTGAATTTTAGTCTTACCTTCGGTCCCACAGGTCCAGGCCATCCTACTGGTCCTGGCATCCCAGGGACACCCGGGGGACCTGGTCTACCCTTGAACAGAAAACATCGATTACAATGATTCATGTAATATCATTCCTACACACAGGCCTCCACTGCAGACAGGAGAGATGGAGGAATAAAGTCTTTTCAGGAAAAGACCTGCAAATTCTTCTTTACCTTGTTTTCAATACAAAAAAATTACTATATTATATTCATAATACAGTTGGTGTTGATGCTACTGGAGCAAGTGTGTGCTTGCAGAAATACCAGGTTATACTGAGTCAAATAAGTAGATCAGCTACAGAGTAAATCTACATGCAATCAAAATAATAATCCTAAAAAACCAGTATCAATAACTTAGATCTTCTTTTCATTTAATAATAGGATGTAAATCAAAAAGACCTGCATGTAATTATGTCAGTATGAATCCAATTTACATTAAGAACAGAACCAAATCTTTAACTAAGATATTCTTATTTGTATTTACTATTATTCCTATTCTGAACATTCTCATATTACTAGCTATAATTGCTCTTTATTAGCTACTATATGACTAGCAATAACTACAACACATATAGTTATTTATCTATTTTGATTACTGCCTGTAAATCACTCTTTGTGTATCTCCTAAAATGCTGCAGATTAGTGCTATTCCACTGCTTTACGCCACTTGACAACATACTCTTAGAAATGTCATCATGACATTTGGGGCTAAGAGTGACCTCCCATGAGACAGACAGGCTTTAGCAAGAGATATACTGTTTTATTTCCAACCTGAGCAACCTCTCTTTTGGGACCTACTAGTTTTTGTCAGAAGAGTAAGTACTGATGTACTGTGTTTAAAGCTTGCACTCTCTTGTAGGTTGGTGGGTGATTCTAAGACATTGCTGATTTGAACACTTGAATATATATAAGAAGTACTGTTTTTGTTTACTGTAAGGCATTTGCAATTTAGATTAAAAAAAAAGACCTCTTTTGTTTATGTGTTTCATATTTATTTGAATTACTGATTGGTAGCTAGTGTTAAAATCCTTTGTATATTATTAGAAGGGTGTTAAAATCCTTGGCATATTATTAGAAGGGTACTTCTTTTCCTGGTTAGTGACTACCCCCTGCATATCTCTGATTTCATCCTGCATTTCTGACTTCTTTTAAAGTTAATTACATTAAATAGAGGTACTTAGCGACTGAGATAACATATTCTGTTTCACCACATGTAGGGGCGCATATTTTTGACAATATATCACAGTTCATATGACACCAAGCATGGGATTGCAGTCAGCATACTGCATTTGTGTCAAAACTCTGTGAGTGTAAACATTAATGGTTATTCCTCCTTTGGGGGTGTTTGGCCAAGCCTTGTTTAGACTTTGGAGGAGTAAAAAGTTTGATTTTGCTTTGGGCTTTTTTTAATACACCTTTTATGATAGTTCCCATACTCTGTCTGCTTCCCCTGTCCACAGAGACATAGTTCAGATAATTTCCCACTCTGTTTTAATTGTCTGGCCAGAGCTGCAGGCTTTTACTGAGGGAATTTGTCGAATTCAAACCAGCTGGGGCAGCTCTCCAAGCCAGAGGGCCCAGCTCTCCAGCCCTGCACCCAGAGCTCCCCACCACCCACCCTGGGTACCAGGGAAAGCAGCACAGACAGGTTAGACTTCAACATTAGGTGATTTTTATTTAACTACTGTCTGCACCCCCCTCTGACAGCTGCTACATGTCAAGTATTAGACAGGTTTCTGAGGCAGCACCTTTGTTCATACCTTTCTTCCTGGCCGGCCAATCTCCCCCTGCCAGAGAAAGGAGTATGTTAGTCTCATAGGCACCACACAAAGCACAGTGACTCATTAGTCAGTGCATTTACATTAAATAAATAAGTAAATGTTGGGAATATCTTTGTGTTCAGGACTTTGCTTCCAGAGGTAAAGTGAGAAGAATTACTTTAACAGAGTTCCTTGGTCTTTCCTGTGTTCTCAGCCCTAAATCTACAGTCATCCCCTTGTAGAGCGAAGCATGTAATTACGTGCCCAGCTTCAGGTATAAAGCTCTTTAAGCATCATCATGGAGCAAATATTTTGCAGATCTGAAGCCAAACTTAACATATAGGCCAGTTTTAACATCTGAGCTGACCCACACAATTAACAGTACATGGGAGAGCTCTGCTTCTCATGTCCTTCCAGAGGGACAGGGCATTCAAAGGCCTTCAGATCAGTAAGATCACTGACTTGTGCACCTGAGCTGCTTTCTTAATGCATACTCTAGACAGAGGTAGCTATCATGAGAAGCCATAAAAAACAATCCAAGACTGAAAAATGAACATTGAAAGATGGAGCTTTAAATTATAGCTTCAAACCAATTCACAGCTTTACATTCAAATTAAAGCAAATACCTACATCCCTAAGGCCCACCATTCACTAAACAGACAAGGAAAAAAGTGAACATTCCCTCCCCCTTCTTTCTTTGCCCCTCAAAAACATACCAAACTCCATAACAACAGACACTTACTTTCTCCCCTTTTGGTCCCATTATACCAGGAATACCCTGTGGACCCTAGGGAGAAAAGTGAATGCTATTATTAATCTGCATTAGTAAGGAGGCACTAGTCGTTGTCTTCCCTCAGCCCTTGACCTTGTAGGTGTCTCCTGGGAACAGTGTGAACCCACAAGGTTGGGGTGTTGGATGTGGTGTTTGAACGTGACCTCTACATGCCAGGTCTGTGCCACTGCTGAATGGCAGGCTGGAAAGTTGGACTGACATGAGAAGTGCAGGGGCATCTAGATGAAGAAAGCTAGCAAGAAAAAAGGCCTGGGGCAAAGGAAAGATGAGAAGTTATTAGAGTCCTGAAGAATTAGTGACAACGAGGACATGAAGACACCACATCAGCTGGCAAAGGAGGTCAGCCAAAAGGGTGGTAAAGGAAGTGGCATAAAACACGTGGGATGGGCTCTGCAGTGTGGTATGGACATAGAGGATTGTCACCACTTCTGAATCCTGAGGATATTTGTCTCTCTCAAATGAGGCTGATTTTCCTTTCAGGAGACTGCTTAATCCAGGGAGACCTTGAACCCCATTTCAGAAAAAAAGAAATCAGAAAACCAATTTTGTTTCTAGAATGCTTCAGTTCACAGACCACCTTTTATTTTAGAATGCCATGAGCCTGAGCATTAGATTCACTGTACAAATCACTCACGTCAGGTCTGGATCCTGGCTGTCTTATACTGTCCAAAACGTGATGCAAATTGTACGTGAATAGAAGCAAAGTGTACCTTCAAATGCAAATTACTCCAACTATTTTCATCAGTAGAGTTATTTTAGGGTTTCAGTAGTGTAAATCAGAATGCACCCTATTAGAGTCAGAGCCAAATTTTATCTTATTTCTTTCATTTTACCTTAGGTTACACATGGGAGGAATGATACTCTGAGTTATATCATTACAAATCTAATTCTCCTTCTTATGAAAAAGTATTAAAATTCAGCTCTGAGTCAACAGACTTCTGGCTCTAACATTGTCCCATTACAACACACAGTCCTGTAATTTATAATTAAAAATTCCAAAGCCATGTTATACCACCCTACTGTCTGCTGTTGTGATAAAATCTGCCAGCCCACTCTATTTAAAAAATGTTCTTGGAGGGATCATAGATCATTTGATTGCAAGATTAATGTTATTTGTATCAATGGACCTTGTAGAACAATAGAATTAATATTACTGTTCTTCCAATTTAAGTCAGAGAGAGTATTAAGAGGAATTTTTTTTTAAAAAGGCAGTCTAATGAAGACTGAAACAACACCTGCTTCTTTCACATGTACTGCAGCTCTGGATCACGGCCAACCACACTGCAGGGCTGTTCCGTAATGCAGAGAAGAGTTTTCTCAACACAGGACAGGACAAACACTTCCCATCACTGCTCTCCGCACCTTATGATTCACATGCTAAATGAATCAGCAAAGACAAAATGGCAGAACAATGAAGTCAAGGTCCATAAAGCAAGACCTTGTGGCTTTCACATTGCAACTTCTAGGCTATTTACAAATGCCTTCTGAAGTACTGACCTCTAGATAATTAAAGCTAAGCTTTTTGCCACATAACCGAGCCTTTACTGTGATGTACAGTCCATACTTTTTAAATAGTGTTTGGGTGCTTGTTAACTTCTCAGGCTGCCAAAGTCTCAGCCGCTGCTTTGCTGCAGCAAAGGTCCTGTGTCATGCCTGCTATTAGCTGTATTGTTATAAAACAGGCACCCAGGGACCTCGAGGAAGATCACTGTCCCAAAGTACTGTGCACAGCACATAGATTGGGACCACCTGTGCCCCAGGAGAAACGGGAAGTGCGTCTCCATGAAAAGTTTCATTTTTCTTTGGAGGGAACAAACTGGAATGGAAAGACAGATGGGTGATCTTCTCCAAACTATGGACATGTTCGCAAAAACCTTCCCCCTAGAGGTGGACCATTTCCTCAGAAGATTTCTGACCTCCTTCAGAAGATTGCTGAACGTACAAATTGTAGAAAATTAAATGGGAGGTTAAAAAGTCTGGCCCAAGGCTACCCAGAAAGTCAGAGGCAGAGATGTTGCAGGTCAAGCTAGGAGACCCCACATCTCCTGAATCCCATCCCACCGCCCTCCTGAAGCCCCTCCTTGTCTCTGATGTTTACTGTAGGTGGTTGCCTTCTCAGGGATGTACACCACTAACATTCAAGTTCATTGCACCTCTTGTGCATCTACTCCATCGACTCCTTCCCTCATATAAAGGACAACAGTGACTAAAGCAAAGAAAAAGCTAACAAAGAGCCTCTGAAGGAAGTGATGACGCCTCTGAAGGAAGTGATGGCACCTCTGAGATTTTCGATGCGTGCTACCCACTGTAAAACTCCACAAAAATGAAGGGTGAACTTGAAACCAACTGGAGTATGCAAGGCAGGGATGAGAACATAGGGTAAAACGCCTACATGATTTATGCATAGTCATATCACAATGAAATTAAGTCAGAGCTCGGTATGCTTATTAAGTGGTAAAAAGCATTTGCAGATGTTTTACAGCTTTGTAAGGGCCTTGGAGGGAATGATGTGGTTTAATTGCAAATGCATCACTCACCTGGGGGCCAGCAGGCCCTGCAGGGCAATGCGATTTGGGCAGAGAGGAAGCCTGTATTATCTGGAGCTCCCGACACAACTCTTTCATATCCAGGGCAAGCAGATTCTACGTAACATAAAACATACAAGTGAACATGCAGCCATACACAGCCTGTTGGAGAAATGCATAAAAAAACCAGCCACCAAATGCTACGGCCTCAGGAGAGTTTATTCACTCCCTTAGGGAGAAGGCCAGGGTTTGTCACAAGGTTATCGTCATGGATGCCTGAACATTAGCGCTTCAGCAGTGTCCTGCCCCACACTTCCTCCTCCTCCTCCTCCTCCTCCTCTCCCAGAGGCACACTGCGGCCGGGCTGCTGCGCGCCCCTCCGAGCCAGCGTGGGACCCTGGCCTATTCTTAGACCTGACCCTGCTCTCTCCGTCCCACTTTGCAAGTAGCAGATCCTCTCCAAAAATAGTGTCTTTGCTCTAAAAATAGAGGCTACGCTTAGTGAGGCTGTAGGCAGCATGAACTTCACTCCAGAAGATACTAACCCGTAGGCATTCATTCACTGCAGATCAGAGCCGATGGCTTTAACGCTCAATGAATGTCTAATATTTTGACTTCAAAATTAGGCTTGCATGAGTAAACTGGCTTATTTATGTCTTGTGACAAAAGGAGTCTAGAGACTCCAAAGCACAAACTGCTCGCAGTGAATTCACGTGGCTCCCACGCTCCTAGTTACTACTTAGTTTTATTTCATGTTTTTATGGGGGATATGGTGTGAAGGGTCATTTTATGCCCAGATTACTCTCTGGGCTGCTTGGGGCAACCTCAGGGACTCTGGTGCCAACCTCATCCTCACTGAAGGAGTATACCATACTCCTAAGGAGATCCTGTCTCTGGGTCTCCTTCCTGTGGAAATCAAGGTACAGGGAGGGGATGAAGAAAAGGGAGGCAACTAGATTTTGATTTAGGAGGGAATAGTACCTTGACCTCAGTCCTGATCTCTCTGAAGACAATGGAGGATTTTACACTGTATATTTTCTTGGGTTAGTTCTTGTCAGACATCTTACTAATGATTATTTACATAAGACTAGCAATAATTGCAGTATTTGTATATGGTAAATGAATAGTAGAATTAAGAAATAGGAATTACTGAGTAGGTAGAAAAATTCTTAATGTTGGGATGGAAAATACAATGGTGTTAACAGACCCTGGCAATAAGAGTAATGGGGCAAACTGCTATATCACATACGCATTGTATCTTGTATGTTGCATATATTAACGTATGTGCATGGATATACATCATATAGAGCAGGTATGTGCATAGGTGGGTGAGTGAGTGAAAACTCCATACCAGCAACTCAAACATGTCTGTCTTTCTGCAAAATGAAATGGCAGGAATAGATTCCATAGGAGGATTTTGGGTCCTTCATTTCACCTACTGGGTAAAAGGCAAATGTGATGCAAAACAGGACACATACGTAATGTAAACCCTGAAATCACTATCAAGGGTGATTTAAGGCTTTTCTGTCCTTACTTGGCTTATTGCATTGCCATTTCCTTTAGTTCAGGATTGTCTTACTCTAAGAAAGTTCCCAAAACAGACTAAGGAGAATATTTTAAGTTAATTGAATTAACTGCCTGAACAAACCCAGCCTCGTTTCATTCCTTGATCTGTTTGAGATTTACTTCAAGCCCCAGTCTGGGATGTTGAATGGTTGTCCTAACAGAGCCATATCAACACAGCCAGATGGGTTTGCTGAGCGATGCCATGAAGCAGTCCTTGAGAGGATGCTTCAGCCTTTGTCATACATCAAAAAAGTCACGTGAAAAAGAAGAGAAAGGCTCCTGGGCCGCACTTACAGAGCTCCAGCCGTGCCTGAAGTACGGTGGTGGAAACAGGGGTGGTGGAGGAGGGCCAAGGAAGCAGCACGCTCTGTGGTTGAGCTGTTTCTTCTGTTCCAGACAAGGGAGATCTGTTCAATACAAACACTCATCTGTTGTCTTGAACACCACAAACATTTCTTACAGAATAAGAGGAGTTTCCATTCGACAGGATTTTTCCTACATCCTGTGTGCATTGCTTGTAACACTGTAATCCAGGCAGGGATTTAAGAACCCGGGTGGTCCCTTAAATCTGTAAGTTCCTTCTTGTGCTGAAGGCTATGCAGAGCTTAAGCTCTTAATGTGGCTATGACACAGGCTGATTTTGGAAAATTTCAGGTAAGCAACGCTAGAAATTAGATTGAAATAATTCTTGCTTTCTCTCCCCTCTGTTCCAAAAATGTATTAGAAATAGCATTTTCCGGTTCCCCTTACAGCCCACGTGCTACCAGGAATCACTCTGTGCTGTTGCCCACCAACCTTCCCTGTGGACTGAATAGCTTTGGGCACTTCTGTGATAACAGAGCGGGAAGCGGTTCCACAGCACATTTGCTTCTATTTCCCCTGGGACTGAAACCAAGTTGCTTTATTTCTGATTCATGCATCATCCCTAAGAATAAATACTCTGCAACCCAGATTTAGCTGATAGCTCTGTCATCAACTGACTGGTCTGTAAACTTCCGTCAACAATATAAGAAGCTGTGACCAAAGATTCACAGAGAAAGGATGTGAAGATGATGCATTTATACTGTGGTGGGGTTTTTTTCCGGAATCTATTTACTCCTTGGGAAATATATCTCTAATCAGGGTGGGGGCCTTCTGCAAAGGTTTTGCCAAGGATAGCAAACATTTATTTATGTCTGTTGGTTTCTTCCTCTGGCTAGTGGCAGAAGGAATGTGTGTCTGTGAACTGAAGGGTGGCAGGGAGCCAAATGCCGTAGGAAGAAAAGCCTATGGTGAAGTATCTGGTATTAATAGAAAATCTCTAAATTAAGTTTCTGGGAAGACAAACCTGACAAAATTGCTAGATTTGTGTGCAAATCAGTTGCAGGCTGGCTATTAGTCACATCTCAAGGTAAGACAATTTTTCTAGGAGACGGGGATACTTCTAATTTTTCAAATGTCTCTGAAAATGTATTCTATCAGTTCCACCATCCCACATTAATGGGGACAGCATTTTCTCAGTCCCGATGCACAGAAAAGAGCTGCCCAGAGACGTGTGATTCAGCAGCATTCAGGGGTAGTTTATGTTATCCGGATTTTTTTCTCTATCAAAACACTATTTGCCATGATGCCTTTGAGAGATGAGTCAGTTAAAGTCTGAAAGGGTCCATAAAGAAGACTCTTTCTCCACTTTTCCTCACAAGTTTGAAACTCAACCAGAGATTTCAATTTAAGAGAAAGGCAGAAGATTTATTAAAAAAATAGAGATATACTGTTTCATTTAAAGATTTAAATACATACTGAAAATGCCAATGCCCTTTAAAAAGTAGCAAAGGTTTGAGTTCGCCTGTTCAGTTCTCACAAGCAATAAAATACAAAGATATGTAGAGTTAAGTTCTGTATCAGCTTATGCTGAATTCAATCGCTCTTACGCAGCTGTAACTAAGGTCTTCAATTTTTACCACACATACTTCTGGGGTTGTCAGTTTCAGGATTGTGTTTGAACATATTTCATTGGGACTAAATTGCATATCATTAAAGCAATGGACAGCTTGTAATTTAACACAGTATAAAATGTGATTATTTTTTTATTTTAGGCCACATTCCAACGTCATCACTCTTTCCTAGTATTACCCTATTCCATGATCTAGCTAAATTTCAGTAGGATTATTATCATTCAACAAGAATAAGAATATCAAAGCTGGCCCAATGTGGCTTATTTGCTAAGAGATCACTACCAGGCACTGTAGAAAAACGTTTGTATTAGTGCAGTTGTACTGCTACTTTAAAAAAAAAAAGAAAAAGAGAAGATTAAAGTGTTGTTCTTTAAATATTTTGCAAAGATGAGATTAAATATAGATGCACATCTATAGCTTTAATAGGATACTTATCATGTCCTCATGAGTAAAGTGAAGTCTGGGTTATTAAATGTTTGGATTTTCCTTTTTAGCAGCAAAGTTTGAAATTCTGTGGAAAGGGTTTTATTGTGAAAAAACACTATAGCTAACCAAGATGGTAGCAAAATAGCCACTGACTTCAGTCTTTATAGTCTTATTCTAATACTACTGTACCACAAGTTAGGTTGAAACCCAATTTAGGTTTGCTGGCATAAATGGTGATAGTATGTACCGATCTCAATGAAGAAACAAGAAAAAAAGTTTATCTAATTACTATTATAGATATCAATTATATAAAGATGTGGGTAGTTAATATTTCAGGGGCTCCATCATTAACCATGGCTATGTTCTGGAAGGTGTATTTGTAAAACAAGTATTTAAGAAAAGGCTGGTCCTGGACCCAAGGACCTCCCACACGCACATAAGACAGGCAATACGACAGCAGAAGGAGCAAAAAAATGAATGAATCACAGAGTCAATACAGGTATGACTGCTATAATTTGATCTTCCAATAAGCACTGCATTTCATTGGTACAGATTTTGTAACTGCAATAGCTCCAAGAGGTACAACGATTACAGGATTGGCTTGGTTTATATCACAAAAGGATTACCTTGACAGGCTTACAGGCTCTCTGCAAATGCAATGTATATTTTTAGGCTCCAGGTTAGCTTTGTTTGCTAAACACAGCTTTAGAATACTGCAGTCCCCATCAGTGGAAAAAATCTCAGCCCAAGAATAGGACTGTCATAGTTTTCTGTGAAATATGAAGACCCTGTCTACACAGAGTGTGCGTTTACATATCTTGTATGGAAACTGCTCTTTCAACAGCTTCAGGATCAAAGAACGTATTCAATAACAGAAGGAAGACAAAATGAAAAACTCCTTCTAGGACTTGTCTAAGTGGCAGTTGTTTTCAGAGAACATAAAAATTATAGTAGTCTGCTTTAAAATAGAAAGTCTTCATCATTTTCAAACTCAAGTTATTTTTACAGTCCAGACTATATGTTAATTTAGTTCACGAAAGTGACTATACAAATCTACGAGTATACTGGCAATGGTTGTTTCAGAAAATAATGTATATTAGACAAGCCCTTGCAATGTTTCATTTTGTTCTTGCAGACTGCTTGCTTCTGACCACAGCTGGAATTTGGGAACTCTTATCCAAGGCGGTCCAGTGCAGAGCCAGAGAGAAGCCTTCACCCAGGCTGAGCCCCTGGAGCGGGGCACATGTGAGGTCTTTGAAACCTCTTAGAGCTGATCCCAGAGCTGCCCTTCACCCTACGGATGCCCCACAGCTGCAAAGGAGGTACCAGAGAAGTGCTCTCCTGGGTTCATGTTAGATTTACAGGATTTCACTGAAAAAAAATCATAAGTAAACCACAAAAGTGACTTTTACCCTAAAATCACAAGCTGTAGGCCCACTGTCAGGAGGAAAGGACAAGAAAGGAAAAAGGTATTTAACATGTGTTTCCCTTCCTGTTTGTGACCACATTCATCCAGCAGGTCCCGATGGGAAGCCGAGCTACTATCCAGAGGCTTGTCGCCCTGACAGCAGTGCCGGTGGCCCGCAGCTTTTGATGGGCAGGACTCTGCTAGATGGACACCTCTGATGGCTGACACCCCATCACAGGTGTTTCTCCCACTTGGATGGTGCTCAGAATTAGTAATAAACAAGCTGGGCTGACTAGTCAGTTAATGAATGTAGGCTTGTCCAGCTGAAACTGAGACTTTTAATCTGCTTTGCTGTCGTTCATTCAGGCTCCTCTTACCCTCCTTGCAAGAAGAGCAGCATGCCAGGGGGCCACAGCCACCTGGTACCATTCTGTACATCTATTGCAAGGTGACTAAGGCACTTTTTCCTTTTAAGTTAGGAAACTTTAAGAGCTTGTCCAAGGTGCCTTCTGAGAGCCATACAGGTTGAAATCCTTTATTTACAGGGCAGATGCAGGTATTAAGCTCTCCTTTAAAACCCCAAAGACGTGCATCAGCACTAACAATACATACTTCTTTAAAATGTGGTTTACAAAGCTTTGTGATCCAAAATGTGCTTTAAGGTCATATAAGCAGAGATGGAAATACAGCTTGTGTCTGGAGCTGGGTCGGACAGTCAGGTTGGCGAATGGTCTGCATCTCTCAGTACCCTTTTGAACTTAGACCTTCTAGTTGATGGCCTAAATATATCTTTTTCCTATAAATCAGCTAATATAAATATGTTAAAGAAATATATCAAGTCCTACAGCTTAGGTAATGGTGTCTGCGTGGAGGAAGCAGTGACCTATGAAGCTCCCATGGGAGTTACAGGATGAGACGTGGGGCTGCAGGTCTCGCCCACTTCTGGTTTCCTCTTGCTTGAAATTGGTCTTCAGAGTCTTAAAGGAACAGAGCAAGCTGATCAGAAATTAATTCCCCATCTTTCTGACAGAAAATGAAAAAAAAACAGCCAAAAGCTTGCGAGTTTCTTTTCAGCCAGGAAAAAACTCATAAAAATGTGAAAATACTCTGGTTTTAATCCCCAGAGTGGCTACAGACCGTGGCAGCAGTAATGTGTACTTTACCAGCTGGCACACGCTCAGAAGCTGTCATAATAAATAAATAAATAAAAGTATTTAAAATCAATCGACGTTCAAAAACTTGACAACAGCACAAACCTTGGCACGCTGCCTGGACGGCAGATCTCGGTATTCACCTGGCTGGAAGAGCAAGGACGCTCTGTCCTCTGTCCCCACATAATACCCAGCCCATGGCCCCCAACATCTCCCGGTAGCTCCCTGTGTGCTCACAGGCAGTGAGGCCCCAGGTAAGCCCTTGGCAGCCCGGCTGGCGAGAGGTAGGCGGCTGCATCTTTGCAGGTCAGCCTTAGAGAATGCTGCAGAAAGGGTAAGACGCAGGAAAACAAAGGGGCATGTGAGATTTCTGAACGAGAGAAAGGCCTTTTGCTCCCTATATGCAAATACTTCAGACATTTAATCTGTGTTTATGTGCATGTACGAGGGCAATGCATATGCCAAAAGATCATATACTGTTCTCACAGATTGACCACAGAAGGAAAATTCTGAGATCAGTACAGAAAGAGGAGCATTTGCTTGGGTTGGCTCTGTGCTCCAGTTTCCCAAGAACAGGAAAATGCCCATAAAATCTGATGGGTGTAACACTTCAGTGGGTTATAATCAGTACAGAAAGAGGAGCATTTGCTTGGGTTGGCTCTGTGCTCCAGTTTCACAAGAACAGGAAAATCCCAATAAAATCTGATGGGTGTAACACTTCAGTGGGTTATAATATGGGTTTATAAAATAAACCCTTGGCTTATAAATCCCACTAACCACAACAGGGCTATTTTGTGCAATTTTCCTTCTAGTGCCTTCTATTTGCAGAGGTCCAGAGCTCTAGATGCTGCTAAATGGTGTTGACAATTCTATGCGCTCCCCTTCAGTGCATGAGAAACTGAGGCACAGGGAAGTTAAGCAACCCCCCGCAAAGCCACAGATGACTCAATTACAATACCAGAAATGGAGTTTCAGTCTGGTAAATCACAATATCAGTCATTTTATGAACTGGATTATAAAACCCAACTGCTTGTCACACCAGAACAATATTATAAATACTGCGAGTATGAAAGCCTAAGAACCTACTACAATCTGTAGAAGAGCCTGAAAGCCTAACGATTAATGCAAAATGGCTGCTGCATCAGCCCCAAGAGACTTCTACGTGTCATTTGCTGCCAGACAGTCTTCTCCCACTTTATCTGTGGGATCAGTAGAAACAAAGCTGAGAGACACCAGTGCTACCCTTCTGCAACTGCAAGATCATAATCTGTCAGTGCTGGCATAGATCAAACATGTACTTGACTTTGATGTTGCTCCACTGTGTGCTCAGAAAGACTTCAAATTCCTCTTTTAAACTTTGCTACTATGGATTAAATTAATTCCTCATGACTCCCTTGCGGCAGCAGATTCACAGCCCAGCTGACTTCATTCTCATGCCTTTCACAAAAAATAACTCTGTATTGACTTCTTTCAAGAAGCTAAAAAAAAATCCATTGACACTTTTCCCTGGGTAGAAGAAAACTGAAATCGTAGCACTGCCTTCTTTAGGCAAAGCATTTCCCTTTACTTGTGTACATTCCCTGGGCGCATGCATTCATGCACACGCGCTGAGAAAAACGGTTAACAGCTTCTTTTCTCTTTCCCTCACTCAATCCTCTTCTGCATTCTTCCTACATCCATCTTCTCATCCCAAATGCCCTTTTACCATTACAGTAGTGTGACTACAGAAAGCATCCGCCCTATTTCCTTTTCATTAAAGCAGCGATTCCTTGGAGATGAGAAGGGAAGAAACAGAACATCTAGGCTGGGGTCTGTTAATTCCTGTGAGGTTTTTCCTCTCTTGCCTATTTCTGATCTTCCTCAAACAATTCCCGCTAGAATTGAAGGGCTTTCCAAGTTCTCTTCTGCCTCCTGAGCTGCAGCATGAAATAGGTCTCCTGGATGTGTGTGTCCTGGGTGAGCCCTATGTTGCATTACAGCTGAATGTTCCCTGCTTTTGCTATCACACACTAGCAACCAAGAGTTAAAGACTGCAGGGATACGTGGCCTATCCTGACACCAGACTTCCTCCTGTATAAACACAAATGATATTTTTCTATAGTTTTAACTAAGATTAGCGGTTTCTTTTGCTGTAATCATGCTGCTGGTGCTCCTGTGCCAACACAGCCCACCCACGGGAAGCCTCTGTGCCCGATATGAAACAGACTGTAAAAACCAAGGAGACTAAAATGAGAAGTCACAGACTGTTCCCTTCCTGTGCAGGGGTTTGGTAATATTGACAAGCCCACAAATGAACTGTCTGTACTAGGAGCAGAGGCCTACAAGCGCTATCTGTCTACAGGTACATAGGGAATAAGCTGGTTTTTACAGCACTTCAGATTGCTTGTCGGCGGAGCTCCCATCCCTTCACTGAAACCACCCGATTTTGAAACAGCTTGCTTTGCTGTGCTGGAATTTAAGCCTCCACCTTCCAGTCTGGTCACCACAAAAATCTAGTATTCACCTGCACGTCCAATACCTATGGACTACAGATAGCGCTACGCTCATTCATAGCAATGACACAGCATGGACAAGCTTACTTGAACCAGTTGGGATCTCCATGCCAGCTGCAGCATCACTTTCAGCTGAGGTTCCCTTTTGGACTGGTTGCTGCCTCTCAGAAACATTCACAGGTTATAGACAAACCTTCGGATCGGTTACTGCTTCCTTCGCTGGAAAGCCAAGCAAGCGCTGCCTCAGCTCCTGCACTGACCTTTGTCCCTGGCAGCAGGAGCACTTGTTCACCGCAAAAAACCTACCTGAAAACCACTGGCTTTGCTTGGCTTACATCTCCAAAGGAGCTTCCACAGCCTGAAGTTGGACACCTGCCTTACTTGTAACACAAATATCGCCCCAGAAAAAAATCTGAACTGGCCACCGGTGCAGTCCCAGCTTCCTGCACTTCAGGGGTCCAGGTATCATACCTGTCTTCTGTTTTTCAGGATGCCCGTGCCCCCATCAGCTCACCACATGAAGCCAAATGAGTCGACCTTTGTATTAAACCAGGGGGAACAGGGGAACACAGAGATGACCACATGGTCTTTGACATGCATTTTCTTGAGCCTTAAGCAGCATTTAACTGAACCCTTTCCCCTCGTTTGCATTACAGTCCTAGTCTGTCAGGTAATGCCACAAGCAGGTCAGAAGCCCCTTTCCCCTCCTGCATGCAAGACCAGAGCTGTACTTAAGGAGCCTTGTCACAGCCAGCAGCCAGCTTTCTCGCTAGTGGCTGTGTCCTCTTCTGATTTTTATTTACTGCTGCAAGGCGAATTGCCGCAGCCTCCTGAACTGCCTCTGATGTCCTTTCCTTGTCCCTCACCCACAGGATCAAGTGGGCTTCTACTCGTTGGTCTACGGCTAATTTCACAGGACCTCCTGGGGGTCCTTTGCTACCGCGGCTCGCATCAGTCTTCCCCTTGGCCTTCCCAGCACGGAGCTGGGTGCAGGCACGAAGCCGTGGACAGGCTGTGCGCCAGCGTGGCTGCTCTGCTCTCACCTGACTCGGCACAGGCCTTCGCCATACACCACCACAGAAGGGTCTACGAATCCTGAGGTAATTTCATCCCTGAGTATTATCTGCATTAACCTCACAGGTCATATCTATCAGGGGAGGCACTACAGATAAAGTCAAATCAGGTGCTACTTTAATCTCTGTTTATTTGAAAGATCCATTTACATAAAGCAACAGTAACCACACCACACTGGACAGTTATTTTGCTAGCACTCCAAGCCTTTCCCACGAGGCTGTTCAGGAACTGCCTTCTTTAGAAGGGTAACCACTACACAACCCTTCTTTTGGCTTACCTTTCTAGCCACTCATCTGGGCTCTCAAATGCAAATGGCCAATCCCAAGGTTATTTTTTTCTCTCAAGCTGGAGAGATATTCTGTTGAAAGAATCTGTTGCCTCCCTTTCAGGCTTCTGTGAGTCACAAACAAGACAGAAAGCTTTTAAATGCCCAGACGAGTCCAGCCCCAAGACCTTTGCCCAGCCAGATCCACAGCCAGGTGATTGCCTTCTCTTATGGCCAATGACACCTGGCTTTCCTTCTCCTAACAAAGCTGTAGCCTTTGCCAGTGGCTCATTTCTATCAGGAATTTTAATCTAACCAAAGCTTTCCTGCTCACTTGTATTCCACGAGAAACCTCTTGACCAACAGCATCAGGATGCTGGGCACCTCCTGGGCCCACGCTGACTTTCCAGAGCAGAGCCAGGCTTCCTTTCCTGGACTGGTATTTTCGCCCCTCAAAGATTCACCTCTGCTTGCTAGTCACCCTTTGGGCTCTTTTCCCAGTAGGCCCTGGCTGCTGCCTCTGAGAGTCTTCCAGATTTTACTGTTGGTCTTATTTTAAATTCCCTTTGCGTCTTTCTTACTCCTGCAAGCACTCTGATCATTTTTCCCTTGTCATTTTACAGAAATAAATATTTACAATTACTCTCCTTAGAAACAAAAAACATCCACCTGACAACTCTGCTGTCCGTTTTGACAATATTTAGGGTTCCTGCAGGTTGTTTCATTACAGGAAAAAAAAAACCCCAAACCCTGATGATGGGGTCAGATATTCCTTTTACAGAAAGGCAGCTGGGATCCCAGCTCCCTCAATGTCAGGCATCACCACTTGGTTTTGCGTTTTCTCTCTCTGCTGTTTCTCTCACAAATGCCCAACACCCTCTCCCCACAGTGCGGCAACTCAGGGGGTAACCAGGGTCCCCCCCCTGCACTGCCCAGCCAAGGCTGTCACCCCGTACAGCTCCTGTTCTCAACCCGCCTTGCCCATCGCTGTGGCTCTTTCTCACTGCTCCAACAGTGTTAGTCCTCAAGAAAGCTGGACTGTTTTCTGCAGCTATTCCACACAGGGTCTGGTTGCAGGCTAAACTTACACTTTCCTGATTCAAAGAGGCTGTGCCACCCATCCAGTGAGATGTGGTGTTTCTTTTCTTTGGGAAAATAATGGGAAAAACACAAAGAAAGTGTGAGGAATACTGCCAACAGTGCTCAGATGTTACTATCTCGTTTTGTGCCTTTGAATTAATAAACCATATTCTTTTCATACCGCTGTGTATCAATATTAATCATAGCAGAAAAGTCAATCAAGGCATACATTTGTGGCATGCATAAAAGGCAGTTTGGGTAAGGAGCATTGAGATACTCTTCTTCTCCAGCAGCTGCTGGTAATTTAAACACTTCCCCATCTCTGCAAAACCTCAGAAACCTTTGGCCTAGATGAGTAGAATAGGGGAGGAGAAGGAATGAGGGGGAGAGGAAGAGAGTCTTTCTGCTATCTCAATTTGGAAGGTGGCTTCCTTCAGGCTGGTTCTTACAAGGTGCAGACTGGTTCATGTAACCCTACTAAAAATGAGTATAAAATTAACATCTAGTTTTCATCATGTGAATGCAACCTCCTTAAATGCACAGCGCAGGAACCTCAGTAGAGCAGAGCCCTGAAAAATGGTTATAAAAGACACCATAAACACAGTGGCATACAGGTAGGATAGGAGAGGTTACCCTGAAAAGAAATCTGCTGTCTCCAGGAGGGTTGAGCTACCCACCCCCTTGGGGTCTTCACTGCCGCGTGGAACCACAGCCACACGCTTGAGCGTGTTGTAATATTATTCCCCGAAGCATTGCTTCCAGAAATGATGCTTCAGGACCAGAAGACTCAACTCTTTGGAGCTGACATGACATTCAAAACAGTTCCAGAAACAAGGATGAGCTGTTGCTTGAGGCTGATGGGACTATAAAGTGGAGTTGGCAGCAAAATGGACAAAGGTCCAGATTATTCTTCTTTCCCCATTATTCTACACTTTCCCCCCCTACCGGTTGTTTATCTCTGCTTTCTAGTTATTGCTTTGTGACCTGTAAACTTTTTTATTTGCGACCTATTGCTATGCAAAGATGTGTGAGGACAGAAATAAAAGTACTTTTAGCCCAGAAGTTTTCAGACATACCTGGAAGATACCCAGATGCATTTTCCCAACTATAAGAAAGACCAGTTATCGCTTAAGAACATCCTCACTGTTAAATGTGATTAGTTTTAAAATTTGCAAGTACAGTGCTGAAATCCATTCTTTAAATGTGAAATCACATCCTGGTGCCAGATACAAATAATTGACTCAGCTGACAGTCACAGAACGTTTGAGAAACCATTAAGATAACTAAAAATTTAAATGGAATTAATTCACCTTCTGTACCCACTGTGAGATTTCTACAAGACAATAGAGAACTTTTTGCTTTTTTCTTAGGAGATGTTTCTTAAACCGCAGATGCAATCAAAGCACTAAAGGAATTTTTTATTATGTCATTTTTGATACCAAATAGCCCCGATTAGCAAGTAATAATGGCACACAGGTATGTAACAGCTCCCCAAAGTATGTCTCTTAATCCAGCCCCACAGTTGTGGGATTATGACTGAATCATCTGCCAGATGTTATTTTTTCCACATATTATCAAGTAAACATTTACATTACTTTTGTGACAGAAGCCTTGCTAAGAGCTTGCTGGGTATAAAAGTGATTTTCAGAGGCTTGGCCAGAAGGGCACAGTGCGGGGCTTTCCTGCGGAGCAGCGTGTGGGCTGGCGATTTACCCAAACTGCCACATTGTGAACCAGATTTCCCGATCGGGTTCACACCTTCTCCGAGCCTGAAACCAGAAGCTGTTGGCCTGCAGGGATGGAGGAGGAAGGGGCCGCGACCGGCTGCGGTCTCTGCCCGGGGAGCTCTGGGGTCTCTTGCAGGCCAGCCCCCGGGGCTGCAACCATGGAAAATATTCGACTGCCAAGAGAGCAGAGTCTGGCATTTTCCTTCATATTGGCCTCTTCTACTAGGTTTTCAGCAGAGATGATAAGTCTTCCCTCTTCTAAGGGGCAAGTTATTTGTTGAACTGTTATTTTTCAAGAGGACAGTTTAAATGGCTTCTCTAGACACACAAGTGTGTGCCATAGGAGAAACGCCAGGCCATGCAGGCGATGGAAATGTGAAATTCTTGTTTGTCTGGGTGGCATCTACAAGTGTCAAATAAATGTAAAGCACTCTGAAACAATTTTTGAGGTCTAATAACTTACTTGTTATTGCAAAGCAATTTGGAATATAGCAGAGAAAATAAATCTTGATGATTCCTGTACCTCAGCATTAATTAATAACGGAAAAAGCATACCCAATTGAAGAGAAATGATAACAAATGTAAATCCTTTTTAGCATTTTACAGAGCTTAGTAGAAAAAATTATTAGCTCCTAAAGGTTTGAAAGAATGGATAAAATTGTTTTTCAAAGGATGTGCTTCTTCGAACATTAGGATTCTCTAGACGTTATCTTAAAATATATCTGAAATGAACTGTAACGGCTGCGTTATTAAATGCTATAGGGCTTTTCCCCAAAGGGTATCTGCATTACTCTTGTGGCCCTCAGAATCTTATTATTTGAATATCTTTAAATTAACGGATTGTTCAAACCATTGGGAGTAAAATAAAGTGTACTAGCTCTGCACATTTTGAAAGGTTTTGGAAAAACCCTTAGAAGAAATGATGTATACTATTACTATTATTTAGTGCAGAAATCTATCATCTCGTACAAGCCACCCTCTCTATCACCCTTCTCTCATAAACGCCTTGAATGTAAACCACCTGGCTTTGTGGTCACATCAGAGATGATAGAGAGATAGAAAGGCCGTGTGTCTTTAGATTCATGTCTAAAGTTGATTTTATGTAGTCTTAAAATGCGCACCCTTTTGGTCACTGTCTTCGTCTGAAAGACCTCGGAGGATCTGTAGGTATAGCTGACCTTGACCTACAAATCTCAGTTGAACCATCTCAAACTTGACACTGAAGGAATCCAGGATGTTAGTTAGAAGGATCTCTATTGACAGACAGAAGGTGGGAGATAGCAATTTGCTGTAAGTTGGTGAAAGTTCCTCAGAGATGGAATCGGAGCTCTCACCAACTTTCCCCTTCCTTTGCACAGAATGCAGCTAAAGGAAAGTCTTGCTGATGAAACTGTAAAATCTATTAAGTGGGATTTCCAGTGCCCTGGAAATCAGCCTCAGCTGGAAACTAATTTGTTTTGCCTTTGCCTAGCAGGGATTTTCCACGCAGTGGACCCTTGTTTGCTATGTAAGTCATCCGAGTATTTGTTAGTGTCATAGCCAGAGCCAGATGATGTTTATTCTGCTAACATCCAGTCGGTCTCCGGCAGCGCTCATTGAGGTCAGGGCTTTATTTATAGAAGCAGATATACATTGAGATTCGTTTTCTTTCCCTTGCCATAATCTACCTAAGCTCATCCAAAATAGAAAGAAGCATGCAGACATGCAAGTAATATACTAATTGGGCCAGATCCATGAATTAGCACAGCACCATAGAAGCCAATGGAAAAAAGCATTTTAGAGCAGCTGAGGATCTTGTCTGTTATTTCTCACAGGGAAGGGAAGGGAGGGGTTTTAAACCTGAAATTATAAAGCAAAAAGCAAAACCAACCAAGCAACAAAATGTCCTGGCATGTGGCAGAACAGGTCTGCAATGCAAAATCCCTCCACCGAGATCTGCAATTTGAAGTATTTTTTTTTTTTCTCCTGTGTTCCCAATCACCGGAAAGTGCAAGAATCAGAGTGCAGAGCTCCAAGCAAGGAAAAGTAACAAGACTTAAAGCAATTTACCTGCTGAAAGTGAGAAGACATTGTCAACGTACGCAGTCTGAGATAAAGCAAAGCAGAAGAAAAGCTGCAGGTAAGATCCCCAGACAAGTGGGCTGAGGACCAACATGCTGGCTGCGCCCTGGCAGATTCCAGCTCAGAGGCACAGGGCTGCTTTGGGGATCTCTCTCTCTCTCTCTCCACTCGCTCCCTCTCTGCCTTGCCTGCTCTCTGCCTCTTCCCTCGCTGTGGGATGCGTGTGTGTGTCTGTGTGTGTACGTCTCTCTCTTCCCCCCCTCACCCCCCACCCCTGTGCCTTTAGGAAGAAAGAATGCCAACCATTTCCCATTAAATCTTCTCCTTACACCAGACACGGTTATATTTAACTCCTGCACTGGATCAGTTGCCCCTATTGTTGACATTAGCTGCTAAAACTGGGGCATGGGGGATTCTGGTTTTGCTAACAGAAGCAAAAAGGCACTTTGGATAATAATAATAATAATAATAATGATGAGCAGGAAAAGGTGAAATTATGAACCGGACTACAAACAGCATCCTTGGGTGCAGGCAACCAGACACCAATGTTGAGATGGATAAAATCCCTGATATGATCATCTTTTACAGGTCACTAATTGCCTTAATGAGACAGATGAGCAGTGACCTAACATCGGCTTACCGCTGGTAGTTACAAGCGTTGCATTCACTTACAGAGTGCATCTCGGGCTGAGGGATGCCACAAAGGCTTCACAAACCACAGAACAGATTATTATTTAGGATTTAAGCGAAAATGACGGCATCGCCAATAGTGCCAGACATCGTAGGACTGCAAAGAGTTTACTGACAGGGTGCAACAGGTGGAAGAAACAATACGTGTGCCATGACGGGGCAAGTGAAACGCTATCAGCTCCGGGGGTGGTGACAGCCAACACACTACGCAGCACTGTGGGAAGAAAACAAACCTCTGGCTCTCTGAAAAGCAGCGCGTGCCCTTACCTGTACAAAAGCTTGTTGTTTCTGTGCCTTGTTGCCACTCGCAGGGCTTTGCAAGTAAATTTCTGTCCTCTGAATAACTAGCAGAGGGACCCTCCTTTCTGCCTGGAATCTGACAGTGGTTTCCATGAAAAGCAGAGGTACTCCTTCACTGTGAAAACCGTCATTACTCCCTCTCTTCTGGACAGAGATGGTTCTCTTTGTCCACTGTTTATTGTTCCTTTCAAGACAAACATGGAAATCTTTTGGATTAATTAGAGAATTGATTTTTTTTTTTCATTTGAGAAAATTACTCATTGACAGAGACAATGACAAGTCCCCCTGAGTGTTAACTCCTACTGAGTACACCACTAAAGGGCAAAGTGATGTATTGCCACAATGCTAGTTACACAGTTTTGGCTGTTACTTTCCAGACATTGCAAACGTATTAACAAAATCTTTCTAAATGTAATGGCTTGATAGGGACAGCCACATCTGCCTTATACATTTCTATCCTTAAAGGACATGCTTAATATAAGCATAATGCTTTCTAAAATCTCTTTCCAGTACTGCAACACTTTGGATAACTGAATTTATTTTTTAATTTAATCTACTTTATTCCACTGTCTGTTACTTTTCAGTATTTGGCTATTTTTAGTGAAGATAGTAGTTCGGCCGCTTCCTTCTTTGACCAAGATGACCATGGATTAAGTAAGTGCCATTTGTTCTCTCGGCATGCTGCATCTCAGAGGGAAAGGCATAGCTCCTGCAAAGTTTATCATGACAAGCCCTAAGCATGTAAGGTAAATGTCCAGCTGCTCTATTGTAAAGGTAAGCAGCGGACAATTCCCATGCCAGAAGCCTGCATGGATGCTGGAAAAAATTGCTCAGAAGTTAAAATGCCAAGATTTTACCAAAAGATTCACCTCTGAAAATGTTTGACCAACTCAATAGACAGTGAAAGCAACAATTGAGTAATTTAAAATCTTCCTGAAATCCTCCTGTAGTCTTTTAGCAATAGAAAATTTGGTAGAAATTTGTAGTAAAAAACATGTTCCATTTGATAAGGAAATTAATTAATCCAATAATACTGCAAAGAACCAAGATCATGCAGTAAGACCCATATCTTTCCCCTCCTCCATCACCCCCTTAACAATTTTAGTTCTTGGTTCTTTGGCCTGGAACAGAAATGCATGTTTGGGTAAAAATGCAGCATAACAAGGAATGCACCTTTTCCTCGCAAGAGCAAGTGCTATATTGGAGGTGGCCAGAAGTGATACAGAAAGCCAGGGCTGCTTCAGAGTTAAAAACCCCCACATATAGTTAGCTTTACACTCAATTCTTAGGTAGAGATTTTTTTATCCGCTATTTTCAGTGGAGAACCCCAATTAAAAATGGATGTTTTGTCAACATTCTCCTTTCTTTAGACATAGCATCTCCATCACTCTGAAGTCTGAGCCTGTTTGACCTGAACTGGCTCCCAGCCAACATGAAAGGAAAGCTCTGTACGCAAATACTCTGCAGTGGAAAATGCACCACCTTCCACAAATGTCTCAAAAGGAGATGTTTGGACTTATATTTGAAGTGACCGCTTCTCAAGATGTAGCGGTAGTTCATCAGCTCGTTAAATTTTTAGTGGGACCACCATTAGGTCAACACAAAGGAGAGCTCTCATTACAAGGCAGCAAGCCAGGGCGTGTCAAGGTGCAAGCACTGGCTTTTGTTTCCGCCAATTTTAAGGTATTGGCCTTAACAGCTGACACTGCTGGCAAGGTTGCTAATGCTTTCAGTGGGAAAAGAATGAAGTCCGCTGGAAATAAAATGGACAATAGCTGTGGGCTTTTTGCTTTTGACATAGATGACAGTGCACAAGGCTGACACTCCATGCTGACTGGCGCTCCATGCTAGATGACAAGGATGAACACCTGGTCACACAGCTTGTTTCTGACCTCCGAGGCATCGGTACACGTGATAGAGACAATCCTGAGGAGGGGGAGCGTCACGTAGCAGAGTGAGCCTTACGCGGTGCGAGAAACTTGGCAGACGTGTGGTTTCTAGGCCCCTGAGCTGTCCATCATCCGTGAACTTGCTCAGTCAAGCAGTGCGTTCCTCCAGATATTCCCAGGGGCTCGTGAAGCCAATGGAAAGCTTCAGCTCCCTTCAGAGAGCTCTGCACCAGGTAGTTAAGGCCAACGCTCCGAGATCAGAAGCAAGTCCTTGTCTCTATCATCCAAACAGCAATCAGTAACAAAGGATTTTTTTTTCTTTTTTTTTCCGTATTCACTGCAGCTGCAGCTGGTGTAGTGAAAACCCACATTAATATGACTTCACGGTGCAACTGCTGGAGAAGATCCCATAAATATTTGGGAATAAAAAAATTTAAAACTTTTGGAGGAACAAATAAAAAAAAATCTTAAAATTTTTATATGAAATTATGCAGTTGCTAAAAACTGAAGTAACATATATGGCACAATTCCTACTCTTGTCTCACCTAGAATTGCTACTCTGATACCAGGAGTAGCGTTCATCAAATGGAAAAAATACAATGGCTTCGGCAGAATTTCTATTTCAGACTACATGACCTTAAGAAAGAAACACGGCAAGGTTTTCACACTGAGTCTTGTAAGATACCCAAATGGCCTAAGTGAGAATAAGGGGTTTTGAGGACTTGACTTTTAAAAATTGTTCCACAGTGAGAACCCCAGAACCCCAAAGGTCATCTGCAGTTTAGTGTTCAAAGAAAGACCCCCACATTTTTATCACAGGGCATCAACTGCAGTTTAAAAAAAATCCTATTTTGAGTAGATGCCATAGCAACTAAAAATGTCAAGAGCCAACCAACACATAATGAAAAAAAAATCTACACAGTTTACCTGCTCAAGTAGCTGTTGCTTGACCTTTTCAACTCAGACCAACTATGTAAATAGAACTTATGATCCTTGTCTATGCAAGAATTAATGAATACTTTGTTAAAAAAGAAGGCTTCTTCCCAGTCCTATCCATTTCTGGTTGGTAGGTACTTCATCAACAAGCCAAGGGAAAATGAATGTAGTTAAATTATCATCAATCTCAAGGTCCTGTATGAACACAGTTCTAGTCAGAAGGACAAAGATAACCATAGACTCACAGAATAGTCTGGGTTGGAAAGGGACCTTTAAATGTTATCTAGTCCAACACCCCCCTGCAGTGAGCAGGAACATCTTCAACTAGATCAGGTCGCTCAGAGCCCCGTCCAACCTGACCTTGAATGTTTCCAGGCATGGGGCATCCACCACCTCTCTGGGCAACCTGTGCCACTGTTTCACCACCCTCTGTCGTGGTTTAACCCCAAACAGCAACTAAGTCCCACGCAGCCGCTGGATCACCTCCCTCATAGTGGGATGGTGGGCAGAATCAGAAGGGTAAAAGCAAGAAAGGCTCGTGGGCTGAGATCTGACAGTTTAATAGGTAAAGCAAAAGCCGCGCTTGCAAGCAAAGCAAAACAAGGGATTCACGGGCAGGCAGGTGTTCAGCCATCTCCAGGAAAGCAGGGCTCCATCACACGTAATGGTTACTTGGGAAGACAAACACCATCACTCCAAACACCCCCCCCCTTCCTTCTTCTTCCCCCAGCTTTCTGCTGAGCATGATGCCATATGGTCTGGGATACCCCTGTGGTCAGTTGGGGTCAGCTGTCCCGGCTGTGTCCCCTCCCAACTTCTTGTGCCCCCCCAGCCCCCTCGCTGGTGGGGTGGGGTGAGGAGCAGAAAAGGCCTTGGCCCTGCTCAGCAGTAGCGAAAACGAAAACATCCCTGTGTTATCAACACCATTTTCAGCACAAATCCACAACATAGCCCCTACTAGCTACTGTGAAGAAAATTAACTCTATCCCAGCCAAAACCAGCACATCCTCATTGTAAAAAATTTCTTTCTTATATCTAGTCTGAATCTACCCTCTTTTACTTTAAAACCATTACCCCTTGTCCTATCAAGATATTCGATATATAATCGAAACTTTCTAGTTCAAAAGTCTGAAAGCTCTTCTGCAGAGTTGGGCAAAGGTAAAACAGCAACCCAGTGTTAATGCAATAATTCAATAACAGCTTATGTCTGCAAAGCAGTACAGAAGAATTCTGTTCATTCAATTAGTGTGGGAGATGGAAAGGACTCTTTATAATTACGTTTTCCTTGTTAGATAGTTATTTAGCAACAATTGTTTTTCACAATAAAAATACCTGTTCAAGTTTGCACGCCTGAATCAGTTACATCTAAACATTTAGATTTCATACTTTGACAACGTAGCTAATGTTACTTTGGAAGATGGTATTATCTAAAGTACAAAGGCAGCCGCTGAAGTAAAAAGCACAGAAAAACAATGAATGGCTTCACCATTTCCTTGCTGTTGCATTAAATTTAATTCAGAAGCCCATACAGGAACAGACCCACTGTGTGATGAAGTAAATTCAACCACATGCTGAAGTTCTGGCTTAGTCCACAGCTCCATCCATGCCAGTCACCCAGCTGGGTATCAGGTCACAGGGCAGGTGGCCAGTTAAAGGCAAGTCAGTGCTAGTAAGTCTTCAGATTACCCACCGGATGAACAGGGCAGGGCAGTGATGGCAGGACGTTGATGTCCTGCTGAAGGCAGGACATTGATGCCTTGCAACTTCCAAAAGCAAACCCTTTTTGCAAATTAGCCACTTAATGGATGTTGTACATTGCACAAGAAGCAGTGGCCTTCTGGCCGCCTCTTTTTCTCTGTAGTCTGCGTTCACAGAAATGCAAAACTGGCTAGGGAATCTGATTTATTTTTACACCTTTTAGAGGTTATTTGTTTCCAGAGCAGTCCAGCTCTCACCTCATTTTTAGGAAGTTCAGCTCGAAACTCTAACTTTGCACTTTTAGACCTATTTCAAAGGCTCAGTCCTTCACTTTTTTCTCCTGTGAGTAATCCCCATGCACACATTTCTTTTTCTATTTACCATAATGAAACAAACTAGAGAACAAAAGTGTTATGGACATAATTAAAGATTATGGGATAATGCCAAGTGAATTCCATCAAAGCAATCAGAAGAATCCCAATGTGACCTTGTAATGTTGGAAGGCACAACAAAGTAGAACAATTTTAAAACAATATTTCAGCCACTGACCTTTATAACATTACTCTTCTTCCCTGTTCCCGTTTCACCTGCCTTTTAGACCTTGCCTTTCAAACTGCAAATCATTTAGCATTTGCTGTGGGATTGTATAAAATTTTGCACAACAGCAGGGCTGCCATTCGCAGCTGAGATATGTCCATACAGATAACATGGTAGACATGCAGAAAGCCTATGCTTCTCTACAACACATGCACGTGCTGTAAAAATCTATATAGGCAAGAATCGCATGGACTTGCTGAATGTGTTGATCAAATGTGCAGAAAGTTTGATGGCTCCTCAAGATGTTCAGGTACTAGATGATTATTTGGTGCATACATAGTATGCCAAACATGTTCTCATTGTGCTGTATCTACTGCGCAGGAACAGACCACCATGCAGAACACGTGATGCTTCTTGGATGAGATGCGCTCATCACACATGCTCCCAAGTCTGCACAGAATCAAGGGATACATCCAGGATTGCCAGGCTTCTAGAAATCCTGGACAAACATGCAAAATCCTAGGATTATTCATAGAAAAATGTTCCACAGGAAAAAGAAGATGCCCATAGAAATCCATGTGTACAATGGCCTTGACAATGGGAGTGGTGGCCAGCTGAGATCCACAGTTACTAGTATGTAGGTAAACAGCCTTCAACACCCTGGGGTGGTGAATCACAAACAAGTTATCTGTTCTTGACATTTACATCTAGAGGAGATGGAAATAGTCTTCAGGATAATTCTTGCACCCTATTTTCATTTGGATTGTTTATTACTGTTATTTACTTCTATTAGTAAAGGTCTGCAGAACTTGCCGCCTGTACTAGTATCAGTGCAGTGCTGCCGGAGGCACAGAACAGAAGAATCTCTGGCAGTAATTGGCTCTCATGACTCCTCATTTATGTGATTTATCATCTAGCTTGCCAAAAAGCCCAATCAATTAAACACCACAAAGCACAATCTTCTTTCTTCTCTGTTAACATTCTCACAGGAAAAAAAATTATTATTGTTTTAATGTTCACACTAGTCTCAGGACTCTTCATTCCAGAGAGCTTCGCAGATGCCAACAATACAGCATCCTGTTTGCAATTTTCATACTGCACTACAGCCCATTACACCATTAAGATGGAAGAAAACATGGATCCAGCCACCAGTGCATACACACCTAGTAGAATGCCCCCTCACATAGGTACCGCAGCCTTCTGCAGAGGATCCCTATCAGATGAGTGGCCAGAGCACCACTGACTCAGGAAAAGACTTAATCCTGAGTGTAATCTCAGGCATGCAAGTGAAATCAATGAAGCTGCTCCCGAAATGAAGCATGTGTATAGATGCCTTGCCAAATCAGGGCCTGAAAAAGATTCAGATACCTTGTCTTTAAAATAGCACCATGCCTCATTTTCCCACAGCTGGTTTTCCTCTCCTCTCGTGGACTCCGGGCACTAAATATTCAGGGATCCTGTGCCTTGCAGAATGCAAAACCAGGAGCAGTCATGGGTTTATCCAAAGGCCTGACAAAAGAACCAACATTACAAAGCTGGGGATGGGTAAAGAAATAGGTCACAGTAGAAGCGTAGGAAGAACTAGCAGTATGTTCCCAAATTTGCTTGCCCTTTTTTTTTTTTTCCGCCCTAGAAAATGGATGGCCACAAGTGCTGACCATGACACTACAGCAAGCAGAACTCAATGAGACTTCTCTGGCACCATAGTTGCTGGGCAGCACACACCTGCAATTTAAAAAACTGCTGTGTTTTTGTAAGCTGATGGCAAATTTCATGCTGATTTCAAGGTGTGCTGGTCAGGCTATAGGTGGGGAGGCTTTGCCTTTTTACAAGTGCTTCAAATTTTGAAGCCCAGGCCGCACTCTTACTGCGGCAGCACACAAAATGGCTGGGCACTGCATGTTGCCCAGTCATTCCGGTATGCCAGGGTTGTCATCTTCCAAACACAGGGTAACAGCTGAGCCTAATCAAACCAGACAAATGCATTTTCCCAGCTCCCTTTGCAGAATCAGGGAGCTATTATTAAGGCTGCATTAGTCTTTCCATTATAAAGTCCTAATTTTGAAGCTTCAATCATTTGTATTTAAGACACCCTTACCAAGTGACAATTTGGCACACAGGGATGAAAACTTTGAGAAAAAACAGCTCTTAGACTAAATTCAATAATAAAGGTCTCACTGATTTTGACTACCTAGAATGAGGCCCAGCATTAGCTGTTTATCTATGGTAGCTTAAAATCCCTGGTAAGGCTGAAATACTAATTTTTCCTAACATAATTTTTACTTATTTTCTGAGCACTTGAATGATATCCCTGTTTTTGCAGAGCAAGCAGGTTTATGGGCTGGCTAATGAGGCTTTCATACCCAAACACCAGCAGCCACGTCTCCTTGCTATAAGATGGATGCACTGCTTTGGCTGGAAATTCAGGTGTGCCTGCAAGTCCACCAGTATCAATATCAGCACCTCCCAGCACCAAGGTCTATAAAATGCCATACGTGCACATTACCTTAAAGACAGTGCCAAGGAGACAGATGACAAGTTCTTCAAACACTTCAAAAAAGTGCCAGTTTTTTGTTTTTGGTTTTTTTTTTAATACTTTTAGTGTGGTGATTTCATTAGAGAGGGACTTGTCTGTGGACACTGTGGAGCTCTAGCTTGGATGAGTGCCTGAGGGATGTTGACACTGCAGTCACCACTGCAGCTGCAAGCTGATGCAGAGGTATGCAAACCTGCTGTAGCCACCATAAGGAGAGCTAAAGGGCCTCTCTGCCCAACAATTTGGTTCTCAGGTAGGTTTGCAGGTTATGCTAAGTTTTGTGCTGCAACAGCTAGAGCTAGTCACTTCACAAAATTTCATGCCCAGGAATAGTGATTGCTTTCTGGAAGCAAGACCCACAAAAACTTCTGTTGCTATGTAGACTGGAAGTGTAAAAATGCTTCTATAAGTCTTCCACTATCTTCCTCATGTGGTAGCATTACCAACACTAAGTACTAGAGGAAATCTCCCATCAGCTGCGCAAAGGTGTTCTAAGCTGCCAACATTCATGTGTCTGTGGTCATCTACCCAACACTAGATGGGTTGCTAATCCATTTCTTCAGCTCCAAAATACAGCAATTTAAATCCCATCTTCAAAAACATCCCTTCTCTGCATCTAGTTTAGAATTTGACCCAAGGTATTACACAACTAATTGCTAGTTGCATTGCTCAGACATCCTGTAGCTGACAAAAAGTAAAATAATTCTGGGTTAAAGTATTCTATGCAACATTTTCAGTAGTGTGCTTCCTTATCTATGACCCCCTTGAAAAGACTGATGAAAACAAAAGATTTCTTAGAGTATTGATTCAAGCAAGCAAATTGTCATTCTATTTATTTCTCTTACTTATTTCTGCACTATTTCAGGCAGCCTAGAGATTCCTGGAAAGAACAGACACTGAAATAATTCTCAATTATATTACTGTGTGCCATAATTAGCTGGAAGGGTCTGCTTTACTAAGGGCCTCTTTAAACCTTGTCCATCTGGTTTCAATCAAATCATCAAGAGAACAGCAAATGCCTCCTTCAGAATAGCTGTTTCTTACTCATTACAATATTCAGTTATATGTAAACCAATCGGCAGAAGTTGCATTGCCTGTATGTCATGAAGATGATCAGCTCCAATACCTTGTCTGACCTAGGAACCTCACTAAGTAAGGGAGTGCCAAGCACTCTTTTCTCTATTAAGCACAGCCATCAAGCTCTTTAAATAGCATAAAAAGAGCTGCAATGGGGATTTTGATTCCAACATATAAAGGAATGATGTAGTCAGGGGAGAAGTCACTCACATTTCTTAACAGGACTTTTACTGTAACTTACAGCCATAGTGTACTAGTTTCTTGGGTAGAGTGACAGGCCTGAAGACGCACTGCTGCTTGTTTTAAGTGTACTTGGGATTTTGCATGCACACTTAAGAACAAATCTAGCCAGACCGAGTATACATCTGATGCCTCACCAAAATGGATATATGCTATACAGCCATAACAATTAAAGGCAAGCATACATGACATATACCCAAATGTTCACAGGGCAAACAGTCTATGGAATTCACTGCAGAGTAAAGGTGAAACATAATTATTAAAAAGCTAGTAATTACTGCAAACTAAACCCGTTTCCAAGCTGAGCATACCAACAGGCTGCAGGATCACACATTCAACACCTTAAACTATCTTGTGAGGTGCCGAGACAGTGACAAACCTTACTTCTTATTCTTTATACCTGGCCATTTCATTGTGGTTGCTGCTGGTTTCACCTGAGGTCCCATAGTTAAATTACCTGCTGGGTTTTGGACATCTCTGTAATATCTCCCCCGTACCACTTGTTGGTCCCAGGTTCCAACCCGTTTCATGCATGCTGGTGTCCTCTCTGAAGAGAAGGAGCGCTGCTGGCCTGAACTGGGTTTCCCAACCACATGAACCGAGTGAGCCCCTGTAAGAAAGTTTTCACAGGAACTAGACTAATGAATGATGGAGGTCACCCACAACAGGTATAGCAAAATTTCAAATATTCTTTATTTACCCGAAAGCCACGATAAGAAAGATTTGGAACTCTGCCTTATTTAAACACTATATTCTCCTGGTATGTCTCAGTAAATTACACTCAGTACCTCTTGCACAGTATCTTCCCTCAGCTGAGGCCCAGGCATTTTCTTCCTCTTGAGTTTGGCATCTTGAGTCTGTTCAATACTTTTAATTCCATGCTCTGGCCTTGAAGAAAGATTTCCACTTGGCTAAAGTCAAATGGGTCAGCATTCCCCAAACTTACATAATCTGTAATTTTTTGCTCCTTTTAATAAAATTGGGACATTTCAGAGATAACTTGTTCCTGTCTCATCTCCAAAACTTTGTCTTTCACACAGTTTTATCTGCCCAACACCTCACTTCAATGCAACTCCATGACGTAAAACATAGTATCAAGCGGTAAACTATATAAAAGTAGTACAGATTTCACGCTCCTTGGTTTTATATGGAAATTGTGCACTCTCTCTTCACAAAAAACCGTAATTAATAACAACCTAAGAATTTTTATTATATGGTGGTATTAGTCTGTTTTAAAGCTATAAGAAATGCAGTGTTAATTCTTCTTTGAGCTTTTTAAAAGCTCAGTGAAATCCAAATATGTTATCAGCTCCCCAGTTTCAAACTCTTTCCTTTCCATTTTCCAGGTGTCTTGACATATTAAAATGAATTATGCATGTTACTGTGACTATTCAACTTTTCTAAAAATCCAATGTAAGCTGATTTCCGACAGCTGACACAAAATGCTGATATAATTCAAATACTCTCATTAAAGGAGAAACAGTATGAAAATAACTTTTTATTAATTTTCAAATATAAAACAAGAATATCTGCATTTGCTTATCCAATGCAAATGATCTGCCCTATGGTCAGACCCAGCATTAACTCTTACAGATATTTTACATCTTCATAATGGATTATGTTTAATCACTGCAACATATAAAAATCAATTTTTAGGAGTTAAAAAGAAGGAGGAGACAAAAATTGGTGACCGGATCCGATGTTGTTCCACATCCCTTGCAGAGTAGCCCCGAGAACATAGCAACTCTGCCGTCACAGCAGCCTTATGCTCATTCATGAGCTGCATCCATTCTACGGATTTTATCTTCTTAGGGCTCCTAAGGATATTACCTTTCTTGACTCAAGCATTCCCAGTGCCACATGGCTATTCCCACACACAGCAAGTAGTGGTACCTCTAGTCAGACTGTGGTACTCTTGCTCATGTCAGATACTAGCTTTCTGCATGAGTGTGCAGAGACATTCCTCTACCTAACAGTAACCCATGGCCTTTGCCAGACCCAGGCTGAAGTGCAAGAACTAATAAGCCAAGCTTTTTGCAACAAACCTAACCTAACCTGCCAGCCCAGTCCTCCTCCCTCTTGAGTCATCCAAGTGCCTGACACTAGTTAACCAACACTTAATGTCAATGGAATAATAGACAATAAAGCAATCAAAACCCAAATCAGAGCCAGAATTTTCCCTTTTACATATGTAACAACAAAGAACCTCCCAGTGCATTTAAGAACAGACGTAAATATAAAGTAACCTGCTTAGCAGTATACTGAATAGTAGTTGCTGTAGGCCATGACAGAAACATAGAGAAAGAAGTAGTTCAATTTTAAAGTCTGAGCTCCAAGTCAGATTGTCAGATGCAACAACAGATGAAAACACAGTAGATATAACCTCAGGTAGGCCAATTATCCACTTTAAAGCATCTCTGCATCACAGACAGTGCCAGTTGGGCACTAAGTTTCTATACAGTAAGTACATTATATGAAGAACCTTTGTTGCACAATTAGCCAGCCACAGCATAAATGCTGGTGGTTGGTTGCTTTGTGATGCCAGCCAAACTGAACATTAAGCTCCAGCCCAACACTTTGTTGTTGTTCTGCTGAGAGGTTTTTTTGTTTTTCTTTCATTGTTGTTGTTTTTTTTTAAAATGCTTCTGAATATAAAGTTTTATGATCTATTGATCCTGGAAACCTCACTAATAAATCCAGTCCTGTTTTCAGCCTATAGGGATGACAGTGCCTTTGTAAAGAGCAAAGCTTCAAACATAAACCTAAGAGGTTTGGTTTTTTTTCCTACAAGCACCATAAGTCCCAGTTAACAAAAGCAAATGCAACAGACAGAAACTTCATCCTTAAGTAAGTCTCACTTTTTAATACACTACTTTTACCTGCAGTAGAAGCTGAAAAAGTAACCTTTAAAATTACAAAGCAAGTATCAACCCAAGGGGCTTCAATGCATAATGAGGCCAATCAGCACTTTGTCACAATAAGATGCTTTGTTTTAGTCCTTACAGGACAAAGTCTTTACCAAGTAGCTTCCTAGTGGTCAGTTAAAAATGAAGCTAGTATAACTACAGACTGCCAAAGACTTCTATGTTTCAGTCAGAATAAACCCCTCAGCTTACTCCCTTTGTCCAGAACACCCAAGATTTTAATTCACAAAGCTTGATGGGTATGACTCTGAGGAAAAGTATATAATTTTATCATCAGTGTTTCTGTACAATCTGCTAGAAGGCCTGGTATACATTCATGTGTGTCTCTTTCATGTTACAATTACTTAATTTCAGCATGTAATGATTCCTCTAATAGCAGTTCTAAAATCCCACTTTGTTCCAATGCTTATGTAAAATAGAGTTGTACCAGTTCCACTTCTGGAAGGCAATTTAGTTTTGCTTAACACACTGCCTTGCACCACCATTATCTTCATCTTCTACTACAAGTTAGAACGGGTCAGCCAGGGAAATTCCTGGAAGCAAAACCCCCCCCAGAATAAAAAACATATCAGAATGGACAAACATTAAGAGGAACAGGATACAAATATGTATTAATTACCAGATGGAATCCACAGGAAATAAAGACTGCTCAAAACGTTTTGTCTCATTTTGTCAGGAATGAAAAGGAACAACCATAAATTCTGGAAACAGTCATTAAAAGACACTATGCATTAATAATAGCTAATGAAGGAAAAAACTCCACAAAAACCAAAACAAACCAAAGAACAAGGAAAGCAGATGGAACAGTGTAAAAGCACCCATACTCCTATCTTCCAAATCTAAAGACAATCTTTCTGCCTTGCAACTATCTCTGCTTTCTCTGTGGTTTAAGTGATGCTTCCAGAGGATTTCAGAGGCTTGCCCACATGAAGCTTGCAGAAAAAGAAAGGGAAACATACACATACCTGTTTCTTTCTCTCAGACTGTGGATCAATCATTACATTTATAAGAGAAGGTGTTTGCTTGTCAGTCAGGCTTGCTTTCAGAGCATTCTGCAATTCTTCTGGAGTTTTAACAAAGTATCCTTTACCTCCAAAGGCAGACATAATTTCCTCATAGCGTGAATTTGGCAGGAGAGAAACAGGAGGTACACTGTAACAAAATGGAAACACTCTGATTAATGGCAGGGAAGAATTGCCAGACTGACCAATTTAATTACTTCAGCACTGATTTTAAAGTGTAAGATGAATATTGTGCTGGGCCGACGAATTCTTCTGGTCCGGAAGAACTATGTTTCCCATACTGCTTAAGCTATGTTTATAGGGTAGCATACTCATTTTCATCTTCTGAAGATGTTCCTGAGCAAAGCTTTAGTCTAGCTCTCTGGGTACAGAGATCTCAGCTGCAGAAGCCCAGTGTAAACTTAGAACACAAGCCTCAGGTAATTTTGGAGATTATCATGATTTTGGAGGTTAGCCCACTATGAACTCTGTACTGTGTGGCCTGAACTGCTGCAGGAACCCGAGACAACTAATAGAGAGTCATCTCTCTGCTGCACTGCTGTGTAAACAATACTGTGGAATTAGGTTGGTTGCTTGCTTTTGGTAACTGGTTGTTACTTATACAAACTTAGGTCAGGACTAAGTTCACTATGAAAAATTTCAATCTGGATCACAAAGCATTAAAAGTGAAGAGAATGACTATTTTTGTCACTTCTTCCTTAATTAACGTGACATACTTTGAAGATGCTCACCATGTAGCAAGATCTCCAAAATTTGACATCTCCTTCCAGGTATCTGCATCCAAACCAGTGTAAATCCCATTGTTGTTTACTACAATAATCAGGATCGGCAAGTTGTATCTATAAAAAAAAAGATGCATTTGGAAGAATTCTGAAATACTTGCACCCTTCTCTAAGGTGTTAAAAGTGTTACTTTTCCTTAAAAGTAAAATAAATTAAAAAAAAAAAAAAATAAGAGAGAATCACTTCCACCTGAAACATGATCTACTCATCACTGGAAACACATGTCACAACAGCATAAAAACAACCATGTATATTTTTTGGCTTGTTTTCATGTGCTTTTAGGAGTACCCCATCTAACAGTGGTGTCCTTGGCCTTCTAGTTAAATTGATCCCAGTAATATGCGAAGAGAGTCTTCCTGAGCAAAAAACAGTTACCTGCAAATAGTCTCCACCTCCATCCCAGAAAATCCAAAAGCACTATCTCCTTCTATGCAGATGACTCGCTTTTCAGGTGTTCGGTCTTTAGCTATCATTGCAGCTGCTATAGCAAAACCCAGCCCAACTCCCATTGTTCCAAAAGTACCTGCATCAAGCCTAAAGGGAAGAATACAGAATTACTAGCCCTTTATTTCTACTCAAACTTTTAAGTTAATCCATGGTAACTTATCTTTACTTTTAAAAATTTGCCATATACTATTCAAATACCGTTTCATAAACAATTGGTATAAAGAGATACCAGATATAGAGATTATTACATTCAGTCAAACTTTTGATAAGACTGCAAATGTTTTAAGTGATATAAACACACTGGAACTCTAATTAAAATTAGGAACTCTTATACACTAGTTGTACTACAATAAAGAACTATTCCTGTATGCTTTTAGCTTGCATAGTAACAATATTTCAAAAACATTCAATTACTGTAGAGATAGGCAAACTACATGAAATCTTTCTATATATAAATTCTTTGAAAATATAACTAGAAGTCTGAAAGCCATCGGTTAAATACTGTTGTTCAAATTTTAGTCTTCTGTTCCAACTTTTGAAATCAAATTGAAAGCTGTAATTAAGTTAGATCATTTCAGTCAGAAGCACATAATGGACACAAAAGTACATAAAGAGCTAGATTATTCTAGGGTTAACTTTTCATATTTGCTTTCAGAAATGCACAATGCAATCTGAAAAGAGAATTGTTAACATTACTGTGCCCTTGTTTTAAATAAGGGGGAAAAAATGCAAACTCTTCCCTCAACTGTAGTGGAAGTATGGGGTTTTTTTGGTTTGTTGGTTGGTTTTTGTTCACAAAGAAGTATTTAGGTTCATTTATGACTTCAGTGCTACTTTCACAGGAAGACACAAACTTCACATTCAGATCAGAAGTTTGTCCTCACCAGACAGAGCTCACCTTTTCCCCCCATTCAAGAAACAGCACTTAATTCCAACTTACATTAAAACTAGACTACACATAATGATTGAAGTGACATACCAACACTTCCAAATTTGAATGTCTACACGTTAGGCATGCAGGTTTATGTGAAAGGGTGCCCAATATATGATTCAATTTTCAAAATTAGTTGATTCTTCTTAAGTTGTCCCCATTTTTAAGTGTGTTTCAAAGAAAAACTATTTGTATGAATTCTTTTCAACATGAGAATCCCAATGACTGTTTTTATTTTACCACAGGCTCTGAGCACAAAAATAAAGATCTAGATCAAGGAATTCAACATGATGCTCCTCACTCGCTTCCCACAAAAGAGTGAGAAGCTATCGCCACACTGTTGCAGAGCACACAGACAAATTGCAGAGAATTGTTAAAATCTATGACAGGACATCAGTATATGAGTGGAAAACTTCCCTTAACCCCTCTCCCAACATACTAAACTTTTATTTTTTTATTTAGAACCTTTAAAAAGGATTACAAAAATTCTGGACCATCATACTTTGCAGCTAAATGAGAACATTTATACATAGCCTGTTGAGTCAGCACAACAAAGAAAATACCACACCTTTGACGGGGATAGTAATTTGGAAGCATAGTTCGTCCAATGTCCATGGTGTTTGCTCCCTCACTTACTAAGATGCAGTCCTTGGGTATCAGTTCTCTGATGTGATGGAAGACTGTGTAATAATTCATAGGCAGGGATTTCTGTAATGCTAATCCCTTAAAAATAAGAGATACTAGTAACTCCTATGGATATAATTTATAATAAGGTACAGAACTGAGACATATAAATAGTAATGATGGAAATTAAAATGTACTCTGCTAGGTAAGGCTGAAGTATTTGGTCTTTCATGCACTACATCAAGGTCACTCCTTCTGTACCTATCCTGGTGACACAACGAATCTGTCAGAGGCTCACTCAGCTCAGCAACCCTTGGATGGCCTATCATTAGCATGAAGCTATTAAAACTCAGTTTAACCTGAGAGGCACATTGTGCTGGTTTCAGCTGGGATAGAGCTAATTGTCTTCCTAGCTGGTACAGTGCTAAGTTTTTGAGTTAGATATGAGAAGAATGTTGATAACACACTGATGTTTTCAGTTGTTGCTAAGTAGTGTTTAGTCTAAAGTCAAGCATTTTTCAGCTTCTCATGCCCAGCCAGAGAGAAAGCTGGAGGGGCACAAGAAGTTGGCACAGGACACAGCCAGGGCAGCTGACCCAAACTGGCCAAAGGGGTATTCCATACCACGGGATGTCCTATCTAGTATAGGAACTGGGGGGAGTCGGGGCAGGGGATTGCCACTCGGGGACTAAACTGGGTGCGCATTGGCGGGTGGTGAGCAATTGCACTGCGCATCATTTGTACATTCCAATCCTTTTATTATTGCTGTTGTCATTTTATTAGTGTTATCATTATCATTATTAGTTTCTTCTTTCCTGTTCTATTAAACCATTCTTATCTCAACCCATGAGTTTTCCTTCTTTTCCCAATTTTCTCCCCCATCCCACTGGGGGGGGGGGGGGGGGGGGAAGTGAGTGAGTGGCTGCATGGTGCTTAGTTGCTGACTGGGGTTAAACCACAATACACGTAAAATTTTTCTGCGCATAGGTTTGACTATTGATAACGCAAAGTGAGCTGTCATCTGTGTGCTGGGAGGTAGTTCAAAACAGTGATCTGCTAGAATGAATTTATTTTAGATCCCAATCTTGAAACATGCAGAATATGAGTTGCATAAAGTTAAGAATATGCCAAGCATCTGTGGTCTTTTGGCCTTAATAGCTACTTGCTTTTAACACAGATTACACTTTCACCAGCATTGTTAAAGAGCTAAACAGCACAATTACAGAAGAAAACTAAAAATGCATATTCATGTAAGCTAGCTTCCCCTTGTAGTATTTGGAGGTACCTGGAGTACCTGTCCGTTGCTTAGAAGTCATTGCCCATAACACAGCAGCTCTGGCTGTGGTCTTCTACCACTGGCTTTAAGAACCCAATCCCAAAGTTCAATGACTTCCACTCAGTTTGAATTTATACAAAACCTAGAATACTTAACTCGCAGTTATGTATTAAGACTTAACTTACCAGTTCATAAGCCTGACAGGAGTAAGCCTGTACCAGAATGGTATAAATTTTCAAAGTCTGGGTGATGTGACTCTCAGAAGTAATTGAGGAGCTTGGATATAGACCAGTGACAAAACTGACTACGCATCAATACCTGTTAAGGTGAGAAACCTCCTCTTTTCTTTAATATAATACTACCTTTGATCTTTCTTCATTGGTCATTATTTTCTCTCTCAGCCTCTTCCACCACTCTGTATTAGAAGGATATTTCAATGGTCTTTTGCTGAATTCTTCTAAGAGCTGGAACAACATTGAAATATTGCAGACATTTCTTTCAACATATCCAAAATCCATCACAAGCATCAAGAAAAATGTTATCAAGAAAGATCCCAGCACAACGACAGAAACACTAAACACAATCTTTAACATTTAATTTGGGAATAGACTGGATGCACAGTGTATGTTGCCTGAAAAATGGTTTTCCTTGAACAGTTTGTGGGCTTTTTTTTCTTCTTTTTTTTTTTTAACTGGTAACTTACTTCATATTTATCAGAGGAAACCAAGGTCAAAACAGGAGGACACCTGACATTACATTACCTGCTTAGTCACAGCGTTTATGTCACCTAATAAAATTGCAGCTGGCCTCACATTATTCCCCAGCTCTTCTGCACAAATATCAATCTATATTTCAAAAAGAAAGACCACCGTTAACTCAAGGATATTAAAGAGAATTTTTTTTCAGTTCAAGTGAGGAACATTGTCTAACAATGTCTTCATACCTTATTTTGGCTGTACAGATAACTTCCTCTGCCTTTTATTGAAATGACATCAGGAAATCCTTTATTCAAAGTAAAATCCTCTGGTACATACCCATTTTAATAAAAGTTCATATATATATATATATATATATATATATATCCTTAAATTGACTGCTTGCTTCTTTCAAGCTCTTGCAGACAGTATAGAGCTTTATTAGAACATTAAGGAGAATAAGGTGGTGATTTTAGAGATAATTATACAAGAACTAAAAATCTAGGCTTAGGTATACCCTTAAGGTCTATACAAAGCAGTAATTTTCTTACTGAGAAAAGTTTGTGTATGCCACTTGGCAGTCAGAATTTGGCTACTATGAACAAACTGAAAAGTAAATTGCAACCACTGAAGAAACTTCTCCACTTTCTTTAGCAGTGATGTATGACACCTCTAAGGCTACATGGGACACTGACTTATGACCAGGTCACACAGACTATGAACTGAATTAGTATTTTAATACTAACCCTTGACAGTGAAAAAAATTACTTTACGTGAGATGAAAATATATTTTTCTTTACATTCTTTAGAAAAAGGAAACATAAAAGATGTATTATTTCATAAGTCAAAAGGAATTCTAGCTTAGAAATGTATGTTACTCCTCTAGAAAAGATGCAAAGTTTGGAAGCCGAGATCATGTTCCAGATCAGTGAAGGCAGGCCAGTCAGTGCACTGAATCAACTACTACTCTTAGATCAGAGACTCTAAGGGAGGAGATTTTTTTTATTTATTTTTTTTTTTTTAAAGACATAGAAAGACAAGTCGTTAAATTGTTTAAGAGCTGGCAGATTGCCAAATACATTAATTAGTTAAATAGCCTTTCTTTTCTTTGACTGACTCTGGATCTAAAAGCAATACTATTTCAAAAAATCCAGCTGAGAGAGCTGTCAAACAGTATGAAAGGTTTCACAATTTCAAGACAATTTGCTTTCAATCACAGAAAATTCCAGTGCTCCAAAGTTCACACAAGTATCATGAGTCTAATCCTGTATTAGTCAGCTACATAGAAGTGTCTGCCCTCCTCATTACAGCACCAAGTCCTTGATAGCTGGAACAATGCTGTAACCATTTTAAGAAAAAATAAGGAAGTAAAAAAAAAAATATTTAAAGAAGTCAGAAGTATTTCTGGAGAACTACTGTAACTGTATGCACTGTACTGCACTGTCCATAGGGCAGTATTTGCCACATGAAGTACACTACCAAAATAATTTACAATAACTGCTCTAGGCAATGCTAGAACACAGAGGACTCCCCTCAAGTGACAATCATTTTCATGCTTACCTGAATAACCTTTACATCTTGTCGAAACCTTGGTGGAAGACCAAAATGCAAAATCCAATTCAACCTTGCACCAAGCAAGATGATTACATCAGCATGCTGTAACGCCCTAATAAAAGGAAATAAGAGAATCAGATAAAGAGAAATTATTAACTTCAATAGTGTTTTCAAAATTAGAAGTAATCTTAATCACCACAGCAAACCCCAGAATATACATATATTCCTTCCTTCCTCTAAGCTGCTTGCTTAGCCCCAAAACCCCACGTCCTTTTACACAGCCAATCATCAAGCCATTCTTGAGTTTAGGAACTCAAGAAGAAAGTTACTCTTTTCCTGATACACTGTGTTTGGGAAAGGAATCATTACACTAGGAGACTAACAAGACGCTATAATGATGCTGAGGTTAAAGCAAAAGACTCACTACAGTGACACTGGCAACAGTGGGTGCCAAAATTAAGATTGTTGTGGACCTCTCAGTTTAGACTCCTGTTAATTTACCTTTCAGCTAGGTAGACAACATTTGGTATAATATTTTATTCTCCATTTTTCTTAACAGCATGCTTAACAGTGATAAAGCTAAGTTCAACAACGGACAATATTTTAACCTCAAAGTATATAAATGCTCCACCTGCAAGCTGACTCTGTGCATATTCATACCTAGTAGGGCTCTTATAGTCCATTCACATTAATTTTGCCAAAAGCCAAAAAAAACTCTTATAAATTACTTTAAACATAGTCTTTCAGTGTAGTTTTAAATACGTTATTTTTCTTTTTAGATGAAGTGCTATTTAGTGATGGTGTATTGCAAACACCATGCAGAGACAGCAGATAGCAAAACTTCAACTGCAATGTGTGCATCTTAAGCTTCTGTTTATGGTGTTAAAATAAAAAGCTAGTAGTTTGTCTAGTGCACCAAGGTAAATGTTTAACATAAACTGTTTGCCTGTTTATGAAATATGTTTGCCTGTTATGTTATAAAATACATGCTAACAACATTGATACATCTACTTGCCATAGGTTTCATAGTTACAGAGTATTAGCTCTCAGATAAAGTATCGTCCCGGCCAGCATTCTAGGCATTGTTAAAAGTGATCCACCTAAATCTGTTGTCTCTTTCCAAGCAAGATCTTCAGTGCTCTAAAATGCAGTGCAAAATATGGTTGAAAAATTTTTGTTGTACGAATTTTGCCTTCCCTGGCATGTGTAGACCACGACAATCCCTAGTTGTTTCTCAGATGTTAGGATTAGAAGCCTTGTTTTATATTTACGTTGATCTTGCTGCAGCTACGCAATTTGGATGGTTATCAGGAACTACTCCTTTTGCCATTGGTGTAGGCAAAAAAGGCAGTCCACAAAGGTCCACCAACTTTCTGATGTTGTTTTCAGCATGTGAATAAGCAGCACCTGAATGAAATGAAAAAGACTGCTCAATACCACAGAAACCTACTGTATTCACTTCAACTTCAATTAAACTGATTACATTTGTGGCAGAAAGAATACTACTTCCCATTATGAAAGCTAACTGTTATTTTTCATAACATGCCAAACTACAGGTATTTGGGTTCAAATTTCCCATATTTTTGACAAAAGCGCTTTTTTTTTTTTTTTTTTTTTTTTAAGACTTAAGTTGAACTACTTAGCTATTTTTGTAAAGCAGGGCAGGGAAGAACAGATTTTGTTTATCTAAAAGAACAATTTTGAGTGGATGAAGTTTGGTATTACGAGGCAGAGACTTCTGCAGTAGCAACAGGAGATGACCTTTGTGCTGTGTCACGCCATTTTTTGCTTGCCCCCTGCATACCGTTGTACCACATGCTCCATAACAATCTGTCCAAACAGGTCCACTACAAACCTTTAATGAAAAAAGAGAACCCCAAAGAAGACCTTGTAAAGATATGTGTTTGTGCATACACTTACTGTGATGCTAACTTCAGTACGTGGCTGCTGAAATAAGGTTGCCCAGGTAATCTAGAAAAACTGATTGGTCCTTGTGCAAGCATTTAAGTCCAAGAGTCTTAAACCCTGAAGAATTAACTTTTGTGTTTCTTCCAAAATTTCTGCTAACAAAAATATATAGCAGAAAGTCCAGATACATGTTAAGTAGATTCTCAGTTGTTAACATCAACAAAACATATATCTATGTATTTTTGAATTTTCTACCTTTCCCTTTCCAAGTACACCCTTTTGTTCATGTGTATCAAGCCAGAGAGAGGAAAAAAAACCCAACCTCTCCCGATCTACCTTGTCTATTATTTCATTACCTAATCAATGATAAGATCCTTCTCATCTCAATTATTTCACTCCCTGATTAAACATAGAACCTCTCTCCAAGATATAGATCGTTCCCACATCTGCAGGAAAACAGCCTACGTGAAACAAGTTGCTTATATCAATTCTGTTACTAGCAGATCCGTATCTTCAACAGAAACGCCACTGCAATGACTAACATTCCACAAGGAAGGACAAAATAGGTGAACCAGCACAGTGAATAATTATCCTCTCTCTTTAGGGACACCTCTATTTCAGGAATGAAATACACTGGCAGAGTACAATGGAAAGTCTCTAAACCAGCATTAACAGCAACACCTGCTGTGTTGCTTCATGTCTCCACATAGGCAGGCTGGCACTTTCAGTCAGTCCAAATCGAAAAATGACCTTTGGTTATTCTGATTCTTGCTATATATGCCAGAGCATCAGACAGAGAATATCACTTCTGTATTCTAACAGAATTTGTTTGGAATTTTGGAAGCGATCCCTTGGTACTGGCTCTAGGCTTAAGACAATGGTTATCCAATTTTTTTCTACTTAAACTTGTATTTTATCAATTGACTTTTAAACTAGATGGAAAAGACAAGTTACGCAAGAGAATAAAAATATTCTAAAACCAGAGCAGATTTTAACATCAAATTTCAATGAAAATGTTTGTGGTTTTTGTTTTGGTTTTTTTGTTTGTTTGTTTTAATAGAGAGTGAAAAGGACATGGCTAGCACTTATAGGGAAAAGAAATCACTTTAGTCGTTGTTCTTGTCCCAAACTAGTACAGTTCAGAGCTACATTAAAGCATGCTACCTTTGCCAATGATCAGTAGAGGCTGCTTGGAAAGACCAATGATAGACGCTGCTTTGGATACAGCAGAGCATTCAGCCTTGCTGATGGGAGGTGGCAGGCAGCATTCCACGTATCTAGAAGTCAAGCAAAACATAAGAGGCTCTTTAAAAAATTCAAAACAAGAAATGTTGAAAGACAGAACCTACTGTTTGGCATAAAAACCACAGTTGCTACAAACTATGTTACAGCATTTATCAGAACAGGATATATATTTTTTTAAAACAGGCTTTGAAGTTTTTCTTGCATGTTTCTTCAGTCTCATAGGTAGTGTTGTTCCAGAGATTTACAAAGTGACATCATTGTATTACCATCACGTTAATTCATTCCTTTTTGCACATTGCATTGCAAACTATAATCTATATCACGTTATGATGGAATGTTAAATTTAGAGGCTGGATTTTCTTGTTTAAGAAAAGAAAATACAAGAGTAACTTAAAACTAAAATTTCTTTTATTCAGTGACTTGAAAAATAATGAATATAATCTTTACGCACTTGACAGAGCTCTTATTCACCTGAAGATTCACAAAATCCCCAGGTATGTCAATATAGCAGGAACCTGGACGACCATACATGCTGGTTCTTACAGCCTAGAAAAAAGATAATCACAGTTTTAACCATGGTTTGAAAGGATTTTAAAAATCTTTGTGTGTAAATGTGGTGGTTTAATCCCAGTCAGCAACTAAGCACCATGCAGCCGCTCACTCGCTTCCCCCCCACCCAGCAGAATGGGGGAGAAAATCAGGAAAAGAAGTAAAACTTGTGGGTTGAGATAAGAACAGGTTAACAGAAAAGAAAAGAAGAAACTAATGACAATAACAACACTAATAAAATGACAATAGTAACAATAGAAGGATTAGAAGATACAAGTGATGCACAATGAAATTGCTCACCACTCGCTGACCGATGCCCAGTTAGTCCCCGAGCAGCGATCCCCCTCACCCCCACTCCCCCAGTTTATATACTGGGCATGATGTCACACGGTATGGAATACCCCTTTGGCCAGTTTGGGTCAGGTGCCCTGGCTGTGTCCTGTGCCAACTTCTTGTGGCCCTCCAGCTTTCTTGCTGGCTGGGCATGAGAAGCTGAAAGATCCTTGACTTTAGACTAAACACTACTTAGCAACAACTGAAAACATCAGTGTGTTATCAACATTCTTCTCATACCTAACTCAAAACCATAGCACTGTACCAGCTAGGAAGACAATTAACTATCCCAGCTGAAACCCTTCTGTAGGCAGAGAAGGAACATGCTGTTTCATATTGCTGAACCACCACAGGGAAAGCTCCCATGGATTGATTTATAGCAATAAATTCAAGTTTTGAGAGCTATTTACATATTGCCTTATATGCCAGCTGAAGCCTTTTAGTAGATGCACAGCATTAAGACTGTAAATTCTTTGTTTAATTTACAATGAGAACTGCATTATTAGCTGTTGTGTTTGGAAATACTAAATTAAACTTTCATGCTGAATTCTATTTAAAGTAGCACAAAGAGAAAAAGACAGACAACCAATGCTTCCATTTTCTATTCCTTTTGATTCCAGTTCTTCTATTACAGGTGGATGCTCTGCTGAATTTGCACTTCTGGAAACAGTACCATTCTATGCAGAATTTAGGCTCACATGGCTGAAGCATTGCTACAGCAGGAGCAAGAGACTTTTGTAATCCTTTCTGAAACATTGAGATAAGGATGTGTTTTCTCTTACTCTCTCAAAAAAACCCACCAAACCAACAACCAAACTCCAAAACCCAAACACAACCGTCTCCACTGCCCCCCTGTCCAAATCTCCTTCACACGATGAGTGCTAAAAGAGCTGAAGTTTGTAGTATTATATTTCTAGTTATTGCACCTCTCCCTAAAAGCATTTATTTCATAAAATTTTTCCAGCTCTGACTGAAGCTAACAAAAAATGCTGCAGGGATCAGTAAGCATCAGGTTGGACCAGAATCTATTTCTAACTTGTTCCATAGCATTGTTCATAGGAAAAACCTCCCTGGTTGTTAATTTAGACACAACCATCACCTAACATCTGCAGGATCAAACTATTTACAGTACCCACTATACAAAAAATAAACCCTCAAAACTTATAAAGGAGGAGACAGTTACTTGAAGTCCTGTTGCTAATTTAGTATTTTTTCATACCTTTTCAATAATAGCAGGAATAACTTCCAGGCTGCTTGGGCGCACAGACATTTTGTTGTAGAGCCTACCAGCTTCAACCTGAATAAATGCATATAACCATTATATTGATTTATCAAAGTGAATTGCTCATTACCATCTCATTTCAACATGAATAAAATGGAAGAAATGCCAAATGGAAAGCAAAAAGCTGAAAACTCCCATATAGAGAAATGCAGTTCCTCAGCTGGTGGAAACTGTCAAAGCCATACCCATCCCCCTGACTGCTTAAGTATTGCCCCCCCTCCCCCCCGAAAGTGATACTTCTTTTCTTGGAAAGTTTATTTTGTTTTCTTCCATCTCAGAAAGGACAGACAGACAAAGGCAATTTATACCAGCTGAGAACCTAAAATAGAGCATGAATTCTAACATGATTATGAACAAGACATTCCAGGTAATCTGCTGTATTGACACAATATGAATTTTAAACCAGCAGATGGAGCAAATCAACAGTATTAGAAGATCTGTTAGGAAATGTTAGTGTTTGGGATTGTTACTCCCACACTAATGAAGAAACAACATCAATTATTTAACTGAAACCTTTCTGCAGAAAGTTGTATGTCTGTGTACCTGTGGGAATTCTTGGAAAGCTCCCATGGTTTCCTGATTTCTGTCAGAAGAGCCTCCAATAACAATCAAAGGCCTAGAAAAGTATGTTAAAAAAAACAACAAAAAACAACAAACAAAACCAACCTTAAGCATACATATATATTTTTATAACTGCAATCACATCTGTAAACTTTCCTTATGGTCAAATCCTACTGGTCTTGGGATCTTGTGCACCTTCAGCATCCACAGATCTCAACAGGAATACAAAGTGACCAGCACAATACAGAAGTGGATTCTAAGTATCAGCGTGTCAGCCCTTAGACTTAGTAGCAGCTTGCGCGTCACTAATTTTAGGTCAGTCTGGCCATATTATGTGATCTGTATCTAGCATGAAAATTCTAAAAGCAAGTCATATTGCTAGCAATTTTCATTTAAGTTTGATAACATGGGTGACAAAGGTGGTTTGACAGGAATGGCAACAGCTAATCTAAAAAGCTATAAAGTATTGATTGATCTAAAAAGCATTAAGATGTTTGTTTATAACAGGCATTGTAACATGCACAAACACTAGAACTAAAGAAACGCAATAGGAAACAATCTCTTCAGAAAGATTAGATTTTCTTTGTATACAACTCAGAACACAGCAGAAGTTAGTTGACTATCCAACAGCACTTCTCCCTGCATTCAGTTTTTAGTAGAAAACCCCAAAGACCAAAGAGATGAACAAAAAATTAACATGCCTACAAGCAGTCCTGTTCTTAAATTAGTTCATGGATATGTGAGAAAGGCAGCATTAGTGTAGAATATGGGTTATACACTCCACAGGAGCACGTTTTTATTATCATTTCCACAAAATGAAATAAATTGTTTTCCTACAGTGAATGACAACTGGTCTTTTATTCAGTTTGTAGGTCAAACTCCTTGAAATGCTAAACACTGAGCCAATAAAAGAAAGCTGTCTTCTTAATCTGCTCATTCATCCACACTAAATTGAAATATTGGGTCAATACCTTTCTAGGCTTTTTCTCCAAAACAATTTATCTTCAGATATAGCCTTTCCTTTGACTGCATTTATCTATACAATGTATTAAGCTGAAACATTTACAGTGTGCTCAATGCATAATCCTAAATTCAATCACCCATAAGATTTGGGGATATGTGTATCTCGATCCCAGCTTCATAACCAGGCCATTTCTCTCCCACAAATCAAAAATCTCAGTTCTAATCCCCTGACACAGTGAGGTAAGAACTTCAGACTGTATCTTACCTCTGTGAAAAATCCTTATGGAAAAACATATTTTGTGTATGCTCTAGATATTTTATTCTGCCAATTCTCTCCCCTCAGCAAAATGATTATCCATATGTAAACAGTTTGTTTCACAATGACAAACCCTGTGTTCCTTCCAATTATCTTTTTCAAATTTATTTAAATGTTTTAATAAACAAAGTAACTACTACTTTCCAATACAGAAATATAATTAAGAAAATGCTCTACTGTTAAGAAAGCCAACTCCAACAGCTATATCTTGAAAAGATTTGGTTCTACTTTTAAAGTTCACATAATTTTAACCAGGAAGAAGTTTTACCCCTAATGAAATCATTGTACTACTGTCACAACACCGTGGACATTTTAAAGAGCAGTGCTTATAAATTAAGTCAAAAACAACAGTGAAACTAATAAGAATAGCAACTCTTATGGACTTGCAGGAGAAGAACTTGAGTAAACTGAAGAAAATTTCAACATCAACTTCAGGTAAAGAGTATGGTATTTCACCATGCTACTGTATACTGAATCTTACCAACTATCTCAAACTCTTCTTTGGAGTCTATTCTCATAGCCAAAATGAGATACAAAAACTTTTGCTCAGAACAAGGCAGGAGAGAAGGCAGCAGCACAGTAGGTAATTTTTAACATGAAATATCAAAAGGTTTTACCCTCAGAAATGCAGTTTACCAAGGCCTCGTTAGCTACCTAGTTGGCTAGATTTACATGTCCAAGAGCTCACTGTGACAAGCTTCCAGGGTAAACCAAAGGCTCTTCTACTCAGCCAACCTGTGTTCAGGCAATAAAATCTAAAATCACAATTGGCAGCAAATTGTGCTATCAGACTGCTTGACTTTCTTCCAGTTGATACCAGAGAGGTTTCTTTCACCTGGAAGAGACTGAAACAGAGCACAATGACAGGAATGGGTCTCCAGGCTCAAGGAGGACAACTCAGACTGAGCTTTAATGAGTCTCGCTTAGTCAGAGTTATTTAAAGTCAGAACCAGCAGGGTCAGTTCAACTACTACCTTACTTTTGCAAAAAATGAGACAAAGCTTAGCCATTGTAGCACATTAACAACTCCAGGTGTAAAGCCATGGAATCACATGACACCTGGGAGATACTGATGAGGGCTAACCTTGCCCTACAAATTGGTCTCCTCATGCCACTTCCTCGCAGGGGATGGTATAGAGCAGGAGACTTAACACCTTGTTGCCACGGAAAGGGGAAGACCTCTCTAACTTCTGCTTCCAGCTGCATAACCTACTCCCTTCCTTGCCTAGGTACTTGATGCTTGCCTGACTGCAGAGTAAGCTGATTTAGATCACTCATCTAACATGACTTTATTCTGGCAAAAAGCCAACCCAGCAAAAATAAGTAAATAATGAACTGAATGTGATTGTTAAGGCAGACAAGTGCCAGAGCTGTCAAGAGAGCAAGCAGCAGAAGTACATGCCCAGGAGAAAGGTGAGGAGATGATACAGGCCTATGTTCCATTTCGTGGCAGACTGTATTAGATCAGCGTAACCAAACCCCTCAACGTGTAACGTATTTTCCTTTCTTTTCCTTGGGCTACTCCTGTTCTTCCCTTGCAACACTCCTTCTCTGTAGTACTTGCCCAAGTACTCATGTTGCTGTCTAGTGAAACAGGCTAGAAAGCAGATTAGTTAACAGAAAAATCCCTAGTCTTCCTCTCCAAAGCATAGCACCCGTTCTTACAACGGTAATGCCAGTCAAATGTAAATGTGAAACCATGTCTGGGATTCTCAAACACTCAGTGGAGGGCCTACTAACAAAGGAGCCAAGGAAAATTAATTTCACTAGGCTAAATTTAGGGTTTGTGAATGCTTACTTCTCTCCTTTTGGCACATGGCAGGCAAAAGGCAAGACAGATGCGACCAATGGAAAAAATCATTGGGCAAACACTGTGATTTGGTCAGTAAAAACCAATCCTCTTACTATATTGTCAAATTTTCTGCCAAAGTAGGTAAGTCACTCCCTTCACCTTTTGCCAGGAGTACAGGTTGATGCAAGATCAAGTCAGGTAAACAGACCTCATCTCAAACAAAATTAAGTTTGTGAGAAAATAGAAATGCCTCCTGCAAATCCATAAGCAAATGCCATGAATATGACCAAATCCACAACTGTTCAAAAGCAAGGCTTTCATGTGAATTTTTTTTAACCTAAGGTCACATAGGGACAGCAAAACTTTATTCAATAACTCATTTTTTAAAAAAGAATTTGAACACTAGGGGTCTTTTTTCAAAGTTTGAGAGACTTGATTTTTTAGCACTTCCATTATTGAGCTTCCCTTGTCCCTCAACCAATGCTAGCTTAATGCTCCAGGGGATGTGACTTGGTACTACCAGAGCTCCTACCCAAAGTACCTCATACATCTTTCTGAACAGCTTTCAGTGGCAGACCAGCTAAAGTTGCCATGTCCCTCTGAAGGCTTGTGGGAGTAAACGCTATCACTCAGTACATTATTTAATTCAATACTTAATTACTGCTCTAAATGTCTGCGTGGGGAGCAAATACAGATTTTAACAATGCAGTTGTCAATTTGTTCACATAGGAAATACAGTAATTCAAAGGCAATGTGGAATTAAATTTAGAAAAACTCTCTAAGACTTTCCACGATCAATAAAGCATTACAGGCTGAATATCGACTTCATTTTCACATGTACCCATACAATCAGGTATGCTGATAGATTTTCCAATACATGCATAATGGGGTAGGACAAAAAGGAGACTTTTATGCATGAGAATACAAAAAATGGAACTAAATTACTTTTAGGGTTGATAAATGAAGAATTCCCTTCTCATTACCCACAAGAAAGAAAAAACATAAGTCCTATACTAAATACAGTGGAACTCAACATCTGCAACAAATAACAGCAAACAGTTATTAGAATTTTAAAGGGAAGTAGTTAAATTACCAGCAGTTCATGGTTGCATTTGCCATCCCACCAAGTGCGTGCAGAAAACCTGGACCGGACACTACAAGACACACTCCTGGTCTACAGGGGAGGGGGGCAAAAGAAAAAAAAAAAAAAAAGATGGAGAGAGAAGGAAAGTTAACACAGGGAACACTGAATAAATCACCAACAAAAATTAGTGAGATGCTGAAATACAAAATGTTAAAGTTTTACTCACGTCATCAAAATGCACAAATGGCAAGGATTTGTATGAAGGACTGAAGATAGACATGGGAATCAGAAATCATTTAGCTGCATCAACCCAATTGAAAAAGCAAGTGAACAGTTGGTATGTGCCACCCACACAGAGGTCTGCAACATACAAAGGCTTATCATAACACAGCTCCTTACTTCTGTTATCACATTTACTCCATCATCTAGCAATTATATGGAACTTGGTAAGCCACTTAGGTTTGCAGTTTTCTCAATTGCACTTTAGCACTGGATATCAATGAAGAAAGCTCACAATGGAAGAAGTGCATCTGATTCAACAAAAATTTTATTACAGTTTAATTCAGGCAGAAGCACTTGTTATTCCATGTGATGAGATAAAAATGATCATTCTTAACTACTGACCATTCCCTAGTAGCTTTACAGACTCTTTACATATTAAAAAAACAAACCAAAACAAAAAAACCCAAAAAATTACTTCCAGATGATTATTCAAATAAAGAAAAACTACAAAACTCTAACACAGGTGTCATGCTTGCAGACAGAATAAGGAAAGATCACCTGCATCCTCAGGTCTGCATTTGTGAGCAAGCAGACACCAGATTTTACTTTAGAAAAGGATTCATGGGATACCTAAGAAGCACAACTCAAGTCACAGGCCACAGAACACTTCCCAACAACATCAAGAGCAAAATGCAGTAAAAGAGGAAAAGCCAGTACTTTGTGTCAGGAGAAGCATAGGGGAGACTCGAAGGCATATGATCAGTCTCCGTATTGATAAGGTATTTGTTGAACAATACACCCAGATGATGAGATTGAGGTATAGCAGGTCCACCAAGTTGCAACAAAGAATGGTGGCATGATTTCTGCCCCTCATACCAATGGTGTTAAGCTACTATTCAGATATTAAAAAGGAAAAAATAAAGAAAGTTATAAGATGGACAATATTATATGAGCTTAAGCACCTTCTTGCTCCTGCTCTGATACATAGCAACAGAAATATTGATAACTTATTGACAGTTATTTTAAAATTCATGTTCCATTTTAACTGCCCTACATCTGCACACACTAAAAACACCCAGCTCCAAAACAGAAAAATGTTCCTAGCTTCTGTTGAGTCTAACTCAGTCAATATTATAAATTACATTATTATAAATATAAATAAATATGGAATGTACCTGCCAGTCAAATATCCAACAGCAGATGCAGCATAACAGGCCTATTGAAAATACTGGAGTTAATTATACAATTATTATTATATATACACATTTCATGATATCTTGTACATAATTTTCAACAACAATACTGAAAATAAGCAGGTACAGATTTTTCCCTGATCATCAGAGCTTAAATGTAAGTAAAAGCACCCCTTCACCCTCCCCATTATAAGGTGTGTTCATGAAGGTTTATGTGAAAAATCTCAAGACTCCTCTCCATATTTCAGGCTCCTGTTGTTCCAGGATATTACATAAGGAATATTTGGGATTCAAAAAAAGAACGAACAACCACGTAAAAGAAAACCCCTAAAACCAGGGAAGCAAATTGAATAGAACAACATATGAAACTTCTGCCTTCCACTGTCTTCTGGACTAACACAGAAGAGGGATTTGCAGGAGAAAGGCAACAAACAGAAATCCAGCCATCATTGGAATAACCTGTTGTAGTTCAGAAATTAAGCAAAAGGTTGAAATCACACACTGGAGAGATTCATTAGAAGATTAGGGATTGCCTTTTAAAAGCTGAGCTGCTGAAGTACTTCTCACTCCATTTCTGGCACCACACTTAGCTTTAGCTACTTTTGACATTATAAACAAAAATTGTGTTTTGAATAATTTTCACAAAAGTAACACCTACAACATGTGTTAGCATAGCTTATCAGCAGTATTATTAAGGACTATGTTTTTATGCTATTCCTGTAGTAATATTAAACATTCAGATATAAATTTTACCTGGTCTTACAGCCTCCCTCTTTCATTTTTAAACAGAGTTGAGATTTTGTTGGGGTTTTTTAGTTTTATTTTGTTTATTTATTTATTTGTTTTGGTTTTTTTAGGTTTTTTTAAGTACTATTGTGGCAAGAAGAATAAGTAACACAAAAGCTCCTTCTAAAAGTTTACAAAGCTACTAAATATTTTCTTCAAACCTATGAGTAATTCTAGGTAACACAGCAATCTCAGCTTAAATGAGTGAAAACACAGACTTCTTACTTAGAAGCTTTTACACGGAAAGAGAAACTATCTTTAATATCTGCATGCTCCTACAGATACAGACCAACTGTCTGAGCAAAAGTGTGGAGCTTAGTAGAGGAATAATAAGAAATCCTCATTTTCTTTGCAGCGTTAGGATAAGGAATTGTTGACAAAAAAGTACACTGAAAAGAAAAATCTCTTTCTACTTTTCATGTGCCTCTAACACGGAGAAGAAAAATGTTACTAATGTTCAAGAACTAGATAACAATTTGACGACATATCTGTGTGCAAAAATTTAGAAATGTTTGGAGTAGGTGTTACTAAAAAACTTGTTAATGGAGCTCAAAGCATGGTGTTGAGTTTCCATGGCAATCATGTTTTAGAACCGACTGGCAAATAAAGCAGCACATAGAATTTGGGTTCATGCACTGTCAATACCATTAAAACTTTCACTGCTTCTTTCTGCAAGAAAGCAACATGACTAAAGTTATCTGTATTTAGAGGAGAGGAGATTGTAAATAATTTTGAAGGTATACTTAAGAGATTTTTTTGTGTGAACAGTAAGAATGAAAACCCATTTTACTGATGAACCTTGCACCCATACCACTAAAATGTGAATAATAGCCCTCATCAACTGTGTTGTGACCTTAACAGATAATCAGCTGAAACCAGATCCGTATGTTCCTCAGACAGGCAAGAAGGATGTAGGCATATAAAATGCCATTGCCCATCAAACCCACAATCAACATTAGGAAGAAACGTAGGAAGTCTAGATGTAGGCACTTGAACTCAAAAGCTTGCAACCACCCATGAGTGCTGGGTTTGAACTGTAGCCAAAGCAGAGGCCTGTTCCTCCCATACAAGTACAAGCACACTAAGCAGGGTTTAATGAGTCTGTTTTCAACTCAAACATAAGCCAACTAATACAACATAGTGAGTAAACAATGCTTAAGCCCAGTTAAAACAGCACTGCCATGCCTCGGGGCAGGTCTGAGGCCCTTACGTTAATTGTACCTCATGCCCAATGTTCCAGGGCTGGACTGTAGAGCTTGTGATTGACCTATTACTAGAACCTGCTGTATGAACCTGAGCTTGGTACGTAGTGTCTTTTGTTACCACGTACTACTTAAGTGCGGGCCTTAAAAATAAGGACACAGGTTGAAAGTGGCGGTCCCAGAATAATAAACAATTTGCTCATAGCCAATTACTCATCACTGAAAAAGTGCAACTTTGAGATCTGGGAAGACGCTGTTTTGCTTTAGGTAAAGCAGCAATGGCTAAGCAAGGGGAAAAAACCAAAACAAAATCAAAAAAGAAAAGCAACAGATGTGCAACAGGATAAGGCACCTGTCTTGGCCTCGGAAAGCGCCATCCAGTACCACACAGTCCATAGTCCAGACACGGAGGCCAAGGGGCAAGACCTGTTCAGAGACCAAAAGGTCTTATAAAAATAGATCTTGAATCTAAGGGGTGGAGAAAAAAAGATACCCACTTTAGTTCCAGCTGCCTTTACTGAAGAGTTGTCGAGCCCGATTCCCTCGACAGCTAGCACCATCAGCAGCTGGAACTGCACCAGCTCCAGCATATTGTATGCTCACGACTAACTTAGGATACAATTATCAAGAAGAGACTGCTTTGAATATGTAGCGATAATTACTAAAGATTAAGAACTAAATATTAGCAATGTGTGTTGTTAATGAATAACAATCTAGTAAAGGGTTTTTTTGAACTTTAAAACTGACCTGGGTTATCTGTCTTCTAAACAATCACAGAAATCTCTAATTACCCAGGGACAGTACACAAAACACATGCCCCTATTGAGTTGCAACACAGCTATTCAGTGTTCAAGGGGCATATGGGACACAGGTTAAACTGCTGCTAGCAAACTTATGGCATATTACAGGCCACAGGAGATTAGCTAACAGATATTGGTAGTACTACTTAGTTTTAACTTCATGCTTTAATGTGGTCTTTCTAGTCAAACAGTTTATTCTGCAGCCTTATGGGCTTTTGCTACACCTGGCCCAGAAATGAGGCAGAAACTCAACCCCTGGAAAAAACTCATACATCTCAGATTATTATACAGCTGCCTTCACCAATAAAGGAAGCAGCTGTATACACATCCTCCACAGCCAGACCACACAACTAATAAACTTAGATAATTAAAACTATGACATGTGTAAACATTAAGCGTATCTTGAATATACTGTGCATAACCTTTTATCCTCTCCTCTGCCAAGCAATTACTCAATGTCTTCACTGAAGACAAAGAAAACAAATCCCCACTACAAGACATATCTTTGCTCATCCTTTTCCACTTCCCAAAGAAGAGAAACCCTGACATTTTGATGTTTTAACAAGTCTTCACATTACTGTTATTCCCCTAAGCAAAATATCTCACCATTTACACAACAGAACGTTTCTTGTCTTCTTCACTCTAACAGAAGAGAGTCTAATAAAGAGTGATAAATAGGACAGCATCTCATTTGGCAGTGCAAAGCAGTCTTTTCTGTTAATCAGACACATGAGGAAATTAATTTTAATCATGTTCATAACCAAAGCTAAAACAAGAATACTGGCTAAATGGCCTACAGGAATATAAAGACCGTGTTGAATTCCCAGCCCTTCAAAGGAATCAAATATACCTTTTAAACATATTTATATATGTTTGCTTCTCTCACATGGTACAGATTTTCCATACAGACACATACGTGCCTCTGTATATTCTCACATTCCAATAAGGATGTATGGATTAGACAGCAAAAACATACAGCTCATGACCACCTGATTTAGGAGAAGTACTATTATAATACTTTGTTGACATCTGGGACAACCCATGAAGGCTATGAACTACACGGTGCAAAACAGAAAAAAGAACACTGGTACAAAATACAGGCACCTGAATACTGTGCAGGTCCAGAATATTAGAAGGAATTCCTTTTACAAAGTGGGAAAATTCCAATTAATAGTGTTCATAGAGAGACAAGACCCATAAACAAGTTAAAACACAAGAAAGACCTCCTGATAAGATAATAATTGAGCAATTTAATTATTTGTTGGCATCAGTTATGGAAAATTGACAAGCGTAGTAGAGCAACTCTGAGTATGGAAAGCTGATGGTTGATTTGCTAGCAGTCCAATAGCTAGCCAGCTTGTATAGCTATCTTTGAAAATGAGGTATAAACCTGAGGTTATTATATTCAACTTCAAATCACTTAAGAAACTACTGAAGCTTAAAGAGTTACTACTGGGAAAAACCAAACAAAACCAGAACTAGTGGCATAACATCAAAATGATAATGAGCTTGAGTCTAATTTCTGATACCCAGACAACGATGCTCAAATATATACAACTACAAGAGTCTAAGTGTATGTTTGTGCTTGATTTTGAGCATTCAGAAGCATTACAACTTTCTATGGTTTGCTGTCTGGTGAACTTTTAAAACACAGTTAAGGAAAAAAAAGATAACACTATTATTGAAAATAGTCAGGAGAAGTCTATCGGCAGGAAAACCTTCCTCTTTGGACACCGCAAGAACAGAACAGAGACAAGGAAAAAAATCCCTACACTTTCAGGCCTGTAGGAAATAACTCCTAAGTAAAATATCCTTCTAAGCAAAAATGAAAAAAGTAGCTAAGAAAGTCCTAAAAAAGGAATTAAAATACTACTAGTTAGAGAGAGAATGATAATATTTTCCTAATCTGGAAGGGAAGACATCAGCAAAAGACAATGACAGTAAAAAATTTAAGGGAAAAGTACATTGAAAAATCTATAGAAAGCTACAGAAAACAAAAAATGGATTGGATGAGCCTCCCAAAAAGTGGCAAATAAAATCTGACAATATATTACTCGAAGGAGACAAAATCGATCTCATTTTTTCTTTCTGTATTGGAATGCTCTGTTCAAATTCTTCTTCTCCCTATTTTCATCCTATCTTCTCTCCCTTACTGGAGAAAGGCATCCAAAAATGAAGAAAGTTGCAATTCCCTTATTAAAACAGTAGGGGGCACTTAAAAATGGAAGTGGGTAAAGAAGGGCAAAAGGAAACACCCAACTCAATGCACCAATGCTCTCCCTTATTTTCCGGAATGACCGTAAGTGGACAGGAACATTCAGAGACCACATTCCTTCTAGTAAGTACACATGAATTGGATTTCATTCTGTTATACAACAGTTAAAAGAAAGGATTGGTCCCGCTACAGATATATACTTACAGCTTGTTCGTTTCTCATTCCTACATATTTTATTCCAACTGCTTGGGCTGCGACTGCAATTTCAGTGACAGGAATACCAACAATGCCAAACATGCATTCGATGTTCTAAAAAAGCAAAATGTTAAAAGAAATCAGAATTGTTTCCAAAAGATAGCTTTAATAAGCACGTGCCACATACAGCCGTACTAACTACACAGGAAGTCTAAAAATAAATTGTAGCAACATATACATATATATATATATTCACATCACAGAAGTTCACAGGCCGCTGTGGAAACGTATAGGACGCCAGCTGGCGTTTGCAGCTCAGTCCTCTGTCGCTGTGAAAGCACTGGGTTTTGGAGGCCTACGAGGAGCAGAACAACCGGTTCAGCCCGGCTCCTCAGTCAGCAGAAGTTTAGTGCTTTTTACCGACCACGTCCTACCGGGGACATCCCTGCTACACCATTTCCCGGTGTCTCAGTATGCCAACTTCACCTCCTCCGAAAATCCCCCGTGGCGCTTCATGTTTTTACGCTTTCACAGCAAACGAACACCGAGAAGGAAGAAGTGAAGGACCGGGGAAAGTCACCGCCTCACGCCTGCCCGCGGCGGCGGAGGGACCGGCCGGGGGCCCGCTCACTGGCCGGCTGCGGCGGGGCCTCCCTCCTTCCCGCACCGGAACGGGGCAAGCCCTTCCCGCCGGGCCCCGGGAGAACGGCAGCGGCTCCCAGCGTGAGTCCGGCCGCGCGTCCTCGCCTCTCCGGCCCCGGGGCTGGGGGGGAACCGTCCCTGCCCGCCCGCCGTAGGGAACCTGCTCGCCTGCCCCCCCGCCCTCTTACTTGAGCCTTGAGGGACTCAGCGATGAGCTGGGCCCCGCTGACAGCCTCCCCCTCCGCAGCGCTCCCGGAGGCCATTCCCATTCCCGTTCCCGTTCCCGTGATTCCGGCCCAGGCCCAGGCCGGAGCCGCCCACCGGGGAAGCAGGCGGAACAGAACCCCCGGCCGAAGGTCGGGAGCAGTCGAGTAGCACGCCTTCCGACCAATGAGACAGCGGAGGGGGCGGGCCCGAGGGCCGCGATTACCCACCTCTGACCCCCGTTGGCAAGGCGGCGCGGGGACCGGGGCGAAGGCTGGGGGAGCCTCCTATTGGCTAGAGCGGGCACCCAATCAGAGGCCGGGAGGCGCCTGACGCTTCCCACGCAGCCGTAGGCTCCTGGCGGTGCCGCGCGCGGAGCGGCCGCCAGGGGGCGGCCGCGAAGCGGTCGGCGGGCGCGGAGGCCGCGGCTGCGGGCGGTTGGGGCGGGCGGGCGCCGCCGCCGCCGCCGCTGCCGCCCCGCAGTAAGGGGCAGGGAAGCGTACGGGCTCTGCCCGGGTCCCGGCGGGAGCGAGGTGGACGTGGGGGCAGCGCTCCGCGCCTCGCCGAGCGACCGGCCTCATAACCGGGGGAGGTGGGAGCGGGTGGTCGGCTTCACTTGCCCGGCCCGGGCTCCCCTAAGGCCGCGCTTGGCGTCTGGCGGCTCGACCCGGAAGGCCTGTGGGAGGCGGAGGGCGAACCGCGGTTCTAACCGGAGCGGCCGCCTGGGCAGTGTAAGGCCCGCCCCGCCCCGGCTCTGTGGAGTTGGCCGGAGCCCGCTGGCAGAGCGGGGCACAGGCAGTAGAGGTTCTTCCAGGTGGAGATACGCGGCGCCAGCGTTCCTGAGGAGGAGCGGGAGCGGAGTGCGAGACCCTTCTCCGCCGTCCTCACCGAAGGCCGGTGCGCGCCGGTGTAGCTGTCCGTGCCCGTCCTGGCCGCGCCAGGCTTGCCCGTGTCCGAGGGGTGACACCGTTGACAACAGGTTCTGCCCCACCCCCTGACTTGTCGGTTGTGCTGCCATCTTGAGCTGTTGGGGCTGAACCGCGGACGACAGCGGCGCTCGGTTCAGCCTCGCTCTGTCCGTGAGGCCACATACATCTTTTAATTAGGAGACGAAGTATACTTCAGGAGTGCTGTGAAATGTATGTAACACTGTGTTAGAATGGGCAGCATTCTTGAAAAACAGATTGCGCCTCTGGATAAGAGCCGGGAAGCTAGAGCAATGTTATATAACGTGTTGCACACAAAACGTTTTTCAGAAATGGAAATGCATGTTACCTGTTTATGTTGAGCTATGATGGCGTTGCTAAAAAAAACCCCTTCGTAAAAAGCTATTACAGTAAAATACTGTATTAAAGTACAGTGCAGCATATAAAAGCAGGAGACTGCAGGGATCAGTGGAAAAAAACTTAAATTTCCCTATACTTTTACATCTGTGTAGGAGCTGTTGTGTTATATATTCTATATATTAGAATGGTGGCAACATCACAATTCATTGATATCAATCTGAAAAAGACTTTTAATTAGTTACTTATAGCAAATTTAATATTTGGCCTAGTAATGATTACTGGTTACATTACTATAGCTTAACAGGCACTTGCTATTTATTGATCACTTAAGGGAACCCAGACTAATGCTGTGCTACTTCTGCTTTTTATAGTCTTGTGAGAAATACACACATGCTGAATTTCATGAATTTTACAAGTTTATTATAGAACAAAGGCAAACAGCGCTGGGCGCATGGTCAAAACCAGAGGCGCGCTAGTTATACCCAAACTCGCCTTTTTATACGCTGTGTTCGTGGCGTTTCCAAGGGGTTATTTTAATATTTAAGGTATCGATTAACATAACTCCACCCCAGACCACCCCCACTTGTGTGCGTCTCTTGTTCGGTGGGGCCTTCGGGGATCTACAAGGGATGAAGTCAGTAGTCTTCCTCTGGCTGCACTTTTCACCCTGTCGTTTTCCTCCAGTCGCACTTTTCAATATTTTCACATTGTCCTGGTTTCAGCTGGGATAGAGTTAACTGTCTTCCTAGTAGCTGGTACAGTGCTATGTTCTGAGTTCAGCATGTGAAGAATGTTGATAACACTGATGTTTTCAGTTGTTGCTCAGTATTGTTTAGACTAAAGTCAAGGATTTTTCAGCTTCTCGTGCCCAGCCAGGGCACGAGAAGCTGGCACAGGACACAGCCAGGGCACCTGACCCAAACTGGCCAACAGTGTATTCCATACCATGGCACGTCCCATCTAGTTTAGGAACTGGGAAGTGGCCGCTCGGGGACTAGCTGGGTGTCGGTCGGCGGGTGGTGAGCAGTTGCCCTGCGCATCATTTGTACATTCCAATCCTTTTATTACTACTGTTGTCATTTTATTAGTGTTGTCATTAGTTTCTTCTTTTCTGTTCTATTAAACCGTTCTTATCTCAGCCCAGGAGTTTTACTTCTTTTTTCCCCTGATTTCCTCCCCCATCCCACTGGATGGGGGGGAGTGAGTGAACTGCTGCGTGGTGCTTAGTTGCTGGCTGGGGTTAAACCACGACACACATTAAACTTCTGTTTTTCCTTTGTTCTTCTCGTATCTTTAATGTCAAATAATCTTTGACCCCCAAAATGCTGTTCCCATGTTAACAAATCACTCCTTATCTTCTTACTTGTGTTCTCAGTTTCACTCGTCCTTGAGTCCATATGTCTGTTTTTCTGTGTTTTCACAAATCTATCTACACATCCTTTAATTACTTGAGTTACAGGATGTCTTATCTCATCAGAAGAAACTATATATTCTGCTTGTGCCCATTTATTGCCTACAAACTACAAAATACAATCGATGTCTGGAATATATCAACTACATATTTCCCCTGTTAAGGCCTAATTTAGTGGCAGTGAGGGAAATATCCTTTCGGGATGTAGCTTATGCAGTAGTTAGGCAAATTTCAGTGTTGTCGTTTTGCGAAAGTTAATATACATTTCACAGTCTGTTGGATTCTTCTGAGTATAAAAGTGCTAAGAAGCAGGATATGTATTGCCTTTCTCTGTGTATACATCTATGTATGGTGAGAGTTGACAAACTCCTAAGTTTTCCAAAGTTGTTGAAAAGTGGGTGACTGGATGATTTACTTTACAATGCACTGAGATTAGATGGTTCTGAAAAACTGTATAGGAAAACAGTCTGCACTGTGACTGGGGGAAAAACTTGTCTGAATTGGCATCCAAGCTTAAACACCAGTCTTTTTACTTTTTGTATAGAACTGTACCTGTGACTGTGTGACAGTAATACTGCTACGAAATACTTATATTTGGGTGAGATGATCCTACTGAAGCATATCTGCCAGGCAAAAGACCACATAAATCACAGGAAAGGGCCAGAAAAAGAGATTAAATTATAAAGCATTTTTGTTCATGAAAATTTCTTTTAAAGTCACAGCACAGGTGAGGGGAGAGCTCTGTACACCCGGAACAAATTAACTTCTCTTCAAGGAAAGGATTTATTAGATGGTGTAGCACTTCCCGTTAGGGAAAAAAACCAGAACATGGCTGAGACTTATGTGGAGTCTCAGAGCCTAAGGGCTGAGTAAACCCTGCTGGTATCCTTATTGTGGCTGGAAAAGTTACTATCCCCAAGCCCAGCCCTGGGGCTTGTCACAGCTCTCCTTGTTAGAAGCGATCCATTAGATACCAGGGTTCTGTTGTTTAAGCTGTCAGATAGGGGAGAGGCATTAGGGAGCACTCACGTAAGTGCTCAGCCATCACCTGTGGGACTAGCAGTAATCGCAAACAAGGGTCAGGACTCGGAGTAATTATTTTAGTTATTGAATTATTTGATTTATTAAATTATTTTAGTTGGCCCAGGTTCAGCCAGATGGGATTGTGTAGTGGGATGTTCATTGCTAAACTTCTTGTGTATCTAAACGAGGAAGGGATTCGGGTTAGTACTTTGAGTGTTTCTGACCACCAGGAGATAAACCGTGGCAGAAAAATAAGAATTCTCCAAGCATGTCTGTAAAATACAACAGTCTGTACAAGCCCATTACCTGTTAATTTTTTTTGTTAGCGTGTTTGGCTTAGAAGGCCAAAAGGCTATTTTTCAAACGCTTAGCAATTCATCCTGTGATCTAAAACTCTCCAACTTTTTCCATCACTAGTAACGATGAATTCTAATTACATCTTAGTTGATAACTTTATTGAGGAACGGCTGACTAGAACCCATTCCTGTCCTAAGTAGGCGTTTTGGCTCTGAAGGTATGACAGAAATAGAAAAGAGAGTTTTGTCATTGAAATGCAACCCAGTGTATTTTCAGTGCTTCCTTAACTGTGAGAGGCTTCCCATCTCTCTTCTCCCTCCCCCCCTGCTACTGCTTTATATCTCCATGTGTACCTTGGTACTTCATTTGCAAAGCTGAGGTGCACAGGACAAAGTAGGATCCTCTATTCTTGATAAATATTGCGAAATCACCCCCCCCATAAGTTCCTCAAGAGCAGAATAGCAAAGGTAGCTTATTGTGCATCACTTCTCAAAACTGTTTATATAAATGGAGTATCTTTAATACAACTCTTTACAGGGATGCCAAGGCTTTATTCTGTTTTCATTGTGCTTTAGGCAACTTAAATTTACCCTTGAAGTCATGTATATAGGGACAGATCAGCATATTAAGGCTCAGGAAAATATGAATATGTAGGTAGGCTTAGCAGCATCTAATAGCCAAGTTACTCCTGCACCCTTACAAGTGTTATTAGATACTAAAGCTTTTTGGTTGAGCAAACAAGTCTTCTGCCTACCATGGACACTAAGGTTATGATTTTTGTGTCCTACGTGGCATTGTATTGCTATTAAACCAGTGTTCCAAATAGCGTGTAGAGCTCATGGAAGCAAACAAGTGGCTTAAACTAAGATACTACTTCCTAAATGCTTTTTGAATAGCTTTCCTCACACTTCAATTTGTTCATTGTTAGATACTAAACCAGTTGGTGTTTAGAAAAAAACACAACAGTATTGAGGATTGCTTATTAGCTGCTTTTCGTTCTGCAATTTAAGAAAAGAGATATTTTCAGTTAACTTGCCATAGGCTTTCTTCTTTAGGTACAAAACTACATTTAATATAACATGAATAAAAATTAAAGTGGGGTTAGTTTAAAGTTGATCTTTTTTTTCCAGCTGAACTCCTAGTGGGAAGTCGAGAAGGTTCTTCATGCATGTGTCTTTCAGACTGTATTTGCTTTGGAAAAATTCAGGGAGTTGTGGATCGCAAAGATTGAAAGGCGCTAAGAGCGTTTTGAAACACTTTTTTCTTGGATAAGAGTTACCAAAGAGCAAATACAATTAAAAAGTCAGGAACCGAACTTGGAGACTGTAAGCTATCAATATATACCGTCAGTGCATCTCTCCTGCATGCTCTTTCAACTTCACTGGTGTTCAAGATTTAATTCCTTAGTGATACTAGTAACACTGTGGTGACAAATACAGAATTCTCATGTTGTGAGAATAATTGTGAATAACATGGCATTTCTATAGTATTTCTTAAGCATTGCATAGCCGTTGACTGTGTCAGTCAGTCCTTGCTGTGTATAAGTAAGTATATTCCCAGTTTGGGAAGTCAAAAGACTAAATGGGAAGCCCATATTGGAAAGAGTGCCCCAGCCTTCCAGACTCACTAATTCTTCATTTCTTTCTAGGAAGAGCTCAGTAATGCGAATTTTCTGCATTTTGTATGGATTTTCGCTTTATTGTTATTATTATGAAAGCATTTTTTAACCTTACCTATCTGCATTGTATAGGAGGAATGCAAATCTGAATTGTGCTCAACATTTTTATAAATGTTGAAAAAAGCTGCACCATGTGAGACAAATTAGTCTATTAAATTAGGTATGTGGAGTTGGAATAGAGTGAATCCGTAATCCATCAGGAGAGGCATTTTCACGATAGAAAGATAGCTAAATGCAGAAGTAGTGTCTCCTGTAATTCTTTTGGCAATTACCTGTTTCTGTATTGATAAAATAAGTTCTGTTTCTACTTTAGTGCTAAATATTGTGTCCAAGTAATTTTAGGAAATGCTACTTTTAAATACATGCCCCATCACCAACTGGGGGAGAAACTGCAAATTTGCGAGCTGCTTTTAACTTTTCTTACAGATGCTTTGATATATGGTGCAATAATCTGTAAATGAATGCTGAAGTTAATTGTAAAGGGAGACCAAGCAAGGAGATCAGTAGAACTATATATGAAACTAAAATGCTTTTAAACAGGACACAGTTATTTAAAGCACCAACATAGATAGATTTAAGGTTTAGAAACAATATGCACGTAGTCATTCAGGAATTTAAAAAGCCCACACTCAGTTCAAACTCTGCTAAGAGTCTCAGTTACAGTCCATATTTAATAATAAATTTAAATTCCTGGCATGATTTGTTGCTCAAGCTCCCCCTGCCCCACTTGGTTTTTTTTGCTCTAGATTTATGGCATACACCATGGTGGATCTGTGCTGGAAGCTGTCCGTCTGCTTTTTGTGCTATCAAGTTGTCTTGGGAAGAGTTAAGAAGGAGGGGCATTATGTTGCTGCTGTGTATGAACACGAGTCTATATTGAGTGCTAACCCGACAGTCCTGGTTGATCGACAGTCTGCGCTGGAACTCATGGGCAGAAACCTAGACATCTATGAAGAGCAAGTAGTAGCTGCTGCAAGACAGGTATGCTGCAGCTTAGTAGCAGTTGCATCTGTCCTATGTATATATAGAGTAAGTGCTATTTGAGGATAATCTTTCACATTTGTGTTCCCAGGCAACTAAAGCCATATTTATATACATAACTATGGTCTGGTTTTTCAGACATTCTGACCTGCCAGCAGCTCTGAAAGAAATCAGGCCAATTAGCAGCTTGCCTGACTTGAGTTATTCTGAGCTTGGAAAAACACGCCTATAGTTATTTAGTATAGGGAAATTAATTTTCTATTTTGGTCTGCATACCTAGCTCCTTTCTGTTTTCTTAAATGGAATGTTTCTACTGAAAGATTGTCTTACAGGCAGCTGTCTTTGGGTTTGATTTTATTCCAGTGCTCTCAATGGAAATTCCTGAATGTTTCTAAAAACTAAGGAAATTAAATGCTTTGGAAATGAATGTTCCACCATTAACAGCTTTGTGGAAGTAAAGTTTTCCATTCCTTTCTCCTACCTTCCATGGAATGGCTCTCAGTCTGAATATATTTAGAGGAGAGAGACTAGTATTTCTGGCTGTTCATATGCAGAGCCTCCTTTCCTTCCCTCCCCAAGAAAACCCAAAGCTGGTTCTAGTCAGAGGAAGCAGGCTTTACTGTCCCTACACAGAGAATTGACTTGCAAGTTTCATAGATCTGTTGTTCTGGAATAGAAGCACTACCATTTTTATATAATTGGAAAATGCAACTTTTTTTGAGAAGTTCAGATGACTGGGTGTCACAGTCCAGAAGCATAATAGCTATTTATAGGCAGTACTGCATCCAAGACACATAAATTATCCCAAAGCCATAGCATAGCTAACACGTTTGAACTGAGTTTTGAAACGTCACAGGAATTTGAGTGAGTGATGCTGTGTTTGATTTAAGAGGAATCCACCCTATTTTTAGGAACAGTTCAGATCCCCCTGAACTTGAGGTAGAGCCAGCCTAGCTCTGGCATAGCTACATTTCTGCCAGAATCTGCATTGCTTCCACAGTCAAGCATTTCTGAAAACAATACTCCAGCACCCTATCCAACCCTATATATCTAATCAAGGTATGTAGCCCGGACTAAGTGATGCTGCAGCTTTGACACAGGTACAGCGCCTTTGACAAAGTTCATCTGCAAATAGCATAATTCTGACAAAAACATTAAGACAAATTTTAACATTATCAGTCTTTAACCTGAATGATGTCATTCTCCTGGCTGATGTGAACAGAGAATACTTTTGGTAAGAATTTGGATGAAGTCTGCTCTTATTTGCATGGCCTTAAAATAATGTCAGGTGGGTTATTTTTCAAGCTAAACATATGTGTCAGGTTAAATAAGCTTTTTTTTTTTTTTTTTTTTTTTTTTTTTTACACACATAGTTACACCTACTATGAAGTCAAAGAAAAGATATTTTCAAACTACATTCTTGTCAAAACATACTTGGGTAATCCTTAACTTTCTTTAGCTCTTTTTAGCCATGATATTCCCTTTTTTCCTTCCATATTTAGGTTGGTTTTGCTTTGCCTACAAAACATGTCTTTCTTTTACATACAGGGGGCACAGATCATTGTTTTTCCTGAAGATGGAATCCATGGCTTCAACTTCACCAGAAGCTCCATTTATCCTTACTTAGATTTCGTTCTGCATTCACGCTCTGTGAAGTGGAATCCCTGCAGAGAGCCGTATTTGTTCAATGACACAGAGGTAAACGTAGGAGTCATTTCTGCAGAGAGGTGGAATAACTGAATGCTAGGTTTGTGCCCCATCTGGGAAACTAGCTCCAGTAGTTTTGCTTAGGGAATTAAGTACATGGTTTAAGAACTCGTAGTACCAGATTCTGTTTTCATGGACTCTTAGTTTGTGCTGGTTTCATTCTTGGCAGAGGAGGGTTTTATATACATACATGCAAGAAGATTAGCTTGTTTATGAGCCATCTGGATTTGTCATCTCCTCCTCCCCAACCTATGAAATGGTAATTGCTCTCTAATAATATACATTGTGTGTGATTTTATTTTGAACAACATTGTTTTATATAACGTAACATAGCTGTATCTTCACTTTTGATGCATTCTCGTTATTCAGTTTTAATGACTTAATGACATCAGAACATTCTGACTCAGTGATTGTGTGTAAAATGATTAGCACAAGTAACACATCTTGACCTACTATAATGTAATAGAAGTCACAACTTGGGACAGATCAAGTGTGATTACAGAAGATGTGACCTGCAGGTTACAAAAATAGTATTTTCATTGATTGTTTTTAACCTGAAGTGAAAATAACCATGCTTAGTAATACAAACCGTTTATTCTTATTAACAGTACAGTAGTCAATATAATGAAAGTAATGCATGTGCCTACTAAGCAAAATTTGCATGCAAACATGAATCACAATTGTAAATGGTGACCTACTTTGGCCTATGAATCTTTACTACCAATGATCATGGACAAGCAAGCAAGAACTTAGTTTGCCATTTAGATCCTATTTGGAGATTGCAGTACTGGCGGTTTTTGGTACAGCTCTCTGGCGTGGAAGAAACATCCCAGTAATACTGTAGTCTGCTTCTCTAAGTTGTAGCTAGTAATAACTTTTTTTTAAATTTACAGTAAAAACATCTAGTTGCAGGAACAAGCCATTGCAGTGCAAACGATCATTATTAGACATTGGCTGTTCTAAAGGCACACACAGGCCAGTTATGCTGCCTTGTCAGAGCTTTTATTTTACCTATGGTGCTTTAAAGTCATTGGTGCTCCTGCAGCAGAAGTTTCTGAAAATTAACGCCCTTGAGATACATTTATTTATTTACTTACTTCTCAGAAAAGAAAACCTAGATAATTTTTTTCAGTGCTGTTTTGAAATTAGTATCTGAAATACTTTTCAGTCTAAAAAGCTACTGGTTCCAATAGCTTTCATCACAAAATCATCAGTACTTTTAAATTTTACAGATACGGTCAAATATGTTCAGTTTCTAGTTGAGAATAATAATTTGAAAAGCATTAATTAAGTTATAGCTGCTTAAGCAAAACTTACTCCTCGATATTCTGAAGCGCTTATGTTTCCCCATACTGTTCTCCAGGTTCTTCAGCGTCTGAGCTGCATGGCACTGAAGAACAAAATATTCCTTGTGGCAAACTTAGGAACTAAGCAACCCTGTGAGTACACTGATCCTCACTGTCCAACTGATGGAAGATACCAGTTCAATACCAATGTGGCATTCAATGATGACGGTATGCTGGTAGCCACATATCGCAAACACAATCTGTATTTTGAATACGCTTTTGATACCCCTCCAGAGCCTGACTATGAAGTCTTTGATACCCCTTTTGCTGGCAAGTTTGGTATGTTCACTTGCTTTGATATACTCTTTTTCGAGCCTGCAGTGAACCTCATCAGACGATACAACGTGAAACAAGTTGTATATCCGACTGCCTGGATGAACCAGCTCCCACTCCTGTCTGCCGTAGAATTTCAACAAGCTTTTGCAACAGCTTTCAAAGTCAATATTTTAGCGGCTAACATCCACCACCCTACCTTGGGCATGACAGGGAGTGGCATATACACTCCAGTTAAATCGTTCATCTACCACAACATGGAAAGTTATGGTGGCAAGCTCATAGTAGCAGAAATTCCTGTGATTACCATAGATTATGAAAACAATTTGGAGAGTAATAAAAGATTCAGGGAGAACTTACATCACTCATGCAAGACTTTTACAAGCACCTTACTGGATGATCAAGTTTGCTTTAAGGAGGGAGAAGAGACCACCGGCAGAGCATCAGAAAAAGGAAAGGAACAGTTACCGCCCCTATTTTATGCAGAAATGATGTATGACAACTTTACTTTAGTTCCTGTATGGGGGCAGAAAGGAGAGCTCCAGGTTTGTGCCAATACTCTTTGCTGTTACTTAAATTATCACAGAGCTGTTTTAACCGATGAATTATATGCTTTGGGGGTTTTTGATGGGCTCCATACAGTGCATGGCACATACTATGTCCAGGCCTGTGCATTAGTAAAGTGTGGTGGTCTCAGCTTTAGCACTTGTGGACAGGAGGTTACAGATGCCACTGCTCTGATAGATTTCCAGCTATGGGGAAATATGAGTACCCCTTACATCTTTCCTTTACTGCTGACATCTGGTATTACCTTGGACTTTGCTGATGACATGGGCTGGAAAAACAACCACTATTACATAAGCAAAAATAGAACATCTTCTGGCCTACTGACAGCTGCTCTATATGGACGATGGTATGAAAAGGACTAGCACAGATATTTGACAGAATCAGAAGACAACTTCTTGTATGTTCAGAATATATATCTTAATATAAATTGCCAAACATCTGTACTTCCTAGAGCTTTAGGTGTGTTTGTTACATGACTGACTGATTAGATTCCGCACTTGAAATGGTAAGTGAAGCACTTAACCTAAGGGGCTGTAAGTACAGTCTGTACCTTGGTAGCTTATACTCTACCAGAAGTAAAAGAACTGCCTTGCAAGGTAAAGGTTTGTTGTAATGTGTTGAGATGTTTTATATTGGGAAAATAACGTTTCTCACTGCAACCAAATTTGTTCCTTTTAAATTATTCCTTTGGTTTTCTGGGGTCCTGGCTAGTAGTATGGAAATGAATAGAATGGAAAACCATTGCAAAAGGAAGAAAAACAGGAAAGGGAATGAAGACACAAATATCATGCATGACATGCATGAAAATATATCTGTATACTTATGTTAAGCTTGTATATGGTGAGGTTCTGAATTCTGGTTAGGGTGCCATAATTTATTTTTTTTCTTAGCGTCAAAAACTCCCAGCTGAAATCATTACCATTTACTGGCCACTCAGTTGTCTGTAAACCTGTTAGAAAACTCACTGAGTTTTCTCATATACTTTTAAGAGTAACTGAATGTTACAGGTGTGAACATCTACGGAACAGCTAGTCTGGGGAAGAGAATATCAAATGATTATGAAAAACTAGTCTGCATTAAGACACTATTTCCAGCCTGCTGTGCAAGGAATTGTATTTAAAGAAAACGTTGGCAATGGGTATCAAGGACTACGTTATGTACTGTTTAAGTACTTTAACTTTCCCAGTTTAAAAGAGAGGTCATTTCAAGACTGTTTTGACTTTAAGACATCTTACACATTGTTCATAAATTCATTCACCAAGAGCTATGAAAGGCTCATAATGAATTGTGGGACAGCAAGGTTTTTACATAAATACTTTGTGTGCCAGGTGGCAGGCTCCTGCTGCTAAATGAGTAAAACACACTATTCTTTCCAGAGCAATAACTAGATTAAGTGCTGTAACTATTGTACTGTGGTGACAAACTGTTCTACTGCAGTGAAAAAGTTGGGAAAAGAATATTCAAAGAATATTAGTTAGGGGTTAAATTCAGAGAAGATAATTTATTCTCAAGCGTTATGATTTTGTGTGGTCTTAATTGGCTGTTAAGGCTTCATCTGCGTAATAGCTATTTGAGTAATGGAATAAACACACCAGTTCCTTTGGCGAGTCCTCGTGTTCCAGTGCTCAGTCTATTAGTAAGGCCAAGGGGAGCAGAGCACTAACAGGAGAGCTGTGAGTCTCCATTTTGGTGGTCCAAGTCCATTCTGAGATGTGTACAAACTCAAACCACTATGGCAGCTACAAGTATGCGTAAGGAAAGGTGCTCCGTAAGCTCCTGCTTTGAATGAACTCACTTTCTGGTTTCAGAAAGCAAAACAAGCAAGAAATTTTGAATTTCTACATCAAGGTTTCTTCAATATTTACACAAAATAAGTATATAAATATTAATGATCTTGGGCTCTATCAAACCTTCCTTCTCCAAGCTGTATTACTGAGCCAGGACCTGGTCACACTCAGCTTTGATGCACCAACACAACAGGTTTGCTTATCATACAGCATATATTGGACAGAAATATGGAGAGGGGAATGCCTATATCTCATTAGACATAAACTTGCTGATGTAGAAGTAGGCCATCCCACCATAGGGTTATTAAAAAATCATTAATTCTTTGGCACCCATAGCGGTGTTTTTGCTGAATGCTGCACAAATTCCAGAACATACAGGGTAGAACAGAAAACTATTTGTGCTTCTGATTCTAGTAGCATACAACCAAGTCTAAAAGAAGGGAACGATGAACAGCTAGAGAATTTCAGCTCTCAGGACAAGCCTCCCCACTCCACCCTGTAGGCTGAAAAACATCCATCCTCTTGCAACAAATACTGTTTTGGATTTAGTTCCAAAGCAGACCATTATTATCACAATAAATTAGGCTAAACAAGTAAATACCATTACACAAATTTGCTATGCTTAAGGAAGAAAATGCATTTATCTGCGAGATACTCCAAAGTGTGTTCCACAGAGCTGTAGTAACTTTGGGTATGTCAAAACTATTACAAAACAAGACCTTCTGGCCTTACCGTTTGCATGGGGCACGTTGCTGTGTCTCCTCCCTGAGAAGAGCAGGCCTAAGAATGAGTGTGTTCTTATTCCTTGTTCCCTTCACCCAAAAAAGCAGCCTTTAGCAAAGACACTGTAAAAAGTGGAGCAGACAGTACTAGACACAATGTAAGTAATTTCCCCCCCTCCCCATCCCGATCTCTTGAGTGCCACCAGATGTATCCGTTCTGAAACAGGGTGACCACCACCGACCGGTGGCTTTTGGAACTCTGCACTGGAACAGCAATCCCAGCACTGCCCTGCTGAACGCAGCACCTTTCCCAAACGAGCCGGTGTTCATGTGAGTGAAGCTACATACCATTTACTGAGGAGGCGTGAGAAGCCTTTAGCAAGGCTGATGTTCATGCAGGCAGACTCGTAACATACTGTAATGCTGCCCATCATCTGGTATCTCTCTTATTAAAGCTTCCTGAACTGTTCCTGTTTGTGAGTGCAACAAAACCAAACGGGAAGTACAGCTGAAGTCTAGAACATTTTTAACTCTTTCAATTGGTTGAATTAAGTGAAATCAGGATTTGGAAATTTGTACTGACACCAAAGGAACATCCTGTCTGAGACAGACAGCAGGGCATGATGTCTTTAAAGGGCCTTGACACTGCCCCCAGGAAGGGGAAGGCAACCACAGAAACTGTCCAGGCAGGGATAGCGGCATGCGGGTCAAGAGGCCTTGGGAGTTTCTTCATAAGTGATTTGCTGCTTTGGGATTCACACGGCCAGTGAGTTTTCCAGGTGAATGGGGCGATACTTTGATTACAGTGAGAGAAACCACCAGAAAGCACACCAAAGGAACATTTGGCAAACAGGACATTGGAGTTAAGTTATCAAGAGGCATGTGAACAGGCTGAGGAACTGGTGACAGACTGGGACAACCTGTTCAGATCAGAGATCTTCACAATGCACAGCTGGGCATAAACTCATTTAGACAGATCTGTACAAGCGAAATGAACCAGACTGAAGCGACTGAGGTTCAAGGGCCTGCTGCAATCAATACGGAAGTAAGGAAGCCATCATCAAACGACGAGACACAGCGCGGTCTTGCCCAGGTGGTGACGTGTCTTGCAGCATGAAGTATGTAATGAACACCCGATCATCACAGAACACCCAGGAAGATCAACACAAAAAATTGACCACCCTCTTTGGGTGCTTCAGACATACCATCTAAAGTGAATAGAAGAACCAACTGAAGAAAACTACATTTTCAGAACTGTTACAGAAAGAGGACCTAAACAATGCCTAACCACCGCTATGGCACACATGCAGTTTCAGTGGCTGTAAAGAACTACCCCCTCCTCCTCCATTTACGTAGGTTAAAAAAAACCCCAAAAGTGTTGATACATGCCGTTCCTGAAACCCCCAATTATTCACAGGTTGAAGTGAGAGTTCTCGCTCAGTCAAGTTTTTAATGGTCAATGGCAATGGAAGTACTTCAGAGATTCACTGTGCTCTCCTTCCTCCCTCCGCTGGGAGGGCAGGCATAGGCAACACGGGTCAGAAGTCAGCGATGATTGTTAGTGGCACCCACAGCAGATCAGACAGACTCATGGTAGAAGAGATCAGAAAGGTTGAATTCAGTAAGATGTTAATATGATTCTAAGAAAGATTTTTAAGATTTTAAGGAAACTATGCAGACAGCTTGAATAACAGAGTTTGGCAAGGGATAGGAAATAGATGGCAGGATAGGACATGAATCCTTAGATTTTGCTTTAAAACTATTTAAGGTATTTAATCTATTCTTTTAACATAAAAGAACATCCGAGACTCGGTGTCTTAAGTTTCCAAATTAAGTCAACTCGCAGGTACAATGAGAAGAAAACCTGCGTGTCTGTCATTTGACAAGGAATGGAAGCGGGAGTTTTGTTCTGCTGTGAACCTGAATAGCAAAATTTCTAGTTGCTTCTATGCCAATTTTAATGAAAAATGAGAATGGAGTTGTTTTTCTCCTCTTTAAATATTTAGCGACACTAACAATATTAAGACAGCTTGAAGGGCTTCTTAGGTTATCCAACTGTTTACAGTTACATGGTGAAATACTGCAAGATTCCTTTCTCAATCTTGGTTTGAAAATTGCTAAAACGGCATGGAATGGAAGGAGTTCAGTTTATCCTAATGTAAAATAATACCCAGCACCAGGGAAGCATGGGTAATTTAGATATTGCTTTATCTGAAGACAAATAACAGTGCTAAAGAGACTGGGATACTGGGTTGGAAAGAGTTGCAAGAAATCTTCAAGTCCCTCAAGTAGGGACACTCATCATCTTCCCATCAGGAACGTTTAGTTCCAAGATGAGTGGTAGAGGTGGGTAAAAGCCCACAGATTGAAAATTTTAGGCACATCTGTAACTTATTTTTCCCCCAGGGAAAGGCAACTGAATCACTCTTGCAATTTTCCTGGGCTCTAGATGACTGAACAACTGAAAGAAACACTCTTTCCAAGGCTGCTGTTTCAGACAGCTTTTCTCTCGGTAGGTATGACAGGGATACATGGATCAGACGAGGGGCCTGGGTGACATTACAATATCCAGCCAGGAGTTCGCTTCTCCTGTTAACCAGTAAAATGAAGGAATTTTTGTGATAAAGCCTGTAAATCGTTATAATAGGATATTTTCTTAAGAACAACTAGTTGGTTTGCCATTTCAAATTAATGCGCAGTGGTTCCTTGGCACTAAACATTCTTCTAAACTTACGGACTTTATAGTGAGACAAGGACCCCCAAAAAAGTAAAAAGCCAATGCTATCAGTGAACAGAGGCCTGTATTGTGTTTCTTCACGTGTAACATCTCAGGTTTCAGTCTGTAAAGGAGACCCATGTTTTAAAAATTCTTGTCCAATTTAGAGTCACAGCTACAGATTTATAAAAAAAGGTTTTAAATCCTAATCTGAAAGAATTCTTCTCCAACTGTCCCATCAGTTTCTGCAGCATATTAAAGGATTATAAGGAAGTCATCACAAATCATTGAGAGATTACTACCAGAGGCAATAACTGCAAATCTTGGATTTAAGGATTTCTATGAATTTGCTGGACCAACTTCAAGAATTTCAAGACTTACTTTTTCCTGATATTAAAATGGATTTTGCCGAGTTTAAATCCAGACCCACAAAAGTGGTGTTAAAAGTTTAAACTACTTATTCAGAGATTATAAAGGCCCTTCTCTCCAAGGTTATCAGTCTGATTCCAACCAGGACTTGATTATCAGGAACTATTGTTATCAGGAATCAATGCTTTTTAATCAAAAGCACAATGGCATTTCTTTTGGGAAGTGGGTGTGTATCATCATCGGAGGGTACCTACCATTAGCAGAGCAATAGAGCAAAGTGGTGGGAGATGAGGAGGGTACTCCCGCCAGCTCCTCCTGCTGCTCCGACAGCTGCTGCCGGGGAAGAGCCAAAGAGCACATCCTCCAGTTCTCCAGAACTGCTGCTTCCATAAACACTTGTCCTTTCTATTTAGGTTTCAGTTTTTAAGATGTGAAGCTCACTGACCCAAACATGGAATGAAGTAGTATGGGCTCCCTGGACACATCTAGCGCTGTTAAAAATACTCCATGATTATGCACATGAAAAAACTTCTCACAAGTATATGCTAGACAACAGTCCTTTGTACAGTATTCACTGCTGCTTACAGTCTTTCTACAGGCTTTTATCCTCTCACCCAGTTCTTGTATGGTTAACAGAAGTTTGGGTTTTTCCAATAAAGAAGCTGAGCTACCAGAACAACAGTTGCATTATCTCCAATCAACTGGATTTAATGAGTATTCTCTCCTTTCTTTTTTTGTAAACTAGATTATGGAGTAGGTTATTCTGGATTACTACAGTAGTAGTTGTTGCCTTTAAATGGACAGAATCTGTAAACATTCTATCAGGCTCCTTTTTAGTCATCTTCCATACAGCTTCGGTAGCAGCTTTGGGATCTTTAGTGTCCTTTGCGTAGATGTTAAAAGGAGCAAAACTTTGACATAATTAAAAAAAAGTTAATATTTAAAAATTAACCAAACATTTATTAATTCTTTAGCCTGGTAGAAAAAGTCAGGATTTTAAACAAGAAAATACATGATCAAAAAACCCCCCAAACCAACCACAATCAAGATCCAAGTTTAAAAAGAGCATATTTCTAGCTCTGATTGTTCCAAATATTTATATGATTATTTTGGAGATACTTAAGTGTGGGAAAGCAATAAAGAGGAAATACAAAGCAGGAGGCAGAGAGAACAAGATTTTGTAAGAAATTGCAAGAAAAATATTTTAGATTACAGTAGGGTCACTCCTGGGGGGGACGACACACAGACTAATTCTTCTTTTTAACAGCATCTAGCATTTATGCTACCACAGTACACTCTAAAAGTAACAGCTCAGCCTAGGAGGTTAATACTAACTAACTTGGTGTTTTCTCCTGCAGAACATTTATCCTGAGAACTGAAAACCCATAAAACATCCCCAGAAGTCAGGGTACACAGAAAGCTGAGCAGAGCTGGTTGTCCTCATTCCTGAAGTCCATTTGACACCCCCTCCCCACCCTCCGCTCCACCATCCAGGATAAAAAGGGTTTCTTTTATTCTAGTATACTGCTTCAGTGGTGCAGCCAAGGTTCACTGCTCTCTCTTGGTAAAAATCCAAGACTGTTTGGATCAAGGCTGTAACAGTAATGGTGCCCTGTTCATCTGTACAAAAAGAAGAGGATTTCTTTTAGGAAGATGGAGGTTCCAGTCTCATTTTCTGGAAGTGAAAAGGCCTCCACTGAGGTATGAACACTTTTTAATTTTACCTTTTTTTTTTTTTTAAATACCTCCCCCCTAACCCCAGTCACAAACAGCATTATTTGGTTTACAGAAACAAGGAACTTTCTGTTCCTTGACCTCTCATTAAGAGTGGTCTCTCAACCACAGTAGCATGTTCTTTAAACAAATCACATTCCTTTTTTTGGAATAAGATCATATTCTAATAATAGTCCAGATTATCACTTACAAGGCACAATTACTGTCCTACCCAGACTGCCAGGTAGTAATGGAGTAATATTTTTTTGGGGGGTGGGGTGGGTGGGATGTGGTTTTGGTTTTTTTTTTGTTGTTGTTTGTTGGTTTTTTTTTGTTTTGTTTGGTTTTGTTTTGGTTTTGTTGTTTTTTTATTTTAAATAGGAACAACCAAATACATGCAAATTGCAATCTACAGGCTCACTGAATAAATTCTAATGATGAGATAGGTAAGATATACAAATCATGTAACTCTGAATTCCTAAATGGAATTAATTCCTAATAAAAAAAGACGTATCTTTAGCTCTAAAAATTTCACAAAACTTAAGTTAAAAATAACGCAATTTAATGCAGCAAAAGTTTTCTTCCTCAAAAGGCAAGTAATAATGAAATGGAAGAGAGGCACAGTTTCTGATTGCTATACAGAAACAAAAGTGTTCACGCAAATGCAGGAAACAGTGCTGTTGTATTCCCTATCTAAATCTTTTAACACTTAAACCAACGCCTTCTGAGCTTTTTCTCCTCCATCATCCGGGCGCACAGCAGACATGAATAGTTCTCGATCTCTGCGCTACCAATTTTTCAAGTAAGATAGGAGTGTCCCCTCCTATAAACTGCCCTATGGCTACAGATACCACACACTGAGGTAACAGGTCATCCTGAAGTCAAATAGGAGCTAGCAGAGATAATAAAGGCTTATTAATAGCATCTTCTCACAGTTCCTTTGAAGGGACAAAAATTGGACAGTTTCATTAACAGAAATATGCAGTTGTTACCTTTTAAATAGCAGGCATGCTACTTGGCATTCTGATTCAGATCTCCCACAAGCATATGAGGAAAAATGGGTCCATGCTCCTTCAACCTTTGTATTTAAATAGATGCAGTGAATCTCAAGACCGGCCAATGTGGATCTTTTGAGTGCTGCCTGCATGCTCAGCTGAGGCATGTACATCACTCCCACATAGCCCCATACTTGAAAGGTTCAGAGGGAAGAAAATACAGAAATCACGATCTCCCTGAAGTCATCTAATTCCGCTCACAAACATATTGCATATATATATATACAATGAACACAGGCACAAATGGTTAAGAAATTAATACTTGAAAGGAAGCCTAAATGAATAATTAAGTAATTTAACATTTAAAATTACTTAAAATTTAAATATTTCACCTTCACTTTAGAATTAAAATTCTGGCAAAGCCTTTGTGAAGTAGATTTTACAAATTCTAACAGTTCAGCAAGAGACTTTGTCATTAATGTTTAGTAGATACAAATAAATTATTCATTAGTAGAACTCACATTTGGGTTTTATTATACTCCGTAAAATATACAGGAATCTCGAAGTACTGAAAGAGTGCAGGTAAATACAGTATTCAAGCAGTCACTATTTCTATGTACATGCTCATTAATTCTTCAAAAACCCCACAAAATTATCAAATAGATCAAAATATTGTCCCATGTTTCCACACTATGTTCAGAAAACCAGCTGATAATTTACAATATAATAAAGATTTCCAGTTTCACAATACAAAAAGGATAAAAAGGAAATTGGAATCAGTTTGTAGTAATTTATTTGTACTTTACCAGGACATGCAAGGATTCCTTGCATGTTCATAAACAAATCCACTTGAAAAGTAACAGTTATAGTTAAAGCAGAGCCAAATAAAGTAAATATTCATATTTAACAGACAAAACTTCAGCTTACTTATGTCAGTTTTTCATTCTTCAGGCAGTTAAAAAAACCACAGTCTGTTATAAATAATAATAATAAAAAATATTCGGGCAAGTGTGAACTACATTACAGGGACCTGTTTCTGCTGTTTATTTTCTAAATGGAGCACAACAAAGATACACAGCTCTTCCCACAGACCAGACACTGTACTTTTTTCTCTAATAGGGAAATATACTTTTAAATTCACCTCCCTCCCCTTGTAACTCCAGGATTGGGGGAAAAAAAAAGAAAGTAGTGATAGGGATATACAATTTTAATCTTACATACAAATTGATGTAAGGAAGTGGACAAATTATTCAAAAGAACTCTCAGTCACAACAGGGTTATCAAGACATTTCAATTTTTTATGCAGTTTCATGGTTTCCAAGTTACTAGCATATTTTTAAATTAAAAAAATCTCATTCCAAAACCCAAAAGTTAAAAAAAATCTAAAACTGTGCAACAATAACTGCTTCCCTCCCACATCTCCCACCCCTTCCCTTGTTTATTACACTGTACATTTTTCACCCTGACTTCACCTTGTTAGCTGGTTTAATTTTAGTATTATAAAAGTATGACAAGTTCATTTTCATTTCATCTAAATGAAAAGGAAAACAAAACTTAAAAGTACATCTGCTTTCTTTCATGGTACATTTAATAGTGTCGGAAGGCTTTCAGATGATTTAAAAAAAAAATAAATCTACATTTAAAACCAAATCTAAGCTTCTTTTCCAGAAGTAATTAAGGTTTGGTTGAAACAACTTCTCAAATAACCTATTCCAGTTTTCACAAAAACGTATTTAATAAAAAAAAAACCCTTTAAGTTATTTGGTCCTTTGGCAATTTGCAGCACAAACAATGCCTACTGTACCAAACTCATTTATTGCCTTCAAAATGCTTTTAGTTATTGATAACATTTAAATCTAGCATCCTTTGTGTTGTACAATAGTGTTGTTCATTTACATCAAGTCAGGTGCCCAGTCTGCAGAAATTACTCCCGGCACCAGAAACAGAATGGTAGAACACAGTTAAATAAAACAGTTTTGACATTCTTTTTTTTTTTTGCCATGGATTCCAAGTACTTATTCAAGAATTTATGCTTCTTCTGCAAAATATGCTCTTAAAAATCCTCCTAGAGTCTCACAGATTTTTTTTTTATATGCAATCACAATAAAAAACATCTTCTCAAAGGTCTGTCCTCTTTTTGCATCCAAACACCGATAGCTTTTTTTCAAAAGCACAAGTCTGACCTTCCAGTGTGAGGGTTCACTCTGCAGACCTACAAAACGTAGCTTCTAATAAGTCTCAGAATCTGAGTCATTGAGTTCATCTTCTTCTGTATATGGGTAGCTACCTTCCCTGCCAATATTGTTGAAAGTACAGTAAGAGCTATGGTCACTCCTCATGATTGGCAAGGAATCGAAGGTGACAGTTTTTGAGGTGTTGGTGTAATGATTAATGGCATTGAATGTAAGGGAAGGTAATGTGCTGCTCGATGAAACAGGCATCATTGTGGCCAGAATGAGAGCCAGGCAATCAGCCACATCCTTATTGGGCGCACAGGCCAAAGCTGGTGTGTAACCTAGAAAGTAAAGAAAAAATGAAACCTTCATTTAAAATAAAGACAATGTAAAAATTTCTCCAAGAACTGTCATCTTTCAGCTGCAAAAGTATTTTATATTGCTTAGTTCTGCACTGTTTAAAAAAAAAAATCAAACCATAAAATTAAATGCATTATCAATTAGAATTGTTTAGCTTTCAGTTACAAAAACAACCCAGAAGTTAGTGGGCTTTGGAACAGAGATGCAATTGTTTTGTTAAGCACAGTCAAGACACTCTAGGCCAGTGAGAAAAGTCTGGATTTGAAAATAGTGAGGAAGTCACCTGGCTGAGGAGGGACAGCTAATGGCAGCCAACAGTGGCCGGTGAAGGCATTTGCTAGGCAGCCACTGCAGAAACTGCAGCTCAACACGTTAACTATTTCTTCATCCAGAAACTTCCATATAGCTGTTCATCACAGACAGTTATTTTAATAGGATTGTCCTATCTCAGTAACAAGCTGGCTAAAGTATCAGGGCCAGTTAATTGAAAAGGCAGAGTATACAATTTCAATCAACCTACACTTTGTTACAACGTACAGTAACAAACTATAAAGCCAATAGGACTATAAAGGCTAGGACTTGCAGAGAGAAACTACACCTCTTGGTTGCCCAGCTGGTCCAAGCCAAACTCCTCCTTCCAGGCAATGCTACTGTGACAACCCCCAAACGCAGGACAACTCGGGCTGTGGAATGATTTGCCGTCAGGTCATGTAGCTGCGAAGTCTCCTCTGGGTAATTGCGGCTCTCGTAATCCGCCAACATTTCTCCTTTTGCAGCTTCCCCCTTCCCTATGTACTTGCCTCTACTCATTAAATGTCAAGAAAAACACTTCAGATTCTCCTCAGTGGAGATCTGTGCATTGCTCCTGTCTCTGGCTTTAAAAAGGCTTAATCCTTCAGCAAGACCCCTGAAGTTGTGGCACAGGTCTCAGGGTGTATCTGCAACAATGAGGCACTGCAACTGGTGGTGACAAGAGCAGCGCTAGAAGCAGGGCAGTCACATAAGTACAACCACAGATAACAGCTAATTCTGCTGCCAAGACCAAAGTCAGTTCCCTCCACCTGGCTCCACTCAGAGGCAGATGGCCAGATCACCTTGTAGCACCCTTGCAGTATCTCTCACTGCATGCGATAGGTATGTCCACAATGAACTGAACAGGAAGGCTCACGTTCAGGTAACATTTGGAAGTCTGAAGTCCTGCACTACGCCCAGTCCACAACATAAAGGTGTACAACATCCAGGTAAAAAGCACACAAGTAATTTTAAATAATAGATGGCTTTAAAGCAAACCGCATATGATGGATTTCTATTCAGACCTTAGGAAGGCATGGAAAATGAGGCGATGCCTGTTCTGCCAGCAAGTGTTTCAACTACTAAGATATCATCTTTACTGTAGAAGTAGATCCAGGACAAGTGTTAGGCTACAGCTCAGGAGTAGTTACTGTGTGGTACAATTGCACAGAAGTTTTAAACAAGTAGGCACACTGTGGAAAATAACTGTGGCTAGAAATTAAGAAAACAGCAAGCAGGGGACAGACAATCTTGCATTTGAACTACTACTTGCTCAGGACAGACCTTGTGCTTGATGCTTGGAACAGAGTAAGACAACAGTCCCTGCCCAAAGGAGCATACAATCCAAGGAAACACACAGATAATTCAAGCACAAAACGCACCAGCTGACCATGCGATAGGGCCGTACAGAAGTGCAGCGCAGCAGATGTTTTCATTGTTAGTAAGGTATCACAGCACTTAAACAGCTCAGAGTTAACAGTGACAGTCTGCAGAAGAGATACATTTTGAGAGGATTCAGAAGCAAGGGCCAGAGCTTGCTACACTCGGATGAAGACTGCATTTCAGGCATGTCAGGCAGAACAGAAGGATCAGCATTGATACTCAAATGCACACAATTTAATATCTACAGTTGCTGGAGATTATATGAAGGTAAGAAGACACACAAATTAAGTTTATTCAAGCTGGCCATACTCAATCAACACCATTTTTTTCACTAACATGATTTGATAAAAGCTCAAAGAAGAAAAACGAGCAGTCACCAGCTACCTTTGAGCATCCCAGTTCATCATAAAAAACATTAAAGGCCAACATAAAAATTAAATAGATTATTTGCTTCTTTTAAAAGGTCTCTAAAAACAGTATTTATACTAATATTCGACTGTAGATCTTAAGCTTCTGGCTTTCATAACTAGAAATGAAAGATCACAGTTTTATTCTTGCCTTAGATATAGCAAAATGAAGTAACTGCTTGCACCATGTAAGACTGACATCTGCATCCTCCACCACTGTATTTTTGTCTATATTACCTTAAAACTGTAAGAACAAATTGTATTTTTATGTCCCTTAAACAACTGCAAACTGATCATTCATATGCCAGGGCAACAATAGGTGTAAATACTTTAAATGTTGTTTTAATAAGATGTTGGTAAAGGTACCAACTTCACTGAAATACTCTTACTCATTTCTCATATAATGTTCCCCCATAGTATGTACTTGTATTTGCATAAACTTTCAAAGGACAAAAAAAAAAAAAAATAATCACTCTCTTAATTTATATACAGGGCAACAGAAGCAGTGAGGTGAAGCAGCTTCCTTGCACAACAGAAAACAGAGACTAAGTGGTGGACGCTGACTTAAGACCAGGGCTGCCCCTGCCCAAATGCAGAGCTGCTCACTCCCCTGGGGCTTGAAAATTTCTGTGAGGGTGCCTACAGGAAAATCAGAGGCTTATTAATGTGGTCAGTGCAAAGACAGTTCTCAAGATAAACTGAATGAAGTCTTATGCTTGGGAAAGAGAAGAAAGTCATCTGAGGTGTGAGTCATCTTGTAAACATTTACAAGAAAAATTCCTTCCAGAAAACTGGAGGTCTCCAATATTATAAGCCAGAAATATGAGTAAAGGAAGGCTTGGAAAAGAACTAGACAATAAAATATTTTTTTCCTCCCCTCTTTTTTTTTTTTTTTTAAAAAGCTTGAAAGTCCAATCATCAGTATAATGATGAATCTAGAAAATAAGAGAAACCTCCACGCTATGTCAGTCTCTGGAGTTAGAGAATGCCTCCTCTCACTACTGTGGCACACATTAATATGACAACTGAAATACAGACCGTATCAGGAAACTTAGCTAGCCTAGTAAGTTAAATAGTGGGGAAAAAAACCCAAAAGAAAAACCCCCAAACTTGAAAAGTGGGTTGAGTGACCAAAACTAAAACTTCAGCTGGTGTCAAATAATAGAAAAAGCTAGTAACTTCTTTTAAGACAGGTAAACTTGCATAAATAATGTAAATTTCAACAGCATTTTTGTGGATGCAAGTGATGGCAAAGTTTCATCAAGACGGGTGTGGAAACATGGCAAAAGAACTGAAAGATTTGAGTGAGAAATGATACAGAACTGAGAACGAACCTCCAACATGAGTACTTTTGGGAAATATACCGGACAGTTAATTTGCTGTTTCAGTTGCATTTAATCTTTTGAAAACCAAGAGGATTATATTTATTCCAAAGACATTAGTTCTTAACATCTGTCATTGTTTAACCCCAGCCAGCAACTAAGCACTATGCAGCTGCTCACTCACTCCTCCCCCCTCCCAGCGGGATGGGGAGGAAAATGGAGAAAAAGTAAAACTTGTGGGTTGAGGTAAGAATGGTTTCATAACTAAAGTAAAATAAAATATAATAATACTAAATGTAATAACAATAATAATGAATAGTTTTTAAAAAGAGAGAGAGAGAGAAATAAAACCTAAGAAAATAGAAGTGATACACAATGCAATTGCTCACCACTGGCTGACCAATGCCCGAGCAGCGATCTGGCCAACTTCCCCTAGTTTATATACTGAGCCTGACGTTCTATGGTATGGAATATTTCTTTGGCTAGCTCAGGTCAGCTGTCCTGGCCATGCTCCCTCCCAGCTTCTTGTATACCTGCTTGCTGGCAGAGCATGGGAAACTGAAAAATCCTTAACTTAGGATAAGCGCTACTTAGCGACAACTAAACATCAGTGTGTTATCAACATTATTCTCACCTAAATCCAAAATGCACTGTGCCAGCTACTACAAAAAAATTTAACTCCATCCCAGCCGAAGCCAGGATAACATCTCAAAAAGTGATCTCATCACATTAAGAGATGCTCTGTAACAAAAGCAGTATGACTTCAAATCTAGAGTTTTAAGTATCTTATAAATTATTTCTAAGCTGAAAAGCAGAGAACTGATGTGATTTTTTTCAAAGCTCATGTTTTTCAATAATTTTCTGTAGCCCAGATACAGCAGCAGAGGACTACAAAGTAGTTTTAGATAGATATAGATACAAATAGAGACTGCTTGTAAAAAAGGTCAGTGCAGCCTTTATAGAAAGGGACAACTTCAAAGACAAAAAGGAGATCACCACCCCATACCAGCTGAGGTTCTGTTTACACGTTCTGTGTATCAAGACATGCTTCCATGTAAAACACTAACTCAGACTTTACCTCCAATTTCATCCAATTCTATCTGAAATGCCAAGTTTGCGTGACAGATCACTGTACTTATCTGAGCTATCCTTAAAGTAAGAGAATGTCAGTATTGTGATGTAAAATATTCCAGCGCCTATTTCTTCAGTCTGCTTTGCTAAACAGATAGCTTTCACCCCCCTAAATACACGAATCATACTCTTTTAAGCCTTTCTAATTAAAAAAAGAGAATAAAAATCAAAGTTCCTCCTAGATTTTTACTTTATTAGAATTACATAAATGTATGCAATTCTTCTTTTCTTTAGAAACACTTACACTCCAGCAGTTGATGCTAAAATCAAAGGCAAGGAGACCTAAAGCAGAACCTGGCTATAACTACTGCCAGCTTTTCCACTTAATATGAGAGGTACACTATGGAAATCAAGACAACTTTTGCAACAGGTTTAGCAAGCCTGCTGACATACTAATACTTCTAAGAATTAAGAAAAAATTAGTGACAGGTGAAACAGATTGATAAATCCCATGCAAGTTTCCCTTCCTCTCTCTCAACTTAAAGTATTCATCACTTTCACATACTGCACTTTAAGCTGGCATATTTATCCAACAGAAGAAGAATTCATTATGAATATTCTCAAGGCTGCTTAAAATTTTATAAAGAAAACAATTGCTATTAGAAAGAAAAGAACCACAGTGAGGAACAAGATTAGGTAGCACTGAAGAGTTACTTTAAAATTTAAAATATGAACAGAAATAAAAGAAAGTTTTAACATGTTGCAGTTAGATCCCCAGGCTGCCAGAGAACTGCGTCTTCTATACAAATGACATTTTTCTCTGTTATGTCAAAGATCCACCCTAACAAGGGACTGGCTGGCAGCACATGGAAAGCCCACAAACCATACAAACACCTCCAGTTAACATACTTGTGATGAGAAACAGAAATCAAAAAGATGCTTTCCAATCTTTTCATTTGAGGGAGTTTCATTTAGCAGTTACCCTTGTACTTTATTCAGTTATTCCTTGTATTTTAGGCAAGGAATGATCTTTAAGTCACCCATGTCACTTTAAGCAGTGTAATTTGAGAAACACACGAAGAAAGTCACAGTAAACATTAGGAGAGGAAAAACTTTCTGAACTGGAAATATAATGAGAGCTATTAATTAGGTGCATCCCTTCCGGAAAAACGAACAAAACCGCTAAAAACCAACAAAACAAAAAAGCACCACACCCCCCCCCCTCAAACCCCAGCTACTGCTTTCATTGAAGACACCTCAGGGTATGGCATAAGAGCAGGAGCTCTTACACTTCTAAAAGCACAGCTTCGGAGGACCATAGATGTCTTGCATGAAAATATGCAAATAAGAAGTCAATAGATCAAATTTTCTTTTGTTCTTACAAGGTATAGGATTTAGTCTCTGTGAAAAAGCAGTTACTTTTTCTGACTTCTATATGCCAAAAAACTCTAAGGAGCCAGAAGCTTGAGACCAGTAACTGAGAGCTGTAATTCATACTTGCTTTTAAAAGCTAACACCCACACACCTACCGTAACAAAATGAATGGCAATTCAATTCAGCTTCTTAATAGCTGAAAGTTACATTTTACTCTGAGCATTATGTTTTTCTGACCCCTTTCAGCATGCTAAAGCTAGTGTATTTATAGGCTATACACTATAAACTACAAATGCAAACTAAACATTTCTATGCCGTGACCTGCGTTGCTCTGAAAGTTTTCACTCTCCTTACACTTCTGCTGCTTTGCTAAAATGACCCATCACCAACACTTTTTTTTTCTATGGGGGAACCTACTGCAAGGCTCATACAAATTTTCCAAAGGGTTATTGCTTTTCAGTGAGGTGAGTTTAAAACCACAGTTCCTTATGGCCAAACAAAGTTAAATTTTTCTTACCATTTTCATCTACAGCAAGTACACTTGCTCCCTTCCCTAAAAGCTCTTGAACTACAACCGTTAGTCCATTCCGAGCAGCAACATGCAGAGGTCTGTGAAGACAAGCAAACTCATATGTAAACCTTAGAACAAGATATTAAGTGAGATAGGTAGCTTGCATCTAGTTAAATGACTATTAAAGTATTTATAATTGTATGTTATTTACACATTATATAGATATTGTAGATAGAACAATTAAGATGGGAAAACCAGCAAATGTCTCATTATCTTATTGCAAAGAAACTGTACAGTAACAATTGAGCACTTTCTTCTTTTTATGGCACCACACATTGAAGAAGTAGCTACTAGAAAGACCTGCCTGCTTATGAACTTTATCATGTTAAAAAGTTAGAAACATCTAGTACCCTACTCTTGATAAATCCTTCACTGAACTGTTGTAACAGATACTGTCACACCTGAGTTACTACATATCACTGGCAATAATCATTAGAATACTAACAGCAGAATGGTAGTCATATTCTATTGCATGTAAATGCTTCTAAGAGATGCAGAAGCATTTAATCAATCTGCCTTTTAGAAACAGCTACATTCCATTGTGACTAGAGATAAAAAAAAAATTTTAGAGTATAATGCATGAAGCAAGAAAAGCAGATTACTTTTCAAAACCTCAAACTATTAACCATAACTCTGTTTTGCAGTGACTTATGAATCAAGGAAAGTGTAGCTTTACCTCAAATATTCTAATTATATCCTTTTCAAATGCAACCATTTTCCACAACTGGTTCCCACTGGCTTAAATAAAACCCTACCACCACTCAGCAGAAAACAGAATAATCAGCTTACTTCCCTTCTGCTTTATATTGCTCTCCAATCATTTTGAGATTCTTAAAATTGTTTTAATTAACTGTGAACTATGTTTTCATTTGGAAACAAGCACCTTACTTAGAAACCAGAAATGCAAAAGATACAAATAGGAGCAGCTGTATCTGTGGTGCTTACATTAAAGTATTGAAATTAAAGAACTACTGCACACCACAGATATACTGAAAAATGTACTGTAACTATAATATTTTTAATATTAGAGGCCAACAATTTTAATGGTTATCTTGCCACACTGTAGGACATTGTTTAAGCTATTTAGGAAGTCAGTTTAGTTATTAAAAAACATTTGCTAAACCAGTGATATTTTAAACAACTGTTAAAACCTTGCAATTTATATAAACATTTCATGGAGGTGCAAATATGTACCTATTTTTCTCTATGACATCTCTTGATCAGACTATATAAGCCAAGGCATGTAGGTGGAATTACATGAGCCTGTGGTAGCACACTTTCTCACTTCTGTTCCCATCTTGTTTTTGCTATTCCTTCTCTCAAAACATCCCTGCTTCAAGGCAGAAATAAGGCAATCAATCCCTTTCCTGCTTTCTGGTTATTTCATGCTGCCTGAGGTGCACCCTGGCGAACAGCAAGAGCAGCAGCAGAAGTCTTACTATCTTAACTCCTCAGTTCAAGCAGATCTCTGGAAATAGTTGGAAGAACTGTAGGAGTTTGAACATGACAGATTCCAGAAGGGATGTAAGGCCAGAGAAATACATGAGTTGCTGTGATAGCATTATTAAAGCAGTCTAATAATTCATGTACATAACTCAGCTACATATCAGGTGTCAAATGCAGAAGAGTAATTTTAATAGCCCATCCCGATATATATTCCCCAGTATGACATACCACTACATTTTGAAGTTTTCCTTATGATTTGGCTAACAAGATAGGCTTAATTCTAATTGAGAGAAGATCTTCAGGAAGCATTACGAATACTGTATTCTCCATAATATTTAATAGAAAATGGTCTTTCATCCTAGTAGGAATAGGTGTCTTTTGCTAACAGAAAGCATGCTGCAGAATAAAAACATACTTTAGCTAGCTTTGAAGAGCAAGTCTAGAACGAGGTAATCTCAGTGGATTGCAGTAATTCCACACAGGATTCCCTGAATCACAATACTGTTGAGATTTATTTATCATCCCTTTTACCCAGCTAGAACTAGAGCTTTAAGCACGAGCAAAACACTGTTTCACTTCAAGTCGGTTCAACTCTTGGTACCTATTAAGCAATTAAAATTCAACCAGTGTGGAAAAAAATTCTGAAAACTATTCCTCTCTATAAGCAAGACACACCCCAAAACCTCATCTGTAAAACACACTCACTGCTGATACGTACGTTTGCAAGGCTGCATTGGTGGCATTGATGAGGTTTCTATCCGTAATCTTCTCCAGTATTAACAAGGCACTAGTTTCATGACCCTTAATACAGAACAAAAATCTGTCACATACCAAATAGTCTTCAAAAATTGCTTTGAATGCCTTTTCAAAGTAACAAGTTAGTATTTGCAAACAGTGCTTGATAACACAAAGCTCAGCACTGGTAAGTCAGACTACACACACACCTTGCTGCAAGCCAAATGGAGTGCTGTGTTCTTAGAACTGTCTTGCAAAGTCAGATCAGCTTTAGCACTGCTAACCAGCACCTCTGGGGAAATAAAGATTTGTATTAAGTAAAAGCATATTTCTTAAAGTCTTAATGGCTTACATTTGTGCAAAATGAAAACATAATTTTTACAAAATATATCCACAAGAATGTTAAATATAAGGCAACTTTACCCATATTAACAAACCTAAGAGCAGGAATATATAAAACTTTCTCTTTACCAACTGTATTCGTCTGTCCATTTTCTGCAGCCATCATTAAAGGTGTTTTCCCAGAAGAATCTACAGCATTTACTTGAGCATTGTGACTGAGCAGAAGCTGTAGACACTCAACGTGATCTGTAAAAGCTGCTGCATGAAGAGGAGTTCTACAACAGATCAAAAGACAATATGGCCTTTTCAGACATGCTTTCTACTTTATTCAAAGAGGCATCCTGACTGTGATCCTGCAGATACAAAAGACTGGGCAGTCCCTCCCACTGATCCTTTGACATTAGTATTGCTGGAGTTGTGACTGCTGCCTTTAGAAAGTCACCTTCAAGTTTCAAATAATTGCCTCTGTGTAGTTTAGTAATAGAGATACAATTTGATTCAGAAAAAAAAAAAACCCGCATAAAATTACTACCCACAAAGTGACACTATTTAAAACATGCTCAAACTTGCCTATATAATAAAAAGCCAATTCAAGTTTATTGAATCAGAAAAGGATTTTTAAAAAATCTAAAATTTATTTCTAGCACAGAAAAAAAAAAACCTTCAAAGAATAAAAACAGGGTGAAGGGAGAATTAACATTCAGTAGCAAATACAAAAAACCCAAATAATTGTAGAATTTCGCAGAGCCACTCTATTACATTACAAACACTCTTCCACCGTGCATTTACACTCTTACCTTCCCTTCGAATCTGTTGAATTTACAATACCAGCACCTAGTGTATCAATTAACATTTCTGCAGCACCTTCATTGTCATTTATCCTATAATGAATTAAACAGGCTGTTATTTACAGAATGATAAATCTTTTGTTAAATACAGCAATGAAATCTATGAAGAATAATTTTGCACTTCCTTACACAGCACAATGCAATGGACTGAAAGAATTTCCTTCCATTTTCTGGAAAACTTCCTGTTCCAGGAGGAGCTCTACACAACTGTCATGACCTAAAGCAAATGTAAGAGTTACATATTAAAAAAAAAAAAAAAAAGTAAAAGGTCTATTTATGGATTACAACAAAAAATAGGTCTCTAAATTAGATTAGGAATATTTTATTTAAAAGTTTCAAAGACACACTGGTTATATTTGATAGGGCTACATTTAGGAACCAAGACATTTTTAGAATCCTGAAAATCAAACTGACATTCAGCACTGTAAACTTCATGAAATTTACAAGGGATCTAATGCTATCTGAAGAACATCCAGAACGCTTAATTTAGTTCTTTACACCTCCATGTTTCAAACTCTGCTGCACATTCACCACTTGGTTTACATGAAACCGTCTCCACCATTCGAGGGTTATTTTTGTTCCACTGTCTTGTTGAACCCAGAGAAAAAACAAGTTGATAGTCATAACAAAAGCTTAAAAAGAACATGTTCAGCCTATCGTACTATTATTTTCAAAATTCTATAGCCTACTGCTGTACAGGTAGCTAACAACTGTAACTATCTGATTGATCTTCGATGCGCATATGGAGGGAACCTTAGGTCAATATTCACCGATGTTTGAAGATCTGTATTTTCACAAGCCCTGTCAAATTTTCATTTTACAAATCACACTGTGGTCACTGTGAAAATGGACCAAGGTGTAAGAGTTTAATTTTATAAATGTGATAAAGAGATGTTATTCTAGTTCAAGTTATCAGTGTATTGCCCAGTTGCTTCAGCTGTGAAAACAGTCTAGTTAGTTAGTTACTCACTTAAAAATAACTGATAAAATGAAGCTCTAAACCCATACTTCTTGATCTTTCTCTATCACGTGACTCAGAAGTGAAATAAATGAGAAACTCTACTATGTTGGAAATGAACACATTGAACAAAATCTTTAGCAAAGTTGCTGAATGAATTTCCTACCTTCTAAGGCCTCCCTCACCCCCAAATCCAAGAAAAGTATCAGTGAAGAAAAAGATCAGCAAATAAAAAAATAAATTCTTATTGAATCACTTTTATATGCTTTAGCTTCTTGTGCCTATGAAGTTTTATTTGAAGCAAGTTTAAAAAAAATCTGAAACCATTCCTCCCAAGACTCCCTGTGAAGATTATTTTTTGGGGATATGTGGCAGATTTCTATTCACAAGTACTATGCTGAATTTCTTGAAAGACTCCTTGAGGCATAAAACTAAGAAGGCAGTTTATAACAAGAATGTAGTGCAAAAATAAACACCTCATATTATGTATTAGATGTTTACTGCATTCTCCCTCAAGATATCATGTCCCTTACATTGACTAATATGAACTGAAAGAGGACAGACTTTACACGTTGCTTTTATAAGTAGTAAAATTTTTTATCTCATTATCAACAAATACATTTAGACCTGTATTTTAATGTCTTTTACCATTATAGCAGGCCCAATGTAGTGATGTATAGCCGTGATTGTCTGCTATTGCAGGTACTGCATCCACAGATGTAGCTGACTGCAGGAGAGCTCCTAGAACACCTATATGTCCACATGCAGCTGACAAGTGTATAGGGGTTCGCCCCCTACAGTCTCGTAATAAGGACTTAGCACCATGTTGAAGCAATGCTTCCACACATTCTTCATGCCCAGTAACTGCCTGTGAGAGATGAGACAGGAAATAGCAAGTTTGCAAATATTCATGTATATAAGCCAGGGTGTATAACTAAAGCAAGCAAACTCCAGGCAATTTCTTATGTTTTTAAGTAATAAACGAATTGCTTAAGCACAGTTGTTATTTTTATTCCTGGAAACAGCAATTCTGTTGGAAAAAAAGCAATGTATTATAAAATCGATGACAGAATAATTTCCTGGAGTAACACTGAATGAACTGCTAATCTCTAGGCTCATTCAATTGTCTTATCTGGCAGAGATTATAAAAAAACAATTTTGGCATATGGAATGCATCATGCTTTTCTTCCTCCCATTACCACTACCCCCACCCCATAACAAAAAGCTGTACTCTGGGACCTCTCCAGTCAACACTTCACAGCAAGATTAAGAGACTCTAGAAGTCCAAAAGAATTCTGAGGGTACGCAGCATACAGGCAAAAGCTAGCCTTCTGAAACTAAAGTGACAATTAAAAACTAAGAATGGCAAGATGAGAATAATGAGAAATTCATTAACACTACATCTTGAGTCTGTATTTGAAATTAATATGTATAAAACTGCAAAGGACAGAAAAGGAATATTCTCTTACCCCTCTATGCAATGCTGTCCTTCCCCACTTATCTTTGGCATCTACATTTGCTCCTTTGTTAAGGAGTGAATAAACACAGTCGGTGTGCCCATTGAGAACTGACAACATCAGAGGAGTCCTAAGCAGAGAGTGAAATAAAGGGTAATCTACATGGAAATTTAACAGACTAGCACTCAGCTGAAATATAACACCTACCACCCTTCTGGACAATGCTGTTAACATTCATATCATCAATGATCTTCTCTAGCACTACTTTCACTCCGAGAATGCCACTCATACTTGCTTTTTAGTTTCAAGAAAATAAGTTAATATACCCTAATTCAGAAGTCCCGATTAAGTTATTAGAATCCATTTTTTCAGCATTTGGGCAGTAAGACACATTTTAGTTTCCTCCCAACTCAACAAGAACATTTTTCTCCACCAACATTATGTTTATTGCAAAATACAGAGTTGCATTTGTCCTAGTTCAAATACCATCTCCCCTTAAATTAATAAATTAAAAATCACCAATGTAAAATATTTAGCTTTTCATTTTATAAAATGCAGTAACTTGTGAAGAACAGAATGTGTATCATTTAAACTCACTGTCCATTTCCATCTTGAATGTCCACTGCATTCTGTGGTTCTGCATTTCCTATCAATAGCCGCAAACATTCCGAGTGACCATTTGTAGCTGTAAAACATAAAAATCCGAGTTTAACATGAACTGCATTTGAGTATACAGCTCAAACAGAACAGTAACCTGCTCAGACTAAAGCTTGTTAGCTTGAGAACCCACTGTACAGCTTTACCATTTTTATAGCTTAAATTATAAACAAAAAATATGAACACTAGAAAGTTATTGCAGAAATCAGGCATTCTCAACTGTACAGCATTAAAAGTAATTGATTCCAACTGTCAATTGCCAACATGTATGTTTTTTACATATAAATGAGATTGCACACATTAAGTGTAATTAGAATATATGCTTATACAACATCTATAAGAAGTAATCATTAAATATAGTAATTAGCATAATTTTGGCTTGTTTTAAGGCACAGGTAAACACGTACCTAGCCAATCATACACAGATTTTGTTAGCAAGTGTAGCATGTGCATAGTTATGAAATAATAACTGAAATCACATTTAGAAAGAGATAAGAAAATATAAAGCATACAAGTAATTAACCAAGCAGTTAAAAAAAAAGGGGGTCGGGGGGTGAAGAAAAGAAATGAAAAATTGAGAAATCACATTTAAATACAACCCGTGAAAGATAAATGATTGCTTGTTGGAGGGGAAATTATTTCTGACACACAGCTGCTGCATTCAGTCCACATAAGAACAGTGACAATTCATACTTCTCTAGCTGACAGAAGTGCTAACAGAAGTTAGGAGAAGCTAAATCAAATAGAAAAATACGGCTTGTGCTCATAGACAACAAATTAAGTGGTTAGAATGATGACGTTTTGTACATAATGCTCTTTTTACTGCAACATTTCTATAACACCATAACTATAAATGTCAATTTAAATAAATCTATTTTCAAAGGGAGGAAAAAAATAAGACTGTATATGAATGTTAGACTTTGAGAAAGGTTTATAGAAGTTTTCTAGGAAACACAGAAAATATTGCAAAGGATTGCTGTTATTTTGAAAATACTCAGGAGTCATTTAAATCCTTGGAAAAAACCCAAAGTATAGTTTTCCTATCTCTTCTCAAACTGACAAAATTCTCCAGGAATCCAGTCATTTTTAGAAGTATTTTACTGCCAAGACAGGCAACACAATTCACGTATGTAAATTTGGGCCTACAGTTTGGGCTGCATGAAAGACTAGGAGAGACACAGGAACATGTCACTGACACCTGTCAGCACAGATAGCCAAGCTAGTTGAATGGACAAGGACAATGCACCCTGTCAGAGAGCAGTGTGGAACAGCACACCTCAAGTGGAAAGGATTTATTGGGTTAACACTGGTTTCTACCCACAACTGCTTTGTTACACCTTTCTCAGCACAGCATATACCTTAAATAATCATCTTTTCCTAAACACCATTTCTTAGAACATTAATGATCGAGACTTCTGAACATGAAGATGATCCACTTCAAAAGCCAAATTTTAGAGGTCAGCAGTTAGCACATACCTGCAGCATGTATTGGGGTCCTCTTTACAACATAATCTTTCACCAAGATTGATGCTCCCTGGTTAATGAGCACGTCTACACATTCCACGTGTCCCTTAAAGGCAGCAAGATCCAATGGTGTCCTTCCGTTATTATTCCTCACATCAAGGTCCAGCAGCGACTGTACCAGCACTTCCAGAGCTTGATGGTGGCCGTGATAGGCCTACAAGAATAAGAAAATTCTTCACTTTTCCCATCCTTCATATTTTTCCCTTTCTTACTTGGATTACATATAGGAAACTGTGAAGATAGTATTTTTGTTTTAACATGTGGAAGAGCTACTGAGGCAGCATGTATCTAGTTACAATAGTTATGAATAATTTAAAAAAAAAAAAACCACCACAATTTCAGCAAGAAGGTTGGTGGGTTTTTTCCACTTTAGCCTTTCAGTCAGCCACTGAAACTACTTTCAGAAAATCAACTGTCTCCAATTTGTGTAACTACCAGTATTTTGAATACTGCATGTTTCATTGCTTTATGTTATAGTTACATCACCATCAGATTATTTCAAGTGAGGAACATGTGCAAACTTAACTAATTCCTATTAGTTTTTTTTAACAAAATATTTGAAAAAGAAAAAGCCAGTAAAATTTGTCTGTAAAAAGAATACAGTACAAATAGCTATAGTTAACATAACTGGTAAAACAGAAGGGACTTGGATGAAACAGTTAAAGAGATCAGAATGGATGTACAAGGATAAAAAAATAGCATAGAGAATACTCTGTAGGTATGTGTTAAGACAAAATGTCCAAATTAGGAATGAAAATAAACATCTACAACTATAGTTTTATAATTTCCATAATAAATTTTAAATGTATACGCATGGATACATTGTCTGGCCCCAGACAAATCTGATATCCAGGAACAGTCTCTTCTAACTGCTTTCATTTACCAGTATTAAAGATTACTTCTTACTTCAGATATATATATATATATATATACACACACATATATATATATACATATATATATACACACACACATATATATATATATACACACACTGCATGAGACTCAGGCTATTTTCAGAAAGTACATTGTGGTTTTTCAATTGCTCCAAGTTCAGTGCAAAAGATGAAAGATACATATTGGGCTGGTTACTCTGTATTTTGAGTATATTCGTATAGACAATTTCATCAGGTCCTCTCCTAAGCTATTCTTTGTGCAAATCTTTCTTAAAGTATTAAGGATAAACACGTCTCATACTAAACATCGATAAGGGTAAAATGAGGATATAAACCAGTTATCATTACTTACAGAACAAGACTTCTAAAAGTTTTATTAGTATAAATTATAACATAAATCTTAATTAGAATATTCCAAATGAAAGCTGTTCCATGAAGCAAGTTTCAAGTCAAATGGAAAAATTACCCTGTATCGCTCATTCAGGAATATTAGTAAGTATTTTTGGATTTCATTTATTGACCTATTTTTAAAAAATCCAGAATGAAAAAACCTATGTCAACAACTGTTTGCAATTAGATGAGCTATCATCATTAAAGAATGAAATACTTACAGCTAAATGCAGTGGACTTATAGGTGCTCTGTTGTCTGAATCATTCAGCATATCAGTACCTGATGTTTCCATTAGCTTAGTAGAGAGAGAAAGTCAAGAGTGAGTGCAAAAAACCCTCACCTTTAAAAACATTCAGCAATAATTGCTGCAGTTTCCAGTATACAGATTGAAAAAGAAAGGAAGAAAAAGAGGAAGAATAATATAGGATTACAGTTTCCTCAGGAATTCTGTATCTCCTTCAACCTTTTAAAGAGCTTGAATTGCAATGACTGCGAGCCCTCCCCCATATTCATCGCCCAAGCACAGTTGTTTAATTTTGCATAACAATGCAATAATTAAATCAGAAACTAATCTAAAATTATTATTTTTCCTAAAGCAGCCATATGAAATAATATAGATGAAATACATACAAAGGAAAGACAAGGACAGGTGAGAACAGCTATAGTAGAACCCCCCCCCCCCCCCCCGCCCCAAACAAACAAGTAAGCATTCAGAGTAGGTGAAAAGTCAGCAACAATATGAAAAGCCAGAAGGCAGAACAGAAAAATATTTCTCACAGAGAAGAAATGGACTCCCAAAAGGCACAAGTGTTATAAAATCGGATTAAAATAACTATGTATATACATTTCTATTTGTTACTTTCAGATGTGTTTTAAAGTTTTAATTCTGGATCTTTTTCAAGACCATATTTAATTTAGCACACTAGTAGAATTAAAAAATTCAAAGTGTTTGAAGATCACCAAATACAGTGAAGATCACTAAGTTTTCATTATCACACTTTCATAACATGGTCATATGAATGTTTAAGTAAAAAAAAAAAAGCTTAAAAAATAATTTACTGTTTTAAAATACTGAATTGCAATTAAATCTAAATTGTAATTGAAATTAAATAATACATCTATGCATTGAAGAAATGGTTAAATAAGTCTTAAAATAAGCAGTATTTTTAAAATTACATGTTCCCTTTTGCTGTACAGTACTATAACAGTGAGAAATAATACACACTTACAACATCTAGAGGCGTTTCGCTTGCAATCTGCAATTAAAAACATTCAGAATTCATGTTTAAATACATCTGAATATCAAAGTAATGTGTACAAAAATACTAAGTTGCATAAGACAGAGAAGATAAAATTATCATATCAAATAACATACACATTTTTGCAAATGGATTAAAGAAAAACTACATGAGGCTTTATTATCTAAAATTCTGTTATGTTACTCTAAATATGTAAACTATTTTAAAAGGCACCCTTACTTTACAGGTTTTCCCTACATTTTAATTTGCTCCTTCAGATGGCGTTTGTGAAATTTCTTAACACTTCTCAGTGGGATAACCTATGGTATTTTACTTCAGCCATCAGGAAAAAATTTAACACTGTATTCTAAGTTGAGAAACAAAACTAAACTAATATCCCACATCCTCAACCAGTTACCTCTTAATCTTAGAATGTATTACCTTTTTAAGCCAGTATCTAGCATCTTAGCTCCTCACCTTGCCCCTATTTTAAAATTAATTTTTTAAATTTGAGTACCAAGTGCTTAGATATTTATCCTCACAGGGGCTGAAAAACACTATTGTCCTAGCTTACATGCAAAGAATCAAGGTAGACAAATACCCCAGCCCCTACATCATAGTCTTTAACAGCAGCTGTTACAGCATTCATCTATTATACATTTTCTTACCAATTCAAGACATAAGCGATGACCATAAGCAGCTGAATAATGAACTGCATTGTATCCTTGTTTGTCTCGGATCCCCGGATTGGCATCGTTTCTTAGCAAGTATTCCAGGCACCTATTTAAATTGACATACATAACCATATATCTACATGTTGAATTTCAACTTTATGTTAAGTGATAAATTGTTCCAATTCAATTGGAAAATAGAATACAGGACACAGGAACACTGACTTAATGTACAATATTGGCTAGGACTAGAGAACACCTGACTCATTACACACCAAGTGTTAAGGTCAATCACAACGCTTCCAAAATTTGGAAGAATACTTCTCTGCAGACATCCTGCATCCTCTGAATTATCTGACTTGGTTAAAACTAGGATTTCACGGCTATTTTCCTCCTAGCTAATACAACTGCAGTTACTTTTGTTAATATAAATGATTACTATTTTTGTATGTTTTTCTGTATCAGCACATTCTTCTGTACTTAATACAGAAGGAAGAGAACCAATAGCTGAGTTCTTCATGGTATGTATCCAAGAGTCTCACACGTATACATTTCCACTACCAGACACTAACCGATTTATTGGTATAGTAAACACACTCAGTTGTTGGCATACTTATATTCTACCATTCCTTACTTTCATTATACAAAGTTATAAGGCAGAACATGATCAGCAGTTTCAACCACAGACTCTCAGCCAGGAAGATGAAAAATAGGTCTTAAAGTCAGCTCCCTCTCCCTGTTTTTGTTTTTAAGAGTCTCTATGCATGCACACTAAACAATTCCAACCAATAACCCTACTTATTCATAACTCTATGATGTCTATCATTTCAGCAACATTTTGCAAACTCACCATCATGACCTTAAACTAGCAGGTGAAGCCATTTGGTTTCCTGAAGTGAACAACAGGTCACCATCCCTTCTCTCTGGGATTATGAAATACTTCTTCTTTACCAGTTAAATAAAATGCATGGGAAGCTAAAAAATACATTATCTTGTCAAATCCAGCCTGGAATCTTTCTTCCTTGGCACAGTTTATCTAAAGGTCTCACAGATTACCATGATCAGTAGTGACAAACAGATCAGTTGGATATACTGACAATATAAGGGTTTTAGTTCCCATCTATCGCACGGAAAATTGTTTGGTAGAAAGTTGAAGGAAATGTAAACACTTGTTTTATGCTATGGCTATACTGTGATGTCATGTGAAAAAACTTGCAGTAGGATATGTCAGGTTTAGATCTGAGTAACTTCTCATCAATGCCGTTAAGAGTAGAAACTTGATCATTCAAAACCCTGGAGAACACTCAAACCTTGCAGAAATCTGACAAAAGCAGCCATCTCCTGAGGGAAGACAGAATGACCCTGCAACATCAGAACTCTTCCTAAGTTCTTTCAAGGAAGGGCCTGGAGTCAGCACATGGAACAGTGCAAGTTCATCATCTGAATGAGATCCAGTACCAGCTGTGATGAAATGGAAACACGTTTCAACATGAGTAAGACAGCTGTTCTGGGTCAGGGGGCTGACAACCTCACGTGCAACAACAGTGATTTGCTGGAGTGAAGATCTGACATTTGCTTTTCCAGACAAAGGTTGAAAGTTAATGAACCAGGTGAGTGAAGATGAAAGGGACAAAAAGCTGCAGGAAAAACTATGAACAAGGAAGTATCTAATTACAAAGTACTCTTATCTCCTTACAAAGTTGAGAAGAACAGGAGTGATACCAAGGTGTACTCTTATCATTTTATGCCCAGCATAAAGGAGAAAAGGACTTAGGTAGTGAAAAAGGTAAAAATTCTCCAGTTTTAAAGAATAACAATATGTAGCACAACATGTAAGTAACTTGTTATAAGTTCAGGGTACCTAATAAAAAGCTATCTGCAAAGCATATCTGTGTTTTTAACCAACTAATTTGGGTTTTATGTGCCCAATAAACAAATGCCTGGATTTAATTAATGGCAACCATGCTTGCATGTTTTTATTTGAATTGAAATGGGATGAGATTTTTGATAATTCAAAGACAAGTCAATTTGTCTCATCGAGTGATAATTACTGTCCCTACAATTTATTTGTCCAATTGTCTTTCTTTGTTAATTTTAATCAATGATTTTGTATTAATACTCATGACTCATTAATAAATGTTAAACAACACTGGCCTCAGCTATCTAAATTTCTATACTTGTGTACTTTCTGTATTTGTGTGCTCACAAAAACCACAATACACTAAATACATTGCAGGAAGCAAGCATTCTTTCCAATGCAAAAGAGATAATTGTTTTTGCTGTTTCTTCTCATCCAGGAAAGAGGTTAACTTTGCATCTTTTGTATACCTAACTGTCCTCAACAGGCCTCTTTAAAAGGAGATTAATCACCCTTTCTGAAATCCCAGAGAAGTTAAATTTATTTCCCATTTATTTATTGGTGTACTGTCTATTAAATAATTCTAACATAGAAAGAGCGCGGTTTTATCTCCCCTAAGACGCTGCTTAGTTTATCTCATTCTGCGATCATGTTTCTCTCTCTAGTCTTGTCAAAATGACGCTTACTGGTGTTTGTTCCGGATCAGAGGCATGTGTTGTTAAAGATACAAAAGAAACACTTCCAATCAGGAGCAAACCGGAAAATAATTTTCAACAAAACATCCTTGTCCCCAAAATCTGCCTTTAGAGATGTCTGAACAAAGACTATAAAAATGCACATAAATATCTTTGGAATTTCTATATAGATAATTTCCTCACATTTTTTTCCCCGGCTTTATATTCCAACTCAGTAACCATTTTTAGCTTCATTCCTATTTTGAAGATGAGCTGAGCAGTACTGGTTTTCCAGCTGTTACTAATCATCTTGCTGCATCAATATAAAAAGCTTCTCCTCAGGCCATACGGCTCTGCAGCCTCTTCCAGAGACCCAACTGTTAATCAGAAGGGCAGTATTGCGTGGGTTCCAGAGACAATTCTTTGAGTTATCTCCCAAAGCTCTGCAGTATTGCCATCATTCTTGCTTGTGCCTTTTATAAGACAGATGGCAAAACGATGTCATCTGAAGAACCGTTACAGTCTGGAGGTTTTCAGAGCAACTGTGAAGCTAAAATTAATCCTAGCTCAACTCATAAGAGGACAATTAAAGTAAAATTATCTCAACAAAATCCAGAAGGAATTAAAAGTCTATCTAAAAAGCAGCAGACAATTTCATTTTTAAATTTGGCTTTACATAAAAGGCATGTACTTTAAATATTAGTTAAATGGCCATGTGTTGTGGTTTAACCCCAGCCAGCGACTAAGCACCAGGCAGCCACTCACTCACTCCCCCACAATGGGATGGGGGAGAGAATCCAAAGGAAAAAGGTAGAACTCGTGGATTGAGACAAAAACAGTTTAATAAAACAGAAAGAAACTAATAGTGATAATAATAACAATAATAAAATGACAATGAGAATAAAAGGATTGGAATATACAAAAGAAGTGCTGCACAATGCAATTGCTCACCACTCGTTGACCAATGCCCAGTTAGTTTCCAAACAGTGATCTGCCCCCCCCTGCCCACTCCCCCCAGTTTATATACTGGGGATGATGTCATATAGTATGGAATACCCCTTTGGCCAGTTTGGGTCAGCTGCCCCGGCTGTGTCCCCTCCCATCTTCTTGTGCCCCTCCAGCCTGCTTGCTGGCTGGGCATGAGAAGCTGAAAAATCCTTGACTTAGTCTAAACAGTGCTTAGCAACAACTGAAAACATCAGTGTGTTCTCAACATTCTTCTCATACAGAATGCAAGACATAACACTATACCAGCTACTAGGAAGAAAATTAACTCTACCCCAGCCAAAACCAGGACACCATGAAAGTATTCTTTATCCCTCAAAACCCAATCTGTAAATTATATGCCACCTCGTTCCTATTACTACCTCACCTTTTAAAAGGTGCTATATTAAAACAAGATGATACAGCACTAAGCAGCACTCTTTTCCAGTGAAGGTGTCACTGTATGCACTTGAAATGCCATGCTGCACGCCACCTTGTTTTGACCTGTGTATGTGAGTGTGTGAACATGCAAGTGGTACTCTCCCCAAGTCTCCCCAAAATATACGTCTGGAGCTTAACTAGCTTCATCAATTCTGTACTACTTATATAAGCTTTGCATGTAAGCATTGAAGTCATTAATAACTATGTTAAATATAACCATTAGTTACAAAATAAACACATGCAAGAGGCATTTGTGGATTTCTGAAAGCTTCTGGATGTATTTCATTAATAGAAGTGTAAAAAATCTACACTAACAGGACATACAGTTGTAATACCAAACATGAATAGTTTAATCAAACACCAAATAATAAGGCATCTTATACTGATATGTCAAGTTAATTTCTATCCTGATATAGGCCTACTGTAACTCAGTCTAGTTTTACACTGTATTTCTGACTAACTACACAGATTTTGGGGCAACATTAAGAATCCTTCATAAAACACAGCATCCTTCATGAGAATTTGATTTTAAAGCAAAATGACCCTATGGCTCAGAACTGTCATAGTAATTCCCACAAACAATATTTAGTCAACCACTACACAGCAGGTGGGATTAAAAACGATTCCCAATGAATTCCTGAATTAGGACATCCGCATTTTAAGACGTAACAAAAAAATTACAATACATTTTACTATTGTTCATTTTTCTCAAGAAATATTTGTTACATAAAATAATTTATATACAATGAACAATCCACTGTCAAGTTTAATTTTTAAAAATATAAAAAATGCATTTGGCAAATCTGAAGGCAGAACATACACGAAAGTCACAGCTCAAATGTTTCTAAGGAGAAAAACTTTAGTACAAAGCATTCCACTTACTTTCCATCTGTGTCTGATGCAGCTGCATAGTGCAGAGGTGTACAACCCCTCTCATCAAGGTCATTCACACTAGCTCCAGATCCCACAAGGGCAAACAGGCACTGATAATTACAATTGGCAGCAGCATAATGGAGTGGAGTTCTTTAGTACACATTTAAATAAAAAGTACAATGGTAAATAACAGCAAAATAATATTATAGAGACAGAAAAAGCAAAATAAAATGAAACTTAAATCCTCCTTACATTTTTTAACAAGTATTTGTGGTGAGGAATGGATCATTACGATATTAAAAAATGAGGCCATTTTCTAGGGGCCATTTAATAATGCAGAACAATATCTAGGAGGTCTATTTGCCAGCCAAAATACGCACAAACTTTGTATTAAGGGAAGCTTCATATGAATTTTCTTGTGTAAACATACAGAGGAAAATCAAGTTTACAATAGAAATATTTTTAGTTAAGTAACTTCAAGACACATGGAAAAATACAGACAAAACTAAGAACTGCATAGCAACTAAACAAGGTCAAAATAAAATACAACAATTAACAAGTAGAAGTTTTCGACAAACAGATCAGAACTTTGTCTAAGAGAGGCAAATATTACTTATTTATTTTTACTTATAGCAGAGGTATTGTTAAAAAAAAAGTTTTAAAAATATACCTTGTCTTCTTACAACAAAATGGTGAAATATTAGTACTGATGTATAATGTCAGAGGAAACTTATTCCAGCTTCAAATACATAAACAATTCTCTAAATAAACCAGTTTGGATAAAATTTCAAAAGCAGCAAGATGACTCAGAATTCCATTTTCTATTTTAAAAAAAATTGCTACTGTAAATATCTCAATTTTGAGGAGATGGTCAGGCACTTTAGTGTGTCCTACCTCTTCCCTCTTGCTTAAAATTACTTTTTCCCATTTCTCTCAATTTTTAACTTTTTAAATCTTTTCCCTCTCCTGAAATAATTGCTCTATATAAAATGCACATTAAACCAAAACCAAACCAAAATGACACCCCCCCCCCCCCAACTTTCAATAGCAAAAGTTATGACAGATAGTTGTTCCTTTCTCAGAAAAGAATGGAAGTGAAATTTAAAGCAAAATACAACTTTGGATCCATAACATTCTCCTCAAGTCCTACTCCTGCCATTCACATCCTGAAAATCATATTTTCCATGATGTGATGTGAAATTTTACACAGGTACTGATCATGCCATCTGAACTTAAATAATCCTATACTAAAAATAGAAATTAAAGTCATTCCAGAACAGTTCAGAGCACAAACTAGGAAACAGAAAGGGCTGGATATAATGAAAGGAAAAAAGTGAAGCAGTTATAACAAAAATAATGGATTTTTAAATTAAAAATAAGCTTAGAAATAGCAACAGATTTATAGGTTTGACATACATTATTTCAAAAACACCACTAACGTCCTTGGATGAGAGCAATTTAAACTCATTAGATCCATGTTATAAGCAAAAAAGGCTTGTAAAAATTACATTTGAATATGGAACTCAGTCTTTAAAAACAAGACTAAACACCTACTTAATAAAACACAATAAACAAAGTATGTTTGTAACTTTTGATAACATATGCCAAAACATAGTTTATTACAGACATCTTATCTTAAAAAACAGTTAAACTGGAACACACAGACTTGCGCACATAGCAATATGCTACTTCTGTAATAACTTTAACAGCCCTTTAGAATACACAAATCTAGAATGTCTTACCTCCCAAATCTGTCCTTTTTGTTGAAGTCTGCACCAGTGTTTAGCAGAAGATTTAGGCACTCCAAATTCCTATTAAATTAATGCAATATTACTTGTGATTGCAAATTTTATTTCCTTAATATTGGCCTCTGCAAATATCAGAACTGCTACATATATACATCTCATACATTATTTTTAATTGAACTGAACTATTGTATGACAAGTTTGATAAATATATTTTTATATGTAAAATAAATTTCATAACTGCAGGACCAAACCAGGACAGAATTCAAATTATTTCAAGTCCATATATGGAAATTTTATTGATATCAATTGGCATGCATAAAAGCACATAAACATTAACCTACTTTAATAGAAATTTCAATTCTTTAAAGCAAACAAACAATAACACCTGCATGTCACATGCTTTTTGCTACCAGGATTCCAGCACAGAGGCAAGTTTTTAATGTATATTTTTTAAGGCCAAATGTAAGTTGCAACATAAATATTCTACTTTTTAGTGTAATTAATTTTCAATACAGCATGATCATTATAATAGATGTACAATACTGCTTATAGTTCAAACACTATCTTAGTAACTTTCCTAAACTGGAGATGAATGAGGGAATGTGTCACAAATTATGTGTTTTTATATGAAGAGATAGCATTTTAACCTTAATCATTTGCAACAAGGATGTATCTATCAAGTATCTTTTGACTTAGAATGATTACTTAACAGTATTACTTAAACAACATTGAAACAGAAAAATGAAAATATCAGTATCATGGAGTTCTTGTGTCCCACAAAGTGTATCATGAAATTTATTACCCAATTCTTCCAGGCAATTTTGAGTAGCTGCTATAGAAAACCTACAATACAATAACAATAATCAATATGGATCACAACTTAAGTGATGAGCAAGTAGTTCTGACTACTTCATCCACCTAAACTCTGGAATCTAATTATGGCTTTTAATTTAGTTAGATTGATGGATATGGTAAAAACATATTTCCCAAAGTTGCTGTTCTCCACCTCATGTCCTACAGTGATCTTAGCTGGGCATGCCATCTTTGAATGCTGTAAATTCTAAAAACACCATCATCCATGGGAATTTAAATAAAATTCAGTTCATCCCCAAGAGTAAACCTAAGGTAAGGCTGATGATACTTGGACACTGTACTCCAATAATTACTTATTGAGCTGAATATTTAATTTATTTTTATTGTTTGTAGATAGAATCCATCTTGAAATTATTTTAATGTTTACATAAATTCCAAGGGGAGAGGGCAGGCAAAGGACAGAAAGGAAATAATAAAGAACAGTAATGATCAGCAATTGAAAAAAGAACACTAAATATGAAAGCATGAATGTTTTTTTACATACCCTCCAGCTGCAGCTGCATGAAGACAAGTCCTGCCAAAGTCATCTGGTGTGTCAATGTCAAAACCTATAAATCAATTAAAATCATTATGTAACACCACCTTTCACAAAACTGCTCTCATGTACTCTTAAGAGAAATGCTTGCTAAGCAAACTTAACAGCTATCTGCAAAAAAGCACTTAAGCATTGAAAATTTACTTCATTTGAAACACATCATTGCTATTCATAATATTTTGAAAAACAGGCATTCAAGTAAAACTGAAAGGCATAAGGTAAAAGACAATTAGCTGCACTGAGGCAAGAGGCTATAATCCTTCCTATCCTATTTGTCTGCTAATTTTTCTGCATAATTTAGTATCGTATATAAAATATATGAAGGTAATAGGAAAATTTTAAAGTATGCTAGAATTTATCAGTGTTATGCAGAGATTTTTCTTTTTTATTTTTCTTTTTAAATAAAGAGGGGGATGTCAGCATTACTAAACCCAGAAGCTACTTACATTTCATCCTGGAGTTTAGCTCTTTAGTCCCAGAGAAAGAACTTTGTTAAGCTGGAGTGAAGGCTGTAAATAGCAATTATTTACAGAGGAGTCCTTTAGAGAACATTGTAGTTTTATCTTCCCCAAATGTATGAACTATGGAACTTCATATTTGAGATCACAAACTGTAACTGTGCAATTCCATATCTAACCATATACTTTGACATGAAGATTACTATTTAAATCAGGTTTCAAAGCTATATTTTTGGTTTGAGAAAACTACTATATTCTCCTAAGAGTCTTGCTCTTGTTTTGGTACTTTTGTTTGGGAATGCAATTTTTTTTTTTTCTTCTTTTTTTCTTTTTAAGAATTGTTCAACAACAACAAATAGTGAACAACACAGGATGTTTTATTCACGAGTACTACTACTGAAGACTGTTTTCCTACTCCATATCCCCCAAAACACAGCATTTGTATGAGCCACTACATTCTCCTCCTATTTCAATAGGCAGTGATATAAAGCAAACAATTTAAGATAGTTTACCGGTCTGATTTGAAAAATAGTCTTTGATGCCTTTCCACATCCCTAGGTTGCTTGTCTAACACCACAAACTACATAAGTGTCATTCAGTACGGGGAAAAGGCAGATTGATGATTTTTTTTTATTTTTTTAAGGTCTGCACATGAATATTAATGAATTTAAAAATCAGAGATGCTTATTTACATAAATGAGACTCTTCCTCCCAAAACCAAACGGGCACATAATCTGCAGATACCAATCCCCGCACCAAAAGCATGTACTAGTAAACTGTTAGCAGTATCTAGTCTTTCCAGTCCGAAGGCTGTACGTACTCTTTGAGTCCTTATCTGCTCTAGGCTAGATTTATATCCAAGTTTGCTCAACTCCTGTACAAGTCACAGAAACCACTTGCAAGTCTTCTGCAGGGATTCCCTTGCCATACTGAATCTCCAGTAAGGGCAGAGCCAGCACAGCACCGTGTGGAAAAAGGAAAAAGCACCAGAATATTCCTCATTTTGAATGCATCCAATTGAAATATAGTTAACTAGAGGATAGTTCTTTCCTGGAGTGAATCCTTGCAAGCTTGTCCATGAAGGACAGTGAAATAAAAAGCCTTATCAGTGGTAGTTTTAGTTATACTCCTTTAGTTCTTCTCCCAGGCCTCCCCAGCAGACAATATAAAGCTGGGTAAGCAACTTCTGACTCTTTCTTTTCCGCAACCCTCTGCTCCCCACTTTTCTTTTTTCAAAAAACATGAAGTGCCTTCAGATTAATGTAGAACCATTTAGTTTATTCTTCTTCTGTTCCTGAAGCTTCCACAATCCTCCAGACAGATCCTTCTGAGAAATGCAATGCTTCAAAGAGCTCAGAATTTACACCAGAGCAGACTATGGACAACAAGGGAAATAATAACCTTACAACCCTCTGCAACTTCAGGAAGGAATCAAACAATGAAAGCAGAGTGCAGTTTGGGTTGCATTTAATTAAAAATAAACCACTAATGCAACAGTTTCTTAATGTAGCAGTCCGCAGAGTCTTCAGAGCTATTAGGTGCCCACTAAAGGAAAAGATAGGAATAGACTGATCTGTATTAAGCTAAAGACATCATGGAAGGGAAATGGAGGATGCTCCATAAAGTCCTTTAAGACAACAGTAGTCTTTCTCCTTGAAGTCGCGTTATGGTCTGAAACAGTCATCCAACTGTATGGCCAAATGCTTAAAATGCAAAACTACAACACTTAAAAAGTTATAGATGTATTATTTCAATTTGGATGTTGTTTTTTTTAAAATTGCTTCTGTAGAAGTCTGCATTCACTTTAACTATAGACTGTTCATTAAAAAAAAACAAGCACTGGCCCCAGGCTACCAGTAAACTATAAAGATTTTTATGTATTACTAAATTAAGACTTAATTAAAAGCTATTCTATGGAATAAAAAAACACCAAAGTACAAAGCAGCCAGAAGATTTTTAAAGAGTATCCTACCTGATGAGAGGAGCTTTCTGCAGCAGTCTGAAAATCCACTTAATGCTGCCAAATGGAGAGGAAACATCCCATGTATACCCCGCCTAAGATACACCATAATCAGGTATCACAGTTTCATTACAATTAACATAAAACAAACATGACTGTGTGGCAAAGCACATGGTGGGTTCAGCAAACCACCTAATTAGAATATTGAGCCATAGGAAAACTTCACATATTAAATGTTTTCTTACAAGCCAGCAGGATGCATTAAGTCAGTGCAACAGCCTATTAAAACTTTCAGCACTTTTACTTCAAATACATTAGAAGAAAATCTATTTCACTTTCTTTTTGTACAAATTGTGATGTACTGAGTAGCTACTTAAAAGTACAGTACAGGATAATACACAAAGTATTTCCTATTTTAAGTTGAAGACAGTATTAAAAAAATCATACTAAACTTGTTAATCTAATAAATACATTTCTAAATTCTCTCAGCTTGTATTCATGTCAATAAAGTTACCTACTTTGCAGTGTCAGCACCACTCGTAATCAGAGTGTTGATTAATAGCTCATGGCCATATCTAGCTGCTATGTGCAAAGGAGTATTTCCATTCTTATCTTCACAGTCTATTTCAGCTCCTATAATAAAAAGTAATTACTAAGTAAGAATATACGTAGGCATACAAGTACTTTTGTTAGAAAAACAGCACTGATGATCATTTAAGCAACATTAATAATTGTCCATGAATGACTACTTTGGATTTAAAAATCTATACAGCTTTCAGTGGTATTTAGTATTAATAATAAGCAAAATGGAGAGAAGCATTTTATTACGTAACCATATGGGACAAACTTTCTGCAACCTAAGTTATGAAGATAAATTAATATATTTTCCTGCATTCTGAAAAAATAAACAGTTCTTCAACGTAACTTATCAAACTTTAAAAGCAGATATGCCAGACTCCACCATTAACTGAACTAGTACTGGATATGAAAAAAAATTCAGTACATTGTTACCAATATAAGATGAGGAAAATATTCATAATACTGGAAAGCTGATGATAGAACTACTCCCTCGCCCTTTTTACCATTTTGAATGATGGTTTGAGATCTTGAAAATCTACCATGGATTGCTGTCATGTGCAATGGTGTCTTCCCATCTTTACTCTGGAAAAGAAAAAAAACCCCAGTGTTTACTTATGGTCAGTAACAGTAATCTACCAGAACTGAAAAAAAAAAAAAAAACAACAGAAAAAGGACATTCTTTTACTTTCTCTTCTCTCCCCTCTACTCCCTCTTTTACATTGTTTCTATGCTCTTCTGCAAGACAGATGCTGGCTGTGACAAGTCAGCATGACATGGCAAGCTTTTCAAAAGAGCTGCTCTTAATCACAGCTCTTCCAGCTGTGAGTGACAACTCAGTGATGCCCACTCACTCACAGTTATGCCTTTAGGATAATCACTCTCCAGAGGATGATGACAGTGCACAACTTTAGCAACAAGCCTATGTTCAACTCTTCCCTCACCCAAGTCTAAAACAAAACAATGCTTCTTTAAATTGTTTGTTTCTTGAAAGAAGGTAGCTGTATTAGCTGTATTTACTATGGAGGTTTACACATTATATTAGAAGACAACACATTAAAAAGCTTATGTGTTTCATGGAAATTTCTGTAAAGTGATATTTGTAAGCAATTTATCATAAACCACAAGTAATCCTAAGGTAAAACTATTCAACCATAATTGGTACTATAGATTTGACACACATATCAAATAAGTGCACTTAAGTCATTCACCCAGTAAAGATGTCCTCAAGTAGGCCAACAGCAATGCATAAGGGAATTTCAATTTTTAACAGCACAATCTCAATGCACTTAAAAAAACATTTTTTTTTTCTGTTGTTTTACTTTAGAATTATTTTTTTCTTCCCTGTACTTCATCATAGGTAATGGGAAAGCTCTACTGCAGAAAAAAGTTCCTACAAATACACACAAAAAATTGCAAACATGACACTCAGAAAATGAAAGCACTCTTGGATGCACATGCATACCACATCTTTAAATTTTAAATGTTAGCTTTGAAGAGTATGAAATGTTCACAAAATACAAAGTTAAAAAAGACAAAGATGGTAGTGGGAACATACAATATGAACGTATGTATTGAAATATCACGAATTGCTGTCATGTGCAAAAGTGTCTTCCCATCTTTACTCTTCCTTTGGAACCAAATGGCAAAGCTTCTATGCATCTGTTACTGAAAGTCTGCTGGAGACCCTTTTAGAGTTGGATGTGGAGTTTTTAGTTGTGTCACTGCACAGAGCAGGATACACCATCTAGAACAATGCAATTATGGGAAACATTGTCTTCTCAGACCTAGACTGAAAGAAATAAAACACTTGATAATGACACCCAAGTTATCTCCAGATGTTTCAGCTAGCAGATTTCTTTGACTGCAAATAATCCAAAAGACCCATCCACATGTCCATAGCAGACACAAAGAAACACAGAACATGGGGTTGAAATTCACTTGAGGAATTGGATAACTGATTTACTTCTGTCATTGGAGGCCTTAATAAAAGGCCAAATAAACACATCCTAAGTGACAACTTCCCCAAGCATTCTCTATGCTCTGATTTTCTTACAAAGAGAATTTTCTTCTAATGTCTACCTTTCATCTTTCTCCCCACAGTTTAGTTCTACTCTGTTTATCCAACCATTAATATTCTCCTCCTTTAAAACAACTGTTACACATCTGCTGTCTCTTTCCCTCACGTTTCTCCTTCTTTAAGCTGAAGAATCAATCAATTTAAATAAATTTCACGTAAAATAAGCTTTGTTAGAGTGAATGACTAAAAGCTGCTTTGGTAACTAATATTCTAAACTTTAAAAGGGGAAACTTTGAGAAAGAAAGGAAATTAGTGAAGTAACAGACAGAAGCATTTAAGGGCTCAGATAAAGAAGCCTGCAATCTCACTGGCTCAGATACGCTAAATCTGTATCTCAAAGGAGGGCTAATGAACAGTAGGAAGATTCAGCAGAAAAAAGTAAATCCAAGTCTCACTGAGCACATTAATAAAGTACCTTACAAGGACGTAAGAATAACTTAAGGTGACAGTATTAGAAACTAAGGAGCATGGTGGTCAAGTGAGAACCCTCACAAGACAACTTGAGTAAGATCTTGGAAAGGACATCAAAATAAGCTATAAAATAATTTTCCAGTTGTAAATTAAAAACCACAGTACGATCAATAATGGATTTCTACATTTACTCTGCTCAAATTTACTTAAAAAGGCACTTAAAGTAGATTTCTAAGACAATGGATTCGATTATCCACAGTGCCTCTCTCCAGTCTTATAGTCTCAGGTTCCTTTGCAACCCAGGAATACATAACACAACATATAAACACAGAATAGGTTCAAAATTGAATGAAGGTGATAATTTCCATGTTGAAGCTGAACTGCTAGGTACAGGATCACATTCAGAATTCCCTTCTCAGAAACCGTCACTAGGGAAGGGCATATAGAATGAGAACTAGTAGCCAGAGTTCATTAAGCGACAAAACAGCAAGGCTCTATTTATTGAGCAAAGAACTGTTTCCTGAGATGCCAGGAGGCTGGACTGCCTAAGGAGGTATCTTCAAACCTTGTGCTTCAATTTCCTTTTTTTATGCCTTTAAGGTCTTTATCTAAATATTAACTACAGCTGTCTGATTTTACGAGATCAGATAGGATCAGAGCACATGACAGAATAGCTATGGGCTAATGGTAACTTTTGTTGTCTTCACTGAAACTCAATATTAAGTGTGGTATAGGAAAGAAATCACCCGAATCTCCACTCTTGCTAGAGGAAACAAAATACTTAAGATTATATGAAATTTGCTAAGAACAGTAATTGCTATTAGACAGAAAGAATTAACACACAGTGCAAGGTGTTCTATCAAATGATTACTCAGACATTAACTGTACTCAGACTACTGAGCGTTAGTGAGGGTCAGGGAAAATGTGGGTCTATCATGTCCCAGCATTCCTCCGAGTGAAATTTTCCTCTAAGCAATAGCCCTCATGTTCTAGTATCACCAACAGAAGTAAAATACTTTTTCTGTTTCGGTCACTGAAATTTCAAGCAGCAAGGGGGTCCATAAAACAATTAATACTGTCCTATTACGTACTCATTTCAGTGTCTTCTTCCATGCATGGAAATCCTGAATAGCAAGGAGAGTGTGCTGCAGTAATGAGCAATACTTAGCAGGATACACTCACTGTTCTACAGTACTATATGGACACTGACAAGGCTACAAAAACAAGTATGAAATGATGTCCTCTGCCCACACAGGTGATTAAAAGCATGTAACATATTTCTACTGTTCCATTATCTTCTGCTACATATTCCCTTCTTGAGATGAGGCCAGCATCCACAGATACACACAAGCGCTGACCCTCCATCTGCCATCAAGAGTAAAAGCGTTTCCCCTTTGCTTTCCCCACTAGATCATCCACAGCAAAAGTGCTCTAGTAGTACTGTCTAGTCTACTCTTAGATTACCATCCATACTCACTGTTACCTCTAAAAACACAGGAGTTGCACATGGGAGGGAACTATTGAATCAGATTACACAAGCAATATAATTATGATGAAAAAATAAATCTTGTAACAATTTTAAGAACTACTTTAAACTTCCGCCTCAGTAATAACAAACTGAAGAGGCTTGGTTTCAATAAATACTTAGAACACTCTAAAAGTATCCCATTTTAACTCTACAGATTATTCTTAGCTACACAACATATTCTAATTCAATTCCCCTTTGCTATTTCTTAGGGATTGTTCTTCTGATAAAATCCAAGATTTATCCTTACAGGCCTTTCCAGGGAAGCAGAAGGTGACTTGGAAATTATTTTCTTTTGCCTTGGTTCTTGCACACTTCAACAGTGCAAGCAGTCAATTTTCATATACAAAGTAAGGCTGTTCATACCTTCAGGTGCATATTCAGTCATACTGGTATAAATCCACAGAAATGCTATTGGCAGAATTACAACAGAGACACACTGTGTGTTAACATGGGATAAATGGTGTTTTCAAACCATAATTGCTTAAAATCCGTACACAACCCTACTTGCTTAATTTTGCACTTAACAGTTTTGATACTTACTAAATTAACACATTTTAATTACAGCCAACCTATAGCTAAAGATGTTAACCCTTTCCACTGTGAAGACATTTTCTTCTGAAGCAGACTAAGTTCAGTAACCAAATCTTTACTAAGCTCTTAGACTTAGCTGAAATTCTCAGCTCTCTGATATGCTTCAGGCTGCATTTCCCAGCCCCATCACTATCATGTTTCAGAAAAAATGATTCTGTCACCTCAGAGTAAGCTTAAGAGAAAACCCGGGTTTACCCATACTAAATCCAAGGATATTTTTTTTTTATTTAAAGTTACATAAACCAACTAATCTATACTTTGGATCCCATAACTTCAAATGGAATGGGATGGCAGGCAACAATATCTCTCTAATGTTAAAACATCTTTAGTGACATCCAAACAAAAGTTCACCCATATTATAAACTTCAAAGAATTCAGGAATTTTGCCAGTCACTTTGAAAATATTAGCCATTTTTTGCACAATTTCTAAGGTTTCTTAGTGTTATAACTGACTAAATGTAGTACGTATCTACAGTGTACACCATACGTTAAACAAAGATTCTTATTTTAAGTTCAAACATAAAGATTATAACTTTAACAGTGTTTAATTATCCTAACAGAATGTTGGAAGTTTTTCATTTACATTCCTAACCTACAGTGAAGGTGTATTTGAAAACAAACAGCCAAAAAATGCCAACCACCATTACTTGCTGCACATCTTTCTGAAATGAAGCCCTCCCCACTTTCTTCTACATCACAAATAGGCACAGAGTCATGAAACCTCGCAAGCCAGCATACGGGAAAACAGTAATTCTTTGCTTAGTAATAATTATGTTTCTCTTTTGTTCTTATTTGTGTAAGTAACATACATACATAATCATTAGTATATTTAACATTGTGGGATTATTTTAACGACAGAACGTACATTTACTGAGAAATGATGTTTCAAGAGTGTAGGACAGAAGTCAGCCCTGTAAGGCTAAACCCTCAGTCATATCCAGTCTGGGACATTATGCAGAGCAGAAAGCTGGCAACAAAAATAAATGGACTATGTATTTTAGGACAGGTTAGCAACAAACCCTGTAGCACAGCTCCTTACTTCTCCAGGGCGCTCTGGTGATGAATTTTTCCACAACTGAGTTTAAGTACATTTTCATTAAACGAGCTGCACATTTAAATATATGTAAAAGTGAGCAGTAACATACATCTAAGATTTTTCCGTATCAAATAGCTTATTTTTAAATCACTCCCTAATTTTCAGTGGGCTACACATTTTCTACTAACTAGATATAAAATAGTATTACAGAATTAGCTGAAAATCAGTGTGAATATCTTACATGAAGGGAGCCACAAACCACATGATTTTTAACAGGTATGTTAGCTATTCTAATATTCACCTCTTATCTAGATTGTGTTGAAATTCAGGCATAACTCTGTTGAATCAACTTATTTATTTATTTTTAAGAAACAAAAGGAAAGATAATTCTCTTCCTACCACATGTGGGCAACAGTACCGGCAATTAGATATTTTGTAAGAGGAACACTTGGACTCTTGATTCCACTTACCCATTTCCCACCTTCCCTAGCCTGAAACCTGTCAAGACAACAGATACTGCCACTGAATATTTCTGAACACAGTTAATTTTTCATTACTAGAGTAAAAATCAACTTAATAGAAAACAGGATGTCCCACATCTCTCTCTTACATTGCAAGACCTTACCCTACACGCTTGAGAAGATAATAAAAGATATAGGTTATAATTTGTTTTTATGCTTGGTGGATTAGAAATTCTACCCACACTAAGACTGGATTCTAAGGAATATTCTGCAGCTGAAGACTTGTGACCAAGTGGAGATGTAAAACATATACTGACTCTGCTCACAAAGTTTTGCTGGAGTAATTAAAAACCCAGCAGTTTAAGACTTTCCATTGGCCTAATCTACTTACCTTTGTATTTTTAATACACCCTTCACAACTCTCCCTTATTAATTAGATTTTAGGATCTTACATTATCAGCTCAACTGCTGCATCAATTAGCCTGTTCATACACATTTCTCTGAAATATCCTTGATTTCATTAATGCTGCTTATTTCTACGAAAAACATGTTCTTTTGCATTTTTCCATATGATTTGCTTTACTCACATGGATAGACTAGGGAAGAAAATTATGTGGAATTCTGACATATAAATATAAACAACATTGACCAGAAAGTATTGTCATCTTTCTTTATCCTTTTGGGCTATTTACTACATCCCATTGATGTTTTCAGATTCAGATCAAGTTCCTTGAAGCAACATACTGACTCATTTTTAGTATAGTGCTTTTCACAGTACTCCATCAATCAGTGGGAACTTTTAAACATTATCGTAACAATGATTTTGAAAAATTACCTCTGATACACATACTGCATCTTTAAGAGCGAATGGATGGCTTTGGATTCACCTACCTTCATATTTACATCTGCTCCATTACAGACCAAAAGCTCTAAACACAATGCTCCATGTGTTGATGCAGCAGCAAAGTGCAAAGGTGTAAAACCCTTCTCATTCATTTGATTTACATTAGCACCGCAGTCTATGAGTTCATTCACTACAACATCTTGTCCGTTGTAGCAAGCTACGTGGAGAGGAGTATTTCCATAGGCATTTGGTTCATTCATCTATCAGAGAAAAAAACCCCCAAGATTAGTTAGTAGGCAAAAATTACAGGTAAAAACCTGTAATTACTGCAGCATTTAATTATGACAAAGAAAAATCTCATATCATGAAACAAATTCTTCATTATGTTTTGGAAATCTTCAAAACCAGAAATTAAAAGCAAGTTCTGGATGTAGTACTTTGATCGAGAAGTGTGTACTAGGGAAGAATATGATTGCTTTACAAGTGAGACAGCCTCCCCCAATTGTCTCCACACTAGTTTCCTGTATGCAATATGCAACTTCACAGAACACACACATAGAAAAAAGTGCCAAGAATGGCAATTTGCACAGACACTACAGACTAAGCACAGCATGGACCTCTATTGTTTTTCAACAGCATTTGTGGGTTTCCATTAAAAACAAGAGGTCAGAGGGACTTTCGGGGGGGGGGATCTGAGGGGAGGACATATAGAAATAGGATTTGTTGTTGTGCACACATGATACTGAATTCTGATCTACTTCTCAGGATAGAACTTTGGCAGCATTCTCCAGCCTTGTACAACGTAGAATTCTTACACAGTTTCAGTTTGTTGTTAACACACTTTCTACATGCAGGTACTATACAGCCCTTTAATTTATTTTGCATTTCAGCATTAATATGGCCTTCCCTACTGTAGTATTGGAGTTTCTCACGATTTTTAGTATTTCCTAAAACTTATGTGGTGTAAGAAAGTCAGTAACATCTATATTTTACAAATAAGCGAAGCAAAAGAGTTTCATTTCCTGCCGTTCAAAAAGGATTGTGTGGCAAAGCTAGGAACGGAATTCCTATTTCCTGAGTTCCAGTTCAATGAACTAAGGGTAAGAAATACCAAACGAACAAAAAAAACTACTAAACACAAATTTATTTCCAAATAATTGTGCAAAATCTGCAAGGCTTTTAAGTTACTTGGGGGAATGAGGTTTTATAACTAAAAAAACATGTGAATGAAGACCTTTGGAAATGCTGTTTTCACTATCTCATAACCTGCCCCTAAATAAACAGTGTGCTACAACACTGACAAGAACATTTCAAACAATAAAAAAAAAAAATATGCACCACTTTTATTCTTCCTTACATCAACTCCAAGATCCAGAAGATATTTGACTACACTGATCATCCCACTAGATGCTGCAGCATGTAAGGGTGTATATGATTTCTTGTCTTTGCATGTCACTTCAGCTCCATGGGCCACGAGTAGTTTCACAACTTCAATATGACCTAAAAGAATAAAGACAAAAAGAATGAAGCTGCATTTTATATTAAGTAGCACAATTTTCTCCTTACACAGAAGGATTTTTTGGGAAGACTTGAGAACTAGACAGGTGAAATAACTTCGTAATTATTAAATATTTACTGCAAATTTCTGTTAACAACTTGAAAGAGAATGTGACTGTCAGTCTTCCACATTCACCTCAACTGCAAACACATCCATTAAAGTTTTTAAGGCCTTCAGAAGATAATATTCTATTTTTAAATAAAAATACACACCACTACTGCCCCCCCAATCCAACTTCCTTTACTTGCAAAGCCTTTAAAATGTTGACCCAAATCATACAGGATTTAGCAAAGCTCTATTTTCTAAACTGACTCAGGCCTCTAAGGAACCGTAGTCTTTTGAAAGCATCAATTGTTCTCCTAAGTCACCAGGCAGAGAGTAAGAGTCAAGTGGGATCACGGTGAAGGGACAACCTGGAGAAAGTTCCAGGTAAGAGGGTGGAAAAGGGAAGGGAGGGCAAGGAGCCCACCCTGAAGTAGCAGGCAGTTGCTCTCACTGCCAGCTTTGTGGCTGGGCCAGGGGCCCCAACACCACACTGCTGCTGCAAAGGGCAACCAGCTTTCCCCTTCGCCATGTCTACATGCTCCCCCACTAGCTTGCATGCAACTGTGACGCTGCACACTAAGAAAAATGCTATGAAAATGGGGTAACCAAAAAAAAAAAAAAATCTGCCTTATTTGCTCAGTTGCTAGTTTAACTGCAAAACAAGTCAATCACTGAAAACACATGAATAATCATGACAAAGTCTGCAGAATAAAGGAGCACACTTGAGTTAAATAAATAGACCACAATACATTTAGTGCTTTTCCTTTGTAACTGACCCATACGGACAGATGCAGGTTTCTTCATAAAAAGTGAAGGTCTTTGTTTTTTCAATGACTAAGACAATTTGCAAAAGTTTGAATAGGAAGCACCTACCCAAAGGAATACAGGCAAAGCTATTTTGATAAATATTCAGTCACCATGATACCTGTTTTAAGCTGCATGCCCAACAACATACAAAACAGCATTTCACCTAGCTATACCAATCAGAACCATAGAGTTTACCAATGCAACGTGAAGTGCTGCAACATTTCAATTCTGAATTACTGCAGTATTGTAGGAAAGAAGAGAAAGAGAAATTTAAACATGATACTCATCTTCTGACCCAAATGTAACAGGGACAAGAATGAAAACAAGCCCTGTATAAGAGACACAACTACAGAAGATACTGAAAGCAGTGAAAGGAAGAGAGACGCTGAGCAGAACAGTGGCAGAAAAACTTTAAAGAGAAGAAAAAAACCCAAAAAATCCCTGACCTGCATTGAAAACGCAAGCAGCAATCTGTGGAAGACACTCCAACAGAAGAGCTAGATACTTCAAGTGGGCAGCACTGAGGAGACATCCCAATACACTTATGAGGGCGATGCTAGCACGCAAGAATGAAAGTCCATTTTAGTCACAGCATTGCAGCTGGACAGCAAAGGAGCCGGGTGAAAAGCAGGAAGGAAGGGAAACAATGGATATAACCCTAGAAAGTTATTTATAGTAGACTGACGAAAAGCATAATTTCTTTTTTATTCTATGGTCAGTTTTATATGGTGGAAAAGCTTTAAGGCTTTCTTCAAACAATTGGAGCAGTGTAAATTGGCTCTACATTGTGAGAGAGAATGTCACAGGTTTTTTTTTCCTTGTTTGAAGACTTTCAAAGGCTTTTTCTACTCTGTTGTCTGCAAGAATATTTAGGTTGATTGCTATCAGATAAATTACAGTTTTCCCACCCAAGAACTGTTCATTAACAATTTCTTGTTATGAAATAGCCTATGAAATAGCACTGACTAAAATTGGAATAAATATATCTGAGAAACACTGGATTTTTCTCTCATCTAGGTGAGCACAAGGCAGAAAACCTCTGTCCTCTCACTGATGCTCATCAGATCTCTGCCATCTCATGCACAAGTTTCATTCAACAAAATTTTGCAAATAATCACTTTGAGTAAGGTGGTTGGACATGCTATGACAGACATTGCTTTGCATATATAAGTAGATTACACAGTCCTAATACAAAATATTGCAAAGAACATTGGATCAGTAATGAAGATTGTTCTTTAACTTCTCCATTTCAAGTACTGGTATCAGTACTTGACGTGCAATATCATACAGCTTCAAATTGTAAGTTGGAGTATTAATGCTGTGATGATCACTTCATAATTCATGGGCACATTCAAGGCTTTTCCGCTGAAGACAGCTCAACAGGGTCCTGTTGTTCTTTTTAGCATTTCACATATGGTTTTCACAGCCTTATTTTACATTGCAATCAGATTATTTCAGACCTGTACTGTTAGGGACATAAGACTAATGTGAAATTGGCCTGAAACACAGAGTTGTGCAAAGACAATAGTTAGTAATTCCACTTTTGTGTGAATCCAGGTGTTCACGAGAAGATCACTTTTACAACCGCTAAGATGTTAAACAAGCCCAATTTTGTAAACATGTGGTTTTGCATTTGTAAAGATCAGAAATCTCAGTCCCTGGACCAAAGCACATTTCATACAAAGAACAACTCATCAATCGCCAAAATCCTCAGTAAGGCAACTATATTTAAACATGTACTGTCCCACATGCTATTGCTCTTTTCTTTCGCTCAGTATGTAAGTTTACAACATTATTTCCACTTTTAAATTACTGTTTCCATTTGCTCTTTCCTGGCAAGACTAGGAAACATTGCTTGATAAACTTAACAACTCCAAAGCAGTTGTGCAAGATACTCAATGCCACAGAATCACAGATGAGAAATATGTTTAATTAGCAACCTTAAGTCTGTTTTTAAGAACCACGCCCCCCGCATACACACTGCACAGTATTATGACTATTTATAATTAATTCTCTCATTCATAATAATGAGCATTAACACCAAACTGCATATTGAGTGCCATTTTGCCTAAGATCAGACCTCCAAGGCAGAGTTATCCTAGACTTAGAGATGTCAGCATAATAAGTCCATTAATTTCCTAGTTTATGTGTGTTTATTTTTTGGTTTCATATCAGATAAAGTAAAGTTAGTTTGTTTTACTCAGGGAAGGGGCAGTATAGAAATTACTCTCCCTGTACATTAACTTAAATGTTTGTCAAAAATACAAGGTGCTCCTTTATAAACCCCATATATAAAGGTTTTCACTGAGACAGTCATTCCAAGTAGCATTTTCCAATTATAATGGGAACAAAAACATTCACATCTTTAGATCACCTCTGAAAAAAAACCCAAAAGCTGCCATAAATAATAGGACCATGTTCTTTTCCTAACTGTTGTTCTCCTTAAGTTTTGTAAGATGGTACCTTAGGCATATAGAGATGTATTTTCTGGAGAATTTAAAATTTAGGAAAATGAGGATCACTGAAACGTAACAGGAACAAAAAACTACACACAATGAAGTCTTATTTTCCTATTACGTCTTCGAATAAATTCCAAGGCATGCAGACTTATACAATACTGATGCTACTGCTTTTATTATTCTTCCTTGGCTGGGTAGAATTATGAAGCACTAAGCTAAACTACTGAGTAACAATCAAGACCATGGAATCATCTCAACTGGCTTCTTCCTGAAATTGATACTAAAACCTAATTCTTCACTGTCATATACAACACACATTGCATGTGTTCAAGGGCATTTTTAGACATTTTCTGAAGTTAAAAGAGGCATTATGTTTTTGGCTTCTTGAACAGGTACAAGATATTCTGCAATGACAAATACAACCTGCAGTTGTATGTGAATTACTTGGAAACAAAGTGATTAGCCAAAGCTAAGAGGCTTTGCCAGTGTCAGCCTAGAACTCTTAATCTGCATTTTCTGTGATTCACTTTCCAATGGTTTATATTGCTCATATTTTAAATGAATCTTGAGATACAAAGCTCTACTATTTATAATAGCTGTGCTGAAGAAAACAATTCCTACCACTTAATAAAATGAACATCTGATAAAAGGCAATGAAGTACATTACTCTGACAGTACTGCCAGTGCCTTGATCAATATCATAAGAACAATAATTATCCATTCCTGGAGTAAGAATGGCAAGGCAAGAATTTGGGGGTTTAGAGATGAAATATTCTCTTTTAAAATAAAAGCCCCAAGGTTGGTACAATGATCATGTTCCAGGTGTGCCTTGTATTAACTGCTTAATTTCTATTTAGCATTATTGCAAAAGTTTTCACCTGTGATTAGACTCCTGCTGACTGAGGAACATAGTTCCTTCTTTTTAAAGAACAAAATTACTTACCTTAATTTTTCCAACAAATTGATTTTTCTCACCACAAACACAGGTTTACAAGGCAATGTGAAGTATACTTTTAATGGTTTTCTGGCAGACACACAGATAACCTCAATGCTTACAATGTAAGTATTTTTCCTAGAAATATATAAAAAACCTAAACATAAGGCAATTTTTTTTTTTACTACCACAATAGTAATCAACTGAAATACATACATACCCATATATGCTGCCCAATGTATAGCTCGTCTGTCTTTCTTGTCAAATGCATTAATATTGGCCCCTCTAGACAACAGTAAGCTGACCATCTGAGATAAACAGAAAGAAAAGAAATCCTCTCTTCACAATGGAAAACTCTGCTTAAAGTTAGACAAAAGAAAATCATACGAGAACACAAAAATATATGCATTTTCAAAAGTTTTAAATGTGGTGGGGTTTTTGAATATTCCATAAGCTTAAAAAAACTGGCTGCCCACCTTGGCATCAATAATGAAGTGACCGTAAGGAACACAAAACTCCATGTCACCAAAAACATCTCCCAGCTAAATACGGCAAAGCTGTAGAATGTTTGAAATCTAAGGGATTCACTAAAGGCAATCACTAAAAGCAAACCTATTGCCAATTTGTCTCCAATTACCTATCCGCAATTACAATGGGCATTTCTCAGTGGTTGTTTTTCAGGGCTTGAAAACTACCGAGTTAGAGCGTATTACATGTATTTCCTTCACACTTCAGTGACAACACATTCCACATGTTCACTAACTACTAAACAGAAAAATATCTTTTTTCTGTTTTAAATTTATCTATTACTAGTTTAACTCCACTTAACTTAGGCAAATTTGCTTCCATCTTAAGAAAGGTGAACACCGTAATAACCTTCCAACTGAATGATGTAACATGTATTTTCTACAACCATTCTGTACACAGATGCATACAAAAAAAATACAAATACAAAATAGGGGTTGGGATTTTTTGAGGGGATGGGGGAAACGTGATTTTTAAACTGAGAAACTAAACATCAGAAATGTGAGGGACAGAACAATGAGTGGGAAACAAGCTAAGAAAAATAACTCTTACCTCAACATGTCCACTGAAGGCTGCATGATGCAATGCAGTTCTGCCTGCTCGATCAGACACATTTACATTGCTTAGGAGAGGCACCAAAGCTTCAGCACATTTCACAGCTTTGTTTGCAGCTGCTATATGTAGGGGTGTCTGCCAGTTTTTATCACGAGCATTGACATCCGCTGAATGCTTTAACAACACCTGAACAGCATCCTGAAAGCATTTAAAAAAACCCAACAAACAAACAAGCCAATCAGTAAAGATTTGAAACATCAGCCTTAAATCCAAGGACAGTATAACGGAATAGAACTATTTACAATTTGTTCTTTTCAACTGAATCAACCATTTCCAGGTCTTTTATCCAGTTCCTTAAGCCGGCTAGCTTGTTTTGTCATCACAACTAGTTTCCAAAGCTCAATAAACCTCCTTAAGATTTCTTCCACTGCTAAGGATTAGTGAAGTACTATGAACTTAGAATGCCTTTTCATAAATTTGCCAAGCAAAATTTTTGAACTGTCACAGTCTAGAAATGGCAAAGAGAAGAACACCTTATTAAATGTACATCTAAAGAACTACAGACAAAAGAGCATGGTCACAAAAAGTTTCAACATATACTGTTGCAAAACTCCAGAAAACCCTTTCAAAATGTTGCACTGAATTCCATCTCACAAAAAGATTATTAATTTCCTTTTGTTAAAAGTACAAGCTGTGAAAATTTGACAAATAAGATCATAATTCTTACAGCAAGATAAACAAATCCCATTAAAATATGTGCACACAACTGGAATGCATAAAAAAATAATCTGTTGGTGATATCAACATGAAGATGAATACTGCATTTTACATCAACTCTGTGACCTTCCCACAATTCACTAATTGCTTTCAGTGACTTCTTCCAACTCAAATACTGAGCACACAAATAAATGGTTGGCACTTTGAACTTAAAACATGTTACCACAAGTAGTTATTGGAAATTTTGAATTACACTATGGTACAATAGCTAAGTATTATTCTCAGCTATGAGCAGAATGCTAAGTAACACTTGATTCTATTTATTACAATAAATTTTATTTAAAATGTTCAAATTTCTTCTATTGTCAATAAAGAAGAAAATAGGAACAAACATAAAGGTGAAAATACTGCATCACAAGCTTGTAATTTAAATGAGAAATGGAATGGCTCTTCTATTCTCTAAGAAACTTAAGCAGATTTAGTACTTAAAAATCTGATCAATATTTTGAACTTTTGCCTTTTTTTGAACCAAATATTAAGAAAAACCATAATCAGAACAAGGAAATTTTAGAACCGCTAGTGCCCCTCTTGTAGAAGGAAGCACCATAGTACCAGTATAAAAAGAATGCATCTTGCATTTTTATGCACATACATATGCATTAATTAATTTCAAGAATTACTGAATCTGCTTAGGGTTTCTTCCCCCCCCCCCCCCCCCAGTACACCAGGCACACAAATACAAAGGCCTGGGGTGTGACCGTCTTGACATGAAGTTGCCTGAACTTCTGCAGCTGACAGCTAAATCCATAATTCCAGCTATTTTGCATGTTTCAATGTCCTTGTTTAATTACAGCTGTCCTTGCTTCAAGAGTAAGTACAGATGTTTTACTGAAATCAGTATCAAGAGTTTTTTCATTACAGCTTTTTTTCATCTAATGCACAAAACCCATGTATGTCTGTCAGCCGGAAAACAGTGCCTACACATACCAACCATGTATGTGGGCTCCTATAACTTATTGTATTTATAAATAGAAAATTCCGATGAGAGCCTATCATTACCTTTTGAGAAAATAGTCTGATTGGTTTACATGTGCTGTTCACCTTTGGTTAGTATTTTGTTTAAAATATTCCACATTAAAAAAATATGACCATGGTTGCATTTCTTGAAGTTATCATTTAGGTCCAGTTTGTCTGCAGCACTCCTGCCTGCAAGCATTACTGATACAAGATGCTTTTGCTATCCCTCAGCTCTGAAGAACGCAGCATTTGGTGCTCTGGTCAGCTCCCAAAGCAGCAGCCTAAAAATACCTCAAGAAGAACACACAGCGTTTGAGAATAAGGCGCCTTCAAAGATTCATTTTCAAACACTGTTTTGAATAACACAATCTCCATGTAACTTAGCTATTAATGCTAGTGACAGAATATTGGAATTTATCCAGGGAATTCAAAAGCAAAAACTGAAACAAGACTTGTTTAGATAGTTCACAGATCAAATACTTGAAGTTCAATGCTTGCCAAAACCAAAATACTCAACTGCATCTTCTCAAACAAAAATTTACACAGCATCTTTAAAAAAACCTTTATTTTTTGAGATATAATGAAATGCGCAGCAATTTGACTCAGGATCTCAAAGGACATAGTTTTGCATAAACTCTTCCACAGAACAAGCTCAGCATTTCTCTGTTTGTTTTGATCTTCTACAGGCATTTAAAATTTTTATTAGGACATCAACAATAGAGGAAGAATAACAAAGTAATTTCTTACATTGCTATATTTTCACAACTCTGTAACTGGTAGAGTTCAAAAAACTTTCTATGTATTTCATTTATAACTCTAAAAGTGATTTTCAATACTATCATTACTCATTAATTACTTTTTAAAAGAAAGATGTTTGCAGGCCTTATAGAACCATTTATTTCTTCGATGCCTGAACAGACAAGCCTGTAAAAAAATGAAGAAATGCAAAGATTATGCTGTAAAAGCTGTACTAAATCCTAGTTCATCTCTACTTCCCTCATGCTGAACCCTTCTGGTTACCTTAAGAGAATTAAGCTGGACTCGAGAACACTGCATGCAGAATCCTCTGCTGGGTAAACAACAGAGAGCAAGGCTGAGAACTGGAAGTTTACAGTTTCCCCCCTTTCTCCCTACTCAGGCACGTGATATATATACACATACTCTCAACAGGTTAAACAAACTGTTGCAAAAATGTTCTGCAAACCAAACAAAGAACAGAAGGTAATTTGAGATGTCTTATTTTAACACAACGCAGTCAAAAAAAATAAATAAAATATCATACCTCACTACAAGATGCCACAGCTCTATGTAAAGGAGTCAACCATTTGCTGTCTTTGGCATTAACTCTAGCTCCTGTAACAAAAAATAAGAATAACAGAAATTTATAACATATTTACAGAAAGACTTACATATTTTCAACTACCGAGAAAGAACTATTGGAAGATACTTATTCTAGGCTCATTAATACAGCATGATGCCGAAAATGGAAAGGAGTCTTTCCTCCAGCTGAAGTCCACCCTTTGAAGAAAGTCTTTCAACACTGCACCCATAATGCTCTTCCATCAAAGCGTACTCATCTTTTTACACTAGGTAATCCTTTATAATCCTCTGCACTTCCAAAGGCACATAAAATACTATTGGGTAAGAAAGATGGACTCCTTGCCTTCATTCAGCAACAAAAATCTCACTTCCCCACTATAGTTTAAATTCTCTATTAAAGTGGAGGAAGAGGCTACATTTATTCCCCATGCCTCCAGTTTCCTTGTGGTTGGTGAGTCTGATGCGTAGGTATATAGAAGATGCTGCTTCTTCTACTGGGAATTTGGGAATGAATCTTCCCTAGTCCACCAGGTCACCTAGCCCATTTCAGGACCTCCCTTCATGAGCTAGACTGCAACAACCACACCTCTCTGCTTCTAAAAGCATACCTGAGAAACAGCTGTCCCCACCCCAAGAAAAAAAAGGTTGCACAAACTTCTATAAGGGACACAAGCCTGGGTTTGGATTTTAATATTTTTCCTAATAATAAAAGGAAAGAAGGATTTGGGAATTTTTTTTTTTTCCCTGAAGGAAGCAACTGAACTACATTCTAACTTCCAGTAAACTTCAATAAAGAAGAAAACTTAATGATTAAGCTTGATTATTTAATTTCTTACTGATATACACACACACATATATGTATACATGCATATATATGTGTGTATATATATATGCATGTATACATATATGTGTGTGTATATATATACACATATATATGCATGTATACATATATGTGTGTATATATATACACACATATATATGCATGTATACATATATGTGTGTGTATATATATACACACACATATATATGCATGTATACATATACACACACACATACATAACCTTATAGGTTTTTTTATACCTTGAGTGGAAATTTAGCCATCTTTATTTGAAAACTGCTAAGATTTTACAGAGATATGATAGCTTAGACAAAATGTTATGTTTTTGAAAAAATAGTTAGGAAATACTGTTGGAAAGTGTTCATAGAGCAATATATGATATCACACAGTAATACTAATGCTACATGGTCAGAGCTTAACTTCTCAGGCTAAAGTAATATTGTTATGTCAGAAGCAACTTTAATTTTTTTCTATGCAAAGAACAGAAAAGCATGAAAGGCCAGTAAGACACACAAAATGTCAAACAGGCTGCTGGTCAGGATACTCAGCTGAGAGACAATAGTGTTTTGATCCAAGTCTCCCAGACCCAAACCAGCAAAGAAGTCTCTCCCAGTCCAGCTGAACAACCTGACCAAGAAACTTAGCAGTCTGTACAAAATTGTGGTTTTATATGATAAGCAAACCAAAGATTTATTTGACAACTCTCTGAGTTAATTAGTTTCTAGTCAATCCATCCTTTTCAGGCTTAAGAACACAACATGGAAGCTGATGCTGGATCCAAACTCCCACTTTGACCCTAGGTCTTCCAAGCACAGGACAGAGCCTGACATCTGATTGCTGGCTACAATTTCAGGGATTTCCCTCTTTTCTTATCCAAATTTCAGAAGCTTTAGGTGTCATCCTATTTTCCAAGTTCAAAAGTTTTTGAAAAGTAAGTTTGAAGGAATGGGAAGAAAGTTCAAGTCCATTTGAAAAAAGCCCCCACAATCTAACAAAAATTTGAGACTTAATCTTACCATAAATATCTGCTTTTATCAACCACCATAAGGACGTAGTGTACTGCTGCACCGTATCATGTACCATAACTTAATGTACTGTATCAAATTCTGCACAGAACTCAAAAAAAGAATTTGAGGATTCTAAAAGTCACCAGAAATGTCTTAAGATTTTTGGTAATCCCTCCCAAAAGACAATAACCTGAATGATCAGTGATCAGTGAGAATGACATCAATATATTTCAAATGTATCTATAATTCTTGACTGTCTTCCAGGTTATTGTTAGCCACACCTTGTTTTTAGCAGATGAGACAAAAGCTTGGTAATCCAAGCTCCACCTGACTTCATGTCTACAGCCAACAATTAAGGAATGAAGATTTTTAAAGTTTAACTGACTTCTCTTTCTAATCTTAGGATACAAATGTCTTTGAAGTGGTTTAAAGGAACTAAGGGAGTTACTAGGTCACTAATCACCATCCTGATTTTCCTCAGGAAAACACATTTGTAGATTTGAGTTTAGGTCAGATCCACCCAGGTGATGATGCCCAAAACAGGAGAAGATCCATGCCCAGCCAAAGGGGAGAAATGCACATTTCCACTCCAAGTAAGTAGCAGTTACCTAAGCTCTAGTGAAAATGTGCTTGAAGTCCAAGCCCTGTTTGTGGGTTCAGCCAAGTCGTTCACCGACATTTCTGGTACTTTAACACACAGCCTAAAAATTGCATCGGAAGAGGGCAGGAATAAATTCAGAAAGATACTGTACAAAAGATTTTCCTAGTTGTTAAGTTAATCGGACTTGCTAGGGCTAAAGGAAAATTATATCTGAAAGCATTTGCTGTTTCTGGTAAGAAAGAAAATCAGCATTAGCCAGAGAAACACCTAAGGAAATTTGAAGTGACATCTAAAGGTAACATGGTCCTCTCAAAAGAACAAAGCCAACACAACAACATCTGTTCCCTACCCCATAAGTGATCTTCCACCTAAAGAAGCAAGAAAGCCTAGGTCGAGTACATCCCGTAGTTAAATTAGTGTAATATGTAGACACTAAAATAAGTTTAACTTTTTGAATGAACAAAAAATTTGTATGTTCTCTGACAAAGGAGAAAACCACAGTTGACTTCTAACAAAAGATCTAAATCTCTAATGGACTTACTTAAGAAGGAACCACCAAGCTTTTTTTTCCCCCCCACAACAAACAACTCTTAAAGGAGTTCCAAAATTGTTAGATTGAAAGACAAAGTTTTAAAGTAATAATCAGAATACATGTACTACCAAAAAAAAAGCATATGAACTATTAATGTGGGAATCAAGAGATCTATAGCTCTAGATATGTTAACATAATATTTTAAATTAACATAGATACTTCCCCCTTAAATTTCACCAAGAAGACATGCTGCCAAGAATGATTTAAGTTTCATAAAACAGCTTCTTCAAACAGCCGTGTATCTGAGGACATAATTCCCCTCTAGGCTGTTCTTTACTCCCCAGAACATGATTTGGGAAAATGTTACCGTTCCTCCCTCCCCGCCGTCAGATGCTGTCCATGAGACCTAATGCTCCCTCAAACCTATCATATTCCTACTATGCAACTGTAAGGAAGTTTACAGCCTTCATCCTTTGCAGTAAAGCTCTACTCCAGATCATTACAAATAAATGTTAGAAAATATATTACACCTTTACTGAATATCTTTTGCTTAAAGATGATTTGCTTTGTGGTTTGCTTAAAGAGAGTTTGAACACATGTACGCATATAATTCACTGTAAGACACTGCTGATGCAATATTATCTCTGTGAAGCTCAATCTGTTGACATGTTAACCAGGGCATTTCTCACATTTCAAATGCCTTCAAATGCCAGTTGTGCAGTAGTTTGCTCTTTCAAAACACAGTGCAGGGTACCTCAATCCCCAGTTTGTAAAAACAAAAAAAGCAAACTAAAAAAAACCCCCACCACACTGGATCTTCTAGACTTCAGGGGCCTGGTCCTAATATGTTTATTAAAACTGCTCAAATATTTCATTTGTTTAATGTCAAATTTCTTATAGTTCAATTCTTTTAATACCGTAGAGCTTGCAGGAAAGCGATTTGGGGGCTTGCCAGAGATACCAAATACAACACTGCAACGCAAATACCCATCATCTTTGCTTGAACTTAAGAACTGATTATGTAAATGACACTCCCCTAAAATTGCACCTTCCAAACAAACCAACTAATTCTTCAATGTTGGTGCACTAAACCTAAATATTAAACAAGATCTTCCCTTTCATCACTAACTTTGCAAGTAGAGCCTAGTAAGTTTACACATCTAGGCAAATATGAAAGCAGGATTTTTGCTCTAAAAAAAACAAAAAAAAAGAGGGGGGAGGGAAGAAGTATTACATAATTTTTCCTCCCTCCTCCCCGAATCGTACATTCCATTTTGCAAAGTTGGATTCACAAGACTGACAATTAGAAAGACATGTTTCATTTAATAAACGCAGTACAGAAGCTACTGAAAAACTCAGTGATGCTTAGTTTTAGCAAATTTATGTTCCAAGAGACACATTTTCCAATTTGATACATGCACTGATTTACAGAATGATCCTGGAAGCTTTAATTTTATCAGTCAATATCTGGCAATTGCACATTTAAATGTGCTATTACCCACCAATACCTGGACATATGTTTCTGCAGTCCAGTTGGTACTTCATTGGCATCAATATCCGTACAGTCGAGTAAGCAAGCATCTCAACCATGTCTTGCAGAGATAGGCAATTAATGACTGGACAGGAAATGCTGCAAGGAACAGTCACACACCTCCTTGTTCATCCATGAAGTGCCATATAACTATATACAGCCATGTCTCAGCACATCACCTCTGTGTTCCCCTCATAAGAACTTTTGCTGTGACTCTCTTCTGGAGCTACTCTGCATCAGAACTCTTCTATTTGCAAATGCCCTCGGAAGACTAATGAATGCAGCAGCTACGTTACTTACGCATCATTAGTTGGAAATAGATTCAGAAAAGAAATACAACAAAACTGACAAGACATTTTCATCTTCGATCACAGTACTGACTTAAGTACTGGATTGTCTTCCACTGTTCTGTCTGCAGTCTGTATTTTTAGACTGTCAAGGGCAGTATTTTCCTTTGTTATTGTACAAGATGTGCTAGCAATTGAACAATATCATAATATAAGCAAATAAAGCAGAAGTGTTTTTATTCACGTACACAATACAGACACCTAACGTTCAGTATTTGAAGCTCAGAAATGTTTATTTAGGATTAAAACAAGTAAGAAAGATCTTCAGATTGCATTTTAAAAAGCTAACAAATTTCGTCTTGACAACTAGTATATTGAACTAATTTTAGGAATGATCTTTGCAGAAATTGGAAAGATACCAGGTATAAATCACTAAGAATAACCAGCAGTCCTACCGTAATTAGATTCTATTTAATTATTTTTCTAAGGGCTAATATTAGGTTCAGAAGTTTTTCCTTTTTAGATGACCCACACGTTTTATCCAGAGATGATGACCATGGAATTACTGAAAGTGGCAAGCAGAAATTCCCAGACTACCCTGGGGAATGAACAGATGAAAAAACTTTTCCTTAGATAGAAAAATATGTGAACATTCAGGAGGAGATACAAAAAAGTTTGTAAAGTAAAAAAGGATTTGAGATATGAATTGGAGCAATCAGTATAGAAATCTAGGGTAATTTCCTACTGAAAACATGAATACTTGGAAAACTATTGCTGCAAAAATAATGGTTAAGGCCTTATTGAGAGAAAGTTTCTTCCTATTTATAAGCTAAATTCATAGTAGAGGTTCTACAGAATAGTGAAAAAAAAATATGAGAGGAACAGGACTGGAGTATCTGTTGACCAGCCACAATAATCATTCAACAGTCTGTCTTTTTATTGGTTGGAAAAAAACAAGCACACATGGGGATACACCAGCCACAAAAGGGAGGAAAACCACAATCAAGTCAAAGCCATCCTCCAGAACTTCGCTGCCTTGTCAATAAAAGAAGTCTATTTCCTTACAGAACTTCATAGTTTCTGCCACATCTCAGCCACCACCTCCTCAAGCTTCAGAGAGCAACACAAGGTTCTCAGACTCCTTGAGCTACTGAATGCTTCTACCTTCTCCTAAGTCAGCTTCATTTCCTCTTTCAAAGAGCATCAGAGCTACTTTCTTCCAACAACTGACTTGTTACTGCTGCCAGAGGGAAGTTAAGACAGCTCAAAAAAGAAAATGGCAGCCAACATCATTGTCAAAAGAAGAGGAAGCAGCCCAAAGACACAACCAGTGTAAAAGGAGACCCTGTGAAATGCCTCTGGCCTGTGGGTACATCTGCAATCCAAACAAAGGGAGCTTCATGTGGCTGGTATTTTTGCAGTGATAGCCTTTCGACAGCTGAGCTGTGTGACTATCATTGATGGACTTTTAATACTTGCATAGCTTCAGAATTAGATGAAAGAAATGCAGGTAGAGTGGAGTAATGTTGGAAGGTCTTTAGTATGCTCCAAAAACTGTTATTACTGTAACAATAGTTTTCCAGCGTCAGCACGATTCTTACATTTTCCAGCTGACCCAGAAGAAAGCACAACAAAAACTTGCAGGCTGCCAAACCTTAATAAGATTGAGTTTGACCACGCACTCATGTATGCTGAGCTCCATGCAATGAAAATTTTGGATTAAACAAACATAAATATGTTGTGTTAGTATTTAAGTATCAATGCAATATAGTAACTAAATCTATTCAAAAGAGAACAGATAAATCAGATGTTTATTTTCATGAAGTGTGTTGATTTCAGTGAAAGCAATAATAGTCTGCACAGTACTTCTAAAATATAAATAAATAAATTATAAATAAAGCAAGATGCCTCCCCACAACAGTTCACATGCAGGACTCAGCTGAAAGAAGGGCTTGATTTTTTTTTTTCTTTAATCAGGACTTCTTGGGAAGAACAAAAATTTGGACATTTAATTATTTTACTTTTCTATTTTTCAGTAGCTTGCCATCAAGTATTTACACAATTAAAGCCAGTGCAATTATGCAAAGTAGACAGATTTGTGCACCAGGATGCAGGGTTGTACACACATCATAAAAATAAAACTGTGATGGGTGTTATGAGACTTCACAGAGTAATACAAAAAAGAAAATGCTTCTAAAATTATGATTCTCAAGTGACTAAAATACAAACTTTTGTTCCATAACAACCATCTTTATGTTTCTTTTTTATTTACTGTTCACCTCATTACCTAACAAATTTAGGAATGCTAAATGCTTATCCAGTTACAATCTAACAGGGAGAGATTATTTGAATATTTAGACTTCCACAGACTATAGTCATATGAGAGTTTGCTGGCAAGACATCCACATCCTCAGGGGACAAGTTTATTAGTAAGTTCAGTGAAGCACTGTCTCAAGATAAAAAAAACAAAAGGCAATCTAAATGTCCAGGCCCAAACTGGTGTCACTGAAGGAATTTTCTTTGCTGTTCAGAGCCTGTATTGAAACCATCACCTCCAGGTCCCTTGCCCAGGTTTGGTGGGAAAACATTTCAAGAATTCAAAAACTAAGTAAGTATGCTTCTAAGACAAAACTTATTCCACAGAAGTCTGCAAATAGGCTGAATTGGTTATATCTTCAGAACATGCAATATGGGTTGCTTAGATCTACAGCAAAGTAATGTAAAGGTATTGCAACAGCAACGTATCATCCAAAATACATACTTGAAAGCAGTGTGGATCCCCTGGAAGGGGATGCAAAAGACATTCCAATCAAATTAAAAAACTATGTCTACATAACATGATACACACTTTAACTAAGAATAAAAAACAGTGAGAAAGAATCGGCTAAGAGCCACTGAGGACTGGAAAGATCAACACTGACTTCAGTAATTTTGAGGTCCAGTTTGAAGAAAGAATAAAAGAGTCAAAGCAAACAGTCTTCACAGGATAGCTTGCACAACAGGAAAACTGTAAAGTGGTTCCTAGTAACATTCCAGTAAAACTACATTAGAGGACATTACAAGTTGCAAAGCCAAGCTCTCACAAGGTGAGAAATGCTAGGTTGAAAGCAGTCTACACTACTTAATTCAATCCCTTGTGCAAATATATTACAATACATCAATTAAAGAAAGCCACATACAAAATTTTTACATGCAACTTTACTGCGCAGAGGAAACTGTTGAATAAATAACATTTCTGAAAAACAAACTATTTTCTCATTGTTCAAAAGGAGGTCTTGCAATACAGCAAGTGTTCTTCAAACCTTGCTGTGGTAACAGATGTTCTTTATTTGCTCCCTAATGCTCATCTATTATGACAAAAATGTAACATTATACATCTGTCTCAAAGGAGAGATTTGATTTCCAGCTGAAACACAATAGATGAATTTTCTGTATCTTTATGAAATGGAGAGGATAAATACACTTAACCTCTGTTCTCTATCTTCCAATTAAGAGAGTTAAAAAGAAAAATCTTGGCTTGTGCATTTTGAGACACCTAGACCTGATTTTTCAGAGTAGCTGGTGCAGCACTTCAGATACAGCTGCAAGCACTCACACTTCACAAACCACAAAGATTTCAAGCCCAGCATTCAGAAATGAAGACGACTAAATTGGTGACTACTTTTTAAAGAGTCTGGTTTAAGCTGTTTGCCTAAAACCACAGCTTGCAAGGAGATAATATACAGATTAGTGCCCAAGTGCAGCACAGCCTTTCAAACTGAACAACCTTAACAGGAAGACAGCACTTTCTCATCCTGCAATTAATGCTCCTCTTCATTCACTTGCAAATGCATCAACAAGTGGCATCTGTGCCTCTTTCACTGTACCACCCTGATTCATGCCCAGCGCAGCCCCTCCCTGTGAAATTCATGAGGCTGTGCTTCTACAGCAAGGCACAAACACGTAGTTGAAGTCCACAGCATAGCCCATGAGCACAGCAAGGTTAGACTGACATTGCCTATACATTCCACAGCTTTTGAAGCTTTTGATTTTGCAACTATTTAATGTGTTGTTTTCTGTAAGTAACATTTATTTAATGAAAATCAAGATTCATCAGAGACCTATCAATGCCTCCCAGCCTTCCTGACCAATCTGCACACACAGCAGCAATCCACCACCTCTCCTCCACGCAACAGCTCAACTTTGGACTATTTGTACAGCCCTAATTTTTAGTTCTTCACTTCCCTCCTTTGTTCTCCAATTTTTCTTGCACTTACCCCCAGGCTATGTGCCCAAATAGCATGACTAACCTTTCCTCTCCTACTGCCATCCTCCAGTCAGGATCTTGTTTCATTAATATCTGAACTAGAATCTCCCTCCTTCCGTAAGCCCCTTGCCAGAGAGAGAGAGACTTTCTTCAATCACAGTTCTGGTAACAGAACTCTCTTCACCCAAAACAGTCAGAAGCTTCACTCCCAGACGTAGCTGACTACAGCTTTACAAAGTTTGTAACATAGTTAGTTGTTTTGAGTTTTTGTTTGGTTTTGTTTTAATCACTGTGAAAACCCAAACAAAAAGAAATATCCCTGCCAAATCCAAGATCCCTTTTCAGAAGAAAAAGGTCATTATATATTTTCAAGTCACCAGAACTTGGTTTTTTTTTTTCCTTGATAGGGAAAACCAGCACCTTCTCAGCAACACTGGTGAACTTTTCTTGACAAATTATCGCTACATAATATTTCAATGAGAAATATATGCATCAAATATATCAAATATGATAAATTAATCGTAAGTATATATAGTTATATATAGTGAGAAGATTGTATCTTGCTAAATTATAACAAATTAAATTGTGCCTGGCAGTTTCAACTGGAAGCGACTCCTACAATCTTAAAAGTGACATTTCCTCAAAACAAACTTTGTTATTAAAGGTTCATGGGGAGGGTGGTGGAGGGTCATGGAAATAGCCAGCTTTGCACAGGTAAAGTGTGCCATTAAGCAGACTGATGATTAAAGTAGTTCTAAGGGACTGCTGCTGAATTAAAATTAAAACTTCTATCTCAATAATGAAGTTCTGCTTTCAGGTTTTTGGCTTAGTTTCTTGGTTTTCTACCTTTTTTAGTTTAAAAATGGAAGTAAACTGTTTTACAGAACTTACACTTTGTCTTAGTACAAATAAATAGAAAAAAAGACAAGAGATTTTAAAATTTTCAACTGATCCTAATTATATTCTGTGCATTTAAGCCAACAGCAAAGGATACTTAAAAAATAATATAACAAACTCCGGATGTTATCTTCTATGTTCAACTTTAATTGCTTTTCTGAAGGTCATTTCAGAACAAAAGCAATGCTGCTAACATCCACCTATAACATATACCCTATTGCTTCTTTAAACTAGAGTTAAACTACCTAAAGCTGATCAAGCTACAAATAAAAACAGCCATAACTGAGAAAGCTTTCTACAAAGAAATATTTTAAAGCAGAACTACACAGTATTATAACATTGATAAGTCTGGAACCCAAAATTTCTGTACAAACATCTTTAATTTCTAGTACATTAAATATCTCAGTAAAAGCTACACAGACTAAGATGTACATAAATATTTCTTTGGATGTGCATAGAGTTATTTTTTTTCCATTAACAGGAACAGAACATACCAGATAAAATAAGTAGTTCAATAATTTCTGCATCTCCCAGATAGGCAGCAGCATGTAAAGGGGTCCTTTTCTCATTATCCTGTGGTAAGAGGGGGGAAAAAAGGTTTTATTTAAAATAAAAAGTATGTTTTAGCATTCTGTATGAGTTATGAAAAAACACTGCATAAGAGTGCATCTTCCAAATATTGTACACTTTATATTTTAGAAAACATAATTACTCTAAAGACGTTAGTCACATTTACTAAGACAAGCATGCTTCTCCCTAAGGAACTCTTAATACCTACATAGTCAACTAGTGTTTTCCTGACATACACAGATTGACAGATGCTCATCACATCTTTAGATTAACCCATCAGTTAGAAATCACCACTCACTTGTCTCCAGAGACAGGAACATGAAGCTGTCCTATATAGTTAAAAAAGGCGTGTCATATGAAACAATTACCGAAATACATTTCCTTTGGAAAGTTTGAATTTAGTTTCAGCAGTTGTTTTTTAAATAGAAAAGAAGCTGGAGTGAGTAGGGGCAAAAATACTGAAATCCAATTTCGACTATTTTGTTTATCATAAATAAGCAAGAAGGTAGAGAGGCAATTTATTTTGCAGAAAACACTCTGGAGGATGCAACTATGACCCAGCACTTTTGATTAGTTCAGGCTGACCTAAGGTCCTTTTGAAGGTACAAGTAAGAGAACCTACTTAGCCATACACAATATGTACTGATGAAGATTCACTTTTGAAAGACTAGCACAAAATATTTCTCCACTCTTTCCGGATCAGTACCAATTTCCCTGCACAAGTTTATAGCTTAATCAGAAAAATAAGATCACTTTCACATCACAGTTAGTGATAAAAATGAACAAGAACCAACCAGTTTGCTCTCTGAGGGAAGGCCACTGGGAAATCAGAAGAGACAGATCATCAGTCGGGATCCTGGTTCTGGCCTAAGCTCTGCTTAGATTTCTAGATCTTTTTAGTAGAGTTCCAAAATGCACCGGGGGTAAGGGATCATGATTATAAGCAGCAAGAAATTTTAAGTTGCAAAACATTTCTATTAACTCAACTGTTGTGTCACAACTATGGTAAAGTTAACGCACATTTTAATTGACATTTTATCGTGAAAAGTATTCCTCTCCCTTGCCAAAATAACTTTATTCAGTGAATTCCTACTTGAGAGCTAGCAGCATACAAGAAAATTAAAGCTCATGGCAGGAGAGATCTGATAACAAATTTAGAGCTGAGACCCAAGAAGACACTTCGGAAACATAAAAGAATTTCAGAACTTAGAACATTCAACCCCTCCTCAAGACAACACCACCACACACAACCCCTTGCCCCAAACAATCTATTCCCTGTTTAGTCCCTGCTCGGAAAAAAGGCGAAGTTACACAGTTACCATCTCATCAATGTTTCTTAACATGATTTTTTTCACTACACACAAGTAATTCCAAATTGAGCAGTGCAAACCTTGACACTGATGCACCCTGAATAAGGAATCAATACCACTTACTTATCACTAACACCACATAATGCCTCACAGTACCAATTACTTGCCAGTATGTCTCCATTGCAGATAACACATTTATGGCAAAAAAGACAGGCCCTGGCACCAAGGACTTGTCATCTAGGGGGGGAAAAAAAATAATACCCCCCCCCCCGACAGGCAGGACGCACAAGGGAAAAAGTAATACACATACTAAACTTGCTTCCCCAGCCCAAAGGCAGTAAGCACCAGCCAGCAATGAAAATCAGTTTTCATTCCTCCAGGCTGGAGAAGTGGAGCTACTATAGCTAGCTAATATTTTGCAACCCCATTTAAGCCTTTTTTATAATGCTAGCAAGCCTATACCCTACAGATTAAGGAACACAGAAAAAATGAGTATGATAGTACACTGCCTGCAATTTCATTATAGACTTAGAGAAAATAAAATGAGCCATGAGTATGTCCTTCTGTAGAGACAGTATTCACTCAGGAACACAAGCAAAAACTGCATTCCCCACTTAAAGGGCAAAACTTATTATTATCAAAATTTTCATCCCATTGGTTGTGGTGTTGGTTTGTTTGGTTTGGTTTTTTGGTTTTTTTTAAACATCTGACAGAAATCATGCAAGTAACCAATCTGATAAAACCTATCAGAAATCTTCCAGTAAAACGGTGGTGAGAAGGGAGCTGTTTGTCTAGAAAAATGCAAATCACCAAACCCTAAAAATATTTTTCTGAAACATCCATGGTCCAAATTTCTGATAAATTTGAGCCATGTTTCTCCAAAAATCCAACCTCTACTAATGGAAACTGTTGAGCATCCCAAACCCACCAAAACACAAACATGAAAGCAGCTCTAACACAAGCAACATTTCCACTCCAGTGCTTCTGTGTTTCCAAGCTGTGTGTTTCCCGTCATGCAAAGATTTCAGTTTTGCTGCTCTTAAGCTGACAGCTTGAAAATACTCAAAGCTGAACTCCAGTGCTGCAGCAGGGAGTACAAACCAGGAGGGTACTTATGCAGGAGGCTGGTGGAGACTTCCCTGCTCTACAGCACCAGGGCAGCTCTGCTGGGATGCTCATGGCTTGTCATCTTGTGGGTCAGCTCCAGAGCTTGGTATTTCAACAATCCCAAGCCCCAGGGTCTCTATTGGCCACAAGTATTCTGCATGCTGAGGGTGCTTTGACAGAAGCCCTGACATTTTTTTCCCATAGTTTCACAGCTGGCACTTTATGATGCATCCAAACTTTTTTTTTTCCCCAGTTTAATTTCCGAGAGAAAGTTTTGGTTTACTATTCAAAAAACTGTTTTTCAGAGCGTCTTAGAAAAGCACAAATGCTGCATTCAGCAAGCTCTCATCAGCATGCAGAGGTCTTTGTTTCCATTAAAAGAAAATTCTAATTTTGTTCCATCTGAAGTCTTACATTTTATTAGTGAATTTCAATAAATGAAATCTGAGTAAAATTAAAGAGAATTCTGTATTTTAAATGCTACTAAAGTACTGCTATACAGATCAACCACTTCTATTAAAAAGCAGGAATCACTTGATGAACAAATTTTATCTGCAAATATAAGCAACTGCATATAAAGTGTTACAGTAAATAACACTAATCAAGCATTCAGTTTTAACAAGCAACTTTAGAAGCAGACATCTTGCAGCACTAATATATCATACTAATACAAATACTGGCCTTAGTGTTGTTCCTTTAATTTCATAAACTCAAATGACACTAAAAGAAACACTTCAAGAGAGAAGGTATTTTGTACATAAAAGTCACTGTTACACAGAACGTAAAATCTAACGTTGTTGGTACTATTTAATTCCAAGTATCACAGTATTACTGCAGTATTTGACAACACAGAAAGGCAAGTGTTGAGCCATTTTCATTTTCCAATTCAAAAATCTGCAAGGCAAATGGGACTATTGCAACTCTAAATCAGCTCTAATGTTAGTAAGGAAACACATCACACTAACTGCATTAGGCAAGTTTTACATATTTAAAAGACTACGCTGGTATTCCAGTAGAAACAACAAAGCAATTTATATTCCTAATAAGAAACTCCAAAGTTTAAATCCAGATATTGGTCAATGCTGTCAACAAACTAAAAAGCAGTAAAAGGGCTCAGCCCTTAAGGAATCGGGTTTTGGAATGACAGCTCTGTGTCACAAAAACCCCAACATCATATTTATATGCGCCTTTGGATTGCATTACATGAAAAACATATAATCCTTCCATTTGCAGTACTTCTATTTCACAAGTCTCCCAAACATTTCATCCACATAGGAGTTTCCAGAAGGATTACGACATGAGAAATGCATAGAAGGCCTTATGACCCCATTAAAACCAAATTTAGAATAAAGTGACAGGGATTGTGGTACTTCAAGCTTCTTCCTAACGTCCTTAACCTAGAACAAGGGAAATGGCATCCTTTGTTTCATTTTACCTAAAACATAGGCTTTAATTGTTCCGCTGGTTATTTCATAGATCAAAACTTCTACAATGGACAAATCTATGGCTATTTTAAACATGCAGCATTCAGATCTACCTCTTTTTAAAGTAGTAAGTATCCTTTGAGACATAACAATTTATTTCTGGTTTGGGTTCCATGTCAGCAATTGATTTAGAATAACTAGATACAACTACAGAGAGTTTTAAGGAGCTAGATGCCTTAAAGGCAGATCTCTGTTATCCTGCACATATCCAGTAAGACTGCTGTAACCTGACTATGGCTTCCCCAAGAGTATGTTAGAATGTAACTTCAATTTGCCCTTCAAATAGTTCAACATCTATTGATCCGAAATCGTTGAATTAAAGTATTTTTTGGAAAAGCATGAATGCAACTTCCCCCTTCATAAAAACCCCTCTTTATCCTGTCTGCTCTTCAAAACCAGATTTTGCAATAACCCTTTAAAATACTCTCATTATTTCATGATCACACTTAAAAAATTTCATTTAATTGTGTTTTCTGCTGTACCACTTGTCAGCTGTCTGCTTCAATACCATCTGTTCCTGGCAGAAATCAACCCTAAATACACAATCATAAATCTTCAAAGAGTTTCAATTCCAACATACCCTGTAATAGCTTTAATAAACATTCTTTGCACATGAAACTATTTTCAATATAACACTTAGTATATTTTTCAGTAGAGTTAGAGAGATAGAACTATTCAACCAACATGACTTGTAACTCCTGGGTTCACAGATAATGTATAAGAACATGATTAAAAAATATTTCCAATTCTTTGATACTGTCTGTTGTGGTTTAAGCCCAGCTGGCAACAAAGCACCACAAACCCGCTCGCTCACCCCCCCTCCCCCCTCCGCCAGTGGGATGAGGAGGAGAAAATATAAAGAAACACTTGTTGGTCCAGACAAGAACAGGGAAGGATCACTCACCAATTATGGTTGCAGGCAAAAAACAGATTCAACTTGGGGGAAAAAAAAAATAATATCAATTTTATTTATGATCAATCAAATAAAACCAAGGATAATGAAAAGTAAACTCAAATCTTAAAAGACCTTCCCCCCACCCCTCCCTCCTTCCCAGCTCAACTCCACTCCCGATTTTCTCTACCTCTTCCTCACCAGCAGTGCAGGAGGAGAGGGAATGGGGATTACGGTCAGTTCATCATACGTTATTTTCTGCCACTTCAACATCCTCAGAGGCAGGACTCATCACACTCTTCCCCTGCTCCAGCATGGGGTCTCTCCCATGGGAGAGAGTCCTCCACGAACTCCTCCCACGTGGGTCCTTTCCACAGGCTGCAGTCCTTCACGAACTGACCTAGTGTGGGTCCTTTCCACGGGCTGCAGTTCTTCGTGAACTTCCCTGGTGCGGGTCCTTTCCACGGGCCAGTCTTCAGGCCCTGACTGCTCCAGCGTGGGCCTTCCCACGGAGTCACGGCCATCTTGGGGGGCACCCCCTGCTCCAGTGTGGGGTCCTCCCCGGGCTGCAGGTGGACCTCTGCTCCCCCGTTCCCCTCCACGGGCTGGGGGGGACAGCCTGCCGCCTCACCACGGGCTGCAGGGGCATCCCCTCCTCCCCCTCCTTCCTCACTGACCTCGGTATTTGCACAGGGGTTCCTCCCTCATCCCACCCCCCTTTCCGCTGCAGGTTGCCCTCCTTAAACCTGTTCTCCCAGAGGCGCTACCACCGTCGCTGATGGGCTCAGCCTGGGCCGGAGGTGGGTCTGACTTGGAGCCGGGGAAGCTTCCAGAAGCTTCTCACAGGAGCCGCCCCTGCAACCCTCTCCTGCTACTAAAACCCCGCCACACAATCCCAAAACAGTGTCCAGTACCAGAGAGGTCTCTCCCAGTGTGAAGTCCCAGTGTTACACTTGAGGGTCACTAGTATGCTGAATTTTATTTGCATGTTTTGCTACAGTTTTTAGAATTATCATTTCATAAGGTACAGTAACTGTTTAAATAAATTTTTTGTTCCTCCATACAATAAAGAACACATTTAAATATTTGGCTTTTATGTTCCAACTTTAAACTTCATAAAGGTTTGGTTAGGTACATAAATCTATAATTCAGGCCACTAACTCTTTGGAAGTATGTCCAACCACAAAGTGGTATCTTAAAAACACAGAACTTAACTAGAGCTTGAAAATTAGTTGTATTACTGTTAATCTTTTTCCTCCACTTAAGTATTAGGCTTTCAAAACTTGCAAATCTGTGACAATTAATTTTGTATTCCTACCTTGAGTGTAATTAATCTGCTATTTCTTTAGATTTTTTGCCCAATAGTTTTTAACTCAATTCTCAGAACTTCACATTGTCAAAAACCTAATAAATTTCTAACTAATTTTGGCTAACATAATTTTTAGAAGCAGACCTCTATTTTCTCACCACATTTCAAATTTAAGATGCAGCTCCAATACAGTGAGCAAGCCTAACAAGCTACAATAATGGTCTTCAGCATGCTTAAAAACAGGAGGAAAGCATGCCATTAACCACAAAAATAATACATATTAAATATCTAACCACAAAGTAGCCTTTGAAGCCAGATGATGGATTCATCGTAGTTGAAATGACTAGATCTGTCATACTGACTCCATTTGAATTTCTTGAACTAATGCTCATGCTACTATTTGCATAAACACTTGTACTGCATTTGAAAAACTTTTTGAAAGCCCAGTATTCAACTTTCACTAATAAGACTTTATTACTACACATTACATTTCAGGACATAACGTCTTTGTGCCATCTATTAGGACAGAGCAAATCTAGACTTCCAAGCAATCACAAAAAACTGAGAAGGAATCTTTGCCCTCTTGCTCATTACAACAGCAGTAACCGATGACTCTAGAGACCTTGTCTTGTAGGAGAAAAGAAGTGTCTTCAGTAACGAGGGTCACTTCAGCCATAATCTGCCAAACCCCAGTGTTGTTTCTAGTTAAGATCTTCAGTACCAATTTAATAGTGCATGCTCTTTGACTTGATTCTAGATAATAGTAATAAAACTTGTCACACTGTGGATTAAACCACTAAATCATTTACTTGTGAGTGCCACCACAGCTTGTGGAGACCTTAAAAAAATTAGATAGCAGTAGAAAATAAAAGGTAAGTCAGAAGAGATCTACAAAGCAACTGGAAAAAGGTCACAAGAGCACCATTTTAAGAAAGACCAAGAGTTTATAAAACATATAAGTGTCACTCTAAGCATTCATGTTCCTCAAGAGCACAGGCTCACAATTTTCTGAATTGTCACAAGAAAAAAAATTTTTTAAAAAAATCCCATAACAAGGTAATTTTTAGTAGATCTACATTGACACACGAAGCAACCAGCAAGCACAGCACTTTTAGGATATTAGAAGAAAAGACTATTAGCTACATAATTGCAAATGAGACACTAATTCTCCCATCCAAAATTTGATTTTCCAAATCAAAGTCAAACATTCAGCAACTTCAAATGGACAAATGATAGAGCTGTTCAGGTTTTGCATATGGGTGTATTTTGGAAACAGGACATAAGTTTACCTTGGGTCTAGGTGAATAAGCAAAAGAGGGAGGAATCCATGCTGAGTGGCACTCAAAACTACAGAAATGGATGATCTGATCTATTCTGATTTCGTCACTAACGGCAGCGATAAAAGGCTAAGAAATTTGGCTATAAAAACTTCCAAGTTATATCCAACCTTTCCACCATGAGAAATGAATGAACAAGAGCAAGAGATTGAACATTGGTCAGGAAACCTACCCTGGGACAATAAGGTATCTGCCATGGTGAGAGTTTTAGGGGGGAAAAAAAATAAAAATTAGTATCACAGACACATCCTAAACTGGAGTTTTAGAGTCTGTAACAACGGTGAACAACTGTAATGCACTTCATAACAGAACAGTTGTCCCTTCTTTTTCTGGCTATTGGAACATCCCAGGCAATGTTTCTTCCCGAACACGAAACCTGGAGTCTATCTGAAGTCTTACAGAAAAACAGCAAGTCAAACATTTGAGTTTTATGTTCACCTAGAGGAGAGCAGAATGACACTGCCTGTCACGTATCATTCCACTTTACAAGGCCACAAAGATAAATGAAAATCCTCACCAAGAAGGAGGCAGGGAAGAATTCACATTGCATGGCTTTGCTGTCTGGACATATTTTGCAATCCCAAAAGCATCCTTGTTTAACCTGATGCCTCCAGGTATTTTTTAAATGGAACTTCTGCAATTGAATTTGAAGTTCAAGTTCACAGAACAGCACTAAAATCCATGGAAAATAATTTACTTCCCATTCAGCTAATATTATTTAATTCTATTAATGTAACAAAACTAAAACTGATAAAAAACTCTATCCTCACTGAACCATTATACACAATTCATACTCAAAATCTTATAAATAAAAAGCACATTGAAAGTTTGGTTCCTTTCTGAAACAACTGAACAGTAAGAGCAATCTCGTGGGCATCATTAAAATGAAGTCTGCACAGAAAAAGCACCAAGCATTCATATATATTATAATGACATACTGATTTGGAATATTTGCTTATATTCAACCACCTCTTACTAAAAATTCCTTTTTAAAAACAAGATAGCTCACCTGCAAATACCTTTAATAAAAATTGTACAAATAGTATCTAGAGTTCAAATTACATAAGCAAACATCAGATGCCAAAGTGCTCTTGTCCAAAAGGCGATGTGGTCTTTAGTATTTGCACTCAGTAGAACAACTTGACAGGAAGGGGATGGGAGAAAATAAATCTGCTGTTTTAACTTTTATTGAATCCCAAACTTTAAGGTCCATACCAACTCAGGGAAGTGTAATTTTGAATGCAAGTTGGTACTGCACTACAAGAAAGACTGGCAAAAAAAAGGAACCCGAAGTTCAGAACAATTCATATTGCTAAATAACACTATTCTGGACATCTTTTCATAAAATTAACTCTTCAAATTCTAACTGTCTTACATCACAAGCATTAGGCACAAAACACCATTCAGGTGTAACTGATTGAAGCCCAGTCCATTTAAAACAGTGGCACCAAAAGAAAGACACACACAAATAGAAAGAAATGAGTCACATTTAGCGCAAGGAACAGCTATTGAGCTTCAGCTCCATCTATGATGACAATTGCTGGACCCCACAGTCTGCTAAACTCTCAGAGAACAAGGGTAAAAATTTCTCATTTGAAGACGTACACTCAAAAAACCCCCAAGTTATTTTGATGTGGTTAAGAAGTTTAAACAGTGAGATTTGGTTCATGAGCATGCCTTGTTTTCAAGAAGGCCTTTTTGAAGTACTAAATCTTGAAAAATATGCTGTTTTACTAAGAAAACAGACAAAATTTTGTACAATACAGTGTTTCTTTTTTCATTTGGTTTCTGGAAGACCATTATTTTTGTCTGCCAATAACAACAGAGAATGAAGTTAAATTTCCTACTTTTGTAATAAGTTCTGTTACTCCTAAAGGTCAAAAATTGTCAATAACACAACATATATGAGCACAAGAGGGCTTGAGGTACTCTAGTAGACATTGCATCCTTATTTCTCACAACTAAAGAGGTACACAGCAAGAAGACTTTTTGACTTGTAGTCAAGTATTTCAGGAGACATATTCTGAAACAACCAAACATCGGTGTATTTTTCCACTTCCAAGTAATTCACCTCAAAAACATCTCTCTTCAATTTTTGTTTTTTTTGAAAGTACTAAGGGTGCTTTTTGGAAATACACATCTTCTCATACCCTTTAACCTTTACGTTCCTTGCAGGTTTTGTAATGTTGCTGTCACTGTTGTAATTCTCACTGGTCAGGTTTTCAAACTCATGTACAGAACAAGTACAGCTTGTAAGAAAAGCTGAACCTAGGCCTCTATTCTATAAAAATGTCTACATAGCTTCTTTTGCCCAAATTAAAAAGGCTAGGATTCCTTGTGAGTGAACTCAAGCATCCATTTGGGTATCAGATAAGGACCTGAATAACTAAGCAGGTTTTGTGAGCTGCTCCTTTTCACTGGAAGTTCCAACATCAAGAATTTCGTCCCATTTACCACCAATAAAGGCTACTGAATTCTTGCCCAATACCTGGGAATGAATAAAGAGCTATTCTCTACCCTTTGATAAGAGCAACTTGATCTCACAATACAGATGAGGCATTTTGGACGTATTTTCCTTCCACTCAACTCAGGAATTAAAACAGAGCAACTTTTAGGGCCAAGACTATTTGTTAATATACTAGATCATTATTATTTGTTAATATACTAGATCATTAGCGGGCAGAGGACAGGCATCAAAAACCCCCATCATTAAAATTAAAAAATACCCACCCACAAACCTCTATAGCATTCAAAACAATGTTATATTTAAAAAAAACAGATACAATAATACCTAATTAAAATACTTTCCCTTGGCTTTACCCCTTCCAAATGCCAAGTATATGATTTATAAACATCTACCTGGTATGTATGGCATTAAAAAAACCCAGCTTTTAATTGGAATGCAGTTGCTGATAAGAAAAATGATAAATAACTCTGAAACTACTTTTGAAAAAAATAAAGCAGTATGTGAAAACAATGGACTTTCCATAACGAGAGTACAGTAATGTGGAGCACATTACGTAACTCAGCCTGTGCTCATAGAGCAGGCTGAACGAGGGACAGTGACTGCCTCGTCTTACTCTGTTATCTATCTGTAATATTTGAGGACACAAGTAAGAAAATATGCCAAGAGAGAAAACAGTACAATACAGGCTCTGTTTATGCTCCAGTGAAAGATCACACCACACTAGGTAAGGTATGCACATCTCCATCCCAGTTTAAATCCAACACATTACATTCGGGCCAATGACACTTTTGTTCAGAAAAGCTGGGGTTTCTGCCTTTTTGATTGCAAAGGCTACTGCTAGAATGACAACTCTATACATGTCTGATGTAAATCAGGTATTCGTCTCACCAACTGCATTGTCTTGGTGACAGGAAAAGATGTGATTTTCAGGTTGTGTGTTTAATGTTAGCACCTCTTCTTGGAGCAAGCTAAAACATTTTGCTTGTGTGTTAAGATAAATAGCTTCATAAAGTAAGGTCATATAGCTCCAATATGCAAAGTCCTTCTGCACTATTCTGAATATCTGACTCAAAGTAGCATACAACACAATCTATGCTAATACAGAGACAAATTGTTAGGTGAGAAAAATCCTGCAGAATATATCTATTCTGAAGAATGAAAATGAGAGTCAAAAGCCCCCTCCACCCAACAATAAGTGTCTGCAACAAAAAAATGAAAAGTCCCCACATTGATCACAAAAGAAACCTAACAGAAAGCCTCTGCTAGCAAGGATCAAAACTCCTCCAGAAGTGCTGGCATCCATAGGATCAAAGTATGTTATCTGCACTACTCCTTAGGCTAAGTGGATAGGGGATAAGCTTAGAAGATAACTGTCATTATAGGAAGAGCTAGCAGCAACTAAAGCAAGATGTTTGTGTTCCTTTGAGACAGTAAGTCAGCATCACGTAATTTATTTGTAAGTTACCATAACTACATATATACATATGTATATAAATAGGATTTCATGCAAATAAAAACTGAAATGAAATTAATGAACAGGAAGGATGATAATAAAGTAGGACTTTAACAAAGACTGAAAAGAGAACAGAATTCCACTGGTTCTGGAGATGGAAGGGTACAGGCTCGTATCATGGACCTGAGAAAATTCCCCTCAAACTTCGTACTCCAGACAGACACTGTATCTGAACTTTTCGGGCATCCTCTTCAGGAAAGACTCAGAGATCCCTCATTGCAATGAACTTCCAGTTCATTTGTCCTCAGACCTGACACCAGTAAGAGCCTTTCTGGGGCCTACAGCCACCTACCAACAGTCAACGAGAGCCCTCTTCTTTGGGCATTTATGGGATAGCCCTCCATACAACATGTAGCAAGCAAATGAGAAACACTTTCTTTTCCCAGTTTTTGATACACAGTCATCCTTCATCAGAGTAGATTTAAGGAGCTTAAAAGCTGTATCTACCATGCATAGAGCCTGTGTACAAGGGCCAAACTGAATGAAGGAAATTATGTTTACCGATAGTGCATAGATATTCCACAGCAGATATGTAAGACAGCTTTAACCACTTGCAAAGTGGAGAAAATTGTCTTGTTCAAAGGTATGTTGCATATGCATAAAGAGTTTTCACCCAGAAAGTTACTGCAAATAATCAGTAATTTCAAATCCTATCTTGCTATTACCAGCAATTCATTCTTTAAGGACTGTGTCAATGTTGGAAGTTAATGCACATTAAGTCTACTGAGTTTTTTTCTTCTTTCTGTTCTTTCACTGGGGATGTTCTGTTCTCAAATACCAATCCTTTGCGTGACAGGCACAGCAACTGCCAGAAGTAACCCCAGTAAGCTCTAACTATTCAAGACTTTGCCTCTAGCTTGTTTTGTAAAAGCAGCAGGAAATGCAGAACTCCAATTATCCTTTGAAGGTTACAATCTTAAGTAATAATCACTAAAAGTAATAAGCCAAATCAGACATGATCTACAAAATCATTATCACTAAGAATCACACTGAAGACTCAAACACAAAATTCTTGCAACACATTTAAATTTGATCTAATTATTCATGGTTCTCTACATCAATGCCAATTTTTCAATGTTAAAGAAATAACAATGACCGAAACAAAACCTGTCCGTCAAATCCCCAATTACTGTAAAACAAATTCAGTGTACAGCCAATACAGTAAAGACGCTGCGACACAGACATCCAAGCTTGTTTGCCCAGTTTAGCAAACAAGATAACCATATTAGTATAGTACTAGGCGAGCTTACTAGACCTGATGAGAAAGAGGATATATTAGTCTCAGTAGCACATCACACTAATATTAATTCATACTAAGTCTCTAAAGAATATTTCTCACTACCTGTATAAGGCAGCACCATGCCATGTAAACAAATTGTTCTTTTCAGAGAGTCCTACCCTTTGCAATGGTAACTTTTTGAGAGCTACAGTCCACAGAATCCACTGTACAGAGCAGCAATTTGCTGATGTTGGTCAGATTATCCCATAACTCTGTTGACAGTTTGTTTGTATCACTCCAGTAAGAGTGATAACTCAATACATCTGAAACTCTCACTTGCACAGGCTAAATACAGTGTTATCAACATGAAGCAAGGAACTATTCCTCTTTGGACTGGCAAGGTTCTCTCATTAAGAGTTTCAATTCTGAAGAAAAATGCTTAATTATACAGATTTGTATTTAAAACATTCTGAATCTGTTTCTACACCAGAAAAGGAACTCAACACAATTTGGACACACTTCATATTGAGGCTGGAAAACATGATTCACTCTAAACCACTTATAAGGAAGTAAGATATCTGGTTATTCATTACAGAGGACATGCTTGAGAAACTTTCCACACTAATGAACAGGAAATCCACAACTTTAAAGTTAAATAACAGTAAATAACTGCTATATTATGAATTTAAATCTTCTTTGAGTAGCTGGTGGATGCTCTTTACACTATACAACTTGCAGCAAGTTTCCACAACACTCGGAAGACTTAGGTCTCCAAAGTTCTCAGTTTCTGGAATCAGTCAGGCTTCAGATCCATGGATCAAACAGCCTCAATATCAGATCCTTTAGAAGTGGAAGCTTTCCTATAGGAAAAACTTCCCTACATTCCCTGCAGCAAAATTTCTTCTTATCCCTTCAAACACATAACATGAATATTCACATTTTTAAGAACTGACTTAATTCTTTAGCAAAATAACCCCTGGACGTTCCCGTATGTTAGTGCTGAACTCTATCTACTCCCTTAAAAACACCTCATTAAAACTTGAGCATGTTTAGTGGCAAGATGTTTCACAAGCTAACTTTGTGTCTTGTTAATAAAACACCACACACCTTTGGCTGTTCTATTCACATAATGCCCTTCTAAAAAACATCTCCTAGACCTTCTTGCGTGCAAGATACTTCAGCACCACATTAAAACTGATGCATGGCTGCAAGTTCTGAGCAGGCACAACCTGCTCCTGTCTGCACAGGACCACAAACATGCTCCCCAAAACTAGGATTCCTCACAGAATTTTCCTGCTATTCTTCAGATGTAAAGAAATTTCAGTGAAGCTAACACTTCATAAAGCAGGAGAGTCTCATGACTCATCATTTCATGAGGCTAGTCACACGGGAAATGGGGGGTTCCTGTTTGTGGTGGAAACATTAAAAGAAGTTTAATAGACACTATCCAGAAGCAGAAAGCAATACAGTACATTGAAATGCACATTGGACAAAGGTCCAAGCAAAAGTTTAAGGAAAAAGAAACATCTTGCTCTCATTCTACAGCTGTATTTTATTAGAAGTCTGTGGGCAAACAGGATACAGATGAGTGCTGTCAGTCTTTGAGATTACATACTGTTTTCTTCTCTTCCATACGTACGAAAAATAATTACATATACCTCATGCAAAATGAAAAGATACCAAATTAAATAAACCCAATAACTATTTTAAATGCCTCTAATTACAAAAGCCCTCTCAATTCTTCTTAGAGATCTGAGTAAGACATAGGTATCATTATTGTTATTTTGATGGGTAACAAAAATCCCTCAATGAACAATTAGCAGGGGAAGCATCTGAAGGCACACTCACCTTGTTTTGTGATTTATGCCCATTCTGACTTCACCTGCTCTCTACCCCCCATTTGCCCAACACAAGATTTCTCAGACTCTCTGCTCCAGCTCCTGAAGCTGGGTTCCAGGCAGAGGCTGCCAGGCAGGAGCTGCTGCACTGAGTCAAGCCCTGTGCTTCTCAGCGTTGGTTTTTTTTACTCATTATTAATTTTTTTTTCTCATTATTAATATTTGTTTATACAGGAACATTTTATTTCCTCTTCAATCTCCTACAGTTATTTCAAAGGACTGTTCTCACTGTCGATTCATTATATGCTTACTGTCATTAGCATTAGATAAGCTACCATATTTTTTTAAATACTTCATATAGACACTCACATTTAGATATAAAATTGTGTATATATACAGGCACACACATGTACATATGTGTCTTTTCAATATACAGTTCTTTGCAGGAAAACTCACAGCAAGTCACTGTGCTTAACAATCCAAAGGATGAAACTGAATTAAAATAACGAGTATCAAACTCATCCTATGTTCTCATCACATTGAAAAGTCTTTCAAACCCACAAATACCTGTAATTTTATCCTCCAAATCTGCTACACTCTGAACTGGAAATAAAAACAGATTACAAATAATGTTTAACCAAGAAGAAACCTTTCTGGTGGAAAACAAACAACAAAAACAAAACTCCAAAGTTGAACAGAATTTTATATAAATAATTTGGAAAATTAATAAGCAGTTTTAAAACAATTTTTCCTCTGGATTGGATTGATAAAACCTGAAGCTATAAGTCTTAAGAATCACACTAGCTATAACTAGCACATTATAAAAGACGGGAAACTAAAAATTTGTCCTCATTCCAAATCTCCCCGAGAAAAAAAACAGTGTTCTCAATAGTGGAAAACATGCAAATATTTTCATGTACTTTATTAATACATCAAAAGGCACCATTTTTCACTAAATATTTCTTTGCTATGATTAGAGACTCGAGACATTACAACATTTTTGGAGAGAAAGTCTTAAATTTAAGATTGTTTTTAGTAGGTCTAAATTATGCACTACAGCCCAGATAGTTCAAGTTACAATAATTAGTGTCTCTTCATCAAATGCTTGTCTGCAATTGGAAATTAGCAAAAGACCCAATTACAAAAAAAAAAAAAAAAAAAAAAAAAAAAAAAAAAAAAAAAAATCGACTGGTACTTTTTAAAAAAAGAAAAATGTACGCCAGATTGAAACTCTCTGGCAATGACCACAACTAAGAAAGCAGAAGTTCATACCCTGACCTATTAAGATAGGAACTAAAATAAATTGCGCTCTTCAGAATATTTTACTATTTTCTGGCTGCCTTTTTAATTCCTCCCTCACATTCAGATCAGCAAACCAGAAGTTAGGAGTGCTGCCTGCACAGTCTGTCCTGCCAGGGAGTACAATAAGATGCTGCTCCACAGTACCAAATACGTTACTGCAAGTTTTTGTTGCCAAGTCCAGTTGCCAACAAAAAAAGTCCCTCATGCAAATAGCCTACAGGATTTGCCTGGAGAAACCTGACAAAACAGTTAGCAACAGTGGGTCTGATGCATGCCTGGGACAGACTAGTTAGTAAACCCATAATCTCTCACCTCTTCAGTAACACAGCTTGAAGAGCTAGAAACTGTACACAATTCCTGCTTAGCCTTTGCTACATTATCCTAGCTTTTAACTACTATTTATCCTCACCAGTTTACATACAAAAGCCACAGGGTAGCTTTGCTCTGATTGCCAGAAGCTTTATCTAGTAACAAGAGGTGTTATAGATTAATTGGCCTGGAAAATTATTTCCCTGAAAGCATACTCGGGGTGGAGCAAATCATAAACCATTATGAGACATCATAACACTTTTCTAATCAATAGTCATAGTGTTCCTGAAGGGGACAGGAGTACGATTTGGACACGCCTGCCTTCCCATTGCTTTTATCTAGCCCATGCAAATCTCTGTGCAAAACTGTCAAAGTTTTCCCCGCTGTTTGCAAAACTATTTCCACTCCCTGTTAAAAACAGCCCCCCTGAATTCCCTGCAAGAGCACCGAAACATGGTATTGCAGATGAACCACCACTATCTGAAAAGCATCACATATTAACCTGCTCTGAGCAACTTCTTCCAGTTGTCCCAACCAGCAAAGTCTTACACTAATGTGAGTCTTAAGTTACAAAAGGCACCGGTAACAAAACACGTAACTCAATTTATGCATAGCAATTAACGTAGAAGGAGGTTTTTAGAGGTATAGGTATATCAGACTAAAGTGAATTTACAGTTGTAGTTGTATGCACACACACTTTATCAAAAACAAACAAAAAAAATCCACATTAGTCATTGGTAACATAAATGGCTACAGAAAGATAATGAACATAACGGTAAAAAAATTCCCAAAGATTTTTTTTTCCATCATTACACATTATGGCTTTTTTATTTGTTTTTAAGCAAGGCCGTATTTACGTATGTAAGTTTCTTTACATTGAGAGATACTTCAACATAATTGCTGAATTAGACAGCAATTACAGTTTTCAACATAATGACATATATAAAAACTCTTCTAATGTATGAAACAGGTACAGAATTTATTTGTATTATCAGAACGTTGAACTCTACAAAATTTAGTAGATTGTTCCATATTTCAGCCAAGTAGTTCAGGCTTTCCTGTTCTACACTGTACTCTCAAGTCTGCAGGAAAAAAAACCCCAACAAACCAGTTACCCCACAGTTCAACCCACAAGGTTAAGATGAAAGCCAGCAGACCATACATTCATTATCTATTTTTTCTATTTAACCTCTTTTAGGACTTTGCTGACCAATACGAGCATCACAAAGAATCCTTCTTGGTTTTTAAACTGTATTTCAGTTTTCATTATTAATTCCTAAATTATTAAGATATTTGAGACCCTCGATAATCTAATTCTCCTGGTACCCAGACCCAATGCTGTATGAGAAGTCCTAGACTTGACACTAGACTAACAAACCAGTTTTCTTCCTCGTTCAGTCTATCCAATGACCTGCAGAGTAAAATGAATTAAAAAATTTAACAGGTAATCAAGTAAGAAGTCATCTTACCCTAGAATGACATCCAGCAACATTCTCCTACAATGCAAATAACACAAACAAGAAGTTATGCAAACCCACACTTGGCAGGCCTGGGAAGGGAGCCTACATCTCTACTGCAACAGTCATCCACACAGCAACCCTATTGCTCAAAATAACCAAGTCACATACATAGTCTTAGTCCTCCTATTTGTACCTGGCACTTTGGCGCTACCGGATCATATACCTTGCCAGTGCCAGGAACAAAGCTTGGGATTTATGGGCAACACTTCATTGCTATCCAATACAGGTGGGGGGATAGGGAGGGCAGACAACATTGGTTCTGTGGGTTTATTTTCTTTTTTTTTTTTCTTTCTTCCCAAAATAGTAACATAGGTGAGCTTTTTTTTTTTTTTTTTTGGTTACTTACTATAGGAAAAAAGCCACTAAATTAAGAGCTGTGCTGGATGGCCAATAGTCCAGATAGAAATCTTACAGATAACCCTGATTGCTACAGTCATTGGTACAGTATGTGGAATTTCATTTGCCCATGTCACATTTTATGTTGGAAAAAACCCCACCAACTCACACATAAAGCAGCTTTAAAATATGTTTCATAGTTTAAATCTATTTTAATCTCACAAAGCACAATGAGCAGTAAGATACAGGTGTTTCATGTTGAAGTCACTTATCACATGTCAATATGTGCAGTGAGCACTTTGAACATCGGGAGAGATCTGTGCAATTTTGGGATTCCTCCAAAAATAGTGCTTGTTTGGCTTCAGCATGAGAAGAGCAAGGGGCACACTGACACCAGTTCAAGACAGGATCAGATGTTTATCCCCTCTGCTAAGATCAAGTGCAATAAGGTTACAAAAACTGCATATCGGATTACCTGAAGTATCACTTCTCATGGCAAGAAATATTATCCTAATAGGTCTAGGAGGAGGAAAAATTGTTCTGACTTTGAATGGTCATTTCCATAGCCAGATCTGCAACCTTTAAATCATTTTTGACAGTGATCTGGTATTCCTGCTACAGAATTGTATTCTTAACAAATAGCTGAGATGAAATACTCCATTTTCATGATCTTTTAAACCAAACGTACATAACAGTTTTGGTTACAAACAGAAATGGCACAGTTTGCAACAGTAATGGGCCTCCAAATCTTAAACAAATCCTGATTTATAAAAGGCAATGCTGAAATCATTTAGTTAGCTAAAACTAACTGCTGAAAAGTACATAAAATTCAAACCAGCCATACTGTCATCAGCAAGAGCAGGAAATGCTGAGGATCCCAATTAACTAATAAAGAGATATTAAATGTCAGTTATCACACAAGATTCTCCTTACTGCCAAGTCTCAAAAGCTCAGGATGGAACTAAGAAATAATAACTATTTTTTTAAAAACATATATATACATATACACACACAGAGCACAGCAAGAGCCATGTGTGTAACAGAAACCACATCGGGCTTGACATATGTGACCTGTGTGATTTAAGCCTGATTCATGAAACAAACAGCTACAGTTTCTCAAGCTTTCTTGGCGAAGGGGAGGGAGAAGCAACCCCTTCCTCCCTGGTTTTTTCCATTAATTGGAGCCTCAAGAGAGTTCACCTTCCAAACAATACATTTGATCAAAGTTCCTATAAATCATTTTAGTCTATAAAATAGCTGCACACTTCCAATTTGCAGAGAAGATAGTCTTTTTGAACAAGAGCTTAAGCAGCTAGGGACACACTTGATTTGTTCTTTCTTCACAAAAGATTACAACTGCAGAGTGGAATACAATACATACTTTCTAAATGTAGACTGAGCCTGTGACTCAAGAAGGCTGGTGTGGTATGAACAATCTTCTTCCTGAAAAAGCCTGTTTGCTATCAGTACATCATTTTACAGTCACACACAGCAATTCATGGAAGGCCACCCATCTCAGAATCTTTCTAAATATAACACTATGGTAGAAGACATCATCTGTTTTAGGAGTAATGCTCTAATACAGCCTAACCTGGGTGCAATCTTTAGCTATTACCATAATACCAAACAGTTATCGCAGCCTAGCTTTGGAAGGCTAAATAAAAAGACTCAACTCACTTAGCTTTGAAAGAGTTTTAAGCCAACTGCAATTAATGTTAAAGATAACATACCCTGAAAGTAAAAAGGTAAATGAAGCTGGATGGTAACAGAAGGAAAAAAACAAAAACTACACCCGCATTTCATCAAAACACTAACAACTTTCCTAGATTAATGTCACTGTCACAACAAAGACCTACAACAGCACTATCTTCAGTTCACTTCCGGGCAAAATTAATTTGCAGAACCCTGCTAGGTCTTCAGTTACAGAGTCCAACCCATGCTCAGGGGAAGGGAAGAAGGAAGGAATATGAACTATTAGAATACAAACTGCAAAATAATTAGTTGCTCTTGAGAGAGGGAAAAGACTCTGCAGAGGCATTGGAGGGAATGACTCTGGAATTCAAACAACTGTACTGAAGCACTTGGATAGCAAAGTGGAAAAAAATCCAACATATACACTGGTCTAATACAATCCACAACAATCAAAACAGTTTATCACGATCCTTCTCTTTATTAGGAAATACACATAACCACTTCATTTTCTGCTCTTTTCTCCTCATTCAGTCCATACCAATTCATAACACATAACTAAGGTGACGACTTTGGATCTAGACTATGTAAGGATATCTTATCTCCAGCCAAGTACATACAGCAAACAAAAACCCAAGGAAAAGAACAAAACACAAACACAAAGAAAAATCCACTAGGCAGTTTACTTCATTTCTATCAAACAATGGGAGAATTTATATGCTCATTTACTCCCAACAGTGTTTTAAGAGATATATGTGAATGTAATATTAAATACTGTAGTAGGACTAGGACTGCCATGACAGGAAGGAGTAGTCATGCATGATAAACATCTGCCCAGGATGAAGAAGGTGGCTGTGAAAAAATAGCATATTTGTTCTGGATGGATTCCAAATACACCTTGGGTGTTACTAGCCTAAGATACACACGTGTTTGGTTAAAGTGAGATATATCCACAGAAAGGAATATAAAAATTAAGATGTAAAAAATAAAAAAACCCTCAGATTTTGAATACCGTACCTACAGTATCTCCACTGTAACTACCTGGCAGTCTAAAGTAACCCTCTTCAAAAGACATCAATTACAGCACAACTGCTGACTTCATATTTATGGGCAACTGTTTGACAAAACTTGAGATAGAACAAAAACCAAAACCAAACCACTACCACATATATACTGACATCTAGCATAGGATTTTGTAAGAGACAGTCAAAAAAGCTGAAAGATACTAACCTAATTTTGTTTACAGGCACTATAGCTATGAATGCTGACCTTACACATGGAGGAATATAAATGAAACAATAGAGCCTAATCAGCTTTTAAAAATAAAAATGGCAGCGAGACCAGAGTGTTCATATGAAGAGACTGGAAAGATACATAGCTCATACTCTTATAACTAAACAGAAGATTAAATCTTTTGATATTATATAATCCATCATACAATCTTACTTAAGAACGTGCAAAACTACTGAAAAAGAGGAAAAGTCCAACCTTATGAAATAAAACTTTAGATTTGACAGCATGTCTACTTATACAGGGTCCTACTCAAGCTCTTCAAGACAATGGGAGGGCTCCCTTATACTTTCAGCTAGCATTGATCAGATATAAATTCCGCAGAATGCTTTTAAATGTCAAAATACACATACCAAACTAAATACTTGCTTTTGGTTTACATGTCTGAAGAAGAAAGTGTAAACAATTACAATAGCCTTACACTGGCAACTATGTAGCATCTAGATGTTAGCCTTTGCTTTTTAGCATCACTGTTGCTTTGATGCATTTGGAGCAGAAACAGCTACATACACTCCCATAGCGTTAAGCCCTAAATGGTTTACATCAGTCTGCTTTAATAATCAAAGCAATTTCTAATCTATGTAAAGAATTTATGGTATATTATCTTGCATAGTGGCAAACATGCGTATTAGAATGTTAATAGAAAGTAAATACAGTAACTGCATGCTGTTCAAATCTTGAATTTCACCCAACGGAACAAATTCAATTTCATTTCAGTACAATTTTTAACACTGCACTATCTGGGTTTTCAGTACCACAAGTAGGGCATACACACGCAATTTCTCATTTTTACTTATTAATATAATCATTAGGCTTCCCTTTCTAAAATCCACTATTAAACCTACCTACTGAAACCCCAGACCATTTTCTTATAATTGCCTAATGTATACTATAGGCTGTATTTAATTTAAGAAGAATCAAAGTCTACATAGCATCACATTTAACCAGTCTAACTTTCTAAAAAGTCTTATGCAACTGCATAAACAAACTTTTAAGTTACCCAAGTGCTGCAGAACTAACATTTGAAAGGAATATAGATTTAGGTCTTTACTATCAACACAAATCTACAAAGCTACACTCCTCCTTCCCAGTATAAAGTGCATGTATAGGCTTTACTTTGCCTATTACATAAAACCAATAAAATTTACAGCTCATGAATTAACGAAGTTTTAAAGTGATTAGTATAGCAGAAAGCTGTATCAAAACAAAATTAAAATGTATTCAAAGCTAATGATGTTTGGTTTTACCTGAAAATTAACATCTTCTTTCTTAAATATCAGTGCTCGAACTTCATCAGGATCTCCATTAAATATAGCTTGAACCAATGGTGGCTGAAATGAAGAAAAAACACATCTGAGAATATAATCCCAGTTTAGCTTTTAGTGATACACATATGGTTTTTTGATACATAACACAAACACAAGATGATGACAAAATAAAACATCCCAGGCAGTGTAACAAAGAAACCAGCAACAGTATTTAGAATTGAAGAAATCCTAAGTTTTAAAAACCTCAAACACACGAACATACTCTAAGTTCATGGAATAAAAATAAAAATAGAAAAACCCAACTAAGGCCCAGAAGACTAGCTTGAAACAGCTGAAAAGAGAACTCCTCATAATAAAATTAGGGCTGTTGTTACATACTGCAAATTCCATATGATATAAGCAAACCCCTTTTACATTAGCAAGTGACTAAAGTTACTAGAAGTTTTTCACCTGTTTAGATAGAGTGGGAAAGCAAAGTGCATCAGATAAGTATGGTAACAAATACACACTCACACACATCTACTAAATATAGCAGGATTTCTTAGTAAGAAAAGCTGCTGAGGTATGCTAGCAAGATTTCAGTCAGTCACTTGACAAAATAAAATAATTTAAAGCAATAAAAGCACAGTCCCTAGTGTTGATCGTTTCCAGAACGGGGTAACATGAATCTAATAGTTACATCAAGATTATGACTTACGCTATTTTTCATTTTAGCTTAGAATTGCTCTTGCTTGATGTACACTATATACTCTATCAGTTCTCAAAATAAACACAGCATATTATTGCAATAAAATGATTACATCAGTTTCTAAAGTTGTACTGCATGGAGTGGAGTGGGGAAAAACCATTTACTTCAAATACAGTTTACCAAGCCCTCTAAAAATCCTCGGCTATTACACAAGAGTTGAGATCTGTTATTGCTGCACCATAAATAAAGTTACACGAAAAAGAATGGGCCCTTGCAAATATTAATTCTACAACTAAGTTTCAGCTTTTTCCCTCTTTAGTATAGGCAGTTTTTACCACCTTGTCTTGTTTCGACATCACACATATTCATATCAATCTTAGGAAAATTACTATTTGTATTTGCAACAGTACTATAAGCAGGAAATATGCCAACAAACAACATGCCTTACCAGCACATTTCCAGAGGGCGATGGACGTAAAGATACATTTTCCTGAGGTAATTTGGAAATAAATGTGGGAGAATCATCTTCCACCTCCTCCAAAACAACAATACAGACTCGACTCATTCGATCCGTTTGAGGAAGCAAAAGCAAACAAAAAAATGCCAGCAACGGTATTTTTGGAACCAGACCACAAATATCGCAATGGGGACCATAGAGGAAATACTTTCACCTGTTTCACATGCCCTCACAAACTTGTGAGTGCTACCGCTGGTATATTAGCATTTAAAAAAGGACATTCCAATCCCCCCTTACACTTCATTTTTCAGATTTAAACACCCTGAGATGTTCAAGACAATGCTGAAAAAAAAGTTGTTCTTTTTAAAATAAAATTTCCCTAGGCATCGAAACCACAATAATGAAACTGTGGAACAGCTGATAAAAATATCCCAAGATCCAATTCCATTCGAACAGCACTCACTGTCGCACACAGCTGTCCTTTCACAAGCAAATTTGTCTTTGTTAATGTCACAACTTCCACAGCGTCCTTCTACCCCCACAGTGAAATCATTGTTGCAGGAGACATGACACCGTCCTATTGAGGACAGAACAAGGAACAATTGCCCTGAGAGAGACGGCCACAGCTATACCCGCTCCTGCAAGGTCGGTTTTAAATCAACCGTCGCAGGCTTTCTGGTGACTGAAAATAAACACGTCTTCTGATCATCCTGTCATGCTACGGCTTCCTTTCTCAATGTCAAAAACAGTCCAGCCAGAAAAATGCATCTCGTTTCCAGCAGTTATTCAGGACCTGCTTAGAGGAAAGTAATTCCTTCCCATGCAAGAAAAATATCTGCAACGTACAGCACGGCTGCAGTACATTTACATGCGATGAGTCAGACCACAGGGACAATGAACTCCTTGAATAATATTGCCAGTTGAATCCAGCCTCCCCAAAACTACAGCAACGCAGACAGCGTTACTCTGTCACGGACACAAGCAATGCAGAGCGTTCATTTTTCCTTCGCCGGGCAGTAGCTGCAGCTTCTCCATCAGGGAACGCGTTAGGCAGAAATACTGTTGAGGAAGAATGCTTCAGCAAAACAAGCTAGCTACCACACACAAAAGCTCAAATTACTGCCTTAGACTTCTTCTGCAAAAGCAGTTCATCACTCAAGTGTTTCTTTGATCACCATGTGAATGCAGTTCCCATGATAGTCTTCATTCAGTTGAGGGGGAGAGGAAAAAAAGAAAAAAAAAAAAAAAATCAGACTCCGTACATCATCTCTGAGCCAACTTCTTTATCCAAACATCTGTCACTGTGCCAACCTGAATCTCCTCTTCCGCTAGAGCTTCTGCTTATCAGGTTTTCTTCCTTGACAAATTAAATTATACAATCAGCAGATAGCCTTGCAAACCTTAAAAAAAGCCTGGCTGTCCGAGCCGGTCATTAAAAGCCCGTAGGAGCAGAGCACAAACCACCGCCACAGCAGCATTCCCGCTGAGCAGCAGCCCGGCGAGCAGCAACTGCAGCCTGGCAGGATGAAATGCCTAGTAATGCTCACATGTCACACTTACCAGAGAACCCAGCCACTGCACCCAGTGCAACTTCCTCTGGCACCAAAAAAAAGCGCCTTTTTCTTTTTTGGGGGGGCAGTCTTTGCAGTTACGTCCATGCCAGTTCTGTGACTAATGCAGCTGAAAACGTAAAAATCCTATAACTGAAGAAAGAGCGACTGTTTAATATTTTCCACAAAAAGCCGCAAAGAAATCCGACGTACTGGCTCTGCTGACTAACAACAATTTAGGCAGTAAACAATTCCAGCATTTTAACTGCTTTCATATGGCACTGGTCAGAGCAGCAAAACAGTCCTCACTTAAGTCGCTGAAGACAAGAAACTCCCCACATAAATACTCTGAAAATTAAATGAAAGTAAAATCTCCCTTAAAGTAATCGGTTGACTATTAAAAAGCCAGATATTAATGACCAAACACATGTTTTTTGCGACTAGTATAGACAAACATACCCTTAGCTTAGAAAAAATTACATTGAGTATAATTTAAATATAATAATATTGTAATAGTATAAATAGAATATAAAGCCCTACAACTTGCTGAATAAATATTTCAGCCTGAATCTGCCTAAATGGTGCTGGCTTGTGGGTGTATTATGTAAATGGCTTCTGTCAAAGTTGCTGGATAAGCTTCAGTGTTACAGGAACAGAGGGAAGGTTTTTGTTCCTGGTGCACAGTATGAAGGCACTTTTACTGTCCTTCAGTGGCTGGTAAGATCAAAATTTGTCAACGGTGAACAAGTTTCTAGCTCTTCAATAAAGTGTTTGCACTCAGGTTTCACATATGAGTCCAGGCAGAGAGAAAGACAGGTTTAAGTGGTATATTAAATGGTTTGGATATTAATAGACATATTGAATTCCCACCTTCGGGGGCCACAAGCAGGAAAAGCTCACATTGCCACTCTTTTGAAATAATGTCTACAACAGCTTCACTGCAACGTAATAAATTGCTTAACACACACCTACTGACACTTCATGCAGGTGAAGGTTTTTGTAAATGCAAAAAAGTACCTTAGCCTAGGGCTCCCTGAGCTCAGGACTGCTGGCCTGGCAGAATATAGCACCAGCTTCTGATTCACCATGAAATTTCAGATTTCCCAAGTGTTCTCATTTACAGCATGTGACTAACAAACATCTTTATAAATATATTCTGTTCATTACATAGAGTCCAGATGTTTTGGAATTTCATACTTTTGGTCTTAATTATGAAAAAGCAATGGTTTGTACACTATGCTGCTTTGTTCTAGCATTTCAACCATTTATTAAAAAGAAACAAGACAGATTCACATGAATACATATGAGAACTCATGTTCTTGGCCACAGCAAAACCAGTTTAAATAAAAACATGGACATCCTCAAGGCTCATCTACTGCAACGCCCTACTGTCTGCTAAGGAACACAGCAACCACAACCTAGAAAATACTTTGCTGTTTGTGAAAAATGCCTTAAGGAAAAGACATTGTAGCTTACTTGCGTAACTAAACATAAATTAAAAAAAAAACAACAAAACAACCAACCAACCCCCCCCCAACTTTAAATTTACAAGCAAAGTACACTGACAAAATGCATACTTGGGTTTCATACTATACATACACACACACTTGTTAGATGATGGTTTTCTAGCTAAGCCTGTATGTTTAGTGCAAATGAACACTTTTTGAGAGTCAGTACCTTTATACAGTAAGCAAATGCTAGGGTTCCATATGCTTTCTTTGGAATTACCAACTGGACATGTTGCTAGATAGATATAATAACCAGTTTAGTTCAAATAATCTGAAAGTGGTCCATTTCTGACCTTTGCAATTAATGCTCCAAAGTGCACTCAAAAAAAATCAGCTAGAAATTCAATAGTTACCTTAAAAAAAGTATAGGACTTCACAATCAGTTAACTATGAAAATTCAGAAAAGTTAAGAATATTGGAATCAACTCTGGTAATTATTCTAGAAATCTTACATATAATTAAAATAAAATTAATATAAACTATTTCCAAAAGTTAACATACTACATCTTGCACAACATTACGTATTTTTGAATGGTGACATTACTGTGGTCAAAGAGTTAAAAGCCAGTACATCACAGTTTGTATTAGAAACAGAACCAACACAACACAGTCAATATTATATTGATCTTGATAGCAATCTAAACCATCTAAGTAAGCAGAGGAAAAAACCCACCCTATTCACCCTAGGAATATGTGTGCGTGCAATTACTTCCATAACCAAAGGACAACCCAGTTCTAGAAACAGTTAACTTCTGCTTACAATGAAGTAGCACTTGAAGGTTACTTAAAAGAACAATCTCCTCATGCCCCATCCCCTTCAACTGAAAGTACTGCCTTCACCTCCATGCAAACACCATCTCTCATCATCTCTTCTTTCAACTTCAAAAAATCATACAAGCTATCCTCTGGTGTGCAAACTACAAGTTTCTAATGCTACCTAATAGCTATTCTGAAAGCCAAAAGCTGGAAGTTCACAATTCTACTGAAAGAAACTAAACTAAGGTTTCAGTTTTTCAGCAGATGATCTAGACTATTAACTTCCAGTGCAGGAGAAGAGATAAGAGTAACAGAGAATGAAAGCAGAGTAAATTCATGAGGATTAATTTAAGGCCTCCTCTCCCCAAACTAAATTAGGAATCACAACAGAGCTTTGCAAAGGTATGAAAAAAGAACATTGCATCTCTCGAAAAAGCCTTTTCAGTTTATCTTAATAAAACTTAAAATAACTGAAGACAGCAGGTCATCAGCATCCATCTTCTCCAAATGTCACATATTTCCAATAAGAAAGCTTATTAAACAAGTAGCAGGAAAGAAGAGTAAAAAAATGGCCTAACTTAAAGGGCTGGGGGGGGGCAAGCTATGTCTACTGGGGCTCAAGGGATGATCTATCTGATAGCTTCCACAATATCTAATTGTTAGCAAAGTATAATCTCCATACTTAGCTCTAAAATTTTAAGGAGCGCAAAGGAGAGAGAATAAAAACAATTTTGAAGTGGACAATAGGGAGGATATGCATTTTTGCAAAAAAGCTTTTGTGTTGACACAATAGCTTTTTGCAAATGAAAAAAAATCATTGTAATTTTCAAGCTACACTTGCCATTTAACTAAATCAAGTTCCAAATGTCCTTCACGGCTGCATATAAAGAGAATGTATTACAAGAATGCAACATGCAGGTTAAAATATGGATGACGGCCATATCTATACCAGACAGAAAAATCATGAACTCTGAATCAGCTAAAAATAGCAACCTTTTCTCTAGATCTACCCTTTTCTCTAGGAACTGACAAGCAGAAGACTGTAGCAGCCCTGCTGATGACACTGAAAACCTCACCAAAGCACATTCAATATCAACAAATCTACCCCAATAAAGATTTCTCTCTTGCCAATCAGCATTTACCAGTCTTTTTTTGGCTGAGATTAATGCAACTGGTTTCATTTAATATTTTGTATAATTAAGGATCTAGGAAAGGAAGGAAATTGTTCTGTCAGTTTCCAGTAAAAATGAAAAAAATTTAGAACCAAGTCAGTCTTATGAATCATTTTTTAAACAACCTGTATCAGCTCTGCAAGGCAAAGACCTAACCTATGGATTTATTCAGAAGACAAAGATTGCTTGTAATAGCTACAGCTCTAAATACACAGGCACGTCCCAGTACAAGCAGATTTTTATATAATTGAGCTAGAATATTTACTGAAGTGTTGCCCACATATAGACAGAGATGAGTGTTCAGCATCACCGTGAATATAAGCTACAATACTTCAAGAAGCCTTGTGAGTCACTCATCTGAACTCCTCTGCTTGTTTCCTCCCCACTCCTGAGGGAATGAGGTGGAGTCGGGAAAGAGAATGGTCTAAAGCAACAAGAAATTACTACCTTTCTTCCCAGTTTTGCTCTGTTTATTCCAGACCATATGCACAGCTGGGATACAGAAAAAGGAGAGTTCCAAGGACAAGCAAAATAGCTTCGCTTGCACCTCCCAGATACCATAGGCAGTTCTTATTTCTTTTTCTCATGGAAACATATAGCCTCTATTAATCTACAGAACTATTTTATCTAGTCATGTATTTTCTTTGAATTAAGACTTTGCAATTAATAAAATGCAGCAACTGAATAGTCATCTCAACAAAAATTGAGACACAAATATGACAAAGAAGAAAAATAATCCAGCGTTCATTCTAAATTTTCTCTATTGGAGCAGCATAAGAAAAATTAATAATGCAAAATATGTTTGTGATTGAGATGGAAACTTCATTTGTATACTTAAACTGTAACCTTTTAAAAATACTTCAGAAATACCATCTGATCAAAGAGCAATAAAATACCTTAAAAGTATTAAAAGTCTACCACAATTTTCTGTTTAATACTTCTTGCACATTTTATACATCTGAACAACACACTGGTAGAGAAACTCTCGGATCAAGTACCTTACACCATAGTACAAGATAAATCAATACCTTTTAAAAAAATTCTCTCCAATATCCAAAATATGGAGTCTAGCAATCAGAGAAAAAAGAGAAAAAAAAGAAAGAGAGAACGGGGCACACGTTCCTAAAAAGCAGAAAAGCAAATATAAGTCCTATTTCTCTTTAAAGAAAGTGGACATCTCACAGAACAGCATCTTCCCTCATGATTTTCTAGCTAGGATGTCACCCACGACACCTCCCTTTTTAATTAAGGCCAGATTTAACTTCACCGGCAGGAGTTTTCTTTTTGTGCTCTTTTAGTGTACAACCCTGTAATCAAAATCAACAATCCACTCTTACATTAATAAACAGTACATAAAAGAAGTCCTCCAGTCTGTCTGACTTCAGATTCTCAAGGTACTTAAGAAGTGTACGTGCTTTGGCTGGGGGCTCCTACTGATTAATCAGTTGTATCTAACAGCAGCCACTTTCCTGTCTTTTGACCAAAACAACAGGCAGCTATTACACCGAACAGCTTTCCTAAATAACAACCATACAAGTCTGATGGTAGAATTGGCAGTCTTAGAAAATTAACCAGAATTCAAAACAACTCCTGTTTCAGGGAAGAGAGACCACAAAAAGATGCATCTATCCACATAGTTGTTATGGATCGGTAAGATAATTCTGCATCCATGAAGACAGACAAATAGATCTAGACAAACTACTTTAGGTAGTATGGTGTGGGTTTTGGACAGGAGATGGGTTGCTTTTAAAGTAACTTTTCTTTTTGGGAGAAGGTAAGTGACAGAAGATGAATTCTGTTGGAAAATGGAGAAGATACCTCAAAACATCAGCTCAGTCAAAGAAAGAAGCAGGCAAAACACTTCACCATTTGTTAAACCCACGCAAACTCACAATTACAACTGTACACTTAAGGGGTTTTTTTTTTCAAGTATGACAGCTTTTAAAAAATGTTTTCATAGTATGAAAAGGAAGGCCCACAGATCGGTTACAGGTATTTTCCCCTGTTGGCAGAGTAAAGGCAGAAAAGCCACTGATCGCAGGAATACTTCTGGCCTCCTTAGTTCCTTTCAGCTCAGACCATCTCCACAGCCAATTTTGTTTTCTGGCACTGAAAATGGCATCAATTACAATAACAAACACAGTATCCTTCAAGGAATAATTACTGAAGGCAGCAATTTCAGCTGTGCGCACCAGCTATAAAAGCAGAGTTGAAGGAAACAAACAAAACAAAAATCAAAGGCTCAGTCTCAGCAGCCCCTGTTTGCTTTTTCACATGTTAACTGTCCTCTCCTAGCACTACCCAGACAGTTGCTGGGAGGTGAAACTGGACAGGAACGCAACAACAGTGGAACAAAAAAAAGAACCCAGAGACATTGGAAGACATCAACCCACTGCCACAGCTGGCACTGACAGCCTGATGCTTCAGGAAGCGATGCTATTACACCGTCCCAAGGAGAAGAAACAGATAAAGGTAGCTTGGCTGAAGCAACTGAATGACTGCAGAATTCCTAATGTTAGTTTTGTATCCTCTATCACATTGCCTTTGAAGCGTTTATACCAATAGTGCACACACTCTTATACATTAACTTAAACATGATCCTACTAAATTGTATTAGGACAGCTGGTAACAGAACTAAGAGAATTCCCTTTGGGCGTGTGGGCACATGCATACACCGAGAAGAATAAGTACATCTCCTTTGATCTACTTTTCTACCGATCTATAGTCATGCTCTAAAGATGAGCACAGGAAGTGCTGATTTTATGTATTTCCCCTTTGAAAATTTCTTCCTGCAATATTGCTTCTGCAGAGAAAACAGAATCAAGCTCATCATTTATTACAAAAAAACCTAACCTACATCACAAAAGGTCAACATAACATTGTCTTATTTTCAGCATACAATAGGCTTGCTTTTCCCTCGTCAGTAGGTATTCCAGGGCTTGCAAATACAGTGCATGGTCTGGGCTTCAAGGACAGATGCTATAGTGCACAAGATCACAGGCCTCTCAGAGGCTGCATCCTTGATATCAGTGGATCTCCTTGGGGTTTTCTGAAGGATGGCACACCAGGCTTAACAGCTTGTTCTTGCTCTGATGCGCTGAAACCAATTCCCTATACCTGTATCCCAAGGAAAAGAAGCAGTTCTCACCTTCCAGCTGCTTAATCAAAAAACCTGAATGTGATCTTTCATTCTTACATGGGAAAAGAACAAGTTCCAACTTCCCTGGATTCAGATGCTTTTTTGGTTTGTTTTTTAACAAACTGGTGTTTCTCCAGCAGATGATTAGGCATGCATTACAATTGATCTGTAGGGCCAGTCAGCTTCCCCACTGAGGCTCGTTTACCTGTATGGGCTAAAAGACAATAACCTTTTTCCTCACTTTGCCTTTTTTCTTAACTTTGGCTCTTTTGCTGAAGGCTGGAAACCCCCTTAAAGGAAAGGCAGAACAATGCAACATGCCCAGATTCAGCACTGGACAGTGCTGGTGTTGAGATTGAAGATTTGGAAATTCTAGCTGGAGCCAAGAAACCTGGAATAAAGTTTATCATTTCCTCATTAAAACTCTGCGGGATTGCCATACTGCTGAGCTTCTGAAGAAGCAAATGTTAGTCAGGTAGATTTCTAGAAATGACAGTTGCTCTGCTGCCTATGACAAGTGACCAATCTGATTCTATCACTAGCTCCACTCTAAATGATGACATATAAAAGCTGTCACTGCAGCATGTTTGATGAACTTGGGATGACAGACAAATCAGCTACTCCTTTCCAAGTCACATCAAGGTTATTCTTCCCAATACTGTTCTTTAACACAGATGTGCCATTCTCCTCCTTTTTCCATTCTCTTCCCCCTATAAAATTCATTAGCTAACTAACCTTTTTCAGCACCGTTTCAGTTACACTAGAGCGCATATTGCTTTTGAGTTGTGCACCAAGTTATGTAGAAAGAAGAAAGAAACCTGAATTTGACTATGAGCATGTAAAACTACAGAAGAAATTCAGGTTCATAAAAGACATTTTCATTTTAGCAGGTAGCCATATAAAAATATAACACAAATCCTAGTGTCTATAGGACATTCTACAAATTTGAAGTTATTCTCATGACTGAATTTTTATTCCGCACCACTTACAGAATTTAGGCAAAGTCAAGTCAGTTATGCCAGTCAGTAAGGGGCTTTCACAGTTTTATGTCACCAACCACATGAATCCTTGTGGGTAAGTTGCCGTCGTTACAAAATGTTTGGATTTATATGTTTGTCTGAAATTTACATGGAATTCCCACACGGCCAAAACCAGCAGTGGCTGGGAGTGCTCCACCAACATTCAAGAACTTGAGTCAGAAACGCATACCGCTTCCGCTCAGACTATTATCTGGGAAACACTAAAAAAATGATTCATACCATTTTGAGCCATGGAAGGGAGGAAACAAACATCACATTCAACTATTTAAAACCTTCAGTGATGACTCACATCAGCTTAGGACACTTCCAGAATCGTCTGCTTTTCTAAAGTAACAAATTGCTGCAGACGATTGAAGAAAATAAGCTGTTGACTATTCAAGAAAATAAACAAGATCGATCTGCTTTCAACAGAACCATTCAACTATCAAAAAAAAGAATAAAAGGGGAAGGGTTGGGTTGGGGTTTTTTTTGCCCACCCCCCTGCCCCCAACAAAACACAAAAGCCAAGAAGCTCAGTGAAACATATCTCTGTAGGCCAAGGTCAGAAAGTCTACCAACTCCCAACTGATAATTATGCCTATTTACATTTAATTTTAGCTGTATTTGCAAAAAGAAGCTTGGAAATTTTGCTACAGCACGTTCATTACCTGTCTTGTTTCAGCTGTATTAGTGGGGTTTTATCTTAGCCTATCTTTTACTTGGACTCACACAGTTGTGTGATTTCAGCAGCCAGTACCAACAAAACTTTAAACCAGTCACAGGAGCAACAAGACATAACCAATTAAGAGTGAGGAATAACGAACAGCCTGTGAAAAGCTAAGAATAGAGCATGGCAATGCATCCAAAGAGGAGCTATACAGCCCTCATTGGCCTCCAGTGATTAAATGGCCATGAGGGGAAGTAACAAGGGTTGGACCAAGGCAAAAAAAACTAAGTAGGAGCAGCTATATAATATAGACTGCTTTTCCCCTACCAGAAGGGCACCAGGAAGAGGACACTTTGCATAGAAGCAATTCCTGTCTAACACTTTCCAAGTCTGGCCATCTTAGGGAAGTTAAATTAGCTTTGAATGTCTGTCTGCTATTCACTCATAAGCATAACATTCTGATAAATAAAAGAACTAAGAGGCATTATCAAGAGGAAACACTATATTTAGAATGACGGAGCGATAGCAGCAAATATTTTCTCAGAAGACCACACAATTTCTACCATTCAAAACATAGCTCTGATTTTGTCAACGAGAAAAGGACAAAAAAAAAAAAAATCTACTCATTCAAAATACCTGTCCTCAATTTTTGTCATTACTGAAACTCTGCTAGTAGAAAGTTTTGGAAGTCTGTAATACTGGGGGGTGGAAGAGGCTGAAATACTAAATAGCTCCAAAATTCTCAACCTTAGAGAAGAAAAATTGCTGCCTTTAAAAGTTTCTGTTCAGATTTTCCTACTCATTAGTCATGTGATGGTACAATCTGCCTACTGCCCAGGCTCCCCCTTCCTGTCCCACCCAGGGATGAGTGGTGGTGTTGTGGGGGGTGCACAGAGTTTGGTGGTGAGGATTTTCTTTCCAGGATGGAGTTTTGGAGAATAGTCCTGAATACATTAGTTTTTTAAAAAAAGATTTAAAAGTTTTCTTTTAAAGATTTTTTAAATCAGATTCTCTCTTGCAGAGAAGTTATAAGAGTTGAAACAAAATGATAAATATTTAACTACTATAATACTAAAAATGTATATAACACTCCTACCAGCTCAATACTTTTAATACAATTTTGGGTAGATATGAATAGACTGCGACCACAGAAGCCACAGTTCAGCTGGCTTGCTCACATGTGGGATTTTGTTTCCATACATACCAGGGACTCAAAATACTATACGCAAGTGAGCAAAAGGAATTCTAGTTGCTATGGATACCACCACATTTACGTATTTTACTTCTCTTTAGTATGTAAACACTCAGCATCTCTGTATATGAATTATTGTGATTCTCTTTAAAATAGTGTGGGTCATTAGGTGTCTAATGTATCAGACTTTACTGTTTGGGGGAAGCTAAATTTACTAGAAGTTTTTAGGAACCCCTTACGCTTCCCTCATGCCCAAGAGCGAGCTCCTTTCTGGCAACTAGAAACACTCTGGAAACATATCTGGACAAAATCCACATATTCACACACACATACGCGCACTACTATGGGATGAGAGCGCTCATCTGAATCTTCTGCAGTTGCCAAAATAGATGGCTTTTCCCGAAACTGAGCAAGGAGAAATACAGCAACAGCCAAGAATCTTACCCAGCTGCTTCAAACATGGCAAAGAGTCCTCGCCTCAACACCCAACAGGAAAGTAGCTCCCAGGAGGGCTCTTATACATCCCTTCAGGATAAGAGCATGTAAGCAACATTTATTCTTCAAAGTTACTTTTGCTATCAATTTTTCAATTCTGTTATTTAGAAGATTAAAAAGCACTTTCCTTAAAGACCTGAGCAGTCCACTACTGAATTAAATTTCACAAAATATAACAACTTATTAATTTGGAACACTATTAAAGTTTTACCAGCCTAGAAATTTGTTTGGTTTTTTTTGTTTGTTTGGGGGTTTGTTGGGTTTTTTTGTGTGTTGTTTTTTTTTTTTTAAAGTGACATCTGAGGAAGTGGATGAGTCTGATTTTAACTGTGGGCCACCAGAGAGACTCTTCACTCCTCCCTTCCCCACATGATCCTTGTACATTCACATCCCCTTCCTGAGCCAGCACAGGCACCTGTGTAATCAAACTGCCCCTATTCACTTTTTTTTTGCTGGTGAATTATTTGAGCCAGCTCATCATGGGCTGACAGCTGACAGAAGCAGGGGGAGCATACAAACTGTTCACTGTGACAGAAAGGGATGCAACTGCTTTGCAAAACTGCACCCATAAGCTGAGCTCCCTTCATCAACAATATATCAGAACTACTTTATTCCTTGTATTTTCCTTAAAATATCTCAAACCAGCCTTCTTGACACCTGAACCTTTCCAAACTTGGACACTATTACAAACAAGTGTATCAGTTATGAAATTCTTTCCCATTACACAAAAACTTACTTATGCAAAGAACTCAAGTTTTTCTCCCATGATTCAGTACATAAGTCACTCCTAGTAAGTTTAATATTTTGCAATGCAGATATTTCACAGATTATCTTAATCAAACTGTCTCTACAGTACTAACAGTATTTCTAAAGCACATGGCAATAAGAATAAGTAGTTCAGAGGCCTCAGGCCTCTAGCCTCAGGCTAGAGAATTTTAGGGCCCAGTTTTCAAAAAATGCACCAAAAACCAATTATGCGCGCAGAATTGACATGTGAACAGTTTATATATTGCCATACAAGCACAACAAGGTAGTTACAACTTTAAACAGTCACCCATACATGATTTAAAAGTTAAACTTGTGGTTTGTTTTTTTCAGTCAGGATTATTTGGGGGTTCATTTCTTCCAAAATCTTCCTAACACTGTCTTCACGCAGTGATTTATTCAATTAAGATGACACCTAGAGGAGAACTTGCAAAGTAAATTCTTATATTCCTAAAAGCCAACAAAATGCTTTATAAAGGAGTACTTATAATATAGAATCAGAAAGATGGTATCAAACCAGAATACATAATACATGTGAGCAGTTTCTTAAAACATTAAGACAGTTAACTTCCATAGGCTTAAGTATCTTAGAATCTACAAATAACCAAATCCCACTCAGCAAACATGCAAGTATGAAAAGGGAAAGTATCAGCTCAAGTTTTTGCAGAAATGAGGCCACTTAACGTCTTGTATCCAATTGTTTTCTACTACTTTTTGGCAAGGTAACTTTTATTTTATAAAAGCATTATGAAAAACAAACAAACAAAAGGTTTCTATAAAATATAAATATACTTAGTTTTAGTAATATGTTAGGAACACTTTAATATTTAGTACAAAAAGTCAAGAATATGATTTGGAATATTCCTATTTCTTTATATCTTATGTACCAAGCTGTGCAAAGTCTTCCCCAACCAGCCTACTCGGAAGTATGAAAATCAAGACAGAACACGACTGAACTCAAATTGTTTTGCAAACTAAACCAAAACCTAGAAACCCATCAGTAAACTTACACATCTTGTTTAAAAAACACCACACGCATTATCATGAAAGTGCAACCTTTATGTCATGCAGATACAAATTTTTGGAGTCTTAACTGTTGTCATCTTCTCTCCTGCAAATGATTTCAGGCCCAAGGAAATAAAGGCAACCAACTGTTTTTTTCATAAGGAAGTGCTGATCTCCGAGATTTCTTCCTGGATGTACACTGACACCTCATGGACATTTAAATTTTTTTTTAATGTCTACTCTTTCCTAGTTCTGCTTTTCTCTCCATTTTTAAAACTCCAATCACTTTTTTTTTTAAAAATGTCATGTTGTCTGCTTTAGAAATGTACAAGACATTATTTGGTCTATTGCTAATTTTCTCTTAATAAAAAACTACTTAGCATTCACCTTGGATGAGCAGTGGGCCCCCCCCCCCCCCCCCCCAAACACTGAACCATGGAACACAGAAAGACAAGGTACCTCTCCAGCTTCAGTCCCTCCAAACTGCAGAAAAGCAACCAAAGACCCTGTAACTCCTGGCAGGGCAGAGAGACCAGGAAGAAAAACAGAACAAATATCATATGAAGAATCAGACTGGAAGTGTTCTTCCCCAAATGACAGAAACTAGCTCTGAACAGTTTTTTAGATCTATGCAGAAGGCCTTTAGTCTTTGATATCCATGAAAGCCTTCATAGTTACACACGATTAACTAAGAATATTAACAAAATTTACCATTTTCAGTTCAACTTATGGCAAAGTAGCAATAAGCTTTATTTAGCACTGTTGTACCATAGAAAACAAAGGTAAAAGGCGAGGTTCCTTCCAGATTTACATTCTGGAGTAGAAGTGCGTTACCTTTCACCTTTCCCAATGGGCTGTCTAACATGTATGGAAAAAACCCCCCACAAACCCTCTGCCATTTCTTCTTTCTTGATTGAAGCAGGAGAACAAAAAAACAAAACAAAACAAACCCACTCCAAACCCCACATGCCAAGGTAAGTCCATAGCAATCTATGTAAATAGTCGTCACACATCGTACATCTCGAGACTGGTAAACTAACAAACTACTCCTTGCTAAATAAAATTATAAAGTCCTCAACAGTGACAAATATAAGAGTAATATAAATGTAATAAGCCTATAATGCTTATTTGCTAGGAGTATTACCAGACTCTTCAAAAATACTGTAGAGCTAATTTAATTAGCGATATCCATGAAATATTAATATGCAGGGGAAAAAAAGACTCACTCTTTTGAAATATTTATCTTTACCTAAATATGCAAGACAAAGCCACTTAAAGGATATTGTTAGTTCCTAAAAATGAAAAGAAGCTTCATTATGTCATTTCTTTACAGGTGCTACTTCAAATTTCTTAATCTTGTAAAAGAGAACACTTGAATTTTGTTTTCTTAAGTATTTATAGCATTCCTGAACTCAACTTTTAAATATTTTAGCAAAATCCATGAGACTTTGTGTTTGTTTTTTTTTTAAAAAAAGAAAACCATTAAAACCAAACGTACAAAAAAGCCTTTATCTCGCCTCTTTCCCATGCCTAAGGGAAGAGGAAAAGATTCTCAAGTATTTACTCTTTATTTAATACAAGCTTTGTTTTGCCTTTCTTTTGAAGAGGAATTCCTGTACCATTAAAACCAAATCAAGGTCAAAAAGATTCACTTTCCATCCCAGAGAAACATACCACCAAGTCCTTGTCCCACAGGGCTCCTGGCTTTAACAGAGATGGAACAATCAAACTGCCAGTCAGCATATTTTCCCAACACACTCCCTCCCACCCCAGTCAAAAAGCAGCAGCTGGTAAATTCCATTCATCGTGGAAAAGAGTATATTTTTCAGTCATTACTACCACCATATGGTAAACAACAAGGGAAATATCACACCTAGACTCATTTACAAAAGATTAAACATACTTGAGAAAGAATCCAATGTAACGCACTTAAAACTAAAGCTTATTTTGCTCCACACATATATATTAAAAGAGTTGCTAGCAACATCTGTAGAAATGGTGGACCATACTAACTGCCGTAAGCATCTGGCTTTAACTCAAGACAACTTCAGATTCGGGTTTTCTGCATCAGGTGCCAGAATCAGTTAAAGACTACGGGGGGGGGGGGGGAAAATATAAAAAAAAAATCAGCTATTACTAAGATTAGGAGAAAAATAAATATTATCTTCATCAGTTCAAACCACACTTACAGAAATTGAAGTTATAGCACCACACAATTTTGTAGCTGGTACGTGAAATTTTGAAAGGTCAAAGAAACATGCACCATTCTGGTACCCAACACACAATTAATGGATTTCTGTTTTGTGCTTTTATTATTATTGGGCTGTCAAAATCAGCCCGAATTTCCATGAGTTAAAGGCCCTTATCTGAATACTACAAATGTTTTCAGATAGTTTGTAGCTGCCTACCCAGTTTTCTGAATAATTTACCCCAAAAGAACAATTTCCAGCCATAAACAATTCCCATAACCTCCAAAAAGTGGACTAGAAAGTTCTGTCCAAAAACTCATGCTTCAGCAAGTGCAGTTTTTTGAAATCTTTTAGCTAGCACTGTACTTCTAAATAAGGATGTGCACTGCTTTTGTATTTGCACAAGAGCAAGATGAGGTGTATCAGCAACCATGGCTTTCAGTTTCCTACCTAAACCACTATTAACCATTATCTTTACAGCCACTTCAGCTCCAAGAAAGACATAAGGGAGAAACCAACACTTCTCCCCACCACCTGGAAGTCAAGACATTTTCCCCTAATAGTTTGATTTGCACTTAAGTTGTTCCAGCTTGATTCCTGTCCAGGACAGGTCCGGCAAGAAAAAAACCCAACATATAAAACTGGAAAAGATCAGATGAGATGACAGGTCTGCAACCTGAAGCTTCACACAGGCTCCAACTCCTGCCAAATTATGGGAGACATCTACAGCACAAAGCAGCTTGGCCTCCAGATTCCTAGCACATGAGGTTACGGAACCAAGAGAAGCTGAAGTTCTTCAAAACTGTAAAAATACAACTGGTACCAGCAGTACAGAACAGAACCCCCTTGACTATCATATGTACCTAAGGAGATTTAACAGAATAATTAGAGAAGTACAAAATCCACTTGACTTTACAGGCAAACCAGTGGAACTCCTTGGGGAAAATGAGAGAAAGTCAGGTTCTTTGAGGCACTTCAACAATGCTATGAACTGTTTTACTACTGGAAAACAGTGAAATACAGCCACCTTTCTCCCTGTGAGGATTAACTTAAAGCATACCCCTCAGAAAGGTACAAAGTGTCTTAAAAATGAAGCAGGCCCCTACTGGGTTTCACAGCAGAGTACCAAATTAGGATGCAAAAAATGACTGCATAGACTTTTGGGAGCACAGAGGTTCTGCAAATCTCCATATGTTCCCTACTAAGAGATGCCTATTTTTAATCTAATTACACTTCCATATCAATAAACTGAAGCATCTTTGAGTTTAGGGGGTTTTGCTGGTTCTGTTATTGTGGGGTTTTTTTGATTGTGTTTGTTTTAAGGCCAGTACCTCTTTTTTTGTTGTTTAAATATCAACAAAATGGTTCAGATTCAAGAATAAGAAACCAAATCACTCAAGCTAGCTTTCACCTGGAAATTGACTCAACTGCATGTTAGGAACTTGCCCTACATTAAATTATATATCAATACACATCTTACCCATACCTGGTAAGCTGTTTACCTTGAGCTTTAGCAGTAGAAAGCAGTTGCACAGCTTCTCAGTGAAAATTAAGGTTTACAAGGGGGTGAGGGAATGAAAAAAAAACCACCAGCAAAAAAACCCCTGCAGTACCAATGCAAGTTCTGATGCTTTATCATTAGGTTACTAGGCTCAGCTTTGCATATAAAGTTAGCAACTTTCTGGGGCAAGCAGGTGCAAAAAGATTTAACAGCAAGGTACACCTCCTTATTGGTAGGAAAGTTATAACAAAGAATTTGTTATAGAGAAGTTTTCTGAAAATATCAGCCACAGCCCATAATAAAGAGGTACACAAACTGAACAGTTTGGGGAGGTTGTTCTAATTAAGATCTGAAAGAGTTACGTGCCATTTCTCTCCTGATGCTGAGCATGAGTTCAGCTATCTAGTCAGATGAAATTCTGAATATAATTTACCTTGAAACCCTGAGAAAGACATAATCATCCTAACCATGTGACAACTATCAGAAACCAAACAGCTCTGTGCAAATCATAGCAGCTACAGAAACATTCAGACAACACAAAAGGAGTACAGTGGAACCATCTAAAGTCCCTACTAGTCTCGACAGGAATGCCTGTCTTGCAAAATCAAATAGTACCAGTTTTTACAATTTTGCTGCAAATGCTGCAAGTATATAGTCAAGAACCTCCGCAAGAAACACTTACCAACCAGACACTGTTAAGCTCTGAGATTAAAGGGTCTTGCTGAACACCACTCACAAGGGAGATGTCTTCCAACACACCCGAACTGGAGTGCCCCCAGTGCCTAACCCAGGCCCTGTCCATGCTACTTCACCAGCTGCTGGGGGCACAGATTGCAGGGCTGCCCAAAGTCCAAACAGAGCTAGATCAGCTCTGGGTGGGCTGTGAAAAAAAAAAAAAAAAAAAAAAAAAAAGACTACTGCTTGCCTCAATTTTAAAAACAGACCTGCCCATTTGGACCTCCGAGACAAATCATAGCTTTTTTTTCCTTTTTTTTCTTCATTTTGAAAGTCACATGGTTAGGGGGTAGAAATGCCTGAGAAAGAAGGATTAGATTACATCCAAGAAAGGTCTTAATGAACCAAGGTTCATGCCCCACCCCATTACAGCAAAAAACTTCCAGCAACTGAAACTACTATTCATGACAATCTCCCCCACTTCCTCACCCAGTAAGAGAAAGTTGTTGACTATGGAGAGAAGTACTAAAACTACTCTGCTTACACACGGCAACAGTTCCTCTGCTTAGAAATCTATCAGACTACCATGAACTTTTAGAATGCGAAGTTCTACCAAAATTGCCCTATATCATTGTTACTGCTCACAGAACCAGGTGCTTTCAAACAGAAATAATATAAGCAATGCCTCTTTTTATTATTGGTAATAAGTATTAGTGCTGTTGGTTTCTATGTCACAGTCTACACTATGGAGGTATGAGGAACAGGATAAGACCACGCTAAGTGAGAACAGACTCCAATTTTCTAATCTGGTGTAGCAACACAAAAATCCCATGCAGGTGCTGCTTCTTTCAGGGTAGAGGTCTCCTTCAATACAGAAGCAGTAAAAAAAAAAAAATAAAAAAATTAAAAAAACAGAACTGATGAACATGCAGCCTGTTGATTAAAACTGGCAGCTTCAGCTTCAACTGTTGAAGATTCAGCTTCACCAACTGCAGCAGTAGTTGTTAAGAGTCTGCAGTGATGTACACTAGCTTCTCAGGTAAATTTGCTTTTGAAGTCAAGCATCAAAAACTTCAGCAGTTTTCCAAAATCAAGAATAGTATACATATAACCAGTTCTTCCTCAATAAAGAGACATGGAAAAGATGACATTTACATCTCCTCTAAGCTGTTACGATTTTTTTCACTATGCCAGGTTTACATAACCTTCCCATCCAGAAGGGCTTCAGTTTACCAAGAGGAATCAACAAAAACTAGCATAACAGCTTAAAAGTGTTTTGCACTCCTCAACAGCAAGAAGCTGGTTCTTTGACTGAAACCTATACTAAAAAATTTTCCAGCAAACCTATGCAAGTTGGGAAGGACAGTGGCTTTACACCACTAAAGTAGTTACGCAAGTAAACTCTAATGTAGACTTTTGTTGACACAGACTACTTTGTACAGAGAATCTGTAGATGCTAACACTAGCAATACTAGCATAGGATAATCTCCCCTAGTGGAGGGCTTTACACTAATGCTTTTTTTGTAATTTCAAAACTACTTCTAAGTGCAAACAGTCTCGATCTATTTTCCCATGCTAGGAGGAAAAAAGGAAGTAGCTGAACTAGAGCCTAAACTGGAAGGCAATAGCCCACTCAAGAGTCACCATCATGATTAAACAGGAAAACAAGACACCCAAAAAAAAAAAAAAAAGTGTGTCATTTCAAATGAAACAATGATATTTAGTCTTGAAACTGGGAAATATAAGCCAGTTAAGAATCTGAAGCAAAAAAAAAAAATCATGTAAGAAATCACAGTGTATGCAACTTAAGGTATAAAGCTAAACCACAACCAAAGCACTAAAACAGTAATGGAAGTCTACTTGTGTTCTCTTAAAGATTGGTGGTGGAGATCACTTGCTGTATCAACTAAAGGCCTAAAACCAATTTTTCTTACGGCCTTATATAATCCAGAAACTACCAAATACATATAGCCAACAAAAAAGTGTTGCCACAAACCAGATGATCTCATACAGTTTGCTTGTTTTCATGCTATAAAAGTTAATTGACAGGCATCACTTCCTGACAATTTTTTGTTTGTTTGTTTATCCCTTTTATTTACATGCCAAAATAGCTAGTTGTTGTAGTCACCTTTTCCCAGACATCCAAAGGACAGAAATACTGTGTACGAAACACTAGTTCAAGTTACTGAGTGTACTGGTATTGGCTGGGATAGAGTTAATTTTCTTCGTAGTAGCTAGCATGAGGCTATATTTTAGATTTGTGATGAAACAGTGTTGATAACACAAGGATGCTTTAGTTATTGCTGAACAGTGCTTGCACAGCACAAAGGCCTTTTCTGCTTCTCACACTGACCCACCAGTGAGTAGGCTGGTGATACGAAAGAAGTTGGAGGGGACACAGCTGGGACAGCTGACCTCAACTGACCAAAGGGATATCCCAGACCATATGGCGTCATGCTCAGCGATAAAAGCTCAGGGAAGGAGGAGGAAGGCAGGAATGTTTGGAGTGATGGCATTTGTCTTCCCAAGTAACTGTTACACATGATGAAACGGTGCAGTTTTTGCTTTACCGATGAAACCATCTTAACCCGTGAGTTTTCACATTCTTACCCTTCTGATTCTCTCCCCCATATCACCAGGGGGAGCGAGTCAGCGGCTCTGTGAGGCTGAGCTGCCTGCCAGGGTTAAACCAAGCTAGAAAATGGTAAAATTAAGGTAACAGGCAACCTTGACACATTTACCTCCAACAGAATAAAGGTACTGCTTAATTACATGCCCCTACTACTTTGTGAGTTAGAGACATAAGTATTTTTTAATTAAGAAGTCTACCCATGATTCCAGTTCCCCAAGATCTCTAAACAGTTCAGATATTTCCTTTATCAGTCAGTTCTGTAAGGGGGACCAGTGAAACTTGGATCATACAACCCACGCTGGATTTCATTAATTTTACTTATTGTGTTATTTCAATAAATAACACAAGCAGTTGAAGAACATAAGGAGAACAAGGAAATACAAAACAGAAACACGACACAGCATTTAATGAAATTATATCACAAATTTCTTACCATGATGAAAAATGCCATGTGACTAGGTGCAGTAGTGTTTACGCAGCATAAGAGAGAAAGATTAACAACCGAGTTGAAATGGCCACAGGCAAAATTAATTCCTAATTTACACAAAAGAAATTCAGAACTTAAATCCTCTTTCATTACGATTAAATATAACCCAATAGATCACAGGCTGGATATATTTTACAGGAACAATTACTGCCGCCTCAGAAGTAAAGGTTTTAAGTATGTTAAAACTGTTGTTACTGTTTACTGAGGCAAACAAAACCGTATCTTGGGTTATTATCAATTTTTTTTGTTTGCAAAATAAGAAGCACAATTGGCATATTGATATGCCAATACTTCTTGGGACAGCACTGGCAGTGTAGTCAGCAACACGTGAGATATCCTGTGCCAGAGAAAAGATCTCTGGAAGTTTCAATGTGTTTTATATAAACAGTTGTAGTTTTTACTGCTGGTGGGTTTTACTGATGGATTTCTTTTTTGTGGACCAAAATGAAGGAATCAGTATTTTTCCCTCCCCTGCTTATCAGTGGTGCTTACAAAGAAAGCCTAGCCTTCATGCATGCCTCATTTCCACCCAGAGCGGGGCAGGCAGGAGCAAACCTCAAGAGATTCAGCTTTCATAGTTAAGAGGGCATATAGAATTAAGGCAAACGGAAAGGTAACAGCTATGGTAAGCAGGTACAGAAGTCTTCCAAAATAACTGTATCACGACAACATTGTTTCGATGAGTCCTAATGATAAATTAACTACTCGGGTCAAAAAACAACCACCTTTCCAAACTGGGCAGAGTAGCACGTGATGTATTCAGCACCAATATAGCCAAGGACAAAGCGGGACTACCACTGCAGTTACACATCCCCAGTGTTTTCACTGTGCTGCCCCTGCAGTTATCTTACTGTCCCATAAGCTCACCTAGAGAGCCCAACTGGCAGAAAGCTAAAACTGGTTTTTTTTGCTAATTCAGCCCCAAAACTGGCCTACCATAAGATCAGCTGAACACCAGTGCAAGAGGACAGCTAGGAAACTCCCAAGGGAGGGATATGAAAGGAGACTGCCTTTTCTTACATGGCCTTGAAGTTACTGTCTTTATAAACAGCACTTAAAGTAGCTTTGCTAATCTGTGCAGATGGATCTTGGCTACTGGTCTCATCTACAATTCAGTCCTTTAATCATATTCCCAACTAATGCTGTAACTAAAGTCTTAACTTTCTTTATGTTCTTAGAAAGTAAGTATAATTTCGCTGCTCAGCGATTTTTACAGAGCTCAAGTCTATAAGGACCAGATGATAAATAGTGTAACATAATCAATGGTACTTAACCAGGGGCAATGCATCATCTTTTCTGTAATTTCTGCACACGTACCCCCATCATTCCTGTCCACAGTGCTCAGCAGAAGGTAAAGTAGACGGTACACATCAGATGCGAGCTGCATAGACATGAGGTCACCCTCAGCATCCCATGACCACCCCCACTCCACCTGCAAGACTTTCTGCTTACCCACATCGATATCCTTCATCTTACCAAGCAATTTTTGCTTAGATTAGCACAGTGAAGTATTCTGATGAGTATTAGTCAGAGTATTAGCTTAATATACTATTTTTATAAGATTGTTCATCAAAAGATACCCTAAAAAGAAACGTCTAACAGGATTCAAACTTTGTTTCTACAACACATTGCGCATTTTCAGATGTGACAAATACTGTTTTCTGATCTCAGCATTTTTATACTTCATCTAGAATCTCTAGACTGAACAGCAGAATGATAAAAAAAAGCTTTGTTTTGACGATTCTTCTATCCTGCCCAAGCAGTCGTGTTACTCCGAATAATAATTTGGAATATTATATGCGAATGTACAATAAGTCCAAAGTAATATTATAATTTTTTCACTTCGAAAGAAAGGAGAGCATGATGGGTGGAAATCACTCTAAACCAGGCAGCAATATCAAGTTTCGTCACTTGGTGGCAGCACACCAAAAGAAAACCAAAATAGTTGAGCAAGACATGAAGTTTCTTACCAGCACATACTCCTTTACATCTCTCATACAAATGTCAGAATTCCTGGAAGGCTTTAGTCACTTCACAAATTTAAGATAGCCACCTAAATTTTTAAGACTACTGACTTCACATTCAAGTAGACATTAAAGGCTCAAAATTAAAAGAACTCTACTTCAGTCTTTCTGACTGATGTTTACAGGTTCCCCTACCTCCACCAAAATTGCCAAATGCATGCATAAATTGGATTCCCACGCAGGTGCCAAGCATGAGCAAGCAAACAGAAACAACACTTGAAAGCCTGATGTCATGACGGTGCTAACTGTTCATTGAAACCAAACTAAAGAGGGGACTTGGATTCAGATGCACCTTCAATTTGGATTTTACCTTCTCCCCATGCTGTCAGAAAAGGCCTACCAACACACCAGAAAACTCATTAGAGTAATTTAAACTTCTCCTGCCAGCATCTCTTCCACCACCTGAAACTGCTGCAAGCACTACACATGAAAGGCAGCACCACATGCAGTAAATACTTAACAGTACTACTATAGTCAGTGACAATGAACCAGAACCAATAGCCTTTATCCATTTAAATAATTGAAGTTAAGCAAAGGTTAGATTCAATGAAATTCATCATATTTAATCATAATTAAATAATTTAACAAACGCATCCAAGAAATGTATGAAACTACAACTACTGAAGCAGGAAAGAGATGTAATGAGAACACAAACATCTGCCGGTTTCCTTCTCCTTATTAATGTTGTAGCAAAGGCTCATTTACCACATGGGTAACACAGAGCTACCTTTTCTCTCAGACTGATCTTCTACACAGGCTAGTACAAAGACATACAAACTATCATGTTTTATTTCTGTAACCACATGATAAATGGCTTTATTTTGCACTATTTGTACTCCACATGCCAAACTTACCTATGGCGAATAAAAAATTATATTCTATCACATCATTAACGCACAAGTTGCAATGACAGTTCTTTTAGATTTACTTTCTATATATTAAATCTTGATTAGTATCATTTCAAGATTTTAAACATAGTCATTTCTTAATAGTGATCCCATGCAAAAGCAACTAATAAAGTCTTTATAGTACTTTTTTTTTTTTAATACCATACATAAACTGTTATTATTCAAATACTTTACCTCTGGAACAAAGAATTTAAGAGAGCAAACTATTCTTATTCAAGCTTTAGGGAGAGTCATCACTTTAAGCCAAGCATTAAGAAATCACACATGAATTACAGAAGAGTGACTGTGATATTTAAAAATATAAAATAAATCCAAAGATAAGTTTCCCTCCTTTCCCCCTATCTGAACAAATAGCTTATTGTTGTCTAGTATATATGCAGTCTGGTACGGCCCTTCAATTTGATTAGCTTTATTAAAACTACACTTTCATTGGGACACACACACCACACACGAAACAACTTAGCCTAATCCAGCGTAACAGCAAAAAAGATAAAATGGAGACCAAGACGGAGAGATGAAAGTGAACATAGAAAGCAAGAGAAACACAGCAATTTGCCATCAGAGGGAGTACGAGCCTTAAACAAAAGCATTCAGCTTCCAGATGAGAGCAAACATGCAGCTCTGGGGCAATTATAAACACCTACACAGTTTTAAGGGAGGACTAGTCCTCCAAATTTTTGTTGATAAACAGCTGCAAGAAAAGAAAGGAAGTTGTTGTTGAAAAGCAGAGCTACTATACAATTTTTATATGTAGACAGACATGGCCATGGGACAATGAACACCAATTTCAAGTTTCGCCCGCTGAAATTAGTAATTTTAAATAAAAGTTAGGGAAGAGGTGCTCCTGATCCTTTTTTCTCAGTAAATTTTCAGTAAACTTAGTGCCTTCAAAAGGAAAAGGAGGTACCGTTTCTACATGGAGCTTAATTTTGGTTCTGACTGAAGTGAAAAGGGACAAGCTGAACAAATAAGGCACTTGACTATATACCAGCCTGTACTTTATCCCATGCTCTCACTTCCCCTTTGCTGCTGCTCTTCAGTGCCAAGTGTGACTTCACACTGCATGCTCCTCAGCATTACCTGTAAAAGCAGGTCCTCAGCTGAGGCGTGGATAAAAGAGGGGAGAATGATCCTAATAAAAAAAGATAATAACAGCCCCCCCAACCAAACCCACAAGTTCTCAAGCCTCCTTTTCTATCCCTGCTGCTGAAGATAGAAGAGAAGCCATTTTTCCAGCATATTCAAGACCTACCGGATAAGGTCAAGTCAACACTAAAGCTCTATTAGGCTCAGTCTATTTGAGAAGAGAATATGTTTGCTGATTTACTCATTTCCCAAGCTGCAGAATACACTAGCTTCCTAATACACTAGGTAAAAATAGTCATCTGTTTCAGAGGCAATGAAGTAGCAGAGTAGGGTTACAGAACCTCAGGGTATGTTCTAGATCCAAATGGTGGAGCAATTTTCTTCAGTAATCTTCATTTTTCCTACTTAAAAGCAGCCTCAGCAAAATCAGCAGAAGTCTGTCATCTTTTAAGAATTAAGTCAATTACATTTTAGTCGGGGGACGAGGAAGGGAGAGACTGCACGCCCAATTCTAAAAGGAAGGTGAACTACAATCTGATTGAATTATAGCAAAATAATTCTAGTTGGCATGGGGGGAGGGAAACTTATCTTTTTCACAGGAATCAAAAGCTGGAGGCACATACTTGGTGTTAAGTACCTCGCCTGCTTAGGACAAGTGTAAATGAGTCATACCATCTGTACTCACATTCAAAGGATAGTCTGGCAAGATAGCAGGGAGAACACAAAGCAGTATGACATTCTGCTCTTAATGTTATGGAAGCAGTTAAGCTGGAGACTAGAGGAAGGCTTATCAGTTAAAATAAGACCTACCTACAGTAACAGACACTGAACACCTTATTATCTGAATTCATAATTATTTGTAGAATTCCACCCAGTAATCTACAGTATTACAGAGATACCTATAGACCTACGCATAAAGACACTACAGAGGCTGATTAATGCTGTATTTCATATGAATGTATTTATCTCACAGAATAATGCAGGAGACGATCAAAGTAGAAAGTAAATAGATTGGAGCAAGAAGTCATTCCAGAATATCAATAATTCAGAGAGAAGCTATTTAAGATAACCATTTGTTACAAAGACAAGACAAAACACATTGACAAAGGAAAAAAAACAACCAACAGAATCAACACTGGCAAGCAGCCTTCTAAACCAAGTTGTGCTGAGCAGAGTAAAAGCAATAAACACATCGGAACAAACAACAAGGACCTTGCAAAGACACCGTATGAGACTAATCCCAGCAAACAGGTGGAAGTCTCATCCAAAAAGATGACTCGTGGCAGCATCTAAGCGAAGATGGACAAAGCCATTGCCAGCATCTGGAGCAACATGCCACAGAAGGTCGATATTCCCAACACAGCTGTGCAGGTGGGTGACCTGAATTGATGTTATAACCAAGGTGTAAACGCTTATCATGAAACAAATTACTAATACTACAAAAATGTGCCAAGTTTGGGTTTCTTTATTTTTCTTTTTAAAAGGCCTGGGAAGTTAAACTAAGTGGAAGGCTGAACTTAACCAACATTATTTTTGTTGTGATAAAACCAATATATTTTAAAATACAACTAAGCTTTACTTTGGATCTCTAACTCAACATATCTGGCACCTAAAGCTCCATGTTTTACATCAGATGAGAGTTTGTAGTACTAGATGATGCTAAAGACCATTTCAACATCGCACAAACACATAGCTTATTTATGGCAGTTACATTTAAACTAGAGTACTTACAGGAAGGACACCAAGTTCTCCCTAAGATATTCCTGGATATTTTGGGGGCTGGTAGGGGGAGAACAGACATCCATCTGCTGTTCCAAAATCCTTGTGATAATTTGGTTATATTTATACCAAGCTTTGAGGAGCATTAAATGTACAATTAATTTTAAATGGTATCTTACTTTCTCCTCTTAGTTTTCATGCCTTCATTTTTTAGTTGTATGAGAAAATTGTTCACTAACTTAAAAAAAAAAAAGGAAATCTGATCCACTTAAGTTGGTTTATTTACTAGATCCTCTTAACTTTTTGTTGGTTAAAATGAGGCATGTTATTTCAGAGCATTCTGTAGGTTATATTAACAGCATTTACAATTCCTAGCAGGTTTAGCAGCAGCAGATATTCCCAAGGATGTCTGCCCCCAGTAATCACAGTTCACAAGTAGGTACATTAACATAAAACCAATATCATTAATATATATGTCCAGCTGTGAGCTGAGTTCATCTGGGGGGAGAAGAGGACGTGATGGGGTAGGAGAATGATAGGCCATACCATTTCCTCAGTGACTACCTATTTACCAAGGACTACTGCTCAGAGGAGCTTCACAGGCAAATGAAGCAGTAACTCGAGCTGTTTCATCATGAATCAGCAGAACTGTCACAGATCATGGCAAAAGTATTATACCATTTTTAAGTAAAAGTAGATTCAAAAATAGACTTAAGAGGACTCCTGCTATTGAATCCTACTTAATGATTTGCTATTCAGAAAAAAGCTTTTAACTTGAGCAGTTCCCTAGCATAAAACAAGAAGTGAAATAACGAATCTGCAAGCCTGGAAAACCATGAATCTATGAAGCATCCCAAATGACATTAAGTGAAAAGACGTGTTGATCCTCTGATGTTCGCACCACTATTAAAAATGAAAAATGATCAAGGAAGAAGTACGATCCTCTAGAGATTCCAGAAACCTTTACCTACATGTTATTTCAGTGTGTGCACATGTATCTCTTCAAACAGTAACTGCTTATACAAAAAGCCATATCAACTTTAAAATTTCTTATGATATACCTGGGATTGACACAGCTTAAAAAAACACCCCAAAACCAAACCCAAACTACTGCAGCTCAGATACCATTTGCATGGTCCTCAATTTCGCTTTTACAATTCTTTTTGTTAAGTACTTCAGAAAGAATTTCAATTTAAAAATTTGGGAAGAAAGCAAAGCAAGAAGAATATGAATTCTGATCTGACATAACATTAAGAGGACAGATAAAAAGATAGACAATAGCATTGCTCCTTAAGCTGAGAGAACAAATCTTTAAATACTATTTCACACATCTTTTAGCAAGGTAATTATCTGGATAAAAATAGAGTGCTATGAGTCACAGCAGTTTATATATAAATCAACCCATCAAGAAAGTTCACAACTGGGACAGATTTTTTAGAACCTAAAGCAACTTTTCAAAAACACCGTACTTCAATAAGACCAGAAAAGAGTAATGCTTTCCAATCTGAACAGATGCTTGTCACATTCAAAGGAAAGATTACAGTTCAAGAAGTTATGTTCATACACGTTAAAATCAAAGAAAAAAAACACAGGTTCAGAGCTATTCAAATCCACTTTTGTCCATAGTAGATTACCTCTCAAAGGTTACAGTTCAGCTTTGCAGAAACCTCAGTGCTTGAAACACAACAGGACTAAAGAGTTAAAACCCCTCAGATTACTACTATCTAACAGTGACTTTCTGGTACATAGCTGTCATATTTTAGAACATCCAGGGAAACACAACAGTTAAAAATGGGTATTGGGTAGAGGGAGGAAAGCATCACATACTTTAAGTATCTGCCAAGGAGCCGATCAATAGTATTTATAGGATAGCAGGGTGGCAGTTGTTGAGGAAATCTTGTACCCATATATCACCTTAAGAATTTGTTTTTTAATTCATGGGTTTTAATCATCACAAGTTAATTTCCACGTGTTTGAATTTTAGCATTTCCAACCAACCTAATATGAGGGTGGGAAAAACAGGAAGAAGGGTTAGGAGCATTTTAGAAACTACTGCAAACTTAAATGTCTGTCAGAAAGAATGATAAAACATAAATCTTATTTCAAACAAACAAAAAAAAGCATTTGCAAAATGAAATTTAGTGATAAAAAGCATTCAGCTCATGCATTAACAGGAACAAATCACAGGTCAAAACCTCCTCAGAGTTGTTTCCCCCTCTCTGAAAGGAAAGCAATACATTCTAAAAGAATATTTTTTGAGTAATATTTGAAAGCAAAAATAGAGGTGCATCCAAATAGCCTCACTGGATCTTCAGTGAGGAAGTGCTACAACACATATGGAGTAACAGTGCAAGCAGTCATTACTACCAGGGCCAGCAACCCAAGCAGCAGTTGTCTTCTTAAGCCAGGTAATAGACAGCCCTACCAGAGGGGGTGCAATACTCGACCTGATGGTCACCAATGCAAGCGAGCTAACCAGTGACATCAAGCCTGGAGGCAGCCTGAGCTGCAATGATCATGCACTGGTGGAGTTTGGAGTCCTGAGGGATATGGGTCAGTCGAAGAGTAAAGTCAGGACCCTGAATTTTAGGAAAGCAAACTTGCAGCTGTTCAAGGAGTTAGTCAATAGGACCCCCCTGGGGAACTGCCTTCAGGGACAAGGGAGCAAAACAGAGCTGGCAGACCTTTACGGACACTTTCCCTAGAGCAGAAGAGCTCTTGATCCCCAGGTGTAAGAAATCAGGAAAGGAATGCAAGACACTGACATGGCTGAGTTGAGACCTGCTGGTCAAACTAAAGGGCAAGAAAGAAATGCACAGGCAGTGGAAGCAGGGACAGGTATCCTGGGAAGAGTATAGGGACACTGCCCAGTTGTGTAGGGATGGGGTCAGGAAAACCAAGGCACAGCTTGGCAAGGGATGCAAAGAATACTAAGAAGGGCTTCTACAGGTATGTCAGCCAGAAAAGGAAGGTCAAAGAAAGTTTACCCCTTTGATGACCACAACTAGCAAGCTGGTAACAATAGACAAGGTAAAGGCTGAGGTACTCAGTCTTCACTGGCAACCTCTCTTCCCACAACTCTTGAGGGGATGGACTGCAAGACAGGGACTGGGGGAGCAAAGTCCCTCCCATTGTAAGAGATCTGGTTCATAATCAGTTGAGGAACCTGAACATACATGAGTCTATGGGACCTGATGAGATGCATCCGAGAGTCCTGAAGGAATTGGCTGATGTAGTTGCCAAACCACTCATTCGAAAAGTCATGGCAGTCAGGTGAAGTCCCTGATGACTGGAAAAACAGAAACATTGCACCCATTTTTAAAAAGGCTAGAAAGGATGACCCGGGGAACTACCAACCTGTCAGCCTCACTCTGTGCCTAGGACAATCACGGAATAGATCCTCCTAGAAGCTATGCTAAGGCACGTGGAGGGCAGGGAGGTGATTTGAGACAGCCAGCATGGCTTCACCAAGGGCAAGTCCTGCCTGACCAACCTAGTGGCCTTCTATGATGAAGTGACTACATCAGTGTACAAGGGAAGAGCTACAGATGTAAGTCTATCTGGACTTCTGTAAGGCCTCTGACACAGTCCCCCACAACATCCTTTTCTCTAAATTGGCGAGACATGGATTTGATGGGTGGACTGTTCAATGGATGAGGAACTGGTTGGATGGTGGCATCCAGTGGGTAGTGGTCAACAGCTTAATGTCCAGAGGGAGATCAGTGAGAAGTGGTGTCCCTCAGGGGTCTGTATTGGGACCAGTACTGTCTAATATCTTCATCAATGACATACACAGTGGAATGGTGTGCACCCTCAGCAAGTCTGCAGACAACACCAAGCTGAGTGGGGTGGTTGACATGCCTGAGGGATAGGATGCCATCCAGAGGGACCTGGACAAGATCAAGAAGTGGGCCCATGTGAACCTCATGAGGTTCAACAAGGCCAAGTGAGAGGTCCTGCACCCAGGTCGGGGCAACCCCCAGTATCAATACAGGCTGGGGGGATGAAGGGATTGAGAGCAGCCCTGTGGAGAAGGACTTGGGGGTACTGGTTGATGAAAAGCTGGACATGTGCCAGCAATGTGCACTCAGGAGCCCAGAAGGCCAACCATATCTTGGGCTGCATCAAAAGCAGCATGGCCAGCGGGTCGAGGGAGGTGGTCCTGCCCCTCTACTCCGCTCTGCTGAGACCCCACCTGCAGTACTGCGTCCAGCTCTGGAGCCTTCAGCACAGGAAAGACATGGACCTGTTGGAGCGGGTCCAGAGGAGGGCCACAAAAATGATGAGAAGGATGGAATACCTCTCCTATGAGGACAGGCTGAGAGAAGAGAAGGCTCCAGGGAGACCTTACTGTGTCCTTTCAGTACTTAAAAGGGGGCTTATAAGAAATATGGGGACAAATTTTTTAGCAGGGCCTGTTACAATAGGACAAGGGGTGTGGTTTTACATTAGAAGAGGGTAGATTCAGACTAGATATAAGGAACAAGGTTTTTTATGATGAGGGTGGTGAAACAGTGGAACAGGTTGCCCAAAGAAGTGATAGATGCCCCATGCCTGGAAACATTCAAGGTCAGGTTGGACGGGGCTATGAGCATCCTGATCTAGTTGAAGATGTCCTTGCTCACTGCAGGGGGGTTGGACTAGATGACCTTTAAAGGTCCCTTCCAACCCTAACTATTCTATGATTTTAGTTTATGATTCTTAATCCTATTGACTCTATCTTCAAAAGGCCATTTTTAAAAAAAGGCAGAAAAACATAGCAAAATACATGGAATAAGCAGCCCTTTGAATAGACTTAAAAGTCTGCAATTTCATATAAACATTTCTAGCACTGCTAGCGCACATCCTTTTTTGTTGTCTTAACAGCTTTGAGGCTATTGTTACAGGACAAAAACATGGCTTTAAGGTGGGAGATAAGAAGAGTCAGAATCAACTACTTTACTGGGACAGAGGTGTTAACTGTATCTATACAGGCTTTTGACACAGGTCAATGAGCTATAGCTTTTATTTCCCCAAAATACAAGGTCTAAAAGAGAACTGGCCAGCAGACTCAGAAGTGCGTTTTCAGTGTATGGAGGTAGCAGTACCTCATCTTGCAAGAGGTCCAAAGCAGTCAATGACAGGCCAGATATCTGAGCAACAAGCATGATTTGCATCTTCCAGTCCAGTGTGGTTCCATTGGAAACGCAGAGAATGCTTCCATACTCTTCAGGACTTTCTTCCTCCAGGGAAAAACCCAGTTGCCTGAACAGGATGCACAGCCCAACATCTCCTTTACCTGCACTCTGCCAACTGCTTAAAGCTTAAGTCTTGACTGTCACTTACACATGAAAGCAAGAGGAAAACTGGTGTTGTTACCTGCCACACACAAGTGCCATAGCCGATTCCACTACATCAATAGAGCGCACAAAGGGAGGAAAGTCAGGTGCCTCTGACTGCAAGAAGCTGGTCATCTTCTCTATCTGGTCAGAGGACTGCTATGCATAAGAGCACAACTTTTGAGTTCAGCAGGATGTGGCCATTACAGGAAAAAAAGAAGAAAAAAGATTTCTGCAATGCAAATTAACGAGTAAAAAATTATTTAAAAAATATTATTACACTTCACAGACAATGGAATACTGAAAGGGGTCTGAAAGAGACAGGTTAACTAAGCCTACCTGCACAGTGGACACAGACATTCCCAGGAAAATTAATCCCAACTAAGTAATCCCATCAATCTAAAGCAGATCACTTAAACCAAACCAAGACCTTGCTTATAGTTAAGTGGCATTACATTGACTAAACAGAATTCACTTCCAAAGCACATTCGGTTACCTCCAAATACCTAGGTGCGGTGCTCTTAAAAATAAATTAGTCAGATTTTTCCTTGACAGACAGCAACCCAGGGAGAATTGTCCCACAAGAAAATTTAACATTTTTCACTTCTTCAGGGGCGAGAAGGATAGCGGTCAGGTGGAAAAAGATTGCGAGAAGACAACCTTCCAAATGTGCGCATCGTGTTTTGGTTCCACTAAACAGGGTGTGATCCAAAACAACCAAAATCAGAGAAAAAAGAACCACCCTATAAAACCAGTATTCCAGTGAACGTACCACACCTCTCCACAGCAGCGAAGCAGCACTGCAGCAATTTCTCTGCCCTCAGTCCTAGCCTGCTTAAATCGCTCCACAGGGAAGAGATAAGCAAGCTACCACTAAATACTTGTGAAGAATACACTGCCTCACCAGGCATACCCCTCTTCAGAACAGACAGCTGACTGCTTTAGTAACAATTTTTCAACTAATTTCTACCTGTGTTTAGATGAAGGTCAGACCCCATCAAATAAATTATCTTGGTTTGGATTTTTGCTTTTTTGATGCATTTACATAGCATGCAATAACCTTTACAATGCATTAATTACTTCACTTTTATTACTTTTGCTATACTTTTTAATTTATGATTTTATAAGGGCATTTAATAAAAACAGAAAATAAAAAAAAATATTTTAAGTTGTTTTAATTACATGTGCCACTAATTAAAAAGCTTCCAAAAATGTCTTGGGATAAGCAGTCATTTTATGAAGGAAAAACTATGGACAGTTAGTGAGCTGAATCAAACACTTGGGGTTGGCCACAAAGTCTGTCAAAATTTTAGGATTAGTACAATTCTGTCAGACTTCACTCTGTAAATGAAGCTTTTCTTTTCCCCAGCTTCTTCTGGTTCTCAACACTGCACAAGCCGAGTTAAGACGAGTAATTGTAAAGAAAACACCATTTGTTCCAGAAGAGGCTACTGTTGTCTAATGCCGCTTTCAAACAGTGAACTTTCACAAACTTGTTCCAACTGCTTAGCTCATGACTTCCGTCCATGAAGCAGTTCAAATTCAATCCTTTGGCAACAAATATATACTACTTAAGCATTAATTTTTTTTAATTCTTTGAATGCAAGTAGATGTTATACTTAGATCTTAACACATTATATTCATATATTTCCCTAATGTAATTTTTACATTAAAAATACCCATCCTGTTCTGTACACCAAGCTGAACATTCCCTCAAAGTTCCCACACTCCACGCCAATAAACCACACTGAAAATAGATTAACCTTTTGTCTAGTCTTATCACTGAGAACCTTTGTACAACATAATGCAAAAAGCACAACAAAAAGTACTCCATATCTCTTAAGATAGGGAACATTAAGTACAGAATAGCAAAAAAATTATCATAAATGTAATTTAATTCACAATGTTGAACCTCATTTTTAAACACCAATAGCCACATAATACAGGTGTTCTCAAAACTTTACAAACTTTTAATAACTTTCATTTATTTCAGCATAGCAAGTAAGATTCTGCTATCCTCTCATATTCCCTCCTCTTACAAAGAAAATCTAGAATCAGATACTTAGGTAAGTTTTCTTAAATATCAAACTACTTTTCTTACTAATGCTTTGCAAAATACTTATTTATTAAATGTCTGTCAGCCTGTTTCCACTTCCATCCCCTCCACACTCCCCCTTCCCCCCCACATCCCAGTGTTCATTTGTTTGTTTTACACTTTTATGTCACCCATGTGGGTTTTGACACCTACTAGAAGCAGCACCAGTTACTATCCTCCAGTCACCTGCTCTAGAGCCCAAAGCAGAGACAACTGACCTACTCATGAAGTAGCCCCTGAATGACCGCCTAAGATTTTTAGGCAGCTATTAAAAAAATTTAATGCGGTGCTGATGAGCAGTTTCAAGAACAAGCATGAATCAGAAGCTGTAACCTGACCTTCACTGAGTCTTCCCTGCTTACTTCTAAAAGAAAAAAAAACAAAAAAACACAAAAAAAACACCAAAACCCAAACCCCAACCCCACCCCTCATATCCCCCCCCAAATAATTAGGGCTAAGGGCCCTGACTAAAATCTTCCATACTCTTTGCTTTTTAGTTCAAAATACTAAACATAGAGGTGATATGTAGATAACTATTTATGTGAAGTGCAATTTTATTAAACCCTTGTTTTCCAGAGTAATTATTCCAAGTGCATTCTCACAGTCAAAAGACATGCTCTTTTTTTTTTTTTTAAACCAAGGTTTTTATCATTGTTTATTCCAGAAAATTAAACTAGAGTCAAATGCATGAATAGCCTCATCCATAACCCCCTGGATTAAACAGCTTTGCAGCAGGATCAAACTGGGAAACAGAATGAAGTGAGGAATAGTCCATCTTGATAAAGTTTTCATTAATAGCAATTCAAAATGCTATCTTTTCTAGCTGACGATAAAAATATTTACACAACCAATGCTCTTCTGTTGTGGTATCCATACAACCATACTAGGTGATCTGTGGAATACAGAACAACAAGTTTAACTATTATTTTATATTTAAATTTCCTATAGAGACAAGATGAAAAAATTTCTTCCATTACAGAAGACTTAAATTCATTCTTAGACTGACATGCTTCATTAATTACTACTTGTAGAGAAATGACCAATTACTATTTTAGTTTATTTCAACTTAAGTCATTTTTCGATGAGTGTCTTTTCTTATATTTCCCTACCCCAAGCATATATCTCTGTGCAGGGAGATAGAGGGATCACTAGTCACAACAGGCATGACTCCAAGCTGTCACTGGATGGTGTCCAAGAATTAGAGCTGCACACACAGAAGCGTACAAGGGAGTTAAGTTGAAGGGCTTTCTGTCTATACATGTTTCTATGAGGGAAAAGGCTGCAGCAAGCTCAGACTACTTTTGGCATATAGTTTTCAGGTAACTGGACTACCTGAACATGGTCTTATACTTTCACTGTAACCTCTTGAGAAGAGATGGAAGGCAACAGAAAGTTTGTGTGATGTCATTTTCAGAGCTGTAGTGGTAAACTGTGAGTAAAAGAGCACGTAATCAGCCTAAGAGGAGAGAAAAACAACTTTAAAATGCTGCAAGAAAACTGGCGCACAGTTGTCATATGGGAGATGGGAAAAAGCTGAGGGTCCTGAAAGGCAGCACATGGGGTAAACAAGTATGTTACAGAGGAACTTTTCTTGCTTCAGTGTTTTCATAGTCAGTGTAAGTCAACGCAAGATGTTATAAATAGAAGCAGACATCCTTAAGACCCTAGGTTCTCTCACAATTAAGGAGGAATTCACAACCACACTCAAACCCCAAAACAAATGGGAACCAGACGAGAAAGTTAAGCATGTTGCTGAGTTTCAAAACACATTCTAAAAGGTTTCAGGCCAACAGCATTAAAGTTACTTTCCGAGAGAAAGAGGTCCAAGGCAGACAGACCACACTCAAGTTCCTCCACTCACCCCTCCGCCCACAAACCAAAGGTTGCTCACAGAAGACACCTCTTCTGTGATTATAGGACTTCTGTCACAAAGGAAGACATTAGAGTAAGTTTATCTGAGCCAAAACGCTCCTTTGTAGTTTCTACTTAGGAAAACTTTCAAGGAACAACTTCAGTCATATGCTAACCTAAATAATTTGTCTCTCCCCTCCCTTTTCACCACTTTGCAGAATAAAAGAACAAGCGACTGCTTAAGCTCAGCTGCAACCAAATATCAAACCGTGGCCTTAGGCAGGAGATCAGAAGCCAGTGAGTTTCAATCATCATTGTTAGAAACTTTGCAAACAAAAAAAAAAAACAACCCAAGGAGAAGCATGTCATTAAACTCCATCCTAAAATTATGAAACTCCTACTCTTTCATGAAAATTTACCTACTCCACATGACTTTAAAGATTGGGGTTCATTCAGGCAATGTACTCTTATTTCTCACACACACAGAGTTCCCCTACACCAGAAATACATCAGCATTCAGTAGTTCATGTATCTGTATTTCCTTCTCCTATCTGTCAGCTGAAAATGTTGGCCTTTGCTGTGGTAGATAATTTCCCAAGTCACACAATTAGCACAGTTTTGGCTGTTAATTAACCTCTTAAAAGAGGAACAGAATAACAAGAAAAACATATCCTAATGTTTCTGCCTGTACTGAACCTTGCTTGTTACAGGTCATTTTCATTGTTTCTTATCTAGTGAAAGAAAGAACACAGTGCAAATATACACCAAGCAGTTGCCACCTCACTTCTGCAGCCACACCATACACTATGCAAAGTAAGAACTTAGCATTTTTAACAGGCATCCTGTGACGGGATACACTGCTTCACAGCCATAGTACATGTCACTTCACACAAGAGTAGGTCATGAAAGCCTGAGATCAAATGACATCATTCCAACAATTCCTCTTCTTCTCTTCAGTTATCCATCCTACTTTTACAAGTTACTTAAATAAGTGGTGTCAGGCAACATCAGGGAAGTACTAGTGGGCACTGAAGTCATGATATATAAAAAAAAAAGGGGGGGGGGGGCTTTTGTGAACTTGTCTAAAACACATGTATTTCAGCGAAGGCAATAAGGGCTCCTGCAGCACAGAAGGCTGAACTCCAGACATTTCTGAGACCTCTTCTGCAGGCACATTTGTTCTGTCTTTTGGTTCAGTTAACTGGGGCCGACTGCTGCCACAAGACCGAGCTTCAGGCCTAGAAGATTTATTTCTGCTTGTGGTCATTCAGGAGGCAAAGAGCCAATTTTCTAAAGAACTTATTCCAGAACGACAGTTCCAAAACGACTTTGCAACACCTCCAAACACCACGGAGGAGAGCACTGCTAATACTGGTATGGCAAGCTTCCAGGGAAGGGGAGCTAAACTTCTCCTCTGACAGTCTCCACAGACACCGCTGGCATTGCTATTCCTCCTGTCATTTGAACAGATACTATTTCTTTGCCTTATGTAAGTTCCAGTGAAGAACTTTATAGAAGGAAACGTATCTCACTGCTCCCTCATGTAAGGGGTTGGATGTCGAGACAGGAAACCAGTCTGATACCCTAAATGCTTATAGTATTTTGTACAGCCATTGCAAGAGAGAACCTTCCAGATCAAGCTGAGGTTGAAATGCAAAGATGTAATCAATAGCTTTTTAACAGTCATCCTAATTTTACTGCAAAATTCTTCTACTACTTGTGCTCACAGAGTCACAAACCATGGTACTTGACTTTGATGCTAGTAGTTATTCTTTAATTATGTATGCAATGAGTTTAATACTTTGATTACTAAAGCAGTTTTAACACATATGCAGAGCATTGCAGGAATTTTACCAACCTTCAGGTGAGGAAACCTCACAACTAATCTGTTCAAATGCGAACTATGAAAAATATCACTTTTTTTTAAGCAATTATAGCTTGTTAAATGTTGTGAGTCTTTAAAAAAAAAAGCCAATTCACAATGTGCAAAGTTGAAGCCCTTTCAAAAATAAAAGATGTGGCTGCATGCAGCTATATTTGCCCTTCCAAGATGACTGATTTGATATACTTTACCCAAAACCATTTTTTGCATCTCTGGGTGTAGAAAATCAGAAGGCACTCTCTTGCCTGTATTATTCACAGTGTTAGTTCGAGATTATAGATGCTGGGAAAGTCCCCTTCCTGTGCTGTAGAAAGGTGCAGAAGGTAGGAAAAGGAACCAATATGTTGAAGTCATTGCGAACAGAGCTCCACAGGTTATCTGAATACCTGTTGGTTTTTGGATGATCCTTGACTACGAAGCGCTTAAGTTCATTAGAAGAAGATTTTGCTGTTCACTGACACTGACAATCTATGATATATCCTAACCATTTCTGTCCTCATTCTCACTTTAGTGCTTTACAAATCCCTTCACCTTTCTTTTGCTCTTGTTACAAAGACCTTCAAAGAACTGCTCGCTTGGGCTCTATTTCTTCCGGAGTAAATAAATTTGACTATTATCATGCCCGACTGCAGTAATTATAATTTGTTAAGCTTACAGTAAAAAGAAGAATAGACAAATGTCTACAGACAAGTCATAAAATGTTACTTATTCTTTACTTGAAAAGTTCTATTTTAACACAACTACTCAGTCTGTGATCTAAGTAGTGTTCGTAATCTTTAAATGGCTGTATGCTTGTGGATGGAAAGAAACAAAGCATCATGGGGTAGGAGTGGAAGAAATAAATGATGAGCTGGCTGGTTACTACAGGATCAGAAATGATAGAGGACAGTAATGGCATTTGCAACCTTGCAGGTGACAGAAGTGAGAAGAGAAAGTGTTCTTCTGCAAGTCCTCCTTAATACTGAAGATTATCCCCCAGAATGAAAGAATGCTTAAAAAAAGCAACAAATACAGCAGAGCTGTAAAACAAAATACTGCTCCTGGAACCGAGACAGGAGCAAAGGAAATGAAAGCTATCAGGCAGTACCAAAACAGGGTTCTAATTTGGCAGAGAGACTGCACAGCAACACAGCATCAAGCGAAAGACCTCCTCCTATTGATCCTCATGTTTCAACAAACATAGGAAGAACTGAACAGAACTCTGCAGTCACAAAGGAACAGAGGTAAGGGGCAGGGAACGCCATTAACATGCTATTTCTGAACTGGTTTTGCACCATGACTTGGGACATTTTGCTAATTCAAAACAATGAGTAATAACGTAACCAGAAAAATAAAGTTAGCATTTTGGTTTTCTTCATCTGTTTATTTTGTGTGCTTTTCCTTCATTTTGACCTACCAACAATACTTTGTGGGGTGACACTGGCGAGAGAATGAAGCATTAGCAGCGCTAGAGAAAAATCAACAGACACCACACAGGGATCTGAGGCAGGAAAGAGACATCCGTGCTCAGGATGAAAAGAAAAACTTTGCATAGACTACCTGCCCATCGTGAGCAGTAGAAAGAAGCAGCAGATGACCTAAAGATGGGACGCGGAAGGAGAGAATACCAATTACCCCTAACATTATACAAAACTGAGTCTGTAGTGATGGATTTAAATGACTACATTATGCATTAGTTATAGATTATGTTAGTATATAAATAACTACAGAACTTCCTGAACATGGTTTGTTTTTTTTTTTTTACACCCAGTTCAGCCGTCCATGACTCAAGTAGGTCCTTCAGCTAGGAGCTAGGTATATCCTTGGTCTCTTGTGCTGCCCGCCACTGGATGACCACGTTCCTGAACGGAAGGTTCAACTTCCACCCTGTTAGAGGTACCAGTACAGATGGAGCTACCAAATGTAGAGGGCAAACCGCAAAATCTTGAAACAAAACACTGAATTCTTCACAATTGCTAGAAATTCTGTAAGCCCTAAAAAGGCTAATTTTGGCCTCAATGCTTTAACTACTGCAATTTCATTCTCATTTTGTCATGCTGACTAGAATCCTTGCTTGTGTCCCCTTCTCTTCCTTCATTAAGGTACTGTTCTATCTTCACTTTACCAAAGTAAAAAAAAAATAATCCAGGTGTATCCATGCTTTCTTCCCTGCACAGGACGGAAATGAAGTACAGGATTTCAGCACAAAGTGAGAATGAACCTCAAGTATGATTGCATGATTGCAGAATGACCAAGAATAACTTGAGGCAAATGCTCATCAGCTGGAATTAGGAAGGCCATTAAGTGACAGTTCATTGTTTGAAAGTATGGAAACATTAAACATTTAGGATGGCTTCACAACAGTTCAGGACAGTCAAAAATAGACTAACCCACGCAAACAGGCAAAGTTATCCACAAAACCTGAACATTCATTAAATTCTCCTAATACGAGTCAGTTTACGATTAAGAGGCATTCTTTCCTACTCTGGGGCAGGAAAGCATCCCCACCCACCCCTGTAAACACAGTTCTGAAGTTTAACAACACAAGATTAAGCAAAGTGGGGGTTTTTTCTTGTTTTACCCAAACCCCCAGTTTTAGGATAGGCAGACCTTTGCTTTACACTTCTCGAATTCAAGTATAGTTTCAGTAATTCAGTGAGAAAGCCATTTAAGTGTTCAGGCTGCCCTTCACAGGTAGGCTTTAGTAATGTAAACAACAATCTGCTTACGTGGTATTATTCACTCAATTCACATACATACATTACTCTAGAAATAACCAATGAAAATGTAAGATTATATTCAATTCACAGTAAAGAGCATCTCATTATTGTAGGAGAGAAGCCATTAGGCGCTTCAGCTAACAAGTAGTTCCTCAATCTACAAGGATGCTACAGAAAACTATTTTGCCCCTCTTTCATTTGCATATCACTGCTGATGCTTCCTATTTAACTCTCTGCACCCACTCAGCTGGCTACAAGTCTCATCTTCCTTTCTCTCTCAGCTACTCAGTCCCATAACTCTTGCCATAGCTCTATTTTTTGTACTGAAATGGGTCAGTGCTGTATAATTCATCAACACCTGAGCAATCACAACTGAATTAACATGGTTAAATGGTATATTCCCACCCCTTGGGTGAGAGTGCTAGTGTCGTTACAAAGGAGAGGAAGAATAACATTCCTTGATATTTCGGAGCTTAAATATTAAGAGCCTGTCTTCATTTGCACAAAGGATAACACCAAGACACCTTATTTCAGATTCATCTTCAAATGCCAATTAGAACTTGTCCTCCATCCCCAACAACGAAGGAAAACAAAACCCTCAAGAATCAGCACCGTAAGCATGCTCCCAGCACATAGCAATGGACTGCTCTGTTTATTTTTTTATTGGTGTGAAATGTTTTGTGATTTATGTTATGATACAGGTTATTTAAACACAAACATTATAAATAACTTTGAAAGAGTTAGTCACTGTAACTAAGGCAACGAGTCTCCCACTCATTTTCCAGAAATAGGAAGAGAGGAATAGAGGTAAGAACAAAATAAGAAGTTGGCAGGAGCAAGAAAACAAATGATCAGATATTAGTTTGACCTCAGGAAGGCCCAGCTGACTAGAGAAAAAATAAAAGGTACAGCAACTGAGAAACAAACTAGCTGATAAAAGATGAGGTGTATAACACTAAAGATATTTAATTTCAGTCATCTTATTCCACAACCCATTTCAGTGAACGGAAACAATGACAAATCTGGGAATGTAACAATCCACATCAGACTGCTAGTTCAGAGTCTCAGCAGCTACTAGTTTCCTACAGGAATCATCGACTCTTTCGTGGGTGCTAAGGAAGTCAATTCTTCACAGGCAAGCGCACAGTTGCCTCATCCCCCCCCCCCCCCCCCCCCCCCCGATATTTGCATCCAAGTAATGGTCACAAACCTTCGATGCTATCTACATGAATAGACCTTTATACCTTCACAGAAGGCCACTGAGTTAACAGGATCTGCCATAAGGATCTGGCTGCAGAATCAATGCTTGCTTTGTTTCTCCCCCATCTTTTTTTCTGCTTTTTTTTTAAAAAAAGTTTATTTTCTTGACTGAGAAGAACTGCTTGTTCACAAGTCAAAAGTTCCCGAGTTATCATCAGGCAATCTGATCCCCCAAAAAGAACACGGGGCAGAACCAGGTTCTCTCAACACATTCTAATGGAAGGGCTGGTAATTACTTCATATAACAAGATAAACAGAGTTCAGTTACTCAAAGTTTTCCATCAATTAAAGAAACTTATCTTTTCAGTACACGCGAGTTCTCACCCTGGGAACACAAGAATTAACAATAAGACTTAAGGCGTCTTGACAAGTATTACAACTCCCTAATTTAGTTATCCTGTATACAGTTAAAACAGATTAGATGCAAATTTTAGGAAGAATGTGTGATGGAGAATAGAACACAAAGAGTGGTTCTCAACTTCAACAAGATTCTCGAATGTAATTTTTTTAAAGAACAGTAACTTTAACGTAACTTCTACCAAAAAAAAATTAAACACGATCTCATTAGGCTATGTCTGAACAGAATTTGTAGAGCAGTAACATGTAATTCCATTCCCACCATATCCCTCCCTCATCGAGCAGCAGCAGCTCCTTTTCATCACCACAGGAGACCATTCCTCCTCTTAGTGTAACAAGGAAATAGTTGGGACATTTATTCTTGGCATGAATTCTAAAAGAATGAAGTCTAATGTTGGCAGTAATGAAAATAGCAACCATAGAGGCATTCAGAGCGTTCACTATGACACTGCAAACATTTGTTTAACTGCCAATTGAACAAGATCCATCTCAGCTAAGAGAAAGATATAAATGGGCAATAAAGAAGTCAGTGCTCACAGCCTTCAAGGACTTTCAAGATAAGTGGTCACTCTAATATCTTCATGCAGTTGTTCATCCTCTGATCCTTTCCACTCACATCTGACTTGTGGGAATAAATGCATTGCCTCAAGCACAGCCTAGTAGTCATACAGAAAAATCCCATACAAATTCCTTTCAAATGCCCATTATTATGAGCCCTAAGATTTCTTCCTACTACATATTTAAGATTCAGAGAAAACAGCAAATGCATAATTAAAACTATGATGTACTGAAAGAAAAAAAATAAAGCTTTACCAACTGTAATGATGCTGCATCCAACGTGCTTTGCCACAAATAGTTATAAAGCTACAAAATTAAAGAAAAAATTCAGCCAGTTTTGATCAGAGCTTCATGCATTTCAGCAACACTACTGAAGTGTAGGCTTGTGCTAGCCTAAAAGACAACCTGTAGGCTTGTATGCAGGTAACGCTTGTATGCAGGTAACGCTTGTAACAGAAAAGCAACAAATCCCTCAGCTATTAGGCAATCCAAATTTCACCTACCCACTAAGAAAAACTAGGCTGTCAATTACTCCTTAGGTATAAGAGAGACTAACTTGCAACCCTCTAAAGCAAGAATCTACCTGTTCTGGGAAACAGTTTATGTACCTAGAAGCTATGATAGCCTTTCACAATTAGCTCTACAGAGTTGAGGGGGCTTTTGTACAGGACAGACCAAGGTATAGCATTATGGAGACTCACAAGCAGGTTGCTCCTTTTTCTTCCCCCAACCCCACAAAAAACATCTGATAAAACATCAGTGAACCTTGACCTAAATTTTGCTTTCAATGCAGTTTCTTACAGGAGAGTACCACAGTGTTTCAGGAAGAAACAAACTTTTATAGTTTCCTTCTCACTTGGCACTTCAGCAGTTAAAGCAGCTTCTCATCTAGAAGAACCTGGTATACAAGCACCAACCTATGCAGATAGTACGAAGGCAAACAAACTGAAGAGCAAATATCTTAATCACAAGGTACACTTACTGTATTCTTCATCTCTACCTTGAATGGATTAACCTTCAGCGACAGAATTTGCAGATTTGCTTCCTCTGTTTTTAAACTTTTCCATCCAATATTGCACAACAAACCAAGAGCAACAAGAACAATCTACAGCTTCTAACTTGACACTGGAATGATTGCTCTTTCTACTGCAGAGTTAAAGTTTGCTATTGAGCCTTACAGGTATCAACTCTGTTCAATATAGTTCAATTTAGCCTCAAATGAAATTTTTGCCAATATGTCTTATGGGTTTTTTTCATACCTAATATACTTTGAAAGCAAACATTAAGTCACTTCTGAAAATGCAATGTACACCCTCAATTATTTCAAAACTTTGAAAGATATTCCTACCTCACAGGATTGCAAAGCAATAAAGCCTAAGCAGTGCTAACACAAATTTGTAAAGAATGTACCTGCTGGCTGCTTGTTGAACCCAAGGAAAGGCCTACTCTTCTCAGTGCATGAAAAACCTTTATTCTGAAAGTTAAAGGTATCAAATCAGCCTCCAAAGACAACCAAATATTTGAGCTTCACAAACACATTAAGCATCTGTAGGATCAAAGTTTTGTTTATCAGTGTGCTAAGTAAACTAAATCAACTGCAAGCAGAACTGGGATTTCACCCTCTGAGCTCAAATAAGAGCCTCAGAGCAGAATTTCTCACCTCATTGTAAGTCCTCACTGCAAACTAGCGTAAAAGCAGCACTTAACTTGAAAAACTAAACTAAACCAAGTGTAAGAAAATATCAAGCTGCTTGTATGCCCTAAGTCTACCTCTCCCCAGCATAATTCTGACATTTAAACAAGTAACGCAGAGCCCTTCTACATTATCAAAGAACAAAATCAACAGGTTTATGCTGATTTTGGAAAAAAAAATAATCTTGATAATTACATTAAAGTAATACTTAGTAGCATTTTTGTTCCAGACAGTTATTAGTATGTCTGACTGTTATAGAAGGAAACTAAGCAAATCACCTCCCTCCTTCACACTAGCTGAACGGTACAAACAACAGAGCAGCCTTTGCGTACCCTCACCAGACAGCCACCACTTAAGACAGACAGACTCACTATAGGGACTACAAACGTACATGACAATTTATTTTAGTCTAAATGAACACATCACTATGAAGCAAAGTATATGGTTCAAGCAAACAAGAAGCATGTTTCATGAAATACTGAAGATAAACAGCTCTACTTTCATATAATACCACAAGTTGGTTTTTATAATGAGCAAGTGGTGTTATAATCTTAGCACAGCATCTAGTCCTGAAGTCAAGACATCTTGCAGCATACTGCACACGAACACTGACCTGGAAGAATTATTTGTAAATTAGCAAAACTAAGATAATTCATGCTAATTTGATTCCTCATTATTTTTGACACTCTTCAAGAAAGCAATTTTAACAGAATTTGGTTTGTAATAACTGATTTCTCAAGCAACTGACACTTACCCACCAGAAATACAGCTGCTGCTAAAAATCACTCCCTCCACAAAAGCCTCTTCAAAACCAGCACTCCCCTCCCTCCCTCCTTTCCCTGCCCCTAGCACCCTCCTTTTAAGTGAAAGAATACTTCAATTCCCAGTGCATCAGTGCACCTTTATAGATCCATGAGGCCTCTAAAAAAAGTCCACCTCATGCTTCTGGATTAAAACCTGCATTACGACAGAAGCTGAATGCCTCACAGGCATTACTCTGTCAGCCAATGGTCCCACATAGACTGGTACTTCACCTCGGCATCAGTCAATAGCAGGATCCTTCCCAGAAGAAAAGTTCTGAAATGCAGCACTTTCATGTTAACACAATCATGATGATGGGGTTTTTCTGAGTTATTTCACAATGATTACTTGCAGAAGAGTTGTACTTCTTGGATTTAACAGAAGGACTTATTTAATAGAAGAGATGAACAAGTGTTCTGTTCCTGTGGAAAGCCTCCCATGAAACCTAAAAGGAAACCTAACTCAAAGATGCTACATGTATTTCAGGTCTACAATTGTTGCTTATTCATAGATGAAGTTCTAAAAAAATATGAGACTTCACCAAGTTTACACACAATACAACAGAACATAAAGATCCCAGCCCCGTATTGCTAAACGTTTTTTTACAACAAAATCCCAAGGGACCATGCAACCTAAGTGTAAAAAGACAGAGGTATATATGCAGACCGATGAAAGGACTAGCAGGTAACCATGAGCTGAAACTGATCAGCATAATAAACAGACACAGGATACCAGTTGCCTAACCACTGCCAAGTTTCTAGGTGGTTTTTTTCTGTGGTGCTTTTTTGGGGCGGGGGGGGGGAGTGTCTCCAAGCTTTACAGTCAGTTATCTTAAGGAAGAGTATGGAGGAGACCAATAGCAGGGTGTATGAGTTTTCACAGTGAATTTGGTCTAACACACATGAAAACACAAGAGCACACATTTTCTAGCAAGCGCCTTTTTACGGGAGGCAAACTGGCAGAGCAGACCCTCCCACCTTTGTATCTTGAAACTGCACAGGAGACAATAGATAGGACAGGGGAGACACCAGAAAAGGACAGAGCAGCGGAGACAAGTGTTTTTCATAAGCTGGGATGGAAAGCGAAGAGTCTAGCAAACAAAGAAGGGTGTGATGCGATGAAAGCCACAAACCACTACGGGCACGAAGAACCTTCTGCTTTGCAGAAGGGGAGCACGGACTCGGGGAAGGTTTGTCAGGACCACGGAGGAGAAAGACACAGCAGCCGAACAAAAGACTTTAAAGAAGGGCCTGAAAGGGAAAGGTGATGCGGGGAGGGGCGGGCGGGCAGCTCCCGGGCACGTGAAACTGCGAAGGGCAGCACTGCCCGGCTCCGGCAGGAGAGGAGCCAGCTCCCGTCCCCGGGCATGCCGCCTTCCGCCGCGCCTCCCAGCCGCCGCCGCCGCCGGCTGGAGCCCCGCACACCGGGCAGTCCCTCAGGCCCAGGCTGCCTCGCGCTGCCCCAGCGGCCCCCAGAGACCTTTCCCTTCCCAAAACACGGGCGCGGGGCCGGGCTGGCCCGGGGGAGCCGGCAGACACACACGCCCCGCCGTCACCCCTCCCGGGCCTCTCCTCCGCTCCCGAGGCGGGGGACACGGCAGGGACCCGCGGCCGGAGCAGCCCCGCGCGGGCAGGGCGCCGTCCCTCCCTCCCTCCCTCCCTCTCTCTCGCCGCCCCGCCGGGCAGGGGAGGGGAGGGGCGGGCGGGCTCCCGTGGCCACCTGTTAGGCCCGATACCTGCGCGGGGCGGCGGCCCCCGGCCGCCCAGCGGGGCCACCGAGGGGGCACCGGCGTCCGCACCGGGAGCACATGGCGCCTCCCGCCACCGGGCGGCCGCCACCCAGCCCCGTACCCGCCGGGCCGCGCCAGCAGCCATGCTACCTCCCCCTGCCCGCCGCCTAGTCTCACACACACACACACACACACACACACACACACACACGCCTGCATGCACAAGCACACCCCAGCGAGGAGGGGGCGGGGAAGGGCGCGCAGCCGCCGCGCCCGGCGGCACCGGGAGAGAAGGGGGGGGGGGGGGGGGGGGGAGGCGGGCGACGGCAGCCGCCCCCGCGCACCCACCTGCTCGCGGAGTTTGAGGAACACCATGGCGAGGCCGCCGCACCGACCGACCGGCCGCCGCCTCCGGCCACCAACGACTCGGCTCCGCTCACCGCCCCGCCCCCCCGTCGGCCACGCCCCCCTCCTCGCCCGCCGCCGCCGCTGCCGCCGCCGCGGCCGCCGGCGCCACCCCGCGCCGGGGCCTCGCGCCGAACTCGCGGGGCGGTGGCGCGCGGCGGGCCCGCCAGGGGCGGGGCCTCCTCCCCTCCCACCCCCGCCCCACCGGCCCCGCCCCGCCCCGGCGCCCCGCCCCGCCGCTCTCCTCGCGCTCCCGAGGAGCTTCCTGAATTAACCGCCCGCCGGCATCAAAGGCGCCCGCCCGCGCCGCCGGCCGCGGCCCCGGCCCGCACCACCAAGGGCGGTGCTGATTGGTCCGCAAGAGGCGGGGCGGAGTAAGGGCGGCGCTGATTGGCGGGGCGGGCGAGGCGGGCTGGCAGGGGGAGATAACGTGAGCTGGGCACGTGGGGGGCGGCCAGGCCAGGGCCAGGGCCGGGGCAGCCGCGCGCTTCCGTCAGCAACCGCCGTGGTTTTCCTAGGCCTGCTCTCGGCGAGAAAAGCCCCGGGACAGGGGTTATCGGCACAGCCGGGCTCGGGGCTCGGCCCGAGGCGGGCGTCCTCCGGCACCCCCGGGCTAGAGGCAGCACTCGGCCCCTGGCCCCCCGGGGGAAGGGTCCGGCACCTGCCCGCGGCCCTCCGGGGATGCAGCTCACCCACCACCCCAGAGCCGGTGTGAGCCCCTTCGCTGCCGAGGGGAGAAGGCGTCACCCGGCTCCCACCTATTTATGTCAGGCACACGTTGCAGAATTACGGTCTCATCTGCTCGCAGCTCTGCTAACGGAGGGATGCGTTACGCCCCGGGGGTCGTCCAGGCCCAGCGCGGGTGCTGGCGTAGGTGTGGAGTTGCAGAGTACTCCCCTCGTGTCTCCTGGCAGAGGTGCCCATCGCAGACCCTGGCGTGGGGGGAAGGAGGAGCGGCAGCAGGACTGCCGGGTGCTGAGTAGCGTGAGCAGGCCGAATAAAGGCACAAAGACACTGACGAGTTACCAAACGGTGAGATGCAGTGGCCATACACAAATGGAATACAGAAGATCGTAAATTCTAAAAAGAGAAAGATTATTTCACTATGTTTTAAACGTTCATCTTTTTTTTGGCAGAGGATCAGGAGAGATGTCACCTGTGTAATTCTCCTACTGTATTTTGAGAAGTAGTTTACAGGCTTGGTGGTAGGCCTCTGTCCACCAAACGCAAAGAACACCTTCATAGATAGGACTTTAAAAACCTCTTGTGAAAGGAACAAAAAGCAGCATACAGAACACAGAAATTAGAGGAAGTGTTGCTCTTCTGCAAAATAACACTGCAGCCAGCCAGTCCAGGATGGTAACCATGGTTTGGAAGGGGTTCTTTTCTCCTGAAATTTTATTTCCCCCCAAAAAAATTAGCGGACTGAAGAGACTGGGGTTTTTTGGAATGGCATACTGCTACAGACAACGCTGATACAAATGTTTCAACATTCTCGACTTTCCTGTAGCTTCAAAATAGACTCTGACTTCTCCTTAACACTCTACATGAAGTTAAATCTACTTAGACTTTAGTATTACCTTAAGAAGAAAGAAAGTTTAATAAAGCAACTAGGTGTATTCTGTGTGAACACTCATTTGTGTGTTTTTGCCCCCAGTCATGCGCTTGTTGATTCCAGTAGGAGCCTGGCACGTGAGCATGTTCTCTTGATGACTGGCAACATGAGAACTGAAGGGTTTTCTATAGGTGCTAGCTGAGGCAGATCTTCTGTTACCTTTGAATACTAGTGGCCTGATGGGGGGTTCTTGTTTATGTTATTTTATTTTAACCAGTTAAGATTGCAATCCTATTTTACCAGGCAAAGAAACAAAACATTGTCACACTTTCTGAATCAATTGTCTTGGCATCTAGATATGTCCAGAAATGCTGATTATGGTAATTAAATGTTTTAGTTAATTTCAAATGGCCCCCTATTTTAGTACTTGTGCATTATACTTACGGGTTTTTTGTTTGTTTGTGACTAGAAGCATACCGTATGCAAATACGAAACAGGTAGATTTTGACACTCTGCAAAATGCTGGAGGACTGTGATGACAACGTGGTAAAGAGGCTGATGGTTGTGGAAATTAGAGATAATTTTATCAATGCAGTCAGTGAAGGAGAAAATGACATCATGAAATGTTGCCTTTGTTTGTCCTCAAATTAGACTGCTCCTTTTCAAAGTAAAAAGAATGTCTGCGAGCTGATAAAGTTCTGCTTCCTCCTGTGAAGCTTATCAGTTTTATGGAGTTATTCAGAAAAACATCTACTTTCAGTTCACCCACTATTTAGAGTAATTTCTGTATGTAGACAAGTCATCATACATAAAAATGTTGCACCTGGAATCACTAGCAGCTCTTGCAGCTTGGAGCCAGGCACCGTTTCAGTAGGCGAAAGTGCATCTTTATTTTATTGGTTCCCGGGCTCCTTACTCCAATGCTCAGGCTCTGGCTAGGGACGAGGCCTGTTGGTTTTACCGTATGTACTTAACTATGTCATCAACCAACTGAACTCTGACCCAAGATCGTTGGGGATTTTTTCTGTGAGTTATAAGGTAATACAGTATGGAAAAGTGTAAGTGTTTTACACATGAAAGTTACAATACCAATCCTGGAGATACCTGACTGTTTCAGTTTTATCATGAGTGGTTGTTGAGATGGCTTACATACATGAAGGTGGATAACGCAGATGTGGGGAGTTTTCTGAGCATGGTTTCCCTATACCAGTTGGTGGCATGTGGATACTTTTTCTCAAGTCACAATATTGTCCTGTTCTTAACTCTGCATAAAACAGTCCAGATGGTTATTACAACTGGAACAAAAATATGAAGATATCACCAACAATATTATCTGATCTGCTAGTAGTGTTCCACAAAATACAGTAATTGACTGCAGAGCAATAGAAATAATAGAAATGAAACCTCAAAAGTTAAATGTAACAGTGCTGTAAGGAAATGAGCGCTTCTTGTTCATTGATTACCATGTATTTCAGGGTAACTTCACCTATGTTATTTATAAATGCTGTCTTGCAAGGTAGGTAGCTGCCCAGGCATCCCTTAGGAACATTAACAGAATGTTTCACAGAAGTTTATGAATATTGACATACAAACATACTGAAAGCCACGACATTTCTGATAACGTTCAGAATATGCATCCACAGAAGTTAGAAATTCCCACAACACTTTTTGAATCAGACAGTTTGTAAATTATTAGCAACACAGCTCTCCTGAGGGCACACTTTCAGCAGAGCGCGATAGACTTTAACTGCACAGCTCCCATTAATGTTAATGTTAAATCTTCATGCTGTAACTTATCCCACAGTGTGTAACACTACCCAGTGTTTTAAAGATAGGACCATATGTGCTGCACTGAAATACATAATGGGATTGAATTGAAGAGACTGTAGAAACCTCATACTGGAGATGTTTTGTGAACTGGTATGAAACATCCTCATGATTTATTTAGTTTGCCAGGAACGCCTGTATACTTAGTTCTTTCTGACCAAGAGTTTCAACCCCAGCAAAGTAGGTATGTATTCTTTTTTCATTCTTCTTACATGGGTAAACAGGCATAGAGGTCGACAGACTTACACAAGGTCACGGCGTGAGTCACTGCCGTGGCTTGGAATAGAATCCAGGAGACCTGATTGCCACTGCCCTCCTCCAAACACTGTCTCGTACTTCTAAATCAAAGCAGGGCTAAATTTATTTCTGCACAGAATACAAGGTGTCTGAAATCAATATAATGTTATAATTTCCTACAGAGGGATGCATTTATCTTTATGACCCTGAATCAGCATTACTCGGGAGCTAGTCTTCTGATGGAAACCACACTCATTTTATAATGGTATGCTGGGAGCATCATCATAAAGGTTTTTACACATGCTGTGACACATTTTATCCATCAAAATTTAAAACAGTCAAGGTTTTCTAATTCTGTCCCAGAGATTGCATTTTGAATCATAAGCTGTTCATAGTTACTGACTGTAATGGAAACATATTGAATATCATAATGGCATCATCAATCACATATCATCGATTGGCATTTCTAAAGCACCATTATGCTTATGGATGCTCATTTGACCAATTTTGTCCCTGTTTGGTGCAGACAGGAGGAGAGAGAACTCATGTGCCCTCCTTATTCAAAGAACAAATTTAATATCCAGAGGAGGTTAGGGGAAATATGAGCGTCCTTTGTACAATCAGCAAGCAGCAGGGGCCTGCCAAACGGCTGTAAGTTCCTATCAGTCATGTATTCTAAGGAAAATTCAAGTAGAAGTGAGAGAAAACAGAAAGGAATATATAGAGTGAGGAAACAATGGTGAGAAATTATATCACTTGCATTTTGATTGGAAAAATGTTGTGGGGTGTTTGCGAGGTGTTTGGTGTGTCCTTATGCTGCTTAATTGCCAGTAGTACTGGTAAATAATATATTAAACATGGAGATACAAAGGTGGCTTTTACAAAGGTAGCAATTTTGGCTTGAACTTGCATATTAAAAATCTTGTTCACTTCACATTTCCTCTAGTTTAAATAATGTGCAACTTTTTTTCCCCATAAAATTAAGTTTCTCTTCTTCAGTAGGATAAAGTAGAGTCTAAAAGAGGTGTAAGAAAGGTATAAAGGACTGTGGGCTCTGGGCTGACTTTTTACACAGAAGAGAATTTTATCCTGAATCTTCTTATGATTTCTTTTTTTAATAATTCTCAAAATTATCCAAACATTAGTGAAAAGAAGTTGTACACTTTTGGGAATGTGATCATAAAAGACTATTACTTCTGAGTAGCTGTAAAGACAAAATGAATCTAATAAAAATTAAAGAAATAAATTGTACCTTTAAACTTAACTGAGACAAGGAAAGAGAAAGAAAAGACATGATTAACATCTTCTAGTATTAGCACATCCCAAGATGACTCCTTCTTAAGAAAATAAACTTAAAACACTGTGAATATCAGCACCCTTATACATTGTCATGTCAACTTACCTTGAGTTAGTGTTTATACAACAGACTAGAATATTTTCTTATATCTTTCTTTATATAAACAAAACAGAATACTTGATTAATATTTTATTTCTTTAACAAAATATTCTGGTTTGTTTATATAAATAAACAAATGACTCAAAATGTCCTTTTGCCATGCTTGTTGTACCTCAGAATGGACAGTATTGACTAACTGGAAACTCCAGTGGGATGTGATCTTGCAAATTATTTTTTCAGGCTTGGCCAGTTCTTCAAAGAGTAACATCCAAAGTGAAGCGCAAAAGGGAATGAGTTTTGGTCAGTCATCTTGGCTAGCCGAAAGCTTAATGCACTGTAAAAGTCTTGTTGGGAGGTTTTACGTGACCTGCTACACAGGGATATTTTGTTAAAGATGCATTTCACCAGCGGTCTAGCAAAGTATCAAGTAGAATAATAAGTGGAAGTATTAAAGTCGAAATGCTGATTTTCATGTGAGAAGCAAAAAAAAGGTTCTGACTTCTGAACAAGAAGTTTCAGAGCATCCGAACCCCTTACTTTCTGATGATGGATGATGTAATTCTAACATCCCAGCCAGCTGCTTGTTTAGAGAAGAGCTGTTCTGCATACCTAAATTTCCTCTCCTGATGAGCTAGAGATGCCTTATTGACTACATCCTCTGGTTTTTGCTTTCAGAGTGGTTTGGTTTCAGTTGTGGGAAAGTGATTGCAGTGTATAGTTTACATATATTGGTGTTTTATATATATATATATTTATTTATATAAAGCACTTAAGTGGTCACCAGGGTGGGAGTTGGGGGAGTGAAGGAAAAGACATTTTTTCAAATAGCCAGATTCCAGCTGAAATGCGACCTCTGAAAATTAGCTACATGTAACAGCGTGAGCTCAGAAAGGAGGATGATTTGGGATTCTGCTTTCACAAGTTCCCCTTTCACACCTGACACTACAGGAGCAGGTGCCATGAAAATGGGGACAGTGTGTCCTGCAAAGAAAGGTGAAGATGAAGAAAAGGTTGTTTTGCTAATCAACAGTTGCTGCAGTAATGGTCAACTTTCTCAGCTCTCGTTCCCCGCGAGACTGCAATGTAAACTGAAACGCAGCAATTAGACACGTGTATTCGCACCTAGTAATAATTTATTTCCTGCTCCCATTTTATGTAAATGGCTATTACACATACAAATGAAGTAATGCAGCTGCATTGCCATGCAGTGAGAACCTTAGATAAAACTTTTAAGTTCATAAAGTACATTTATGGGCTTCTTAATTGCTACAGCAGAGAGCATTTCATTGTCCAAACACAGTGGAAGGATGATCGCTGTACATGCATTGTGGAATAAAGATTCTGTCATAAAAAATATCCATCTTTAAAGCTGTTTTTTTCTTGAAGTATGATTTTTTTTGAATACTTTGATGGTGTACGTGAGCCTACAGCCCCACAGATGTGTAGGTAAACTCTTCTCAGATAAATACTTTCATCATCTAAAGGAATAAAGTGCTTGAGGCAGAAGACAGGAATCTCTGGGAAATACACTACTGCGATGAATATATTTGTCAACTGAGTGCCACAGTGATGAATTTCAGGAAAGATGAAAAGGTTTTTCATGACAGCAAGAAATTTGTAACTCAAAGAAGAGAAAATGAAGCAAATAGTTTGCATTTATCTTTGCATCTTAATAGACAACCGTATTCCTGTTTTCATGATGTTGTCTTCATTCTCATGCTAAAGGATTTCCATTTTTATAAAATATTAAAAAGAAATAGAGTCATACAGGTAAGGGTTAGTACTCTTGTCAGTTGCAGCAGTTAGAGAACCTAATATATGGTTATTTTAGTCTGAGGTTTTTCATTAGTACTGATTCTAGAGCTGCTTTGGACCTGACAGTTGACATGCACAGAGAGAATGCATTAAAACACCTACAACTTTATTATTAATTACAATTTGATAAGTTGCTCTCCCCACCCTCCCCTAGAACATATGTCATGACAAATGAAATCAGAAAGGCATTTCAGCTCTTTGATAGCTGGGTCTGCCACGACAGCGCTGAAATCAGTGCTTGTTTTCTTTTGTTTCTGAACACGAGCAAGGTCCAGGCAGTGTGTTTTCAGTTCAGGATCCGTACCAGTGAACAAGCTCTCCCTCCTCACCTGACACAGCCCGAGTTTCTTAACTCGTAGGGCATGCTGCATAACCTGTATTTTCATTTTTTAAATAGCAAAGTATTATACTTTCCTTGGAAAAGTGGAGAGAATAAGCTTCAGATCAGCCAGTGCTGGGAGGAATGTAATTAAAGCTCTTTTACTGAAGACATTAACACCAAATATTCCCTAAAGTACTGACTGTAGAGTTCTACATGGCCATGAGGTGAATTTGCTAAATTTAAATGTACATACGCACATATAGCATAATTAAATTGAAATACTGGAAAAGTTCCATGTAACATATTTGGCAATGGTCCTTCACAGGCTACTGGTCTGTGCAATATAGTGTTGATTTATGGAAAGACTTTGCGTTTGCACATATGCCCATTAGTAAGTGAAGCAGAATGTGAACATGTATTGAAAATGCTGCACACACAGTGGATTTTTGTTTCTAAACTGCAGGTTTTCCAATTATATAAAATATTCTAAAATGAATTTATTAGGTTTTCAAGGATTATGTTGTGCAATCACACTGTGGAATTTAAAACACCTTGTGTTATCACAGTAGGTTTTAAGTTGAACATCCTCCAAAATCCGAATCTTGGAAGAGAATCGCTATTAGACCTGCCATTGATACAATGCTAAGTAGCATCCTCCTTGCATTTGAAATATGGCTCAGACACACCCACCCACACATAACTATACGTTATACCCATATAAATATATGTATTTCCTTACTGCTGTCATTTAGAGCAGGCATTTGGCTATATGTGGAAGTTTTCATTTCATTGTTGTTATTATTATTTGCATTAGTATTATAGCTAAGATTTCCTGCCATTAGTTTCTTTTGCAACTTTCTATAAATATCAAAGCAACACACTTCCAGCTGAAGAGAGTCTGCTTCAGTAGTAGCCACCGTACAAGCACAGAACGAAAAGGCAGTTTCTCTCCCAGAGATCACGCCCTGCAAGCCTGAAGCAAGCGGCAGCGGTGCAGGATGCAGAGACGGTGCAGGATGCAGAGACGAGGCAGCAGGGGTGGCCGGTGTCAGCTAATGGGTGACCTGACCAGCGTTGGGTGCTCGCAGGCGCGATGATGGGTCAGGGTTGTGGTGGGACTAGCTTTCGGTGGGCTCCCCACCATGGGCAGGGCTGCACGACTGCCAACACCTGCGGCAAAGGGGCAGGCGTGCCTGGACACTGGCAGACGAGTCTTGTGGGGGTCCCTCCTGCTGGGGGTTTGTATGGAGGAGGTTACGGCTACGGCACTGCCCAGCCAAAGGTCAGAGCTGCTGACCACCCCGGGGTGATTTCAAAGGTCTGAAAGGTTTGTGATGGGCACAAACCAGTGAGGTCGAGGTGAATGAATCTGGCCACGCTTTTAACACTTCCAGAAAATAAATATGTCCATCAGAGCATCACAGGCCATAAAGAACCCCAAATCCACAGCTCCCTGGCAGCTTTTTGGCGGAGGAAAGCAAGCCGGTTTGCTGCATGGTGCCTCAGCCCGTGGTGCACATAGCCCAGCTGCCCAGAGCAGCCAGCCACTAACCTTGCACTGCGGCTGGCCGGAGCAATGGACCAGCTCTACTGCGTGATCGCGCCTGGTGTTAGAGATTATTAATAAATTCACTTGCGGAGACCGGCTAAAATTGTGTGTCTCCTTGTGCCGAACAAATCCAAATAAAATCTAGCTCAAAAGTCCTTTTACTTGCTAATACGTTTGCTTCTCCCCCACGGAAAAACCCAGCACAAACCCCTTCACCTGACGTCTGGTACAGATATTTACATCTTCAGGGCTGAGGACGCCGCACCACCACCCTCTCAGCATGGAAACCCAGCGATGCCGTCTGCACTGATGTGGCCAGATCCTGCGTGAAAGGGGCCGTGTCCGCTTAGCCCATTGTTAGCAGGCACATATAATTACTCACAATGCAAAGCAGAAGTACTGTGCAAGGCCGTGATTTTAGCTGGGAATCAAGTATTCATCCACCTGAAGTCGGTGTTTATTTTCTTTTAGTAGGTTTTTGGACAAGCTCGCATGAGGCTGAGCCATGTGAGGGTGCACGGGAGAGTAAGGGAGGGAAGAAGAAAGGTGGCACTTCTATTAGGGTAATAAAAAGCTGCATATCTCAGTCCAGGATATAGATCTGCATTTATATATTGGCAGGTCTGTGTGTGCTGAGCTGCAGATTTTCCCCTATGCAATCATTCTTATGATTTCTCTTGGACCATCAGCTATTCTGCGCTGGAACCATCTCCTGATAGCCAATTTTCCAACTCCATCAAAATGCTTCAATGGTATAATAAATATGGGCATACTCTGATCAACCATAAAGCCAAGAGGAGCTATCCGTAATCTGAAACTTTTACTAGTTCACAGGAGGTTTTGGTTGTCAGAGGGTTTGCCAAATTAAATCAGCAGAGTAGGGGGAAGCAGTATTTCCCGAGGATGATCGACTTGACAGGCTCCAGAGCAGGACATGACCCAAACTGGTGTGTGTGTCCCCAGCGGATCAGTGGCCTGGGAGCTCGCCTGCCGGTGCCGGGTGCCTGCAGATGCCTGCAGCTCAGGGACTGCACTGCTCGCCCCGGGCTGGCAGTGAGGAGTCATGGCCAGCCCCAGGCAGCAGGCACCCGCAACAGCAGCCCGGAAGGTTTCGACTGAGTTATCTTCCAGCTTCAATTTTCTGATACAGAAGTGTCAGATGTGCTAGGTAGATGTACTAGGTAGATGAACAGTCACCAAGATAAGACCAGGTATATTTTCTGAAGAGCATGAAAATCTCAGTTTATGGTTGTATCAAAGAAAGAACCTAGTCCCTGCGTTTGAAAAGTCTCAGAATGTGTACATTCAGCATCTCTGGTATCCTAAAGTCTAAGACTGCAGCAGGGAAATAAAAAGAATACCACCCTTCTGATTTTTAAAGACCTCATGACTTCCCCAGGCCTGACTTGGGATTTCTGAATGCTTGGGGTTGGTACTACCCTCATTTCCCTTATCACACAGCCCCTTTTCCCAACTCCCCTGAGGCAGCACGGTGGTCTTCCATGTCAAGAAATGTCAGCGTGGGTGAAAGTAAGCTACCAGCTCTCCCCTCACTCTTTCCCATTCCTTGGCAGAGAAGTCTTGCAGTGAAGCTGTGGTTTCACTTGAGCTGGTGTAAGCAGCCCCCCAGGGCTGCCACCCCTCACTGCTGGGGATGTGAGCATCCCCAGATACACCGCCGAGCACCTGCTTCTGCTACCTGGTCAGCCAGGCTGAAAAATACCTTTTTTTCTTTCTGCTTGTTTTTTTTTTTATTATTCTCTTTTTTTTTTTTCTTTTTTTTTTACCCCCCCCGATCTTTAACTCAGGTCTGTCCACTGCACCAACTCATTGCACAGCCACAGAAATAATCCTACCAGCAAGGTTCAAGGACAGCACGGGGCAGGGAGAGAGGGGTGGGAGCCATGGGACTGCTTCCGCTGGCTGCTGCCAAAATGCACATGCGTGACAGCACATCCCGTTAGCAATGCTGGGATGTCTTGGGGAGCTCGCTGCTTGAACTAGAGCCCTTTGGTCCTTGTTAAATATGCTTTTTAATGAGTATGGTAGACAGAAACTTTGTGATTTTTCTTCCTACTGAAACAATGTAAAGAAGCTCTGAGATAGCTGGCGATTGTTCATGTCAAAACAAACGCTTTTGTGCAGGACACAACACATTTCCTTTGAAACATACAGGAAAGTGATATTAATTACCTCACCAATTCCGTATGTATCTGGTTCCTCATTTTTGATCTGGAGCTATCCTGCTTCTGTTTGACTCGATTCAAAACATCAGGCTTAAGAAAATGCTGGAGAGCAAACAAGGAAATCCTCACTATCCCTTTTGTAACATAAACTTAGATTTTATTTTCTTTCTTCCAAAAATAAAGGGGAAAAAAAAAGTAAATCCCTTTTCTTATATCAGTTTAATTTAGAAATAATAGAAGTATGCTATTTGCATTCACACTGACATATTTAGTGGTGTTTTTAAATACCCTTATTAAGTCTCATCATCTTCCCCCAAATATATTTGCATTTAACAGTGTTTTACAGTACCCCATAGCTTATTCTTTGTGATATATCAAAAGAAATGTAGGATGCTTTCTTTGCTGTCTCCCACAGCAGCCTAATAAAGAAAACGGAGAAACCAATTTTCTCCTCTGAAATGTGTCCCAAAGACAATTTAAGGGACCCTGTGGTCTTTTCTGAGATTATATTTTATATTTACACTCAGTTTTCTAGTCCCCTTTGGATTAAGAAAAATTAAAAAAACCCTTAATGTGAAAACGTGGAATATATTCAAATCATTTAATTGCATGGTCAAGGTATGGGAAGGGATACTTTAACTGAGGGATGGCGAGGGACAAAGGACTAGCTGAAAAACCGCTAGCTCTCCATTACTATCATGTCTCTCTTAATTTGTAGTATGTGACAAATCTGGGTATAATACTGTAGGTGCTAAGCCTCATGACTTGAGGACAGATCCCTACAATCCTTGGGTGACTGAATGGCAGGGATTTAGTGTTGGAGACCTTTCTCCAGAGAAAAGTCATTGTTGCCCTCCAGAACATGCACCTGAGTTTCTACCTGTGGAAGCAAAAGCCAGTGCTGGATTAGCTTTTGTCCTTGTAAATTTTCAGTAGGTAGTCAGTGTCCCCACCGGGACCGGGGAACTTGGCAGCCGTCACATCTCACAGGTTGTACACAGCTGCGTGTACACTTACTGTAACACTAGCAAAAAAGGCATTTTTCATAATTTGACTATTCCTTATTGCGTAATACACAAACATTTATATGATGTTAAAACTGCATAGCACATATATAAATATATATAATGTGTGTGTATATATATATATTTAAAAAAGAAATTTTTTTTATATTTATCTACCAACTGAAATGGCTTCTGAAAAGAAAAAAAGAGTACAAGTTAGGTTCTGCAACCCTCTTCAGCATCCTTGCACTAGCCTTCCAGTGCAAAATTATCCCAAAGCAGTATACCCGCTCTTGGTGCATCCAGGGGAAGAAAAAGAAAAAGAAAGAAGTGTGGAGTCCTGGGGGGTTGATGTTGCAGTGCAAGGCTGGCTGGAGTAAGAGGGGGTAGTTGGGACATCCTTGAAACTCCAGCAGTCTCCAGGTATAGGTTGGGGCTCTCAGAACCTGTTGTCATTGTCAGAAACTCTTTGGCTATTCTAGTCTATCTCCCCAGACTTGGGGACAAGCGAGTGCATGACTTTGTATCCTGCGTGCTGGTTTTGCCCTGCTGGCTGCTCAGCTGCTGTTGGGCATTTACTGCAAAAAGGAAAACAAAAAACTAAGCAAGCTGCTGCTAACAGAACTGTGTAGTTCATGTGGTTAGAGTGCTGCTATTTCCAAGATCCCGTAGTAAGTGACTACGCTTTGCATGCAAGTAACAGAAAACACTGAAGCTTGGTTTCTAGGGAAAGAACAAACCTATTAGATGATCAAGGGAAGCTACAACAGAGAACTGATCAAGATAAATCTAAAAGAATAGTGTAAATCCATTAAGTTGGTAATTGTCTATGCATGATAACCTTATTTTAGATACTACACTTTTCTTGTAGTAATACTGACACAGCACTATAAAATTTAGGGCTTCTTTTCATGTCTGCTCCATCCCAGTGGGATCTCTGCCTGAAATACTGCTCCAAGGGATACAGCACATAATCAGTCCCTTTGAAACAGCTTCAGTAATGCTGAATCCATATAAGTGCGTATGCCAATTATGCTAATGAAACTGTAATGGGACCATGCTTCTTGCCATCTTCTAACAGTGCTGTAAAACTATTGTCACACTCAGCAACTAAATCTGTGTAGCATACGACCACGTAGAGTACTGAAACTTACTGCGTGGTGGAGGTGATGCCAAATGTTCCCAAAACCTAAGCCTGCTAAAAAGACAAGGCAAGCAACAGGTAGCTGTAGAAAATCTGGGATTTTTTTTCCTGTGTTCACTTTTCTATTTTTCCTATATTCACACCTCCAGAAGTTACAAGTCTAATGCAAACAATGTTTATACCATCCTCCTTTCTTGCTCCTTGTTCCCCTCCAAGGCAACACTCCATCCTGAGGAGAAGGCACTGGGAAACCATAGAGGGCTAGCAGAAGTTCAAGATGCCCCCGAGAAAAACAAAGGCACAACTTTAACTTTAATCTTGTCTCCGTTTCCTCTTTTGGGTTGATGAGATCTCTTTCAGAAATATGGAATTCGTGCCTTGGCCAGGCATTGCTTTAGGGCCAGGCAGGACCAGTCACGTGTGGTTTCTCTTTTCCTCTCTTGCGTCCTCTCACACAGTGGCTCCTGTGGCAAGGATAACTCTTCTTCCCAGGCAAAAAGTGGAGGTTTCAAAGGCTACATGTTAAAATACCTGTATTCCCCCATGGCCTTAAAATGCCCTTTGAATAGAAGCTGCATGTACTTTCTGTAGGCATAGCTCCAAAATAAATGCCTCGATCAGGAGGCCAAAGAACTTAAAGACTGTAATTTCAACAGAGGGTAGTAGCATATGGCCTCAGTGCCTCACCTCAGGCTGTAATTTCAATTCAGATTTGCATATTAGATGGACAGCGTATATTTTTGCATGAAAGACGTGCACACCTGTGCATGCTTAGAGTTTAGAGTTTCTCCATCAACCCTTTAGAAATGTCATTACAGCCTGGCAATGTTATGATCATCTCTGCAGTACATCACGGGCCAAGATACAAGTCAGCTTATGTGAACAACACTATTAAGGCTACTAGAAAATCCTGCTGAGGACGCTTTTAGGGAGTGGTGGGAGTAATTAATATAGATCATGAGAAGACACAGACAGGAATATCAATTCATCAGTAATAAAAGCTTTCACGCATGATTAGTCAGGAAAAAAGAAATTGGCAATGCAAGATTGACCAGTTGTTACATTATTGGGCTATTACTTCTTGCATCAGTGGAAAGTCCTTCCTTACTAGTTTTTTTCCACATTAAATCCTACCAGTATCACGGTGGTTCCAGGACTGCAGTGTTTCAGCAGCCCTTCGTCCCTTCGTGCATACTTAGTACAAATACTACAGCCTCACGGAAACAGCTTTGAAATCACTGTTGCTGAAACACTGCAGTCCTCGCACCTTCAGCCTTCAATTCTGTCATCACTTTTTAGACCATGACAATTGCAGTCCACAATCTTTTTGTAAAATCAGGGAAAACCTACAAATGTTAACCTTTTGTTTAGTTTATAAAACAATAATGCGCTGTCATGTTTTCCCATCCTTTCAGCTGCCTTTGAAGGGCGGTCTCACTAATGACACTAATTCCATTGATGGGCAATGGCTGGCTGGCAGCTTTTCTGCCAGGGATAGACTTCATTCTCTGTCATGCCTGCAAATCCATGCTAATGTTTCTCCCTTACTTCGCAGGGCATTGATTGAAGAGGAAAGGCAGCCTTCGGTGAGGGGGTCCCCGAGCCACCTGCTCTGCCCCCCACTCTACAGACTGCAGAGCTGTTCACGAAGCAGTTCCTAAACCTTTGCCATTTACAGCCTGTCATTTGAAAATGTATTTTCACAAGTTTCAAAATGAGGTAGAAATACTAATCTTGTCAGGTGTCCTGACATTTACTATGCCCTTTCTTGAGTCAGAGCCCAAAGATGTGCTATGATATTTGATCATTAGGCTGCTCAGATACCCCAAACACAAAGTAATTTCCAAAATTAAGTTTCCAGGCACTGACATTACCACATAGTGCTCACAATGTTCAGAAAACTAATATTTATTTTTCTCAAAAAAAACCCCAAAACACCATACTTATTATTTGCTTAACTGGTGCTACATCATTATTTCTCTCTTACATACAGGTCTATTTTAACTTAATTATATTTGCCATCTGCTCAATACTCTAAAAAAGGATTTGCTTAGAAAAAAAAGCTGCCTTCTCTACCACAAGTAGCATTGCCTTTGACTCCAGAGCAAAGGGGGAAACAGCTGTCAGTACCTGAGGGAGTGCTCAGAAGGAAACGTCTCCATTTGCAAGGAGCATGGACATGACATCCCACCATAGCAAGGTAGATTCTTCCTTCTGCATTTCACTGTAGGCTTCAGCTTCCCAGCCTCAGCCATGAACTGGCACTAGATATTGTGTGAGAGGTTGCTTGTGCAACCTAGGCTTCAGCAGTACGCTAAACAGCAAACAGCTAAGAAGTGTTACGTTGCTTATGTGTTTCTGGGGACCTTCCTGTTTCTATGTATGATCTGAACTGCTCATTAGAAATGTTGAGATACACACACTGGATAAAATGCCCTCAGAAAAACCTCATATGTCATACCTGGAGCTGCAAAGATATGTACATAGAATACAGAAATATACAGATGGGAGGAGGAAATAAAGGTATGTGGAAAAGTCAACAACTGTATGGAATTTGCCCATACCTTATGCTATTTGAAGGTCCAGTATCGATTTCATTGCTTGCTACTCACTGCTGCCACCACGTGTTACCACATTTTTTTCCCTGAAATAATGGTGCCCCTTGAAATAGAAACGTGTGTACTGCTATGGGTGAGACGGACCTGAAAAATGGAAAAACAGGACCCAAGAGAAAAGATGTGAAACGGGCAAGCCATTCCTTGGAAGACTGGGCATTGCTGGAAACAGTATAACACACTTAGTAGAGGCTCAGTACTTAAAGGGGGCCTGTAGGAAAGATGGGGAGGGATTCTTCGACGTGGAGTGTAGTGATAGGAGGAGGGGTAACGGTTTTAAACTGAAAAAGGGTAGATTTAGATTAGATGTAAGGAAGTTCTTCACCGTGAGGGTGGTGAGGCACTGGAACAGGTTGCCCAGAGAGGCTGTGGCTGCCCCATCCCTGGAAGTGTTCAAGGCCAGGTTGGATGGGGCTGTGAGCAACCTGGTCTAGTGGGAAGGTGTCCCTGCCCATGGCAGGGGAGGTTGGAACTAGATGGTCTTTAAGGTGCCTTCCAACCCAAACCATTCTATTATTCTATGATAAAGGCATAGAATTCTGAATTGAGGATTCATGCTACTTAATGCCAGTAGAGTTTATGGATGTGTGTTAGGAAGTTCCAGGCTAGCGCAAGTACATACACTGACAGTCTCTCTCCCTCCCATGCCTTCCTCTTGCACTTGGATCTTTTGTCATGCTTTTCTGGAATGACAAACACATTAATAATGAACAAATTTGCACTGCACTCAGGAAAGCAGTTTCTTCCTAATTCCCATGATCTGGTAGTGTGCCTGTTCCCTAAGGAATGAAAGCCAGTCTTCCTGTTTGGGCTTATTAAGAGTAATTGTGATTTTTTTTTCTTTTTCCTGTCAGTACAAATGACTAATTAAAAGGGTTTTTAACATTTGCTGTGTCTCCATGATACAAAGTGTGGGCAAGTTTTACCCATGTCCTTACACACTGTATTAAAAACAAATGAGGCTCAGACCTAGTAGGGCAGCAAATTCCCGCAAGCTAAACTTCCCCTAGCATGGCTTGATTCTCTGCTAAATTTATTTAATTTTAAATAACTCTTTAAGGATGACATTTAAGTGACAATCTGTTGATAGCTAATCACAAGCTTACAGCATATAATTTCAATGGAATATCTTGATATGTGAGTTAAGGTTTGTGTAACAATTCGCTGGTTTATGGTTCTGTTGAGGGAAACAGGGAGCATATGCATGGCTTCGCTGTTCTCTCTTCCCTCTGTCTTGCAAGGTCTGAAAGCACATGCCTAGGTATAGATGCAGCGTTACCAGTTCTCACGTTGGTTAATGTGTTACCAGCACATACTCCTGGGCCAAGGAATGATTTCAGAATATCAGCTTGCGTTTAAAACACAAAAGCAAGTTTAGTTTCCAGCTTTTGTGACTGAGAGATAATGGATGGATAATTCTGACTCCAAACCAAGAATGATGCTGAAGATGTGTATTAAATCACGTGACATTTTACCCACTCATGGTTCTGAGAGACTGTTTATGCATATGACACTGCTGAAAGATTGCCTAAAGTCAGTGGTCCTCTACACATGCGTCCTTGCAGCCGAACCTGTGTTTATATACCTTACTGGATCAGCATGCTGAGAAATGATAGGGAGATAATGCTCGATCAGAACCTGATGAAGAGGAGAGGAAATGGGAAAGATACAGATAGGAAGGTCTGATTTTCTCTGGATAAAACGTAGCCTATTTAGGAATTACTCCTGCTTTTGCACAACTCCAGTGCCTATAAGGACGTTTTTGGGAAAACAGAACCAGGGTTTTCACGATGCTACATGGCAAGGGCACATGAGAAAAGAGATGTAGCTTGAAAGAAGAGGTGTTCTGACTGGATATTAGGGAAACATTAAGGCAACTGGGCATAGGAAGTTTCTGCTCAGAGAGGTTGTGCAGTCCCTGTCCTTGGAGTTTTTCAAGACCTGACTGGATGGATAAAGCCCTGAGCCGCCTGCTCTATGCTCATAGCTGACCCTGCTTGGTGTGGAGGTTGGACAGGGGTCCTCCAGAGGTCCCTTTCCACTGGGGTTGCCCCATGATGCTTTGATGGTCTGGGCTTAAATGACAGCAAGAGCAGACTCCAGCAGTGTTGAAAAGTAACCATCATGCACTAACATTAAAGCCTATACTTTCATAAAGAGGACAGATTGAAGTAGTTAGTCTATGTTTTCAAGCGTCAGATTTCAAGCAAACTTTAAAAAATGTGGGACTCCCATTTTATTCTGTGGGGCAGGAACACCTTTATTGATGTGAGGAGAGAATGGAAGGAAACTCTGACTTGATTTGGTGTCAGTGTAATGCTCGTCTAGGCACCACCTCTGTGATCACCCTGTGTCCTACTGAGATGTTTTCAAAAATGGAGAAAGTACAATGTCACTTCTGTAATAGGACCTAGGTCCCTCAGGTGGAATGAAGTTAATTATGGTGGACCTTAACTCTTTCCACTGCCAATCCTCCTTGACATGGCATACTCTTCATACATGCCCCAGTTTTGGGCCTGATGGCAGACATCTAGCAGTCTCTCTCAGGCTGTCCCCAGTGTTAGGCAATTAATATTCCATTTTCTTCTATTCTTTCTTCTATTTCCACCTTATCATGAAGTGCTTCGTTATAACATACTTTCCTATTGCTTACTGCCCAACTACTGGCCCTTAGTGAAACAAGAAGGGAAGTGAATGCAAACACCAGGAGTGTCCTGTCCTTAAAAAATGAGATTGTGTTTGATTTCACTTTCTAGAACAGTGGTGGTAAACCACTACTTCCAACTGATGGAGACATGACATTTTCAACTTGAGGGACAAGACGGAGGAGACTTATGTCCTCAGTGTTGTGCTATTGTCTCTGACTCTTGGTTAAAATTGTATGTCATTACAATGATGGCATGATAACATATATTCTTTTGTGTTTGGCAGAGGAAAATGCTTGCGTCTCCACTGATTTACTTCAAAGCTGATGTGGGTGTCCTAAGTGCTCTACAATCTTGAAACGACCAGTGTTGCCTTGTTGGAGCTGTCACTACAGCATTTGATGGAAAACAGAAAAGAAAAAAACAAAGTGTGTATTTTGGAGGATGTGAAGGGATTCAAATCAGTTTAGAAGGATAAATAAAGGCAATGTTTCTTTAACAGGGTAATCCATATGAGACTTTCCTACCGAGTACAAAAGCATCTACATCAGCTACCTCTAGGGCAAGTCTAAAAAATACTGCAAATGATTTAGGCAGTCATTAAATATGACCTTTGTTCTTGGCAGCAGCACAAGGAAAGCAAGAAATAATTAAGCAAGTGACTGTTGAAAGCACTACTGACCGATTTCAACACTGAGTTTGTTTTCTGCGGCAAGATGTTTTTGCATCTCCTTGTTTCATTTTCCCGTGTTGAAAGTAAGACACAAATGTCATTTTAGTGTCTACGAACCTAGTTATGGTAATTAGCATTATACATTTAGAACTGGCATAAATTATTTTCATACATACTGCAGGATCCAGCATTACTGTTTATATTTTTATGTTTCTGGGTTATGAATTTTTTAGTAATTCTCTGCAATCTGCCAAGTAAGGTACAGCGTATTGCTGAGTTCTGGAAGAAAGGCAGCACTGGGCCAAATGCTCCTTCAAGGCATAAGAAATGAATAAGAAAAGTCTTTTGGTGCTTTGCCCCTTCATCTAACTGAGCAGAACCAAAACAGTCTAACTTCTCAAAGAATAGCACTGGACATCTGCCCTGACTACTGACAGGTGCTAAAAAGGCTTTCCAAAATGCCTAAGTATTTAGCTACCAAACTCCTCTTGATTCTCCTGAAATTAGGCAGCTCAGCACTTGGAAAATCCCACTAGGGTCCAGATTCTTTGAGATATTTAAGCAGTTGTACAAAGATTCAGATTGTTTTAACATAAGAACCCAAACACATTTTATTTTTAGACATCTACTGAAAAAAATTGGCCCCTTTTCTTATTGCAGTGGGATGCAATACAACAAAATACACATGGGGAACCACTTTTGAGCAAGTATATTACAGGCTAGTTTACCTTGAGTATCTTTTTTTCTCATCTCAGTTTTTATAAATGAGAGAGAATATATCTTGACATTTTAAGAATTATAAATTTGAATAGGTTTTGAATCTTCAGATCTATTACAGCAGACCTTCACTGGGATATTGCACTCAGAAGATGATGACACTATCTACCCTGATAAAAGAGGACAGAAAACAAAAATTTGCAGGCATTAGAAGTTCCAGGAATTCAAGTATTGAAGTAACACCAAATTCTTTCTGTGTAAACAGTAAAAACGAAACAGAAAGTTGTAGGTCCTACTAGAAAGTCAACCAAAAATAGAAGTCTGTTGTGTATAATCACTTCTATTCCATTGTTTACCTATGCCAGTTTCATTCTAATAATTGCAATCAAACTAATTAACATGCACCATTTCCAATTAAAATATCTCACAAATTGAATAGAAATCCACAATGTCATAAAGCTGTGAAAAGTCAAACATTGCTCTTGAGTGCACTGAGCACAGGCCAAGAAGAGTATGGATCTGGTGGAGAAAGCCAGGGTGAGAGCAACAAATAATGCTATTATCAGACACTGTGTTTTATAAGCACAGGTTAAAAGAATTGGAGTTACCTTGTCAAGCAAGGAGAAGAACTAGAGGGCGGATGTGATACCTCTTGAAATATGTAAGTGATTAGAGAAGTGGAATGAACTACTGTTTACTGGAATATCCCCTGTGGAGAGGATGAGACCTAAAGGGCTTCAACTGCAGGAGGAAAGCTTAGGTGAGATATTAGCAGACAAAGTGTTTAACCGTAAGGCTAGTTGGAGACAGGACTAGGAGGCCTGGAGGGGCTGTGCATTCACCACCAGAGAGTGGCCTTAATAACATCTACCAGATGTGGGAAAGGCCTGGCTGGCTCTGCCACAAGGCAAAAGGATGGACTAGATGAGCTCTTGCACTCCCTGCAGCCTTCATTGCTGTGTTTCTGAGATTCATCATGCTGGAAAGCCTTTCTGTAATTACTTTGACCAGCAACATTAGTTCCCATATCAAAGCCATTTTATTCATGGGATACATGAGCACATGTGGATAGAAGTTCTCCGAGGAATGGAGCATTGCATCCATAACTTTATTGTCATTTGTTTCTGAGTTATAACACAGTGCTGCGGTCTAACTCAAGATATTTGTGAGTTATCAAGAGACCTGTCAGTAGAAAGCATCTGTTTTATTTCAATGTTTTGAAGGTTAGAGGCTAGATGCTCAGCAGTAGCTTAATTTCTGTGGCCTAAAGGGTCACTGAGAGGCTAGCTTATGCCAAAAAAAATTTGGGGTTTATTATTTTTTTCTCAAGGTAACATTAAGAGAGCCATTTTTTATAATTCTTTAAATAATGAATGAACTTTTCTCTGTTATTTCACAACATGTACCCTTAAATAACTTGCCATTATGCTAGTCACATCATAAAATTAAACAGATTAGAAACAAGTTAAATAACTGATATCGTTTAATAGTCCATGTAAGTAAAATACAAATGGTAAGCAAATAACTTTAATAGTAATAAATAGGTCTACTGACATTGCATCATAATGAAGCTAATTTTTAGAAATGCAGATGATGATTTGCTTAAAAAAAAACAGTTTACCCTTGGCAGTGAATACAGCTTTCAAGCCAGCCAGAGGAGATAGGAGCGTGAAGTTATATTCCCAGGTATCTATGTTATTTTGGAAAACAGTGCCTTATGTGCAATGGAATGTTTCCCCAGTATCAGAGCATGAATATAAGCCAGTGTCATCCAAAAGGGAATGCCTACATCTGCACATACTGATCTAGGGCTTTCTTTGGTCTTTCAGCTGTAGGAAGACGAGAACCTGAGATGATGTCTAGTCCTAGGAAGAGCTGCTCTACGTGTTGCTGATATTCTCCTGGACTCTGAGACTTAGCTACTTTATCTGAATTCACATTTGTGTATTCTCCTTGAAGAGAAGTCCTCCACCACTCTTACAGCAGTTCAGTTTCCTATGCCTCCACCTTCCTGAATATATGCCAGTTTAAATAAGAAAACTGCTGTGTACATTTCCATACAATAAAAAATAAAGATCTCTCATCTTCCTTCCTACAGAGCACTTTAAATGCCACATCCCAGCCTGGCCTTTATTGACAGAGGCAAAAGCTTCTGACACAGTTTATCGGCCTACCCCCTGCTCCTGGGAGAGGCTGAGGTTGCAATACAGCCACCTGGGCAGTCCCTTGCTGTTACTGTATGCAGTCCTGGTAGAGAACAGGCACTGACGGTGCTCAAACACCGATGCGGAAAGAGCCCTGCTCCATGTTCCCCAAAACTTCCGAGTCCCATACCCGTATCCCCATGCCCGAGGATACCTTCCTGGGTTGTCCTTCCCGAGACGTCTGGCCCACCACTTCCATTCTGTCCCTTGGCATGAACTGTGTTTGGATACTGTCTGCCCCTCCCTGCTCCTACCTACCCAGGGGGCTGGAGTCATTATATCCTGTCTTTCTGCATTTTTCGATTCTGCGCCTCATCAACACTCTTTTCTGCAAATGGTTGGTATTCGCAGATTTCAGGTTTTCCCTCAGCAGAGCTGCTAGCCTTGACAAAGACATCAGCTTGGAACATAACATCTGATAAAATGCTCTATGAAGTCCATTAAACCCCCATCATGGGTTGTCCTCTGTCATTAATAAGGCTGTTACTGCATCTCATGTTTATCATCACACCCTCCTCTCGAAAGACCTGTCTGGAAGCATTTAATGTTTTTACAGCTCATCGCTGAGATTTTTTTTTCCTTATTCACTAGCTATTCAATTCTGTTATGCATTGTAGCACAAGAAAAAGGTCCTCATCACAATTTCCCAAAGAATGAGCGCAAGATTCAAAGTTAGATGTCAAAGTGCATTCACTGATAGCTATTTAAGGGAGCAAGAAAGGTTTGCTCTGTTGCTAACCAGCATTTTCTGAGTCTTGGATTAATGACAAGTCCATCAGATCCTGTTGCTCAGCAAAAGCTATAATAGAAACAAAATCTAGATGAGGCCATTTCTATTATTCTGTAGTGTGTAAGGTTAATGTCCTGTACTTTGAAATAGCTCTCATTTCATTTCTATATGACTTTAATAGTCTAAAACATATTATGTTCACTGGATACATTAGTAATTATGTTCTTGTAGCTTAAAGCAGAATCATCCACTTTTCAGAAAAAAAAACGTCAAATCAAAGCTATGATAATGAATAAGGAAGGATAATTGAAGCTATGCTTTTTGTTTGTTACTACCCTGGCACCCTTCCTTTTCTGTTCAGCTTAAGTGATTTGACTTCCTGAGCCAATTCTGTAGCTAAACTAGTGCTCTAATTTTAGGTTTATCATATGGCCTACAAGACATTTTCTTTGTGTGATTCTGCAGTGTGGGTTCCATACAGTCATTACTGTGTTGGGGGTCAGAAGAAGCAAGAACATTTAGACTCTTTTTCTAATTCAACCTGTGTATATTTGCAAGGAATTTAGTTCCAAGAGAGCTCTAAATAATAAAATGCATGGCCTCACAACACACTGCAAAGTGCTCATTATTTGGTATCCTAATACACTCTGACTGCTTTTGCAAACAGATGCTCCAAATACTGTTCTTAATTAAATATCAAGGGCTGGATTCAAATGTTGGTCCATGCCAGCAGAAGATAGCACAAATCTTGGCACCAGGCCCTGATCCAACAAAAGAATGGTTGTGAACGCCTGAAACACTTGCAGGCTCCCCTCTCTTGTGGGCAGACTTGCTAGCCGTCAGGATATGATGCAAAGAGCCTGGATTTTGGGGTGTTTCTCAGGTGTCAGGGTGGTAGAGCAGTCCAGATGGCTGCTTGATGGCATGACTTGTGTACGCTTTGGACATGTTGCTCTCCAGTCAGGCTGGAGAGAGCTGCTTAGTTTTATCGTCAACAGCCACCACTACAAATCCGTTGAAACTTTTAATGAAGATATAGGAATTAAAGTTGCTAAAGGAAGAACTGTGAACCGAGCTTTTACTTAAACAGTGCCTCTCTTTCCCTTATCACCTTATGAGATTTTTTTTCTGTTTAATGATGGATGTGCAATAGTTTTTTGATAGTAATGGAGATGGTAAAAGATTTATTTTGGGGGTGAGGAGTGGCTCTTAATACTCAGACTTTTTGGTGTTCAGGCTTGACAAGAAGAGGAGATAAAACACTTTGAAGAGAGGCAAAGAAAAGGAAAGTGCAGGTAGCAAAAGGATCTTTTCTTTCAGCTGATGACTTTCGAGCCACGTCGACACTGCACAGTGTAACCTTTCTTGAGAAGACTAGGTAGCTTTGGAGAGTACCATGACTGTACAGCCTTACTGGTCTGTTACCAGAGATTTCAAAGATTTCCAAAGATTCAGCATTTCAGATTTTCAAAGATTTGGCATTTACCTGCAGTGTCAGGACTGAAGAAAAGCAAAGACGTAGCATAGTCAGATCAGCCATTGCATAATATATACTAATCCAGCTGAAGCAAAGATTTTGGGTTTTTTACATCATTTCTTATGGGTTCACAGCTCTTTTGAAAAAAGATTTCATCTTGGACAGCAAGGGTAAACTCTTTAAGCAAGAGGCACATATAAAATGAGAACAGAAAAGGAGCAGAAAACAAAAATAAAAATGAAGAAAGAGGCAGAAACCTGATTTTGCCAGCTGGGTTGCTTCTTGGTTCCCTTCTCTAGCTCACTGGTCAAGTTATTTCTTTGGCTTAACTGGATATCCTGGGTTCAAAGTCGTGGGTAGCCTGGGGCTGAGGAGCTAACAGAGGTAGAAAGCTTTCCAGGCTGCCTGTTCTCCAAGCCTCTGTGTCGGACTGTTAACCTCCCCAAAGGTCTATTACCTACTTTCCAACACAGAAATTTTAGTCAACTGGTTTATATCCAATACTTTTTTTATTTAAAAGCCATAGTGTTACCACCGTCCTTTGTGTAATATGAAGTAGGGTTTTATTTATTTTTAACTTTGCTGTATTTCGTGCACAACTTCATAGAGCGAACTGATTCAAAGTTTTATTTGCTTTATAGGTCTATATACCCTCACCCAAAACTGAGGCACCTCAGTCTACCATCCGCCTTTCCTCAGCATGTATAGACACAATTTCTAGGGCAGAGAGACCTGGGTGGTGCCTCTTCTCCCTTCACCGCTGAGTCTTAGAGGAGAAGCTGCCAGGAGAAGCCAGCCTGAGACTCCAGCTGGTGAGAGCAGCCAAAGCAAGGCTTTCAGGATGTTCAGAAAGCATTTTACTTTTGTATCACTCTTTCTCTGCTCTGTGCTGGCTGGCTCTGTTACTGCCTCTCTCGTGATTGCTTCACCTCTATATAACTCATTCATCAATCTGTTCTTTTGCCTTCTTTCACCTTTTCTGTTCAGAGCCATCCTCATTTCACAGTTTTCTTTCTGTTTATCTGATTTCCTTCTAATTCAACCCATCACAAAAGAGAGAGGAAGAACACCTGTGGAGCAAACATCCTAATTTTTGCCATCATTCCAGTGCACCTCATTGCTTATGCATTATACCTTTTTCCCTACCCCATTTATGTCTGATCTACCTCTGTTTCAAGCTGTGTAGTACAGAGACTTCCTACAACTTTTTGTTTGTATAAGGATGCCTCATTCATATTTGGTCCGTAGTCAGCATTAGAATAACTTGTTAATGCTTAACACTGACACACAGAGTCAAACTAAGCAGGACCAGCACTGTAGGACTTCATGATATTCTAAAGAAAAAGCACTTGTATTCTAAACCCAATTTTACTTTATTAACTCCTTAGTTTCAGGCACTGGGAAAAATCTTCAGTGGCTGCATCTTACCAATCTACTGTTTGCTTCCATGCTCAAGTGTAGTTTAAGGCTTATGACACTCATGGAAAAAGATGCCCCTTTTTGGTGGAGAACTGGATGCTTAGCACAGCAGAAGCAATAAAATTCAGCACCTGTGGATGCACACTCGGGTATTCCTGAAAAATTCGTACTGATCCTGTCTCCTTGAATGGAAATGGTCGCAAAAGGCGTGCAGGCAGTTCCTCCTTGGAGAAGGCATCTCTGCCTTTTCCTCCCCAGATCTGTTGTGTAGAAATCCCTGAAGAAAATTAGAGGCACAGCTCTAAGGTGGTAATGCCTTTTCTCCCATATGTCCACTGGCACTTTTAAGCATTGTCCGAGGCTTTTCACCAAGCCCATCTGTTCTACTTTATGCCGCTTCTTTGCAATATAAGAGAAGTAGCGGGCTTCCACTGGGAGGCAAAGAAGAGTACAATTATCCTCTTACAATATCCTCACAATGTCCTTCTCTGGGTGCAGTTTACCGCTTGGCATCCTAGTGGAGTTTCACCCTGGGCGTGTATTCAGAAGTCTTCAGGGCTAACACACTGTCAATGAATAACTCCTGAACAGCAAACCATAACCATGAGTAAGGCATGGGCGTGATCCCTGCTTGGAAGGATTTGGGCAGCAAAGACAGAAACACGTGTAGACCTGACAGGTGCTATGGAGGAAACAGCTACAAGATAGGCTGGGAACAGTGCTGTCGGTGTGTGGGGCTGCTGCACGTCGGCTTGGACCCCCAGACTGGAAGGACCTGTGGAGTCCAGCAGCCAGCGTTGTGTATTTCCTCACCAGGGTGAAAATGCTGAGGAAAGCAATATGAAGAATGGAAAAAACCATGAGCACACAAATTTATGAAAACTTCAACATGTGATTATGCAAAATGCAAGGTGTGGCTGGATATATGTGTTTTCTCATTAGGATGACATTCACATGATTACAAGCAACCAGAGATAAATCTGTCATCTTGCAATCAGTTTGCCATATTTTTTCCTATTTTGGTTTTGTGTGTGTGTCTACCTGCAAAAAGGAAAATCAGGTAAGGAAAAGGAAGAACATAAAAAAAACCAACCCAACAACTATCAAAATTGACTGTATTTCCTCTAACAAAATTTCCCTTTAACAAAAAAAGAGAATTTAGTGTGGACATGCAGCTTATTTCTACCATAACTAAGTAAGAAATGACATTCCTGCCAAGCATTACAAGACCATCCCAGTCAACAAACTCTTTTACATGTCCAACTTCATGGTGTCTTATCAGCAATAAATTGCATTCCTAGTGGGTCAGTAGTTTTCAACATGCCAGAGTCAGGACTAGTTTTCACAAGTCCACTGGGTGGACAAGCAAAACCAAGATACTCAGTGCAAGCTGCTTTGAACAGTCAACTATGTAATGGTCTGTTCTAAAATTGTGAGGGGTTGTTGTATGCACCTCCACGAAGATAAAGTTGTTGCTTTGTATGTCAGTTATTTCTGACTGCACTTTTCTCCTTCCACCTAATTGGTTTGCATGTCTGGCAGAGTGCAACTAATTGCCTCTTTGAGTATAAACAAGGTCTAAAACATTTTTTTTTCTTTCTATGCAGAAATGAAGAAAAATATTTATTATATCAACTTGGAGTTACAGGAATAAACAACATGACTGGCAGAAAGTTTTAAAAGAGTTGTGAAATTTTTGGCATCGAAGAGCTAAAGCAATCACAGAATCAGAGTGTAGTGGAAATGACCTAGGAACTTTGGAAGGACTCAGCCCTTTTGATTCATCCTTGCAATGCATGTCCAGAAATGTTGAAACCCTGCTAAACAGACTCCTATTTATCTGCAAAAATGTATTACTTTGGCAGTGACAGTATTGACACAGTATGCACTGTTATGCAGCATTGTCTGCAATGCTTTTTGGATAAGAAACGTAAAATGTGATTCATTTAGTGTGCTGCCTTCCCCAAATATATATGGTGCTATGCAGTTGATTTTTACAGTGCAACATACAGAAGACAAAATCCCAGTGAAGTAGTTTCAGGAATTTATCACTTATGGCAACAGCTATGGTATATTGTGGCAATTAGCAGTTTGCAAGAACAGAATCTGTCTCCTTCAGAGCACCATGGTCATGACAATGCATCAACTATATGAGGACATTACACACTTTTATAGGCACAATTAAAAGGATTGAATGAGTTTGCTGAATATATTCTCTGTATGGGGTAATGCTTAACTGTAATCATTGTATATTGAATGAAGCATGCAAGTTATCTCGCGTGACCTGATTAGTCAGAAATAGTGTTTCCACTCTTTGGAATGAGATCATTATCAGTTGCAATAAAACAAGCAAGACCATACTTGATGTGAACTCTGTGCTGCTAGCATCATCAAATCTTTGAACTTGTATATAAAACATTTGAGAGACTAACTCTAAGAAACTGAAATGGAGGTAAAGCAAACAGCTTCAGAACCTGATTACGACAGCATTGGAAGTGTGAGAAAATGAACTCGCTTTGGGAAAGCCACGTGCAAAATTGCTTCTCAAAGAAACTAGAAGTGTCGATTTTATCTGTATCCTAAAGCAGGCCAGTTTCGGCCTGATTACTTTGTCTCCAGTCTAAACCGATTTCTGTAAGGTATACTGCAAGTTCTTCTATCAGGAATTTGCTAGACTCAAACGTGCTTGATCATACGACTGTTTACCACGTGGAGGTGCTCCCCTGCCAACCTCTGATCTCAGCTTATGCTTTACTTTGATTCATTTATACAGGGCAGTTGCCAGAAGCTGAAGCCTACCTCCTGCTTGGGTTGGGGTGGGCTCCCTCCCTCAGCTCCCCCTGCACTTGGAGGCCCCACGCTTCTCCTCCTACTTGGACTGTGGTGCTTCCAGTTTCCCCATTCTCTAATTCTAGAGAAATGGTTATTTCTGGGAAAAGGCATGTCCTTCAAGGGTTGTTCCTTCCTCTTGCAAGAGGGAGCCAGGTGATAGCAGGCACAGCAGGGCACTTATTCTGACTCCTCATGCCTGCTCCTTTGCTTCTGCCTTTATCCTCATTTGAGGATCTTCTGCTGAGCTTCCAAGGAGGCACCTCATCGTGAACTCTGTCCCCTCAGATTAAACCTCTTTCCCAAAGTTGATACCCATTATTTTGATGCAGCATCTCTGATTCTCAGGTGTGAATGCTTTCATATCACAGAGGTCTCTGGGTCCAGGGTTTGGCTGCCCTGTCCCCTTCCTTCTGTCTCAGTCACTCCTGATCCATAGGGTTCAAGTACCTTCTCATCCCAAAGGCTTTATCTAACATTAGCCATTTCTCAGTTTTACAACTTTTCAGCCAGTACCAGTGGTTTTCCATTCAGCCTGTCCTCCTACCCCCTCCAAATACCTTTGGGATTGTCTTCTCCAACCAGAGTAGTCCAAACACGTACAGATATCTAGGATACGGGTGCCGCCTGTGTCACTCAAACCAAGACCTTTCTTGTCCGTGATGCGAGGCAGTCCTTTCAAACACATCAGTGAGTGCTTCTAGGCCACCTCACTTTGCTGTTATTTTATTCCTTGGTATCTCCTCCCCCTGGAAATCCCTACTGTGCTCACTGTTACTCTGTCTGCAGGACAGACATTTACCACCACGGTTTCTCTGCTGTATTTCCTCCTGCCAATTCTGTAATGCCTCTTACCTCTCCACACATTTTTCTTCAGGGAAGGCCAACTGCAATACCACTGTCTGGAGCTCTTCCTTGCAAGCAGCAGTGTATTATTCAAGTATGGTGGCCTCTGATAGTTCAATGTTTCAGTAAATTAACAGTTCAATAGTTTCAATAAAGCAAAGCCAGTTCCAGCATCACAAGTTAATTTTATGCAGGATTCCTTTTCTGCAGATTGCCAAATCTCTCATCCTTTCAGGCTAGTGAGTCCCAAGACTTCACCTTGTGCCCATCTGCTTTTCCCACCCTTGTGTACCAAAGACCTAATCTTCATTAAAAGCCAACCCAAACGTCTCCCAAGTTCTCCTTCTTGACTGGCTTTCAGTTATTGCCTTACAACTTTTGATACCTGGTTGCTGACAGCTGTTCATGCAGGACCCAAAGCCCCACATTCACATAAGTTTTACCCAACTCCTGGTCACACACTGCCTGGGGGTGGCACCGGAGTCAGGCGACCACCTTTCAAGGATTCAGGTCTCCAGTGCGGTGCCTTCTGGTCCTGCTACCAGTGTTAATAAACTGGTAAAGGAAGAGTCCACTTTAAAGATAAAACTGATTTAAAACTTACTTTCGGTGATGTGTCCCATGAACAAGACTAAATTCTCTCTCATAGGACAATGGGACACTTAACATTTGTTCACTAAGTTCACAAGGAATTGAATAAATGCAGAAAAATAGCCATAAAGAGCTAGTCTTTGCAAAAGCACTGTCCATGGGTCAAGAAGTCCCTGCACAGCACATTGCTGGTGCCTATGCAAATATTTCAGGGAAGCATTGCTATATGGTTGCCCTAATATATTCTTCCCTTCGCTTGAGTTATTGCTGACAGTCAGAAACGAGACACTGAGCCAGCTAGATCTCCACCTGATCACCTTATAGTATTTTAATTTTCTGTGTTACAAAACTGTACTTACAAGCGTTAAATACTTCCAGGAAGCTCTTGGATGTACTGAGAAAGCAAAAATGAAGATTCAGAGGTGTCTCTAAGTTAAAAGCTTGAATGACAGAGCTGTTGGTTACACACCAATAGCAACAAAACAGTAGGACCAGAGAAGATTTTGAAAGAAAACCTGTTCATTTTTGGTCATCGTAAGCTGGAAGGTCATTTAGGGTCATCGTAAGCTGGAAGGTCATTTAGGGTCATTCGCTAGAAGTAGTTTCTCTGATTTTCAGTTTCTGGTTTCTGATATTGAGATCTGAAAAATTTAGAGAGTTGCTGCTAATTAAAAACCTGAGGTTATACAGAAATAAACAGCAGAAATTGCAAGGGAATTTGCAGACTTTGCCCCTCACTTGTTTGTATTCCTGAGACAAATTCGGACAGAAATATTAGAAACCTGTTTACTGAACAAGCAAATCTGCGGAGCTGAGCGCATTCTGAGTGCAAACGAGCACTTTGTTCATCGTTAACCGACTGAAGCCTGACAGTGCTGAGACAATCTCTTTGTTGAGAGGATCAGACAAGGCAGTTTATAAGAGCCTGACAGCTCGGCTTGCACAGCTTTGCCGGCTTAATTAACACACTTCTGCTCCCAGGGAGGAGGGAGCCTCCGCACCAATGGAGAGCCCCACAACTGTTTCCAAAGCCACCGAAGTGCCACCAGGTGAGACGCTGTACCAGAGGGCTAGCTAGCATCACAGGCTGCAGCTTTCCCTTTTTACTCCAGTGAGTACCTAGGAGGGGAAAGCAAATCTGTTTCCTGATAAAGAATGGCTCATGCAGGTCATTTGGCTTCCCCTTGCTATGTTGGTGATAGGGCATTTGGCTGTGTCTTCCAGTGTACCTTTTCTGTACAAAATACCTGATATACCTATTTGATTCAGCTTTGCTCTCGAGCACATGTGTGCCAGAGCAAACACAGCTAGCTCAGTTGACTCATCGGGTGTTGCTAGAGCTACCTAAAAGCAGTAAGGATGTGTTCAGGTCCCAAGTTCACGTCTCAGTTTGTCTGAGGCATAGAAGTTCAGGAGGAAAACTGGAAATCGGCATTCCCAGAGCCTAGACCAGAGCAGTGGCATGTGCCTGAGCTGGGGCAGAGCTCCTAGCAGAGGGCACAGCAGCAGTGCCTGCTGGCCAGAGAGCCTGGCTGGCCCCCTCCGCTCCACCGACACACATCAGCTCTCCTGCCAAGAGCCCCACGGTGCTAGGAAGGGAGCAAGCAACAGGTCTGGGGCTGCCCCACAAGCTGGAGAAGGGACTGCTGATGCTGTTTTCTTCAGTGCTGGCACATGGCTCTGCTGTCAGCTGGGCTTGCTTGAATGAAAGGGATTTTAAAGAACTTGGGTTGATTTGGTTTTCTGCGCAGAGGGTGCAAGCGCTCGGTGCTTTACCTGGGGGTAATACAAATAATCCCTCTACCCTTCTGTGGGACAACTTGTTCTGAACAAAATTGCTTTATTGCTTTGGTGTGCTCGAGGCTGTTGTTTTGTTTTTAATTATTTTTATTTCAGCAGCACCTCAAAGACCCTATCACCACCAGGGCACCATCTTCCTAGCAGTACAGAATGTAAACCAGTGCCTTCCCCAAAGAGGTGATGATCTCAGTATGTCTTGGAGGCTAAAGGGAGGATGCGAGGGAGCAAGGGTGCAATGCAGCAAGGCTCTTGCTCACAGACATCCATCAGTTTAATGGCCAAGTGGAAACTGGAAGCTGGGTTTCCTGACGCTGTGGCATGCACCCACTTTTCCAGTCATCCCAGTCATCACAACTGCACATTTGGTGATTAACGTGGAATTTGTCCTCTCGCCCCCGGCGTGTAGAAAGGGCAGACCTTTGTGGCTGGGCAGGCTGCCTGAGTACTGCTTTTTTAAACACATCAGATCAGCCCTTCTCACTGTCAGGATATCACCTCACAAACATTCATATAAGAGCTAGTCCAGAACAACCATCAAAGAGAAGGAGCAACTTAAAGCCAAGACTGGCTCCATAACCCTCCCCAGATAAACAATCCCTGATTTACACACCCCCCCCCAATCCCAGGCTTGAGTGAATACAACTAAAAAGATGACAGCTATATTTTCAGAAGAATTTGGGATAACTCTGCAGTGGAAATCTCCTTCTACAACAAATCCAGCAGGAGAGAAGAGGAAATGTACGGTGCAGGCAACAACTATCGCTAGCAACATCTCTGCCACTCTCTTCTGCAAAGTTTCAACCTCAAAAAAGGAGAAGTGCCAGACGCTCAGAAAATACTCCTTATATTGTGATTTTAAAGGAAGTGCTCAAAATACTGCAGTGATGGATGGCATTATAAGATACCAAGGTTACATTAGAAAATGAACTACTTTAAAATGAGGAACCACCATGTGAAGCGTCAATCACGTCTCACTCAGCATGCTGTTATTTATCTATTACCAGAAGCACACATGGTGCTTAGCAGACAAAGGAAAAAATAAAAACCTCGCAGCATGAGTTTGTTAATCATAATTAGGCATAATCAGATTGGAAGATACTTTGTCAATTATTTTTGTTGTATTGTGCTGTGTTATATTTGTTGGAAAATGCAAATTTATTAAAAGGGAAAGATTTTGAAGAGAAAGATTCACATAAATGAATTTCCCATGCAACTTTGTTGAAAGAAAACGTTCATATAAGGAAATGCTTTAGAAATGTCTAAATGAAAACATTTGCATGTGAAATTAACCTTTTGCTCTTACGTGTAAGTTGATGTATGTTAAAAATACACCATCAGTTTTAACAGTGAGTCAATGAAAGGTTGCAGAGTGATCACAAGTCAGCTTTGTGATAATTTCTCATACTGTAAACTGTAAGAATCTTTGGTTTTCACCCCACTTTGGTGTACAACACGTTCTATAGACTGTACATTGCTAGAATTTTTTTTTTGATAATGTGATGCAGTGAGGAATGAAACCGTATCAAGAATGGGAGTCGGGATAGTGCTGGGTGGTGGAGACTGACTGAGAGAATCACACGGGCTTAGAAACACACTCAGGTTACAGACCGTGGGGCCTGAGAGCAATCCAGGCAGAGCAGTAGCTTAAGAAACTTCATAGAGTTTCTCCTGGAAAGACACCGAAGGAGCCTCAAGGCCAGGTAAATTGACAGGGCTTAGGGGAAGAGGGGCAGTGGGTGAGCACAGTATGATACAGAGTGTATTGCTAAGGAAATGGCTGAGCCAGGAAAGGATGTGCTGTAAGGAAATGTCAGCATGAATATTTCATATGTTGACCCTTTTTGTAGTTTCAACATCTTAAAAGACAGTGACTGTAATTGACGTCAGACTCTGGGTAGAAAATGTAATTCCTATCCCAGGAGACTGACATGTATTACCCCCCCAAAATGCAGCTCTTGGCTGTGTTCGGCAAGGCGACATGCCTTGCTACCTGTATTCACTGAAGGAACATCATTATCTGACTGAACCTTAATTTCCCATGGCATATCACCCCTGCACTTTCTTCTTTCTAGCTAATGTTGCAGTTTCATATATAAGGGCACTTCTGGAACAGAAAGGTATAATATGACTCAGTAGATGCAGGTTGAAACCAGTCGAGTTCAGACTACAAATTAGCTAAGGCATTTTTGCTTATCAGTGAAGGTAAGTAAACATTAACAAGGGCTGTCGTGGATTTTCCACAATTGGAAAGCTTAACATTATAATTGGCTGTTTTTCTAGCACCAAACACTGCTAATGAATTTTGCTCAGGAATTAAGAGAGGGGCATTCTTTGGTCAGTGTTATGTGTGAGACCAGACTAGTCCCTTCTGGCCTAGAGTTGTTGATTACCCTAAAGCAAACTGTCCTGCCCTTAATAAGAAGAAATTTGTAAACTGAAAGCTGACTGCATATGCCTCAGGTTCTAGCAAAACCCTTTTATACTAAAAGCTATTTCCCTGGCTATAGTCTGTATAAAATAGCATCCTAGATTCAGGATATGCATTGGAGCCCTTTAAATTATATACCCTCTGGTAGCTGATGCAGCACTAATGGACTCATCTAGCATAGGAGTGAAAACAATACATGCTATGAAAAGGTTTATGCACAGACCCTAGTATAGGCTAGTATAGCTTCTTTTCCTAGTATAGGCTAGTATAGCTTCTTTTCCATGTTTTCAGATCACAGTCCCTGCTGTCCTTACCTGTGAAATCTCTCAAGCAGAGTTCCCATCTGCCTGCACCCCAGGCTCCATGGAGGTGCCAGCACCTCGCATTTTTGGAGTGCAGGACCGGGACTCTTTGCTGCTCTCTGCGCTGCCTGAGCTGTCTCACTATTGGAGAAGCCTTTCAGTGAGGAACTGTTGCCAAGACTGGCCCTCTGCTCCATACCAACAGGGCTTTACTACCAGACACATTCCTTGTGCCTCCCCGATAGCATGCAAGGAGTGCCTAGAGGACCTAGCCAGCAGATTGACCCCATGGACACACATCCATCACATGAGCCAAAGAGCCTGCATCAATTGCCCCACTTGTCCAAGCGATCCAAGGCATGAAATTCCTGTGCCAGAGGCTCAAAAAACTGAGCTCTGCATGCACTGAGAGTGCAGAGTCCTCTTGTGAAGGGGCTGGGCAGAGAGCATCTTCTAGGTGACCTAGAAGAGGGGGGTTTGCCAGGCAATCTTTGCCATGAAGACAAACCTTTTTGACTGTGAGCAAGGTTGTGTGCTCTTCTCATCCAGCCAGCCACCCTGGGAGCTGTAAGTGCAGCAGGGGCACAGACCGCTAAAGGACGTGGAGACTATTCTTGTTGCTGAAAGTTTGGCACTTAATGAAGTGCTTTGCTGGATCAAAGCCCTTGGACTAAAGACTTCTTCACCAACTAGTGCAATGCCATTGTCTCATGTGGCACTTTACACCAGCTTGTACAGTCAGTTTCTCTCTAGGAGCTATAACGAGAAAGCCAATATGTATCAGGTAGAAGATGGAAGAATAAATCCCAAAGTTTGCCTTTACCTTACTTCAGTTTTGTCAAAACTTCCCTGTTGTCATCAAAGGGAAGTTGTTTGTTCCAAGTCAATTTAAATATTAGTGTAGGCTAAAATGCAGGATAAACCAAAACCAAGGAAAACATTTTACTAATCTATAAGCTAGACAGAGCAAACCGCCAACTGGGAATAATGCTAAATGGGCACTTTAAGCTACTCTGTGGAATGCGAGTTTGATCAATTCAGTCCAAGCCACATTAGTCTCACAAAAGCCGAGAGTAGCATTTTCTCCCAAAGGTTTACTTCGCGGGATATTCCTCTCAGAGTGCAGTATCACAGAGTCAATTAAGGATGATAATATTTTTTGCATATACTAAACAACTGATGAGTCAGCATTGATCAAGACATGCTTTCATCATTACTTTTTTAAAATGCATTTCCATGTTCATAGTATAGTTGTTGTCACCGAGCTGATAGAAGCAGTAATGAGTAGTGAAAATTATTGTACCATGACCCTGTGAACTATTTTTGACAAGCAAATACTTTCCAGGAAGCTGGTAGGGAAAAAAAAATAGTGTTCTCATTAATAGTCTGTGCTCTTATTCAGGTGGAAGACAAGGTGGGTATGTTATGAGACTTTCTAGCATCACTGATATTCTTATTCCTCCCTCCCAGAGTAATTGGCATTAAGGTTCCCAAGTCTCAGTGACGGTTGCAGGATCATTACAGGTGCTGCTTTGCTTGTATATCATTGCTGTCCCACAAGCATGTAATTTATTACTTAGAAAGGATTTCTGGATATTTTCCCAGATGTAAAATCACAGAGGCTTATATTTAGTGCTCCAGCTGACGACAACCCTACCTGCATACATTCTTTCTCTCTTACACATGCAAACACTTGGCTTTGAACTCTGACATTTATCTTATGTCATAAATTCTTTCAATTAACCAACACAGTGAATTACTATAATTGTTAGTCCTGACCTGAATCCTCTTTTGGAATAGCTAAGCAGAAATGTAGTAATGTTGTTGTAGTTCGTATCGTATATACAGTCTGCTAATAGGCATTTAAGGAGTTATTGGTGAAGGTCTTGCTATGGTAATGTTCCTGCTTCAAGTTTATTTATATAAAATGGTGTCTCGTCTTTGTAAAGAAAAACTGTGCATACCTCTGTGCTTCCTGCACAATAACACGATGCATTACTTTTCCCCCTGAAGTTATCATCTTGGCTTCTCTATATAAATTTTCAGGACAATTTGGGCCTTAGAACAAATAAAAAGATTGATTCAAAGGTGCCCTTGAAAGTATAGGGCCATGAAATGGGAAGAGAAAACCCAGCATCATCAGAAACAGTCCAGTTCTGGACTCATTTGCTTATGCCAGACTTTTTCATCCTTTAGACACCGAACTGCAAGATGATCCAGCATTAATTAAAGTTTGGGAAACCTATGGCATCACCCAGAAACACGCAGTTCAGAGGTGAGTGAAACGCCCATCATGTTCCTAACTATCCAGTTCAACTTTGGGGAGAGAATTTTTTCCCTCATGAAATACGAGGGGACACAGAAGGATCTGGGAATGCTACCAAGTACCACTGGTAGCATCACAAGGTGGGACTTCCATCAGCAACATCACCTGCCAGTTGGTCCTAAATGGCTTGCTTTGTTACTATGCTAACTCCCAGAGCCTGAGTGCCCATACAGCTACCGGATGATGGTAGGGACAGAGTGTGTACCAACCGTGTTGCTTTTTTTGACAGGGAGCCAAGTTATCGTTTTTCACAGTTGATGGAGCGAGGATTTTTAGAGCAGCAGAGTTCACATCTCCTGTCCTAACACATTGCTAGGAGAGCCTAAGAGCTCTCCAGGACTGCCTGTCTTCATCATAGTGATCCCTGTTGCAGCAAACACAACAGGGAAACACCTTTAATTAAATAATTACCCACCCTCAAGTCCATGAGTTATTGTTGAATCTCAGCTGTTTGAACACTAGAATGATGTTTTGTCAGATGTTTCCAATAGTCTTCTCTAGACAATCCAGTGTTGTTTTGCATGGAAAGGGCAATGGACTTGCACGGTTAGAGTGACTTATTCCAGACGTGGAGTATTCACACCCAGAGCAATAATTAACATACTCTCAAGAAGGCAGAGGGCGGGGGGAGGGAGGGCGCAGCGGGCGGACGGCTGGGAGACTTTCCATTGCTCTGGGATAATAGCCTTAGTCACACTTTACAGTACTATGCTTTTTCCACGAATTTACCCAGAGCGAATCATTTGTTTCTAGGGTGATTCACAGCCACGGCTGCTTCCCGTCTTCCCGGGGGCTTTCTGCAGCATGAAGCTTCTCACAGTCTCAGCAAGACCCATGCCTGAAGAGGGCTGTCACCAGCATCCAACCCCGGCTTCTTTTCTGGTGAGAGCGGGTGATAAGGGCGGCAGGCTGAACAATGGATGCTCCTCCACAAGCAGATTAGCCTGGCCCTGCAGAACATCATGTATCTTTTAAGGGATGCTGTCAAGAAGAAAACAGCAGGTCAAATCCTTGGTGAGAGCAAATTAGTCCAGCTGCGTCAGCTGCACTGTGGTTGGTGGAGCGGCGCCAGCTGATAGGAGCCGAGGATCTGACCCCGTCTATCTAGGAAAAACAGTGTGTGGCTGGGGTTTGAACAATGCTGGAGAAGGGATTACCGGAATCAAAAGGAGCGTAAGCTTTTTGCTCACTTTTCACCACTTGTGCTGTTTCCCATACTGTCTGCTGGAGTGCCGATGCTTGGCAGGTCTGGCCACCGTGAATGCGTTTTTGGTTCTTGTGGGACTGCGAAATGACTGCTGTAACGAGGCTTTCTCACTAAGATTAGAAAAGCTGCAAAAGGTTCTCAATCATGCTGAATTTCTATTACACGGAAGGCTGTATCCCCTCCCCTCCCTCTTCAGGTGAAGGGGACCTGACGCTGAGGAACAGCAGCAGCAGAATTTGCTACCCTGTGCCACCCCAGCCTGCTGGCACCCACCGGGGACCCCCGAAGGACGTGATGCTGCTGCAGCTCTGCTGCAGGGGTAGCACAGAGAAGAGGAGAAGGACCCTCCCGCCCCCCCGCAAGCCACAAAGGCGATGCTCTCTGCAGGAACGTCAAGTGCATTTTGAGGACTGTCAGAAATGCCACAGCACGTCACAAGTGCTTTCATCCCCTCACCAGAAATAAAACATGTCAGGTCACAGAAGGCTGGTTTTGCTCTTACCAACAGTGCTGGCTGTTGTCTGGCTGTGCAGGATCTCCCGGCCCCTCCCAAGGCATTTTTGATGCCAAGGAAACAGCATTTTATGAAAATGCTTTCCTCTCTCTCCCTCTCAGAGTTTGTGGGTTTTTTGGTCACTCAAGCCTGAAATAAAAGGTCCAGCTAGCGCTGGAGGCTGTTGCTTCAGGTACAGCTTCGTTTGCTGGGGTTTTGATATCACTCAAACCAGGATTTTTCTAGCTTTCATGGATTGTGGCTAAACTTCTTGCACAGTTTGTCCTTCAGAAGTTCCCAGATGTCTCAACTGACACTTCCCTGGCATATATTTCAGGGAAAGAAAGATGCAAAAAACCCCTGTCACTCATCTGACTGGATTTTTTTCTTGCTACAGTGCTATAATAGTGTTGATAAATACTGAGGAAAATTGGCATCAGCTCCACTTTTCTCCCTGACTGCCAGGACATGTCCAGTTTCAGTTTGCTGGGTGATCCGCAAACTTTGTTGGCAAGTGGCCTGTGTGGTTTTGTCCACAGTTTTGGTCTGCCTTTTTTCACACTCATTTAACGTCCAGAATTTAGAGGGTTTCCCAGAAGTTATCTTTGATTCTCTGACGCTGGGCAGACAGCATACTAACAATCATGTTTAATGGTAGGTTTCCAATTAATGCTTGTTATTCAGTGATCCAGTTGCCAAAGGCTGTTTGTTTTATTAATTCTGTGGAAAATCTGCCCTGAGCATTTGTCCAGATCTATTCAGTACTTAAATTGTGAAATAAATTGTAATAGGCCTTAAGGGATGTGTAGGTAACCCATCATATGTGCCCAAGTGTCTCTGATTCCCAAAAGAGGTAAATCAGGCCCATAGTTTCTGGCTATTATTTTGCTTGATAAAGTAGGCATCATGTATATATGAACCAGAAAGCAAAGTGTCTTAAGTCTCTACAGATTCAGTTAAGAAACAAACTGTTAAGTTGATGTCATGGTTTAACCCCAGCCAGCAACTAAGCACCACGCAGCCGCTCGCTCACTCCCCCCCACCCAGTGGGTGGGGGGGAGAAAATCGGGAAAAGAAGGAAAACTCATGGGTTGAGATAAGAACGGTTTAATGGAACAGAAAAGAAGAAACTAATAATGATAATGATAATACTAATAAAATGACAACAGCAATAATAAAAGGATTGGCATGTACAAATGATGCGCAGTGCAATTGCTCACCACCTGCCGATTGATGCCCAGCCGGTCCCCGAGCGGCGATTCCCTGCCCCCACTCCCCCCAGTTCCTATACTAGGTGGGACGTCCCATGGTATGGAATACCCTGTTGGCCAGTTTGGGTCAGGTGCCCTGGCTGTGTCCTGTGCCAGCTTCTTGTGCCCCTCCAGCTTTCTCGCTGGCTGGGCTTGAGAAGCTGAAAAATCCTTGACTTTAGTCTAAACGCTACTGAGCAACAACTGAAAACATCAGAGTTATCAACATTCTTCTCATACTGAACCCAAAACATAGCACCGTACCAGCTACTAGGAAGACAATTAACTCTATCCCAGCTGAAACCAGCACAGCTGAGCACTGAAACAGGTCCATGCTTTTGGAAAGTCAGCTGGAGGCATCTATATCATACTGATGGAGGTTTGTATCAGCCTTCTGCCTCCAGATGCATTTGAACCTAGAGGCACGTGAGGTTTTCGACAAGAGTGTTTCTGCCTTCCGTCTCCCCAGGACAAGCAAAGTGGCTTCTCTGGGTTGCCCCATGCAGGGACGGCCTGGAGAGAGCCCAGGGAACCAAGTACCTGACACCTCTGAGCTCACTAAAGACCCTACAGGGTTGCTTATAGATGTAGAGGCTTGTCACACTGCATTTGGCCAAACATTTTTTTCTTCACTCTCATTAGGTATCCAAATATTTTGGCCTTTAGCTTCTGGGATTAGTGACCACCCTCTGCTCCACTTGTGGCACTGCCCGGCATGACCGAGTCTGGGCAATCTCACATGCTGCTACTGAGACGCTTCCCCAGATGCAATGGTCTTCCCCCAAAAAAGGCTGCTTTTCCATAGTGCCTGGCTGAGAAGCTGACACTGCCATTTAAGATAATTCAGGTGGTAAGAGGTGGTGGCAAATTAAGACTGCACTTACTACACAGCACAGCTGAGAGGGTTTAGTCAGAGGAAGGCACCCAGCTGTATTGTTAACTATTTTCTTATTATCTCCATAGTCTTTGTGTCTGCAGGCTCTTCTGGGTTCCACACAGGTACTGCAGTTTCTATATGTTTCCTCCTCCCACATGATCAGCAGCAACACTTCTTTTTTGTAACCAATAATCTGGTTACTGCAAGAAGGCAGGCTGATGCGTGTGGGTTTTCTTTTATCAGTAGCTTTTGAAGTGATCAGTCACAGTTTAGTAAAGACTGCCTCAAATGAGCGTCAGTCCCACTATTAATAAGTGATTTCAAGGTGAACTCATGGGCATGGCAAGTCCCCAGCACATTAATTACTCGGGATGCTTAAGAGCAATGAGCTCCTGGAAAATTTGATAGAGTACTAATTATATCAGTAAGATTTTTAATGATTACTTTCTGTACAAAGATGGAGGAACAAAATAATTCTGCATATATCCTGAGTACTTGCAAATAAATTTTCCTTGCATGGGTGCTCTAATAAGAAATGTCTCAACCCTCACAGGAGCTCTGGCTTAGTCAGGGTCAACAAGTGATTGCATCTTGGTTATGGTACTATCTGAATTTTGTACTTGTCTACTTTCAGAGCCTCAGTTTCTCTCTCTTCATCTCTCAATACTGACAGACCATCAATCTTTTTTATAAATAACACTTCCTATGCTATCAACCCTTCAACTGAAGACCTTTTTTTTTTTTTTTTTTAATGTCCTCCATGTTCTTTCTGTGATATACACAGGCCCCTGATTCTGTCCCCTTGTATAGTGTACCCTTGTTCATGCTGGTAAATTACGTAGGAGTGTGGAAGTGTTTCCAAGACCAAGGGCAGAATGATCTTCCTACTCCAGATGGGCATTATTTGTTAAAGACTGTTTTAAAATAAACCAACCCTTATCCCCCAATGACATATAACCCAGACATTTCTATGGCTCTTTTTACATTTTACAAGCTGCTAATTTGTACATATTTTCAACAATTGAGTTCCTAAGTGCACAGGAACTTAACTAATAAATACAAAATCAGCTTATTGTAATTTAAATGGACCAGTGGATACCATTACATAATATCAGGAAATGAGCCAGTCCTTCCATTTTAAATTTGCATTGAAATAAATGTATTCCAATAATATTATTAAAGGTATTGAACTGCTGAGGTGCTGGGATGTGATGGATTTATTAAGATACACCATGTACTTTTTATATGCAATTTCCTCCAGAATCTGTAAAGTTTAACACATTCTTGTATTGTAAACAGAAATTATTCATAAATAATTTCACTTACGGGCTTGACACTTCATAAAGTATAATTTCCAGTAAGATGAGCATTTTTGAGAGGATCTTATCTTTGAAGAGGAGTATAAATAGTCATATGTTGATGTTATAAAACTGAGCCTTTCACTACAGTAGAATCATCTGGAATCCAAATGCAGTGGTCCTAAATTTGCCCTATGCTTCAAAAGGATAAGGAATACATCTCTTGCATAGCAAATAATTTGAAGTCCAATTCCTAAGCCCCTTTTTAATGTTAATAGAGCTCTTCCCCTGCCTGAAGACATTTGGTGACAGATGATAATCTAACTACTTCAAATCTTCATTCCTCAGAAAACCTAACTTTGATGTGCTGGTTATTGCCTTCTTCATGGCATTTGGTAAACTGTAAGAATGCAGAGGCCCACGCTGGGTCTTCAGCAACCCTGCACCTTGGTCAGTGTGAGGTGCCTGAAAGAATAGGCTCATCCACACGTGACCGAAGTTCATTCTGCTGCTGCCAAAAAACCCTGCAGCAGCTCCATTTACTTCAATGGGGGGTTGGAAATATGGAGCATCTTCTGAAAAATCAGGCCGTATGGAGCATCTTCTGAAAAATCAGGCTGTTGTATCCAATGTATGTGTGTAGGCTTGGAAATTTTGGCCAGAGTGCTTTACTTTGTCTTATTTGCTCGCACCTGGTCTCATGCAACCAGCGAGACTGTGCCGTTAAGGGAGGAGTGCAATTGCACAAGCCGGCACACATTTGTGCAAGAGCAACCACAGGAGGAAACACCTGGATGCCACCACTCCCAGCAAGCCTTTTTAATACCATCTGTGGTTTTTTTTAAACTACAGATGGGCTGTGATTTTTAAGAGAGTTCCTTCTTCCCAGGCAACAGTGTTTGAAACACTGCCTGTAACAGCACTTACTTGTCTGCTGCTGTAAAGCAGATTATTGATCAATCCACTAACATGTCCCTTGGTTCCTAAAACAATTTCACGTGTGTGGACATTTCTGTCCCATAGTCTTTTAGCAAACTTGGGTAATACCCATGGCAATTCTAGCACCCCCTCCAAAAGTCAAGAGAGTAATGTGAGCCGCGTGTCACGGCCACGTGAAGCCTGTTCACCGCAACGCGGAGAGGTCTGGCGCAGCAGGACAGAGCAGAGCCCAACGAGGAGCCCGTTCAGGCGCTGGGAAGGGGCAGCCACCCACGGGTAGGAGGTGGCCTCCTCAAGTCCTGTAGATTTAGGGCTATTCAGGCTATACCCAGCTTACTCGGGTAAAGCGGGTCGCTCTTCCTTTCTTTAAGACAGTGCGATGCCCTTCAGTGCTTAAGCACTACATCTGTTGTCTCTTTTTTGCTCACCTTTGATTATCCTCTCTAAAGGATACTTATCTTCAGGAGGACTACTTATCTTCAGTCTTTTTCCCAATAAGTAAAACTATTGACTGTTTTAATACTTTAAATACATTCCTATCTAAAAAAGTAACAAAGAAAAATCTCCATCCTAGATGAAACCAACATGTTCAGCATGCTAGCCTGCATTATTAGCTTGAGTATTTTTTAGAAGTGAAAAAATCAAATTCTCACAAAAATAAAATACTGGGTGTCATTTCTTAGTGACTGTTTTTCCTGATTTAGGAACTAGATTGTGTAGAACAGATGGGGCCAAATTTTGCTCTCATTTGCATCAGCCTAACTCAATTTATTTCAAAGACAGCAGTTCCTAGCACAGTTATAAGAGACGTCTCTTTCTGCAGCTCCTGGAACATCACAGCTCAATAGCAAAAAAAGGCAAATGAATGCTTTCAAACCTCTTCTGTTAAACAACCAGTAAAATGAAACAATTTAGGCAGCATATGGTGGTGTCACTCTCACAAAACATGTTATCACCAGCACACTATGAAGACTGGATAGATAATGTCAAAAAACAGGGAAATACAGTAAGTCAGAGGGTAATGGTAGTGCACAGAGGAGCACCAGGAAAAAAGAAAGAAGCCGCAGAGGCCCACCAAACAGAAGCAGAAATATCCCAGAGCAAGAGAGCTCATGCAGACAAGGAAAACTTCTTGTTCAGCCAGAATATACGTTCTAGTTTTAGATAGCAAGAAGTTTCTTATGCTTCTTTAATTTGAACACAGAATTTTTTTCCAATGTGTGTGTGTGTATGTATGTATGTATATATATGTATATGTGAAATTAGCACCACATCTTAAAAATATTAACTAGTGTTCTAATGTAAATATTGCTCGATGACTAAATGTCGTGAAACAAATCCATTTATTTAGCAATGTTTTTGTGGCTGATCTTATGAACACACGACATGCACACAGCTGAATACACATATTTTCTTGACGTTCATGTTTGCCATTGGACATTTCACGCTTGTCTGTACCTAAGGATGGGGTACCTGGGGAAAGTGAAGGCACAGGGTCAGAGGAGGAACACAAAGTATTTTAGAGGCTTGGCACGGGAAAGCCAGGGAAACCTGCTGGCTTGAGGATATCTACTGTTCTGGCCTGAAAAAGCACACATTACCAAGCCCACATGTACATTGCAAGGCTGCAGCGCAGCCCAGCTCTGCCTGATGGGACTCCCAGCGTATATAACACGGAGCCGTGCTGCCTGGCAGGGATTTATCTGGGTGCATGTGGTAGGTGTCTTCCTAGGGTGCAAAACAAAACCATTAAAAAAAAGCCACCAGTTGCAGTGAAAATACAGGAAAAGTCCCATGATCTCCTAGGACCAGACTTTAACCTTACACTACGGAAAGCTCTCACATTTTGCAGGATGGCTGACACCATCTCCCACCTCTGCTGATGAGCAATGCCCTGGGCCCCTCATACTGGGAACACCGGCACGGAGGTTCACAGGACCATGCCAGGGCACTGCTGGTGGGAACTGCGTGTCCCTGCAGCATGGTGGGAAGAAGTAACCATCATGCACAGAAGAAACCTTCTCCATGTTCAGCTGAGTGAAAATATTCGGAGAAGCTGTTTGTTTCTGGGGAGAATGCACTCCTGTCCAGGCAATATTCAGTGCGTGCTGGATTGCACACACGATTTACCAGCCACAGGCAGGCATGACAAGCCAGCGTTGTCGGTGTCTGCCCTGCCTCCAGCCAGAAACCCCTTAGTCCCTGCACTCACACATCTAGTAAAAAAAAGGTGGTTCCTGTTGGGGACCTGCCTTACCGGCGCTGGCAGGTCCCCCTTCTCCTGACCCGAGCTGACATTCAGATGACCTGGTCAGTGGTTGCGGGATGGACTTCAGCGGAAACAAGCTTCCCCCATTACTCTCAGTTCCCCTTTGCCAGCCACAGGGGTTTTGAGTTATTCCTGTCTATTACAGCAAAGCGCAGATTATTAGCTGATGTGTCAGCCTGTTATTTGTTTCACAATGCGAGCCCGTATGCCTGAATGGTTCTGTTCCCCTTTCTTACAACAAAGCCAGTCCATCTTTTAATTCAATTACAGCCCTTTTTAGCTGGCTTCCTCACAGATGCCCAGCAACCCATCCTCTTTGCTTTGCGAATGATGAGGATACCAGCACCTTGGATTCTTGAACTCAATTTTTATACAGGCTACAAAGGCAAGGGGACTGTGTTTTTTCAGCGAGAATATTGTGACCGTCTGAGGTGTTGAGCTCTTATTTTGCTCCAGAAACCCCCCTTTCCTTCAGAGGAAAGAAATGCTCCTCAGCATGTGCTCAGCACCTCACAGGACCTCACAATTAAGTCATTTCCTGAAGGCCACAGAGTGAATCAGAAACAGTGCCAAGAATTTAATACGGCTTCCTGAATCCATCCCCTGCTAACCATGAACACAAAACCATGCTCTGTTTACACAGAAATTAAACAACATTGAAGTTGTACTATTGCATGATTACGTCCCATTTGTAATTAATTTTTCTCTCAGCTCTCTTTTCCACACCCCCATCTGGAGCATTCATTTCCCTGTTGAAGCTGCATGTTTTCTGCAAGTCCCAATGGGAGAATTGTAGCCGCTGGCCAGATCTGGGCCCTGAAGGGCTCTCTGTGCCAGCATCCCCCTCTCCTGCAAAGGAGATGTCACCTCCTCCAGCCTCTTCTTTCTGCTGGAGCCTGCACTGGATTTGCCTGGGCTCCTACTCCAGAAGAGAGTAGGCTGAAAGGAAAGAGGACACCCTTCTCCTCATGTCTCTTTGCAATAAGGATCTCCTAAAAACAGGGTCCACAACTAAGACTGGGGGCTGCTCTTAGGGAAAGTCTTCTCTCCTCTGTCAAAACAAGGGAAGACAAACATCCCCCAGCCCAGCATCTTCCCTTTGCAGGATCTACTCCCAGGAGAAGGGTTAAGATTCAGGGTTGGGGAGAGATTCAACCTTCTGCAGTCCAGAAATTGGACTGGAGTGACCTCAGCTATAACAGTCTAGACCCAAGCAACATAAGGGAATACTGCTGAGCTGCTGTTTATGTCACTTCCACCCCCATCTCTCTAGCATATGGCCTTTCCCTCTCCTGTCTGTCATCAGAACCGATACTGGCTATATCAGACTCTCAGAGGGGCTTTTCCTACCACTGTACAATTTGACTTTTCCCACCTATGGCTGCTCATTCAGTACTCTTAAGATCCCTGCTTCTGAAACCACGCTAGCTTGCATGCTCCTACCCAACTGAAAATGAATCCACATCCCATCTGCTGGTGTTTGCTCCGCACGCTGCTATGCTGGGTCCCCGTCGTCTGCCGTCACTGCCTTGGGGTTGCCGTCTCTTCCAAGGGAGCGCAACCCGTGGCAGTACTGGTCCCCAAATGCATGGCACTGGCTAGGGGTGGGAGTTCGCACAGTCTGTGCAGCTCACATTTTTTGTATACTGTCTGTTGGAGATTCACACCACTTACTTTCTGGCTCGGCTCTGCTACGAGGCGTGAGGTCTCAGAGAACTGCCTGCTCTCTGTGAGCTTCACCACAGCTGGGGACTTTCCTCTCAGGCTATGTTTTAATTATCTTGTCAAAGGTTTAGCCTTTCCTGAGTGTTTTGCTAGTCTGCTATCAAGAGTTCAACATTGTCCCAAAATTGCAATGTTGTCTTATTGGGCCAATCATGTACTTCTCTGTGCTTTTGCCATCCTTTTGGTTTGCCACTTAAAAACATAGTGCTCACATTTCATGGGCTGTTGATACCACTCAAATGCCTGTAATACTGTTTCACATCTAGCTGCATTCTCTTAAATTAAATGGAAACTTTCACAATCATCAAATGCTTTAGAAAATGCAATGGTCAGAAATTAGACTAGTTTGGCTTAACTATCTTTATTTTGGCACCCATCGCTTGCAGTTACAGACTGAGTCCCCATTTAAACTGTCTCTGGTAGATCTTCATATTTCCAGAGAATTTCAGCCCTGGAAGGCAGAAAGCTTTCATGCTTCCTTTCAGGGAATATTCTGATTTTCTTTCAGTTCTGGTTCCCTGTATTGCTCAGCAGTCACTGCAAACCCAGAAATCTGGGCTCCCAGGCTGCTTCCTTCCCAGTCCCAGTTATTATCAGATACAGCCTCGAGCCTGACCCAGCGAGAAACTCTTTACAGCGTGGGCATCAGCTCTAACCGGTTATTGCGTGGACCACTCGGGAGTGCAGTCCCCTCACAAAGGCAAGCCTGCAATAGGCAGTGAAACTCCCTGAAAAGCAGAGATCAACACTGTTATCGGTCTCTAGGGAGGAAGACGGGACCTTTCTCACAGACTAAATACAGAACAGTGAGCAGAAATTAGTAGAGTCTGTACAAATAGTGGTTTCCTGCTCTCCCGGAGGGGGGGCGGGAGGGGGAAGAAGTAATTTCTGAAGAGGTTATGCCAATATTCACAGTATTGTCTCTATTTCAAAGAAATCTTCCTAGGTGTCAATAAATGCATTGATAAGACAAAATTCAAACCCAAATGACAGCCCCAAATCCATAGATAGTTCTCTCCTCCTCCCTCAAGAAAATACAAAATAGTACATACTGTACTTCAATCTGTTTCTTGGAAAACTGACATATTGCAACACCCAGGGTTGGCTCGGATGCTTCCATAGCAGCCAGACTCTTGCAAGCTCGAGCACTGATTGCTGAGGATGGCATCAGGCTTTTCTCCATGGCAATGCAGGCCACTTCTGCTCAGCCATCTGTCTTATCCATCACCTTTTAAATTTCACTGCTGTCCTTGTCCATGCAATTCTGACATTTCGTATGCAAGCGTGCTGCATACAAATCCCCAGAGCAGAATTTCTCCGTAAAACTCCAGGTGCTGTTCAGAGATTTTATTTAAATGAAGGAATACATGTATTATCACAGTGAAGATTATAAGAAGTTGTATTTTTTTTTCACACTGACTAAGCCAGTGCAATTTTATTTAAGATTACTTAAGAGATCAAAAATGACAGGCTTACTGAAATATATTCTGGTTTTCTTATAGGCAGCAGTCAAATTGTTAATTCTGCTCCTGGATGCTCAGGAGTTACATAATGATAATAATTACCTTGCATTTCTATGGTATTTTCATGTCATGAGTATGTTCTGCAAGCTGAACATGGAAATAAATGGAAATGCCACTGTTTCTAGGGCTTTCACAGCCACTGTCAGTGCTAGGTAGATAATAACAAATGATAACCTATCTAAATGAAATACTTTAGGCAGGCTTGTTTGGTATGCAGGCAGCTACAGAACTGCAATTTTTGCATGAAAACTTGGGGATTTACCTAAAGCTTCTGCTCTTGAAATCATGTGATTACAAAGTTTTTACTGGAAATACCTCTCTTTTGATCTGCAATTCAGAAAAGCTTGAACATAGGAAACTCAGAAGCTTGAAAACAAATGAAAGCAACCCCTGCTATATTGACTTTAAGGCAGTGTTATGATTTGAGAAGGAAGGGAAAGGCTGCACCCTCCATTTTCAATACGTGCAATCAGTAGGCATGGTTTTTGACATCATGCTCACTGCAACTTGTCACAAAGACAAGATGCAGCCTATGTTAATTAATAGAGACCTGGCAATCTCTACTCACATGGCTTTCAGCAATCTGTATTTTCAAAGAATAAATCTGAGTCTGGTCTTTGCTCTGAGTAATGAATCACAGAATACCTGAAACTTGGGAGTATAAAATACATGACTCCATTTCCTACAACCTGTGGCCGTATTGTTATTAATTCTTTGCTTTGCTGATTGTTCACATCAAACTTCTAGTCTACTAGATGTGTTGGAAAGGCCTTCTGGGCCCTCAAGAAGCAAAATGTTCCCTAGGTCTGCCATAGTTGAGGTTTATGGATGTCAGTATATACAGGAGGATCCATCTAAATTTATCAAAGATGTGAAATTGCAAAGGATTCGTTTAACCACATTAAATTCCCATGGGGATGCTCCTGTCTGGAGTTAAACCAGTTCGATTTGACCAAGTTCACTTTGTTTCTGAAGGAGTTAAATAAAGTCACGGTGCAGCCACTTTAGTTGAGAATGGGAGTCTAATGGAAGGATTAGAGCAGGCTCAGATCAGCTTCTTTCTCTCCGTGAAGAATGGCCCTCAGTGTGACAATCCAGATGGAAATCCATGTTCTTCCACAGCTCCTCCTGCAATCTCAGGGCCCCTTTTTTTTCCTCCATCCTGGAAAAAAATGGTAAATGGACCAGGTAGCCACAAAAGACACGGTACTTCAACACAGAAGATTAACATCTCGCCTGCCTGCACATCACCAGCTGAGTCAGCAGCTGGAGAAGGAGATCTTTCAGTCCACTGTATTTATTTGCTCAGGACAGGAATGCGCTGCTTTTCATGCAGGAATGTCAGACCGACCAGGCCTTTCGCAAGCCTCACCATCTTGGACACTTACAGGTGGGTAGAGTCTGAATGCCATCATACCACTTACAGCCCTCCTGAAGGGGTTGAATCCAGAGGATATACCAACTTTTTACATCCGAGTCCCCTCCAAGTTTATTGGCATTACTCCTGACAGAACAGGACAAAGTGAAAGGAGAAGCGGAGGTAGCCAGGAATTGCAGAAATACTGGCCCATTGTGCAGAACTTGCAAATGCTTAGCCAGGCTTTCGAAAAATGCAGTAAGTTATGGCTGAATCCAGCAAAAAGAGAGAAAAAGATGAAGATAGCAAGCAAAGTCTTCTCTTCAGGCTATGTATTTTGTTTACTCATATCAAAACCACAGAGCAAAATGGGTGGAGATTTTGTTTGTTTCTTTCTTTCTTTTTTACATGTAAAGAATAACGTAGCAGCAGGGTTTGATTTGAAGAAAGGCAGGCAAGTAATACAATCTAGATGATTAATTCTATATAAGCAACAGTTGCTTAAACTGGCAGGCTTAAAAATTCTGAGGATGTCACTTTATCATTTCTAATTATCTAATGTTGCAGTGCCTTTTCCTTTACTTTGGTTCCTATTTGAATTAAACTGGAATCCGAAATTCCAAAGCTAAGCCATTTGAAAGGGATTTTTAGGAGGAGAGGGAAGAAGAGTTGCATCTGAATTTGTTTTATTTGCAGTTCAATCCAAACCCACAAAGGCCCTTCTCTGAGATTCCCATTTAAAAGGAACTGACATCCTGAAAAAGCAAGATGTGTTAATGTGTTAGTATTTTTAAATCTGAACTTGAACCACAGCCTTCCTTCTACCTTGACTCTAAACCTTTAAAGCTTCTTTGCCTCAGCCCATCTCCTCATGCTGCACATTTAGCCAGTATCTCTCCTGCCACAATTCTGGTTTTGTGTCCCATTTATTTTGCTTTTCCAGAAAATTATCTTTTTTCTTCCCTGTCTATAAAAAAGGTCAAAAAGGAGTATTACTGTGCATAGGAAATCAGCATTATTTCCTTTTGCATTTTCAGCCAGCTGCCAAGCACAATAAACACATCCAGTTGCAGCTAGGCTCCCTTCCCACCTCCTCCCCCCGCCCCGACCTGGTCAAAGAGCGAAGAAAACCAGCTAAAGAAAATATTCTGGAAATTGGGAGAGGGTGCCCAGCTCGGAGTGTGCTGTTTTCTGCGCTGAACAGCAGAGGGGAGCAGCTGAACAGAGTCTGTCCAGCTGTGCGAGGGCTGCACAGTCCCCAGTACTGGCTCTGCAACCCTGGGAAGACCCTAAATCCTCTCATGCACTGAAATTTAGCATTCAATATATTTCCTCGATGGCTGTGAGGTGAATGAACCTCTTTGGCAACAGACCACATGTCTTCAAGACGGTGCTACATGGACTGCCTGCTATTAAACTCTGTACTACAACCTTAATGGTCCAGATCTGTAGAGATGTCGAGTGCCTGGTTTGCCACTGGTTTGGAGCGGGCTCCACAGCCCTCTGAACGTGTATCAGCTGGTATTTCCCTAGGGTAAGCATGTATGAACAAATGACACAGCCAAATATATTCAATCAAATCCAAGCTAGCGTATAGGAGACCCTGGAAATAAGTTCATATTGAGGAAAGTATATAGTATCATTACCTAAGCATTCACACTTTGCTGTGTCTGTAGTATCTATGTATTTCATAGAGCTGATACCAGGAGAAACGTGGGAGCTGACCTACTAAGAGAGAGCAGAGGCCATTGGAACTGGCTCGTATTGGGGTTGTGAGCCATGCGTGCGAGGTGTTAGAAAGCACTCAGCCTGGAAAAACCTCATGGGAAGGGCTTAAATTCATGAAACAAAGGATGGGGAGGCCTTTTAAGAAGGTTGGAGACTGCAAACATTAGCTGCCTCCCAGAAAAGAGGTTGCCTTGAAAGTCACTTGGTCTTCACATGGACCAGCACATAGATCTTTTAGCTGCCTGCTGAATAGCCTTGGCCTGATACCAAGCTATGTATGATTTGTAAGCAGATAGTCTGGAAAGGGTAATAGCCCTGCAGGCTGTCCAGAAGCAGGGCTCGCTATAGCCAGCATAGGGTTTGCCACATGATCATGTCCACTGTGCAGCATGGTGCACCTGCATTTGCAATACAGCGCGTGCCCATAAATTTGGGGAGTCATGGCCACAAAGGACACGGTGCCTGCACTGCCCCAGAGTCACTCCTCCTTGGGGTGGGCCCCTTCAGACATATGTACTGAGGAGGGGTAGAGGTGGCATGTGCCTAAGGAAAGCCATCCCTGCACTGAAGTTAGTTCAGGAAGCCTGCAGATATAAGAGCTCTACAGAGCAAGTAGGCATTTGTAGAAGACCCTAAATCAAATTTTGCCTAATTTTAAACACACAGAGCTGAATAGGGAAAGAAAAGGGGCCACGGTGAATGGCATTTCCTTCAACAGCAAAGAAAGCCAAGGTGTTAGATCTGCCGTGCAGGAGTTAAGCCATGTCACTGAAGGTATAGCAAATTTGGAAGTCCTATTAGGGAACCTGTTGGAGGACAGGAGTCTCCTAGCAGGGCACAATCCACTAGCTGAACTGCTGTGAACTCTAGCCAGGGATAGGCAATGAGGCGTGAGGGGCAAACGTCACAGGCATTGGATCACATATTCTAGACTACATGTGCACACGTGGTGCAATGTGTGTGTGCATCTGCACACATATGTACATGTTTGTGTATCTAGCTCAACTAGTAGCTGAGATGATGACCATATCTCCCAGAATAGCCAAATTCACAGTTCATTAAAGAAAGGAAACCCTGAGCCTAAGCAATAAAGTCTAAACCAAAAAACCATCCACTAGTAGGGGATAAAAATACTGCAAACCTGTAAAAACAGAAAGCAAGTAAGAGCACTTCAGCAGCAACAGAGAACTAGCCTTAGCTCCAATAAATGTGCAATTAACATTTGGGGAAAACATAGAATTATAGAGCAGAATGGACACTCTGTCCAACAGCCCATGTTAAATTCAAGAAGTCAAGGATCCCAGCCCCAAAGTTTGAGAAGTCTTTGGGGTAAGAAACTGTAGAAGTTCTCATGTCTGCAGTGAGTCTGTGAATTAAAATGCAGAAGTTACCTGAAGGGTAATCCTACCCAAAATTACCCTTTAGTATTTCAACTCCTTCAAACATACCATTCTGGAAACAATGGCACAAAATTTTGTTTAAAAAAATAAGGCTGTTAAAAAAAAAGCAAACAGAGAAATTGCCTTGGCCTTCCTATTGTGGACAATATTTTCTTACCAAATTGTGAGATAATTTATATAACAGGGGTCTCTACACTAAAATCCCAGTCTGATTTCGTTTATTCAGAATTCCCATATTTCCCCTGCAGTCTTGCTGGCCTGGCTTCCTGCACAATGATAATATTAACGTCGACTAAAAACTCCGCATACATGATTTCTAGATACACTTGTGAACTTTGGGAGAAACAAATGCTTCTCGCCATAGTGAAGTGTTGTGTCAGCAAATGTTAAAAGCCCCAGACCTGATAGTAACAGTAGCTATGAAATAAGGGCAGTGCCAACTGCCTAAGCATTAAGGCTGTTACTTTTGTTGTGGAAAGGGAGTGCCAAAGTAGATTGCATCAACTAGACAAATTGAACAGTGGAAAGAAATGACACACTAAATTAATAGGTCACTACTTTCCCCATAGTAATTATCTACATTAATTCACCTCAGAAGGATAAATGTATAGGGGCTTCCAAGGGACGTGGTCAGAACTAGGAAGAGGGAAGAAAGAAGAAGATACGTTCATGGCCAGAGTGTGGTGGGCATGCACACTGGGCAGAAAGATGTTTCAAAAGCACATACAACAGCTACGACGCAGGGAGCAATTCAGTCATGGAAATGATCCTGAGACATCTCTCTCTGCTGCCAGAGAAAGTAAGAAAATACTGAATCCCTGTGTCCTGTCCAGGACCCCGATGGGTGTCCCTCAGGCCAGGGAAGGTCAGGCACAGACTTGCAAGAGGTGTTTCAGCCTCTTGGACCTGCAGAGGGAGAAGGAAGATGGGCCAGGTCTGCAGCACACAACACCTGCATGAGTTCTTGCAGGGGTGAGGAGATGTCACCCAGCTCCTGAGGACAAAACCAGTTTGCCACAGCTGGATAAATCCAGCTTGTGGTCACAGGGAAGTTACAGGCTTATAGGGCAGGGCACAGGTACTGAGGTCCCAGTCAACATGGACAAATAAAAAGAGGATCTGGAAGTAGACATAATACTGTAAGCAAGGTAGCTAGAGAAGGCAGCAAATGGCACCAAAACCCCTTTATGAAGCTGTGTTGAAGGGGAAATGCAAATGGGAGAAAAAGTTCTTCAGGAGTGCCTGCTGCTGGCCATTACATCTTCCCAGCACAGGAGTACATTTGCCAGAGGGGCGCTGATGCAGACAAGGATGGCATAGCACTGTTTTTTTAACAGAAATATTTTATGTACTGGGTATTTTGTCACCTGCCACTGCAATGTTGGCATTCCTGAAGTCACACGTAGTTTGTAACACTCATATTAGCTGTTTGCAATGATTTACAACAGGATCTGGGAAAATAAATATTGACATTTGATCAGGATAGTGAGTCATGGTGAAGGATTTTTAAGGATCATAAGTAGACACAACCTCTGTTTTAGAGCTTAGCTAAAATATCCTTACGAAACCAAAGAGCCTATAATTAACTCTATAGCAATACCTAGCAATGCAAGCACGTTGCTCAGGCTGCTCCCTGGTCACTCCCAGCAGAGCAGCAGCTCTTTTCAGCGAACAAAGCAAAATCACCTGCTTTCTCCCCAGATGGAAAATAAAATTAGCCTGAAAGAGATGTAAAGCTAAAAAGGAAAGGAAAATTGAAAGGTTTAAGGAGAGAGGGCAGACGGAAGGAGAGAGAGGAAAATGACTACTGAGGAATATTTTTCTTGCTTCCTACTATTTTTGTGTGTTATGGCCCTATTTTGGGCTGCAATATTACGCAAGTTCCCCAGCCTTTTCCGACCCACTATAACACTGATGGAGCCTGATGGATTTTGCCAAAAGAGGCTCCCACCTCTGTTTTGACTTTTGCAGTACGCAGTTGTTTTTTCCCTTAGCAGATATTCTGCAGAATGGGTGCATGTTGGTGTCACTGCTTCCAGCAAAAAGAACATCCAAAATCCATAACCACACAACAACATCAGGGTGAGGTTTAGCCAGCTACAGATTTGGGAACTGATTTCAAACACAGGGAGTAGGTTTTCCCTCACATATAACTTTTCTATTTATTTTCACACTTAAAATTCTCAGAAATAGTTCAGCAGAGAGTCATGCAAATAAACTGTAGTAAGCCTACATGGAGCCCAGTGCATACAGCAAAGGGGCTGAGATTTCTTAGAATTTTTAATGTAAAAGCCCCATTTTTATTACTTATATGTAGGAAGCGGCTGCTTCTCTCAGCTGGGGTGGATGGGGGAGCTTAGTTGGGCCCTGCATTGGGTGATACGGATGGAGCGTTTCCAGCAGCACCTCTGCTGTGAGCATGAGTTTTTCAGGAGAGGGAAGCAGCACGTAGGACTTCAGCATAAGATGAAGACTATGACTCAATGCATATTCTCTATAGGCTAGCTTCATGAAAAGGCACTACGTGCAACAGCAATGGTTGCTTGCAGTTACACAACTCACAGCCCTTCAACACCTGAAACGTCTCACCTAGCAGTGGGTATTTTGAAACAGGAGCAGCTGTTATGGCTGGTAGCTTTTTCTCTATGCCATTGCTATAAAATGCTGCCTGTCCAGGTGACAGTGGAGCACAAACCAGTAATTTCTATATTTCCACAGTATAGTCAAGGCTGACTAGCTCAAAAAATGTAGTTATGATAGAAAGAGTCTCCCATGTAACCAGTCTTCCAGGTTCCGTCTTTGATAGCTGTCAGTAACGTGACTAAGCAATGTCATGCCAGCCCTGTGTAAGCAAATATCTCCAGTACATTAAGTGGCATCCCATCGGGAAGTCACCAGCACCTTCCTGGCTGCCACAGTGGACCAAACCTCTGGAAATGAGCTACAGTCACTAGAAATGTCAGGCCAAGCTCAGGTATACTATATGCAGGTGGAAATAGAGTTTCAGAGGGTGGTATTCACTTACACAAAGGCTAGTTTTGCCCTGTGGCCTGAAAACATACTAAATGAAGTATTAAATGAAGCAATGTGTGATGGTGGATTGAACAGCTACTATGCATGTGTCAGGGCTAAATGGAGGGGATTGGCTTCTAGGGCTGTCTAGTCTTTCTTTGGGAGCTCAACTAACGTAAAGTTGAAAATTCAAACCGATCTAAAAAAATCAGATCCAGTGATTAGAGGATTTTCTGGACTGAATTTCAGTCAGTCGTGCTCTCCATAAAATAAGTCTTTCTAGTAGGACAGATGCCACCAGAGCACTGTCAAAAAGATAAGAATCGCCTGCCTTTTCTGATCCCTTCCTACAGGGGTGTGATACTGCAGGAATACTGCAGTAGCAATGCGGCACAAAGGCATGAAGTGCAATACATCTATCTTGCTCTTGAGAGACAACAAATTTGACTGCCACGGAGGACAAAGCAGAGTTTGGGTAACTGCACTTCAGGTAAGCACTTGCTGTGGCATATTGCAACCAAGAAATTTCCTTGTGGTGGAAAAATATTTGACAGAAGGACCTTTTTTGTTGAATCTATCTCCCACTCCAGTATTGTTTGGGGTTTTCTGGTACCAAGAAATACAATACAGACCTCTATCAGGTTTAAGGAGAAATGCAGCCATCTAGTACTCTAATGGAAGTCCTTTTACTGTGCTTTACCGTGGGTACAAAATCAACTCAGGAATGGTTGTGTCTTGTGAATGCACAGGCACCCACAGACAAATTCAGCGTAGAACCATGATTAGACGTAAATTGAGACAGATGTATTTGTCTGTTGAGGCCTGGGAATTTTTCAAGACACATTACAGCAAGTCCTTTTGAAAAGCAAATCAGAATTTGAAAAAATCTTTCTTGTTTTCACTGGCTTCCAAGCAAAAACCATCATGTCTTCCCCATGGTGCAAATGTTTAGGAAATCCACTCCACATCTGGACAATTAAACTGCCTGGAGATGCTCCAGCTCTGGGCTTTGAAGAAAACACTTTAAATGTTGAAAGAAAACACTGATAAGCCAAAAATAAGGAGATGGGTGGATTCTATCAACTTTCAGAAATCCAAGATCATGTACATATGTATTTAATTGCAGAAGCAGTTTCTGTTCTGCTTTGAATTGCATTAATCTGAAACATTTTTATTACTCCTCGCATTTACACTTTGAGATTCTGCCCTGATGTGTTGTTGGGGTATTTTTAATTAATAGGATTTCAAACTGGTGAGATAACTTTCAAGCAAGATAATTGTTGGCCTGTACCACTACATACCATATTCTATCAGTTTATCTTTGAAAGGCTTTAATAAACAGCACGACATTTCAGAGCTTTCCTCCCTATGGGAAATGACTATGCCCCATATTCCCTTCCTGTCCCCTTTTTAAATTGCTCTTTTGGCTTCTTGGTTTTGCTGGAGGGTTTGTAGCTCAGTTGTGAGTGCTTACTGTGGTGGGAATGTTTTTCCACTCTCTTTAGTGTGAAATTCCAGGTACAGTATTATGTCACATCAGATCTCTGTGAAAAAATGTATCTTGGTTCCAAAAGAAAAGATTAATGGAAAAATCATTCTCAACCTGCCAGGAAAATATTTTTTCCCCTTCAGCATGAAAACAAAGTGTAGAGTCAGCTGAGGGATCTAAGGATGAAAGGGAAAATAATGTTCTGAGCTTTTCTTAACCTCCAGCCCCAAATTATCTAAAGGCTCTTGGAGGAAGTGGAAGAGAAAGAAAACTCACTTTGTTTATTCCTGTATAACAAAGTCCCTTATTAGCGGTGTTTTACATTGGTATAAACGTTAAGTTTGCTTTTACTAGCAGTGCTATTTTTGGCAATTACATCTAGCGAAAAAGCTTAAAAAATAACTGGATAATGTAGAACGACGCCTTTGGCTCCAGAGCCACTCCATCCTTTATCTGTCTAGCAGCCACAGGAAGTTTCTAGCGCTAAGTAAAAGCAATGAATTATAACATAGGCGAGCCTGGATCTTTAATGTCATATTTTATTAAACTGACTACAATGCATTAAACTTCAGAAAAGACAAATAAATATAGAGGAGGAAGAGGGAAAAAAGGACTGACACAGCAATTTTTATGTTCTTGCACATGAATAGTAAATACTTGGCCAGAAGCGTTCATTCGGCCAAGAGATGTATGGAGCAAATTTGAGTAATGCATTCTCTGCCCATCAAACTCCTGACAGCCCCAAGGAGAGGCACGTTGTGCCCCAAGGTGAGTGCTGCCCTGCAAGGCAATGCACAGTGGCTGGGTGCCCCAGTCTGGCAGAGATGAGATGCTGAGCCGTCATCGCATAGTCAAGCTCTGATCCGCTTAGTAGAGAGCAGGGTGTTCAGCTATCCCAAGTCAGAGAGAAAACTTCATTAGCTTTGCCTGGTAATCTTTTTCACTGGGATCCTGAGGCAGCTGACTGCTCTTCTGGCCTGCTCGTGGCAATTGCAGAGCTGCTGCTTCCTATTAGCAGCAAAAACCTCCTGGTGCCTCCAGCAATTTTTCTCCAAAGATATTCTCTCCCTTGCATGCCCTGGTCCCCTTGCTGCTACACAGCCAGAGAGGCAGGGGAGCAAATGCCCCCACCACTGAGCAATGCTTTGGGTACATTTTTGAGACCTTTCGGTGCCAATGGGGCACTCGCAGCCAGTCCCGGGGAGGAAAGGGGAGAACAGAGACCGGGAGGGGGGCAGGCATCCTTCAAAAGCTGTCAGAGACAGAAAAGTGCAAAGACCCAGACTAACCTGCCAACGTAAAACAAAGGGGATAGTATAGCACAAAGATCTGCTCCAGTGCTTACTGAAATCAACAGGAACCTTAACACCGCTTGGAAGGGGAATTTGATAAATGCCCAACATGAAGCTGACCAAGGAGAAATGAAGTGTGGCAGCCTGGTTTTTTTCAGAGAAAACAAATGTTACAAAGTGTGATGCAGAAGCAGAAGACAATAAGAACTCAGAAGGCTGAATGCGCCAACAGGTTGAGAAAGCAACCCTGCATCCTACTCTTCTCTTTTGAAAATGCCCTTATGCCGAGTGGCAGCAAACGAGGGGAGCAAGTAGGGGTCAGAAATGAGAAACATTTTCCCAAACCTAGGAGAGATTCCCATCTTAGCATGCGTTATACTCTTGATCAATCCAGCACACACACAAAAAATCTTGGCAAAAGACTGAGCATTTCAGTTGGATAAATTACTTCCACATTTAATCAGCCAAGACTGAGCTGTCTTCATTAGTGAGTGCAAAACTTCTGGCAATTTAAGGCTCCCGCTTATGCCATTGTCTTCTCTAATGCTATTAAAACACTGCTACGTTATCACTGTGGAGTTTGACAAAACATTTGTTGTGTGGAATGGGACTCAAAAGTAATGAATTTTAACCAAATATGGATGCAAGGAGAATATTTTTCATAATTGAGTTAGAATGTTTTCTGCGATCTGTCAGGCCAGTTCCACAGCTCAGCTCTTACCGAGGTCTCTTCTCGCTGTTTGGCTTGTCAGACTCCTGGAGAAGAGTTGCACAAATAACAGACACTTGGGACTGATGAGTGAACCCTCAAATCAAAGGCATTGTTCTAGAGTAACCTGAAAGGAAACATGTTAAGTTTTAACATGGAAATTAGTAGCCATAATGTTTTGTCTTTGGTGAACAAGACTGTTTTGGTCAACCTGACGTGAAGTGCTTCATTTTGGGAGGGCAGGAGGTGGTAGGCTCTTAAAAATGTTCCTCAGGTGTAAAAACTAAATTTTGTTTCAAAATAACAAATGGATTTTAGGAGAAAATACTGACACTAAACAACTAGATTTCTTTTTCAGCCATGTTAAAAAGCTGGTTCTATAAATTGACAAATTCAAAGATAAATTTCTTTGCCTTGAATCTGCATTTTTTGTTTTTTACATTTGACAAAAAAATGCAAAAACATCACCAAGATCCACCTTTGAGCAAGCTCCCCAAACAGAATTTATGTCAAAGGGATCCATCCTCAGTGATGGGGGAAAAAAACTAGACTTCTCCTTTCTCAATTCAGTCATTTGCTTCTATTTTATTTGAACGAGTAACAGAGTACTTTAACAAATTTTCAAGCTAAATTAAGCCTCAGTCATTCAGAAGTTCTACTGTGTAGTGAAGCAATGCTGTAATTGACAGATCAGTCTCCATTTAAATTAGCTCTTGGGAGGATTAACTATGTGGGGATTAAATCTTTTCATATCTGACCCAAATCCCCCCCAAATTAATATTAGCTCCCTAAGTCAGCTGGTTTAAAATGTACTTTGATCACCTGGGAAACTTGTCTCTACTTCTGACTTATAGGATTGCTGTGTTAAAGACAAACTCATTGCTCTTCTCTTTGACCTGACCCTGAAAACATGACATAAGCCTTGTAACTGCACACAAATGAAGAGACTCGTGTTGTAAATCCATGCAGGTACATATTCCAAATAATCTGCAATTGAATTCTTATAATCTTCCCCCCCCCCCCCCCCCCCGCCCTTGATTTATTTGAAAGCTAAAATACAAGATTCTTGTTAAAAAAAAAAAAAAAAAAAAAAAAAAAAAAGAAAGAGTAAAGGCAGAATATTCCAGGGTGGTCCTAATCTTCTCATCTTGAATTTATATTTTTATATGTCAGGGATGGAACATATGGGCAGAGTGGAATGTCAGACAGGCAGAGTATTAGGAACAGACAGAGTAGCATAAAGCAAGCAACCTTCATGTAACTAATTTACTATGTGTTAAACTGGATCAAATTCCTACAAATGTGATGTTAAACACTTACGTATGGCAGTATATTTTTATGGAACAGGATTAAGAAATGATGTAAATTTCCAAGCATAAAATTTTGGCTAATCAAAATCTTTTGGCAAGTTAGCCGTTTTCATTTTGAATGAATGCTCCATATTACCACTTTGTCTCCAGAAAAGACCATATCTTCATTTAGACCCCTTGGAAATTGAATGGATAATTTATTTTCCTGACTCAAAGAATTTCCCTGCATCACCACTATCCCCATTTATTTCCACATATTTTATTATGTACAAAACATTTATTTTTTTTGGTAGGAACAGACGTTACATGCGAAATACAAGCACTTGACCAAGTTTCCTTAACTTCTGACCTATTAGCAGCAAAAGCCTTTCAAAAGATCCTGCAGCAGAGGAACATTTCTGTTTAAAGAGGAATGCCAGCACCTGACAAGATGTGCAGATTTTGGGGGAGAAGAGGTTGTAGCAGTGTATGGCAGATTATAGCAGTTTCCAAAGTTATAGATGGAGACTACATCATCACCCAAGTCCCTAATAATGTGTTTCAACATGGAGAAAAAACATGGTATGCCACAGCTCTGGCTCTGCTGTTTCCTCCTGTCTTCACATGACTCAACCCTCAGCTGCAAAGCTGTGACTGGAGTTACCCCTTTTGATGTGACCAGCTGAAATTCAGGATCTTGTCTATTCCAGCCAGAAGGAGAACTGGAGATGGACTGAGACATCATCAGAGTAACTCCCTCTATGTAAAAACATATTCAAGGTCTTATTTCTTACACACAGGAAGCCTTGAACCACCCCACTCACAGATCTAAACATCTTTCAGCCTGCTTTTGGACCATATGCCTCCAGATCCAAGTGCTCCAAGTCAGGAGTGACACCTCTGGCCAGACAGAGGCCCATAACTCATCGTCTGGTGAGCTTTTCCTCCTACCTGACTGTGCAGAGCAGCATCCTTGCAGAGGTGCAAGGATGGCACTGCCACCCTGCCCCGCTCCCAGCTGCGCCAAAGGCCATGTATCCATCTCTGTGAGGCTGAGCCCAAGCACGTCTATCCCACCTCTCAGGATTTTCTCAGGGGATGTTAAATTCTGTCCTTTAGCAAGAGGGGTTTATTTTCTGTTTGATCACCTGTCCCTCTTCTTGCATTTATGTCCACAGTCCCAATTCCATTATTTAATTCTGGCCCAGCTTTCTCATTGATTACAGGAGTGGACTTTAGTTGCCAGATGGTAACTGATCTTAAACCATTCATTTTTAAACAACTCTGAGACAAAACATCAACTGGGGACAACTCTGAGCCACTGGGCCCACCTAAGGTAAATAAGGAACATTACGTTTCTGTGCTAGGATCTTCAGCAGTACTTATGCCCTAAGAAAAGCAAATTATGGCTACTCTTTGTGTAGTTGGCAGAAAAATCCCTAATAACATCCCTATGAAGCACAGCTGAGATGGCAGGGTGGGCAAAGGAAGCGACTCAGAATTGGTACCATCACGCTTGTAGCAAGACGCAAATAAAACCACCGTCTCTTTGAGGTGCCCTGGCCTGCCGTCACACCTCTTGGGGGCCCTGCAAAGCTCCCTGGCAGCAGCAGATACAAGGAACAATGCAAATGCTGCTCTTTGTACTGGAAAAACTGTCTGTTTGAAAGGTCTTACCTGGCTATCCATCCCTTTAGTCTGAAATACAGGAATATAGGGGCAGTGCTGCTGTCTGGAAGCAGACAGCTCTCCTGGAAATGGCATCACGAGCAAAATGAAGAATGTTTCTTTGTTTTGGAGGAAGAGGAAGAGGAGGAGGGATGGTGGGAAGAAGGTGGCTCTAAGAGAACCATGTGAGCGGGAAGGAAGGAATAATTTAGTTTTCTTTACCATCTAATTAAAAAAGCATGTTGCAAAACATTTAGACTATGAAAAGGGCCGTGTCTCTGGGACTGCCTGTTTTGACTTGCGGGATGCTCTCGCACGAGGGATGTGCTATGGGCAAAAGACTCAGTGACATAGAGTCACGCCCACCACATGACATTCACTGAAACATCTGGGCGTGTAGGACATGCAGATGCTTTGTCAATAAAACCTTATTGATGGGCAGAGACCGCCTGAGAGGGAGCTGCACTCGCAGCTCATTTATATAAGCCCGGCAATCAGGAAAATGGAGGCGGGTGGATGTGCAGGGAAAAGTTTCTGTTGTGCAGCAGATGTTTTCAGCCTGCTCGGAGGGAGGCTTCTTCCAGCTTACAATCAGGGAGGCCAAGCTGAGGGGACACAGATCAGTTCAAGAGTTCATAGTCCTGTTGATTAATTTTTCTACTGGGGAAATGTCAGGGTGTGTTTGCTTGCACTTTGGGATGTCTTAATTCCCTCCTCCTCTAATGATTCCTGTCCTGTAAATGTTTTCACTGTTGCCGGTTAATGAATTCACTTTAGCCTGGCAACTTATCTGCTAATGCAGTTTGAGCAGCAGATAGTTTGTATTTACCAGGCTGGAGTTAAAAATAATTCACGTGTTACATTTGAATGTTGAATCTGACTAACCGGTCAACACAAGAGCATAGTACATAAGTAAGAACAGATGCAAAATTAATCAGATACATTTTTTTCTCTTTCTTTCCCTATGACTTTTCTATTTTTTCTGCTAAACTGACTTTTCCCATCTTTTCCCTGCTGCAGAGAATGACACCTGCATGCCAAGCTCACAGGCAAAACCGCCTCCAACGGTCTTTCTGCTGATAAACACAGCAAAGCGCTCATCCGTGCTTGCAGTCCCAGGAGTCACTGTAATGACAATGTTATGCGCTACCAAAGTAGTGCCAGGAGGTGCAGGCTGCAGTGTGACTGGAACAGAACGTCCCTAAGCGGCCGGTGGCCAGAAAGCTGGGAGCACATACCACAAGAAACACTGCCATATGCCTCTCAGTATCTTTACTTTGCTTGCAACAGAAGGACTTTAGCCTGACCTACCATGGCAGTTCCAATGGCTTGTTTTATGTTTTTATGTTTTCTTAACCGCCTATTCACACAGCAATACTAACTGCCAAGGGAGAAAGCCCCAGAGATTTATCTTAGCTGGCCTGGATTAAAAATTCCTTCAAGCACAGTGCCGCCTGAGTGCTCATGGCTGTGCTGCAAGGGGAATGTAGCATAGCAAAGCAGCTAAAAATGGTCCCAGACTTCCCTCACCCAAGTTCCCCAGACTAGAAGCCTCAGTCATCTGGTGTGGCTGCTGCACAAGCAGCTCCAAGGGTTGAATGGGGAGTCCTTACGGGCAGCAGGGGTGAATAGGGTCCATCCTGCTCTCAGGAGGCCTCTCTCCCCCAAAGGCCACCAGGCGTGACACCACACTCTGACTTCTGCTGACTAGCGATATCAGAGAGGCTGGACTCTACAACTGAGAGTCTGACAGCCATTGATGGGGTTCCTACACCCATTGCTTTCCTTGCCATGCTGCCTTGGTTAGGAAGGATTTAAACGGTTTGAGGGACAGGCTATGAATAGGCTTTATTCTTTGCCCTGTAGGGATATTTTAAAGGCAAGTGAGAGATTGTGGCAAGCTGACTGTGCTTATGCCTGGTCCTAATAGCATCCTGGGAGCAGGCCGGCCATTTTGACACCACCGGACTAGGATTTCACAGTGGAAGGACATAAATCAGCATTAGGTACCTCGGAGACTGTAAATGAACTGCAAAATACATGATGTGCTCGGCTACCAAAGTAGCCGCCATCATGCCACCATCCATGCCACATAAATTTGGGGCAATTGAATGCAGGTGGTCCATTAATAGTGGCTGTGGAGGCAGAGAGCTTTGTAGGCCAGCCTTAATTCTGGCAGTCAAGAGCTGAGCTGGTGCCTGGGGCAGCGAACAGCAGTAGCAGTAATGAATCCCTATAATATCCAAGTGAAGTGGTATATTGGCCACGCTTGCGTAGGTACCAGGCACGGATTTCCTGGGAGGGGTCAGGGACGCCTTCAGCATGTTTCCCCAGCGATACTCCTCATCTCACATAGCTGTGCCACCCCACCACCTCCTCTCTGGGACACAAAGAGGTGCCCTGACACTAAGCAGTGGGGCAAGCGAGGAAAACATGCCATTCTTTCTCTCTGGTATTTGCAAGCAAACATCAAGAGCAACATCTGGTACATCTCCAAGGTGTCATGGAAAGGTCGTGCTCTGCGACACCCCAGGGCAGACCCTCCATGCTCATAGCTATGCTGCGGTCATTGCCGCTCTCTTTGTGGAGCAACCCCTGCCCGTCAGTCAGGCTCCTGGGAGCAGCTGAACATTTACGACACGCTTGTTGCTTTGCGGCTCAGTTCCCGCTCTGATGCGCTAGTTAGTTGTTTATTGAGTATCGGATTGAATTAAAAATTACATCAATACAAAAGAGGGATAGAAGTGCCAGAATTTATATGCTATAATTCAGCTTTTTAGAGGTTTCCCCCATAATTACAAACATCACATCTTATCCCACTTGATTTCACACCCCTGCCTCCCTGCTTTTCTTTCTGTCCTCCCAGGAACCAAGAGCAGGGCAGCCCCAGGAAAAAACTGAGCAGCCCTGAGAAATGGCTCTCTGAAAAGGACACCATGGGACAGCAGGCTAAGAGCCTCCACGAGGACTTGTACAGGCTGCATCTGAGGTCACCCTTCCCAACATCAGGCACAACTTCTGATGACAGCCCTGCAAACTTGGCCAGGACTGCAACAGCCAAGCCGAGCACCTCCTGCCACGTGCATTGCTGCTACAGGGGTCCTCACAGGAAAAGTTTTGCCCCCACTTACAGTCCAGCTTACTTCCACTTACTCCATGATCATTCCCATCTCTCAGTAATACATAGGGCAAAAGAAGACATGTTTCTTCTTATTGGGACCATCAGCTAGTTAATACAACTTCCTAGCTCAACAACAACAAAAGCATGGAGGGTAGCTACAGGAAGACTCCTTAGGCCTATCGCTGTAGGTGTTTGCTCATCCTGGGAGTGTCAATGGCTGCCAATCCCCAGTCCTCCCCAAAATGCAGGCTGAGAGAAAAGGGGGAGACAGTAGGGACCCAGAGGCGATATAAAAGGATGCAGCTGGGAAGGTGGTGGAGCTGTTAGGATCAGAGCTGCCTTGCCCCCATGTAGGGCTAAAGCTCTAAGTGTGTGTCACAGCAAGGACAGGGTAACTTTTCCCCTGGAGGGAAGCTTGTCTCTCCCTTGCTGTACTGTCACTGCACGTGCAGTGTCCTTGGGGTACTGAGGACCGTTCGGTTTGGTCCAAAGATGTCCTTCCACCTTCCAGCCTTGTACCCAGCTCTCTGTCCTTGGCTAGGTTTCTGCAGTCCAAAAGAGTGGCTTGACCTGCACTTTAGTTCTGCCCTGAAGCCTGGACAGCCAAGAGAGGCGCTTCTAAGTATCTCAGCTTGCTGGTTTAAAGGGTGCCTGCTGTCATTAAGGAGAGGAGAGAGGTGGCTCCATAATGTCCCAAGAGAGTTTCAGCAAGTCCTTGAAGGAACGTTTCCCTCATTTTCTAGGGCATGTATCTGAAAAACATGCACTGGGCATTAAAAATAATAAACATTTGTTAGATAATAAATCCCAGACTATGCTTTCTTGATAAACTAGATGATTTTGTGAGGACTCTTCAGTGACTGAAGGCAGATTCTTTCACAGTGTCGTCATTTATTCTGAGCTTAGCTTTTTGTTACCTGGTTTGCCTAAACCCCTCTCTACGAATGAGAAAAAAACCTCTAATTGCCCATTGTGTAATCTTAAGGGAGAAATTCAAGTAACTGGTGAAGTAATAAATCCTTACTACAGATCATCACTCATTTTTCTTATGAATATACTTAAGACTTTTACCACTAGTTGGAGGGGGAGAAAGTAAAGGTTAGTGCAATTTCTCTGCTTTGTTACCACAACAGATTGCAAAAAACCCCATCCCTTCCTCTATCCAGCTATTGCACTAGTCCAAGTCTATGCAGTGGGACCGTGAGTCATGTCACCAACAGCTCTGCAAGTACAGAACTATTTCTACATCCTAACAAAAGCAATTCTGTAGCTCAGGATGACAAATTCATGAAACATCTGTGAAAGGTCATGAAACAACATGGCACTTTGGGACAAACAGACTTTCTTCTGAGGTCCCACATTTCAGTGAAAAGCTCTGCTTCTCAGCACATGCTGCCAGAAGTTATATTAAAAATATCATACCATAAAAAAGAAAAAAATGTTAATATAGTATAGTACTGTTTTATTTAGGCTTTTTAGCAACCTCAGAAGGGCAATTGTAATATTTTAAGAAAACAGCAAGCCAGCAGCCAGGTATTAGTACTCTTCACGTTGTGCAGAATGCTTCCTTGCATCCAAGCCAGATCCACTTTTTACCCAGCTCTGCTGTCCCTTTCCCTCTTTGTACAACCTGTGCAGCCCAGGGGCCAGAGGCTGCATAGTTTCCATATCTCCCCCTTTTCCATTCTGGAAATTGTTCCCAACAAACCAAGACAGCTACAAGGGTATCTCCAGAGAAAACAGGCTAACTGGGGTAGGGGTGAGGTGAGGGGGGAGAAAGACCCTTAGGGCAGGACCTGCAACAAGTTAGTTCAGGGATCTGTGTGCCCACTCGGAAGGGAAAAATCTGCACCCTTTGGAGAGCAGAAAGAAAGATTCTGCCTCTGGGATGAGTCAGTCTGGGAGACGTCTGCAGATCACCATGTAGCAGTTTCCAAGCAGAAATCCCCTCCTGTGGGTTTTAACATGGGAGGGGACAATCCGGCCCAGATTTTTAAAAAATCCTTTTAAATCCCTTGGAATGTAGTTTTCCTTTCTGTTTTGTCACTTACAATTAAAATTATAGGTGTTGCTACTGCTCCATCCATTGTTACACCAGGCTAATACTTTCCATCATACCCACCTGTTTCCAGTTGTTTTTAACTTTGTCAGACCTTTAACTTTCAAGGTCTGAAATCTTCCACGCTTTTTTCTCTGCCTGAAGTCAATTAGGAAATAACCCCAAAAGATCAAATGCTTTCTGGAACAAAAACTAGTGACAAAGGCAGGTTTCCCCACCCACTCGTAAAGATCACCGCGAAGGTTCAGAGCAGGAAGTTGAAATTTGGCAGAAAGACAACAGATAAGTTAGAAAGGTGTGTCACACCATCTCGTTGATGGTTCTTTTTGATTCGGTTGATGTGGACTTGATGAGCAGGGTACTAACGCCTACCCCTCCCGCATGCAGGGTTGAGTTTGATCAGTTCTCAGTTACTGTGTTGCTGAAGCAGAAGGTAGCTGGTGGAAGCTCAAGCTCCTGCCACACACAACCCAGGTGCTGGCGAGCCTGGTGCTGTTCGGAAGGGACTGTGTGGGGGTCTTGTGCCATACAGGAGAGAGACAACATGGCACACGCTGTGCCAAAATCTCTTTTAGGCTGATGCCGTGGTCAGTGCTGCAGTGGTAGAGCAGCTCTGCATTCCCAAGTCACCAGGCAGACACGTCTGAACCATCTCATCTGTGTTACTGCCACAACTCTGTCTGTAAAATTGGGAACGGTGCCTATCACAATAAATTTTATCAACCATTGCTGTGGGGACAGCATGCTGGTATGGTATATTAAATTGCATTGATACCAACCCTGCCCTGGTCTTCCCTGGTGCACAGTGGGATCACTATTTGTGACTAGCTCCTTCAGAGGACTGGCCACCCGCGTGACCTTCCCGGGCTGGCTCCCCTTCCACAGAAAGCGTATTACCACTGACTGGGTGCGCTTTGCAAAGCAAGCCATAGAGCAGTAGGTATTCCTGAGCAGGGTTTCCATGTTCTCATTTCCCAAATGAACCGGGTGATTAGCGGATGATCTGTTAAGGGGCTTAGCACCCATATTTTCTAAACCTTATTGCTAACATTTCACATAGAAGTCAAAGATGGGATATGCCCTTCATGCTTATTCAGTGGAAGTAAACAGAAACTATAAGCAGGGCACAGTACAGTTTGGAAAAGGAACAGAAAGCACCGGGCAGCCCTGCTCCACGGGCTTGTTCTTTGAGGAGCTCTCAGTGAAGCCCCCAGAGCAGAAACAGCCAGATGAACTCTGGCTCACAGCACCTCCGTAATATTTCCTGAATCGCTTTGGCTTGACAAAGGACAAACTATGCCAGCAAAAGTGTTGCCATCACACAGCTGCAGCATTTCCACCGGGTTCCAGGAGATCTGTGGCTCCCGACATCTAATCTACCTCCAGCCTAAGGGATGGACCCAGGAGATGTCGCCCCCCCAATCTCTGCTGTGCTCAGGTTCATCTGTGCTACTTGACACATAGAGGAGGCAGCGAAGCAGAAAAAAATGCTCAGGTGAAAGATGTTCTGAATGTTGCTTTTTCATGCATGTCCATTTTGATGCACCATTCATTTTTCAATAGCATTTAAACAAGCACAAGTAAAAAATTCCCTTTGCAAATGTGAATGTTCCAAACACCTAGGACTGTATGCTCCATTAACTTTCAAGGAAATAAAGGCTGATGAATGCTAATATTACTGTTGAAAATGAGATCTAAGTCACTTAAATCTTAGAAAGTCTTATGCACAGCTTTTAATTACATGCTTGAATCATTAAAGCATGTATAAAAATAACACCATAAATGTGTATAAATATCTACTTAATAGACACACATGTTCACAGTAATTTAATATTAAGGTGGCTTTTGCATACTATCTGCTTCCTCTATTTGTGGCTAGGACAGAGCTAAGGCATTGATTTGGGATTTTCTTGTCTTTGGCTTCTTGTAAATTTCTTCTCAGGATGAATTCTCCTGTTTGCTCACACCTCAAAATTACAATAACACTTATCATAGATTGGAAAAAATATGCGCTTTTCTAACATTATCCAAGCACTTTTAAAAAAAAAATCGCTCAAAAAAAATGTTATTCTAAGAAATTTACTTTCAAATTGAGGGTATTTTTTGGTAGGAAGAGATGTGCTGAGAAAACTGTGGTGTTTAACACCCAGATATGTAGATCTATACTCATGAACTGCATTGACTTTAAAGGAACTGCTTGGAGTGGTAGGCTTATACACATACAGGCTGAGACAACTCATTGTACACAATTTTCTTGCCTTTCAGCAGTCACCACAGAGGTATTTCTGTTGTTTCTTCACCACTTGCACTGTACTTTATTGGAAAAAACCCCCAGTAAGTCATTATACTACTTTTGAAGAGAATAGATTTTAAAGTTTTTGAAGCAAAAATATTTTTTGTTCTGTATTTGACCAGTGCCAACAGCACTACAATACAGCTCAAACTCAGCCTTTATGTTGCAATTATGCTATAGGACAGACCAAGATAGACTTGAGAATTGAGATGCAGGTAGTTAAATACCAAAGAAAAATGTGTTTTTTTCCAAGAAAGATTTAAATCTTTATATATTTTGAAGCCTTCTCTTGAATCAAGATCTAATAGACCACACCACTGACACTTCAAATATAACACCTGCTTGTATATTAGGCAATTACCATGCTGTGGGAACACTTTGCTTTCATTTTTACTCCTGGCCTTGTGCTTGTTTCTGCAGATTGCAGTGATTCAGAAGGCAGTGACCTTGCCTAATTTGTGAAGGACAATTAATGCTTCAAGCAAAAGTGTTCCAAAATCCATCTACTGCTAACTTGCCAAAATAAAGGACAAATTCATAAAGTGCACATTAGGGTTGAAAAGAGAAAGAAAAAAAAAGAAAAAAAAAAGGCGGGGGGGGGGAGACGAGACAGTTGACTTCAATCCTGAGGAAGGAGAGAAGACCAAGAGAAACTGAAGCAGGAATAAAATACACTGAATGCCTACTAAGCAGTGAATTGTTTTCTTGAATGCTTGGCAAACTTGTGTGGGAATCTGGGAATCAAATACAGGAAAAAATAAAAGCTCCCTATTTGTGATTGCTTAAAGAATAAGAAAGGCCATGTATGCAACAGAAGGTGAAGACCAGATGAAGAAGACCAGGCAAAATATGAAAAATACATTACTGTTCAGCAGTGTGACCAATGTATTCAAAGTATTGGTGGCATAAGTATTTTCTCAGTTTACACTGCAGCAGAACACAAATGGATCTTCAAATAGAAAAAGAGATTCCCCAAATCCACCTCTATTTCTTCTAGGACTTCAGTGAGAGGAATAATTCTTCAACAGAGCCACAGCCTGAACCCACCATCCCACTACTAAATGCCTTTTGGACTTTATTATCTTCATATCTGTTAAAATGATTCTACACGCTGATTTTGGCTCAGCTATTATTCCATTAGAAGTTGTTAAATTGAGCTGCTTTACAAAGTACATAACGCACTTGTATATCCTATCCTTGACAGGGTCTTAGAGATCATCTTGGTGTTGAACAGGTCAAACCCAAAAGTTTCAGCAGGGGATGGGTCAGGAAGGAGAGGAACAACACAAATTCTTTGTGGCAGAAGGACCATAATTTGAAACATGACATGGAAGACATTCACTTCAAGCACCACTTTTACAAACAAATCTCCCTGGATGACAAAACCTTTCCATAAGTACACTATAACTACTGAAAAGCACACCCACTTCAGGAATATATAAATACTCCGAGACTGGTTAGAGCTACCCACATATTAACATCATATATTACAGTTGTTTCAAAAGAAATGACAATTTCAAATTACACTGGCTGGATCTTTTTTATAGGTAGCTACAGTGTGCTGGAGGTAGACCTTGGAGAGCAGACACTTCAGTGGAGAAGACTGCCAGGAAGTGTGACCTACCTTTACCTTTCTTCCTTTTCATTTTTTTTCTTAATAAGCAGAATTATTAAAATCATCACATTACACAATGTAAAGCAGAAAATCTGTTCATCCAGGGCTCTCATGCAGAAACCAATGCCTGTGGTTTTCAATGCACACCCCCAAGGAAAGCCAAGCCCAGCATTCCCACTTTGTAAGCAGTAAGAGGGCAGCACAGAGAGTTGGAGTGACTTCCCCAAAACCATGTGACAGTTTGGTGACAGAGATGGAAGCAGAATCCACGTCTCTTCGCCATACTTTAATGCCTTTACCCTTACCTGAACAAGTGAGCAAACTGAAATGCAATGGAGAGGATCTTGCAGTGACCACTACTCCTCAGCAAGCTGTCCTCTTATAATGTCCATTGAATTTGGTGCCCAACAACTTCAGCAATAGGAAGAGTAAGAAATGAACTGCAGTTCAGGGACTTGGTGTTAACAGAAAGAAAGTGGCAAAGATGTGGTGACTAATCTCAAAACCTCCCTGGGCTGAGTTGTAATACAGTCTGGGACTTCAGCAAAAATGTCAGCCTCCGATGAATTGTCATGTACTATAGCTTTATAACCTTGAAAAGAAAAGCCACCAAAACCTTTTGGCAAACCTCAAAACGACTGTCTGATCATAACATTCATAACCCTGCTGAGTACCAAACCTGGTCTGCAGCAGTGTTGTCCTGGTTTCAGCTGGGATAGAGTTAATTGTCTTCCTAGTAGCTGGTACAGTGCTGTGTTTTGAATTCAGTACGAGAAGAATGTTGATAACACTGATGTTTTCAGTTGTTGCTGAGTACTGTTTAGTCTAAAGTCAAGGACTTTTCAGCTTCTCAAGCCGAGCCAGCGAGAAAGCTGGAGGGGCACAAGAAGTTGGCACGGGACACAGCCAGGGCAGCTGACCCAAACTGGCCAAAGGGGTATTCCATACCATGGGACGTCCCGTTTAGTATAGGAACTGGGAAGTGGGGGCAGGGAATCACTGCTCGGGGACTGGCTGGGTGTCGGTCGGCGGGTGGTGAGCAATTGCCCTGCGCATCATTTGTACATTCCAATCCTTTTATTACTACTGTTGTCACTTTATTAGTGTTATCATTATCATTATTAGTTTTTCTTTTCAGTTCTATTAAACCATTCTTACCTCAACCCATGAGTTTTAGTTCTTTTCCCGATTTTCTCCCCCATCCCACTAGGTGGGGGGGAGTGAGCGAGTGGCTGCGTGGTGCTTAATTGCTGGCTGGGGTTAAACCACGACAAGTGTTTAAATCGTGCAGGTCTGAGCAAGGAGAATGGGGGAACACCAGAAGGAAACATTTTCTGTAAAAAAGGCAAAAGAATATGAGAAGCCTTACATGTTTTGCTCATGCTGCACATCTGTCTCCTCTCTTTGGCAGTCCAGTTGAAATTCTTGAAGTTGTTCTTTTAGCCCAGTTGAACTGCTACCTGGTTTTCTTCACAACAAACCTGGAAATACCTGGATTTTGCGAGAGAAAAATAAACCAACAAACCAAGATTTTCCATGTAATCCCAGCATGTAAAAACTACTGGCAACATTTATTTCATTTAAAAACCTGGGCAAAGCACTTCCTAATTTGTAATTCAGTCTTATGGTAACAATTGCAGAAACAATGACTGAAATGGAAATTATCTTTATTCTGAATCCTTTCTTATTGTTCAAAACTAATCTCTCCAAGCATACATATGAGCATATATCTTTCATAAGATAACTAGACACAATACAGTTGCTTTCTCTTCCAGTGGGTTGATGGTATCACTCATCTATTCAACAAAAAATACAGGCCTAAACTTCTTTTTCAAGCTCTAAGCTTTATCCATGGTTTTCTCTGGAAAACTTCTCCATTTCAGTCTCTAGTTTTTGCGCTCCAAAGGACTGAGCAAGTTGCTAATGTGTTTGCTCAAGCTAATAAACCAGTTGGCTGGCACAATTTGAGAACGAAGTCCTGCATTCGCATGGAGCATCTTTAAAACTGTAACTCACTTGCAAGGACAAGGGCAGTCACGAAGCAGTAACTTAGCTCAAAATAGTTATGCAAATGTTGGTTGTACTGGATCACTAAGCCACCTGCTAGGAAGTCATTTGCATCTTCTTAAGCGGAACAGGGTTTACTGGAATACAGACTGCTTTCTTAAATATCTATTAGGATCTAGGCAGGACAAATTTAATTTCTTAAATTAATTAATTCTTAAATTTCTTCTTTGAAAAAGGTCGAATTCTGCAATCCACACACTAGCAAGAATTTTGAAGAGCTAAGAATGACAGCATTAAGAACACCTGTGTTCACATAGTCAAATGAGTCTCCAAAATAAATGCCAAGATCACTTTAAAGGCAGATGAGTTATCTAATGTGCTTGTATGTGGAAATGCAGGTCTCTGCACTGACAAGTTTAACACCAGAGCATGCAGCAGCCATTCCAGGTGAACAAGTTTTCTACAGAATTTGAATCAGAAAGTTTTATCAAAGCAAAGATTTTCTCTTCCTGCAAAGGCAATAGATGCCACCCTAAAATGCCAAGCATGATGGTTTCTATAATGCAATACATCTACCTGCCTGTAATCACCTCTCCAAGATTTGAAGTCTATGTGCTGCCAGCAAAGAGCCGTACCACAGAAAATGTTTGATCGAACTGAAGTATTTTCACTATGCAGGATGGTGTGTGTCCCTGAATCTTTCCCAACACTGGTTCATGCCAGTATTGCAATAAATCCATTAAAAAGACCGGAGCTGCAGCAGCATAGGCTTACAGTCTCCCTACCTCTGGTGGACTCCTCTGTTAAAACAGAGGTAATTTCCCTTTGCTGGTCACTACTGATACCAACGGAAATCCATACCTGCTACTGAAATGGAGACAATGCCTTTACTGGCCGAATCGTTAATCAGAAAATTACAGGTGTGGCTAGAGAGCTACAGCAGAGACAGACCAGGCATCAACAGCTTTGGAGCAAGTACCCCTTTATATAAAAGCTTTCCATAAAATTATCTTTCTTAAACTTTCCCTGGGGGTCTCATGATGTGCCATTCTATGTAAATACATCAGCAGGGCCTGACTTTAGGATGCTGGTGTCTGATGAGGTGGAAGGGGTGTATGAGAGGTCCTGGACACAACCAAAGAAATCTGAGACTTTGCTCTTCATTGTTGACCGGAGACTGACAATGAAGAACACTGTTACACATTTTAGCATCAGTGCAGTAAAAGTATACCTAGATAACCAAAGTGCTAAGAAAGTAAAAAGTAAATGTCAGTGTACACCAGTCTTAAATGGAGACATTTTAAAGAACGCATATTAGGGGAGTTAAGCATTTACGTAGCCTGTTTACATACCGATATGTTTTTGCTTCTCTACCAGTATTTTTTCTGCAGCATAGATGTATCTGTATGAAATCTATTCAGCACATAAAACCTAAAGGTGGAACATATGTGTCTGATAAACAGCCTGTTACAAGCTTATTGTATTTCAGGATTGTTCCACTTCAGTTTACAATTTGTTTTATGTTCTTTTGAAACTGTTTCAGTAAAACTGGGATTAATTTAATACACATTTTATTAAAATTGTTTGCAGTAGGGCAAGACAAAATTATGAAGTACAGCAGACATTGAAGGACTGAGCTGCCTATAGCGTTTAGGGCAACTGAAAATAAAGCATGTCAAACTACGAATTCCACAAATTTCCTGATTTCCTGGCCCCAGTCACCCTACCTCAGATCCATGTTAGAGTGAAAGGTCTTTTATACAATTCAGCCTGTCCTTAGACAATACAATAGGTATATCATTAAATTATTTCCATGCAGCCACTGTGTTCAAACAATAAAATTCTCAGTCCAACTCATTTTGTAAATATGCTATAGCTGTTCAAGGGTTCTCTGAGCTCATGTGATTGGATTGATGGCCCTCAATAGTCAAAAGAAGGGAAAATTATCTGCTGGGATTTTTCCATCTGGTTTACATTGCAGTTCAAACTCTACAGATCAAAGAAAAAGCATTTTCTCTTTCACTGCGTTATCTAACATGAGCCAAAGTATTTTTGGGTCTGTTCAGTGGAAAAGCAAGAGAGCACCACTTTATGGAAACTACCTCTATTTTTATTAGTTTCAAGTCACTTTTTAAAGTCATAATGTATAGTAATAGACATGGGCACCAGCCATGTGAGTGCTGGTGCAGGGAGCTGAACAATGAAATCTTTGCTCAGTTTTTATTCGGTCCTTAAGAGAAGCTGTGACACCCATTCCTAGAAAGCTAATCACACACTTGCAAGTTTAGAGGCAAACCTAAGCAAATTTTTGGCTTTTTGCCTCCACAAATCACTAGCAGAGCTACCAAATTCTTTTAGAAGTTGTGAGGCTATCCAGCCTTTAGGGCTCGGGCTGAAATGCAGCAGTCTAGAAGAATCAGTTTAATTAGTCATACAGAGCTTTGACCTGGAGCCTTCGAAGGCAGACATGCTCTGCTTTCTTTCCCTTTCTGGGTCTTTCTTCTAATGTTTCCTTAGTTATATCAACAGCCCCTCTAAGTCATAAGTTCTGGTTGTCACTTCTCATTCACTGGCACCTAACCATGCTGCCTAGTTAGCGGAGTTGGGGTAGAGATAGAAAAAAGCCTTTTAAAAGGGAGAAACCAAAGAAAAAAAAACCCAACGTGCAAGGAACATGGACTCCTTTGCATCCTGAACTTTCCACGAATGCAACAAAGAAAGAAGCTTTGTACAGGGACATATTCTTTTCATGACAGGCTACAGACTTCTAAAAAAACCCCAAACCGAAACACCCCACAATCAAACAAAAAAAAAGCATAAAGTAGCCATACTTTTGTAATTTTTCTGTCTCTTGGGCATTAGAGAGACATGTAGTAGCTATCACTTTACAGAGAAAAGAAGGATGTCGGTTGTGCAAACACTTTGTTCTGGACTGCTGATGAAGTCCTTTAGTCACGTTAGTGTTTTAATGGGGATCAGAAATCCAAAAATTTTTAAAACTTTTTAAAACTTTCTGGATTTAAACTTAGAAGAAACATAAAGATTAATTATAATTAGGTGTACAGACGTACCCATCAGATCTTGGTGGGAAGACCATCAGACAGCAAATAGCACAGGCAACCAGTGTGCTTATTCTACAAAGTCTGTGAATGGCCCAACCTTGCAGGAGGTAAGGAGCACATGTGGGAGCAAGCACAGACGTGCAGAGTGTCCAGCTGCTGGAAAAAACTTCTCTGTCTGCAGGAAAACCAGACATTTTTACATCAGTCTGTGAAAAGGAAAGGAATATACCCAAGACCAGTCCAAAGCGCACATATTCCAAATAAAAGATATTTCAGCTATGGAAAGGAAAAAATATCAGAATTCAAGAGCTATATACATCCACTGACTGGAATATTATGTTGGATTTAGATGAGATAATTATTACGGACAGGGCGTGACTACACTGGTTAATGTGACCTCTGAATCTAAACCAAAGATTTTGCAGAGAAAGGTGACTTATATGGAATACAGATGGGTAAAACTTAAGGTGTACACAGGGCAAATTATTCTCTGTAAGGAGAAATAAAGTCTTGAGAAATAAAAAATTTTGCAGTTGCGTATGGAAATGGAATACCTGTTCTTGGGTTGAAAACATATTGGAGCGTATATTTCATTTAAATACCATAGTACAGAGGATAAGAAAACCCTGAAAGTGGAAAATATTTCTATAAAGAGGAAGAAAATAGAGCACAACTCTACATGAAAGCTGACATGCTGTAATTGTGGGCAGCCACGAAGAGAAGGCCAGCTCCTTCTCTGTCCCTCTTTGGGTCCAGCTCCATCAGTCCAGCTCGCTCATCTCCCACAGAGCTACTTGCTGTTGTGGGGGGTTAGTTTGGTGCTGAATCAGTTCACTGAACCAGTTCCTGCTTTGACCAGACATTTACTAGCCGTTTATCACAACCAGGCTGTGCACGACAGAAAATGAAGGCGGGGGGACTGCCTCTTCTGGTGGCAGCCTGCAGTTAGACCAAGTTCTACGTGATATAAATCTCACTGTAAGCAAGAGTACACCAAAGGAAGAGGCAAATTGCCAGCAAGTAAAGAAATATCATAGACACTCCATTACTGTCTGTTTTTAATATTAGAAAACATCTTAAAAAAATAAAGATCGTTTAAAACACAACAGAAAAGGCCGAATGAAAACAGTCTTAAATTGCACACACAAATACATGCAAGCAAACGTTAAATCCATGGTACAAGTTTGGACTGGGAGTATTTGTTGTTGTTGACTCTGGGTAGTGGTTCTGCATTACTCTTGTCACTATTCAGATCTCCTTAAAGAATATGATATATGCTCTCATGTATAACCTCTATATTTAATACCTATGACAAACTAGCTGAGGATAATGACAGACATTGGACCACAATTTGATTATTATGTTTTACATCAGCTGTGATTTGAATGACATTACTTCATAACCAGAGAATTACAGTTAAGCTGTCTTATGGAAAACAGTGTCAATATTGCTAAAATAACATTTTAAAAACCTGATAAGTTAAGTTTGCAAGGGTAGGGAGTATTAATCTGCAGGGCAACACACCTGGGACTATCACCTGTTGAAATCCTGTATAATAGAATTCTTAAAAATAGCCGCTAATGCTAAAAATAAGAGTATTGTAAGTTCTTGCAAATACAATGAGAAGGTGAGAAAAAGAAAAGCGTTACAGGCATAGGCCTATGCACATATATAGAATCAAAAACATAGCCCTCATCCCAGAGGCATCTGTCTCTAATGAAGCTGCTTCTGCGAGTGATTGCTATGGTCCTGAATACAATGCAGGGCTCTGTATTTTAAATCCTGCATGGCACTGGGGTTTAGCTTCCAAAAGGTACTGCGGGAATTGGAACAACTTTTCAGAGCAAACTAAACATGGACTTCAGCGACAGAGATGTTGCAGAAAAAAAAGCACTTAAAACAGGCAAGATTGAGGTGAAAGTCAGTGTGGCACTGAAGGTTTCATGAGAGTAAAAAACGTATAGCCAGCATTTAAATTCTGTGCATCAGTGATGGAAGCAGAGGAACATATAATGAGAGGCCTCAGGTTTTTGTGAGTCCCCAGGCATGCCCATATTATAACATGCTAAAAAAAAATAGCAAACCATGAATCTAGAGAGAAAGAGCATTTCTCTGGCAACTGCAGCATGGGCTAATTTCTAAAGTAACTCCATAAACCCCAGCAGAGAGGCAGTGTGAGCCAAAGAAGGAGGGAAAAAAAAAAAAAAAAAAATATCTGGGAACGGTAGCGAAAATCTAGCATACTCTTTTAGTATTGCTTCCTAACTAAGCGCAGTCACAATTACCTTGGTGCATGATGTTTCGTTCAGGTCTAGAAAGAGCAGGATATGGGAAATAAAGGAAAATGGAGTTCTTCACAAACTCCAGAATTAGAGGATTTAGAATAATTCATAATTTATTTAATGTTAGCTCGCCTGCTGCTTATGAAGCTGCTAGAAATAGCTTAATGTATTCATTTGTCATGCATACAATTAAACTAAAAATCTTTCAGCTGATTATGAATTGTTTACAGAGACTAACAATTACCTGATATATCCATTTGAGAAAGGCTGGTAACTACAGTCTGTCTCCTGTCTAGATACATAAGAATAATTTACAGTCGGAAAGGATGGCTTAGGAAGCTTGATTGTCTTGGAGAAAGTTGGCAGTACATGGGGATGCAGAAGATTAAAAAGCATTAGACATTTTAGACATGTAAACTTTCCTTGTGAGGGCAGTTTACATTGCCTGATATGTCCTTTTTCTGAAATATTAGCTTTATTGGCCAGAAGCCCAATTCTCTGGTCACATTCACGGACAGCTCTCATGTGAGCACAGACTCAGACACAGCGGATGTGAAGCAGTTCTTGAAGTCTGTATCTTGGATGATATGAAGAGGAATAAAAAAAATAATAATCTTGTGCTGTGAAATAAATGTCACCGCCAGCTTATTGCAAATACTTGTGGACAAGACGCTCAGCAGATGTGCAAGCGTATAGTATTACCAACTTCAGTAGCACAAAGACAACTTACTCTGGGTAGAGCAAAGACTTGAGCCTTCATAGTTAGCAAGTTTTATTTCTGTGGAGGTTTGCATGGACGATGCTCAGATTGCTGAGCCATTTCTCAAAAGCAAAACATAGGGCTAAGCAAAATATTTTTTTAAAAATAAAATGAACGATTGCACTCATAAAATAGAATTCTTGCCCAGAATACAAGTTTGCCTCTTGTTTCAGCTAACAGGAACACCACGGAACTCCAGAACTTCACTCCACAAGCCCTACATGAGGCTGACAAAGTACATATTCCTGTATATCTGGATATATAGCTGGCTGTGATAACTTTGTTTTCTGCTGCTCGGAAATTTTATTTGTCATGTGAAGTGGTTGCTAGCAACCATGTATGGCATCCCTGCCCCATAGGAAGGACTTTATGCAGAGTTACACTGTCCCTCCTCAGATGGCCCCAAGCCTGCAGTAAGGTGGGCAAACTGCCCTGGCCGTGGCTGCCACGCTATCAGGCAGATGGGCTCCGGGCAACCATGCGGACTCACCACAAGTGAGCAAACCAAGGAGCAGCTCAGCCTGCAAGGCTGTGCTAAGGGGACCGCAGAGAAGGGTTGAGGGGGTCCCTTCCTCCACCAGCCATGGGACCTGGCAGCACGACTCAGCACCGACTGCTGGGGATTTTATGCTTTGTGAGAGTTAAAGTGCACCAAGGGAATTTCAACCTTTCTGGGCGAGAGACAAAGCCATTTTTGTGAATTTTTTTAAAGCCTTATATTGGTTGAAGTTTGTAATTTTTGACTGTACCTGGCTGCCCAAGCACAGTGACGTAATTAATACATCTCACTAGGTCAGGCACGGTCCCACAAACCGTAGAGCAGTCCTAGCACCAACGCTGTTCCATGTCTACCTACGCAGGCCAGATGTTTGTGTTTTACAGCCTATAATAACAAAGACATGAGGCCTGCTGACTGCAGGCAACGATACTCCAGCATCTCAGAGCAGATTTGGGTTTTGTCTTCAGCAGACATTCAAGGTGCTTGTGGCAGTTTTCTGTTGGCTCTTGAAGAGAAAAGCTTCTTCCCAAAGGATCAGTTGATCAAGCTGAAATACCTGTTTTGGACTTCATCCTTAAGACGACCTTCGTAGCTTGCTGAAGCAAAAGGGATTTTTTCCTTTGGAAAAATTCAGCAGAGGCAGTTAACCTCAGCCACATGTATCTACATTAATAATATATTTTTACTACTTTATTGAAGCCTGGTGCATTAGAAAGCCTGCCGCATAAATTACACTTTGCAATCCTTTGCCAGAAGCTTGGAGGAGACTAATTTTAACCAATCATCATCCCATCTCCTCCTTATGGGCTGTACTAATTTTCAAGGGATAAATTCTCCACAGCACTCAGCATTCTAGTTTCTAGGATTTATATTTTTTTTAAAACCACAGAATTATACAATTACATAATGCAGAAACACTTTCAACTCATTACTATTATGAAAAAGAAAATAAAAATCTCCAGTTTAACGTGCCCAGAGCTCTTGCTTTGGGAAAAGGCTTGGTACAGGGGAAAGCAATGCAAGAAAAGCCCCCTGGGCTTTAGAGCATGACTCAGAAGCCATGAGATATTGCTCCCAATGCAAACTGACACCTGCTGCACCTTCCCTTTACACTGTGGATGCAGGCAAGACTGGCAGCAGGTTCAGGATCACTCCAGTGAGCAGAGCTAGCCAGAGAAACCACAGCAAGGAAAGAGCCCGACAAAAACCCTGGGGTTAGTGAACCGTGTGGCGGCACCTCGAGACTCTCATTTCATTCCAATGAATGGTTGTAAATGGAAATTAAAACCACCAGCAAAGCTAAAACCATGAAAGGAGGAAGAGATTTACACTCACCTGCATGGGGAGTTTTGAATCCCTCATTCCCTTAAGACAGACTCTTAACTCACCCAGCAGGAACTGGGGTTTGTCAGGATGCTTTGGCCATACAGATTTTCCACATGAACACCCGGTACATATAATTTGTACTCCATGAGCTGTATGTGTTACCAGGGGTGGGATCCGCAAAAAAAAAAAAAAAAAAGGATGAACCCACACGTTAACTAGTTTTTACTCACTTCTGCTTTTAACATGACCTTGGAGAGCACACTTAATTCTTTTTCTATATTACACATACTCATGCATGCCTGGGGGGTTCTTTGTGTGTTTTTTGGTCTGTTTTTGGTTTTTTTTTTTTTTTTACTCTTAAAAGCTCTTTTGTTATTTTTGTTTTAAGGTTTATGAGAAAGATTTCAGGAAGCTGTTACTTTTTGAAGTTCTTCCCCAACAACAAAAAAAAACCCAAACTACAACAACAACAAAATCCCACCAAAAAAAACCCACCCCCCAAAAAAGAAAAGAAAAAAGTCAGCTACAGTGATCTCTTGTGATCTCTTTTGGCAGCCTGTTCTGCCACAAACAGCCATTTTCAGATCCTCCATAACAAGGAGGAGGTTAGCAAGCCACTAGATTGTCTGGAGAAAAAAAAAAAAAAAAAAAAAAAAAAAAGTACCTGTGGGCTGGAAGCAAATCTGAATTGCAAAGTGAAGGCATTTTATACACAAGATGCTTGATGAGTGGTTGTAGAGTGGAAAAAGATTATTTTGTTAACAGTTCTTCAGCTAAAATAATTCCCACCATCTGAAAAATACCTTCCTCTTTTTTTTTTTTTTTTCTTTTATCTGTGGGAAAACTGAAAAAAATCTTACAGGTAAGATGACTTAAATCACACATCTCTGAGTTTTTAATTAAACTGTTTGGTCTCTCTGGGTTTTGAGGCTCAGGGAGCTGCAGTTTGAGGCTTTAGTTCCCATTTTACTCCAATGCATTTTACCAACAAACTGTGGTCAGATCAGTGCTGCATTTCATGGGAATTTTGATCGTAGGTTAGCACAAGAAATGCAGGTCGACCAGGGAGCAATGCTTATACAGAATTGAAGCACGAGACCGTCAAACTGTAAATTTCATGAGGTGCTGCAACAGCAAAAAGGGGGATAGGCTCGTTTTGATCCAAGTTAGAACAAAGTACTCCTACTCTGTACGACATACTATTCCAAAATATTTTGATCAGCACCATAAAAATGAATCTGAATTAATGCTTTTCCTCACTTGCCATTCTGTGAAATAGAATTTCAGGCTTGTCACCCTAATTGGACATTTTTGCTGTTGAGATAATCTGGGTTCTCCAACAGACAGAGAGTTCACTTCTCCATGAGCTCTGATCAGGGCAGCTCGTCTCTTTCTCTCCTTGGAAGATGTGGTAGGATGATGGACTCAGCATGCAGCTGGGAAGCTGCTCTCCAGAGCAGCTGGAGACCCCAGTGTGTGTAATTCGAATAGGCAAATAATAAGCCCTTCTTAGTATATGTCTTTCAGGAAAAGACACCTCTAATCCCTATCACATCACACACTGAACACTAGCAACATGTCACTTAAAAGCAGGAATAGATCAAATTTTAAGAGATGGTGAAAAAAAAGCATAGCCAAGAGGTATAGAAAGCAGTAACTGTAAACCAGCTACATAAGTAAAAAGTTGAATTCCCACAGCTGGAAGAAGGGGAGCTTTCTACCAAGGTTAAAAACAAGTTCCTTGTGACAGCAGCTGGGAAAGAGGTGACAGTGCGAGAAGTCATGGTTCCCACATCCTCAGCATGGCTGAGCAGCTACCTGAACAATGGGGTGTCACACACCTAATTCCACGAGGAAAAAGCCACAGAGAGGAGTTGTACGATAACCACTAAAGGGCAGGGTGGGAAAGGACTTTGTTAACTCTCTGGCAGGATGAATTTGGCAGTTGTTAAATCCCCAGTTATTTAGGCCTTTACGAACTGGAAGACTGAGTTTGAGCTCAGATCTCCCGTGGTAGCAGAATAGGGACCAGAGCACTAACATGGCTGACCATCTCAATACAACTGGCCTGGAGAGGGAATTTCCCTGTCTCAAGTTTCAAATCAGCTGAATTTCCAGGATTGTTCAAATCAGCCTTAGGAAGATGTGTCTTCCCCTCTTTTACTTCGATTTCAATATGAAGTAAGCACAGAAGCTTCCAGCCTGGAAGCACTTTAACAAGTGTACATCATGCAATGGTCTGTCTGAGCCAACAGAATAATTCTTCACTGAAGAAAACAGAGGTGGGCAACCTGACCAGCCACAGATGGCAGAAAGAGAAGGCTTTCTGACCCATTTCTTTTTGGGAGATCATGAGCAGGGACAACGCACAAAGATGTCTAGTCTGCTTTCTGAAGAGCAGTAATAAACCCCCACATACAAGCATGATACAGGATTTCCTAATTAACTGTCAAATTGAGGCAGAGGTGGATATTTGTATGACCTAACTGCTGATACCTACCATAAGTCCTTCAGGTTCTCTGTAGGTAATAGTGAGAGGGAGAGACAGATGCACCTCCCTAGGGTCAGCCAGTTTGTCTAAATTACCCTCCTGCTATAAATCCCCTTCTACAAAAGAGGAAGCATCTCTGTTTCTCCCCATTAATAAAGTTAAGGAGTCTAGTTCCTGACTTAGGAGCATAATCAGTGCCAGAAGTTTGGTGCTGTTAGTACTACCAGGTCGTCTTTTCTCTTTGTAGTGTCAGAGCTGTAGAGCAGGCTGTTCTCTGATCTTCCCTAATGGTTTCTGTCTGCTTCCAAACAAAAGAAAAGCACAGTTTTCATCTAGTTTGTGATTAGACACCAACACACTGGTACCAGGTATGCACACAGCAAACACTAATTTTACAATGAAAGACAAGCTAAATATTAATAAACATCACAAAGTCTTCTTCATGGGGACCTACTCGCAGAAAACAGCTTATAGGACTGTGCAAGCACAGGGGATCACTGAGTGTTCACTGATACTTATCCCCTAGCTGGGATAATGTGCAGCCACTAGGACACTAAAGAACTCAAAATAAAGATAACAGACAGACTATATATACACACACAAATAAAGCAAACAAAAACATCCCACTTTCTGCTGAACGATTATCACCAGATGGTTGGCTGGCTGACAAGAGGTAGCTCATCTCAATGAAGCAAGATATAGTAAGAAGAGGCAAGGCTGTCGTAGTTTTTATTAGGCCAGCATGCATATCTGATGCAGTGATTGAGCTTTTTGGGGTACATATGCCCTTCTCCAGGTCTGAAATACAAACAGCAACTACCAGGGCCAAGTGTACGTGGGAACAGCCAGTCTGAATTGTGAGTGTAACAGCTACACCTTGACTGTCCCACTGTTTGCATGCTGCTCCATGGTGAAAATGGTCAGCTGAGAACAAACAGTGAATTCAGTCCAGGTGGTTCCCCCACCACCACTTGCAGAGGTCCTGCCTGCCCCTGCCTGGGCAGCTGTTTTTAGAGAGGGATGATGTCTATATTGGCAAAGATGGTAGAAAGCAGCAAGGCAGCAACTAATTTTCAAGCCTAAAACAAAGATAAAAGCCGAGTGGAAACATACTCCACAAAACTTTTCTCCTTTGAGCTGCCTTCCTCCTAAGGAGGAACAAATGTTTTATCCTGACAAATGCTATAAAGGAAAAGCTCTGAAGTACTTTTGTTGTTAAAGTTTCCTATATCAGAAAAACAGTTCATTTTTTTTTCTCTTAGTTTTAGCCTACCTAACCCAAAAATACTTAAACACAGAAGAAGAAGGGGAAAAGAAAAGAATAAAAAGGGGATTTAAACTCTAGGAACAATTTTTCTGCAGTGAACTCGGACTGACTGAGGTTCGTAACAAAAATTGAGCATGTAATATTTTCCACTGCTTACAGATCCCTTCTGAACTTCCATTTTGTGGGAATACACTTGGATCACTGCTGACCTGTCTCTGGAAAAGGCTCGCTGTGTATTTTGGCTTGGCTTCCTTCCATTTCTACTCCTCTGAGTCTGTTCCCCATTTCAACATCTCTTATTGCCACATTCCCAAACATGTTACACAACCCTAAAGAAGCAATTTATAGGAATATTAGTAATTCAGCTGTGACCAGACAAGCACTTTTCCCTTTTAACAAATCATTCTCTCCTGGGAACCATAGTTATGTGGCTGTTTGCTCACTTGTTTACAGCACTGCACTGGATGCAATATTTAAACAGGCAAATGATTCAAAGCAGTATAAACCTGTGAAAACCAATGCTCTGCAGCAGCTTTCAAAGCAAAACCTGGCTGGAAATATTCTGTGAAGACTTTTCCAACAGAGCCTGGAAGAATCTCATATGCAAGTGTGTAACCTTCCTATAGCCAACCAAATGTGCCAAATGTGTATACAGACAGATCCTACTTTGATGTGTATAGCCTGAGGCAGCACCATCCTGATGAGAGTCCCCAGCACTCTGGGAATGTAACCCATCAACCAAGTACAAGGCATGCCTGTAGTGCCAGCAGATACAAGGATAGGAGGCTGCATAACTCACCCCAGGACTGGAGTTACGAATGATAAATAGCTTAAAGAGAGTCTCACCAAACGTACTGAAATTCACAACAGTTGCCTGATCTTGCAAGCCCCATTTCCTTGAGCACTGCCTCCCATAGGATACTCCTACAGGCTGTCAGTTTGCCAGGTCAAAGACCTTAGTTTTCAGTATTTTATCAGAAGGTTACATCAAGTTCAATGTCAACTTCTCTGGAAAAAGAGGACACCCATTATGCAAGCTTAAAACCCGAGCCACGATCAAGACCTCTTCACCTGCCTCTCTGCAGAACAAAAGCTTCCAATTCATAACAGGAAGTGTATTTTCCTGACCTTCAGTTGTCCTTTTTACCCCGCTCCAGATGTTGCTGCCCCCGCAGAACAACTTGCCCGGTGGAGTATCAACCTGCCGCAGTTTACAGCCTGACACATTAGCATGAAATAAAATGACCGACTTCAAATTTATGCACTCATTACAAGCTGCTGCTCATAGTCACGTTTATTTCTGCTTGGTTGTGCCTCCGGCACTGATAAAGACCTTTGGGAAAAGGTTTGTGGCATGAATTAAGGGCAGTAATTGCTCAAGCAAGTTCCATGAATTCCACCTTCAAGTGAACCCAAAGGAAGTCCTGTAGCTATACTGTGCTCTACCGTGATTATATTCATCCTCCGTCATACAATTGGTATAACCTAACACCAAAGTTAAGTAGAGAACTGTGATCAAGAGCTACTCAGCCTCTCACGGAAACGAGAGAGGGAAGTCTAGAGAGACCCTCTGGATCCGAGTCAGGGAGCACAGCCACAGGCAGAGCCGTGAGCTGCTGCGGCAGCAGTCACTCCCAGCTGATGGCTGCCTGACACCTCCCTGAAGGTAAAGCAGGTCTACTAAAAGCAACACACGCTACCTCGCCTGTGAGCTCACAAGGAGGTGTCCTCACAGATACAAAATGACGTTTTTCCATGTAAGGCTACCCAAGCAATCCAACACAGTCTGTACCAGCTTCAGTTACAAAGCAGATTTTATGTTTTCCTGCCCCAAAGCGATGAGCTCTGCAGTCTGCCAAACAGTGATGCTGTATGTCACCACAAAGAGGTCTTCATCAGGAAGACTTACTCAGATGTAGGCAAAAATAAGTATCTGCATCACTGGTGCTGTACAATTACCAACAATATCCTCGGCCTGAGAACGTGGGTACAGAATAACACCCACATACCTATGCCTGAAGTGACAGATATCGTTCTCACCATATCTTATTTCCTTTCAACATCCTACCAGTATCACTGATGTCTTTTCTGGCTTCAACTAGTGCCGACCTATAGGACAACACTGTCAACAGCGTTGCGTAGGCAGTGAGACATCTAGCTATCGGGTGCCGTGCAGTCAGTACGCAGTGACTGTCCAACCAGCCTAACTGGCCATTTCACCTATCGCCTTCTCATCTGATAGTAGGTTGTCTCTGGTTATGTGCAGTTCCTGCATGCATTTTGGTCAGGGATCACCAGGGATGCGTGCATACGGACAGGGCTTGCCATGACGGGCCCTCAATAGCTCGAGGGGGCTAATCCAGCCTGGAGCAGACAAAGCAGTTCGCTATCTTGCATTGCACCCCTGGATCCATACACTTGAGTGTGTTTGGCCTGGCAGATATAAGCTATTCTCTATCTACCATCTCTTTCAGAAGTAAAGCATCAATAGAAATTATTTTTTAATAAACTTACTGGTAAAACTGAATAGCAGTGATGAAACACAGGGCAGGGAGAGGAGCGAGGGGCAGGAGGAAACAGAAATGTCATAAGCTGCTCCCCACAAAGCCGCCGAATTGTGTAATACACCCTCAGCTTCTAAATGTCAGCACTAATGAGTAGGTTTTCTCCTGCCTCTGTGAGTTTTCCATTTCTTTCCAGGGCAGAACTGAAGGCTATGTAGGCAGTAACAAGGGGATGAGTAGGCAAACCAAGTGACAGATATTTGTCAAAAAAAATTGGACAGAAAATTCCCACATCCTCTTCAAGGATTTTAGTTGCTATAGAATCACAAAAATAGCATTGGGCTATAAAGGCAGTGTAAACCAATAACTTTATCTCACTGTCCAAACTGGTAGAGGGGTAAACAGGAGAAAAATACAAGACTAAGGCCAGAGCCATAAACTACTGGGAGCCTTTGGGACAGAAGGAAAATAGGTTTGAGCCCTCCTATGTGAACTTTCTGGGAAATAATAAAGTTAATGAAAAACCGCCATATCCAGACTCAATACAGAGATTTACTGATGGCTGTGCCATCAGCTGTGACAGTATGATCTGTCAGTTTGCTGGCTACTCTCAACAACAAATACTTGGACTTCCTTTACTGAGGACATTTTATCCACATTCAGGCTGAAACACAGTACATCCTAACATATGAGGACGTTATTAAACGTGCCATGGAGATACCAGGGATGAATTTGGGGACTTGTTCAAGTTTCCTCCTGCAGGAATTTTAACTTGTTAGCACTAAAGCAAAGCTCAGAGAAGATGCATCGCCTGTTGTTTCTAAAGCACTTTGAAGAGAAAAGAACCTGAAACACAGTCTAAGACCACCTGGACTGACTTTTACCTGCCCAAGGAGAGGCCAGAGCAGCCCAGGGCTGAATGTCCTGAGCAGGAGGAAAGGACAAACCTGGGCTAGAATGAATGTTGAGGAAGAGGCCCAGGGTGTCCAGTGTGCTGTTTCTACCACAATTGCAAGAGAAGGAAGGCAGAGATGCCCCTTGCCCTTGGCAAGTAAGGAACAAAAGAAAGGGGAGGAGAAAGTGTAATGCTTTTGTTAGAAGCAGATGTAGCCACAATGGGACACAGCTACAACATAATGGTTCAGACTCCATGTTTGCTTTCATTCCCATCTGGGCTTGGTGTCCACCTAGATCTTCTTGTCATTGCAGCACACATTCTGCTGGCCCGAGTCCCTTGGCACACACTCCAGTGAGACCTGGGGCCTCCTGACCCCACAGGGCCCACAGCTACCATCATCACTGTGTAGGAACATCCTTTGGGGTGGAGGCAATGTGATGGGGGTGGCTCAGGACCAGCTCGGGGCTGCTCCCCAATTCTTTAACCACTGGGACTCTTCTCCCAGCACACAAGCTAAACCTCTTCCTCTTTTCCAAATTACAATTCCTCTTTCCAAGAAAAGTTAACAAATCAGAAGAAAACAAGGCAGGGCATGGGGAGGCCCTGGGGGCGGGGGGCTGGTCATGGCCAGTGATGCTCTGCTAGTGCCACCGGGGCCATGACAGTCCCAGTCCTTGCCTTGAACATGAGACCATGATGGCAAGCAGCACCTGCAGGTTTTATTTTATTAGACTGATTGCCGCTTTGATTTTCACCCCACATTTGGAAATGAAAGCAACTTTTAATCAAGAAGAGGAAGAAATGCTAAGAAACGGGCAGGATTTTTGGTTTCGTCTTTGGTGAGGATGATAGCACAGCAAGGGTGTTTGCAGCGTTTTGTTCTGCTCCAAGACACTTCCCACATAATTAGCCCTCTTGCCACTGTGAAACTATTCAATATATACCTTCCCTAGTGAGCAGTCCCATCTAACCACAGCAGTCAAGTAGCAAATAACACTTTGATTGTCCATGCTTATATTTTCCATCTTCAGCAGAGCAGATATTTTATTTCCATTAGATTTTCCAACCACTCTTCTCCCATCCATGACAGACATAAAAGGGGACAGTTAACTCATACCTTTCCTGAGGCCACCTTGTTTAAAGAACTTTCATTTAGTTTCTCAAGAAACTTTCTCTTTTACTCTGGAAAGTGAGGGAGAAAAAGCATAAAATCAATAATTCTATTTATTGTGCCATCTACGAGTCTGTGACAACAATAATGCAATTCTTCCCCCAAATTCTCAGCTGTTTTTCTTTAGATGTTTCACTAAAGAGTGAATACTCCTACTCAGTAGTTTCTTTTCTTCCAAATAAATTTATAGTTTTGAGGCAGGTTTGTTTGGTTTTCCCCAAAATACTCAATATCCTTAAGCAGCAACTAAAGACAAGAAGATTGCTGCTTTTCAAAGCAGCCAATCCTGTGAGAGTTCCCATCTCTTCTCCTTTAAATGCATTGATGGGAGTAGGAGAAAGGCAGAAGTTTCCCCCAAAACATATGGATAACACAAACCCACAATAACAGGCTCTGGCCCTCATGGTCCCAGGAATGAATGCATCTGTTTACTTCTGCAGGGCTCTGAACTCAAGTAAGTGAGGATCATTGAGTTTACTCGACCATTAAACCTCTGCCACGTCAGACTTCCACCATCACTGTCCAGGATCAAGAAAAATACTGTAGAAGTGTGAAAAAAACCCCAACCAACCCAAAGTATTTTAACTTGACTTTGTACTTATTTGTAGCCTATATGACAGCTGCTCTAATCTGGATTTTAACTTCCTCTAAGAAAATATTTCTAACTCATTAAAATTACCTGCATTCAAAAAAAAAAAAAAAAAGCAGCCCCAAACCACAACCCACAACCAAACAAACCCAACCCCCAAAACCCCAAAACAAAAAACAAACAAGGGAGAACAAGGTTGTTGTTCAGAGACAAAGCTTGTTGTCATTTACGCCTATGGAAATCTGGTGGACGTAGGGCCACTTCCTAACCGTTTTGCACATTGTCTGCTTCTGGCAGAGAAAGGGAACCAGACAACAACAGTGAGCATTTTGTTAACAATTTTCCCCAAGAAATTCCCCAGTTAGCAAGTCCGAGCAACACCTATATGAAGAAACTGTTAGTTTCTTGAGACTATCTTATCTACATCTTAGTAGTTACATCTTCCTTCAGCATTTAGACTCTACAGTATGTTTACTGTTTGAAAAAGATTATGGTAACTATACAAACCTATGCAAGCTAGAATTTTATCCTGAAGTCAACTAATAATTGCCAGCTTGTTTTTTAGCAAGTGAGAAGTTGGAGAGCTTTGTGCTGTACCACAAAGGCACCAGAAACAGAAGAATTAGAGGATCAGGAAACACAAATGAAGAAAAATTATTTCGAAGTACGATGTCTGAAGGTAATAGCTGATAGCAAGGTTAACACTAGGGGGATTATGAAGCTCGCATTGCAGAAAAGAAAAAGAAAAAAAAGAAAAAAAAAAGGGCATTGGTTTTATCCACTCTTCCCCCTTTTTAAAATGTATGTAATAAGGAAGTATTTCTCTCAACTGGATTAACAAACCTCCTAAAAGATATTGTCCATTTTCCTTCACTTCTGGTTGATGAGCTCACTTTCACACCAAACTAAAACACAAGTAGCTCAAGAGTCATCTGAGGATCACTAGAGGATGGGAAGACTGAAGCTTTTTAGAGAAATGCAGTATTCAGAAAAGGTATCAGTAGGTAAGAAATAGCATCAATATCCTGTACTGCTTGTATTACCTGCTCGCAGTCTCAGACCACTTTACAATATGACCAGATTTGCATAATGGGAAACTGGGACACTGCTGATTTAAGCTTAATTCACATCCAGATGCTAGTTATTGTTTTTATCACCTGTGTCTCAGGGGAGCTGTTGAATCAAATAGGCACTTTCTTCACAGGGAAAAAACCCATGGGTTAGAAAGGTAAGAATAGCTGTACTAGGCCAGAGTGCTGTATCCTCCAGCTCAGTATCCTTTCTTGGATAGCGACCAGTAAGAGATGCTGAAGTCAGACTATAAGAACAGGCTAAGCACACAGCGATACTTTGCCAGAATGCACTCTCAGCAATCAACAGCTTTAGGACTTCTCAAACCAGAAGCATGTGCTCATGTACCCTAGCTGCTAATGAAATTTTCTTCTCTGAGCTTGTCTGGTTGCTTTTTGAACCTGGGTAGAGTTTTGGTCCCCACAGCGCTCTGTGGCGAAGGCTGCCAGAGCTTAACTATGGATCGTGGAAGAAAATTCCTCTGCCTATTCTGAACTTTTGAACCTATTATTTCACTTGGCATCATGTAACAGAAGAAGTAGAGAAAACAGTGAATGAGTGTTCCCTGTCTACCTTCTCTGCTATTCTTTATTTGATAGCTCTCTATCATATGCCTCCCTCCTTGTCATTTTTCATGCTAAAGAGCTATCATCTATTTAGTCATGCCTTGAAAGGAAGCCATTCTGTATCTCTGATCATTGCTGCCTTCCTTCTTTGTGTGCTTTCTCTTTACTCATCCTTTTTGAGAACAGAGGATTCATGAGGTGGGCACACCATCAGCTCTTACAGTGGCACAACTGTTTCTCCTGTTTGTCTGCTCTATTCCTTTCCTAACACTGCTCAATACTCTTTTTGCTTCTTTGACCCTCACTGGGCACTCAGCTGACATTTTCACAGAACTGTCCAATATGACTCCAAGATCTTTTGTGATTACTCATAGCTACCTCACAGCATATCACTGTATATGTGAAATTAAGTCTGTTCTCCAAAGCACACTACTTTGCTTTTATCAACAGTAAGTGTCACATGGTATTTTATCCCCTAGTTATGAAATGTGATCTTTCTACACCGTTTTGAAGTAAGCTCTGTTTCTCCTCTGAAACTTCCTTTCATCATTCTCTGTCCCCCTTTGCCAGATCACCCATGAACAATTTGGGCAGTGCTGGCTCTACTATTATCTCCAGGAGACTTCAGTGATCTCCTTTGCTGTGAAAACTCATTGTCTATTCCTACAGTTTGATTGAGATTCAGTGTATAAAGAAAAACATCTCATGTAATTTTGTGTGCGGCACAGCCTGTATGATGCTGACAAGCACGTTTCCCTTAAATCCCAGGTCACATCTGTCAGCTTCGTGCAGATGTCTTGGATATCACAGAGCATCCCAGGTGACACAAAGTGCCTATTTTTAGACCACTGAATTCAACTCTTTGTTTCCTGTTTCTTAATGAGTTACAGACTCATATAAACACAGTCACATTGCTTAGTAATTTTGTTCCTTTTCGAGTGTTTGGCAAAAGCTGTTTTGGAAATTCAGACCTACCATGTCAACTTTTCACACATGCTAGTAACTACTCTAGAAAAACTTCTAATAAATTTGCAAGGAATGAGATCCTTCTAGAAAAGCAACAATAACTCTTTCCTATCACATTTTATTTGTTTATGTGTCTCCTTATGTGTCTACTTTTTACTACACTTTTCCTGATACAGACATTAGACTTATTGGTTGCTAATTCCCAGACCCTCCTGAAAATCTATTTTATATATTGAAGTCACATTTGCCACTTAATCATCTCATATCAAGGCATTTTTAGGTGCTATATTATAAACTGAAACAGTTCTACTTCTCCACACTGAATGTTGATGCAAAGACGTTGAATTAATCTGAGCGCTGGCTCAGCATAAATTAATCCATTAATTAATCTGTAACCCACACACCAAAAATGAGAAAGGTTGTCCATCTAATTCTTGGTGTACAGACTTTTTGTGTTTAAAAGCTATAGCCACGCCACCAACTCCTCCTAGGGTAAGCACAGTTAGGAGTGGGCCAAAAAAAGTTCTGTCCATGTGGTTTGTACCTAATCCTTAAGCAGAACATGCTACAGCAACAAGTGGGTTTTTTGGCCAGCATTTGCACAGGGGCTATACCATTATTGCCACATCAGAAAAAGGCTCTCACCCCTCACTGACATTTCTATGCCAGTAAAACTTTCAAGGTATAGGCTGGGCCTAGGTTTTAGCACTTTTCCATAGCTGCCCCAAGGGCCCTAGGAAAGTCTCGGCTCTCCACAGCTCTGTGGCCTTGCCCTCAGTTTCAGTCCTCTTCCTGCAACCTTCCCTCTACCTGTTCTTTCAAAACAAACCAGCCCCAGCTGCTTAAACATCTGTCTCCCACTGTGCCCACACTGGACACATGCCACCAGCAAATAGGGGAAAACAGTGGGCTATGGATCATATACCTGGATTTTTCACTGGTGAGACAGAGGTGAAAGCTTCTCATGGATGTTTAATCCATGAATCATCACCATCATTAAGAATTCAAAATTTTCCTGCGAATTCAAAATGTGAATAACCATTTGACTTAATTAAACAAAGTCTCCTTTTATATAATGAGTAGTAAAAAAAAAAATAATAAATTGTATCTAAGTGAGTTTACTGTCATGTAAAGCTGTTTCAGAGGAATCATTGCTCTTGTCCACAAGGGAATCTATCTCCAGATGGAATTTACTCCTTTATAGGGATCTTGTTTCTCTGTAACATCAGATGCAAAATCTTGCTATTCTGTGCTTCTGAAGAGACTTATTCATAGCCACTCTTCTGGTAAGATACTTGAATCTCATGGTAATATTTAGATGAGGTCAGTTTCTGGCTAAAACTAATGTGTTGCTGTAGATTATTCCTGTCCGTAGCCAGTATTATATCACATAAATACATTAGGACATTTTTCTGGACTACGATGTCATTATACATACTGGAACAACTACAGAACAAACAAATGGAAAGGCATTCCCTGTGGCTGACCTGTGATTTGGAGCTCTCTCTCAATTCCTTGAGCTCAATTTTCAGTGTATAAAAATAAACCCAAGCATCAAAACTATACAGCTGTCGCTTCCTGTAATGCTCATCTATGGCTACTTATCTGAAAGGAATGCAGTGTGTAACATGCCTTCACAAACACCCATGCATCGATACATCCTCCGTTCACATGTGTATTTCATAGCTATGTTGCACAGTTCTCCATCAGGTCTAATTCTGTTTTCAGCTTCCAGCTTTTGTCCCTTGCCTTCTTCCTTTTCCGCCTTCCCCAAAAGAAGGAAAATCTAAGATGAAAGTCAAGCCATGCTGACTCTTCGGTAGGCTCCTGCGGCTCATGTCTGCCTGGAAAATCCCTGCACACAGGGACTAGTTCTGGATACCTCACACGAGATCACAACAGTGTGAGAGAGACAGTGCTACCAAAACACTGTACTATTTAATGCAGTGGCCTACTTTGCTCCTTCAGAATTTCTCAAATGCTCGGAGTAATGTTACTTCTGTGCTATGCAAAGTGGCAAGCAGCAGGGGGGCTGGCAAGATTAAAAGACCAAATTTTGACTACAAAGAGTGGGAAGACTTTGGAGTCAGATTGATGAAGAGCAACAAGTTTACAAGATCCTTTGTGTCTTACTCTGCTCGTGCAGCACACTTTCAGGGGTACACACAATCTTCAAAGGTGCATCCAGAGAGCAAGGCATAGAGCAGGTGGCCAACATCAAGTCAGAAGGCAGCAGCTCTGTAGAGGGCTGCACAGCTGCTTCCTCAACACACAGCAACGCTGGGTGTGCACGGGGCTGCTGCTGCAACTCCAGCTGTCCAACAGGGAACTGTCACTTGACAAACATTGCAAGTTGGACAGGAGCATATGGTGCTCCAGGTATTACCCGCACAGGTAGTACAACTCTCATTCTCCTCAGGATTTCTGAAGTCTGTAAGAACATAATATTCACCTTGGGAACACCGTAGACATGTTGGGCATGACAAGATTCTATATAACAGATGGCAATTTCTGAGTCACTAAACATTATTATTTGGCAACAAACTTATGCTCTCTCAACCGGTTCTCAAGGGATTCTTGCCACAAACTGCTGTGAAAGTGATGTGTATTCTACAACATTCAATTGCAGAGTTTCTAAGCCGACAAGCAGAGCTCCATATAGCTGTAGACACAGATACATATTTAAATAAAAGATCTAAAGTAAACTTGGCATACATCAGCCTGAGTCAGAGAAAACAACACTGGAGTTCAGAGGCCCACCATTTTCTGTGTAATTCTGGATTATTTATGCTTGCACTTCACTATCTCCTAACAGATCAATTTTATATTTTTTTTTAAGTAGATTTTTAGGAAGTTTCAGTAAATATGACAGGGGAATTAAATCTTAACACTAATGTTTGGCACTGAAAGCAACTTTCTCTTTAAGATCTCTTTAAAAAACAACCAAACCGTATTTATAAGGTCAATTCCAACAATGCTACTATGAGTATTACACATCCCACTCCACAAGTAGATGCAGGCTCAGACGACCAGACGGATTCAGGTACCCAAATACTTCCTGATTTCATGTAGTCTAAGTTTGGTGGGATTTAGGTACCAAAACACTTTACAGGATCTGGCCCTGTGTATCTTTGCAAGGCTTTTGGAGGCATTACTCTCAGGGACAGGATTAAGAAGTCCCAGCTTCAGCCTCATCCTCAGTTTATCAGGCTATAACCTTTTCTCAATTGCATCAACAGAGTTAATAGAATTAGCACATGACCTTTCTATGATAAGGCTCTTTACTACAGCAGCCTCCCAGAAAGTCACAGTGTCTACTTCTGCAGAGCTAATAATAGACAGCATTCCTACAGGGACATAATTCATGGGGCTGCATGCACAAGGTGGGGCTGCATGCAGAAGGCATGCGCCAAAACCTCATAAAGCACCAAATGAATCATGCTCTGAATAAAAACAAACAAGCTGTACGCACTGCACAGTGAAATGTTCAATACAAGCTATCTGCATAACAGCTACATATCTTAAACCCAAAAGGAGAGAGAAATGGTAGAGAGTAGGCAATAGCCAAATGATTGTGTATCACATCTTGGGCAATGAGGTTGCTATTTTTGCCTCTGTGGTAACTCCTTCTGCCTGTTACACGTTTTATTCCTGTCCTGTGAGGACTGTTGACTAGAAAGAGAAGGAAAATTATGAACGACAAGAGCAGACACTATTCACCAGAGATCAGTATGGTCTACTTAAATCTGGGAAGAAGAAATACAGAAAAGGGAAAAGGATGGCCTCACTTAAAGCAAAACAAACCTTCAGAGTTAAATCATCTCTCTTTCAGAAGGGACATCCTCTTTCCTCCCTCCCCTGTACAATGCCATGCCGTTTATCAAGTGAAAGTCTGCTGGATGAAATGCTGCTTACTCAGCAATATGCCCGTGATATCTAGAACTGCTCATAATAGCAAGCAAAGTCTGCAGCCATCTTTTGAAAACAAAGTCATTGCTTATAGGCACATATGTATCTAGAAAGCGATGACTGCTTTCAGTGTTGCCCTTTAAATTGTCATTTTTGGCACAAACCTGCATTTTTGAAAAACAGAACCAAGGCAACAGTTACATAGAAGACAGACATCATGTTCTGAGCTGGAAAATTACTCCCTTTTGTCCAGGTTTTATCTATCAAAACAGTGCAACAGAGCTTTGCAACCTTGATATTGTGCACTGATGTCAAGGTGACTGCTATTCCATCCTATTCACTGTGCTAGGTACAAAAAGGAACCTACTGTCAGTACAAATGGTAGTAGTAGTTTGGGAAAGAAAACAGTTAAAAAACACTGATCTAAACTACAGTCATAAATAAAGACAAGACAAGACAAGCCTTGTGGGTAATTAGCATATAGAAACCTTTTGGATTTTGCTTTTAAAGCTCATGTTTTTCCTACTCTTTGTTTTATGCATACTGCGTTTTTATTTTGAGATTCATGGACAAAAAAAAAAAATTATGGCTGATTCAAGGAACAACAAATCTATTATATGGGTAGCATCACAGCCTAATCTCCATTGCAAAAGTATATGGAATGAAATCCCGTCCCTTCAGAAATGCACAGGAGTCTATCATTGAGTTCAATAGGGACAGAAATTCAGCCATCAGCTGAAGGTATTTCTAAATGGTAAGACAAGGCAGCCAGTATAAAAACATACTAGTTAACATCAAAGGGTGCTTAGACTGAAAAATTTTATGTTCTTATAGTTTTGCTGTTTGAGGGGCTTGCAGCGAATGCACATTAAACGCGTTTCCAAAGTCAAGTTTCATGAGCTCTCCTTCTGTAGCTATGCAGATATGCAGGATTAGATGTCATTAGAGCCAGCCCTTCGTGATCTTTTCTTCTCCTGTAATGTTTATAATGTGTCCCTGGTTAGCAAAGCATCCAACAACTCTAGAGACGTCAAATGTTTTCTGACTTGACTTTGTAGAGAAGCAGACAGTAACAGACTTGAGATACTCCCTAAGGATTTAATCCTGCCAAGGTTTCTCCTCCTCTGTATTTTGCACTCAACTAGTGATGTCCATGGATCTCTGCTGGTATCTCACCTTGCTCCTGAGCTTTGGCCAGAAGGAATATCAATAATAGTTCTGCTTGTAGTGACCTCACTTCTTACTCTCTCTTTTTTTTTTTAAACTGCTTTTTATCCAGAAAATAGGAAGCAAAACAAAATATTGACTCACAGGCTAAAATAGATCCTTAAGTCCAAAGAAACCTTTGAAAGGGATGGGTGTTTTCCTCCCATAAGACAGACTACGTAATCTTTAGCACATTCTTTTGCTAAGTAACAAATTCCATCTCACTTTAAGAGAGAAGCAGCGTAAAACCACCTCACTTTTTTTTCATCACTACACATTTTTACAGTTGTTCTGTTGCTGCTTCAGGTACGGTAAAATGCATCAGTTCAGTCAAGTGCTGCTTCAGTCTTCATGAAAACAGGCATGAGAAATTCAATGCCTTTCTGCTTTCTTTCCCTTCCAAACTCCCATCAGCCATCATTCCATCTCTTCACAAACAGCATCCAGATGTTAATAAACATCTCAAACTTACTGTTTTTCAACAGCACAACCTTTTCCTGTTCAGCTTTCTCTATCATTTATTTTGTCCACCCTGCAGCCTTTGTTATTTGCTCATATTTCCAGCTCACCACAAAATATGTTGTATGAGTGTCAGCAGAAGAATTCCTTTAATATGAACCAAAACAACATTTGCTTCAAATCCAGGGAAATAGAATCTGCCTTTAAATTTATGCTCATTGGAACTTCCACTAATATTTTTCTGGATGGGAATTTAACGTGGAGCATCACTGAGTGTTCCAGTTAGAGTTCAAAAGTGAACTTTTATTTTCAGAGTTCACAATAACAGAGACTGAGGATCTTTAATATATTTTTTAAATGTGCTTCATCCAGTAGAAAATAGGTCCACAGGTCATGAACTATGGATTGTAAATCAATACAGGTCTGATAAGGCTGACAAGTGACAGAAGTAAAATACGCAGCACCTTGCACAGGCTTTGCAGCATCACTGAACACATTAATGCCTCTACATTTAAAACAAACCTTCTGACATAAATTTACGGGCATGCTGATCTTGACTAGAGAAAGGGATTTTAATAGCTATATAGGAAATATGAAAATATATTATAATGTGTTTGCCACGGTTCCCATAATTGCATGTATAGCGATAAACAGGTTTTTTTCAACCCAGGTTCAGTGGACTCTAGAGGCTTGCAGACTACTTCTAAAGAGGTCTTTTTAAAGTAACGAACAAAAGCACTGGCATCTTTTCTGGGTTTAATTCTGCTAGGGAGTCGTCCCCATCTCTACTGATCAAAAGTGTTTGAAATGACTGGTGCAACCTAAAGGAGGATGAATTAGATTACTTCCTCTATGGACCTGACAACAACGAAAATTGGCAAAAAGCATTGCTAAAAAGTAGTGGCCTATTTCCAGGGTCTTAGAAGTGAGGCTGAAACAAGGGGGAGCTCCCCCAGCAATATATTACCTTCTCAGGAAGGCTCCTGCAGGGAACCTGAAAGACTCCAGGTTCTTAACAAACATTGACAGCAAGTCTGAGGAACCACAGAGTTTCTCAGGGAATCTGAAAACTGCAGATACCAGAGATGTTGCACCTTCAAAAACAAGCTCGGGAACTGAGATGTGGTGCAAGTCTGAGCCAGACTTTTGCTAACCAAATCATGGCTCTCCTGCCGTGTACCCTGTCCTGCAGAGATGAGAATAATCTTGTCTACTGTCGAAAAGCTCACTTGTCTGGTTGCTCTTTGTGCCACAGGACTGAGGCTTGCTATGAAGGTTTAAACCCTTGTCTCCAATGAATATTATTTAATGAAGCTAATGGGTATGCTGGGCTTGCCAGCCCAAGCTGAAGAGCCAAGGGCTTACCCTATTTCAAAGTCATGACAAGGGCTGGCAGCATTGAGGTGATCAGGGAAACAAGGAACAGACAGACTGTGGACAGCTAGAGCTCTCCTGGCACGTGGAGTCATGACAACATACAAAAATACTGTCCTCGGGCCTCATGTGCAGATCTTCCCTCGGGGGAATTTGCTGCCAGAGCACGTGTTGTTTGCTAACACCCAGGGTCAGAAAGCAGTCTCTATGCCTCGCTGGTGGGACTGCAAAACAGGGACAGAATCAGACCTAATCCTAACCAAAATCCATTCAAACCAATGTTTTTAAGTTCTTGTTAAACTCATACCAGCCTTCCAAAAGTGCTTCTGTTAATCAGAGCAACAGCTCAGCTATTGCCGATGTCTCCAGATAGGCAACAGCCGACCACCAGGACTGTCTGCACGTGTGCAGGTCTGCAATGCTGGGTTCTATCCTATACTATTACAGCCTATGTCCTCAACATCCATAGGGATCTCCAGCAGGTGCAGCAGCAGCCTCTGTGCTGCCAACAGGGATGCTCAGTGCTGCTCAGGGTCCCACCTGGCATCTGCTCCCTACCAAGACTCTCGTGCTGTGTGCTATCACTGGCTGCTTTCCATTCTGAGATGGTCTGTTTTCCAACAGACCCAAATGGGTTTAAAGTGGTTTGGGGTTACCAAAGTGGTTAAGACCCCACCAGTGGCCTGCATGGGAGCAGAGCCAGAACAAATTCAGCCAAAGTCCAAAAAGAAAAAAAGTCATGGTTCAGCTTTCTAGTTTTACTTCTCCAAGGACTTTGCAAATGAAAGTGAGAAAAATTTAAAGGAAATAGAATAATGTAGAAAGTGAAAACTACCATTACAGCCAGCCTCTAGAGTCTTCTGTAAAGTTTGAGACCTGTGGGCTAGATTTTGCATCAACACAGTCCTTGGCTCAAACAAGCTCCAGTCACAAGCCCTGTGCTCTGCTTTAGAGCAGCAAGGTAGGAGAAGAAAAATCCACATGAAAACATCTTGGTTATAGTGCCCTGCTCATGCCACAGTTTCAGGGTTGCTTCCCCCCCCCCCCCCCCCCCCCATGAGAGCATCTCACTTTCCCTGGAAACTTAGATTATTCCCTGCCCCAACTAGACAAAAACTTAGCAGGAACATGAAATGAGATTGCAACTCATATGCAGTAGATGCTCTGTCATGACAGGCTAAACAGAAGTCAGTTTTGATGAGAGCATGATTATGGGAAAGGCCTCCATTATTTTGGTTTGTTTTTAAATAATCTGTGGTCTGCAGCTGAATATTTGTTCAAGGACATAGTGAGTATAAAGTGATCACTGACTGTATACAGCAAAGGACTAGATGGTATTGGGTTCCACTTCCCTGGACAGGCAGCACTAGAAGTTAGAACACATTGCCTCCATAAAATGCAGCAAGCTAAAAACAACTCCAGGCTGTAACAGCACAGTCACTGCTTGTATTCCTACCCCCATTTGTGTAACAGTGTTTAGTACTTTTTCTCCCCAGGAGTAAGATTTCAAATAATTGACTACTCATTTGCAGTCTCAAAACTCTGTTCTTTTCCAGTCTTTATAGAAAAGAATCAGACTTTATAGAGTCTTCTGTTCACTTCCTTTCCAATTACAAGGTCTTTGCAAACTTGATAATTTATACCCAAGAAATAGCTCCAAAGGAACCCCTAGGAGGAAAAGCGTTGAGAGATGATTAGCAATGCCTGTAAAAATATTCAGGGGTGAGCACCAGATTTTACTTCAACTAAGAGTAAACACTGAGCTTTTGTTGTCAAGTTAGCATAAGGAACATGGGGAGCCCACAGAGAAACAGCAAGGTCCATAGGATGCTCTCTAGCTCCATAGAATCATGGCTATCTACAGGGCTATCTCAGGACTTCTCAGCAAGGTAAGCAAAACTGGATTTTGCCTTCTGGAAGAAGGAGCTTAAACTGAAGGTTGAGCTGTTCCTACCACAGGAAAGACAAAAGGAAAAGGGGGCACAGGTGGGATGCAGAGCCAGAGAAAAAGACCTGTGAACCTTTGAAATTGGCTTCTCTACTGTCCTAAGGAGAGAAGGGGAAAGTTGGTGGTCCATAACTCTGAGTCACACCTCAGATACCCTATTGTCCTTCCTTCAGCACAAGCACCCTGGCCTTTAAGGGCTTCCAAGGAAACAAACTACGATTATGGCTTTTTTTTTTTTTTTTTTTTTCCCCTCCTGCCCAGGGCAGCTTTGATGTTACAAGGGAAGGTCCTGGTTACCTATATATATTGCCTCTCTATGAGATGGCTTCTGCAATGAGAAGCAAGGAGGTCCATTAGAGGATTCCTAAAATATTTTGAGGTATCCATCCAGCTTCTAATCATTACAGAAAGCATCATTTTGATGACCCAGATACATTGCACTGCATTACAACAGTAGTATTTTATCACAGTTTGCAAACTTTCATATACTGCACTTAGGACCAATTAAATGCAACCTCAGGGATGGATTGGGATCCATCTAAACAGATGGTTTTATCATTGGGGTGGTTCAACATGTTGTACCATCAGTTAAGTCTGTTTTGGTGCAAGGCATAATTGAAATATCAAGTTAAGATAAACTCAGATTAAGATAATTAGTTGCTGTGGTGACTCAACACACATTTCCCAGTACTACACGTCACGCATGTTCACGCCTAGGATTTTCTTATTTGGGGTGGAAGGAAAGTAGATGCTTTCCATATCATGCCAAGGTCTCTTCAGGGAATACTCCACAACAGCCTATCCACTCAATTATTAGAAACTTTTAAAGACAAAGAAAATCTGGCACAATGTCAGGTTAAAATTCAGGATCACAGCCACATCAGAACTAACCAATGGCAAAAGCCACATAAGAATTTGGTACAAAAAGCTAGAAATTCAATACTCATTTCATGAAATTCCACCACCTGGAATGAACACAAATAGAAAATGATGTCACTTAGATTGGAAACTTCATATATAAAAAAAAAAAACCAACAACCAAACAAAAATCAAACCACTATGATTTGATCAGTTTGCTGTTGGCCTATTTACCAGAACATGTTTGCCAGGGAATTTCAAGCCAATGCTGTCAGAAGATGACTGTTTATCTTCTTCACAGAGTTACTCTCTTATACACAACTGTAGTAGGCCTGATGCTGAGATATCAGTTCAATCAAATATTTTTAAAAAAAAAAAAAAAAGGACATTTCTCTAAATCTTTAGAGGTGACATTTGGCATATCCCCTTCAGCTGTACTTTGACTCCTATTTCAACCCCTCCTGGTGCTGTCTTTTTGGTGCTTGCTGAGCACTAGTTGAATCTTGTTTATGGGAGCAGTAGTATTCTACACCAGCAGGAAAAGTCACTTTTCAATAAATCAGTAGCTGGCCTGCTGTGTTCTGCATGTGCAATTATTAAGCCAGTGCCTTCTCCATTCTGTATTATCTATTTTATATAGATGATTCATGAGAGCTGGTTGGTTTTCGTGGGTTTTTTGGGGTTTTTTTTTAAGAGTATGCAGTAATTCTACAAAGAATCATATGAAATATTTATGATGTTTTGATAAAATATACCTGCTGTGTGGATGCATTACCTACCAAGACTTACCTCAGTTGGACTGTAATTATTTATTTTGGCTCTGTTTTCATAAAGTTTCCCAACCTTTCCTACTCTTTCAAGCCACATAATCTTCTAACCAAGGAAGTTAGGAAACTAATGTCAATGAAGTCTGTTCAAAGCTTTCATTTTTACTGATTTTACCCCTCCAGATATTCATAGATCACAAAAATCCTGATCTGACTAGAGCCAGATGGCATGAGTATGCCCAATCCATTGCTCTAATGGTTTTGGTGGGGATTACTCAGACAGTGAAGAGCACATATCAAAGAAGAAAAGAAGAAATATTTTCTTCTTACTTACACTGAAAGAAGCAAACCAGCACTTAAAATGCATCGAGAATTAAATAATTTTATGTGTTCTATCTGTAAAAAGGCCAATATTAAATAAATAAACAATCTATAGCATTGAGTGTATGTATAAGGATACCCTGTGATGATGACATAAATGTATGAGTTTTGCCAGACCCAAGTTTCATCTCTGCATATTACTGCTCCCAAAGGAGAACAACTGTGCCGTTATCATTCCATTACACTGATATGTTGCTTTTGCTCCATCTAGAAAGTGAAAAACTAGAAGCTTCACCACTTGAAAACAGTTTTGCTCACAAAAAATGATCATTTGGTTTGACCACTTCATATTAGAGTGAAGAGCTTCCATTAGCCAAGGGCTCATCAGTACGTCTTGATGAACTGATCTGTTGGGACCGATGTCTTTGGTATCCCTTTGTTACCATCTGAATCAGTGAATATTTTTTAACCTCTGATATTCCACATTTGTTTCCAACAAAGAAAATGCATCATTGCATTAGAACAACAGAAGTGTCCTAGAAGCATAGTGTTAAGATTGTGAGTGTGATGATTATCTTCTTCACTGTTAGTGGTTTAGCTACTAAAAAAAAAAAAGTATTCCACAACTAACATAATAATTGCATAATGATGCTAAATACTACTAAATAAAAATAAATTAAAGCTTTATAACAATGTTTTTTGAATAGACCCTGAAAAGCCTGTTAATGAGTGACCTACAATTTATGTAGAGCTAGGGGAGTAGATTCGCACTAGCTGTTTGTCTTAGGAGATGGAAGGATAAGTGAGGCAAAAGACAGCTTTGAACTATCAATGCATCACTACGGATGGCTGCTCAGAGCCACAAATACACCAACTCACATACAACAGCAGGAATAAGACAGAAATGCGGCTGAGCAAGTTGTAGCCCACCAATGTCCAACCTTCTCTAGCCTGGCAGGCTATGTGGCTTATTCTGGTGGTGTGCAGGGCCATGTGGTGCAATTGGCTTTCAAATATGCTGCACAGCCATTACTTCCATACACACCAGTGAATCCAATGCCATTAGGAAAGAGAGAATGACTTCAGTCAGTTTACAGGCCAGAAATCTTCATGGACCATTTATAGGCTATTCGATCTGAGTAGTCATCCTTTTTATGGATAACACATCAAGTAGGATGAAAGAATAAAGCCCTCTGTGCGCTAGCTGCCTGCTCTTGAGTTTTAAGCTTATAAACAGACTTCAACTTATAAACACTTTCTACATACTAATTCTGGGAAAGATTTTTGGAACATCGGTCTGCAGTTGGGGTAGAAGTACAGATGAGTCACACTTTTTATTGGTTGCATAAACTTTCATTTCTATTAAACTGTTTTCTGAACGTGCATTTCATCATTTTTTTTTTCTACTTGCTGATGTTGATTTGGCATTGTTTTCATCCGCACCAGAATAACAGTGGTTGCTATTTTCGTGGCAAGTTTTGTTTTCACTTTTTTAGTAACAACAACAAAATACTCTTTTCCCAGTACTAATCAGCCCAATTTATCATGATTCCAGAGCTGATAAGTTGTGCCTTCTCTATAGGTACAGTTAAATATATGCTTTTCAGCTAAGCATAATATTCATCCTGCCTCTCAGCTGGATTTCACTTACAACATACACTACCTAAATCCAGAACAGCTCCTTGTAACCACGATCAGAATCCAGCCCAAACAGTTAATTCAGGAAAAGAACATAAAAATACCATGATAGTGTCCAATGTGCCAAGGACAGCATCATTATAACATACTAACATGCTAAATATGGTGAGAGAGAGCCTGCAAGTGGGTTGAGACTTTCCACTTCGTGCTGTGTTGATGGGGCTTGGCATATACAAGTAAAGAGCTAGGGCACACAAAACGTACGGTTAGAAGGTCAGCCTCCCTATGTGGCTAGGGTTGTCCAACAAGACTGAATGCCCTCACCAGGGCACAGCCTGGGACACCCATGCAGGGATGGGGACTGACACCTCAGTTGTCCTAAAAGCCTCCTCCACATACATTCCAGAAGCATATTTATTGCTCACAGCAACCCACACAGGTGAGGTGGGACAGAGGTCCCCAGGTGACCTCGTCCAGCCCTCCAGCTTGCTCTGCTCAAGCACCACCACAGAGCAGGGAGATGCCCAGCCTGGGAAGCTCAAGGCCATTTCTTGCCCCTCTCTGACAAATCTTGTTTCTCGCCATCACATGGGCGAGCGTGAAAAGTGGCAGTAATAATGACACCAAAGGATGGTGTCTTCACAGGAAACAGTCCAGCCCACACTCACATTGTGAAGGTTCTTTTAGTTTGCACAGGGCAATGAGAACTGAAGCTGTTTGACTAATTTTTGCATCCTTTATGTTCCACATTACCCAAGAGTTCTATTCCACTTATCTGTACTCACCTGGCACTGACTTTATGTGAGGCACCAGCACTAGCATTTCCAGCTCCAGCACAAAGCATTTAAAAGCTGCAAGTATCATCTCACTGTGCCATGAAGACATGCTAGAGATATACATGTCTTCCCTTACCCCACTGCACAGTTTGAGGTTACTCTTGAAACATAGTTCACTATCTGCCTTTGACTTTGCTCATGCCTGAGGGGGACCAGCTTGTCACCTGGTCTGGGGCTAATATTTTCTCTCTTCCAGGAGTGCAGCTTCCCTAGTGCAGCACAACCATGCCTCAGCTCTGCATACTGAGGCAGATAATGGGAGCAAACAGTGCTGCCTTTCAGTGGGTACCACTTTATTCTGCGGGTTTTTTAACCTAGTATTCTCTTTAAATACTTGTGGCATGGTTATAGAGCACAAAGAAAGAGCAGGACAATTGCTGTCCTTCACTTCAGCCAGGAGACCAACTTATCTCAGAATCTTGTATCAGAAGTGGGGGCTAAATACTACTGTGTACTTGTAAGCCAATTTTAAATTTTAGAGGCAAATAACTTAGAAATGCATTAAATCAGGTATGTTAATTCCTTGCCTGCCTGACACTCTTGGACCACTCCTATAGATTTTTCAATACTAAGCCCTTAGTAAGGGCCTCCACTAACTAAGCTGGAAATTGTGTGTAGGGCTCAGTTATATGGAACTTAGTTATTGGGCCTGAAAATAGCTCATGGTCACAAGAGTGTTCCAGGCGCCTTTAGAAGGCCTTGAACAGAATAAATAAGAAGATAGAAGAAGAAAGATCCTAATTAGGAAAACACAGGTGCACATTCCACGATAAAGGGAACTTGGCACAAACAACCTCAATTCAGGGGCTTATCTTGACCAATTGGACTAAGACAAGTCTTGTATGCTTTAATTAACACAACCAATTATGTCTTGTGTTTGTGCGCGTGGACAGTACCGATGTAACCAATCACCGCTTATGCTTGTGCGTGTGGACACCAAGTGCTTGCATGTAGTAGCCAATCAAAGTCTCTCAACAACTTAGAGAATTGTGTAAAAATTATTAGCTAAGCTCAATAAACGGGCGACTTTAATCATCATATTGGTGTTCCGTCATCCGGGCCCCGCACGGATTAATCCCTAAACCCTACAATTGTGTGTGGTATTTTGACTATTTTATCTATTAAAGTGTATTTAGGTTTTCCAAAACAGCTGGAAAGAAGAATTAAATGAATCTTAGATGTAAGATAATGAATAAATATCCAGACACACAGACTACAAGATTTAGTAACAATTCTAGAGGGAATCACAACAGTTTGAAGTGAAATGAAGCTGATTTGTCTTCTCCATGCTTGGTCAGCTGGGGCCACTGTGATTACATTGGGGAATGGGTGGGGAAGAAAAACCAGAGAGCTCCCACTGTTATTGTGGGGCTGACCAGAAAGGGAACCAAACTCCTTTACTCCTCAACTTTAGCCATTACAGCCCATTCCCCCTTTCATTCTCTCTAACTGATAATCAGCCATGTCTCACCACCCAGGAATGAAACTGCCCTACAAATATGTTACACAGTAATAGAGGAATTAATATTTTTTCCATCATCTCTAGCCTCCTATTTTAGGAGACTGGTTTTGGCTTTCCCCTCCGCCCCCCTTTCCAGCAATATTTGTCCCTCCTTTTCCTTTCCCAGTTCCTTGAGCCTATTTCAATGGAGGATCTTGCCATCCTTCTCCTCCTTGCCTCTTGCACACCCGCCTCTTTGCACTTGTTGCTCTAATTATAGTTCCTACACTTTTCCCTAAAATAGGCTGGCATGAATCAAGTAACAAGCAGCATTGCCTTAAATGCAAAGACAATGTTTAATGAAGTAAGTGGGCAGGAGGCAAACACCAGGGAAACAAAATTACAGCTACACAGCCTACACTGAGGAATGTCTCCAAATACTCATGAATAAACAGGATGTAAGGGAAGCAAGGGCATTCAGTCACAAAGATGGATGAAGTAACAGTTTCTTCTTCTCAACTGCGTGGCATTTAATATATCAGTGAGATGGCAGCAAGCCTTGGCTTTAGTACAACTTGAGCCTGCAAGGATAACAGTTTGTATCCCTGTCTTGTGGGTGCCACATATACGCCTTGTCAAACAGTAGTATGGGAATGTTTGCAGAGTTTTGCCTTCAGAGTGAAGGAAGCAAATAATTGCATGCAATTGTCAGAGACGTTCCAAGGCTACACTAGTAAACCCATGGAATAATGGTATTTATTGTTCTTCTTTCTCTAAATGGACACCAATTTAGCCTTGCACTTTGCTGACAAAACTTTCCAGTTCTGCTCAAAATAGGGTCTTTGAATACGCTTCTTGTGTTCAGTAATACAACTCAACATATTGTAATGTGCCTCATATGAGTCATGGCAGCTGAGTAAAAGGTAAAGACCCAACACTGACATTTTGTCTCCTGTTACAATTAAGCAGTTATGAACACGAACAAAGCAAAAGTTATGAAATTAAGGCAGCGAACTTGCCACCTTGCCAGAATCCAAATGGATGAAGCTTTCTTCTCGGAATATGAGTTAACAGAGATATATGGATACAATCAGCCCCTGCCCAATATGAATGGTGCATAATTTACCTTTATGTCAAGATGCTTTATAAATCAGATAGCTTTACAGTCAACTGCCTGAGAGTACCTTAGCTGCCATTCTGACTGCCTGCCACCATGTTTTGTCTATTTATGCAGTGAGAAACAAAGGGGGGTTTTTTTCAGTTCCTATGTCCTTTAATTTTTGCTTTGGAAAGAAATTCAGTGAATTTTCCCATCCTTCTTCCCCTGCAGCTCCTATTAGAGGGAAGAAGAGTGAGGTAAGGAAGGAGAATATGAGAAGAACAGCAGAAGGAGGGGAAAAAAATGTGAATGTCTCAAGCATGTCCTCATGCCTTTAAAATGCCAAGAAAGAAGGATAACTATTTCCATTTCACTTCTCCAGTCTCAAGCACTCCATGGGAGAGGAGATGATGACTGGCTGAAGGCAGCAAGAGGTATATCATGAGCAACTGAAGCAGGAAACCTGACAGTGTCTGAAAGGTCAGAAAGGTTTCCCCTCTCAGTGAATTGGAAGTTGTGATGTAAAGTCCAACCCTTTCCTTCTCCCACTTCACTGCTTACAGGGAGCATTAGCCCCAGTTCACTCTACATCAAGCTTTGGGGGAAGTGTTTTTCTCCATTGATTCTCCAGAGGTGTCCACTTGTGGCCATATCTAAATACCACTTCTGCAATTCACGCACCACTAGCGTTAGTCACTCTCCCATCTTTTGTTCCCTAATTGATCCAAGGAAAGCAAATGAGGTAAAGGCACGTCACAAACAGTTGTTCACTGAGTGACAAGAGCTTTGGTAAACTCAAACTGAACAGGAGTCTGGCAGGGCAAGAATTTTGTATTAAGCTTCTCTGCAGGGACATTCACAAGAAGACATGAAAATGGATTTTGAAACATCTAGAAGACTTTACATAACTTCATCTGCAGTAATAAACAAGACATGTGAGGACTTAAGCTTTAATGACTGGCACAAGATCATCCTGCAGCATTTAACTGGCTAGCATAGTGCCTGGCATGGTTCTGGCTTTTCTGAACCATAATTCAAACTATGCTCAGGCAGCATTGGCCAGGAAGCGGTCTTTTTAGAGAGGTGCACTACACCCAGTAGGCATGTAGCTGGAAGCTAGGCAATACCTCTCTCTCCCACGGAGGCTGGCTTCTGAGATTTACTAGTATAGACATACCTGTAAACTTCTGAACAGGAATACCACCAAATATACAACGGAGAACTGTTCCCAGAAAGCAAGGCCTATTAGTGAGTGATGCAGCACAATGAATCCCCAAAGGAGCCATGAAAAATGTGCTCCATAGCATTCTTGGCATGATAATGCTGGCAGTTGAAACGCTTGTTGTAGGGAAGGGTGGGGGTTATTTTACCCCCGTTTCCCCTAGACTCCTAAAAAATCCAGGAGAGATACAGACCCTTTATAGCAAGCTTAAGCCAACAGGAAATACTTACTTACCTTTTTTTATTATTATTTATTTATTTGCCTTCTGTGGTCCACTTGAAAGTTGTTCACAGATTTCAGAAACAAACACGGGTGGAAGAGTCACAGCTGTAAGTCAGTAAATCTACTTCTCATTACAAACCACCACTTCTGATATGAATTAGAGGTTGGATTTTGCAAAAGGTCGATCTTATAACGAGAAGGAGCCATGAGTCCTTCTGCTCCAGAAAGATACTTTGGGGTGAGGGTTTTTTTCAGAGCAGCACCTCGTCTGGAGATCCAGAGGACACAAGGCAATGCACCCGGTATTACTCCTGGCACCACCACGCCAAGTAGCACGCTGTGCCCTGTAGCACCCCTGGGACAGCAGCAGAACCTCCCACAGCTGCTGCTTCCACTTCTGCTCACTTGCACAGATAGCAGAGTTTGCCACTCTCTACCCCTGGTGACTGCTAATTGTCCCTTGTGAGATACTCTTGTCAATCCTGAACTCAGAGACTGTCAGGCAAAGCGTTAATCACCCTGTCATCTGGAGGCAGCAAGCCTCGACCCTTTCATAAGGCAAGCACCTGAGCACTGCCATCAGCAGGGAGGCCACTGCAGTGGCAATCAAATAATGTCAGATCATCCAGCCCAGAGCTTGGCAAACCCAGATCTCTGCCCCTTGCATGCCACAGGGTTTCTTCTGGTGTTCAAGGCTGCCTGCAAGGAGGCTTAATTCCACAGTCTAGCAAAGCTGGCTGTCAAAGAAGATTATCTGGGCATTTAGCCTACATTTTTCATTCGTATTTTTCATGTTTATACTAATTTATGCATACAAATAAGCTATATGTATACATTAGCTTTTCTACATTTTAACAGCCAAGTATTTCTGAGTGAATATTAAAGAGATGTTAATAACATGGCAATGCTAATTAAACATAGAACATGTTGCTATGTAGCTAGCATTTTGAGGAGAACTACAGCTGCTGTGATGGGATTTCATTTATGTGCAAGAAAACACCCTCTTGAAATAATCAGAGATATATTATTCAGAAAAAATACAACATCAAACTATTTCAGCTGTCAAAATAATAAAAAAATCTAATGGGAGAAAATCAAGCCATTTCACAATTGTCTAAGAAAGCTCCAATTTATAATAGGAGATGAGGCTTGTTTCTCTTATACCCTCAATGATAGTGGCTACAATAACACTGTCTATTTATGATGGATTTTGATGAAGTAATCCAGTCTTAAATGGACCAAAAAGAGATAAAAAGCTTCAGCAGATATGCTAAATATCTCTCAGTTCTCAAATACAGAGATACCAAATATATTTTAAGAGTTCAGTAAATAGCTACTCTGAATGTTAACAAGTGCAGGCAAGCAATTTAAACAAAGACTAAAGCAGCAGGCAAGCCATCCTGCACTGCCTCAGCTGTTTCTGCTGCTAAGCATCCTGTGTCATCATGCAAAAGTGTTCTTTTCCTATTCTTGATTTATATGGTAGATCAAAGTCCAAAATACAATTTTCTGTATGAAATGTGATTGCCAACTCTACTTTAACTCTGTTAATGTAGCACTGCAAAGTTCCATTTCTTTTTGTCATTTCTATGTCAACCATTAATTCTTTAATCCTTTCTTTTTTTAGACTACAGTGCCTGTAAACACTCTTTGAAATGTGAAAATAAACCTAACTTATCATAGCTTGTAGTTCTTCTCAAGCATCACAACAGCTATACTGCAGCTGTACAAACCCTGGCACCTCATATTGTGCCTTCTGATAGCTGTGCAAACTGCAGTTGATTTACACAACTTAAACATCTGCAACTTAAGCAACTCAGTAGACAAGACAAATACCCAGTTGAATGTCTACAGGTAGCATTGGTTCATCTAGGAAGGAACGGTTAGTAAAATTAAGTATCAAAACCACATATGGCTGTATCTGCAGAGGAGTCAGATTTGATAAATGGCATAGTGGCTACATTAAAATGGAGAAGAGTCATAATTTAAAGCCACATTAGTTCTACAGGAGAAGCCCAAACTTGCCTCTTAGGCTACAGCAACTGCATATAAAAGCATAGAAGCAGGTCCCACAACCTCACAGTGTTACCGAGGCATTCTGAACTCCTGAATAATTTAAAAAACTGGAATATATCCAAGCAGGTGGAGGTACAGCACTCTCAACTCCTGCAAAATTGCCCTTCAAATAAGGAAGATGTTGGCACACCATGTTTGAGCAAAAGCAGACTTTCGTAGTGGGATGGAGAACTGAGCCATTTTAGACCAGCAGCAACAAAGATAAGATGCAGCTAATTATGATGTTTTATATAAACAGAATCGAGCAGGTTATATCGCAGCATTTCAACAGCCTTCCCTCTTCGAGACAATCCGTCACCCCTATGATGTAATAGGGAAACCTCCAGACAGAAGAAACATTTTCCTGTGCTGCCTTTCACTAAGGTCTAAAGATTCACTATAGGGTTATTTTCACCCGTTGTCTTCCACAGGTCAAAACCATCTGTTTAAGACATGCATCTAAACCAAGTATCACTGTCACGCTCCCCAAGGCAGCAAAACATAAAGAAGATTTTGCCAAGATTAAAAACAAACAAAAAACCCCACTAAGACTGAATGTCAATATGCAAAACTGGTTAAGTAGTAGCTCTTCATAAAAACACTGACGTGAACTCTGCATCCCAAGATTGTCTGTGCTCCTAAATTCGGGGTTTTGATTGCCAAGTGAAAGATTTTCTTCATTAATGTCTTTAAGAAACAGAAAACATAGTGGCCAGAGATAATTGCTTGCATTCAAAGCATAGCACCTTTTGCTAGAGAAAGCTACCACCTTCCAGGAGGAATAACTATCTAAGAAGACAGAGCAGCTGCTGGTATGACCCCTTAAGCAGACTGCAAGGATTGCATTTTCCACAGGAAAATGGGAGACAACAAATGTGTTCTGCAGCCTCATGGGATGGTAAAAGATGGATGCTCTAATAACAATTTTGTACAGAGTATTTGTCTTGAACTTACAGAGAACAATGACATAATAAAGACTTCAACCTGAACAACAGTTGCTCTTTCTAATCCTCCCTTACTCCATACTTGGCAGTGGGTCTTCAAACCCCCCCCCCCCAACTGAACGAGAAAACTCTACCAAAGAAGTTAGAAAGCTCCCTGGTATGACACATAGGAGCGCAGAGGAGCCAGATTTGATTTTTCTCAGCTCCCCTCCCAAAGCTTGCAGAAGAAATGAGGCTAAGAACGCCATGCTCGGAGAGACAAGCGTATCTCTTAAATGTGGTTAGGAAAGAGGCAAATTGGTTGATCTAACAGACTAGAAATAGTATGGATGTCCCCAAGCCCAGGTGAGTCACTAGCAAAGTAAGTGTAGAATATCATACTGTTAAGAACCAGTTGATGGACTTTACCGACTCCCTCATTACAGAGAGTTAATCAGCCAGAGCCCAGACCACAAATGAAACAGACTTCTTTTGGACTTAGAGACACAGAGGAAACCTGGCAAGACTTCTTCCAAAAAACAGAGACCAGCTTAGGTAAATAAGCCCATCTTTGCTTCAAGAGCAACATGAACAAAGAGGTTTTTTATATTAGCAGGGAAAAAAAATTATGTACTTGTCTTATAACTTTGTGCAAAACATTAACAAAATGACCACACTACAGCAGGGAGCATAAAAACCATTTTCATTAGAAATGGGACAACTGAGACTATGCCTGACAGTAGGCTACAGCTTAGCAAGTGTGAATTTAAATCATTTGGAATAAAGTGCGAATTTAGAAATGTAACAAGCAATTCCCATTAGCCCCAATTAAACACTTGGAAGAAGAGAGTGTCAAAATAAAATGCCTACTGTAAAAGCTATAGAATGAGACTGTGATCCGTATTTAATACTCTTAAGTTAAAAGACACCAGTGGAGAATGGGTGGTTGCCTGATGACACTTAATTTGCTACAAGGTTGAAAACAAGAGTATCTGTACTGTTACAAATTCATGTTAGAGCTGCTGAGGATTTAGAGAGATATAAACAGACAAAATGAAGCTCTGTATCTGATTAGGAGCCCCAAGAACTCTCAAGTGTCCTGGGAATAATTCTGTACACGTCATCCATGATAAGACCCAAATACCTTTTTTTTTTTTTTTTTTTCGCAAGATATAACACAGTGGCCATACAAAAATTGCCTCTGCAAGTGAACTTGGTGTGTGGAAAAATTAAGAGGTTTTTTTCTTGTTCCAGAAAAGGTGTAAGGTAATCAGGCACAAGGCCATTCATTCTGCAAGATGGACAATAAGGCAGCAGGTTGTGGCAGTCAGCCACCCTGGCATGGCAGGGCATGAATGGACTTACTTTATCCAGCAGCAACAAGGCAGATGTTCCTGGGGAGACCAGAAGATCCTCTAATAAATAGCAGAGCACACCCCAGAGGCTAATTGAGCATAACAGGCCCTTAGGTTGTTCTAATGCATCTGGAATTCTGCATCACATCAATGTGGATTGTAAATTACTGTCATTTAGATGTTTGTCTCAAGAAGCACCATAAAAGTAAGTACATTTTCAGCCTAAAGAGGAAGACCTGGCAGGAATGGATCTCCTGTTGGGCAACACAGGGTGCAGTCATTTTCAAGCTGCACAAGAGCCCCAGGTCTCCCCTGAGGGAGAACCCGACTGGGCAGTGGGTAGTGGGAGGCAAATACCCCTGCCCATTTCAACAGGGCAAAGTACACAGAGATATTCTCCAGTATTAATTTCTGACAAATTCTGCACAACAGGAATTAGAGTAGAACATGCAGAGCCGGTTGCTTTGTTAAGATAAATTCATTCTCAGAGCAGTCAAAAAGCATCTCAGAGATTTTTAGGACGAGAGGAAATGGCCTCAAGCTGCGGCAAGAGAGGTTTAGGTTAGATATTAGGAAAAATTTCTTTACTGAAAGGGTTGCCAGACATTGGAATAGGCTGCCCAGGGAAGTGGTTGAGTCACCATCCTTGGAGGTATTCAAAAAGCGCGTGGACAAGGCACTCTAGAACATGGTTTAGTGGGCATGGATGATGGTTGGACTCAATGATCTTGAAGGTCTTTTCCAACGTAAATGACTCAAGAAAGAGCATCAGGACAATATAGACTTATATACCAGGACAAAAAAAAAAAAGAGAGCACACCACTGTAAGACTGAGATGAGATTGACACAAGCAGAAGGAATAAGGGTGCATTTTGCCTGGCATAAGAGCAGACAAGCCCACAGCGATGCACAGAATGCAGTTTGGCTGGAACCTTGGAGTTCCCAGTTAGAAACCTGATCTCACATCCACTGAAATCAATGGAAAGACTTCCAGGCACTGCTCGAGGCGAGAGGCAGACTGAATCCTTAACCAACACAATTGGGGAACAAGTTGGGTGATTGTTTTCAGGAAGTTTAATATTTGCTTGAAACAAGCATTTCCAGGAAATGTTCCCTAAAAGGAGGAATTCCTGTCACAGGAAAACATTTTTCTTCACTGTTACAATTTTGTTTTGACCTAGTTTGCCATTAGATTAAAAGCACTTTAATGCAGGCACTTCAGTACATCTCTGGGTGAACAGAACATACACCATGAGATATATGTTCCTCTAGCTAGTTGCTCATTGCTAAATGAGAAAGCTTCAAAATTGTTCCCCTCAGCACCCTTCTAATTAGGTTTGTAGGTTGGATACAGTTTAGTTGTGTTTGTCTGAGTCTTTGCTGTTGTCTCCAAAGAGATAGTGGCAGCTCCTAGAGTTGCTTTACAATCAAAAGCAGTAAATTTGATCCATTAGTAAGTTACCATTTAAATATGACAAGTCCCAGGAAAAGTTTGAAAAGAAGCTGAATGGTTATCAGCTGTAAGACTGTCCAGATAAAGTAGGGTTAGATAGCTACTGGGTTCGGTGCAATAAAATTGTATCTATGTAAAAATTACCTTCTGGGAAGAAGAGGTTAGAAGTCAAGCTGAAGAAGGATGCAGGGTGGCACGCAAGACCTCTTGGTCACATAGGAAAACTTCTAAATATGTTTGACTGAACTGACCCCATGAAATTAATATGTTAACAACCTGCAAGAGATTAACTGCTGCTCATACATAACTATGATATTGTTACACCATGGTCTGTTTAGGCAGAGAGATTGTTAGACTCATGTTAAAAGAACCACTCCACCCAAGACTCTGCATCAACACTGATGTACCAAACAGCTGCCTCGAGACATGTGAACACAAGTCAAGTGCCTATAATCTATGCACTGTACCCACAAACAGAAACCCTTCAGCCCAACGTAAGGGCCGCATAGAAGCACCCTACAAACTGCCACCTTACCATCTCTGACCTATATGTTAGCATTTGCAAAGGTCTACATCTGACAGTAACACAGCTCCATCCAGGTTTTGGAGAAGCCACCCTCCTTCCCCACTGCTGCAGCCACTAATGCATGTGCTTGCATTAAACTCAAGAAAGCATGCCACTGCTGGGTCAGAGGAAAAAAAAAAAAAAAGAAAAAAAGAAAAAACCCACTGTTGCTGCTTAGCACAAACCACGCTGATGACAGCTCTAGGAGACGCCACCCCAGCAGCTTCAACACCCCCTTTCCATATTCACCAAGCCAGGAAAAAGAGAGCAGCCTGGCTTTGCACATGACTGGGGATATTCAGCTGCCCAGGTAACACTTGACTCTCCAGCTTTCAGATTTCAGTTACATCCAACCATGCCTCATCACAGGACAGAGAGAAATCATCTCCTCAGTTGTCTAACTGATAAGCCAATGCCACTACTTCACATGCTGATGATGTGCTCCTGCTACTGCCTACATTGCCACACTGCTGCCCAGGCACCTGCACGGATGGAGCAACCATGGATAACATGAGAGGCGAATTGCATGGCCACACACAGAGCTTAAGATTGCTGGCTGAGGACAAAGAGCAAATGGAGCAAGTGCAGGCGAGCATGTGATGATGAAGGTGTGTAGGAGCAGAAGGCAGTATGGATATAGAGCATCTCAATGGGCTGAGATAGGGCACTGGGAGTGATGGTCCTCATCACAATTGAGCCAGTTTTCCCCTCTGCACGTGGTCCCCACCCAATAATAATCAAGAATCTCCCTCTGTGAGCCTAAAGAGCTGCCACCACAAAAATAAACCACATTTCTATTTACCACAGCTGTAGGCCTCAGACACTTGGCCTGGCAGCCTGTCACTAGACGCACCCCTCACATCAACTGAGGCAACAGGTCCAGCCAAATAAATTTACTGCTGCTTATTTCTTTGTTTACAACTCATTCTTCTGCCTCAGTCCTCCCTTGGCACTAAGCAATAATTGAGCAATAGTGCACGCATTTCATATTTCTACTACCACAGGTTCAACACACAGCACAAATCACAGAGACAAATGTATCAGGGGTACAAACCTCTGCAAGCTGTGGCTGCTGTTCCTTCAGTCTATGAATAGCTGTCTGGCTGACTAGTGGGCAGCCCATGCATCAAGAACTACAAAATACCCAACATTATTTATTATCACTCATCAAGGTTCTCCTGGTTTGAGGGCTGACCTCTTAGCCACGTCAGACATTTTTTCCACACTAAACATTTAGTATTGGGAGACAATGGCAAGATCCTGACAGACCACAGGTCCTTCATCTCTCCACACCATGCCAGAAGTGTGGAACAGCTGAGGAATTGAGGTAGCCTGGGAATTTGTGGATTTGCTTTAAGCTCAGTGGAGCCAGAAGATAGCATGGGACAGTCTTTTTTAGCACACTAATACAAAAGTCCGTCAGGAGACAGGGGAGAAGACAGAGTCCTGTCATAGCAATTGCTATCTGCAGGAGAAAGGAGCAAACTGCAGAGTTCTCTAACCATTTGCAGGAATAACAGTGGCAATATAAACGTAGGAATTTTTATTACAAGCTCTGTACAAGTGATGCGATTTCACCCTTTATTATCTCGTGCTGCAGTGTTAGAAGCATACTCTTTAAGAAATGGCATAGACCGTACTGTTGTAAGAGATTAACAAGTCTGTTAGCAAGCCTGAAGGATACAGACTCCTTGTGAACATCACTTTCATCCATGCAAAAGCTTAAAAAAATACAGCTGACAGCAAGTAAATTTTTTGTAGATGTTAACAACCACACAGAGCTGTGGGTAACAGCACATCATGAGCTCTTTCTGCAGCGCTGTGAAAGCTCTGGTTAGCGTGCCTACATTTGGAATAACCAATGGAGGATTAGTAGAGACAAATCTCTTGCCCTACTGTGTTAGGATGTCCTAGCCATTTTGAGCCTCTTTGTAAAAAGGATGTTCTGGCTGCAAAACCATTCTATCAGTAAATTTCCTCTTATGAGGGATTTGTCATTCAGAGTTACAGGTATTTACACCAGTCAGTTCCACCTACATCTAGCTGTTAGGTTACTTTCTTTTACAGCTTTGTAAAAGAGCCTCATTATGGCTATCAATATGTCTGATGCTACACTACTGTAACTGGGGACTCAAGATATGGTCCTAATCCAAGCTAAGAGCAGCTTCACCTGAACTCAAGCGTTTCCTCAATTTGCTGTCCACTGTAACTCCAGCCTTTACACGACTACCATTAAGGTAAGGCAGACATTGCAGAGATGCTGTATGAACATTTGATATAACACAGGTCCCATCACGAGATGGTGGAAATCTAAATGGACAGAAATGTAGGAAATAAACAAAGGTAAGTGATCCACCAGCAATGGCTAAATGGGGCAGGGAGAGAATCCACATCTCCTCATATCCTGCCTTTGTGTAGTTTCCAAGGCACTGTCACCATTAGCTACATCTTTCTGAAGCAACTTTCAAGGAGTTTGCTAATTCCCTCTACCTTCCTCCGTGCATAGATAGTACCACAAGGCATATGCTCTAGTGTTTACAGAGCAACAAGTAACAGAGTAGTCTGTACAGCTTCCAAAGGAATTCCTAGTCACTTACTCTGGGGTTATCATAATACCAATACGTGTTCCCTGGTTACTTCTCTTTGCAATGTTTATATGCCAAGAACAGATGATCATTTCACAGAAACCAAAAAGCCTAACCGAAACCAGAGACAAATTACAGTATAGCAAAAAACTTGGTGTATTACAGAGTAATGACCTAACAGAGTAGGTTAAATTCTCAAAGCATTTTAAGCATTCAAGAAATATATACAAGTTAATATTTATTTGTGGGAATATAATTTTTTTCCATGTTGGACAATGTCCACCCATTCTTTTTTAAATTAAACTCTAAGAAGATAATTTGAAAGATAAGGCTGGAATCTGTCCTCACTGCATGATTCTGTAATTAAGATAGAGCTCTGCAAAGTATTTGCAAGAAGTCCCACACTAATCAGCTACTTTTACATGGACAATAGTTGTTCCACCAAGAATTCATGCAAGTCAAATGAAATGAGACCAATACTTTTCTTAAAGAATCCCATCCACAAACTATTGAAATACTGGTAGTAATGAGACAGTTTCACATCTAGCTTGAATGGTTTCGGTTCTGCATATTGTATTTAAGCACCTAATGTTAAATTTATTCCTCTGCTTTGCTAGTGTTCCTATTCCCCTCCCCCCCCCCAAAACATCAGAGGTTTGACACAGATTAGTCACATCTGAGACATTCTAGCACATTAGTTTGCCAGTCATTAGCAATCTGAATGGAGTTCTGTATAAATCTCCCACTAAGAAATTAAAACGCAAACAGATTTTGCCAAAACTTGCTCAGATAAAAAGGGGATCCTTGAACTACTTTGCAGAAGCCAAGCAAAATGCATTAGCTTGCACTCCCAGTATGTAGAGCCAAGGGGAAAACAGAGAGCTAGCCTCACTTACTGGCCTTGTGCCCTTTCTACACCATAAAATGACTGAGGCAACATGGAAGAAATGTTCTCCATACCCTGCTGAAACATAAAGGCCAGCTTGCTTGTATCCTTGTTTCCATAAATACATTGCTTCTTTTTGGGTGCCTGTATGATGTCCAGTGTTTCACCTTCCATAACTTGAAGTTTGACAGCTTCCATACTGTCAAGGAATGCACCAAAAATGATGCTGTGCAAGAGGGAGAGAGAGAGAGAGAGAATGAGGTGCAGTTTTGTATGTAATATGATCTACAGACTTTCATACTGCATGCAGTAGGAATAAGAGTAGTCATTAGTGAGTTGAAGTATAAATTTTACACTCCTGTAGTTAGTTACTTAACTGATCTTTCCAGAAACTTGGCAAAAGAAGTGTACTGCAGCTATGCATATATATTATACTTAATGATGGCCATTAAGCCTGCAGTCACAAGATTCAGTTTGCCTTTTGCTGTTAAATTTGTACTGCAGCCTCCCAGATTTTGTAATAGTTACTGACAAGGTACAAAATAATAGCCCTGTGAAATCATGACCCTGATTAGTAAGGGGGTAACTGTACCCCCCTCTTCGTCTTCATCGGTCCCAGTGGGTTTATACCAACAATAAATTTGGTTCATTCTTTGAAGATGAAAGGTGCTATAAAGTGCACTTTATTAAAACCACTATAAAGACTTGTTATTTTTGTTCATATACCTGCTGAGTGATGGTTTCCAGAAGTCGAACAGCACCCCCTGAACATGCATGCTCACTTTACTTTCTGGCTTGGAGAATTCCTCTTAAAATTGTAGGCCACTTTTCCAGCTTTTGGTGCACAGCTTCTTGTATGCCTCAAGACTATAGATCAGCCTTTCTATAAGCCAGACAGCTGTATGGGAATACAACTTTACTGTAAGGTAGAAGTGATACAGCATCTTAATAGATGGAGATGATCCAGTGGACCAGATTCAGTCACATGCTGATCTTGACTCTTGACCAGGCCATGGACTGGTGGGTTTGGGTTCAGATGTGGCAGTGCCAGTTCTTACCATCTTTGACCCCAATCAGAAATCTCCCACAATGATTCTAGCAATGACTTCTTCCCCTGCACGATGGCTTTCTTTACATAGGAAAAATCCCGAGAAGCCTGCAGGACCATTTTTTAACTTCTACTGAAAAATTTCCTCCCACTCTTTCCCTTTTGTTACAGACTATCTGAATCACTGTTTCCCAAAACAGTGTTCCAACACTCACGTGAGCTTATTCTTTTGAGGCTGTTGACAGAAATGTTAGTGCTACCAAAAGAACAGCCCAGGTTTCTAGTACCCACACCATGATACAAACCTACAGTCACCAGGCTCTTCCAAAAAGGATGCCATCTCCATATATGCACCCTAAAAAGTAGTAGCCTTCCTACCAAAATTGTCTGCTTAGCATTTCAAGCTCTATTGTATGGACACCAAGAGTATGATTTCTGAGAAGTACTCAAGAACATTGAACAAAGGCTTTGTTCAAATTACTAACTGCAAGCCTGCCTCCTGAACTTTCCTTTTGTCCCCATTTAACAGCTCTATCATTTGTCTCAATTTCTGCAAGCATTAACCACCCAACTGGCTACTCAGACTACATCTGCTAACTACCTTCACAAATCAAGCATCTGGTCTGTGCCTAGAGAGGCTTTTTCCTAAACAGAAAAAAATAATTAAAAAAAAAATAATCAAGACTTAACATGAAGAGAAAAGGAGTCAGTGAAAAATCTTGATTGTCTTGTGCCATATGCAGCAACTAAGAGGAGAGAAATAAACTTTTACTTCAGTCACAAACACAGAGAAAATGAACTAAAATAATCAGTCACATATCTCCGCTTGTGTTCTTGTACAGCTCGAAGCACGTCCAGAGTCTGGTGAATGACATCAGTTTTCCTGGTATTTGACAGGATACAGAAATCCCTGCCTCTATGACCTTTACAACCTGGATGATATTTTTGCAGGCATATCTTTTAAAAGATTAATGGATGTCTATTAATGATCCGTCTTGCTTGTGATTGGAGCAATAAAACCATTTGTGTCTATTCCTACTGCCTCTTGTTTGGCAGTCAGAAGTGACCACAGCCTGTACCTTTCACCACCCTTGCCTCTTTCCTAAGCTGCCAAGAAGTCAAAAGTTTTAGAGATTTAACCTATTGTTTTGACAATCCTATTTATTATAACTTAGTTTCCAAAATCCCCATTCCTGCCTATGTTTCTGTTAAGAATAGAAGAAAGCTCAGAAAGATCACACAGACAACTCTTGCAAACTACAGGCATGAGGAGGCTTTTCTTGTAGCAAGGGTCCCTTGTATCTGCATGCCTCACCTCCTTCAAAGGCTATGTTTGGAAAGAACACTCTTTTCCTTTCTACCAGAGTGGTTCCTTTGGAAACACAGACTTGTATAGGGAATATAATGAATTAGCACATATCTCAGTCATCTTGCCACTTCCTTCCATCCTGTTATTCTTTTTAATGGCTTGCCAACCTGAAGATATTTTCATAAAGACAGTAAACAAAGAGGTCTCATGTCCCTTAGCAGATTTCCTTAATCAAGGTGGTTGGGTATCCTATTTTAAGACAGGAGAAAATAACCAATCCAAACCAAACCAGGATTCGCAGTGATTGTTACAACATGGAAGCAAGTCTGCTTCTGCTGGAGAATTTGCTTTAAATTGTTCTCTAAGTTCCAGCCATTACTGAGCAACTTCCCAGAGCATCAGTGTTAAGCAACAATGTATATAAATAGCAAGTTTTAAAAGTATATTAACAAATTATAACCATGTACTTAATTCAGCTGTACAGAATTCAGTTCTATACTGCTAGAGGGATGAGAATAAGAGTTTTTACCTATTCCAGTTAAAAACCAAACCAAACCAACAAACATTTAAAACAAACAGAAAACCCAACAAAAACAAAAAAAACCCAAACAAATCAAGAAAGGAAGTATCGTCAGCAATTGGTTTACTCCTTTCTTTAGTCACCCTGCCACAAACGGAACAGGGCACATATGACAGCATGGTAGTATAATCCAGGTGGGAATGGATGCATGAGCCATGAGAGTAGAGCAGGTTGGGTTTATTTTATATATTTATATTGTCGTATATACACACACTTATATATAGTATATACACCAGCTGAAGTTCTATACACATACATTCATACGCATGTCCTTTCTCCTTAAATTCAATTCTGCTCTTACATATGTAGGCCACACACACAGCTCCCACAGATATAAGTGGCAGTGCATATATGCATCTTTGGGCTAAACCTACTTTATCTAGAATGTCTAAAGCATGAAGTCCAGCTTCATTTTTTAATGCTACTTTACATTTAACTTCTATTCACTCTACATGAACATCAACGATCCCAAACAAATGCAGAGAAAAGCACAGGGTTTGTTTTGGATTCTTGAGCAATCATTTCCAAGATCTACATCACTATACAATGTGTCATATTTTATAGACTATCCGTCCCATTACGAGCTGCACTGCAACAGTGCTAGGGGCGAGCAGGGAAGGAATCTAGGCCTTTATTCTTGAAAGCTAACTTTTATATACACACAGCTGAACTGCATCATAACTTCAGTGTTAATTCTTATGAATGTAATGTATATTATAAATTGGTATTTTTAAAAGAAAATAAAAACTAATAAAGGCAACAGGCTTGCACAAATAGGTATTTTCCACATTCCTTTTACCAAATAGTTAAAGAATATAGGTCTTGCTTGGGAGATATGGAGAGAAGTCATAGGCCCAACTCACACACCTGTGATATTAACATAGCTTATTTTCATTTTCTCTGTGTTTTCCTCATATTAAAAATGAAAGCACAGAAAAATAATACCTACTGTAGCCTTACCTCAAACATCCATCCCATGTTTGCTCCAGCTCTTCTATCATAACAGCATTCCCAAATATGCCCTGTGTGCTCTCAGTATATGCTCACCTGCTATCCAGCTGCAGCTCATTAAGCTGCACACCTGCAGTGACTTAACTTGGGCTTTACTCAGCTCTTAATCCACCACAGCAACAGCAAAACTGTTTGCTCTTCACACTATTATTAAATATTTTCTTCTCATCAGGGTTTTCGCAACTATGATACTCTCTGCCAACTTCCCTGATAAATCAAACCTCTAATATTCAGCAGGTATCTGAAGAGCAGCTATTTACTATACCAAGTACATGCAAATATGTAACTATTTAGAGAAAAAAAAAAAGGTAATTTCCAGCTTTGGTGATGTGTATGACCATTGCATTGAAAGGTGCAATCAGTTATGTAACCACATGTCACTCAATACTTTAGTGTGTCAAGAGATGCAAAAAAAATTTAAAGCTTTTTCTTTTCACTTAACCTAAACACGATTTTAACTAAAAATACTTATTATGGGGACGGCCTCTTCGTATTAATATTCTGACTTTTAAATAATGTCTGTACTTAAAGTTTCTGGGAAGCATACATTTATGTATCTCCTGTATATGCAGAAAGAAACAGAGTAGAGGAAGTTAGAGCTGCCATCAGGGAAAGAGTACTTGGCAGAGAAAAAAAAGCCTTGCTGTGGATGTCTTTAGTATCACTCAGATTTCTAGAGATGCTCTGTTTGCAAATGGTTTCATGGCCTGTTCTGTGGAATTAAAGTAAATTTCCAACCACAGATGAAACTCTACAGGCAGAGATCCCCAGGGGGAACCAGTGGTGGAGATTTCCCTCTTGTGAGCCTCCATCCATAGGGCTGAATTTATCCCTGAAGTAACTCTACTGATGTTGTTAATACTATATGACAGATGAATTTCCCTTACCTCATTTGTTTCATTTTTGAAGGTAAAGAGGCCAGGCCAGCCACTCCAAAAGCATAAACCACCTGACTTCCATTGCTACCTGTGCAGCTACAGCAATTCAGAGCCAGCTAAGAATCTGACCCACTGTCTCTAACAGTGGGTTAGATTTTACGGTCGACGTGGGATGATTTTCCAGTGAAGTATGTTGACACTAAAATAGTCCCAACCAGTTTAGACCTGGATTCAGGTTACCTCGGGTTGGTGTACCGGGGGATGGAGGTATACAGAACCCTCTCCAGCTTAAGGATATTAATAGCAGTTGAGTACAAGAGGCAGGAGGTAGTGACGGCATGTGTGTTGCCCACAGAGCTTGAGATGTATCATTCCTAGATAAGTTAATGGTGATCAAAAGTCTCACCCCTCACAGATAGCTGGTAATTAAGGCTGTGTTAGACGCTAGGTTTCAGGCACAGAGTACATACTACTGCCCTTAAAGTCTTGAGAGCTACCATTTCTGAGTTAGCCACTCAGTCACTCCTGTGATATGTTCCCTCTACCTTCCACTAAGAACTGCTGACCTTCATGCCCACAGAACTGCTTTTGCAAAGCAGTGCAAAGGTCCATAGCTTCCATGCTCCATTTTACATTGACTATGTGATTTATGAGCAGAAATCTTGTAAAAATGGAATTTCAGCTGCACTTCCTTCACTGACAGGTTGGCAAACATCTTATAAATCACAATGCTAGTGCCAAAATCCCTGCCAGTGATCAACAGATTTTATTGAGCTTCAATAGCCTCCGAAACCAAGTTCCACACAAGCTTGTTCTAATTTATTATTAACTTGCTATTAGAAAATGTCATTGAATGAACAATATTTGGTACAATGCCAAGTACACAAAACATCTGCAACAACTGCAAATAAATTATATCTTGTGATAATCTGAAATAACATATTTCTTATTGTATCCTGGGAAGAACAGGGAAAGTAACTTGCTTATAAAACCACCACAGATCCTGTGCACCATGTAATGTCTCATTTTATGCACTGACTTTCTTCACTTCTGTGCAAACAAAGCCATTGTTAAAATGCACAAAGAGCTGTGGCATATAATACATGCAGCTATGAAACCATGAGTGCTGCTACGTGTTGAGTCTTTAAATGGAAGGTGGCACATCTGCTTTTGGCATAGGAGTGTAAATCAATCCAAGATGTTTATTAAAGAGTAAGTAACAACCTGTCCACGCGCTCTTTCTTCCATCCAGCCTTGGTTTTGTTCTTGCTTTGTTATTTTCCTGGCAGTTAAATATGGGCTCTGCACATTGAAAGTATGTGTTGTTTCTTCACATACCGATAACATAACATGTCACATAATATTTAACAAGTATGTGATGGGGAATGGTTCATACAAAAACAAAGGCAAAATGAGGTGGGGAGGAAGGGGTAAGTACAAACAGCTACACCACAGTGACTGAGAGGTTTATTACTCTGGGTAAAGCAACTATGTTTCCTAACACTTTTCAAATGGATACCAAGACCTAGATTTGATTTCAAGTTCTAGCTCTTGGCAATTAGTGAGCATTTCTTTCTCACCAATCAGAGGCATAAGCAAGCATTAAAGAATGGATTAGCCAATATGGCTTAGCTTTGTATTTACTGAAGGTATGTATACCTTCCACAATTGGGTCTGCCTGATCAGGACTGGTAGGAGCCTAAGTCTTTTAGCACTTGCATGGGTTGACTATCAGGAAAGACAACATAATATTAGCACTGTCCAACATTGGCACCAGAGGTTGGCCCTTTCCAGAACAATTGTGTAGCTTGTACATGTTCCTCTCCCACTGACCGAGGAGCTCTAGGGTCTGCTGTAGAACAGCAGTCCAAGGACAATACCTTTTGTGGGCAGCCTCTTTCATGGGCTACATGCATGAAGCAGCACTAAGAGAGTGGGAGTGGGGAAGGAGGCAGTGGCTTTAGGCCTGTGGGTAGAGCCTGGGGCATGCAGTGCTCCTTCCTCTTCCATCAAAGGATGCACAGGAAAGTGTCCCAGGATGCCTGGGGAGAGGGACTCCGCCACAGCTAGGCAGGAGGAGCAACACATTCCATGTCCCAGTGAAGGGCCTACTTTGTAGCATGTTTTTTAGTAACCACAGGTAGAAAGAAAATACGATGGATGTGGTCTTCTTGACTTCCAGGTGGGGACATGATAAGAAAGTGATGCTGCTCTTCAAGTGCGTTTTGGAAACAAGATATGTCCTCTCAGACAATGAAAGGCTCATCCATTGGAAAGACAATCTCTCTTTTGTATGCTGGCAGTGGAAAACCATGGTGCTTTCCTGGCTCATTTTTAAGAGAGGAAGTTGGAAAACGGACTGGTTGGTGGGAGATGGTTCAGGAAGGCTTGTTGTGCAGAACTGGGGATGGTTGTGAGCAAGTTTCAACAGAGATCCATGCTGGACAGGGAATAGAGGCTGCTGGAAGTGTGCCAACCAGTGTTTTATACTTGCACATTTAATTGACTGAAGTGACCTCCAAACATCTTCTGTAATTGTTCATTTCTTCTTTGTTAAAATAGACAGGATATATTCAAAGGCCAGATCCATATGCATAAGTTTCAGTGATAACATTACCTATCATCAGCTCTGTCCCAAAAGTAGCAGATTGCTGTAAATTTGTTAATTGGGTCTCTTTTCATGTATAGCTGAAACATAGCTGCACAAGAGACCCCAGTGGTTTTGCTCAGCAACACAGAACATACCAGGACAGAATTTATACAGCAGTTACCACTGCAGGCTAGAATTATCTTGATTAGAGTTGTTACAGCACCCTGTTATAATATTTTAGCCAGGGCAAAAATATTAATTAAATTAAATCAAAATACTTGGGTACATCAGAAAAGAAAAAAAGAAAAAAAGCCAGTAATACTTTCTCCCCTGTATTCCACACACTCTTAAGTTTCTTCTTTTCTTTTCTCTTTTTTTCTTTTCTCTCTTTTCTTTTCTTTTCTTTTCTTTTCTTTTCTTCCATATGCCTGATAATGGGACTCTGTGGAACTGAACCTTTTGCAAGTCACTGGTGCCAGCTTTTTGCAGAGTGCCTCGGACAGGTCTCTTCATTTCCATTTCATTTTGTCTTTCTATGGCTGACACATATTGTTATTTAAATGAATGCTTTTGAACTCAGATTTTTTAAATGCAAATGTGTGCTGCTTCCCTACTGAATGGAAAACATCAACACTTCTTTTTCCCTATGAAAAGCAGGATAAAGAGTAATATTCTTAGGGATGAAGGTGGGTTGGGATGTTACTTTTCTCTGAATTTAAGCTAAAAAGGGGAGACAGACACAACGGTGAAATATCAAAATATGATATGATTAAAGCAGTATTATACCTTTTAAAGAACAGCTGAGGTAGGGAAGATGCCAAGACACAGCAGACTGGTCACACTGCCTCAAGGCATTCTGTATAAGAAGGTTAGGGGAGTACACACAGAAGTGGGAGACACTACATGCCTCCAGCAATTTTAAGGTGCTCTATCCCGTCCTTCCTTTTGAAGGCCGTGACTCATTTTAATTTGAAAGTAGGTGTCCTCTCATTTTTAATTTTTTGGAAGCAGTTTACCAGGAACCATAGGCTGAACTTACAGAACACCTTACAGGGAAGTAATGGGGAAGAGAAAAAAAAAGAACAAATCCTTGGTTCCCTTTAGAGTATACTGCATTCATGTCTTCAGGCTTTTCTTTTACCTATAATACCTAGAAGTGTACTTTTTTACAAAAGGTGAACGTGGAAGTTCTCCAGTAATCACATGGCTACTGGAGCTGGAGCTTTCTGCTCATCAAATATTACAAGATATGCAAAAAACCACATCCCATGACCCCACCATCAGAAGGGTTGGTAACACCTGAGTTACATCCATACCTGATCTCTGCCAGACCAAGAGGCATGTGACACTGAAGAATGTGGACTGTCTCACCCCTTTTCCCATTGGATAAGCATCCATCTCACAGCAAAAAATGCCACAGTCCATGCCCAGTAGCACCCGTGCCAGCAATATTAGCAAACAGACCTCAGAGACTGAGCTCCCCTTTTAATCACAGAAGTTGTTGTTTTCTTTCAGTGTCAGTAGCTGTTGTTCCAGCCCAGGCTTTCTACATGTTATTCCTGGACTAACGAAAAATTGAAGTGCTGCTTGTTCTACAATACCAAATTTATGGATGAGAAGAAAACTTCAGTCTGCCAGGTGATAATTTGGCATCCTTGTGTCAGTGTTAAAATCCCTACAGCTGTAAATATTTATTGAATAGGAAATATACTCATATACTCCAGCTAGCACAGTACCATATGAATAACTCTAACCTTAAATAAATCATGTGCACTCCGTCTTTTACTCAGTTTATAAAATTCTTGCTTCTTGCTCTGAGCATTCTTCACTTAATACGGCTATTCAGAAGTAGAGTGATTCGTGGTGTGCCTTGATTTCTTTTCTAATACAATGTTTTGCTTCTTATATTTCACCTCCTACAGCTTTTGCAAAGTTTTGATTTGATAGGACAAGAACAGTGAGGGCATTAGGACCAAGAGAAAGACGCACACATTGCTCTGTATTATGTCTGGCAAAGTGCTTCCTGACTGAGTGCCGTAGTTATATGTGAAACAAAGTCAGGGACCGACTAGTTCTCATCTGTTGATCACAGTTAACTTGAAGCCTCTGAACGGGGGAGAGCTGTCAGATCTGCTTTCAGAGATAAGGCGCTTCAATCCAGGCAGCAACTGGAAACTTTGAAGAAGCAGGATTTACACTGGAGGGAAACTATAAGAAATGGAATTGATTTTTACTTAGAATTTTAAAAGGAAAAAAAAATCAAAACTTGAGTTACTCTTTTCATCAGCTAAACATGCGCTTTCCGAACTAAGCTGGGACTCTGTATAATAAAGGATCTACTTTATCTCACTGGATCCATGCTACGTTTTACTACAGTAAGTGCAATATTAGTAGGAATGTTCTATTTTGTCTGTAAATAGAGAGGAAAGCATGAAACGGCATCAGTGAAATGCTAGGGGAGGAAAAAAATCCTCTTGGCAGATAGTGAAAACCAGGGCTTTGCTGCAACCCGAGGACTGGAGTCTGAGAAAGATCCAAGTGATATTTAACATGACCATCTGTATCGTTTTGTCACCAACAGTATGTTCTTGAGGAAGAAGTGCAGATATGGATCACGTAAGCTGCAGTTTCTCTTGTTGCTGCTGATGCTGGGCTTTTTGCTACTGATGGTTACAACGCTGAATCCACCACCCAGCAACCAGAGCAAGGAAGGGACTTTCCAGCCCGTGGAGTTCAACCTCCGGGAAGGGTATCAGATGGACTTCGCGGAGACCCAAGAGATGCTGGAGACCCAGGAGGAGAGCCAGCAGTATTACCCTTTGGATGGGCTCTCACCTTTCCTCTCCCTGCGGGAGGATGAGTTGATCGTGGCCATCGTGTCGCCCACCGGCAAAAGGAACCACAGCAAGGCCAGGAAGGGCTATCGCGTGGTGAAGCAGCAGGGCAGGCGGCCAGAGGGGAAGGCAGAGGGGGACCCGGACTCCCAGCTCCTGTCCCTTCCTCTGCAGGCTGGGGCAGGGGCTGCTGCGGGAGAGCGGCCGCTCGGCCTGGAGACCCATGGCTTTAACGAAGGGCTCAGCGAGCGGATCTCTCTGCGCAGGGAGCTGCCTGAGGTACGACACCCGTTGTAAGTAAAACAGCCTATTTCATTTCTGGGAGAAAACTTGCCTCTTTCCCCGTCACCACCACCACCACCACCCCCCCACCCCCCACCCCCCCGTGAACCTCTCCTCCTCCAAACCCCGCGTCTTTCCTGTCAGACTCTCCCCTCCGGCTCGGGATAACGTCTTTCTCCGCGCTGTGCGAGGAACACACCCCCGTTCCTCAGAGCCGGGTACGCTCCCGGCCTCCCTCCTGCGGCCCCGGCCCCGCAGCCGGCGGCAGCCCGAGCCGCCCCAGCCGGCTCCCGCAGGCACCCCGCGGCTGCCCAGCCCCACGGCCGCCCCCGCCCTGGGCCACAGCCCCGGCCCTGGGCCACAGCCCCCGCGCAACCCCGAGCCCGCGGCAGGTGCCGCCGGAGCCAAGCAGAGGCTGCACGAAACACCGGCGGGCGTTTCAGCCCCTCCGGAGCCGACAGGCGGCAAAAGTAGGGAGGGAGGGAGGCAGCTACGGCTTCCTGGGGGCACCGGCTCAGAAAGGGGAACACGAACGAGCGCGCCGCCACCCAGCTGACGGCCTCTGTGTGCCGTTACCTGCGCCTCCCCCACACCCTCACCGCGGCGACAGGGCGGCCGGGACGCGGCGCCCCGGCCCGGCCCGGCCCGTCACCACGGCAACGGGGCGCCCTGAGGGCGGGCGGGCGGGTGGGCAGGCAGGCGGCAGCGGCCCCTGCCGGCGGCCGCGGCGCCCTCCGCCGCAGCAGGTGCCGGGCGGCGGCAGGGGGGTGGCTCGGTGCGCCCCGGTGCCCGCCGCTTCTCCCCCCACCCCCCCCGGAGTTGTCTGTCTGTCCGTCTGCTGGGGCTGGGAAGGGAATCCGCACGGCGAACGGGTTGCCGAGGGCCTGCGGGGTCGTCGAGCGGGAAAGGCGGCTGCCCCGCTCGGCCAGGCCCCGGCCCCGGCCCCGGCCCCGGCCCGCCGGCTGCGCCTGCCGCCGGCCCGCTCTGCGGTAAGGGGACGAGCAGCTGCGGGGAGGGATTGGGGCAGGGGGGAGCGAGCGGCCGCCCCTCCGCTGCCCGCTGCCACGACTCGCTTTAAGGAAGGCCCCAGCGATCTCTTCATGGTGGGCCTCTGCCAGGCCTGTGCGGTCGCTGGGCTTACGGGGTGATGAAGGAGTCAGGAATGGGGGCTTTCGGCTTGCTTAGTATAGGTGACCCGACAAACACTGAAAGGAAGCTCCTGGGAGGAGGAAAGGTGGAGATCGGCGTCTCTGACCAGACCTGCCAACACCACCGCAGCTAGCAGCAGCCAGGCTGTAAGGCCCCATCGAACAAGCCTTGTGTTGAGTTTGAAGCCCGGAGACTTGAGAGCCAGTTACCCGGACAGCCCAGGAGGGGCAGGTCATCACGCTTGTTAAAAAGGGGCTGAGGTGTATCTATCTGAGGGAAGGGGATGTGGGTGGGTATCTTTTTTCCTTGCCTCCTGTAACGAAAGCTATTGTAGCTTTCCCCCAGGACACAGTGGAAAGATGTGCCAGAAAACAGTTTAAGAAAGACAGAGAATATATCTGGTATTTTTTTCTAGTGGTCATTTCCACATGTTTAAAGACAGCTGGTGGCTATAATTTAAAGGGACAATCTTAAGGAAAGAGAAGTGAAACTGTTTTCTACATTTGCTGACTAGGTTCAGTGTTAATTTGGGTAATTCCATTGAATAATGAAATGCTGATATTAATTCAGTTATTTTTCACCATGCTTCACTGGCAACTCTTTGAACTATGTAATGTTCAAAGGAGGAATGATGACCGTGGTTTACTGCCTGTGATGTGAGCCAAAAAACAGTTTTACTTTGGCAGCTGAAGGGCCATCCAACAAGAGACAGGTTTAGTTAATACTAATCTTGGTAAGATTTAAGCCAAGGTCTTAGAGCTCTTGGATGGGTTTTCCTGTCTGACTAGTTACTGCCTAAAGAGCTATCAACACCACAGTTTATATAGCCCAGATTGAAACCACAGATCTGAACATCTGAGGCTTCGCAGTTGTTCAGATCTAAATCCAGATCATAAACCTGCAGCAGAGGTCTACCTCTAAGCCAGTCCTGTCCTTTATGGCCCAACACACAAACCACAGTGATATTTTTAAGGTGTAATTTCCTCTGGGGACCCACCTCGCAACTGTGTCAGTCCAGTTTTATAGCAGTGTAAAATGAGAGTAAACCAGTAATGAATCAGATTGTCTATTACTCTATTCTGTTTGAATCATGCTGCTCCTAATAATGTCTGTTACTATTTAGTTGGAGAGAACCCAACCAGTTAGAGGCATTTCAGTGGGTTAGCTCCATGGACTCGGTCTCTCTCATTTCACTTGAAATTAGACAGCAAATACTTCACACCAGAAGCTATGCCTACTAATTGTGAAGCACTTCCAGATACTGTAAAATAAGGCCGGCCAAACTTCACACTTGCATACTTCATGTTTACTCTTAAACCGGAGTGTAAGATACAAGGTAAATGCCATAAGACATACTTAGCTGCCATTCCTCAGAAAATCACATAAAGAGGTCTGTTGTGCTTTGCGTTGGAGCAATGAGCAGCATAACTACAGTTTTTTTCTTATGTGAACAGTACAGAGCTCTGCTGGAAATAAACCAGAGCCTGCGGGCTGGGCTCTGCCTTGACAGCCTGGGATCCAACTTCCTCACCTGGAAAGCAATACTTTGGACCTCTCTCACCTGACCCCAGCTTCTAACATAACCCACATCTCTTTGCATGACTTTCCAGTTGAATGTTTTGTGCTACTTTTCAGAAAGTAGGTGCATAAAACGGTCTCTTCCAGCGCTCCTACTGATCCCACAGTAAAACATACCCCAACAGATGAATCGGGTAGCTAGTTTTGCCCCATTTACTTTGAATACCAGTTTTGACACAGCCAGGGTTTCTGGGTGAAAAAGCCTAATAACTTGTCCAGTTGTACTAGAAAGTTGTTCTGCATCAAGGCTAATCCTCTGAGGTACCTTCATCCCTCAGAGTGCTTTCTGCTGCTATCAGTTGGTCCAGGTGCTGCTTACACCCTCCTGGGACAGTGGACCTAAATCAAGCCTGCCATTGTGACTTTTGTGATGGGGGTTCTGCCCAAAAAGAGATCCGTTTTCCTCTCTTGGGCTTGAGTGTCAAAAGTATCCAGGCAAAGAGGAACTCACAATGTATCTTAAAAGGTTTTAAGTTTCATTAAAAAAGTATAGCTTCCACCTGAGTGCTCTTGGGACCTGAATCTCAGTGAGACATTTTCCTGAAGGTGAGTGGGAGTCCCTGTCAGCAGTGTCTTTGCCATGTCAGAATTGCTCTCCTGTTCATTGCTGCATGTGACAATCCCTTATTTTTCACAAATTGGGTTAAATCACTATGTCTTATATCAGTCACAGCCCTGACTTTTTGAAATGCCAATTTATGATGGACAGTCTATGAAACTGCTCCAAATTACAGGGAAGGTATTTCGGTATACCAGTACCCTTTTGCATTTTCCAGAAGATTAGATATCTGTATTGCAAGTCTTTGCCAATCTCCATGGCAACTAAACACTCGCCACCTAGGTTATGTATTCAAGTACAGTTATTTTCAATTCTTTTCCAATTAAGATTCCACAACAACCTTATTTTTTTGCTATAACCACAGTACTAGCAACAAGGCATTGTAGTATTATGGCACCAAATATAGGTGCTTATAGCTGTACTGAATGTTCCTGATTGGAAGCTGCCTTATAGTAAAAGGGCTCCATCAGATCTTCACTTTTCTTAATTACCTCTAGATTCTTGTGCCTGCAAATACAAACACTGCCAAGTCGTGACAGTATCCTTGTCTCCATCCTGCTGAAAATGGAAATTATCCCATATGAAACTGTGAAATAACAACATTGTTGATTACAGAAAATTAGCAAACCAAGGACAACATAGATGCATTACAATGTAAAAATCATCAGGAAAATTTGCCTCTCCATACAAAAATATATTAATGTGAAATGTTATAAACTATAATAAATTATTATAATTGTGCTAATTTTAAATTTATATTCCCAGAAGTGTATCTATAGTATTCATTTATTTGTATTTGTTATTAAATCATTCAGACTATGGATTCTCTTAAATGATAAGCAGCTTTTGTGTCTGAATAGTGTCTAGCATCCTAGGGCCTCAGTCCATGAATAGAAGCACTAAGTAAAATGGTAATAAACATAGCAATATTAAAATGATATCCTTTACATGAGCTTCTGCTGAGTAGCTAAATGTTTAACAACCACTGTAAAATCTGTATGATGATTTGCTTGACAATACAAAAATGCTGAAATAACAACGGGCCACATTCAGCCAATTCTGTAATTCCTTGAAGAAGTTCTTGCTGCTGGAGATTGAATGAATTAGGAAACTGAACGACTGCTACTCAGTTAATGGAAAGATTTTAAAATGTGTTTTCTAATGTAGGCAAAGCAGATATATAGGCACAGTCTTTGCACCTCTACAACGGGCATTTGAAGGCCTTTTCTGGAAAACCTGCATCCTCATGACAGTATAGTGTGTCCTGTGTCTCTGAACCAAGACTGGTACATCAGAAAACACTTTTTGTCATGAATGCGATTTGTAGATCCTTTATTTACATTTATGAAACAGCCGTTGTTTGATGAGGGAGGGTTTATAGTTTTCATACACAGTTTCTGTGAGGATGAATAGGAAGTAGTTTTCATTCTTAAATGCTTGAGTTGCCAAAGCAACATCTAATTCACTGTAATTTTGATGGAAGTTGTTTCAGTGTCATGGGTGAAATTTTGGCCCCATGGAAAACTGAGGAGCCATGGGCACACCATACAGTGACTCATGCAGCCAGGTGTCTTGCAGTAGATTGTGTCAGTACCTGGAGTTGTAAAGCAGGTAACAGAAAATGGCACAGAGAGAATCTACCCAGTTGGGAGCCTCATTCATCAGTGATTCGTTTTCATTGGAAAAAGCAACCTGTACAAACTTTATAGGGAAAATAGATTTACTTTCCTAAATGTATCTTTATTTGTTTTCATTGGCCATGTAAGGATGCATTTCTTTCCTGTACAGGCTCCATTCATTAGGATCTTGGTCAGGCAGTCCACAGGTATACTGATCTGTTGTGCAGATGAGTTATTTTACTTGTTAGTCTTAAAGGTACTGCATTTCACTTTTCTCTGTTACTTGAGAAAGTGTGGAAATTGGTGGAGGCTGACTGGCCTGCTTTATACCCCTCTCTGCTTTGTTTAATTGTCTTTTCAGTTTTTCTTTACCTTCTGGACCATTTCTGTTTGGGGTCTGTGTTTTGAGGAAGCCCGAGCAGAAAAAAGTATCTTAGAACATAGCAAAACTTTACTGTTTTTATATTTTAATTTTTATAGTGTCATTCCCATATATTCACTTTGTATTCCAGCCTTGGACACCTTAATACTTCCATTTCTTCCTTAGAAGTGAGCTGAGACCTTAAACTGCTTTCCATCCCTGAAGGTTACAACTTCGCTCTGAGAAAAAAGTAGCCACTTGTACCAGTGTTTCCAGTGTCTCCCTCATTTGATCCCATGCAGGTGCCTACAGCAAGAATATGACTCCAGTCTGCCTACTGCTAGTGTCATCATCTGTTTCCATGACGAAGCCTGGTCTACTCTGCTGAGAACTGTGCACAGCATTATGGACACAGCCCCAAAGGCCTCCCTTAAGGATATCATCCTAGTCGATGATCTCAGCCAGCAAGGTAGCCCCAATTTCTCTGTACATGAGCTCTTTTTTTCCAAAGCTTCAGGGAAGAAACTGTCCTCCTCCTGGAGCTGGCTGCCAGGTTTCACTCTTCCATCCCTAGAATTCAGTTTAGCCTTTCAACTTTGAAATATGTTTCTTTTTTCCCCATCATTTCCAATCACTCTGAAATTTCTTGCTTTAAAATAAGATCACAGTATGCAAATCTTAGCCCTCCCACTGCACCAGATCTGCTGTAATAATTTCCAGACTTGGACTTTGGCTGAAGCATAGAGTGGAAAACTCCACATTGCTAAAGTAATCCAAAGTGCTTGGGAAAGCCAAACACCTGTAGTATCTCACTCTGATCTGCACCTTTTATGAGATGATGAGAGCATCCACCTTTTGCTGAAAACAGGAGAGGAGGCTATTAAATTTCCCACAGGAATAGCTTCACGCCTAGTGAATCTCAGTTTCCATTAGTCTCTGCTTCTCTTTGACATTATGCTGCTGTGGGAATATTTGGAACATGGCCTACTTGGCTAGGTGAAACAAATGCCCCCAAAACATTTTACCAGCAAGAAGTAGCATCTCCTACTACCTGTTCCTTTTCTGTAACAGCTTCAATCAAAGCTAAAACATTTCAGTGACCATTCTGTTTCTGACAGGGCCTCTGAAGTCAGCTCTGAGTGAATACATCTCTAAGCTGGATGGTGTGAAACTCATCCGGAGCAACAAGAGGCTTGGAGTCATCCGAGGTCGGATGCTAGGAGCTGCACGGGCAACCGGGGATGTGCTCGTCTTCATGGATTCACACTGCGAGTGTCAGAAGGGATGGCTGGAACCCCTCCTAGCCAGGCTGTCCAGCAATCGGTAAATATCCCTGTGACCTCTGAGGTCCCTACATATGCTAATTCCTGCTGAAAGAGATGTACTTGGAAAGATCTGGTATTTTTTTATCCTCTCTTGATTACCTTCTTCCTTCTGGTCACATTGCTTTTATTTTCTACCTTATCACCACATGCATCAGTCTGATACGTGGGAAGCAGGATAGGTCACACAGCTGATAAACCTCCCTTCACATCCAGTATCACTGAACTGTCAGAGTTTGTATCCAGTTAGAGCTGTAAGAAGGCTTCCTGGTGGTGTGAATTAAAAAGGTTGCGGTCTCAAGCTGTTTGTAAATTGGCAAACATCCACCAGAGAAACTACTGCAAGACTCTATTTTTACTTTTTAGCTGTCTCAGTGCTGAAGCTAAGGATAAAATGCTTTGTCCTCCTGAGCCAGTTTGGCTACATACCAATGTCACCTGTACCGCTGAGCTCACCTATGCAGTCCCCAAGTCCTTCAAAGAGATTAAATCCCTGCAAATGTTTCAAAAATTACATAACAGTAAATCCTTTATTAAAGGGACTTTTCTGACAGAAAAATTTGTACATTAACTTGTCTATCATTACCCATAAGCCACTTGGGAAAAAATGAATAATTGCTAGAGGGGGTACAAGAAAAAAAAACCTTTAAAACTCTTACCAGACCATTAAATAGTCACACTAAAGACCTTCAAAGGCTGTTCCCAGGCACTGGAACAAGCTGCTTTTATGGCTGATTATGTTTGCTTATAAGAGAATTAATGTGAGTTTTTAGAAATTATGACATCATTCAGATGAAAACATTAAGAATACTGAAAGCAAGAGTAATGCTGCCCTAGGATGTCAGGAATATTCTTTTCTAAAAGGTCCTCCTTGAAAAGCAGATTATTTTTTGTCTGCTGACTTCTTAGATGGTTTATTATGAATATCCTTCATGATTCTTCTGCCTTGAGCTATAGTCTATTGTTAATGTTCATGCAAAACTCCTATCTGTATCAATTGGCCGGTCCTTATTCAAGGCTGTATTTGCTGAAACTAAAAAAAGTTACAGAAAGTCTCAGAGGAGAGCTATAGTGAAGGGAGAATTACAATGGCAAGAGAAAAGTTAGGATCCCACCACAAGTGTAGTGATTCACCGTCAAAAATTATTCCTGCTGAGGGAATGCAAAGCCACCAAGCCTACCATCACTCTGAGATTTCTGTAGCACTGTCACCAGGGGGTGAGAAAGGGATTCTCTTCCTCTGTAGGGCCCATATGCTCATTTGTTCTTCCAGGAGGGCAGAATTTAACACTGAGTAAGCAAATGGCTAATTGGATCAATGGACCAAAGGTGGAAGAGTGTTTGGATAATAGTATGGGCTAAGCCACCCCTTTCTGTATGCTGTACCAGTCACTATGTCTGACTCTGCAAGCTTTGTCACTGCTAGTGTGGAGAACCTGTGCCATTCTCCAGTGCACAGGAAGAAATGCTCTAAGGCATCTGGCAATCACTTTCCCTCACTGTTCCTCTTTCCCTAGCTGAAGAATGATGATAATAACACTGACCTGATAAGGAAGTTCATTCATGATTTTTCCTAAATTGCTTGTAATGCTTGCATCGAGATCACTATGGAAATGTAAAGCATTAGCATAGTCAACTTGGCTTCATTTAGCAGCTGAGGAGCTGTTAAATTGAATCATGTGCACTCCCTGAGACTACCTCAATGAGGAACGAACAGTGAAAAGAAGCTTACAGTGACTGGTGAAATATCCATCTTTCCTCTTCTTAATGTACCAATCAAGCTGCAGCTCATGCACTTTTGCTGGAGAGACAAGATGGGAAAACACTTAATCACCTGTACTGAGTTGCTTGCTGGCAAGATAAAATGCAGCTTTTCCAAAGCTCAAAACTTTGCAGGAGCTTAATGGAGCTTGAGGGAGATTTTAACTTTGAAAATTGTGATTAAGCCTAATTTTCTAGGCTCCGGATCAGATCTACCACTATTATTGTGACCTGTCTTAGAGCAATGTCCAGAGATCCTTGCCCAAACTGAGGCCTTACTGTGATTTGAACATACTCACAAAGAGGGAGACACCCCCAATTTTTAGTAGCCTGTAGTAATGATGGACAGGACAAACATGAGAAAAATCTGAATTTTACAGGTATGGAAGTATTTGACAGATATTTGACTTGCTCTGGGTGATGACATTTCATCTCCCTACATCATGGTTTTATTCACTAATCCAGTCAAAATTATTTTTCCCAAAAGTATTAAGTCTTTCTAAAATCATTACACATGCATTTATGGGCACCTTGACTGGGACTAGTTCTGTGAACCATACCTAACAAATTGACTGGGAAGCTGTGCATCAGCTTAGTGTATCGCCTAGAGAATGGTTCAGTGTTTTGTAAAGCATCACTTGACATTTTGATTATTCAAGGATAAATACCATAGGCACCTGGACAACATTAGAAAACTAGATGAGATGCCCCACTGATCATTTCATTTGACAACTGTTTGTGTTCCAGGCTAATTCCAGGTGAGTAGCATGGTGCACAGTAATGCAGCTGTGCCATTATTACAGGCATCTTTTGAAGGGTTTGCCATTTCCAGAAGACTGCAGGAGACAGCTGCTATTTTGTATTTGGTCCAAAGGCAGAGAAAGGCAGAGGGGGCATATAATGAACTGTGCCATAAAGCTTGAAAATGTTGTTCCTTTAACCTAAAAGCAGCGACCATCATGCTGAAGCAGGATGATTTTTTAAAAAAAGATCCAAAGTGTGGTTCCTGAGAATACTGCATGAAAGCAGAATGAGCCTTGATTATCTCCTTGACAAGGAATTCCACCTCTAAAAAAGGCATGGGCACTATAACTGTGGCAGATGAGTGGCTTGCAAAGGGGTAACTTGCCCTTAGGACCTTTCCCCTGCTCCTCATTGCTAGGGCTGTTTCCCTCTGTTGCTGGTGCACTCCCATACCAGAGCTCAAATATTACATTAGGAAACAGAAGCCTGTGATATTATTACAAGAAGCCTATCTAGTTTCTAAAATTCAACGTGCCTGTACTTAGGTCCGTGATTCTATGTCACTAATCTTTAATGAAAATGCTGTTAAAGAGAATAAGAAATGGACATAGCAGTGGAAAGGTATCTCATTTGCTGTTTGCTCTCATTCAATCCTGAATAGGAGCCTCTGCTTGTAGATACAGGAATAGAAACAAGAGTTCTGCTGTCCAGAAAATTTCTTTGTGGTTCTAGATTTATGGTAATATACTAGAGAGAAGGGAAATGTTTACACTAAAGTTGACCAGCTTCCTCATCTCTTTTCATCTGATTCTCCACTTCTCAGTGGCCCATACCCCAGCTTTTCAAGCTACCAAAATCATAAGCCATCTATTTTCTACCTTATCACAGGCTCAGGGAAGCATGATGTTATCCATCCAGAGCCCACACAACCCGAGCACCTGAACACGTATTTCTGTGCTACTCTTCTTGTTTTGAAAACCTTCCATATACTTCACATATAACAGCCTGCTTCCTGGGACTTTGCTTTTTGCCTGATCCTTTTATGTACTCCATTTGTCAATAACACTCATTTCAAATTCAGTAAATTAATGTTCTGCATTTACATGGTATGTTATGTGAAGAAATGCTATCTCTTTACAATCTTTCATGGTTGATCAGGATCAGTAGGTGACCTATTTTAAAGAAGTTGAGGTAAAGAAACTGAAGATGAGAATCTAAAGCCAAAAGCAAACATTACTGCCAAAAGTAGGAGCAATGAAGATTTAGGCATGATTCATGGCACAGTGCCCTAACTGTCCAGTGTAAAAAGGTATTGGTTTCTCCTACAGATTTTGGTACACCACAAACAATTGGAATATTTTAACAAAAAAGACAGGTTCAAAAGATTATTCTTTTAAATAAAACATTCCCTTAGCACTCTACCTAGCAGAGATTTGAAGTATATGTTTAGTGCTTAGCAAATGAATAGTCTATCAATTCAAGCAGACTGTTCATATGCCCTAAGCTAGTCTGGAGTTGGTCTGTAAGGTAAGTAATCCTTTATACCATAGCTTTACCATTCCTGATCACTGCATTTTATCTTTTTATTAACCCTATCTGATTTCAAATGTTTTGCATTACTGTTTCCCTGAAGACTTCAGCCAGCCAGCAAGGTGCTTTCAGTGAAAATGCAGCATGCTGTGGAATCAGCTTGGGTTCTCAGTTACTCACTGAAGTTTTGACTCTGTGCAGAGCCAGAGAACTTGGACTGCCTGGATTTCCTAGCTGTCTAATTTTTGCAGGGAATGATCCACTCTGAAACTGGTTGAGGAAAATATATAATTTTCATGCTTGTTTTTTTTTTTAATTCCTTCTTATTTAAAGGGAGATTTAAACAGATTAAAATCTGTTCCCTTCCCAGCAAAAGAAAGTATAAATCAATGAAAAGCACTTTCAAAAAACAGTGTATCTAAAACTTCAAAACAGATGTGTTAATTAAATCGGCCTCTCCTCATGTTACTTATTCTAAAAATAGAAAAGAACATAATGTCCATGGTCACTGTAAAGGGTCATGGGAAGACATTTAATTTGCAGTTGTATTTGGCTGAGAAATCCCAAACCAGGAAATTGTTCTTGTTTGGGTTGCTCTTTTTCATGGAATTGTGACCTTTTGTAGTTCATGTGTGTTCCAAGCATTTGAAGTATTCACAAATTAGTCAAATGGTTCAAAGCCTTACTGCTAGTTGTATTTGAATTTCTTGGTTTTTCCTTTCCTTGGATTCCACAGAGTAAAATTAGCAGTAGTTTGCCAGTGTGTGTTTCATTTCAAAGTGCCGAGAAACTGCTGACTGTCTGCCAGTTACCCAGTTAAAAAGAATAGCTAAGAACGCCTTCCAACTTTCAGTTACCTTCTGCTGCAAATTTGCATTTAGAATCACACAAACATCAAACCATGACCGAATATGCAGAAAATTGATCTTTTGTAAAAAAAAGCATTAATACAAAAAGATAGGTAAAGCACTGCTCGATTAAGATTAAAATTGGGCATTGACCAGTTTTCACACAAGATAAAGTTATTGGATTCCTGTATTTGAGATCAGAAGACACTCCCAATATTTAATGTTTTAAGAGTGTATGTTTCTATTGGTTTCAGCAGAGCTACACCAGTTTATACTAGATGAAGATCTAGCATTACACTTACAAATGTACACTTGAAAACTGTTAATTTTGGCATTCTGAAAGAGCTACTAGACTAATAGTTCTGAAGCACAGTTATTAGTTTTTACTGTACGATTTTGTGGGAAAGGAGATTAGATTTTATTTCTTTCTGTTTTATTGTTGAATTTAGACAGGGTAGAATGTGACCTATCCAGTGAGTTATTTTCAGCTGTCTTAAACACTGTAATTTTCCATGTCATAATTTGCTGATAGTTTGGATAATTGCTTGGTTTCCAAACCATCAGAATCCATTACATCAATGCAGGTATTTTTCTTGAATGGCATTGAAGAATCAATGCCCAATGACAAGCAAAGCAAAAGCATACATTAAAAATAAAGGATTATTTCAACAAGAACTACTACTGTGGTGCTTACTTACTGTTATGAGCAATTGCACTGATGCTAGAAGGATTTCAAGTTTTATAATGACAACAAATTTAAGGTGGATCCAAAAGGACAGATTTTAAATAGCTGAAATGATATGAAAATGTAGGATAGTCTGAAATGTCTGGATCATCTGATCCAGAATATATCTGAGCATTACCGAGTATCTGCATTGTCTCCATCTGAACTATCTTGGATATGCACGTGTGGTCTAATCTTCATGGTCAAGATTTTTTGAATGGTTTAGTCTACATTGCCTCCTCTGGCTTCCACTCAAATACACCTTCCTGATATTTCCCTCTTGACTCTGAATTACCCTGGGGTCATTAGTTCCTCAGTCCTGTCTGGATGAGAAAGGATAAACAAATAGCAATAGATAGCATGCATTTCAGCAAGTAGCAACAAACTGAGGTGGGAAGTATACAACTCCAACTACACTCCTAACGAGTTGTCAGAGATACTGGTACGCTGGAGAATGCAGCAAGCTGTAAAAGTTACAATTACAGTGACTTTTCATTTTCTGAAGTTTAGTCTTATAAAAAATCCATTTAACTTGTTAGATGGATTTTTCTCAGCATATCAAAGAAAAAACACCTGCTTGTGTGAGTCCATCAGGTCACTACATTTTAGTAACTTCTAGAAGCAGTTAGTTTCCTTTTCATGCTGTTTGTGAGTAAAGGTTAAATACAGCTTTCAGTAGAAAGTCTCCTGCTGGCTTGAGTTTGAGGTGGTTGCTCCTGTGCTGGATACAAAACTGTATCACAAGGGTATCATCAAGAGAATCAGGGGAGAATATCAGCTTTATTATTTTTAGTATAGTTTCTTTCCATTTCTTCTTGAGTCCTGTGGGAGTGTGACAGCAAATCACTGCCTTAATGTATATGCCTACAAATGTTGCAGATGACCATAAAACTTCCTCATCTATTTATAAACCCAATGCTTGTTTCTAAGAGTACCTATTACTACATATTAAAAAGGCTGGTTTTACACCTGAATGGAGAAATGTAATCACTTCTCTATTTTAAATCTTTCTGCCTTTAGCTCATCATAGGACAGTCTGCTCTTGTTAGGAAACAGAGGAATAACTGAGTCATTTTAGCAGTATCCTCTGCATAGTTCATCTTCATAAAATTCACTGACGATCAGTAGTCTCTGTTTCTCCATGGGCTTCTAAAATTCTCTACAGGAAATGATAACTGTGATAAAACAAAATCTGGAGTTTCCCCCCACCCCAATACTGGAAAAACATTACTCTAGTGATTGTAAACGCAGAGAAGATACATCAAGATTACGTTGACATCACCCAGAGCTACCGTCTTCCTCAGTTGGTTCTGGTCTCTGCCATGGAAAAGCACAAAGGGCTCACTGCGTTGGAGACTCCTGAATGACCTTTCTTCATTGATAGTATTATATTTTAAGCGTCTTTCTCTCGAGGGTGATCTCTGACCAACGTTTAGACCTTTAAAAGAGGAGATAAAAGTCTACTTTTTGCCCCCTAATTGACCATTTCATTTCTCTCCCTCAGTTTTAACAGGAAGTTATTTTCTAGGGAAAGAGCTACTCCAGAATAATTTCCTATATGGATACTCTTACTCTAGAACAAGAGTAATTTTTCGCAGTTTACTTTAATCCTTAGTAAATGTTACTGACTTTTCTCCGGAGGACCTTCTGTCTATAGGCAAGCCCTTACACTGAGACCAGAGGTTATCCCTTTTGCATAACAGAGAAGAAATGGATAGCGTTGTTCTTCAACACTTTTTTTCCTGCAGTCCCTAATAGCATTGCATTTATACTCTGAAAATTTTGAAATGTGATATATCATTGACCTGGAAACAAGGAGCACTGATGGCTCTTCTGAACTGCTAGTTAATTCCAAGATGATGTACAAACACACTGTGAAATACTGTGACGTTTGCCATGGGGAAATGTCTAATACCTCTTCTCAGAGTAATCCAAATTTAACTCAAGTTAGAAATTAATTGGAAGATTGCTGCTTATGGTGCAATGGCTCTGTTCTGGCTCTTAAAAGTAGGTTCCACACTCTGACAGTGCATTTGCAAGAGCATTTTAAGCTTGTGATAAAATACAAACAGAAACTTGCTTATGAAGTCAGTGATAAATGCTTTTGCAAAACAACCAGCAGAGCAAAATAACGGTAAGTGCACTCTTCATTGGCCTGAAGTAACAAACTTATGGAGTGTGTGGAACATTGTCGCGGTTTAACCCCAGCCAGCAACTAAGCACCACGCAGCCTCTTACTCTCTTCCTGGAACTGGAAAAAAATAAAGGTAGAACTCATGGGTTGAGATAAGAACAGTTTAATAGAACAGAAAGGAAGAAACTAATAATAATGATAATAATAATAAAATTACAATAATAATAAAAGTAGTGGGATATACAAAACAAGTGATGCACAATGCAATTGCTCACCATCTGCCGACTGATGCCCAGTTAGTTCCTGAGCAGTAATCCCCCCCAGGCCAACTCCGCCCAGTTTATATACTGGGCATGATGTCACGTGGTATGGAATACCCCCTTGGCCAGTTTGGGTCAGCTGTCCTGGCTGTGTCCCCTCGCAGCTTCTTGTGCCCCTCCAGCCTTCTTGCTGTCTGGGCATGAGAAGCTGAAAAATCCTTGACTTAGTCTAAAGAGTACTCAGCAACAACTGAAAACATCAGTGTGTTCTCAACATTCTTCTCATACTGAATCCAAGACATAACACTATACCAGCTACTAGGAAGACAATTAACTCTATCCCAGCCAAAACCAGGACAAACATCTACAGGAAAATCAAAGGATGGTAAAGTGCGTGAGGCCAAAATAACCTTTTGCTATAAACTTTGCATCCATGCAGTGCCTATAACATCAGAGGTTGGGGCCTCTGTGTGAAGTAACTTTATAAGAATTCTGATGGTTAACTCATAGCAAAATCCTGAATAGCTTTAAATGACAATGCAAGGTACAAGTTATCAATAAATTATTGATTTTTAGATTCCTCACTGCAGGCTCAGTATTCCCATGCACTGAGTACCTGAGCTTCTATCAGCAGGGAAAATAAGGGCACTTAACATCTAGAGGAGTGCTTGTTCTTGACAGTGTCAAAAAGGAGAACCACTGTTTACTAACAGAGTAATGAACTTAATTTGTGCTTTGACTTTGAAAATAAATTATATTGTCTTTTCCAGAAACAGTGTCGTCTCCCCTGTCATAGATGTCATAGACTGGAAGACTTTTCAGTACTATCACTCTGTGGGCCTGCATCGAGGTGTTTTTGATTGGAAACTAGATTTTCATTGGGAACCTGTGCCAGAGCGTGAAGAGAAGGTACGACAGTCTCCCATCAGCCCTATCAGGTAACAGTCCATCAGCCAATATGCCTCTGCTCAGTTCAGCAGCAAAATTGTACAATTTGGGTCACCTTCCAGCTAACAGAAGAGAGTCATGGTTACTTGCATATGCTCAGTTCACATTTTTTGAAGGGATAGGGTTTTGGTTTACACTGAGTTTGTTCAGCCTTTAGTAATTATTCTAACTAGATTGCAGTCATACTTTCAACATGACAAGTATTTTCCACATGTTGAGACAACTAGTATACAACCTGACCAGACAAGGTGTGGAGGTTTGTAGGGAAAGAAGAAGATGGATCATGCAGAGTTAAAAGAGATGTCTAAATCATTATCTGTTTGTCTGTTCATTTGGGTGTACATGTATGTAACATTTCCTACTGTTCTGAGCATTATTTAATAATTCAGCTCTTGGCTCCATTCCCCAAGCAAATCCTAGAATTCAGTTGTCCTTTCTTTTGGTTAGATAACCAATTCATTCAAGCTTATGTGGAGCAGTATTCAATCATTTTGCAATACTATCTCTATGGAAATGGCAGGATTTTCACCCTTCACATAATTCCCTATCCAAAACTGAAGGCGTTCACTCGCAAACTGTTTTCTACACAGGAGTCCTGTGGTAGCTGGTGCAGTGGTGGCCATGGATCGACATTACTTCCAAAACACTGGAGCTTATGATTCTGACATGACCATGTGGGGAGCAGAAAATCTGGAGCTATCTATAAGGGTAAGAACCTTAATTAAACATCAAGCTCTGGCAACTATTGGGCTTTTAAGGAACCTGAATGAAAAGAGAAGAAGCAATTTATAAAAGCAGTTAAGTGCAGAATGTCTCAGGGTATGAAGAATATCACTTTCCTTGCAGAAATCTATCCTCACACTCCATGATCTGTCAGGACTATACAAGAATATGCAGCTGCTGTGAGTTAGGAGCATTATGTCAAGAGAAGGAAGTTTCACTGGCTATCACTATCTGCTGGAGGACAGAGTCACTGGTTTTGGCACCTTCTGAAAGCTGCCTCTTCTTTTTTGGCATGTAACATGCACCAAAGGGAGAGTAGCTTTATTTCTTTGCCAACCTGTAGTTTTAATACTAAATTGTTTACATTAAATTGATTGCATTGATTTTTGCTGAATACAAAGAGTAACTTACATTAAAAAGCAATGAAAATTGCAGACACAAATGGTATAGAGTGTTTAACATCCCAGACAAAAGAAGGTGTGCCCCTAGGCTTCTTTACTACACTGCAGTCTTTGTGCACAGGAAATTATAAAAGCATATAAAAAGCCATACTGGGTCAAATCAAAGGTCTGTCTTGCCCAGTATCTTCTCTGTGTCTCTGTATCTATGGGGAACAGTGTATGAAGAAGCACATAATAATGTTCTTCCTGTTTCCAGGAATGTGCAGATTAGGATTTTCTGAGGCAAAGTCTATAGTAAGAGAGCTTCTCCTTTTTAGATAAAGGTAATCTAAATAAGGTAATCTCCTTTTGTGCCTTCACCTGTGTTTCAGACCTGGCTCTGTGGCGGCTCTGTAGAAATTATTCCATGCTCTCGAGTGGGGCATGTCTATCGAAATCACTTTCCGCATGATTTCTCCTATGAAGAGGCCATCATGAGGAACAAAATCCGAATAGCAGAGACCTGGCTGGGCTCTTTTAAAGAGAACTTCTACAAGCATGACACAGTGGCTTTCTTAATCAGCAAGGTAAAAACATCTGTAGTGTTTTTTTTCTGAGGGAAGGAGTGTGTGTTGAGGTAGGTGAGGGGGGTGGAATAAGGGTGGAGGTGTCTGTGTGCAGTCAAACATACAACATACATGGTGCTGGGGACAGTCTTTTTATGAAACCATCCAGTGAAGAGCTGTCAGATCAGGAAGGAAAGAGAGAGCCTTGTGCCTAGGAGTTATTTGCTGAAGTTATCAGATCTCTTAGAGTATGACTTCTTCTCCAGATGACTCCTTCTTCAGCTTGCCCAACGAGCTGTGATTTACTTTTCCACCTATAGTACATGGAGGGTTGCAGTGCATCTGAAGTGAAAGCTAGTAGCACTGTGTGCTCAAAGGGCCCTCCTAGAGGAGTTATTGTTCATTACTGAAGGTTTTCCTCATGTGATTCATGAGGATATTCAGTAATATTCATGGGCTCGAGGCAAACTGTGGTGTCTCTCCTACTGGAAGGGAAGATATCTGAATGGTCTAGGGACAAAAAAGGTGATTTTTTTCCTGAACTGACAGACATCCAGAAGCAACTGTCTGTAACTGAGAAAGTCAGATTTCAACATAGTCTTTATTTACAAGTTACTTTTTCATTAGAAACGTCATGCAGGCAGCAGTCCAACCTCCAGGGATTTGGATTCTCAGCAGCCTGTATGCTATAGAAAGGCTTGCAGCCAGGTGTGTGGCGTAGCCCTGGCATGCAGCCACACTTGAACCATCTGCAGGCTACACACCATCTAACAGCTACAGAATGGCCACACTTGTTTTTAAGCCACTGTATAATCATTGCAGATGAGGATCGATCAAGGGACTGTATATCCCATGTATTACAAACCACTGGATATTTGTTTATTGGGAGTCATGCAGCTGTGGTTAATGTTGTTAATGTTGTTAAGTTGTTAATAATGTTAAGTTGTTAATGTTGCTGCAGTTCTTGGGAATTCTCTGGCTCCAGTACCTTTTCTTGTAACAATATCCTCTCCTACAAGGCAGTGGACAAACTTGTGAGCAGTTTTCAATGAAAATGTGTCATTCATCTTCCTGTTCATTTAACAATGCCATGCTTTTAAAAGCATGAGAAAAAGATTAACTGAAAATAGTTAGGCAGAGCATGGGTAGATGCTGTGCAAAGTTTCCCATTCAGATTTGCTCTTGCATTTCAGTTCTGCATGCCTCCGTCATTGCAGTGCTGGCTGTCATCTAAGAAAGCCAGATCTAACAGGAGCTGCATTATAGTGGAGAGAGGAAAAGGGCTGTGTGTTGGCGTGGCTTCTCTCCTCTCACCTAGTCTGACTTCCTTACACTCCACCAGTGGATTTGCCTCTCCAGTCAGCCTACTATGCTAATCTTAGAGTCTGAGGCTATCACATTCCTTTTTTTCATTTTATTTTCACTTATTTAAAAAGCTTCTTCCTCCTTGTCTGTGTTGTAGGTTTGAATGCCACTGGCCAGAAGTTCATCAATTGGCTCACAAGGGTTACAGCCATGTAATTGCAAGGAGGATGCTAGGCCAAGTCCTTTACGATGGGCAATTAGGTCTTTAAATCATTTAATAATTTCCTGAAGGCCTTTCTTGTCAACTCAGAAGCAATTTTCTGTACTAAAAACTACAGCCATCAATGATAGAGTTTGCTAGCTTTAAGCAGCCTGACCTTTTTCCTGAGAGTTTAGTCTTGCAAGAATACTTTTAGTACTCCTAAGTATGATGCTCCTTCAAATGATCAATTTTACGATCTCTGTGCTCAGCATACCATGACATAAAAGGCCCTTTCCTCTGCTCCTTTCTTTCACAGCCAATATTTTCAGTATGTCAGTGCAGCGGGATGTTACTCAAAAGACACCAGCAAGCCATGACATTATTGCCGCTCAGCTGCAGATTGGCCCTGCGGGGATTTATTGCACTGAGAGGGTGAGCGGAGCCACCTATTGGCCACTTCCAAAATCTCCGTGAGCCTTGAACGCCGACATTGCCCACTGCAGAAAAAAACTAGTGACCCCCGTTTAGGTTGCTTTAGAAGTCTTCCTGTCTTATGGTCTGAATCTCATCCTGCACAGGATGCCCGTGGTGTGGGCGCTCATGCAGATGAGTAAGGCTCTTCCCAGCTTTCTACTGTTTCAGCCACTGTCTCTTTTTCTCCTTTTCTTGTGCAGCCTTTTTATTTAATTTACAAGCACAGTTTCCTTTCAGATTGGTTTACAGGGATAGTGACTTTCTTTACATTATTTACACCATTTATTCGGCTTCAAATGCAGATTGTAACTAGTATGACAGAATGAGATTTACTGCCATTGCCTTCTTCAGCCAAAGCAGAGTCTCATGAGAAAAATCTCTTTTTAGGGGAGGCATTTTACTTCTCTATTTCCCTTTTCCAAGAAAACCTTATGGGGACAGGTTTGTGTGGTGCTGAATTGCTGAACTTTGTTGTTATGCGTATTGAATCTGAGACTGATACTAAACTATGAGGTTCTCTTTAACATACTGCAACTGTTGAGCTTTGCCTGTGCGGCTTACAGTGGCTGGCAAACAGTGCCACATGACATGATTGATCCCTGCCTTCAGAAACTGATACCTCTCCCTTGATGTCCAAGGCCCTTCATTTATCAGTGTTTTTCAGGCATGTTGCAAAGTCTTTTTCTTTCTTATGGATGCAGAGAAATAGCTGGTCTGAGGAAAAATTATTTACAGGCTATGTACCAATTTTAATTTCTGACGTAGGAATCCAGACCAGTTTCCTGGAATCCAAAACTGCATTTTTAAAAAGTAGAAATGTGAAGGGGGAGATCTACTGCTGGCAAGAGAAAGAGGAGAGAGAGTCTTAAGGGTGGTGAGATATTTTTAGTATTTGGGCACTGAGAGATTTAGAAAAGTGTTTTGTGTTGTTCTGAAACTGAAGGATTAGACAGTTACCTGCTTAGAGTTTTTCAGAACCCTATTAGACATCTTGAGTGCTAAATACCCTCAAATATTCAGACTGTCAGTCCTTTGCAGTGCAGATGCCTGTGGCTGCACCAAGGATTGAAGGCACTTGTCTTTTTTCAGAACAGAGTTGCTACCAGGACAGGTAGGAGTTGATATTGTGTGTATATAATTCAAGAAAACACATAAATCATAGGAAAGGTTTTATGCCTTTATAGCCGCAAAACACATTCACTTACTTGATTTAGTAACTATCAGATAATAATGCGATAGACTATATTTTGGGCTAAATTCTGTCATCACTTACATCCTCTGATCATGGAGGACTGATAATAACTGGGTAATTTTGGCTGTTAAAAGCCAAGAAATTGAATTTTAATCAGCAGGGCAAATTCTTTACTGAATGACAATTTAATGCAATCCCACTGATTGCAGTGCAACAAGTATGAAATTTGGCCCTGACTTTTTTAAATAAAAAGATGACAAAGTCTGACTTATCTTGCAGTATAATAATTTTTAGAAGAAATATTATTTTCACAGTGTATGCTACTTCCATCACAATGCCAGACTAAATGCTGTTTTAGCACAAAGTTGGAGGAAGGCTATCGCTGGTCCTCCTCCTTTGCATTCTCATGAGAGATATATATCAATATCTATAACATGCAGGATAGGGGAGGTGGTAGAAATAATTCCTGTGTAGTCATTTTCACTTCTAACACCTCTCACACAAATACACTAGTAACCTTGTTGTCCCTATGCTTTCTCCATAAAGGCAGAGAAGCCAGACTGCGGTGAGCGTCTTCAGCTACAGAAGAGACTGGGCTGTAGAAATTTCCAATGGTTTGTGTCAAATGTGTACCCTGAACTCTCCCAACCTGAAGACACACCAAGATTCTCTGGCAAGGTAAGAGAAAACACACTATAAAGATTGATTAGTGTTTTTGCATTGTTCAAAGACCCCAGTATCGTTTCCATGTACTAAGTACTCAGTGAACATGGAGTAAGAGGCTGTTCCTGCTTTGAAACACTTACTGTCCAAACAGACAATGCAAGGATGGGAGGAGGAAGAAAAGGACAGAGGAGACAAACAGCTGGTCCAAATTCTCACATAAACAATGAAAGCCAGCCAGGAGCTGAACCCAGATTGTCTGACTCAGTTCGGTGTCACAGCTCAGTGGATCCTAACCTTACGTTCTTTAGGTGCCATTAGTGAAGGAATTGTGTTGCCTCATACAGATAGCAGCCGCAACAGCAGCAGAGATATCTCTGTGCTGACCCATGTGCATGAAGAGAAAAAAGCATTTATTCAGTCTTGCACTTCTCCCAAGGGCAGAGGTGGTAGCAATAGCAGTTCCTTGGCTGACTGTGTAGAGGAGGCAATATTCTCAATGGTTTTTTTTTAAACATGTAAGTTGATAATTATCATTCATTAAAATGTGAATTTATTTCAGGCAGCCTTACTGGAAGGAATTTTGCCCCAACAAGGCAACAAGGTCCACTAATTAAGTCACACTCTGCTATATGTAGCCAGATTTTACTGTGTCCTTTTACTATGTTGTCTCTTCCTTATTATCAAATTTTGCTTGAGAAGGGTGGATCACAGGAATTGTCACTTTTTTTTCTTCTGGAATATTCTGGCTTTTTTTTCTAACTACAGTGTCCAGTTGAAGTGCAATTTTCCATTAGCATAAAAATTTTGACAGATTTATTTTAACTATCATAACAGTTAAAACCACAAGTGGGTGTCTCTAACTTAAATAAAACTCACTGGGTAACACTGACCTTTGATGAGACTCTGCCTTTTATATTAGATCAGTTTGCAAGATCAATATGCAAGATCTAGTCTGAAAGAAAAAATTATTGCCTGAATTATGAGCAAAACCATACATCATAAAGGGATACAACCACAAAAAAGTTGGCTGAAATATATTTTCTTTGTATCTGATTGTGCTTTATTTCAGTATAAACCTTTACTTACAGCTTTACAATACTGGTGTTGGCTTCTGTGCAGATTACAGACCTGGAAGAGCCATTGCAGAAGGCTCTATCAAACTCTCCCCTTGCAGTGACAGTCTCACCCAGGTACTGTATACTTTAAGTATATAGGCACTGTATTAGATCTAGGGAACCATCCAGAAGACAGTCACTGCAACATGTAAATGGCTGGCTTGACATTAATGTAAATACTGATGTGTTCAAAATTAGGCATGTGGTAAGGCAATGATGACCACTCTTCTGCAGCTGTGTGTCATTTGAAAAATGGCAATGTTCCATGTATCACTGAGTCCAGATACCCACACTCTGCTCCAGCAGACATCATTAAGTGCCTATTTGTTAGTATATTTGGTAGTGTTTGGAGAACTGAAAGCCTGGGAGTAAAAAATATATAACGATTCTAGAATAATGGGGATGGGTTTCCTCACTAGTGCCTAAAACTGCAGTTCAGTGCCTAAACTGCAGTCAAAGGCAGGAGGGAAATTCATGTAGGCAGACTCCCAAGTTGGCATTAGACTAGCAAGTTCATGCATTAAGGGAAGCCAAACCAACACAGACCGACTGCAGATATTTACTCCAAGCCCCAAGCAAGTTTTGCTGCTCACACTGAGCTCAGGGTGAGCTGCAGGCACATTTCTAACTGCAATGGGTGCAGACACTGTCAGAAACACCCTTCTGTTCAAATATTTATTAAACTAGAAAATTTTATTATAGGATGGGTTTACTTCATACATAATTACAGTCCACAAAGCCTTTCCTTAGGTAAATAGTTACGCCAGAATTAGCTAGTGTGGGGGGATTGCTTTGCAGGGTCAAGGCTGTCAGGTCTCCGTCACTCATGTCTGGGTTGCATCTTAACAAACATGTACAGGAAATTATTTTTTGAATTAACATTTAAAAATGAATTGGGATGTCCTTCCATCGTTCAAACAAAGCCTCCCTCTTCCAGCACTTTGAATATAACAGCATGAAGGAAATCCGGCTTGGTTCTGCTCCGTTGTTTTGCTTTGATGTCAGACACGGGAAGGTTATCCCTCAAAACTGTACAAAGGAGACAGACAACAGCCACCAGCACTGGGATGTCCAGGAGGTCAGTAGTGACTCTGCCATGAGGGGAAGGCAGCTGATGGTGACTGTGGGGTCACTGGGTGATTGACAGGATTTGTGTGTGGGGAAGGGATGAGGTATTTGAAGGGCAAGTTTCACTCCTGTACCATTTTCAGCCAGGAAATTCAGGATGCCTCTTGCCCATTTACACTGTCTGTGTGCAATAAATTTGGTTTAAAAATACAGGAATCCTACCTAAATTCATATGTCATTGTCTTAAGTGTTTGTCTTACTAGCCTTATAGGAATAGAATCAGAATCAGTGGTTGTGAAAATCCTTGCCCACTTCTTTTGGATAGAGGAAGGGTCTGGGAATCCTGAACCCTGCCAAATGAGAGCCCTTTGGGAGTAGGGGAAACATTAAAATTCCTCCTGCATTGTAAGAGAAGAGCAAACTTCCTATTAGAGGAATTTGGTATTATTCAGTAGACTTCACCCAGCAGAGCAGGAACTCCTCTACAAGACTGAAAAATGTCATGTTCTAGGACAGTCTGGGAAAATAGCAGTTACTGTAGTTGTAGGGATGCTGCAATCCTCTGGTACAGTTCCTACTGTAATTTGTTTTGATTCCTAAGGGAAGCACTGGTCCTTTTGAAATTTTGTGGCCTGTAGTACTGTAGTTGATGCTGATGACAACCTGTACCCATAGGAAACAAATAGTGGTGGAAAAGAGATCTATTGAATTCCGCACCTGTGACTCCTGTCAGCTTCGAAAGGAATTATGAATACTCACCATGCCCTAGACTCAAAGCTAAATGTAGTCATTATGTTTAGAGCAATACTTAAAAAATTTTGAACAACTAGTCATTACTGGTGGTCTATTGTATGTAAAAAGTTTCAGAAACATGGCCTAGCTTTTACTGGAAATCCCTTATTTTTAATTTGTTCTTTCTTCTTCTCTCACCTTGTAGAATGGCATGATTGTCCATGTCCTTTCTGGCAAATGCATAGAGGCAGTGAAGAGTGAAGATGAGAAGGACTTGGTTTTGTGTGTATGCAACAAGAATGCAAATCAGATGTGGCAATTTGAACGTTCCCATGGGCTACATCAGAGATGACTGACAGGTCTCTGTGGAGGTCAAGTCTCCAAAACATTGCTTCTGTTTGGGATTTAAGATACATTTCCTGCATGGACAAGAAAGATGTTTGTGTTTGCTTCAGCATGCAGGGAAGTTAGGAAGGTCTCTCCTTTGAAAGCCTGCTCAAATAGTTGACGCCAGTTCCTGGTTTATTCAGCTCTAGGTAAAATTTCTATTTATTATGTGAAGCAGGGAATAAAGATACTGTGAGCATCAATAGATTCTCAACTCTGCTATTGCAGAAAACAGTTAGGTTTGCCTTTTGAAAGAAACATGGAAAATTGGCTGCCAGACAGCTTGTCTTTAGCATATTCTGTGATTTCTGAGGATACAGGAAAACGAATGTTTGTGAAACTTTTGAAACTGTAAGAGGAAGACAGCCAAACCAGGATAAGAGTTTAGCTTTGTTTTACAGTGCACTCGACTCATATAAAACAAAGTAGGCTTTTATGCATAAAAGTAGTATACGTTTTCACGTGTAATAGCTAAAATTTTGTTTTCCAATTAGCCTGAACCAAATTTCTACCCTCTATGAAATTGCACAGAGCATAAATTAGCACTTAATTAGGTACTAACTGCTCTAATTGACTTGGAATACCAAGAGTCCTCAATGTTTGGCACAGTCCTTCATCCACAGTCTAATTTGGATGGGTGAATGAGGCTGAAATACTAACCTTTTTTGTTTTAATGAAATTTAAGGACAACTCTTCAGGAAACTTTTGTGGAATATGGAAGAAGATTGAACTAGATTAGAAAGAAGTGTAACAACTTCCCTGTGTGTTTTGAAATGGAAGGTATCAGTGGCATCGATTTGCTCTTACAAAGCTATGGGATGAGCTCATTCTTATTCCAGTGACAAAACTGCTGGCTGAAAACAGCAAATGAAGGGAAACAGCAGGTTTCAACTAGGAAGAAAACACTGGCACCTACTTCCACTTGCTTGCAGCCTGAGTTAAGTCTTTCACACTGTGAAAGTAAGTCTTTCACACTGCCAGTTTTAGCCCAAGATCTTTTAGATTCTTGCCGCTGTGGGTCTCCAAGCCGATCCGCAAAAGACAGTAGCATACAAAATTTTCTAAACAAGCTTCTGCAGAGCCTGCATCCCTGCTGACCTCCTGTCTTTCAAAGAAGTGAATGAGAGTTGATGTTAGGTAATGAGAATGGTCTCATACAGTATGCACTAGCAAAGCAAATTTCTATCAGTGTTTTGTTAGGGCGCTTTCAATTTTGGAGTTAGAACCAATAATGATGACACTTTCCAAGAGCCTGCTAAGACAGAAGGACAAAGATTTGGGAGTCTTCCCACATCAGCACCACACCTGATTTATAGTATAAGTCAGTCATAACCATATGTATTTATTAAAGGGGAAGGGCATCATTAATGAAACTTAATTTAGTTTTGAGATTTTTTTCAACAGACAGGAAATTGGGATTTTTTTTGTAAAATGTACAGCACATTGTTTGAACTTCAGAGAAAGGAGGGAATAACAGAATATTCTGCTCGGAACCTTCCAGTCACCTGCTCTTAGTAAATCATAATAAATTGGTTTCAAGCATATAAAATTGGCTACAACAGAAGACATGAACAGCATTTTGTGTTGTGTAGTCCAAAATATTTCTCTGTGGGGGTCTCTGCTTTGAGTGCTACAGATTCCACAGCAGGTTCAGGCATCACTCCAATCACCCTAATTACTGCTCACTCTTCCTTTGATAGTATCAGAATCGAATACCATTTGCTGCTGTATCATTTAAAATCTCCTGTGACATTCTTGAAAATGCTTCAACTTTCAGCTGAAAGGATGGCAGCAACTTCTTCGAGAGCACCAAGTGATCCCTGATCATTGCCCAAATCTAGGGTGAGAAAAGAGAATTTCTAATTGCATAAAAGCTGAGTGAAATGCTGTTTTAATGACATGTGATTCCTTTATTTTAAATTATAAGTACGCCAGATTTTTTAATTATGTATTATTTATTACATTTTGGACTCTACAGTAGGAATATAATTCCTTCAGCATTTAGCTTAATGTTAAAAAAATGTGTATACAAATATGATAATTGATCACGAGTGGGATTTATCACAAAGAAGAATGAAAATATTTTTGGATTAGAGAGGAAATGTTTGGAATTAAACTTAAGAGATATGGACATCCTCATCTTAACACTGCTTTTTAACATAATGATAAAAACCTAGAAAATAAGGTTTGCTGTGGATATATGTACAATAGAAAAATGTTACATAATATGTCTTTCAAGAATAAAATGAAAATATATGGTTCAGTTCCATTTAAAAAATAATTGTTATTACACTTGTTTCTTTTAGTAACAGTGTAAACGTATGTTTGGTTTCCAAGGGAACTAAACTCCAGAGCACAGGCCAGAAGGGAGCTGCAGAGTGGTCTCGGAGATCTCCGTGTGGGGACAGCCAGGGGACACAGATTGTGGGCCATACCATGGAGCATGCTTCCCTCTAATATAAATGTAACTTGTTATTACACAAAAAAACCAAAGGGAAAACACCTATCCCATTTTTCCTAGTTTCCTTCCTGTATGCCTTTTAAATGGACTGGTTGGTTGTACCAATGCTGTTTCCCCATTGTGGTCATTTACACATTGCCCCTGTGGTTAGACCCATCAACTATACCCTTCTCCTCAAGTAGGTTTTACAGGGGGCTCAACAAAGGGTCTCTGCTAAGGGTGCTAGTGTGTTTTCCTCATTCTCGCCCATCTTTCAGACAACACAAGCAGACAGCGATGCTTTGAGCATCACAAAACATGGAATTGCTTTTAGCTCTGTATTTAGACAGGGACAACATTTCAGGTACCTCTAATTCCCACTGACAGGAAAAAAATGTAAGAACAAAATGATTCAGGCAAGAACGGAGTAGCAGTTTTAACTTTGAAGGCCTCCAAAGCAGAGCCTTGGGCAAGAGCAAAGGAATTCCAGCATCACATACATAAACATCTTATAGTCTAACTCCACCTGTTTCTTTGAATTTGGCAACCCAGGCATAATGAATGCTTTGAGCCAAACCCACCCAGGAAGATGAGCCAAAAGGTCACATTCAAGAACAGGTCACCTTTTGGTTGACTACACTTCCTAAATAGCCTGGTTTATTCCTCTTCCAGCTAACTGGAAACGGAAGAACATAAAGGCTTGAAGTAGTATTCAACTTTTAAACCTAGACCCAGTCGATGCAGTCGCTATTGGCTGAAGTTTGGCGTTTGTCCTGTTAGGTGAGGTGTCATCACTAACACAGAGAAACAGAATGGAAGCATTTTTCTCCGTGTGTTAACCTGAAGTTTTAACAGGGGGAAGGTGAGAGCAACCTTTATGCTAAATCCTATAGCACAGAAATATTCAGGGTATCTCTCAGTCCACATGTAAGTGCCTTCAGGTCCTCCCTTAGAGACATCGATTGAGCTGTAATACTGTCTGCTTACTAAAATGCAGTAGCTTTGATTACAGATTTCCCTGGGAAGGAATGGGGCTATGCTGAGGCAACCAAGACAAGAACAGTAACAGCCTAGATTTTCCTAACAGCTGGAAGGTGACATGTGAGTGAAGAGCTTTCAGATTCTGCCTTTGTATCTCATTTTATCTCCAGCAGTTTGATTCAAATTATGAACGTATTAGAAGAGAGTGTTTTGCAAATATTAGTAACTTCTTGGCTCATGTTTTAAGCTATGCAAACTGCACACTTCTCCCCTGAATAAAGTATATTAGTGCACAGTGAAATGTATTTTTATTCCTCTTCACTGTGATATGATTGGCTAATACCTCTTTTTCCTCATGCTGCATAATAGCTGGTCTGCAAAGAACCCTGCCGGAAAGCCTCCAGTGGCAATACCTTTATTTATCTGTCACCTAACTGTCTTACAGAAATGTACAGGAGGACTCTGCCTCCACTAACATCTTAGAGGGAGTTTGATTCTATAGACCTTTGCCATAATTTCTATCAGTTTCAGTGAAAAGGTCTGAATAGGGGCTACAGAAGTAGAGTCCCTGGAAAGCATGATTTCTGGCACACCCTTCAGACAGCTCACAGCTGTTTCTTCACCAGGTGGCTTGAAAGGATGTACTAGAAAAACAATCTGGCTACATGACTTGGGATAGCAGGCATAGCGTTTTTGCCGTCTTTCTAGCTGCAACTGGTGTTTTTTTGTAAAATAGCTATCCCACATGGGGATTATTATGCATTAGACACATCGGATGGGATTCACCTCTGTTAACTGCAGCCAACTAAACAGTAGTCACAACTAAGCTAATTGTCTAGGCTTCTTCTACTGGTCAGCAGAGAACACTTCCAGAGGTAACATCTTCCTTTTCAAAGACAAGTGTTTAAACAGGATGGGTGAATCACTATCTAGAGGTGCTTGCTTTCTCTACTTATTAGAGAGGGAGTCTTAATGATTAATTAGATGGCATGTGTAGCTTTTAAACTAGAGTTAGGTGGAAGGAACATCATCCGAAGGGTACCCAGGGTAAAATCCCTTCCGGAAGCCCAACCCCCGTGCCCAACTCTTCGATTCCCCCCAGATCTGGCTTTAGGCACAGAGATGACAGCCAAGAACAAAATCCACCCCTACCATCTGCAGTTTCCTCAAATAAGCTTACATCCAACAGCACATTTTTTTCAAGATAGCTTCTTCGTTCACAAACTGAGAGACCCCACTGTGTAGGATGCTGTGTTACAGCATGATCTGGTCCCAACAGAATAAGAATTGAAATTCGCAGAAAAGTCTCTGTAATATTTTGAAGATGTTAACTCTAATATTAATAATAAATCTTCTATATCTTTCTGTTGAGTAGGCTAGAAAGTTACAGCAGAATTTTCATGTTACAGAACAGATAGAGGTGTCAGGATTGCTAGCAAGGTTCTTTTTAGCTTGAACCTAAGTTACATACGGAGCAGCTAAAGGCTGAATAGATTATTCAGTTTCTAAGTAGCTACACAATGATCTTTGATAAAGTCCATGACCTTTGGTAATACTATCATGATATTTAAACTAACAGTAATTTTGTGTTACAAATTGAGAAGATGTTGAAAATAATCAGTTTTTAAAAATATGCATTACATAAAAATAGTAAATATATTTTAAAATAATCTGAACTATTTTGTGCAATTACTCAAAAGATTGCCACAAATCTCCGTTCTTTGCCATATATTTATTAGTCTCTCAGTCTTACAGACTGATAACAAGTAATCTAATAACGTCATTTATATTGTTATAGGCATAACTGAGCATTAAAGGATTACATCCTTTGGTATTATGTTTTTCACAGTATTTTTTCTTAACTTCTTAAGTTAATATCCTATTAGGTGAAAACTGGTTTTTTTGCAGTCTCTTTTTCATCATTTAATGTGACATTTACATGAAAAATTTAATCGCAGATATGAAAGAAAATCAGCTTGTACTTTGATGCATCAGGAGTTCATCTCCAAAGATTTTGAACATCAGATATTTATATCTGAGTACAAGCCATTGGGAGGCTGCTTCAAACACAGTGTATTCTGCCAATCACTCTTTATACATATGGTTTGGGATTACTGAACAAACCAATAGTGGTCAAAAGCTGCAAATAAAAGCCAAAGCAAAATCTTTAATGCTAAACAGTCCTATGGAGAAGATAGTTCATTGCATTAGTGTCTTCCTTTTTTTCTTTCCCTTTTATTAGCACACACTGCCTGCTTTGCCCGCTTAGAAATCAAAAGCCAAGCAGTGAACCAAGAGACAGTTTCATAATCAGAATATTTCAAGTGGGCAGATGCATAAAACTCATCACGTCAATTAAAAATGAGCCTTGCAGTAAAACTCTCATTGGCCAAGTTGTCTATCTAAACCACTAGCTTTTTGTCTTCTTATCTAATTTGTGTATGTGTCATACCCACTGAAAACTCATCATCTGTGGTGCCAAGAGCAGTTTTAACTTAGAAATCAGTCAACAAATCATATAGCCTGGAAGACCACTTAGTCTGACTGAGCAGCGAATGCTTCCTGAGTTCAGGCAGTTCAGCTGATGGATCACCAGCTGCCGTAGCAAGCCCCCAGATGGTGGCAAGAGCCGCTTCTTCAGGGCTGTTTGCCCTTGATTCCTTTATTTGCAGAACCAAAGGAAACATTAATTTCCTAGTGTAACAAATCACGGTCAGTTTGTGGTGACTGCGTAGATATACACACGTAGAACCTCAGGAACAGAGCCTGGTGCTGATGCTAAGGAAATAACTTTTAGTTTTACATAAACAATGAGCGGTTTCAGCTCCAGTTCCTGCTGTTGGAACAACCTCCTGCGTGCAGCCCGTGACAGCACTCTTAAGATTCCCTGGTGCCAAGAACAACTCTTAAATCAGTGATGAGAGGGAAGGGTGAAACAAAATAGGTCTTGACACTGAAAAATAACTTGATAAACAAAATAAGTACAATGAGACCATAATTTGCTAATTACAAGAAAATGTTCATCTTTTCTGAAAAATATAGTATTTCCTATGTTTTCATTCAACATTAGGCATTGTAACGTGATGCTTAGGCTTGGCAGAGAGTGGTGATTCCACTTTGCAGAATTTCCAAGGTTTCTGAGTTCAGTTTGGTTTCAGTGTGGAACAAGACCCAGTGTTTCCTTTACTCTCTGAAACTGAGCTGGGATTCTCACTTGAAGGCATGATGAGAGAGGTCCCCAAGCCAGGCTGCCCATGGCAAGGTGCCAGGCCCTGCTTTCTTGTCGCACCATCGTAAGAAAGAATGTTTTCCTCTAGGATCTCTTGCTTTCAACAAGCTGGCAAATTTTGAAAAAAACTGTTTTGCTGGAATTTTCTTTGCCAGCTCTAGTGAACGTGTTTGTAACAATTACATGCTAGCAAGGACTAGTGAACGTGTTTGTAACAATTACATGCCAGCAAGGACTGCGGACTTAGCAGAATGAGGAAAATCAATATTCAGTTTTTAACAGTGGGAAATAATAAAGTGGCAAATGGGAAAAGCTGAATTTAATTTCAATTCCCGAGTACATCCATCCATTTCTTTTTACAGCACTGGAGCACTGTAGAACAACCCAACAGGGCTACAACAGGAACAGCGGCTTCAGGTTTGTGTTGCAAATACTGGTTCCTAATGGCTTGCCTGTCAGGGAAAGCTTTTCTCTGCATTTTCATGCATTTGGGCCATTTGCTCTCTCTTTGCTCTCCTCAGCACCTGGGGTGATTTTCATCTCTCCCTGCCTGAAAAAGCAAGCTCTGGAGGGGAAAGGACGAAGCAGGAGGCTGGGGATTAAGGATCCAAACCCAAGTCCTCCAAATTGTTTCAGCATTTCACTTGTCAGATAGATTTGAGCAGCCTGGGTCTTCCCCCACAACTCAACCTTCCCTGCTATAACTTGGGTGGCATGACAAATTACCTGAACAAGCGTAAGAAAAGCCTACCTCCCACTCCTCAGGGATGCGGCAGGAATGCACGAAAATCACTCTGGAACGGAGGCAAGGCTAATTTTTTGGGTCCAACAGTCAGATGCTGTTCCTCTAGTCTGCCTAGCACTAACCCATGCTGTCAGCCGACCCACTGGGGGTTTCGGTGACCTGACTGACACTCAGGTCCACCTTGTGAGAATGCTCTAATGTCAAATACATGGGTACTTTGTGCCTCCCTTCCTTATTATTTTTGGCAGGAAAAAAGGCGTTTGTAGAGAAGATCACCTTGGAAAGCTCTTAACATGAAAGCAAGAGATGAAATACCAGTACAGCCATAAGCTCCAGCCAGTAAGGAATGAATGTCAAAATGCCATTTCTTTAATTAACATTCTGGATTTTCTCCAGGAAGAGTTATCTCATCTTTTTCCTTCTTATGCAGGATACTGCAAAAGAATAAACTGAAATGGAGCTCTCCGTTTGTGGAGGGAAATATGCTTTTATGCCAACCAAGGAAAAATATGGTACACTTTGAAAAAAAAGCTATCCCTTCTCCCCTATGGCACCCCCAAGATCATCCTACTATTCATCTGAGCACAAGTTGTCCAAATCCAGGGCTGCTACTGCATAAACTCAATGAAAGACTAAACTCTGCCAGGAAAATATCGAAGACATAAAATACATTTATAGCTACTGGTGGTTGTTATTTTATGCCTGTCAGTAATCTTTTTAGCAAACAGCTATCCTCAATTATTGATATTTCATTACGGGGTTTCAAGGTGACTCTGTAGATGACAGGTTTAACCCCTAATTTTCCATTTCTCAATAGGAATAATCTTGGCATGATGAACATCCGTCTCTCCAGATAACCCTCATTTTCACCCTTGACAACAAAAACCTGTTGTTTTTTGTCTTCAGCCCTTAGCCAGATCATTTCAGCTGTGCTGGTATGAAACCCCCCCACCCTGTGTGGATCTAGTTCTGCCAGACCAGCAATTTCCCCCTCTGAACTGTGAAGAATATTAAGCTGCAAGAAGGGCAAGAGCAATTTATACCTGCTCCTATACTAGGTCCCATCAATACAATTGTATTATTAAAAATGTTTAAAACTCATCTACAAAATAAATAGTAAAATGAATAAAACCCCTAGATGTGGACAAAGTCTACATCCAGCAAGAACACAGGAGAGTCGTATCAATTTTTCTTGGTTTTGGCAGTAGAAAGACAAACCTAATGGAGAACACAAGAGAGCAAATAAGAGCAGGAGAAGTGGCAGGATGGAGGAGGTTATTTCTCAGACTGTGAGAATGTGCAGGTGGTCATTTGTTCTACTGAGACCAAGATTTCTCTTTTTCTGGCCGGACATGTCAGAAATATGCACAAATCTATACTTGAGGTTTCCTCCCTGCTCTATTTGAGAGGCTCATCTCGCTTAGCTTTCTGGTTGCTTTCTGCTGGACTGGCTATAATGAAAAAAATGATGGAATTTCCAGCAGCAGAATAACTATATTGTGAACTATGGACAGTCTTGGAATTGTAATTTCTTGGCAGTCATGAGCAATGAACTACAATATGCTACATCTGGGGGAAAATACGAGAAAGAGCCTGCATGGTAAAGATCTGGATAGTGCAAGAATGAGCAAAAGTAAACAGTCTTTCACATTGATAAAACACATTTGACAGGTTTAAAATACAACAGTCAACTCAGTAAGAAAGTAGCATATTAAAAGCAAGTAGTTTCAGATTTTCTGAAAAGGATGTTTCTTAACAGTCATTGTGCCTCCAGGCATGGATGTAGCTCTTCAAATCTCACCAAGGCGTTTTGCTCCTCAGTTAGCGTTGCACAACTGGTCAGGAGTATCAAGAGTGTGTGTAACACAGCAGGGGTGCGTTCGGGCGCATCTGATGGTAGGGCCAACAGCCTGACCTCATGAAGCAAGTTATGGCAATAGAGGCTGATTCTAATCAGGTATCTTACATCTGGAGGTTATTGCAATAGAGATTGTATAGCTGCTGAACAAAATAAGTGAATAGAAATAATCCAGCAGTAATGTACAAAAAAGAGAAATCGGACTCATTACTCACTGAGTAAATTCCCCTGAAAAATTAAGTTTTGGAGGAACCAAAACTGCTCACAGATTGGTGTCGAGTGCCAGCCTGCATGGAGGGATTGTGCATGGTGAGAAATACTGTGATATTTTATATTGACTTCTTCAGAATGAAATTAATCATTTCATAAATGCCAAAATGCTTCAATGGACAGTTTTGGACCAAAACCTGATTTTTATGAATTTAAAATTGCTTCCCCTCTCTCTCTCCTATCTATTTTTCAGTTCAGCAAGAGATAAAAAATAAACAAAACGGCAGCCACATCTGACCAAGAGCAGTCACAGAATGTGCCCTGTGGCACTTCAAATACAGGTCTGGGGAGGACAGCCTCATGCTTTCAGAAATCAGGGTTTTGTCTGTGGTTCTGCTTCACCCCGAGACAGGTAACAGCCTCAGACATGAATGACACCCAAATGCACTTGCTGAGTCTGATCTTTTGGCTGACACAGCGAAGCAGCAATCAGATTGAGTCTGGAATATTTATGAGAGAGAGTCATGAATGGCAGAAAACACAGAAATATATTATTTACTGCACACGTCCTTTATTCTCTGTTCATGGATAATTCATTTAAATTCTGCCCTTCTGTTGGGTGAAGTGGATCTGAAGTAACATCCCTGAAGCACCCTGAGTTACTCCAGATTTATGCAGCTGTGCTGGACGGCAGGATCTGCCTCGGAGCATTTTATACTAGCAATGTCTCACAGGGTGCTCTGTGCCTACAGCTCCGAGTATCCCCAGCCAGTTTAACCTTCACAAGCTGCCCTTGCAAGGCAACCTGCAAGGGTGTTTACAGATCTAGCACTATAATTTCTTATTCCTCGGGTTGATTAACCTGTCAGAAATGAATCTCTTTCTTCAGACCTCTATTTTTGCAGGTGCTCCTGGTATAAATGCCTCAACTGTACAAAAACGAACTAGACAAAATGTGCAGACGCTTTATTTGGCATGGAAAGAAACCAAGGACACAGCCCTGCTATGGTTGCAAAAATAAAAAGTGTGGGGAACTTGGCCTTGCTCAATGGAAACTCGACATTTGGGTGGCCCTGCTGCAGTCTGTGTGGGGCTGGCAGTCATTGTCTCTGAATGAAGAGGCTGGCTTAACCTGGATCACTATCAAATCCTCCCTCCGTGAGACTGTGCACTTGGCAGAGGTACTGATGGAAATTCTCTGGCTGAGAAAGCACAATCAAATCCTGTTAGGCGTAGTATCTTGAGAAGAGGGTCTATTAGTTTAAAATACTGAGAAAGTTTGACTGTGGTTGTTTGGCGTTTTCTGCGGTTGCTGATTTATTTGAATTCTCCTTCAGTTATGAAAATCCCAGACTTGAAAAAACTATCAAGGAAAAAAAAAAAAACAAAAGGATTTGCAAGGATCAGAGTGTTTTGTAGGGACCAGATTAAATTCTTCCAGTGTGTATCTTCTATACATCGTCCCTCACTTGCTGTATGCACGGGGGATAACCATGCAACCCTAACTGCTAGCTTACTTGCTAGGTTTACTGAGCAAGAAACAAATTCTGAGATTAGTACCTGAACAAACAGCTGGGGTGGGGAGAAAATCCTTCCTCTCATAAGTAGGAGGCAGGCCCTGTACCAGCACATCCCTTCAGGGTGCCCCACTACCATGCGCTCTCAGTGTACATACAAAGGAAATCCATATGGGAAAGGCTTAAGTATCAGCCCTCTCTCCCACTCACCCTTGCTTCCACAGCAAAATCACACCTCTCGATTGCTAAGCAGCTTGCAGAGGAGGCGTAGGGGCCACAGAAACATATTTTGATGCACAAGGCAGGATGCCAGCTTGGTGTGCCATCACCTGCTCTCCCCTGGGCCTTAGTCAAGAGATATGAAAAATAGTTTGGGTTCCCGTTCAAAGCAGTGCTTGAACTTCATGAACCATCCCTGGCAGGGAGCATGGTTTGCTGCTTGCCATGTCCTTTCACAGTCCTACAATGAGGGCTTCCATTTGCCCATCGCTGTCCCATTGTGCACCATCCCAGGGTTTGGGAATTTTGCTATTTATCTCAACAAGAAACTGATTAAGTTCCCAACTCCTCAGCTTTTACTTGCCCAAGGAAAGCTCATAGGCTCTGACCCCAGGCTGTTTGCAAAGCCTGTCAAAAACCATTTGTGTATGGAGATTGCAGCAGTGAATATCACGGTTAAGGCTAAAAGGCAATTCTATGCCAAGCGCATTCTAGGTCACTAACTTCCTAAGGGTATTCTTCCAAGAAATAGCTTTATCTTGAGTAGTTCTGCAAGAGGAGAGAGACTGAGAGTTACAATTAACCCTTTCTTCAAAAGGAAAAGCAAGAATTCTTCACTCTGTCACATGCATCACTCATGATTTATTCAGGGTAAGACTCCCCTGACCCCCGGCCAGTATTGGAAAATAGTTACAATGAAATAGTAAATTTGAATGAATAAAAAATTCTTCACCCTTTCAAAAAGGGCACTATTTTATATGTGCATCTTGGGCAGTATCCACACTCCTTTTAGAAACGTAAATACAGTGTATTCAATTTTAAAAGAAATCTCACACTGGAACACTCCACCAACTCCAGGAAAAGGCTTCACTGTCTGGAAAACGCAGATACACACCAGGAAACCCACTGTAGCAAAGACAAGGAAATACAAGAAGAGCACAGATGCGGCTTTAAAGAAAGAGATGAAGCCATGCAGGAAGTGCAATTTAAAAAGAAGTGGCTAATTTAAAAAGAACATGGAAAAGAAGTAACAAATAACAAAACTAAACAAATAAAGCCAGCTAAATGATGGGTGTAGAGGAGCTTTAACCAGTCTGGGACAGTCCTACCAAAATGCTTGGAGCTTGTGCACTTTCATCAGCCATTAGGTTGTGGTAGAACGACTACTGGGAGGGACTAGCAGAAAGACCACCTGAGGTGATACGTGACTCACATCACCTTGTCTTCTAAAAGACACCTAGGCCATGAGTAAGAGTAAGTAGGAGAAAGACATGGTTATTCTGAGGCTTAGATTCTAAAAGGTTTTTCCCTTAATTAAACATTAGTTCTAAGATAATGTCAGCCTAGTGCTCAGCAAGTGTCAAAAAAGCACATAAAATGTGAAGAATATTTGGAAAATAGAGAGCAGAACAGAGAACAAATACCATTATGCCCATGTCTGCATGATGCACCTGGGTCAAGAACTGTGCACAGCTCTTACGTCCCTTCCTGCACCAAAAATGGTGCAGGAGAGCTGGGCAAAGTTTAGAGAGGGCAACAGAGACAATCACGAGTATGGAGCAGCTCCTGTGTGGAGAGTGGCTGACTAGACAAGGACTTTACAGGCTGGAAGGAATAACTGAGGGGAGATTAGAAAAAAATCTTAGCAGTCATCAGTAGGATAGAGAAAAGAGAGCAGAAAACCGTCTCTTCCTATCCAAAAAGTGCCTTCAAATGAACTATAGAGCAATGGGATCAAAACAAAGAGACGTCTCTCCACAAAGCGTATTTAAATCGTGCAATTCCTTTCCATGGGATGCAGTGGATTTTAAGTTGTGATGTGAATTCAAAAAGTGATTAGACAATTAATTTATTTATGCTATTAAACACAAATGCATCAGTCTTAAGAAGTCCGTGGCTTACAAACTGTGTGGTACGGTGTTCTAGGGAAGTACCCCCAAATGCTTGCCCTGGTCATTATTCTTAGACTCTTCGTTAGCTGCAGGGCAGTGCTGGGGATGGGATGGGACCATGGAGACCCTTGGTCTGCCCTGGGACAGCCAGTTCTGCTCTGATGCACTTACCTGTTTTGCTGCCACAGTTCATCTCAGCCTCTAGGACAGCAGCTTTCTTTACTGGATCTGAAATGGCAATCTGACAGGTGGTTTGTCTGTATCTCTGCCTCTGGACTGTTTTCATATCTAAATTCAAAGTCTGGTTCTCCTTATCAAGCTAAGGGATGTACACCAGAATCCACCAATGTGCTTAGCACCTGTGTAGTGCACTCGGGGTCACAGAAGCCTCTGCATGACATAAGAAGTCAAATGTATTCTGCCATAATGAGAGAAAAGATAGGATAATGTAGGCTTCATATTTTATCTACTTTTTTTCTATATTTAATTAAATGAAGCTTTAATCTTAAAATCTGTCACAAGCCACAAAATCAGTTCTAATCTCTTTTATGGAGTGATGCAAATTGATAAATTTATGCTGCAGTATACAAAACTCAGTTGGAGCTCACCAGCCTTGCTATTGTCTGAAAGATAAAATAAATACCAGAAGCTGTTTGCATTGGCTTTGCACAGGTACACAGTTTCCACAGAAAGAAGCAACAGGCCTACGATCAGAATATGCAGAAACGAGAACTGTTAAGCAGTATCTATTTCAATGTATTTAAAAAAAAACAAAACAAAACAAACCACATCCCTTGAAAAACTTAATTTTTTCCTAGGGAGTGTGAAATAGTTATTCTTCCTAAGATTATACCAGAAACTTGTATTTTGTGTAAACACCGTCAGACTATGCAAAAAAGATCATGCTCAGAAACATCGCAGCTATTTAGCGTTCTGGTGGACTGGAATAGCTTTTACTTGAAATAATGAACGTGTCAAAAAAGCTGTTTTCCGACTTGTCCAGAAGGACTACAACTGAGACCAAAGTAAAAACATTCGCCGAAGAGCAGAAAGAGCCTGAAAAGGGCACTGAAGGAGTGACTTATGGGTCATTGTATTGCCAGCTCCTGTTGATTTTACCCCAAGTCTTGTGATAGTTGGATCTTTCCCTATAACAACAGCTTTGGCATTCAAACAACACGATAAGGGTCTTAGCTTTGACTTAAAAAATAACCACCACACAACAAAAAAGTAAATCTTGGTAGCAAAATGAAAACATGATCCCCAAAAGCTTCAATGTGGAAGAATGAATTTAAAATACTGTTTTAATACTACTATTTTAAGACAAACTTAGGATCTTCAGGGGCCCAACTCCTAAGTTTTGAAACCTTGGTTTCAGCAACATCAATGAGCTGACTGAAAATCTGTCAGGGAAGTGACTCTGAGAGGAAAATGGGATGTTCAAACTTACACTGTAATTATCACACAACAACTGAAAATATGGAAAGAGAGTAAAAATAAAAGATGCCTAGTTAACTATATATATATATATATATATATATGGGGCAAATATTCATCAATTAATTACTACTCTGTGAATGCAAATTAAATTACTTTTCCACTAGAAGGAAGAGAGCAGGCATAAGATGCAATACTCATGAGTTAGTCTAGTTGCTTATTTTGGAAATGTTTCACAACAATGACCTGTTATTTGGGGGTCCCAAAAGTTTCCTTCTCAATTACACAGCTGCCAACACCAATATCACACATATTTTGATTTATTCCCTTAGATCACCATATACTGGCAGAGCTCCTCCCTCCTCTATGGAGAGGAAAGACAATGCCAAGAATGAGGGTGGACATTGAAAGCAAAGAGCAAGGGCTAATGGTGCTATTCCAGCCTCAAGAGCACATTGGTGAACACTGGGATCAAACTTTTGCATCAAAAAAAAAATCATCCACACAGGTAGAGCTCTAAAGAACTCTCTCAGAGCCCCACTTCCTGCTTCACCTGGTTAAAGGGCTAGATTTGCACATTGCAGCACATAACCTAATGCAGAAAATACCAATTTGTCTTTCAGCTGGTTGTTTTAGAGAGAGAATTCTTACAGCAGCTATGGTGACTGCCTGCCCGGCTGGGCGATGGCACTGCCGGATGGGGCAGCTCTGCTGCTGACCTTCACACACCACCTAGCCTTCGGACCAAGCTCCTCTTGGCTGGCTATGCTCAGTGGCGAGGTAAATGGCATGGCAATGATCTTCCACAACATGATGGGAAGCCTGTGCTGGACTGGTGAGCTGCCAAGAATTTTGGAGAGGTGACCTGGTATGCAAACAGATCAAAAACAGTGACAGCAAGTGGTGGGAAGGAGTGATGACAGGTTGCTTAAGCTTCTACCCTTTTGGTTAGTCCCTTCGGACCCACTTCCTCCCTGACCGCAGGTGACATTGTGACAACTGTTTTCCAGCTTGACACAGCTTCTGTCAGTTGTTGCCTCTGTAACTCAAAAAGTCTGACCAGTTTCAGTGCTGATGAGCCTAGTATCCACGGTTACACGGGATCCTCTGGATCCTCCCCATCTCCTCCATGCCACGGCTACTATGGAGAGACATTAAGATATTAGCATTTTAGGTTACCATGAAGCTATATCTGAAAGCAATCCACAAGGAACTGTGCTAGGAGAAAATCATGGCAAACATTCATTACTACGCTAAATAACTTTATAAATCCTATTGGTAAAAACATTTCAAGAAGTTTTCACTGTAACGAATACTTATTCCTACAGTTAGCCTAATCTGAATGTTAAACTGGAATAGAGGAGAGATAGAAATGGGGTATGCGGAAACTGTTTTTCTTAGTGACAATACATAGCTGTCAGTTCACCTTCTTAACTGAAATTTTGACAGTTTATTTGAAATTAACCGGTATCTACTTCTTGGTAGATAGCCTTGGTAATCTATGCAATGATCTTTATTAAACCAAAGTTCTGCAAAGGAAGTCTTTTTTTTTGACTGGTGCTGAGAATCAAAATTAAAAATCGTGATGGAGGGAAGAAATGTCAAGGTATTTACATAAGGGTCCTTTAGGACATTACCATTTCCCCAACATACAGACAAATGGGAACAAGTGCAACAGCGGAAATTGCTGGCCTAATGACCTCAGCTCTTGGAGGTTCAGGGTCTCCGTCATGGACTTCTAGAGTAACTATTCAAGACTAATCGTGTATGCCACTGATATACAGGCACAATGAGCCAAAAGTACACGACCTTCTCAGCAAGTTTCTTTGAAATGCAAACAAGAATCTGACTGCTCTGAGAAGCTAAGCCTCTTTAGTTTAATGAAGAGCAAATTATCTTCCATTTCTTCCCATAAAATTATGGCAACAGACCGTATTGCCTGTTTTCAATATCATACAGTTTAGTATTGTTTAACAGTGTTAGCAATTTCAGAGTATATCTGACATTTCAGAATATCTGACATTGATCATAAATTGTTCCACCCTCTCTAATCTCTAGTAATTATGACTTATTCCATTAACGTTCACATGATGCTGTTTTCATCACACTGGACTCCTCTGTGCAGTCAAGGACCTAATCAAGCACATAATCAATCAATCTGCTTGTCAGATACAAACAGCAAGCAAAAGACTTCTTTGTGTCCTACACAATTGCCTTTTTAGAAGACAAGTGAACCATTGGTTTCTAAAAACATGTAATACACAAGTAATGCATAAGGAGCCTGCATGCTGCACAAGAGCCTGTGACGCTCTGAAGAAACCTTGTGACTGAATTCCTGAAGAGGAACATTTCTGATGGCTTACTCAGATTGCCCTGACTGGTGTTTTGGAACTACACAGTATGGAAGAATTTTAGAAAAGCTGACTGCAATCACTGGAGTCAAAAGCTTCTTAGACGTTAACAAAACACAAAAGTGGGCAGCTCTTTGGCTTTAGCATCACTGAGCTTTCATGAAGGATGAACTCCGTTGCTACAGAACTCCACTCCTCTCTGCACAGCAGAAGGAAAAGTAACAAAACAGCTCAACAGTTTTTAAACATCTCTTTCAGATTCCCAAAAGGCAACAGAAAAAGAGATACATGACATCCATCCTTGTTTTGCCTCCTTTTTTTGGGGACAGCAATTACAGTCTTGAGATCCTCAAGACACTGCAATGAGACTGAGTTGAGAGCAAGTAGGCAAATGTGGCCACATCCTTTTCTGACAAAGTCAGCCACAACAATTTACTGTTGTTATGCTGTAAAAAATCTCAAGAAAAGTAAACATAATGCATACTTCATTAAAGCTTTGATATATGCTATGTAACCAAATAATTTTAACATGCATATAAATTGCATTATACAACTTGGATCCTATACATACTTGGTAAGAATATGCTTATCATGAAACCTTAAGCACTGACAGTCGCAACTGATGTAATGAAGTAATTAATTTTGCTAAAATTACTGTTAAAAAAGCCATTACCTGTATTTTAGATGAGTGGGGAACACTACAGACAATCACTTCAAAGCTTCTATCAGCACATGCCAAGTAAAATTCAACTGATAAACACTTTTTATAACCATGTAGGAATTCAACTACATGGAGTATAAATAATTCTCTATGCAAGCCTCATAGAAGTCTTTATGACAGTACTTCATCTTTATCATAAAATGAAATCTGGTCAAATTACTTCTGTAAAATCTAGGCACCTTTAGAGATGCTACACCTGGCAATTTACTTTGATGTAATTACATCAGAGTATACATTCCCTGGTGCGCCATTTGAAACTTCCTCTACTTAGTTTTATGTAGACTACTTGTGGAAAAATCCTTAAGATTTTTATGCACTAGAAATTTGAATAGGAACTTAAACAGGGTTCCTGTAAATTTGCTTTATAGCATCTATTGATAGACTGAAACACTTTTTATGAACTAACCTGAAGAAATTCCAGTGTCATTACCACAGCAGCAGCAACTCAACATCTCTGGAAATTGTTGTGGCTGGTGCACAAACAGAATAAGCAATGGCCCATTATAACCACTGGTGGAGTCTTAAATATCTTTATTTAAATAGTCAAAATAAATACTCAGTAAGATTTAGCTAACCAAAGTACCACAGCTTTTTTTTTTTTTTTTGAAGCACAGATATCAAAGTAACATGAGTGCCACCTTCTGGTTTAGACATGAAAACACTTTGGGTTGTACATCCTGCATTCAAAACTTCTAACTGAAGGGTGTAGTTTTCCTTTTTCTTTTTTTTTTTTTTTTTTTTTTTTACAATAATTAGAATGTTCATCTTCAACATTCACAGAATGTTGTAAGAACAAAAATAGTTAAATGCAAGAATTCAGTAAGACTTGCCTATCTTCAGTGCCTGGAGCAAAATATCTATATAAATGCTACACAAGTATTTTTCCCCCAGTTTAACTTCACAGACATCAAATCCTACTAAAACACATGAATGACTATATTTTAAAGTAAGTATTTAAATACAGTGGCTTGTAATACAAGAAGAGGTCCTGGAATCAATGTACTTTGGAACATATTCTTCCAACTCTTTTCTACCCTAAAAAATCCCTTGTTATTAATTGAGAGAGATGTGTGCATCCCCTAGGAAGTGACAGAACCTAACAAAGGAAGGCTGAGAAATTCAGCAAACATACTACTACAAGTGGCACAAAGAACTGCAGCCCATTTTATATTTCTTGCAACAGTCAAATCACAAAGTTGCTGAGAAAATATGGGTAAATTACAATCCGTTTTGAGTTCAAGTCCATTTGCATATTACTAGCTTTGCGGGGATAAAAAAAGTTTGACTCCGTTTGTTTCATTTCACACAACACCCACAAAAGTATATCACTATTACGTCAGAGTCATTTGATAACAGCTACCAAAGCTGTTTCAAAGCAACTGCAATTTAAGAAACAAATTTGCCCCAACGCAGGTGTTGCCCCCAGTGAAGATATAAATACAACTGCACCTTCTTTGTGCTTACAGTAGTAAAAATAATTTACCAGCAGCATTGGTTCTGGGTCTTATATTTCCCCATATGCGGTATGGGCTGGAAGTACACAAGCCCACATCCAGGGTGATACCGCGCTGTGTCAAAACTGTAATTCTGCGGCATCGTGTCCTATGGACTTCTAAATTTTGACTCCCAACATTTCATCTCTCTATGCCATTTCACACTGCTATATGCCCACATGAAGCCTGCTTTTCTCCACAGGCTAAGAAGCCACTGCGAGATAAATGGTGTAATTTCACAACTTCACACAGTTCTTCTATATATTGACTTGCTGTCAGTTAGGATGATAATTCTCAAAACTTCTGAAATACATATGGCAACTTATGTATTTTTCTAAAATGCATAGCCCTTTTGAACAAAAGCCAGTCATGTGTTTGATGTCTCATTCAAATTATGAAGGCAGCCAGTAATCGTACTTGTATCTCACAGCAGCGAGCACTTCCAGGAGGACGACCATGTCTCTTTCTGCAGTTGCCATCCCCATACTTTCTTATTCTAAAGCAGCAACAGTTCATGAGATATTCATCAGCACTTAATCAATTCCTTGTTTGTCAAAGGTTCTGCAACGACTTCATCACGCATGAACTGCTCCTGAAGACAGCAAGTAGAGTTGATTTTCATTAGGTTGGGATCTCCCTCAAAAAACACCACATAACCATTTTGTTTTCTAGCCTAGGGTATAACGGGTATGAATCTGTCTCCCGAAACGTGAAAGCCATAACATGCCTACTAGATAAGAAAAACTACTAGGCTAGCTGACAGGGCCACTAGAGTCATAGACAGATCCTAACACCAGTGAGATTGCTTTGTCCGTGTTCCACCCCACGCTCAGCAAGCCGGCACGTTTTAAAGCCCAACCACGGCCGCAGAAGGAGACCAGAAAAACAAGAATCGAGGCAGGAGCCGTAGTCACAAGCAAAAGGACCACTAGCCCACACGAGCCTATCCCACGTTCACCAGGGGCTTTTAAAAGCTGCCACCGCGCCCTCCTCAGGGGATGGCGAACCGGAACTCGACTTGGCCGGCCCGGCGCGGGGGGAAGCAGGCCGCAACCGTGTCCGACAGCCCCTTCCCCCCCACCCACCTGGTCGTAAATGACGCGCAGGATCAGAGAGCAGCTGGGGCAGGTGGCCACGTCCTCGCCGTTCTCCAGGTCCTCCTGCAAAAGCCCCGGGAAAGCCGTCACCGATCCGCCGCCTGCCCGACCCACAGACACCCGCGGCCGGCGGAGGCGGGACCGCGGCCTAACACTGTTCCCCCCATCTCCCCGCCGCCGCCTCGTCCCAGCCCGCCTGCCGTTACCCGCGTGATGAGGAAGCGGTCCCCGCAGGGGCACGGGTAGCTGTAGGTCTCGGTCTCCTCGTCGTACTCGAAGTCCTCGATCTCCACCTCGTCGTGGAAGACCGACATGGCGCCGGGGGCAGAAACGGGACGAGGCGGAAGGGACGCAGAGGCGCACGCGCCGGCGGCCGCGCGCGCGCGCGCAACCCCTGTCGCCTGACGGGGCGCGGGCGCCTCTCGTCACGTGATGCGGCGCCGGGTAAGGGCGGCGCGGTGGGGCTCGTGGTGGGTGGGGAGAGGGGCGCGCGCTTTGGGGGCCGTTGGGGAGCGGCGGGTGAGGGCTGGCGCGCGAGAAGGTGTGGGGCCATGGCCCGCCTCTCCCCTCCCCTCCCCCCCTCCCCTCACAGGGTTGCCCCGCACGTCGGTGGGCACGGTGGCCCGGGCCCCCGCGCCGACCGCTGCCCTCCGCTCCTCGGCCCTGCCGGTTCCCCGTCCTGGCCGCCCTCCTGCCTGGCCGGCGGCGCGGAGCAGTGGTCCCTAGTGGCTGAGGGGGGGGGGGGGGGACACGGCAGGGCACTGCCGCGACCTTGTCCATCCCCTCCCGCCGGGCCCAGGCGGGCAGGGGCGGCGGCCGTCCAGCCTCCTTAATGCTGCCCCGCTTCGGCCAGGCGTAGGCTCCTCCCGTGCTTCACGCACGCACCCGCACACACACCGTGTGCTCCTTAGCCCTAGGTCAAGGGGAAGAGCGTTTTTCGGTGGTGACTTTTGCAGAAGGGACGGTTTGTCTAGAGGGGTATCTCTTGCCCATCTGTACGCATGCTTTTGGTACAAGATTTTCTATCCTGCTCGCTTAAGTATCCCGCTTCCCCCTCAAGACTCTCTTGCGTTAACTTACGTAGTAAATTGCTCTTCAGTGCGGTACAGGTTAACTAAAAGTAACTTTCTCCCTTCAGCTACTGATGCAGGACCGAGGTAAAGAAGAGATGCCGTCATAGATCTCAAGCAATATTAACCCAGGGCTGGTGGGTCAGAGGGTAAGGAGGATGAATGAATCGCTTGATTGTAATTTTAAGTGCGGAGAGGAAGGAGTCATATACAGAAGTAGCACTCGTTTCTCTCCATGGAGCAAAGGAAGAAAGGGAGTGTTTGGAGTGGCTATTTCTGTAGGGGCTTGGGTAAGAAGAGAGAAAAAAATAAAGGGAGAACATCCCACCAGACAGGAGCTTGGGAGGCTGAACGCTGCACTTCTTGGAGGGCAGGGAATTGCCAAAGAGCTGGATGAGCCAAGAAAGTCACAGAGATGACAGACGGGGGAGAGGCTGTTCACAGGTTTGTAAAGTCATGACTCAGACTTGTATATGGTAGAGGAGAAGCAGGACTCATTAAAAGAGATTTTGGAATTTATTAGTTACAGGGTAAAAATTACAACTGATTTTTATTGTGATTTTCAGATTGTAAAAGTGATTGATGACAGTGTAAATGGAACACATATCTTGAACTACCATTCAAGAGTTATTTTTAGTTTAGGGAAGAGTCTCATTCTGAAAATAGTCTGTGTCAATAGGATCTTTCAGTTCTGACTTCAAAGTTGTAGCTGCTACAATAAAATAAGGCTGACATTTATTTTGTTTTCAGTATTATGTATTGATATTGAACTTTTGGTTGGTTGGTTGGTTTTCTACATTTTCATATGTAGAACTGAACGTATTTGCTTCCTAAATTGGTAGCAGTGAAAATGAGAATGAGGCCGGCTTTAAGTGACTGTCAACCTTAGGAGCAGAATTAAACCAAATACATAAAATAAACAATCAAGAATCTTCCTATTGAATTTTAAAGTTAGGCCACATATTATACCAGCAGATCTTGCTGTGTTTAGTAGCAATTAATTGCAGAAAGGGTTTTGAAGGATATGAGGTGATTTAAAAAACATACAAAACCCCAATAATTAAGTCTTTATTCTCAGTTCTTGGCCTCTGAAGCAAAGCGTTAGACTTTATGTGGTTCATTTTGATGTTGTGGTGATTTAATTAAAGTCACAGCTGTTGGCATAAACAGCTTACATAAGAATGTCCACTTTCAAACATCCTTTGTTTTTATTTTGAATTGGTTAATGTGGTAGATTGCAAAGCTTGAAAACATGAATCAAAAAGCAAGAAGCCTAAAAAAAGGAGATGTAGATGGATATAACCAAGATAGAGGAATGTCACTTCTTCATTAGATGTGTACTTTGTCTTGCTAAAATATATTAAGATTGTTAATACTTTTGTTACCAATAACTTCTACACATTTGCATGTAGAAAGTGCTAAAGTATTTTGTTTAAAAAGAGTATTTGGTATATGCTGTATCAAAAAATAAAGTGATTTTGCTCACTGGTGGTGGAAGAGTTTTAAATAATTCTGCTTTGAAAAGTTGCAAGCTGCTGTAGAATTAAATGCTAAAAAGTTATTAAAAATTATGGACAGTTAAAAGCTGCAGCATGTATTTCTCATGCTTGAAAGTGGGCATTTTGAGTAGTTACAGTAAATGTATTTTGTTTCTGAGCAGCCAGATTTATGAAAGCTCTGCCTCCCCTTTGTGCAAGATTATAAACAGGACAAATTACCAAGTGACCAGCCAATGCAGCTGTTTGTGAAAGCCTAGATAGTATAGGCCCGTTTAGTTAAACAAGCTGGATCATTGCCATTTCAAAGGATTCAAAATGGAAAACAAAACCATTTTGAAAATAAATTACATGCTTTAAAAGAATGCAGGAAAAGAGTTTTAAATTGAAGTAAAACATTAAGAAGGCTTTAAAGAACCAATGGACTGCATCATAGAAATAATTAATTTGATAGGTGATGATAATGTGATAGAGAATTACGCTAATCCTTTTTAGGAAAAACAAAGGCAGATTTACAAGCAATGAGAAATGTCTCTTGGCTCTCTATGAACCTGTTCCTACCCTTGTATATGAAGGGTATTTCTGACTTTTAATATTGTACATGTCAGTTTGTCTTTCTCTGTCATAGCTCCATTTTGAGTGTGCAGTTTTGAATCTTCACACCACGTTTACACTGTAGGGCATATAAGTGTCTGCTACTTGCATAACTGTTTAGAGATGTAAGTATTATTATGTAGGAAATATGGAAGTATAAGGGATTTATGTGTTTTTAAATAAACCTATAAACAAACAGTTTATTTAGTGTTTATAAAATTTTTCAACCAGAACGCTTTCTTTACCAATAGAAAGTGAATGCATATTCAGTGTTTGATCTTCTTTCAAACATAAATATTGTTTGAGCATTTAGAATCACAGATACGTTGGCTGGAAGGGACTTCTGAGGGTCATCTAGTCAAAGCTCCTGCTCAGAGCAGGACGGTTGCTAGCACTGGATTAAGCCAGTCCTGGGTATAGATCTTTGTACTTCAAGTTCATGAGGTTTCTTTTTTACAGTCCTGCAGTTTCTCGGTGTCCCTTTGAAGTGAAGCTCTACCATTCAATGTCAGCCATCCCTCTAATTTAGTATCATGTGCAAGTTTGCTGATGGTACATTCTGTCTCATCATCCAAATTACTCATAAATTTACTGAACTATATCAGCCCCAGTATCAACCCCAGGGTACTCCTACTGTTACTAGCCAGCAACTGAAGCAATTTGAAGCCATCAAGTCTTCAACTGTCTGCTGAGCCAGTCTTCAACCACTCCCAACAGTCCATCTGGCCTTAGGTTCCTAATGTGTATGCTATGCCAGATGTTGTCAAAAGCCATAGGACAGTCAAGGTGTACTGTATCCGCTGCTGTCCCCTTAGCTGCATGACCAGACATTTCATCTTAGTAAGTGTTCAGATTTATCAAACATAATTTGCCCTTGGCAAATCTCTGTTGAATCTCCCTGATTAGTTTCTTAGCTTTCACACAGCTAAGGGGACAAGCTCTGAGCATTCTTCCAGAGACTGGGTGGTGCTGACTGGACATAGGCACTGCTTCTTGCCTCTCTTAAAAATGACCATGCATTAGCTTCTTTTCCAGTCAATTGGAGACTTTCCTAGGTAATAAACAGTTGCCTCACAAGCATGTCAGCTGTATCTCTTAGCAGCCTTGAGTGTAACCCGTATGGCTCTGCATTTGAATATATCCAGCTTCTTTAAGCAGTTGCTGGTCCCACTCCTTAGCCCTCTCCTTCCCAAACACTACTGGTCCAAGCAGAGGTCTGGGTGCAGGCTTTGCCTCTGAAGACTGAGGGGGAAAAAAACGTGTTGAGTACTTCAGCCTTTTCTAGATCATCTGTGGCAAGGTTGTCTTCCCCTTCAGTTGATGGATGCACATTTTCACTTAACTTCTTTATGATACTTCCATATTTTTAAAATTCCTTCTTGTTACCCTATATGTCTATTGCTAGTTTTAGCTCCAGTTGAGCCTTTGTGATTTAATGGAAATAAAGGGTGAAAACAAGCCATGTCAAATGATGAGTATTTTATTTAACAAATATTTATATGGATTTTTCAGGAGCTGGTGGTTCTGAAGACTGCCAAGTCATCATGGCTCATGCTACTATTTATGTGGGGTTTACTGTTCCTCAATTACTGAGAGGTGCTAGCAGAATTTTTCCCACTCATTCTGCATTAGTGGTGATGAGGCACTCTGATTTTTGTTACTGCACAGTAAACGGGTAGGTTATCCACGTACAAATTTTTTTATTTTTTTTTTAAAGAGAATGTCATGGTAACGCTTCACTGTGTCAAAATGAAGCTGACAAATTATTACAGACCTGTAAATACTTATTTACTCCCAGTTGTATATTTATATTTACTTCATATTTAGACTTAGTCTGGATTACACTGGTAAATTGTTATGTTAATAGAAATTCCTATCAGTAAGGGACAGTAGCACAGCTGTCAAAATGACTATTATCTTTGTTTGCTTTTTGTTGTAGCACAATAAAATCAAAAAGGAAAATGGATCATCTAGAGAGAACAGCAAATAATTTTCGCCAGGAGGTTAGTGTTCTGTTCTTCAGGATATACGTACTTTTTTGTGTGTGTGAAGAAACTGGATAATTGTATTTCATTCTTAGGCTTAATTTTGTCTTCTACTAGAGTCTGTTTTACTTCTTTTTCTCCTCATTTTTCATATTTGATATTGATATTTGATAAGTGTATTTTGTGGTCAATGTGTGAAATGTAATGAATGTCCTGATTTCAGCTGGGATAGAGTTAATTTTCTTTCTAGTAGCTGGTATAGTGTTATGTCTTGGATTCAGTATGAGAAGAATGTTGATAACACACTGATGTTTTCAGTTGTTGCTAAGCACTGTTTATACTAAGTCAAGGATTTTTCAGCTTCTCATGCTCAGCCAGCGAGAAAGCTGGAGGGGCCACAAGAAGTTGGGAGGGGACACAGCCAGGGCAGTTGACCCAAAGTGGCCAAAGGGGTATTCCATACCATGTGACATCATGCCCAATATATAAACTGGGGGGAGTTGGCCTGGGGGGGATAGCTGCTCGGGAACTAACTGGACATTGGTCAGCGAGTGGTGAACAATTGCATTGTGCATCAATTGTTTTGTACATTCCAATTCTTTTATTATTATTGTTGTCATATTATTATCATCATTATTAGTTTCTTCCCTTCTGTTCTATTAAACTGTTCTTATCTCAACCCATGAGTTTTACTGCCCCCCCCTCCCCCCCCCCCCCCCCCCCCAGTTTTCTCCCCCATCCCACTGGGTGGGTGGGGGAATGAGTGAGCGGCTGTGTGGTGCTTAGTTGCTGCCTGGGGTTAAACCTTGACAATGAGTTATAAAAATTATTGATGATGTGATGTGTTTATGTTGGACAAGAAATTTAATAGCATTCTGGTCAAGCACACCGATACCTGTCATCTCTACACAGCCTTCTCAGAATTTTATGGATATCTACAGTTCTAGTTCAAATTTGATATAAAAAAATGTGGAAAATGTCCTTTTATAACATGAGAGGTAAGATAAAATGTAGACATTTTGAAGGGAGAGATGATAGGCAGTTGTAAAAAAGATCTTGGTTCGTATCTATTTTAATTCTCAAGTACAAGGAAGATAGAGCATTGTTCTCCATCAAAATTCAGAAATGCTTATTCTGGATCTCAGTTTTGTGCAGTAAGCGTTCTTTTTCATAATGTTCAGAAATGAACATACTGTTATATTTCATGTAGGTATTTCCTTTCTGCAATTAGCTAAAGTAGATGTTTTGAAATTTTTAAATACTGGCAGAATATGACTTCAATTCTCAAAAATATTTCAGTAGTGAAACAATTCTGCATTTTTCTTAGACTTTTCAGGAAAAGTAGGGTACTTTTTTGACTGAAAAATCCCATCTTTAATTCCCAAATGTTGGGAAATTATGCCCAATTTTTCTCCATGTTTAGTTAGCTTCTCTCAGTCTTGAGTAGACATGCATGAAAGGCCAGTCTTGCACGTGTCACACAGCAGGACAAACTATATTCTCAGACACACTACACAGATGTTAATGTGCATACATAATTAAGTCCTTCTCTGCTAGGTTTTCCCTCACTACAGTTGAGAATAAGTCACAGGCCAAGTGAATTCTTCTTGAAAGGAAGCTGGGTGGTGGGGATATATAGGTAACCCCAAAACTGAAGATTCAGCACTTAATGACATAGGCTGTAGATGGATGAGACAAATGCAGCCTCGTTCCACCAAGGTGTGAGCCAGCTTTGGGAGCTATGTGTCTCAGAGCTGTGCCTCAGCTACTCACACCTAGTGTCAGCTCTTACTTGAGTACGCATTAGCATTGCTTGTGGACATACAGCTGCTTGGGCAGATCCAATTCATGCCAGATTAACTCAGTAGATGGAGAAAATGAGTGTTAGAGGCAGGTACAGTCAGATGTGCATTCTTGTTTGCTTCTGACATGGAAAAAATGATTGCACTTTTGAGTCTTGCAACTATTTTTTTATCTTGGATATTTCTGATTGCATGGCTTGCTTACTTATTCTGCTCAACATAAATGCTGGGTAGCTGGAAAATACGTGGAAAATGGATCTTTATGAGGTGTTGGAGACTCTGAGATGATACAAGGAACTCTTCCTGAGGAAGAGACGGAATCTGTGTAGCATAGGTGAAAGGGCAGGGCTCAGTTCTTGCTACCACAAATTCTCTGCATATCAGAGGATTATGCTGTTTCTTTTTTTAATGCTTGATTTATTCTTTGTTACTTTATTTCTGACCACTTTAAAATCAGTTTATTTTAAATCCTCTGCTTGGTTTTAAATTCCATGTAATCAGCAGTTGGCTTCCCTCAGTCTGTATTGCCTTATTTGGCCATTTCACTCCTGTAGAAAGATGAAAGAATCATAGGTCTGTGTTGCATTAGGCTGCACGTCACACAATATCGCCTGTTGAAGAGTGGTAATGGGAAGGACCAGGGCAAGAAAAAGTGCCTAACACTTTCTTGAAATACAGCAGCAAAGTCTGGAGTCCTGTGTCCTCCTCCCTCTCACTGCAGCCTTGTTCTGGGCCAGTTGGATACTCTTGTGGTGGTTCAAAATACTGGGTGAATGTCTTTGATCACCCTGACTTAAATTCATTTTTTGTAATAACTTTATACTGATTAAGAATTACATTTCCAGTGCTCTGTCAGATGTATCAGCCAAAGAATAAATTAGGGAGTGTACTGAAGAGTAAAGAAGGGAATGAAGATCCAAACTTAATGTCCACTTCCTGGACTTAAGGTTTCTCCATCAGAATAACCATTTTAGTCATGTATCTGACATTTCTCTTGTTAGCTTAGAGTGGTTGTGTTCCCTGTTTAACACTGTCTGCTAAAGTGGAAAAGAAATGTGTGCTACTTTATTTTAAATTGGCAAATGTCCTGCTGTTTAATGGGACAGTGGACATGTTCAGATGTTGCTTTATGAATAAATTAATTTCCTGCCATGTGTTTTAAATTAGAGCATAGTTGGTTAAAGTTTAATTATTTTTTTTTTATCTGTTTGATCTTATACAAATGAGAAATGGTAGAGTTCTGGTGGCATTATTAGTATTTCCTAGTGTGGTAAATGACATCAGCATTTTTTAACAGATTAAAATCTGTATATTTGCCTGTGTAGAAAATATTTAGGACATTACTTTCTTTGTAGAGGAAAATGGTTAATAATTATAACTCAAAAATACCTGAAGAGGAAGGGCAGAGAGAGGAGGGGAGAAAAATCCATGTTGTACTGATGGGCATCAAAGAGTTTAAGTGGGGAGCCCCTGCGTGATGCTCCTGATGCAAAATCTGCTTTTCATTTAGAAAAGCATTATTTTTTTTAATATATATTTTTTTTTTTTAATCTCTTTAAAGGCAGTATCAGCTATGGCTCTTACATCCTCTTCCATCTGGTTGCCAAACAAAAACTCTTCTGTTAACTAGCAATGAATGCTTGTGTTGCAGTTTCCCTGTGTTCGTAGATCATATACGTGGTCAAATGGGTATGTGTGTAAACTCAGTAAGACAAGGCTTATTGTTTTTCTTGCATTAATGCATTATGCATTAATGCATACTCTGCCAGTAATGCATTTAATTACTTAAATAAAACTAGATACAGATCCAGAATTCTCCTTGGGACTTCAGTAGCAGCTGATCTTTTAAGAGTTTCCTTTGTCAGTCTTTATAGCAGAGGTGTTTTTACTTTGTTGCTGGAAGATACAGGAATCTACTTTGTAGATGTCAGAATCTGTGAAGTGGTAACTAGCAATCATGTCTCTTTATCGTTATGTTCTTTTCAAGTGAAATAAAATAAGTTTGTATACAATCTTAGAATAACCCTGACAAAAGTGACAGACATGGTGGACTATCAGTAGAAAACTGTTTCTCCATTCAGTAACTATGTAAGTGAATCCATTTTTGTTTCTCTACCCCAGTGAAAAAATATTGGTGCTTTAGATAATGAAATGCCACAGAAAACATGTGAAGTGATAGATATCTCATACACAGATTCTTGAGTACTTTTGCTGCAAATGATATCTACGTAACACAATGGCTTATTTTCCTTTTGTTAGGTAATTTCACAAGCAAAAGTGTGTGGAATCACCAATGAATCGGAGACAGTCAAAAGGCTTTGTTTGGCTATTGCAAATAAAGATTTTACTTTCAAAGCAGGACAGTGGTAAGATCTTCTGATATTTGAGGGGAAAATTACTAGCAGAAGTCTACTATAACAAAATGTTAAAAGGCCCTTGATACTTGAGCCTTGGAAAAAATTGTTAATTTACATAATATGATATTTTATTGTTGGGTGTTCTGTCAAATAGCTGATATTTGGCATAATTTTAAAATAGCCATTATTAAGTATGCTAATACTAATTTTAAAAGGACAAAAATGGATATTCTTTAAATGTTCAGTTTGATTGTTTCAGTATTTTCCTCTGGTTTATGTATATTACATTGTTTCTTCAAGAGTGCTTTGAAGTACACTGCGCTTTATTCTGCAAGCTGCCTTTACTGTCTTTATTTACTAGCTATTTTTACAGCGGAGCTGAGACTGCTGATTACTTAGTTTTGGTTTATAATTGAATCAGAACTGCCTGTTAGCTTTTATTTCTTCCCCTAGAAGTTTCCACTCTGAAAATTAAGCCTGTTAGATCAGATTAATATATAAATATACATAGGCAAACTTCAAAATAAAAAAACTTGAATTATTAAGCTTTTGAAATTATTAGCTGTTTGTTTAAGCAACCTTACAGCTTTTTTCCCAAGGAAATAGTGGATTTTCATGTTTGTCTTCCTTCCTCATTAAAAATACTCCCACTCAATCGCGCTTTTTTTTTCTCTTAGAAATTAATTTAAAACTATAAGTAGTTGCTTTTGGCATTGGACACTTAAATGTTCTTAAACTTTTTATTGGCTTAGGCCATCTGAAAGTGGTTTTGCTGGAATCAAAGTATAGCTGCTAGGATATTAACAGCATATGTTACTCATGTAGTGTTAATATGCTGGCTTTTAAATTTAGAACCAGAACACAAGATGTTGATTGCAATAATTTGTTTGTGGAGTAATTTGCTGCAGTTTTTGCACATGTGCAGTGACTCATATTAAATTCTTGCTTGCCAGTACTTGGAAAGTACATTTACCCTCCAAAAATGTTTTAGAAATTATGCTGAAAACTGAAAGCTTTAATTATAATTACTCTTTTTCATTTTCTTCTTCCTTGAAAGTATTCTAATGCTATTGTAAGGTATACAACTTTTCTATACTTGTAGCTATAAACTATGGTTGCGTTTTTTGATGAGCAGTACAAAACACCAGGCCACAATTTCCTGAGTAGAAAAGGCTAACTTGTTAGAATTTGCTATAGTAAGATATTACAGCCAAAGATTGCCATTAAAATGTATATATTTTTTTGAAAGTGTTCTAATTATCAAGTTTTTCAGAAGCAAAAGTGAATTTGTTTTGCAACCATGTTGGCAGATATTGGTCTTTATCTGACTTCAAGTAATAATGAAGAGACTTGTTGCTCTTGCCCGTTTTGATTTACTAAAACATGCATTGAGGTATATGCATGTTATAAATACTTTGAAGAAGTAGCTGGTTTTACTGTTTCTGATCTCTTCCTCCAGCAATTGCTAATTGTTTCTTAAAGATTGGGCTTAGGTAGCCTTTAAAAGGAGGGAAATGAAAAACCACTGTAAGATCTCTATTTTACATCTTTTTGCTCCTCTCCTTGTTGTGGGTTTATATAGGTTTTGTTTTTTTTCTTTTTTTTCCTTACAACTACTCCTTTTGCTTAAGCTGTCACAGATAGCATTTCTTCAGGAGTCCTCTTATCCTTCCTACACACAGCTAAGATTAGACAACCCATTAGAAATACAAGCTAGTCCACTGTAATATAGTACACTATGCCCTGATATATCTCATAATTATGTAATTGGAAAAGAAATACTATCATAGAAAGAAATGCATGCCTACATTAGTACATTAGAAGGGTGAAAACTACATTTGATTTAGGTTGTACAGCAATGTTTGGTTTTGTATGAATGTTTCCCCACCAGGTGCGAATAATATTTCCCTTATATGTCAAGCAGAACATTTTGACTTGAATGGAAATTGTTACTTTACAGCATAAATGTAAATTTTTTTTTCATTAAGTAGTAAGATTATTTTCCACCAGAGGGTGGTAAAGAGCTTTAGTAGCATCTTGAGGTTTTCTTTGCTACAATAAATGCTGCAATACAAGAGTCATCCTTTCTAATCTCTTAGATCCTTACTGCCAGGTAAGCTGAGCCCTGTGGTCAGTGGGGCTGCAGAAGCTGAGGACAGCGAAATAAGCCTTCTCAACTTTTTTTGGTTGTTGACCTTTTATTTGCAGTCGGATACCTTTATACACCATCAAGTTTATTAGCATAAAGTTAAAAATTGTATCACTATAGTATTGTGTATATCACGCTTTGTGTATTCTTTGAGAGAAAAAGAGGATATTTTTCTTGGAAGGGTGAATCTTTATGGGGAGTCAGCAGGCAAGATTTTTTTTTCTTTAAAAAGTAGTCAACTATCCAAAGTGCTTCTCCCTCAAGAATTTGTGATCTCTGTGAAGAATACAGCCTTGCTGTTTAAAGAAAGTATCTGTGTAGGGAAAGCCAGTCTGTATTTCTTGTTGCATTCTCATTTAACTAATACTGAGCCAGCCTAACTCGGGCTCGAATTGAGTAATGATTCTCTATTATTTGGCATTGCTTACCAGTGTGATTGTTTCCTAAGAAGTAGAGCAGCACAGTTAGTTTTAAACATTAGTTTTCTTTTGAAATATAGGGATTTTGTTATGTGTTGTAAAAAACTGAAATATTTAAAGATTTATGCAACACAGAGGAGTTTAAATGTTAGATTATAAACCAGCTTCTAACCTTTTCTGATACTATTTGGAATATCAAAGCCTTACTTTTATGAAAATGAATTGTAGCTCATGTGTAGTAATGGCTTGCCTTCCATACTCTCTAATTGCTGATGCTGCAAAAGCTTAGCCGTATATTACCTTCTAATCTGTGGAAACCCATGTGTGGTTTACTTTAACTTTAAAAAAAAGTTGTAGTCAGTTATTCCAGTTTCCTTTCCTATCAACTAGAAAGAGATATCTGCCACCAGAGGGCACTGCAGTTCAAGAGGTAAAGCGATTCTGCTTCTAGTTACTGACCTTTCACTGGAGAAATTTTTTACAGACTGTGGTTTTACTTCAGGTATTTCATCTTCCTAAGGAAAGAAAGTGTTTAATCGCAAATCATTTCCCTATAATTAGTTTCCCAATCTTCTTATGTTTGAAAATTGAAGACCCCATCAAAGGGACCAAAAAGAAAAAGAGTGGGATTTAAGCCACTCTATCAGACCATATTGTGGTTTTGGTTTAATACGCAAATGATTTATTTAAACACTTAGAATTCTAGTCTGTTGTAATATGTAGCATCTAATGCTAAAAGCAGAATGGTTTAAAAACCTGATAGTTTAACAAAGGTGATGACATGTTTCTAGATGAAAATAATTTTAAGGAAATGGCATTACTCAAGATTAAGTCCTTTTTTGGAAAAGTTATGTTAGGAAAATGAAGATGTCTTTGTCAAGGAAGGATAATTGAAACAAAGGCAGCCATTTTGTTTTGGTTATTGTTTTCCATGTTTGGGGTTGTTGGCTTTTTTTTCAACTTTTGTTTCTGGTCTATTTTTAGGGTTGATTTCTTTATTCCCAGAGTATCTGTAGTTGGGGGATTCTCGATATGCTCAAGCCCTGGCCTGTTGGAACGAGAAGGAATATTAGAGCTGGCAGTAAAGCACACTCTTCATCCTCCTGCTAACTGGATTCACACTGAGGTAAATGAGATTAACTGTGAGATTTGGCTTTTTATTTTTCCTTTTTTTTTTTTTTCTTTTTTTTTTGAGGGGGTGGTGTGTGTGATTTCAGACTACTTTTTGCTATTGAGTGCAAAACTACTGTTGACTTGTTCAACCATTTTTAATACAATGTAAATCTTTAAAACCTTTTGTTCAGTAAGGGTTAGAAATTGGATGTTTATGTGGTAATATGGTTATTGTGATCTTTTCACTCCACTTGTGCTTGGACTTACAGTGATATTGTACTTAGTGCATATAAGGGTTCTCACTCCTTTGGAATTAATGAACTGAAAAATGTTGAAAAACCTCTGTTCTAACTTGTGTCCCTGATAACAGGTTTTGTTACATGTTACAGTTACATCTGATAACTTGCCATCATTCTTGTCTATTTCTGCAAACAGAAACTGGGAAGCATTGTCAGATAAATATAAATATAGATTATTAATGGGTAGCAAAGGGAGATATTTAGCTCAGTTATTTTGAAATGATAAAACAACAGAATACTTCAGAATTTTGATAGTATTCTTTTAAATATGCAATATTTTTGTAATATTGACATAACCTAAGGCTTGATTTTGCTATGTTAAAAGTAAAGTCTGACACTTTGGCCTCTTGCAGTGTTTTGTTCTTCCATTTACCCCATTTAGTTATAGTCAGAAGAGTCCTGTTTCTGCTGCTGATCATATTTCATAGATGATCTTGTCCTGTCAACTTCTGTTCTTTTCACACCCCTCTGTGATCTGTCCTATTTACTGTTCTCTGCCTGGCATTTGTATTTCCTAAATGTGGCTGTGAAGTTTAAATTGACGGATTCTTCTAGGTTTACAAATACTGCAGTTTTGTTCAGTGGCCAACGAGTTACAGTAAAGATTGATGCAAATATACTAGAATTGAGGATATGCAAAGTGCTGCTAATCTAGTAGTTAGCATGTGACCATCCACAGTATTTTAATTGGCGTCATATCAAGTTATCTCCACTGGAACATAAACAAAATAACCTTTTTGAGATGTTGTGTAGAACTTGTAGTACATGTGCCAGCAGACTGCATAATGCCTAAGAGGATCTGTTTTTTGGTATTGCTCTTTAAAGAATATGAAGACCTAACTTCATAATTCCCAGTCTCTGGAGACTCTTTTAGGATTTTGGATGTCATAAATCAGTTTGTTGTTGCTGAGTTTTCTGGCTGAATTTATAGGAAAATCTTTAGTTAGTGGGTAAGCTAGGTTAAAGCTGATGCTGTGGAGGAACCTCCAGGGTGTATATGGACTCTTTTAGCTAAACAAAAGTGCATGCTTTTCCTTAGGAAAGAAGAAGGAAAAAATAGCAACCTAGAATTTGAAAAGGTTGTATATATGGTGAAAAAAATCTGGTACTTAATTGTTTAAAAGTTACTTCTAAGGGAAGTTGATATCTCAGGGTAAAAGATGTTACGGGAATAGTTAGTACGAATTTACTCACTGTATCTGGGGGTTTTTAGAGCTGGGGTTTTTTTTTCTAATGTTATTGTATATAAAATCATAATTTTAGCAGAGTACCTTATAGCTTTAGGAAAATACAGTCTTTTCTTTAGAAAAATGTACATGTAATGTATTGATTGCTTCACTTTTCTGCCTAAGCTGTTTCAATGCCATTTACAAACTAGGTTAAAGGACAACACTTTGTCACTGTATTGCTCCAGAATTTTACTGGTTTTTCGTGAATACTGACTTACTGTTAACATTGGCATGGCTAAAGTACTGAAACATGTGGGTGACTGCTGGTTAAGAGAGATTTTTCCTGTGTCCTATGTCCAATCTTGATGAGATATAGCTGGTTAAGGAGGCAGATTAGACAATAATGAGATTATTTCTCCCTAAAAATGCTTATTTCCACAAAGGGTATTGTAATCTTATGTCCTCCTTCTGCCACATGAATCTGGAACACTTCTGGATTCACGCATCTCTAAAACAGGGCAAATCATGATGGGAAAGCCTGGCAGTGCACATTGAAGAAGGAGAGAGAAATTAGTTTCAGATAATGAATGCTGATTGTCTTACACTATAATTGAGAGATAATACTTTATGCAATAATTAAGAAAGGCAAGAAACTTTTTTTTTAATGGTCATGCTCACTAATTTAGGAACCTCTGTGTTCTGTGCAGTACCTGTGTCCAAGGGCTTCCTTCTTCCTCCTAGTGGAATTGTTACGTGTTTAGACCTTTGTTACTAAACAAAGTTGTCATTAATGGAAATCCTTTTGTTTCGATTACTGTTTCCTGATATCAAGGAGGAAATGTTTTTATTCTGTAAGTGACTAACTGCTAATTTTTCAGCAGTTCTTGTAGCTTTGCGTTTTTTTTCTCTCCTCCTTTCCCACCTTACTTGGTTTCCCTATCCTCTTTTGTTTTATTTTTTAAACCCTCTATGTGGCCTGAAATGAGTTCTGTTTTCTGCTCCTATTTGTTCTGTTAGCTTGCAGTGATGTGGAAGAACTCACCTGACTTCTCTGTACTGCAGTTTCATCCTTCATACTGGGATGCAGTGCTGGTTTACCAAGAAGATACTGACCCAAATTGTTTTTTTTGTTGTAGCTTTAGTTTTCCATGTATCAAAAAAAACATGCTTTGGCAAATTTCGCTAAGAAATAATTTCTTATGTACAAGTGGAGAGGAAGAGAGAAGGTTTTCCCCTGATTTTTCTTCTTCTACAACTCTGAAGTTGCAAATGCAGAAGTGGTTCTGCAAGAAATATTCTTGTGGATACTTGCTTCGCTTCTGGGTGTTTTTTATTTTTTAGGAATGGGGATGGAAAAACCTTCTGCGTCTGTGCAACTCATTCTGACTTCCTTCTGTGACCTCATAGCAAGGCCTTTTTTGACATGAGACTGGGTTTGGGTAAAAGTGGGATCTCGCATGTTAACCTCAGGTTTTCACAACCACATACTGCTGTTGAAAAACTCTTGCATGAATCATCCCTCTTCAACTCTTATGGGGATGGGAAGGGGGAGTCACCATCCTGCCTTATCAGGAAACTTCTGAAAGTAGAAGTAGATCCCTAGAGACACTGAAATAGATTACTTCAGATAGCTGGAAACTGTGTGTTTATTTTAAAGTACTTCAGTTTTCCCTCACTGGTCAATAAAAATAAAAAATCACAGCCCAGCAAGTCTTGTGATTGTGGTGCAAGAAGAAGAATATTTCAACTTTTGCTTTTAGTTTTGAAATTAAGTATTTTCTTTTCCATCCTAGTGCACTCTTGACTCAGAAGTGGCTCTGCGAGTGGGAGGTGATTTCTTCTTTGATCCTCAGCCTGGTGACTCCCCTGTAAAACTAGTGCTGATAGCAGGGGGTGTTGGAATTAACCCATTGTTTTCTATACTGCTGCATATAGTAGATCTTCATGAATACCAAGAGGGTAAAGGAAACGGATACAAAATGGGAACAGTGAAGCTGTACTACAGTGCAAAAAATACAAGTGAACTCTTATTTAAGGTAAGTAAAAAGTTTTGGAAAAAAAAAAAAAAGATCTCAGATATTCAGCTCTCAGTGTGTGTATCATTCTGTTGCCAAATTCCAGAGAGTCCCTCTGTGTAAGACGCTGTAGAGACAAAAGTAACTTCCTGTTTTGATTCCCATGTGTGTTTTGTTAATTACTTATGCCAGTGTACAAATTAAGGTTGTTACTGGACGTACCTGGTCTCGTTGACTTCACTGATAAGTCAATTAGCCCTAAATGTCTACATTTTACTATAATATCATAAGAGCATCGTCGTATACTAAAGATTATATATACTATAATACATATGTGTATATACACACTAATATTGTGCATAATGCTATATGCTATAATACTGTAACCACACAGTCTCAGTATAGATTGTATTGAATTTAAAGACTAGCAAGAGCAATTATATCCAAAGGAAACTTTCTAAAAACAATAGGGGAGCTTTATTGATAATGCATTAGTTATTACTGGATAGTAGTATATGAATGAAGTATTTATAGCCACTTGAAAAATTGTATCGTACTTCATCAACATTTACTTACCAGTTAAAGATCGGTTGTCACGCTCAGCCATTAAGGGTCACTGATAAGATTTTAGGGTCAAATTAGTGCAGCTTCTGTAAAGAAGCATCCCTAATGATTTAGGTTTCTTTGAAATATTGAAAGCTTTTGATTGTAAGATAAAAGTGAAAATCTATCATGATTCCAGCAATTGTGTATAGGATCCATCACTAGTTTTAATTCTGTACTTCTACCATATTTCTAGATACGAAGAGGTTTGCTTTCTTTGAGAAGTCATTTGTTTGTTGCTAGCAGTGGAATAATAAACTGGAACCTATCTACTCTTCCATTTGGCCAACTATTAATCTCCAAGTCTGTTCTAAGCATACTCAGGTTTTTTCAGTGCAGGAGCTAGCATTTCCCAAGTTTCACTTCAGCAGTGTTACAACAGCAGAGCTTTTGCGTTACAGCTTCTGGGACAGAAGAGAATACAATGAAATGTCACAGTGCTTAAAATATATCCTTCCCTTCATTCTTCATGTGTCTCTCAAATCCAGAACATGTATATGAAAATTTGTTATTTCTGTGCAGAGGATTGAGGAAATAGGATCACTAGAGTCTTCATGTTGTTGTGAGATACATCTGTACAAATCTCCATGAGGAACTGCTAGGTTGTCGCTGATGGTTTGGAGGACCTGTCTCCTGAAGAAGCAGCTGTGTATAGGCTGACAGGGATGAAGGGTGACGCTAATGTAATTTTCTAATACTCATGTTGGATGTGCTTTCATTTCATAGGCAGATGCACTACTTTTGAAAGTCTTGATATTTAAAATAGTAGAAGCATACAGTGTTAGAATTACAAAAGCTGCCATACTAACTTTGCTACTTCAAGATGTCAGTTAGCTGGGTTTTCCTGATTTCATGAGGAGTGAATGTGACCCTTATTTCCTTATTGTGGATGGGACACTGGGGATAGGTCTTTTCCCTTAGGTCTATATTGCTCATCTGTCTGTTTCATTTTGTACACTAACTCACTAAGCTGCAAAGAGCCTGCTGAGCTGTTAAAATTCTCCTTCATTCAGTTAAAGAGAGCCTGTCTCTTGCGTTAGGGTACTAGAAAATAGTACTTTGGTGGTCGATGTCACGTGTGATATTTGCTACTTTCTGTCCATGTCACTGAATTACAGCTTGATAGGTTACAAGTAGGTGTTGTCAATGACTGCAGGATTATTTAAGCTGGAGAAGTCCTACCTTAGGCATGGCTTCTGGCTTGGTCCTAGGACTTCAACTCAACAGGACATCATTAGTTTCAAAAGTGCTATCAAATTGTATGTGGTTCCACATAAAGGGAACAGAAGTTTAGAATCACACCCAGAACAGTGTAAGCAGACCAATATTAGAGGTGCTAGTGGAACAGTGTACAGTAGTGTTTGTGCTGCTTTTTGTCCATGTCTTTTTAGGGAATCGGAAACAGATTTGTCTATAAAGTAGAATATATCTGGTGGTTTTTGTTAAGCAACCCATGGCAGACTGTTCAGTGTAGTAACTAGTTAGTAAGCAAACACATAGCAAAACAAGCTAATTTACCTATTCACAGAGTAGAAATTATTTTTATTTCAGAATATTTTAAGAAAGCATTTCCAGTGTCTGTTCCAGCAGTGAAAATCCCAAGTAGTGCAGAATCTAGACAGTAACTAAATTTTGTTTCAGAACTAACTACAGCATCTGACTGACAGATTTGGGGTTTTTTTTACTATGATTTGGACTGAAGCCGCTGGGTTTTTGGTGGTAATTATCACAGCTGTGACTTCGGGAACTGAAAATTACAGAATTTCTACTCTGGTAAAAATAGCATTAGCGTTACGCTGTAGTTGGTTTTACTTGGAGAACTCAAGAGAGTAAAGGGTCTAGTAATCTTAGCAGATAAAGCAGATAAGACTTTAAAAGTTCCTAACAAATGGTAAATGCATACTGCAGGGTTGTTTTTTTTTTAAATGGAAAACCACTATGGAAGTGGAAGGAGGAAGTCGGGAAAGGCATAACTGGTTCTTAGGCCCAAATCTTACAACTTGCAACCTATTGTAAAAAAGGAGAAAAAAAGCACTAACAACATTGCTGATAGTGTATTCATATTCCAGATTCGGAAACTGTGTTTACGTGTGCAGGTCAGCCCTGTGAAATCAAGCCCATCAAGTTCTCAGTGCTGAAATGCAAGAGTCTTGGTACTCGGTAGTAATCTCTGGTGTTGTGGGACTGTATGCATACATCTGTTTTGACTTAATGGCCTATGGTATAAGCAAGTGTGTTTAACATTACAGAAAAATCTTCTCGGTTTGATGAATGCATTTCCTGGAAAGATCACGTGTCATTTCCATGTTACCCAACAGAGTTCACAGATCTGTAAAGAACTTAAGCCACATGTTACAGGTAAATATAATGGCGATGTACAGAGATGATACCTAAAGTCTAAGTTCAATTCCATCCTAGAGGATGAAGTTACATGCATAATTTAGTATTTTTACATTTAAAGATTCAAAATGAGATGTGAGTTAAACCTAAATTATTTCACTGTACATATTACACTTTGGAGAAAAATTTTCCCTTTGTAGCTTTTGTTTTAATTTCCAGTAAACCTCCTCTGTTAATTCCAAACTTTATACTGGTATTTCCCACTGCAAACTTTATTCCAGAAACTATTAAGCAAAGTATTTACTTTTCTTAAGGTGGGATCGATGCCTGTAAGAGATAATTCATCGTGTTTCCATTTCTCTTGTATTTGTATTAGAGATACTTGCCTATTTTTTTCATCTGAATGTGGGATTTTTAGTTGTATGTAACCCATGTTCCTCTTCAGTGACTAATATCCTGTGCATTCCAGCTGGAAGTACTGATCTATATCCCCAGCAGAACAAATGGTTTTGGAAGCCTCAAATCTTGATACCTATTATCGTTAAACAGGCCTGGCATTTTTAAGAAATGAGTGCTTGAAATACCTCTTAACCAGTCATTCTTTTTGAGATTAGTTCATGATTAATATTTCTGTTCTCATTTCTAACTTTTTTTCTTTGTCAGAGGGAAGAATATCTGAAAAGGATCTAGAAAAACATGTATCTAAGGATACTTTATGGTACATCTGTGGTCCACCTCCAATGATAGAATCTATATCCAAACTACTGTCTAACATTGGTGTTCCTAGAAACTGTGTTTTCTTTGAGAAATGGTGGTAGTGACACCTGCTGAACAGAAAGTGTATTATTTGTTTCCAGTATATTTTGATAAGCTAAAATGTACAGAAATGGACTATGAATTATTTGGAAAATTTTATTTCATACATAAAGATGTCCTCAATCATGATAGTGTTCCTTTAATTTAACTATAATACACCTGTAATACAGTGCTGCTGCTTTTGGGGGAAAAAAGTGATTTTTATATTAAAGATGTTAACTGTTCTGTTTTTTTGATGGTTTGCCTACTTCTTATGGGTAGCAGTACATTTTCATTTTATACACTTGTATTGTTAGTCAGCTTTTGAAAGACTTTCAGTGCCTGATTCAGCAGTTGTAGAGAATTAGTTGTGCAGCAATGCTAGGTCAGTTTATAATAAATAATAATTCAGGCCACTACTTCTGAATCTGCTCCAAATTATTGTGCTAATGAGTCAACACACTGCCTTCCCCAGTTCTGTATAATAAATTAATATTTTTATAGAAGTAGAGTTGCTGTGAGGTGACTTCCTTCTCTTGCAACTTCTTGTTAAAAGAAAAAAAACCACTTTTATGTGGTTTATGTCAACTGTGTTGACAGTAAAAGACATTTTTTCATAATGGTATTCAGACAAGAGTTAAAAGTATCGAGCGTAAAAGTGTTTAGAATCTGTCAGCCTCTGACAGAGCTATTCACGTGAACTTGTACCCCTTGCTGGTGCTGAGATAGTCAACCCAGCTTGTGCTTGCATGTGCCACATCCTCCAAAGCAGCACTGGCCAGCAATAGCTGAGACAGGAAATTGCTGTGATCCTGCTGCAGTTCAGAGTTGTAGAAGGCTCCAGGATGCACCAGTTCTGCTTGGTTAGAAAAAAAATCTCTGGAAAGTTTGCTCTTTTAAGGTATGCAGGTACCTCTAGGTGTAATGGCTGACACCTAAGCTCTTCTCGAATGAAGCTTCTTCCACCAACTTGTAGAAAAACTCATCACAGAAATGATGAGACTAACAAAAAGCCCTAATGAGTTTATTATCTATATAGACAGTTCAAGGCCTTCCTTAGGTGGTGATTCCCATTGTACATTTGAAGACCTCAGTAAGGAACATTTAAAACACTAAAAGTACTAAATTATTTTTGAATTATTAAAAAAGTTAAACACATAAGACCTCCTCTTTGTTAGTGGTTCTTTTCCTTAACTGTTTCAGACAATAGTCAAACAGGTAATGCAGCAAGTTTCTTGCCATCAGCATCTGTCTGCTCTGCCTTAAACAGAGGTTACAAAGATACAGATCCCATCACCCCATTTCCAGCCTGCAGCAGTACTGTTGGTGCGAAGCACTTTGTTTTTCAAGCATAACTTCCCAGTGCTTGGCCAAAAAGGCCTCCAGCCCAGCTGTACTGCTCTCCCAAGAAATCATTTCGGCTTCAGTATGCTGAGTTTAGCCTCTAGTTGTAACCTTTGTATCAGAGTCTCTGATGTATTTTACAGCTTGTAGGATACCTACTGCCGCATCCACGTTCACCTCATCTTACAAAAAACAGTGAGACAGCCTAACTAGGAAACTACAAGCCCTTGCTTGTGCCCAGCACAAGAATCCTACTGTAATTGTTGGAGAAGTTGACTGAACAACTGAAACTATCCTAGCGCTTTCTGAGCATCAAAGACAAAGATCCATGCTTACTGCTGCTCAGAACAAACAGAACTTAAGGAAACAGGCTGTATTTTCTGTCAGGAAGATGTGACTCTGAGTGATGGACCTTAAAGAGTTGCCTTTTAGCGAGAGTACTGTGAGCAGAGTTTGCCCGTAAGTTTTCATCTTCTCGTGCCTGCAGCCTCATCCACTTAGGTTTGTGCTTCTATACCACGCGCAGGCTTGCATTACTTGCCTCCTCAGCAGTCACTGCAGACCCAGAGGGGATGTCTCATCAAATTCCCTCCTACTCAAATGAGAGGAAGATTCTTTCTGAGTACCCCTATTTCAGGAATGGTTCCTCATTTGTTCACTCTAGAATGTAAATAGGACAGCATGCTTGTCACAGAAAATAAAACCAAGGGGGTTTTATGTTCACAAAGATCGCAATTGACAGTCGGAGCTTGATGCTTGAAGGAAGCAGGGTGGGTTTTTTTCCTAGAAACATGCAATACATTGCTATCAGGAAGTACTGGTGCCGTAAAATAAAAACCACGCACTAGGCTCCTGCATGTTTTGACAGTGTAAATATAAAAAGATTCTGAAAAGCTTTTAAATGTTGGGTTTTTTGTGACTTTTAAATCATTAAGTGGATTATAAACTGGTTTACCCTTTTTTGCCTTTAATGCACAGGCTTTCTTCAGCCCACGTGACATCTCTTTCACAAACCACTCCTCAGACTTGCACCAAAATGTCCATTTTAACAAAAGGCATTTCAAACCCCTTTGCTTCTGTAATCATCCTCTTTTCTCTCTAACCTCTTTCTGTCATTCCCTGTTACACTCAGATTGAGTGCTATAAGGCAAGGACACATCTCTCTTAATTGTATGGGCTCACCCACCTTGAAGAGTAGTAGTAAACACACGCGTGCACGCACCCCCACACCACCTCCCTCCCCCCCTACACATCCTGCACCAAAAGATAGAGGGGAAAAAAATTTCATACCTCCCCACCCCCAAATACCAGTAGCCTCAGTTACTGTTAACAAGAAGTTCTTTCTTACCTTGAGCTGTTTTCCTGCCAAAGGGCAGAGAACACTTTCATTCCATAATGCAGGTAATGGTCATAAATGCCATTTCTGAGCCAAGAAGCCAGGGAAGTTGCTAGCATCCCCTTCCTCCATAGCCTCTTCCTGTTGACACTTAAGAATCTTTTGGAGGTCTCTTCTTTCTAGAGTTTAGCAGTCTTGTTGTGAAACATCAGTTTCACCTTAAAGTCTATTATTGAATCTGATTCCACCATACATGAAGAGAAGAAAAATCCCAGGAAAATTAACCTATATAAACATGCTCTACAAATAAATAAATAAATGTGCTATTAGCCTACACTGGTGGGAACAGAGAGCAACTCCTGCTGTTCAGCAGCTACAGCATTAGAGAAATATTCTCATCACATTGTCAAATCATAACATGTAATCTTAGAAAATGTTTACTCCTCTTAAGACTTGTGTCATCAGCTAAGGAGCAGCTTAAGGAGAAAAAGTAGACTGATACTTCTTCTTTTTGTACAACAGAATATGAGGAGTGAGATACAAGTCCATCTATACATTTATATTTAAACTTAGTGAGATGGTTTTTGTGAGTTACCTGGTGTTATGGCCTTATTGGACTGAGTCGTCTTCTTCCTGTGACTTTTATTTTACCAGTTTGCCGTGTGTTCATCTGGTACAATGAATATGAAGGATTCCTATAGGCTTTGCATTTATTAACTGAAAAAAAAGAGTGGCTATTCAGTTATTACATCATTTTAGTTAGTAGAGTGCTTTTAGAGTGAATAACAGAAGGCACTTCTTAAATTGACAAGCCTTTCCCCCCAGCCTTCAGCGTACAGGTAAGGTACTGATTAGGGTCGACTGCCACATTCAGTACGATGGGAGTCTTTGCTGATGGGAGTCTTTGGCAAGGATCACCTTTTAAATCCAGAAGCACATCTCCACCAACAGCCTTGGAGACATATGAATTGCATCTACAACTCTGAATTCATAGGTGTGTTGGTATTGTTAGCCAGCATTCCTCATACTTTTGAGAACCATTTATCAGCAAGAAATTAGTGTCTGCTGTTCTTATACTCTTCATTCTGGGAGGATGAAATTCCTGCATGAAAAGCTGATCATGCTTTATTTCTGCCCTGTAATTGGCTCCCAGAGGCAAATGTACAGAGTCACACCAACTACAAAGAAAAAGCAGGGTATCCCAATGCAAAGCCCTTCCCCTGCTCACCTCAGAAACTGAGGCTGATTGATAGAGAAGCCAAATTAGGAAAAAAACCCCTAAATTGTTTTGTTCTTGGCTTCATTTCCATGCATACGTTAAAGCTACTTTGAGCTATTTCAGTTACACTATTTTCAACTGCACAGATCCAATAATCAAAGAAATTATGCAAGATGAAGTGCCAGTCAAATCGTTCATGCATTTAACCCCTCCTAAACTCTGCATAAACTTATTTTGATGATGCTTCAACATTTTGGACTTCCCACCCATCTTAGTTCTACCCTTCAGCCCCTGCCCCCCACTGTTCATTTGAATATAAAAACCCCTTTTCGATCCTTCATTTAATTCAGCTACTCCTCTTTGCCATCTTCATTCAGCCTTTGACATTTCTTCACTTGTCTGAGCTGAATTTTCTCCTTTGAACTCATTCCATTTAACAACTGTCACCTTGTTCAGGTGACTACTTCCTCTAAACACCAGCATGTGTAACTCCTTCTCCCGACAGAGTAGATCATGTCTTCCTCCCTCAAAGGCAGGCAGCTCTCGGGGCTGGTCCACACACGTGAGTTTTGTTGGTCTATCAAGGAGGTGTTCACGTTAAAATACACCAAAGTGCCACCTGCGTGTGCTGTCGTGCTTTGCTGTGCCCAGCCAGCATCGGTAACACATGGCAGTGCAACCCATCAACTCCTTCCCTAGGCATGCCGGCAATACTCACTGGTGTCTCCTTCCCTTACGAGAGAGGCATGGTAAGATCAGTTTGCAGCCTTACTGGGAGAGTCTGCCTAGTTTGGGAGAAGAAAAGTAGGTTGGGCTTAAGATGGTGGCTCTCTGTGGGAAAGGAAAGGGCCTGGCTTCTCTCTCCGCCTTCTGCTGGGGTGACAAACTCTGCTATTGAGCTGGGGCTTCACTGGGTGAGAAGTCAGTATGGAGTCCTGCCCCTCCCTGCCCCGCTGAAGATGGAGGCTGTAGCTCTGCAGCCAACCTCCCCTTTCAGCTTCTCCCATTTACGGTCTCTCCACTGTTGGCATATTTCCCTGCATTTTTTTGGTCAGGTTTACAGATGCAGGAGTTAGGCTCTGGCCTAGCCCTTTCTCTTCTCCATTCAGGCTTCAAATAAGGTGATGACTGCTTGCTTTCACTTCCTTGGCCTCTCTGGTGGTCTTGCTTTTTCAAGCCCCAAATGGCAAAAAGGCAGCTGAGAGAAAACACACGTTAACAGCTGCGGAGCCTTGCTGCTGTGCCCCAAGCCTGCCTTCCCCAGCCCTCATCCCATCTGTAACATCTGCCTACGAGGTGATGTAAGCTCTCTCGGTTTACGTGAGACAGGGACACGGTGAAAGCACGCGCACGACTCCAGACAGCTGAACTAACTCAGAGTAATTCAAAGTCACAAGTTGGAACTGATTATGTGACTACAAACCCAAAACCGTTTGTCCCTTTTGAACTGGAAACCCATGAAAGTTCTCTTCAAATCTTCCCAACCCTAAGCCACTCCAGCACTTACAGGAACAAAGTTTTAAATCAAGCTTTCACTTAAACACGTGCAACCTCCTCATAGCCCCCTACATGCTCTGTCAGACTGGTGACGTAAAACCAAGTAGCCAGTTCTCTAGCACTAGTAACTACTGCTAATTCAGTAGTAAGGAGCTTCCCTTCATCACCACTTAAGAGACCCCGAGTTCCTCCCTTAGGGGACAAATTATTGGCAGTTGTGCAAGTACCACAAATAAGAAATCTCCTCATGACCTTTATTTTTCTTTAGTTTTGTAAGCAGTTGGGATCCAGTAAAACAAGGTCAAATTGCAATCCAATAAACACTTTCTATTCCGAAGTATCTGGACAGTTCTTTCTACTGCAACACTTTCTACTAGTAAAATGTTCATTAAATACAGTATATTTTTAAACAAGATTAATACAAAGTTAGTCCTTGAAATAGAAACCGTCAGAAGGATCTTATGCTAATAAAATCTGCAAACAGGTACTTAAAACTGTACAGAGCAGAGACCTTGTAATTAAGTAGAACAACCGAAACAACCTAATTTTGAGGCTATGGGAACTTCAGTCTAATTTCAAGAAACAGAATGAAATAATTGAAAAATACCACCAGAAACTGAAGTTACTTATATGCCTGTGGTTAAACCACTGAATTAAAAAATAAAAAACTCTTTAATCAATGAAAAAAATACCACCGTGCTTTGTATGTGTGAAATCGAATGGTTTAAACTTGAGTGCCGTTGTCCCAATTAGATGAATATTCAAAGTGGTATGATTTTTCCCTTCTCTGCAATGTTCTGCCAACTGTGTAATTTTTAGGCGTGGAAGATGCTTTTGAACCACTCTAGGTGCACATTCGATACAGACCATAGTTCTTTGTACAGCATTTTGATTTAAAGACTAAGGAAAATTATCAGGCACAAATCAGTCAAGGGAAAGAACAGCAAATCACTTGCAGAGCTCTTGCTTTAGAAAAACAAAAAGCAGGGGAATTTAGAACGTATTTCTCATCTTGTTCCCACATTACCTGACCACTTCTAAATAGGGATGAAGGTGGTTAAGAGAGAAACAACTACTTCCTACATTTTTAAGAACACTGAAGTACTTGGAGAACATTGGCACAGAAACTATATTACACATGTACATTCACTTGTAAATATTTTAATGTAGCTCCAAACATAAAAATGTTGGTAATTTTATAGAATTCCATTAGGTATCAGTCCCAAAATATGGTTACTTGTATTAAAAAAACCCCTCTGTTAAGGTATTTGCATTTTGTAAGGTCATTTAGTGACATTTGTTGGCCACCGACCCCTGCTATTTGTGTACAATTTCACTTCTTCCCCACAACATATTTTGTAACAGTGATGAAGTGGTGCAAAATCACTTGCAAGGGTCAGGAGGTAACATCTAATTCCAATTTTAGTGAAGATAGCCACTGAAAGACGTACAGTTTACCTTCTTTTTCCCCCCCTCTTTTTCTATCTTCTGAACCCCCCATAACTACTGAGAAACTGTTGTTGGCAAAGAGAACGTAAACACAAGTGAATAGGAAATTGCATTTTATATTGGAATCATCTGCCTCACAGAAATTTACCATGGGGTTTGTTTACCCAGTGTGCCTAAAGTAGGCAAACAATTTACTTATTGCTTAAAGATCTGCAAGAGTTAATAAAATTCAGAAGACAGTATCATCAGTAAGTATGCAATTTGAGATAAATACAGATAACAGCCCTCTTACCTAAGCTTTCCAACTTCAGCCTGTTTAAGCCCACATACCATTTTCATGACACTAAAGCTTAATGACAAAGTAACATACGGCACAATAACTTCTCCAGCAAAGTTAGGTGGACAAGAAAGTATTATAGAGTAAAATCTGACCACATGGAATGTTTGCCCTGACCTAGATATAAACCTAGCTTGCTAAGGTCAGTCACAGAAAAACCCAAGTATGTTTTCTGTCCCTACTTTTAAATTTAAAGTGTAGCTCCAGGAGATAGCATAGGGCATTTCCCACTCTGTAAAGTGGACAGAATTCTGCAATTAATTTTTGTGGGTTAAGAAGCCCGGGCCCTGTAGTTACTTAAAATATCAAGATACCAGTGTGCTAAGAAGCAAAGTAAGTACAATGCCAAAGAAATGCTGAATTGAGCAATGGAGTTAGCAATGATGATTAGCAAAATCTGTTCTTTTGTCTTGGCAAAGTATCAGCAACTCACAGGATTCTTGAAATGTAGGTGTTATTCACAGGAGCAGTCCATGTCCAGCCCTGCCCCATTGCTGCCATTGCAGCCGTCCGACACGGGAGCACAGTCTCCCCCCTCTGTTACCTGATCCACACAGCAGCCAGACGTACTCTGGCTGAGGCAGACCTGCACGTCATTGTCATCAGTATCGTAACTGGCAGGACATGTTTCTTCTGACGCCCTGTCGTGATGGGTACCTCTGTCGTTGGTCCCTGCTACCTCGTCTCCCAAGTCTATGACATCGTCCAGCTGCTCTTCTGGATCAGGCTTGGCTACTGTTGAGATCTGTGCTTCTAAGTTTCTTGTGTTCTCTGTGACTTCGAATTCCTGCTTCTCCTCTGCCATTTGCTTCTCCCTAGTACTTAATTTAGTCTTCATGGATTTCTTCATATGTTTGTTGTGCACGTCTTCTTTGGAGAACCTCCAGTGAAACTACAAGTAAGAGACCAAATGTTAAAGACCATTAGAGAGAATCTCACATGGACAGTTGCTTTCCTGAGTAGAAATGTTTTTATTATTTAGTTTTAATTCAAAGGCTAGCTTGACCAAAAAGACCTAAGATTTAAAAAAATGGCATAACTAAATCAGACGACTTAAGATCATTTGAGCCTACACGTATGAGCGGAGACTGTGGTGCATTCTACTTCTGCTGTTTCACATGTCTACTGGGTTCCTCTCCGCCTGCTGTGTCACTGTGGAGGCCTATAGCAAGCTGGCAGACAACCTGCACTGTGTGCAAAGCAAGAATATGCAAAGCTGCACAAGTGCAGACAGAGGGAGCAATCCTATGGCGTTATTCCAGTGTTTTTCACCAGGTTAGCAGCAGAACTAACACTATACCCAAGACTATACCCAAACAGCAAAATAGTCTGAACCATTTGTATGAATGTTTTTTGATGAGAAGGCACAAGGCATGCCTCTTGCAGCACTCACCAAAAGACTTACCACAGCCACCATTTCAGAAGAACTGTTTTAACTACTATTATTTAAAAAAAAAAAAAAAAGGAACTAGCAGTACCTTGAAATACTGACTCGACAGGTATAACATATATAAAGGCTGACAAATATGCCACTAATGTATCTGCTTCATTTGTCAAAAAATAAATGGACCTTCCCAAGGAAAGGCAGACCATGTTCCATGGCACTGCTGAGCCATCCTACACATTTGCTAAGTACATGTAAATGTACACAACCATTTTGTCAGCAGTGCCCATGCTGATAGAAACTCAGGGATGGGTTAGGAGGCAATGCTTGATGGCACAAATAATCTCATTGGGACATTCAGCAGACTCAGCTGTGGTCCAAAAGCCATTTTCTCCAGTGCAACCAGGTCTGTGCTGAGGCTGGTCAAAAGAAGGACTCATATTCATAAATTTTTGATCTAGCTATTTATTCCTTAATCAAAAAGCCATTCAAAACCTATTAAGTTTATTAGATTACAAAGATGGAGCAATGCTCTTTCCTTCTGCTAGCCAGAACTTAATGTAAAAAGAAAAGGAAAACAAAAAAAGAAACTGGTTTTCACAAGATTCTTCTTGGTTTTACTTAGAGAAAGCTATCTTTCACTTAAACATCATTACAGTTTAGAGAAAGAGGAAAGATAACATCTCAGTTCTAGAGCTCAACTGTTTAAAATTCAGACACCCGAATTATTTTTTTTTTTTTTTGATTTGCCAAAATGCTGGGCACCCACAGCTCCCCTTTAACTCACAGCTCTCTTTGACAGAAGGTAAGGTCAGGGCCCTAAATGTGATAAAGATCACACTGTAGCAGGGTCTGTGTGTATGTGCAAATGTATGTATACTTAGTCAGGTATTTATATTGTATTTCACAAAAATGCATACAGCACTTTTGTATAAAGTGAATGAACACCATTACCTCATCGCTGACTGAATATTGCACTAATAAGACTACTTCTGTCTTACTAAAGAGAAAAATAAGCTGTACCCCTCCTTGCATGTTTCCTTTCTGTTCCTGTGGCTAAACTGAACAGCCATTGATTGCTGTGCCTAGGTAGGATAGATCAGTTTCCAACACTGCAATGTCCTTTTTTCATCTTATCAGCCTATTTCCCTCCTCCAAGAGTTAATCTATAAATATTTTAGACATGCCGTATCACAAGTTAGCAAAATGCTGAGAACCTGTGACACTGTATGTGCAGAATATTCAGCAACTCAATCAAATGCTAGGTTTGGCATCTTTGATGTGACTCACAACAACCACAGACGTTGAACCAGTCTTACATTTCTTTATATAACTATAATCAATGTACCCCATTTTTCCTTGACCTTTGGTATGAAAATGTGCTGCAGTGATATTTGCCCTCAAATATGTCTGTATATTTAATGCTGCCAACGAGTAAATCCTTTGTTTTGTCAACCAGACATTGTTAAATAAGTTTTTATATTCCCAAATGAAAAAAATTAAACAAAGTTTTGAGTCATCTGGATGGTATGCATTTGTTATTATAATAGAAGAAATCAGTATCATACTAATTTCTCTATTTGAAGACACACAATTGCTTCTACGTTCCCACCCTTTCCATTAAAACCACACAAAGCGGTAGGAAAAGAATGACCAAATACAGGCACTCCAACCCGCATCCCAAGATCCCTTTAATCACCTGAAAACAAAGAGAAAAAACAAGAAAGATGGGCTTTGTAACACATTCACAGAACACTCTGGGCTCCAGCTTCACTAATGAGAGAGGGTAAATCCTAAATCATGCTCCCAGTGGTTCTTTCCTAACTTCAGTCAGTTCAAACGCTCTCCTGGTCTCCACTGTATCTAAAAGATGACTTTCACAGAACCTGGCTCCAAACCACTGAGGGCTTTATAGATGAAAACTATCTGTAGTTACCCAAAATGTTGGGTAAAATGCTCCTAGTGCTCAGCTGTGCTTAGCTTTTCCAATCTCCTACTCCAGCTCAGTTTCTGCAGGGCCTCAAGCGCACCACTCCTTCAGGTGACATTTGGCTAGCCAGCACTCATGTAAGTGCACAGAGTTAGAATAAAAACAAGCCTGTATTAATTAGCAACCTTCTTTCTCATCATGTGGTTTCAGAGATCCTTTCCCTACTTCACCTGGCTTTTCTAATCCCTCTGCATACTGCAAGGGCAAGGCAAATTCAAGTACTATAGGAAGGTCAGCACTTCCCCAGTTTCCAGTTTAAACCAGTCCTTTTATTTCCCTCTCAGCTGTATGGCGTGACAGGTTTGGGCAGGGGTTCCCACAGCTACACGTTTAAAAATGGAAATGGCAATACATACATGTATCCACATACATGCATCATTACCTGTCAGCTACATTCTTGGGACAATTTAGCTGGATTTGGGGGACTTTTTTTGTTAAATTCTAGCAGAATTCATTAACAGTCACACAATAGAAACACTAGCCAAGATCAGGCCTGTGCTGTGCTAGGTTCCATCAATACACGTAGCAAGAAAGAGACCAATTTAAATAGAAAAGACATGCAGTAGGTGAGAGAAAATTGTACTGGTTCCACCTTGCAGGCAGTGAACGTGAGCAGAGAATTCTAGGTCACGTATGGAGGTTTATGGCCCAGCTGTAAAGAGAAATCTGTATCTCTTCTGATGCCCTGAGTTCAACAGAGAATGAAATATAAGAGCTTTCACATCATTTAAGCATTTTTTGTTTCTCTCATTTGAATAGTTCAGTTCCTTGTATCTTGCTACAGTAGCACAGAAACACTGAACAGGCCATTTTTACTTCTTTGGGAAATCAATTACAATATTAAAATACCTTCAACAAAAAACAAAAAAACCCAGGAATTCAAGGTTATTTACCTTAGATTCTTTCTTCTTTGCTTTCTGGGGCAAAGAAGGTCTCTGAAGAAATACAATTTGCTTTGTAGATAAATTCCCCTCCCTGAAAAGAAACAAATGCACACTCCTGAGAATGAATTAAATTCACATCCAGCATCATTCAGAGTGAAACTCCATCTCAGTCACTTACTACTGCAGGTCAAAACAACAAACTGAAGAATGACCTAAACATTGCCTGTCCCCTGTGTCTTTGAGCAGCCTGGTATTTGGGGGGAAAAAAGCGCAACTGTTCAGCCTGATAGAGCCTGTCAGCCTGTGACATACTTCTGCTGAATGTTTTAGCATTAGTGTGTAAACACAGAATAAATTGTTTGGAGCAAAAAGCAAGAAACCCGAGCCCCATGATGCCTGTGTGTAGCAGCATCTCAGCAACACCAGAGTACTCCCTCCCTCCGAGGCACCCATCTGAACGGGGCTGGGTGCTCCGCATGGGTCTGTACCACAGTAGGAGGCACAAGCAAATGCCACCAGTGGTTAGATTGGGTGGGTGCCCTCCTGCACTGTCAACCTGACTGGTGTTACTGAAGTTATAAATGGGATACAGAAAGCTAGAAGAGATAGAAAATCATGTATACCTTTAAGAGACAGGGCTTACAAATCATAATTGTGGTTTTCTATTCATTCCTATATTTAAACATATATGAAAAACTTAAATATCGTTTTTCTCCCAGCACAGATGGCCTTTACTTTTTAGGTTTTTATGTGTAGGAGTAGTCTTCATCTAGATCTCATAAAGAACTGGGTGTATTTTCACTCTTTTAAGATAAAAAATCATGACTGATTATATTGGTGTATATATATAAATATATTCCTCACCAGTGAAAATTCAGAAAGTGCTATCTTCATGATTAACAAGTGGGATGATTGTTTTTCACCACAGTTATGAAGAGTATTTTTAAGTGAATTGCATTTATAGTTAAAAACTCAGACTATTAATAATAGCAAAGTAGACCGCAGAATGGTTATACATGCAAACAAGGGTACTAGAGTAATGATACACCACAATCTCACATTGGTTCTTCTCAGCTAGACTGTGTGTATCAGCAGCATTAGACAGACATCGATTAAGAATAAAATTACTTTTCTTCAGGCCCGCAACATGCCACTCGAAACGTTATCACAGGTTTTGTCTCTGCTCTAAGAGTTGCTACTAGGAAATCCAGAGTGGGACTTTTACAGTCAAGGAGTTTACAGACAGGCAGAGACAATACCCAGAAAATTCATGCAGAAACCGCACTGCCGCCTTGCAATATTTTGCCCACCAGACACATGCTTCCTGCCCCAATGTGGCTTGTGATGCTCAGAAAACCCAGAGAACAGCTGCAGCAGGGCTTGCAAGGGCAGCTACCGCGTGCATGCAAGGAAAACCACACTAAATGCAAGGAGAATTGCTTGTATGGACTGCGGTGCTCGTACAGCAACTTCCCTGGTCAAAAGGCAGCACCCACCTCCTACCTACCTGTTTGTCTTCACAATCGGGGTAGGAAGCACGCATGTCAGCTGCCAGCCATACACGGCAAGGGAATTCAGCAGCGGAACATAATCCGTCTGCACTTCAGCTCCCTAGGAAAGAACAATCAGCAGTTTAGCATTATCCACTGGGGTGTGACATTCAGTCTGACAAAAAAAAACACAACAAAAAAAAAAACAACAAGAAAAAATACATGTGTGGGTGCTCTGGGAGGGAGAATGCGTTTTTGTACTGAAGTGGGTCATTTTGTATGTTCATCTAGGCAGGAAGGAAAATGTTCAAAAATATGAGACACAGGACCTATCAATCGCCTGTACATCACAAACTGTTAAATGAGTGTTTAAAATGGTAGACATATGTGATCTTGTTTTTACACTGCCTGAGTCATCCATCTAGCTTTAGATGATTCCAGATCTGAACAGGACAAATTAATTGTATTTTACCAATTATCTCCTCCCAAGCAAAAAAGATATATTCAAGTAGTTGAAAAATGACAACATTGCTTTGCCTGGATTCTGCACTTGTCTAGGCTTGAGTAAATCCTGAAGATTTGTACTGAAATCAGTCAGGTTACTCTGCCATGATGGATCAAGAGCAATATAGCCAACAACAACATAAATAGAATATAAGTACAGATCTATTCCTTTTATCACCCCCAAATACGCATTGCTTCCTTCTTATTTTGAATCAGGAGATCTGTGGGCGAGACCAAAAGCATTGCCTTTCAGTGCAGAAGTCTGGCTCCAGCTGCAGATCTACCCAGCAGAGCCTTGCTAATTCTCTTTCTACCAAATGGTAGACCCTGTAATTCACACAGGAATAACCACTGGTGATTTCAACAAAGACTGCTCCAGTGAGGTGTCTAATTGCCAAGACTTCCAGTAATTTAACAAATAGATGCTAAAGCATATTTACTAGTTTTTAATTTTAATAAACACAAAGCAGGCAAATGGTAACTACTAGTCTCTACAAATATAACTACATTCAATTGGAATAACAATTAAATTTGCCAAAAAGCTCAGGCACATACACTGGTTTCATGTGCACGCAAGGAGTTTTAACTGCCAATTCTCAACACTGGGTAAGGCACAATAGTTTTGCAGCTCAAAAAAATCCATTTATTCCACCGTAATAAAATAGTCATTTGATCAGAACTAATCCAAATCCTGCTGTAGTTATTTCAAGGTATTTTAGTGAATTCCAATCTCAGCTATTCCTTTCTTCTAAAGAATGTAATTTAGGTCACTTGATATCTTCATAACTCAATGACTGCCTGACTATACCTATTAAAAACCTGATCATGACCACAAATGCAAATAGCTGAAGAAGCTGTATCACTCCTGCTTAAAAAGGAGAATGTTTAAAAACTCTACTCCAGAAAGTGCACGCAAGAGAACACTACTACTGTTACTTCTGATTTCTGTACAGAGGCTTTCAGGCACTTACAGAGATACTGCTAGTTTAGAACATCACCATGTACAGACCAGAATTGCTAACTCCAGGAGAGGAATGAGTTGTCCTGCAAGAGGGAAGCAATACCACATGGCCTTTGACTCATGTCCTCTGAAGGGATCAGGACTTGTCCTACATCTGTGATCGTGGTAGATTCAGTCTCCTCAGACTCCCATTTTCCTCTGTAAGATGGGTATTTCCACCCTCTTTCCAGTTTTTAAAATCAAAGGTAATGCAAAAATTATGAGGTATCTAGATGCCTTAAAGAGCTAATGTCTCAAGAAAACACATTAATAACACATTGAGATTTATGAGATTGGTCAACAACACCTTCCAAAACTAAAGACGAAAATATGCAACATAAGCATTAAGAATAAGGTCAGAGCATCCACCATGGCAAGCCTGCAATGAGGTGCCTGGAAGAACACATAAAAGGATGAACAAAACATTCCCTCCATCAAACAGCATTTGTAGAAGAAAAAACAGAAGGAGCTCACTCATTTAGAGGGTGGAAGACTAGCAGGTCAGGAAAGACTGGCACAGCAGACCTTGTTTGTGCCCCAAGCAACATCTTACATTGCAAAGAGGATTTCTATTTTGAATTCATTGCCTAAGGTTGGCGATTAGCAAGGAGAACCTTCTCCTTGCATCAGGATGTGCGGCAATCGTCAAAAATCAGAGGGAGATTATGGCAATGAGGAAGGACATCAATACCACGCAGAGCTCATTTGGCTGCTGCAGAAGCCAAATTGCTTCAGGGACGCGCCGTCACTCCTGCCACAGCCCACTGTCCCTGCAGGCTCTGAGTGGCAAAACAAGGCCAGCTTTGGACCTGTCTGACTTGTCAGGATTAAGCATCATCTGCAGCAGATGATGCTGTATTTCACAATACCAATAGTGCAGAAAGGAAAAGAGCAGGTAAGCACATGTAAAAGTGTAAAGTTACCGGAAAATAAATTTAAGATTAATTTAAAGTCAGTTGGGCTTAAATAATTATTTTTTTTTCTAAATCTGGAAATGTAAAAAACTCTGTTGAAAGAATGCTGTACAATGTTACAAAAAGGTAACCTCTTATTTTTCCTATGTGCTGGTACATGACATGACAATCTGCATGTTAGGCTGTTTGGAGGAAGGAAGCATATACATTACACAGAGGTGCACACCTCCTCTGAGCTCCACATGCTCTTTAAGAAGCTCTCTCCAACTCTGCAGGATGCCTTGCTGGAGTCAGACACCGCACCTCTTCCCCAGATCCCTGGGGGAATAAACTACTACTAATAATTGGCTGCGTTTGAAGATGATAGACAAGAGAAAGGAGTCACTCCTGAACAAACAGGTGTAATTCATATGGGCTTCAAGTTCCTTACTTGCAAATACAGATAATTGAAGCTTTCTTTAAGACCACAAGAAATTACTTCTCCCTCTCCCTCCTGAATCATCAGTTGTAATCCTATCCCACGACTGGAATTTGTGTGCCAGCAGGAGTCATAGTTATACGGGCCTTTAATTGGCGTCATATTAAATGCTTTCCAAAGCAAAAATGCTTCTAAACAAAGAATACACTGGGGAACGGGTGCAGAGGAAAAGAGTCATCTTGTATTCATTTTATATTTAATACAATAATTAAAACTATTTTATCTACTATTATTTGAGACAATGGAAATGAAATTTCAAACATACATAAGATGAAATTGCAATGTTCTTTCTAGCTAGCAAATATTGGATTTGAACACCAGCAGAAGTAGAAAGTATGTGCCAGAGCTCTTCTGCAAAAGAAGTGTTCAAATAATGTGTCTCAAACTGGGAGACATTTCATTCAGTGAAAGGGTGGAAAATTTTAATTAACTTGCTTCCCACTCTCCTGTGGATGATAAGTAATCTCTGATCACACCTTGAGTGTCAAGAAGCCAGAGCATATTAAGCTAGTTTTTTTCCCTTGACTTGCATCACATGAAAAGAATTCATTTTATTTATAGTTGTACTGTTTGTTTTCAGCATTTTCTCCTTTCACAGTTGCTTCTGCTCATTAGAAGAAAAAAAATGATTAAAAAATGATAACAATTATATCTAGGGCAAGCCACACAAACAAGTGCATTAACAATTTTTCTTTTCTTCCCCCCCCCCCCCCCCCCCTACTGCGGCAATTTTAACCACAGCAAGATAATAAACAAGACAACTATTAAGCTCCTGTGAGACAGAAAGAAGTTCTTTAGAAATCATTCTTTCCTGGGTTAAGTGAATGTGATTTAGTCACAAGGCAGCTATGGATTGTGACTATTTAATATTTTTTTCCAACATGATTAAAGAGTGGAAGATTGAAAATCCCATTAAATAAATCTTAATAAAAGCTTTATCGGCAAATCTTAACAGACTGCATACTAAGATCTACAGACAGATGGCAAAGAGGATGGGAAGTAAAAAACACGAGTCGCTTTGAAAGTGTAACCTACTGTTTGTTGGGGAAAACTGGCAGTGCATTCAAACCCAGCTCCTTACAAAAAATAGAGGGGAGAGCCCACGAGGGAGGCAACGTGCACCTCCAGCCAGGGCTGGTTACCAGTCCCCACCACTGCCAAAGCCAGAGCTTTCTCTCCTAGGGCACTGAAGGGAGGAAGAGGAAGTGGTGAAGGCAGAACTTGCACCTTAGAGGAAAAGAAGGAAAATAAAACGAGATAAATTGAATATATGGGCTGTGCAAGAATGACCCAGTAAAAGTGTGCAGCAAGTGTTTTATGTTTGCAGTAACACAGCCAACAAGAAGGCTAAATCCAAGCTATAAATTTGTGAGTTATTTGCCTTTTTCCTTTTCAGAATTCTTCCAAAAGATAATTTCTGCTAACAATATAACATTATCAATCCATTAAAAACATTTATTGGAAGCAAAAGAGAACTTTCACAAGTGTTGCAGCAATAAAAGTTGGACTATGCTCTTCTAGTATTGAGCTGCTCCTAAATTTCCTGGTGCAATACACCGCAGCACCTTTGCTAGCAGACACTTGCTACACATCCGTTAGCTGTATAGCAGAGGGGTGCGCGACAGCTCCTGTGCTCTTAGAAACCACCAGTGGCTTTTGGCAGCAGATGGGTCCCTGACCAGCACAGACTAGCTGCCAAATTGGGACTTTAGTGGAAAGTTAATAGAAAAAAACCTAATAACTAAATCCAGAGACAGACTTTTTGCTCACTATTCTGGGCATATGTCATTTAGAGTTATTTATGATTACTTAATATATGTGAATTCATGCACTGTGAAAGATTTTTGAGACTACAAGGCTCTGACACTATATGGGGTAGCATCCTGCTAAGACCATTTTTTCTGTGATTCAGATGTATCCAGTCACAATTTCAATACACACATAGGCTGCTGAGTAGCATTCACATCTGTCTCCATGTCTAGGGTGAAACGAAAAACAACCAAAAAACAGTCCAGTGCCTGCAAAGCCCACTTCTCTCAGTGACTTCTGCAGATGCAAATCCTGCTTTCTAGCACGTGTATAAGCTAACAAAAATGTTTGAGTGCTCCTGATATTGTCTGCACCTGTAACACAGAAGCACATTTGCACAGCAACACAATTTTGCATTTATAGAAGCACAGGATAGGTAGCAAAAGCTCCCCAAGGTGAACGTGTTGACACGGAGGGTTATCCGCAAAGGAAGCACAGAAGCACCTTATGAAATGTGTTAAACTTACCATTGCACAGGCAATGTACACATGATTGGGCAACTCCACGTAATTGGCCACTGAGCACAAGAAATAAATGTGATCTAGCAATCCATCCAAGTACATTTTCTTATATAACTGGCATTTTTAGTTTCACAGTTCCTGCAAGACATGTGTGCTGTACCTTAAGGTGAGCACTGATTTTACTGTTTGTCCATCAACTGGTTTTGGGAAAAAACACAACATAGAAAAACACTACCTGAGAACTTGTATACTCCAGGGTGCCTTACCATACACAGCTTAATCATCTCCATGCAGCTTCCCCAACGTAATTTCCTTTGGTTATAATTTATTCTCAAACAAAATTTGGCTTTTGCAAAAAGGCTTTGTGCACTACTCCACCATTATGGAACTAGTATCTATTTCCACACAAGAAACACAGCTGAAGCACAGACCCTCTACTACCACCGGTTCAGGCGGCAGGAAAGCAAATGTTAGCACTGCCTTTCACTTACATTCAGGCTGTATATGCGATTTATGGGGTCCCAACACCTGCTTCTCGTGCCCCTCAAAATGATGAGGCCCCTCCCAAACCTGCCAGACAGGAGCATAGGGTCAAAGAGGTGCGTTAGCCAGGGCCCTACCGCCTGGCTAAAGGTGACCTGCTGGGGAAAAGAAACGTGACTTGTGCCCTGTGTGTTTTTTCAGACAATATATGAGGACTGAAATACTTTTTCTCAGCTTGTTCTTAAGTGGAAAGTTCAGATCTTGCATGCTCACTTTTTCCAGAAAGATTTGATGGGTGAGCAGAGAACTAATTCTTATCGCTGATCTTGTCACAAACCTGTGACAGATAGGAAGCGATTTTTTTTTTATTCATACTGTTTTAAATCCTCTGCTTTTCTGCCTGTTTACTTCAAGTGCCCTTTACTCATGTGGAAGAACTGTTTGCCTTGTTAAGACGCTCAATACTGCCAGCGCCACAAGAATGTATCAGGGAAGTTCCAAGCTTGTATTGCTAGATTTCATTACTAAATTTATCAACAAAACCAAAGAAAGATTAGCCTGTGGATTTTAATCCTGTATAGAGCATATGTCTACTGAGTTCAGTAGACAAATATATATGTATATATGCTGCTTTCATATCTTACATAAAAAAATGAAACAATAATTATAAAAACCTTTTGAAGATAACAGGCTCCTGAAGGTTTTTGTTCAGCTTTTCTTAAAAAGCAACAAGGGGCAAATGCTGAAATATTATGCCCAAACAACATATATGTCCTCTGGGTGGTAAAGAGGGTCTCGCACACAACTGCTTTTCATGGTCATCACCATCAGCTCCTTTGCTGACCTGGTCATGCCTTTCTCCCATGGCCAGAAACAGCAGAACATAGCTTAACTGACATATGACCTAAATCAGATTTACAGACAAATCAAATCCTCATTTCCAGAGAATTTGTTTCAAGGCTTACATTAAGGCAACTTGCAACCTAGGCTCAGCAGAGATAATTTTTTTAATCTTTTGGTGTGTCGCAGTTTAAAAGGTTTACTATGTCTACAGCGGACAGTGACCCCATTTGATTCTGCCAGGGAAATGGCAACACCATGATGTATTTGAGATTTTAATTCATGTCAGTACACCAAAGATATGGTATAGCAAAAAATATAAAGTGATGAATCACCAGCTAAGGATTTTTAATGAGAAAATACCTGTAAATTAAGGACAATCTTTTCAAAATTAACAAGGCTTCAGAATCAGAACAATGCATTTATCTAAAATAAATTTTAAAGACAGTATTAGCTATTTTGTTTTGGGTAATGGGGAAGAGAAGGTGACAGATTAGAGCTGGGGAGAGGGAAATCATGCAGGCTGTGATTAATCAGAACTGTCTACCCACATTTGCCTACACAAGCAGAATTAAACCCATCAAACAAGTTTTAGGGCTAGATCTCAGAGGCTGTGGTGGAAATAATATGCGCTGACATTTTTAGAGTTAAAGTGATAAGGATGAGAGCAGCATTTTGTCATTAGAAGTCCTGTGGTCATTTGCAGAGAATGACACAGCTCTACTTCGAGAAGAAAAGAGTTAAATTACTCAGAGCTATTACATCCTGTCTGCTGCTTGGCTGGGACCACATACTGTGACAGCTGCGAGCTTTACATCCTCTACAAACTGGCATTTTACACGCACACAGAGTGCATCACGCTGTTCAACTTGTTTTCTCTATTAGCCTCAGCAATTAAAAAGGCAGCACTTTCTCTGCTAAGAGGTATGCCAAACCGTCTCTTTTGCCTTTATGGTTAAACAGCAAAACTTTACCATTTCATTTAGAAAGGTTCTTTTTTCATTACTAAGGGCATTGATACATGCTACATGTCTTCCTTTTTAAAACAGCTTTCTTTTGTTGTGGCTGCGATTCTTTTGTTTGTTTCTTCTTCTTAATTAGGATACAGCACAATAAATTTACATTCAGTTAAGACCACATCTGAACTCACAGCTCACCCAGATAATCATATCTGATACAAATTTAAAATAAGGATCCATTATACACATTTATGTCATGCTGCCCATCAGGGCTTCTTCCACTACCTTGGTACAAATGAAAACAACAAATGGAAAACGTTAATCTAGATCAGAGCTGAACCTATACAAAAAAAATAAGAAAGTCTACATTATTGAGTCATTCCACTGCTCCATAATTATCTCTGTGATAATTTCACTTTGAAGTACTCATAACAGAAACAAAGGCTTTACTGACTTTTGGACATCATCTGTCACTACTGAATTCCATCTCCTTCCCTCTACATCCCCCATTTTACAGTCCCTTCCTCTGCCACTGCATTATTCCACACTTATGGTAAATAAAGCTGAATTTGAACAGGGTTTAATGAAGAGGCAACTTAGTCTTCTGGGTACAACACTGGGCAAGTGCCTACAGATCCTCCGGCTTCTGGTCTTTCTTTCATTCACTTGATGACTTTACCTACCTATGCCTATTATGTCTCAGAAAGCATGAGACATGAAATATCCAGGCAGTTATTTAACTGTCAGGAGAAGAAAACAGATGTGGTCAGCTCTGCTCTTCTAAATGGGTAAGCCCCATGGGTAAGAGTTCCCCAACGCCTCAATCTCCTTCCTTCAGCAGGCTATTTCTTCTCCATATTCTTCCACTTTCACATTGGTGGGTAACACATTCTTAATGTCCCCAAAAGAGGGGCACTTGATCTCAGAAGAGCAAAAATTGCCAGGGAACACCCAGCAGCCAATTTTTAAATTACAGCAGAGAATAATCTGATCATACTGACAAGCTGTGTATATGCTATCAGTCAGTTTCTGAATTGGACATACCAAATCTTATGTCTGGAACAAGAGATTCTCCACATTAGCCCTCACACAGACATGGCATGCAGCAGTACAGTATCTCTTGACACACCAGATGGTACTGGGAGGTTGATTCCTTAAACTGTTGACCAGCTGTGTCTCCAGCATGGAACTGCTAGAATTGCAGGCAAATGATACTCCACCTACCAGGGCTCTAATGCTTCAAGGGGCCCTGCTAGAAGATATTCTTCTGCTGTGTCCTAGTGTTTTGGTCACCACACTGCCATCACAGGATCCCCATTATCAGATGCTGTCCTTGTCATGTAGCTTGAGATGAACTTCCTTGTGTACTCACAGAACAAACTAAGAGGTGCGTAGCCGCCATTATGCATAACTTTGTTGCAGTATCCTAGTGACAGAGAGAACCTTTCACTGGTTGTCTAAGAGCCGAATTGGTTTAGACCAAGAATCCATTTAACTCAGAAAGCTGTCTCTAACATAGCTAGTAAGTGACAGCTAAGAAAGAATAATATATATCAGGACAAGCATGTAGGATACGTGCCCCAAATATTTTGTGTACTTCCTCTCAGCATGTCTGGTTTAGTTTCTACTGAAAGAAATTGAGTTTGTCCAACATGAGACCATTCTGTGATGTGAGGTGAAGCATATTAAGTGGGGAGGATCAAGGGGTTCACTTCAAAAACACACTCCTGATCTGAATTAAAATGCTTGTATAAACACAGAGCTAGATTAATTTAGAGGAAAAAAACAACATTGCTTTCACCTGAACCCATCTAAGCTTCTTGAATGCACAGCATTCTCCAGAAAGGAGTTCCACAAATCTGCTTCCTGCTGCAAAAAGAATTACCTGAATTATCTCCTTTTTGTTTGCTTTGCACCTGGCCCCAACTAGTGCCATTTGAAAGTCCTTAGTTCTTAAACTGGAAGAGGTGGCAAACAATCAATCCCTAATTACATGCGTCCCGTGATTTAGGAGACCTCTACCTACACCATTCCCTGCAACTCTTCTCTGTTCCAGGCTGAAAGGACACACCATGTAAGGTCTTCCTAATATGGAAGCTGTCTGTATCATTGATCATCCTCACTGCTCTTCTCTGAACAATTACAGTGATAACATAACCTTCCGAAATAAGGTGCTGTCAAACCACAGCTTATACAGTAGTATGTAGTAGTACATGCTTGCTGTTTCACCCTCTATTCCTTTCCTAACAGTTTGTAACATATGGTTAACATTAATGCTTCTTAACATTTGCCTTCCTGATCAGCACTGACCTAATGCACTCATGGAAACATCTGTCATTATACCAAAACCTTGCTCCTGAGTGGCAACACCACAATTTGACCCTAAAAATGAACAACAACTTATAGTCAAGTTGTAATAACTGGAATAACATTAAATGTAATATAGGAATTGTTTGTTCAGATGCATATTAGCACAAGAAAAACTGCCACTAACGCATTACACTGTTCTTCAAGAAGTTTCTAGCCATTATTATATGGTCATTTCTTGCTACACTAAAAAGTCATCATTTAATAACCGAACTCTTAATCCTAATCTGGAATTTTATACATTTGGTCTAGCATCTGTCCCTTTTTCCCTTAATCCATCCTTTTGGCATGTGTGTGCCTTACTTGTCTGTCTTAGGATTTTACACCATTTACAATATATTCCAAGTGAAAAGATCAGGTATTGCCTTTATAAGTACATAACATCTATTTCTGGCAGACAAGTAATCAAATTAAAAAAACCCAAACCTTCCAAGAGTTACACAATGGTATCTTCTTTTCCCCCGTGATCTTTCTGCTTCAAATCACAAAGAATTTTAAGCCCAGCTTTTCAAATACCTATCTGTGTATCAAATTTGCTGTGGAAGATCAGTACCGACTGATCTGATCTAAACAGTGTTTCTACTGATGTGAGTGTGCACTTGGATCAGTAAAAAGGCAATCTATAACACACGTGGTTTGTTTATAGGGACCTATCCAGAATATACAGTTCTTTCAGCATATGGAGGACTTCAGACAGAAGCAAATGCAGTTATCTGCATTCCTACTGCAGCTAGGCCTACCTAAAGGGCCGCCGCCTTTAGAATTGCGATGCTACAGTGACTTGTGTGATCATGTTGCCCTGACAACCAATGGAGATCCTCTTTACAGTTAATATAGCAAACATCTGTATTTTTGGGACAGGCAGCCCTGAGTTTCACTGCTCACCATCATTCACATTTCCTATCCCCCCAGTAAAGCACAGAGATTATAAAAATCAAAAGTGCATCATACAAACCTAGAGTGTGGTTAACTGGCATTACTGTTATGTTGCATTCCTTGACCTCAGTTGCCTGTCTGGTACTGTTGAAGCACAGATCAGTATGTGAGAGTCTGCCTCACAGTCTTGGAGTATTTTGATTTACAAAAAAATCAAAGAAGAAAAACTGCACACGTACCTTCAGGACAGTCCACTGCTCTACAACAATTGCATCATAGCCCTGCACGGTTTTACTGTCTTCCACAGCAACATCTTCAAACAGAAAAACTCCATCCATTGTCCCATGCAAACAATCTGTGAAAACACAGGGTTACCTGTAAGCTTTATGGAAGACACCCCGTGTGTAGTGAGGCATTTGAATTTATTAATAACAAATTCTTCCAAGAATGTTAATAAAAAAGTGCATAGACCTTCCTCTGATAGTCCAGCTCTATTAAATGAATGAGACTAATATCTCTAGCAGTTTTTAAGAGCAATCCTACTCTATAATAGCAAACCTTACTGTCCACTCTGTTATTCCAGAGTTTGTCCTCAAAAAACACAGCTCTCCCATTCTGAGAAGCCAAAATCAATTCAGTCCTTAGTTCAGCAGTACTGCTCATTTACTTGAAGTTATACACACACTTTTGGGTCTAAAGACTATGTATTATGTCAACTTTTCAAGGGCTTTTGAAGGTACGCTGATATTGATGACTATACCCATTCATTCACACAAGTCAGAACCCTACGTATGGATCATCCATTGCAGTTACAGTGATCTACATGGACTAAGGATGATCTGGCATATCTGAACGGTGTGAAAGAAAAGATACATTCATAACTATTTAATCAATTTATGAAGGCATTTTGACCATCTGGCTTAGTGGCTTGCTATTCTCATTTGTATTCCCAGCACGTTCAGCCTTTTTTCAGACAACACATACTATTAAAGTCACTTGAGCAGCACTTTCTCCTTCAACTTAGCCGTATGCTCCATAATCAGCAATCACTCTCACATGCAAGAACTCAAGTTTTGTCAGCTCCATGACAGAATAGAATCGGAATAACTGAAAAAAAATTACTCACCTTTCTTCGCTAAAATAAGCTAAATGATGAAGCGATAGAATTATATTTTGAAAAAATGTAAATAAGTGGTACTGTACTCCTTATGAACACAGAAAACGCCTCTCACATTGTCACAAAGCGTGTTTTTCAGCCTTTTCAGTTCAAGTAATACATTTACCCTGTGTGACTGATTATAAAGACCTTGCTCAGTCCCTCCCCAAGTGTTGTATTTTGCACGATAGTTTCTCTACATTTTTAGGAAAGCTATGTTCATTGCACTGGTATGATTTATGTTTTTAAAATGCAACCACACATGCCAAACCAACAGATTCCTGAACTGACGGGAGAGTCTTCTGGATAAGTCTGCTTAGCTGTTTTATCAGGTCCTCATGTTTTCCCTGGTTGATGTTATGAGGTCAAGAAATGCCAGTGGGAAGGCATTGCTGCCTCCAAGGGAAAAGTTGTATCAAACTCAGAACCGACTTTCACGAAGGAAGTGGTGAAGAGGATTAAGAGGCTTCTTCCCTCTTGCAGACACACTCTTGGTCAACAGCTTCCGATGTCATTACATGATCTAAATTCAATTTATTATCTGGAAATAATAAATTTGTTGTGGGCTTTGCCAACAACAAACCGGACTCCTACAGCTGGATGCTTATGTCTGCAAACACTGTAGCAAGACTGTTGCTGAAGGTGTCAAGCATTTGCATACTCCCTTTCTTCTATTTGCACAGTCCACTACTCTCTCTTGGTGCAGTTTCAATCAAGTCATTAAGTTGTAAGTGAGCAGATGCAAATACTTGTATCTAAACTAACACGGCGTGTTTGTGATTTTTTTCAGTTTGGTTGTGACGGAAGAAAGTTGTAAACCACTTACTAGGGACATTCTTTGGGATTCTGTTGGGAGACCTGAAGTAGAAAAATACACTATCTACTTTCACACTGACTGTCTTCCCAGGCAGGTTTCCTGTAACTCCATTTAGAATAAGAGAGAAGACGACTCCTCACCATTACAGCAAGCCAGTACTACACATTGCTCCAGGATGAGCTGGACTACAAAGCAGTAACTCCTGTTATCTAGAGAGATTTCTCATCCAAGTGAGAACAGGCATTTTTGTTGTAAAATAACAGGCCAGATCACTAAGTAGCTGGGTTATAGCTTAGAAAACATAGGGAGAACAAGCTTGCCACATACAAATGGGTACAAGACTTAATTATCATATTTCATTCAGAAATGGCACTTTGTTAGACCCTACATTTCAAAGCAGGAATCAACTCAACTTCTGTGCGATACATCACGTTCCAACACCCAAACCCATATGAAAATCTATTTTAGGATGCACAATGTACAAATAACGCTCTAATTTTCCAAAGCAAGGATGACAGGACAGCACCTAAGGCTGAAAGCAGAAACCCATAAATCCCTACCAGACACAGACATCCAGATCTTGCCAGGAAGCTTTATACAGTGTCGGTGTACTGCTCCTCTACCGTGAATTCTCTTAATAAAATTCACTGTCACACTGTTGGCACAACTGCAGCTTCTGCTCGCCCCACACGTTTGCCAGCTAATTAATAAGCGATCAAAACACAATCAGCATGCGTGTGTTTACACTCACTCATAAATCATCCTTTATGTTTCACTCTGCTGCGCATTCCACTCATGCAGTTCACAGCTTCCACGTATGTGAACATTATGGCACATATGTAATGTTTTAGAAACTAATAGCTGAGCTTGTGAGACCCTACAGGCAGCAGATAAACTTGGCAGTGTTAGATTTATGGTTGGACTTGATGATCTTAAAGGTCTTTTCCAACCTAAATGATTCTATGATTCTGTGACTTCACTTCCTTGTTGGATGTACAATAATTACTGTTGAATGCTACATCCAGTCAATCCTAAGATCCATTAATTTTTTGGCCAGGAAAGAAACCTATAGAAAATGAGAAAACTGGAAGGGGAAAAATTATGAGGGAGAGACAACTGCTGCATACTGGTGTCTGTTCAACAAAGTGATGCTGGTGAAAAACTCTGTAAGAGAAACTGGTTGATGATGCTTATTAAGATTTTCCCTCTTAACCATAACCAACCTCCTCTCTACATGTCGTGCCACAACATTTAAACTTCCATGCCATGAATGCATGTCTGCCAATTCTCACACCTTGGCCATATATCTTCCCTTTTACAGGTCATTTACTACTCTTCCAGCAAAAAGGGAGAGGTAAAGGAAAGAATAACTGGATCATTAATTCCTTCATATGTGAAGCATTTGGGATGCTGAGAATAATTGTAGGAAAGGAGAAAGCAGCAAAAAGAGAGTTAATGGGTCATATTTTGGAGAAAAGGCACACATAACCCATGCTATGGTGTAAGGATCAGCAGGAATTTCAGGGAAACTCTTACACACATGTGGAAGGGCAAGGAGATGGACAGATGCTCTGAGTCTACCTGCAATACCTTTAGCACACAGATGCTCTAGCTCTAAGAGCAACTTAATTCTCCAGTCACATGTTTTACAGCTGGCCCACTAGGTGAGATTCACATAATCTAACATTAGATATTTATGATATAGAGGTCTACAGCTGAGTTAGTCATCCAAGGCTCTCTTTACAATTGATGGAGAGAAATAACCATTATTTCATTCAGGACCCAGTTTCATAGAATCATAGAATAATTCAGGTGGATGGGGACCTGAGGAGGTCTCCAGTCCAATCTCCTGCTCAAAGCAGGTTCAATACAAGTCCAGACAAGATTGCTCAGGGCTTTTATCTAGTTGCATCTTGAAAGTCTCCAAGGATGGAGGCTGCACAACTTCCTGGGCAGCCTCCTCCACAGCGTAACTGTTTTCATGACGAAAAAGTTTTTCTTTATATCCAGCCAGGACCTCTCTTGTTCTAGTTTACGTACATTTTTTCTTATCCTCCTACCATACACCTCAGTCAAAAGCCTGGCATTGCCAGGCACTGTTAGGTCCCCCAAAGCTGTCCCTTCTCCAGGCTGAACCAACCCAGCTCCTTCAGCCTTTCCTCACAGGGTAAGTGCTCCAGCCACTAACAATCTTGTTGGCCCTCTGCTAAACTAGCTGCAGTTTGTCAACCTCTTCCTTGCCCCCTTTGGGGGAGGGCCCAAAACTGGACACAGTATGTGGTCTAGATGCAATCTAATGAGCACCAGTTAGAGGAAGATAATCACTGTCTTTCATCTACTGGCTATATTCTTGTCATTACAACCTGGTATGCTGTTGCCTTCTCTACTGCCAGGGCATACTGCTGGTTTATCTTCAGCTTGCTGCCTACTAATATCTCCCAGGACCTTTTCAACAGAGCTGCTACCCAGCCAGGCAGTCCTCTGCCTGGATTAGTGAAAAGGCCTCTCCATTCCCAGAGGTGGGGATTTGTCCTCATGGAATTTCAAAAAGCTCCTGCTGGTATCTTCTTCCAGCCTGCCCAGGTCCCTCTGGACAGCAGCCCAGTTCTGAAGCCCATCAACTGCACCCCTGAGTATGGTATCAACTGCAAATTTGACAAAACTAAGCCCTGTTGCCTCCTCTGCATCATTGATAAAGTTGTTAAACACAACAGGTCCCAGGATAGATCTCTGTGGTGCTCCACTTGTTACTCCAGGTAAAGTGTGACCTATTAACCATGACCCTCTGAGCCTAGCCATGCAACCAGTTTTTTACCTGTCTAGTTGTCATCCAATCTATCCATCTAACTTGGATACAAAAATACTGTGGGAGCCTCTGTCAAACTAAAATGACATCTACTGCTTTCTCTTCATCCACAGTCATTTCATCACAGAAGACAATCAGTTTTGTGAAGTATGATTTACTCTTGTTAAATCCATGCTGACTGTTCCCAATCACTTTTTTCTCCTTCATGTGTCCAGAAATGTGTTCCAAGAAGACTAACTCAATGATTTACCTGGGAATGAAGTGATGCTGGCCACCCTGTATGTCCCTGGATTGTCCTTTTGGCCTTTTTTTAAAGATGCGTGCAACCTTTGCCTTTCTCATGTGTTGGAAACCTCCCCTGACCTTTCAAAGATGACTAAGAATGGCTTTGTTATGACATTAACCAGCTCTCTCAGCACCCTTAGATGTATACCATTTGGTCTCAGGAACTGAAGCAATCCCTGTCTTGATCTTCATCCACTGCTGCTAGTCCTGCACCTCATTGAACCTTGCCTCTAAGCTCAGAGGCCTGGAAGCCTGTGTCAGTGAAGACTAAGGCAAAGGAGGCACTGAATATCTCAGTCTTACCTAGTTCTGCTGTCACTAAATCATCCATGCCAGTCTATCTGAATCTTTCACATATCTGATGTAGGATGAGGTGGATCACAACACAAATCCTACTGACCATATTGGTCTAGGCCTAGATCTCCATTGATCATAATGGCACTTTTGAGTGACGCCTCACACGCAGATACCTGCAGGGCAGATGCCTACATTTATTCAGCTGAAACTTACCTAACTTGTCTACAAAGATCCGCCATCTAAAGCTTTAGATGGTGAGTTGGTCTTTCCAGTTTCCACTGTTTCTCATCCAAGGTATTTCCTGATTCTGATGCAGTTGTACTGTCTTTTGGTAATCTCTTGTTTAATAAGATTTAGCTCCTGGAACTTAGCCTACATTAAAAAGGTCTTTAATAATTCCAAATGTTAGTTCATTTGCAATAGGGCAGTAAGGAATGCCAATAAAACAAACCATTTTGACTTTGCTGTTTGAGGTATCATTTCCCAATCTCTACTCTTGAACCGACGTAACTTCACTCTTTCTTAAAGAAAAGGTTCTGAGCGTAAAGGTTACAATCACTATCCTTTCTCTGAAAATGTTCCATTACCAGTGCATTTTTTATTAAGGTATCCTACTGTGCACAAAAAGCTATTTTCACAGGGTTGTATAAATATTTGATGTAGCTCAGTTGACAAAAAGCTATTTTGATGTTCTTGCTTCTGATTTACAAGAAGTATATCGGAAAAGATTTCTTACTTTATCATGACAGCTTTCCTAGTGGGCAACAATCTTCCCCTCATTGTCTTTGAACTACAAATGCCCCTTATCTAGGAAACTAACCTTTAGGCTGCTGTTGCTCTCAAAGAGGAAAACTAGCCATCTGTGGCTTTATGTGGCATGTGACTTGAATTTTGGCCTTTGCTTCATATTTATATTCCTCCCTCCTCCTGACTCTTTTCACCTTCAGTACACACAGAGAAAATAATTCCATATGGATGATAAAAATCCCAGCCAATGCAGTGGATAAGGTGACTGTAATTGGCCAAATCTGGTTCATCTTTGTCTGAGGCAGTGCGAATATAACACAGACAATCAATCTGACCCTCTAAAAACCTGCCTACTTTCCTCTTCCAAGCAACTCACATTTTGTTTCATTTGCCTTGTCTTTAAGTATTGCCCATGTTTTCTGGTTGGTTGGCTGGCTTTTTCTAAGTTTGAAAGGCTGGAAATCCACAGACAGAATGGTGAAACAAATAGAAGAATGCCAGGCATTTAAAGACCTGCAGTTCAAAACAGCTAAAGACAGCAGGCTTGTGATTACTCTGTTAAGGCATCAAAATATAATCTTAGCTTTGACTCTTCCTCCCTTCTCACTCTCACCTTCTCACACTGCTGATTGGAGACTTGTTGTTATAGGAAAGGAGGAGACCCCACCTATTACATCCTTCCCATTTGCAATGGTATTAATCTGTAGCTTGCTGCTACAGGCTCCACTTCTCACTAGAAGAGGGCAAGGGTGAAGTCCTATGATCACTTTAGATCACTAGGCAGGATCACTTTACACCTGGGACTACAGGCACAATTAGCAATGACATGAGTTGGATGAAAAACACCAGCAAGTAACCGAACTCCAAATTCACGTAACTGTTGTTTGTCAACATGAGAACATTTAAGGACCAAGCAAGCTGCTGCTTCTAACTTACTAGCAAAATCTGAATACATTTAATATATGGTGTAACGCTGCGTGGTGTACATATGGTAATTTGCAATTGTGTTATATTTCTGTTTATAATTATCCGGTACAAAAAAAGCAAAAAGAAACAATTGTTATCAGTGAACTCTAAAACTCTTTTAAAGACTAATTATTAAACTGTTGGCAGAAGGAAGGAACAGATTTATGACTACTGACAATCTGGAAATATTCACTTCATTGGGCATTCTAAGGACAAGGGGGAAAAGAAGATGATAATGACCCTGCTTTTAAGACTAATAAGCAAAGTAATGAATTCGTACTTTAAGCAAAAGAGAAAAACAGCCCCCAGAACAAAGAAATGTGAAATAACCAATTAAAGAAAGTATGCTAATATTACCTTAATTTGGAAGAGGATTAATCAGTGAATAAGGAGACCAGCTATGAAGAGCTGGACAGGCTGCCATAAAAGGCTAGAAAAAAGTAAAGAGCTGAGAAGCCCTCCACCCCCTCTTTTCTCCCTCCTCCCTCCCCTGGGTTGTTTCATACTGGCTGGCATATGAGTGAAAAAGCTGTTCCATTTCTCTGCAGCATAGGAAAATTTTAGGATCTAAATCATAAACACTTAACTGCAACTGAGAGCAACTTACAGATGTTCTTAGCAAATGTTCTTCTAATAGCATGGGCATGTTCATAGTGTTTTAATGTAACTGTTCTAATTAATATACTTCTAGAAACCTTAACTCTGTGCTTTTGACTTCTAAACCTGTTCTTCCTGTAACTGTAAAATGTTAATAAAAATGTTTATTAACTGTTCATCTTCAATCTCTAACTTAATCCTGAATCTGTCCACTTTTACATAATTTGTTGTCCTCTTTGCATTGAAACTTTAATGTCATAATTCAAATATCTATGTCTGCAGGCAGTTATCCAGTACTCCTCACTCTGGTATTCAAGTACATGAACTTCCCCCAGGCCTCTGTTATGTAAATGAACTTTAGAAGTTTAAATAACAGAAAAAATGCTGGTTTTAAAGCATTTTATAGTGCACTGATAAGCAGTTTTTATTAAAGAAAACACTGAGCCTGATAGAGCCAATTAGGTTTGCCTCTATGAATTCCAATTTATACACATAAAGTAAATGACCATTTGTTTTTAAGCAAGTTAACTAGCAATTACAAGGCTTTCCAGGAAGTTGTGAGAAAGCATTCCATCAACTGAACTTTAGACCTTCCTTTTTTGCTACTTTCTTGCAAAATGAAAAATTAGGATTGCCTGTTAATTTCCTGATTGACTTTTACCAGAACCAACTCATATTACTGTGTTTTATCATGGGTCCTGGAACTCCGAACAGCAGCAAAATGGGAAGAAGATGCTCTGGAAGCAGTTCCCCTATAATTTTGAGGCACAAACCCACTAATCCCAGTAGCAGTGCCCAATCTATGGGTTACCGCATTCCTTTTGAAGAATGCAAAACAAACCAAAATTAGGTGAAAGATCCAGCCATAAGCACTTTAACCATAAAGTGTACTAGTCACATAATTTTCCAGTAAAATTAATCTGGCTGTAACTTCAACATTTTTATGTTCAAGTACTTCCCTTGGATTGTACTCATAATCCCTTGGTTATGTCTCTCAGACCCCTACTATGCACCAAAGCCTTTAATTGTGCAGCAGGCTTGTCTTCAAAGCCATGGTGGCCACGGCTGGCTACAGTTATTATCAGTGCCACATTTTCACAACGTGCAGAAATCTGGGTTTTATTCTTCTCAATTTAAGACCAATGTTTATCCATCATTTGTATTAATACACTAGCTAGGATAAATCAAACATAGAAGACCATTTTGTACAACATTGTGTCATCAAGGTGGAAAGGGTCTCTGCAAGAACTGGGAGTAACTGACTACATGTTGGCCAGATGAAACTGGAGGGTCCTTCCACTGATCTGCAATCAGACCCAGATGCGGTTTGTGTCTGGACAGCTAAGAAGAAAGCCACTCTTCCATTTATGTCATCTGCTTTACAATCTTAATAGTTTAATTCATTTTACTTGGTACTGTTTATTAACTCTGTATATTTCTGCAATTTCAGGATCATCTCTAGTATGTTTATAAAATACAATACATAATCTGTTTTCCTTATTCAGATGCCAAAATATTTCCTGTGCTTTCATTCCATTTCACTGAAATAGGCTGATCTAAACCAAATCTGCCCCAAGCGTATATTAAAGCACCTCCCAAATGTCTTCTCTTCAAAGATAATGACCTCTATTAGAGGAGAAAGGAAAATAATCACAGCATAATGCTTTCTGTAATTTCCATACCATTTACCATTCCAAGGCCGAAGATGGCATTTACCAATGAGCCTCCTTTCCTGAAGTGATCTGTCATGTGCTCCAGCCAATTTGCTTCTAAGCTGCTGACAGTCTGCCCATTCCTGGAGATCCTCATAGGGATAGTCACTGTATAATACCGACTGCATCTTTGTGGGGTTTTTGGCTTGTTGAAGAGAGCGAAGATCTCTGCTTCTACCAAAAAGTAAAAAAAATGGAGTAATGCAACAACCATTTCATGACATTTCAGCTAAAACAATGTATAAACCACTGTCTGCCCTTGCCTGATTTCATTGTGCAATTGCAAAATATACTTTGGGATGTGGTTACCTCTAATACACTTCTGCAGTGTCCAACGCAGTAGGGTCCCAAAACCCAATACAATATTTTGATTGCTGTTATGGTATTTGTTACTAATTGTGGATTCACTGTTAATAATAAAACATTTAAAGACAGTAATACCTGAGTACTAATGGACAACCCCCTTACTGGAGTTAACAGTGTAAACTACGATAGGAAAACATGCTCCACAAACTGCTTTAAGTACTGTAGCAGTCAAAAAATCACTAAAAATTAATGCACAGAGTACCTTTATTCTTCTACTGAATGAATTGTTAAAAGAACTGTGACACTGAGGACAGTGCAAATATAAAACCTGACTGCAAATTTAGGAGAAACTGCATTCCATAGATCATGGCCGTTAAACTAAAGTATTAAATAACTTGGTTTTGATAACACAATGGCATAGAACCAGCCAAGTAGTAGTCTCATCTGAAGAAAATGCAATGAAGCATTACTGTAGAGACTATGCTAGCTGGTTAGTTGATTTACTCTGGGTCTGAGCCAAGGTGAGACATTAACACAACAGTACATGAGTTTTAAAAGTGGAATTGTGAAGGGTCTTACAAATTAGAACATTTTCTAGACTCTGCTCCATATCTCCTCTACTATATCATAGGAGCAGTTAATGTAGGCTTACCATCACAAGAAAGTAATTGTTGACAGCAAAGCTGAGCTTTCACAGCCCTAAAATTGGAAGCAAGTTTAAGTGCAGACAGACCTTCCAAATTCTCAGAAGGGTACAACCATCAATAGAATTACCAATAAAAAATGTTTGGACATTAATACTTTACTTCTTAATGGACATGGAAATCAATGGTAAAATTTCTATTGACCTCCAAATGCCAAAAATTCTCCCCAAATAAATTAATGTAAGAGGTAAAGACATTATATGAAATTCATTCTTTCAATAAGCTCCTCTTGATTCCAAGTTATTATATTCCAATCTCAAGTATTAAAGTAAAGAAGGAGATGTCAAGAGAAATGTTAAAGTTGCTCTCTAACAAACGTCACTGAGCAAGAAGCAGTGTGTAAATTGAAAAAAATATTGGAAGGGAGATGCTCAGAGACAGGCTGGCAGCACTTGGAAAGCAGGAAGCTCATGATACAACCAAACACGAAAAAGAGACCTAAAGATCTCAAGACATGAACCATGATTCAAATAGAGTAGAAAGGAATAAACTGTTAACCTGAATCCTCTTGTTGTTTACCACTTGTTTAGAAAGAAGTATCATAATCCTAACTCAGAAGAGCATACACAGAAAACTTCTATGATCGTTTTGATTCTGACCCCCAAAATAGACTCATGTTGGAAACTGAGATCTTTTTGGTGTATATGATAACATTATATTAATTAACAATAGCAAATCATGGAACTGGAAAACCATAGGGAGATGATAATTTGGATTTGACACTGGTCTGTTGACAACATGCATTTAAAGTGTGTGGGAGTCTTTCAGTGGTTGACTTGGTTTGTCACCATTACTGAATGTATAGTACACCATTCCTAACCACTGTTCAAGTCACTGTTGACAACAGTTTTCATGAGCAATCCTGACCACTCAAGCATGGATAAAGATACCTTCAGTTTGGTTCTAGGTAACACAGCACTTTTGGATGTACCATTGGAATACCTGTGCCTTGTTCACAGGCAAATAATTTTCAACACTGCTTTGAAGAGCCCTTTAATAAAAGGGAAGGGGAATGAGCACTACAAAATATTCACAAAAAAATTGAAGCAGCATAAAAATAACACTTGAATAGTATAAAACCTAAAATAAAGAACAAAATTAAGATTCCACAAACAGTAAGAACATATTTTTTTCCTGAAGTTTTATATAAGAAGGAGTTCAAGAGTGGTACCTTCCTATGGAATAAGTAGGCTAACTGAAAAAAAAACAAACCACTTGATGCTTTCTGCCTTCATGTTCCAAGGAAGGATGGAGAACTGGTGCCAAAGACTGAAATACATTTTCCGTAGGAGGAAAAAGGAGTGCTATAATAACAGAAATTCATACAAGAGTAATAAAGAAATCAGCAATGTTGTACAGACAATAGATTTGGGAAAAATCCTACTATAGGTGAACAGTCACATAAAACTGCCTTCTCAGACCTTCAGTCTTGGAAAGTATTTGCATAACTCACCAATTAAAAAAAATGTAAGAAATAAAAAAAGCCAAAAAGCATTCAGAGAACGAAAGATAAATAAGGAAACTAAAGGCTTTTTAAAAATAAAACCCCTTATCTGGCAAATCAGCAGCTGTAATGAAATCCTGGGGTGTTACAGATGGAAGTTGGGAAGATTGGAGGTGATCAGCTTCACATTACACAGAAATACCAAGAACATGGTTACTTGTAGCAAAAGATTTCCACTGTTCAGTATGGAGAAGAATAGCATGAAAAAGATGGTAAAACTTGCTAGGTTAACTCTCTTAAAGACAGTGTATATGAAAAGAGAAAGAACTGGTCTGATTAGACTTGGAGATAACTAATCTAGAACTGCAAAACTGAGAGGTTTTATAACGCGTAAGATTCTAGTGTAAACCAGAACAAATTATTCAAATAATAGGTATGTTTTGACCAAATCTGGCTGCCTCTTTGCCCAACAAAAACTGAAGAAAGTATGGTGAAAGGTTGCTAGAGTGTGATCCAAATCTGATGGCAAAAAGCTAATTACACCAAAATGCAACGGAAACCAAGACAATAGTCCAAAGCGGGTACAATGCAAAGTCATTTTCAGTCCTACATACAAAATCCCCAAAGGGGTAGGATTGTTTGACTGAATCTATGTAAGACAAAGAGTAAGAATAAATTAAAGTCAAGGACAGTACCAGGTGAAAGGAATGGAGATGGAATTTCCTTACATAGATTTGTAGCTTGTAAGGAAAGTAAGCAAAGTGGTAAGAAAAATGAGTGTAAACACTGTTTTCTAGGATTTAAGCAAATATAGGAAAGAAAAAAATTTTGAGGTTTAAACTGGAAATGGGGCAAGAATATTTTTTTCTGATGATTTTTCCTTTTCTAAATTACTCTGGTCTACATCGTATTTTAAATCACAATTCCTACTACTGAAGTAACCTCTGAGCAACAAACAGCTTAAGGAGGGTATTTTGAGACCTCATCTGAGACTTGTGTTTTATGATGGCATAAAATGACATTTAAAAGTGGAAAGCACACCTGAGGAGAATTATGTCAAAGAAATGAAAGAAAGAAAATTGGCATATGAAGAATAATCTTACAAAAATATGAGAATTGGAAGGCAAATTATTAGGAGCATCATTACCAACAGGACCTGAGCCATTAACAAAATAACTGCTGCTTTCCAATAATTATAATTCTGACTGTACCATTGACCCCAGCCTGACTATAGGATACTAGGAGACTTCAGAGTCCAGATCACATATATTCTTGCTGTTCCTGATGTGGTTTAATTTCAGCTATCTGTTCACCTGCTACAAAGGGGCTAACTGTGATAAGGCTTTGCGACTTATTCCTTCTATTGCTGCAAAACCTTGTCAGGCAGATTAGCAGGGCTTTTTATTCAAATGGACAAAATGGATACAAAGATCAAGAGCTCTCAGGGTATCACAACAAATACAGAAAAGAACCAATTCAGCTGAACTGACAAAAATAAGTCTTTACACTCAGGCATACAAATGGGCCATAATAAAATTGCACCCGCTTATATCATCTCTTCATTTGACATCTGACTTAGTCATTGTGAACTGTGTAACCATGTTGAAATCAGGTTAAGTGGCTCATTTGGTGCACCTTTTCTTCCCTATTACAGTGGTAAGGTCCTCCCTGCATCCCCACCCCTCAAAGAAGCTGGGAACATAATTGAGGCAATTTCAACTTGGCTTTTATGTATGAGAGGTCACTACAATACTTACTGCCAGTAAGTGGTTTTAAGCATTGTGCTGGTGTTTCATTCTCTGCAAGTCCATTTGGTTTGTCTGCTGCTTCTCTTACACTTGGGTTCGCATGTTGAAACTGTTCTTCATTTCCCTTCACAGACTTGAGGTTCAGCTCTTCAGTAGCCTGTCCTTCACCTCTCCAGCCCTCCCTGGATGTGGCACATTGGTCAGCACTTTCTTCACTCGGTGCTGGAGTATTACATCCATTAATGCCATCTATTTTTTCGCCATCCAGTGAAGCATGATCCTCAGGGTAATTTGAAACATTTTTATTATCTCTTGATTGCACAGAGTTGTTACTGGCGGGTGTCAGGGAGGCGTTGACAAGACAGTTCTTTTGGGAATGGTACTGAGGTATAATTCCAACAAATTTCAAGCCTTGACTTGCAGCATCTTGAATCTACAAGTCGAAGAAGATTAGATTTTTAACTGTCAAGCTGTCTTAGCTAAATAGAAATGCAGAAAATAACACCCTTCAAGGCAGCTAGCGTGTCGTTTTGCTACTTTTGTCCACTACCACGAGAAATTGTCATGTTACATTTACATAAAAAGTTACATTCTAGAGAAGCAGGATGGAAAGTTCCCTAAATTGTCTGAAATAATGTGAAAGTGCAGAAAAAAAGAAAAAAGGGGAAAAAAGAGAGAGAGAAAATGCTTACATATTTCTTCACAGGGGATAAAGTATCTGTTTGAAAAGTTCATTTATGCTAAATTACCAGAAGTGGTATTACTCACAAAAACTTATAGTATCAACCTTATGAATCCAGGGACTTAGTATTACATCTTCTGCTGTATTACATGTGTGATTATGATACTTATGCAAGGAAAAGGTTATTAATTCTCCGTTATATGCATCATTATAACAACAGTTGTTGTTTGTCTTATTTTGGATTGAGACACAAATGGCAAACTTTCACATAATAAAAAAAAACATTTTAATACATCACTTTTGGGAAGGTACAGAACTTGGAATAGAAGAAGGCATTGTGAGATGAGCTAAGAAGAAGAAAAATGGAAACTAAGGGGCACTATTATTAATCCTTTACACTTTAGGTAAAGGAGGAAAATGAAGGAATCAAATCACAAAAGATCGTAAGAAAAAAACATTGGGCTAGTATTAATGACAATTAAATAAAGCCAGAATTAACTAAGGAAGGTTTGAGACGAATCAGAAAGAGAAATCTCTTTTAGGCAGACTCAGCACTACAGATGCACCATCCATTCGAGTCACCAGCCTAACACCCCTCAAACCCAGGAGAAGCTGCAGTGAGAGCCAGACTTCTATGAAAACATACGAGTGTCTGCTGATTCATTTATCAAAATCACCCACTGAAAGAACGTATACTTTTCATATAATATAAACTCTAAACACACATAAATATTTCAAAATGAAATTCCTTGAGAATGGAGAAATAATTTCACTTTCTCTGCATACCATGTAATTCCAGAGAGTTAAAGTGTCTTAGTAATTCTCCAAGGCTCAATTTAGTATAAACTTACATGAAACAGTTCAGGCTTTTTTCTTTTTTTTTCTCAATTTAAGAGGAAGCTCACTTCTGCATCTTTCCTACCCAGAACTTATTTTTCTTTAAATGAATCATCTACTTCCTGGTAACGTGTTACTGTTCTGAACACACAAACCTACAGATGATACCTGATCAACAACAAGAACTTCCTCTTTCAAACCACTATTATATTTTCCATGTTAAATTAACTCTTGATTTTGTGATCACAGGAACTTAAACAGAGGTCTCCAGGAAACAAAGCAATGGTCTTCACAGGTGTTTAGCCTGGCAAACATGGGATGCTGACTTAACTAAAGTTCATTGCTAAAGAGGACAACAACCTCCAAATAAAAATACTACTAGCAGTATCCTGATCAAATGAGTATCTCTCTACAAAGAAAGTTAGCATGTAATTAGCTTGCTCAAAAAGGTTTAAGTGAATGTCAATGACAGATGCATTCATAATATGCTTAATGGTCCTGACCCCATTTTACCTTTACAAATATTTTTTTATACAGTCAACAATAGAGTTACAAATTCAGTTCATCTCTTATCACTAATCTACAGACACACCACTGTATTTGTTTAGTAGGTTGCAGGGCAGCTAATTATAGAAATTTAACTAGTATGCAACTGTTAAAGAGTTTGAGGATAGTACATACATGGTCCTGGCTTGTCAACCTATACCAGACTCTCCCACACTGTGATTTGGATGAGGACAGCTTTCACAGCTAATGTAGCTATGTTTTACAGTATTGGCTTACTCAGAAAAAATGTGTCTGTCCTAAGGAATACCTGATCCTGAGGTTTTTGTTCTGAGGCTCTTGTTCTCAGAATGGAAAGAGGAGGAACTAAGGACTGAATGATAGTCTAAGCCATGTTAGCCTAACAGTTTAGCAGAAAGACTGGAAAAAGAGACTGTATCTTCAAGGCCCTTTCCCAACAAGTTAATAGGTAGTATACAGCATAAAAAAAAATCTTATTTAAACCTGTATTTCAAATTTTCCCAATTACATCTCATTATTTTCAATAAAGCCAATTTAGCAGGAAATGTTACATTAACAGTGCAATGTAAGCTGCAGAACGGCAAAGTGATTTATCAGCATATGCAAACAAGTCTTTCCTTCCAACTTTTCACAAAACCATGAAGAAGCTAGCTCTCATCATAAATAAAGTATGAACATCTTCAAACTACAAAACAAAGGCAATTTGATTTTTCAGCATCCTGTTGAGAGCTTAAACAGTAGAAAATTTTAGTTGCCTTCACATCCAGAATGAATTATGCCATCCAATATACATTCACATTCCTGTTTGATGTATTTGAAATATTGAATATTTGAATTATAATTAGAAAACCCCACACTTAAACAAGCCCAAACCTTGGTACCTGGACAGGTTGTGCCCAGGAGCTACACAGGACAGAAGGACTGTTTCTACCAGCCACCTGTGGTTTTTGGACCATTCGAGGCATCCTGCGCTGGTACACATAGACAGATGTGTCTGTTCCAGCCTTTTGGAAAAATATCTTAGCAGATGCAGTATTGGGAATCAGTAAGAGGGCAACGCCTGGGAGAAAGCAGGGGTAAAGCTGAACTGAATAGGAAGAACATGATGCTACTCTGACAGGGTCACCCAGAACATATTCCAGATCAGATAAATACTACAATTACTTGTCTTTATGTGTCGGTTTAGATTACTAATAAAGAGTACTAACAAAGGTCCTTTTCATACTACATTGTATGACTAAATGAGAGGAAAGAGCATAAAAAGCAGAACAACTGTATGTCCACCACTTACCACATCAGAAAAAAAGCTAGATTAAAAATGCCCTTACATTAGGTGATCCATAATAATTTCAGTTGTTTTACTGACCTTTTTGTATTTTAAATACGCTACATACTTCCTCTTTACATCTTAGAAAATTTTTAAAAGGGAAATTCCAACAAAATTTAAAATAAAAAAAAAATTCTTTGGTTCTTTTCCCAGCTAGGAACAGAAACATTTTTATTGCCTCATAAAGTGCTGCTTGGGTGATATTAACCACAAATACAAGAACAGGTCTCCATCACAGAAGGTGTTATTGTTCAACAACAGAAGCAGAACTTAACTCATTTCTTTCAATCTGGATAACCCCCCAAGTGGGTACATCCAAGCGCATTTATAACTGGCTTGCAACAAATTGGATTTACACCAGTTTAAAAACAGAACCTGCTTAAAGAAGGGCTGAAATTTCATGTGTACAGAGGGCCAAGGCAGTTAAAGAATTTAATGTCATTCCTATAATTTGCCCGATTAGAAACCTGGCAGTTTCCCTTAGGGGAAAAAATGACAGATTCAGCCTTTGCTATCTGTGAAATAAATATCAAGTCTCCCACTAACTCTAGCAGAAATAGGAACAAGCACCATGTCCAGCCCCAATGTCACTACCTTAATTGAATTTTAGCTGGGGCACTTCATATTCTTATCATTTGTGAATTTCTTTCAGAACCAACCAACCGCTATTTTTGCAACTGCATTTGGAAAAAAGGAACCAGCAGCAGCACAAAGCAGTGTCACTAAACGTTGTTGATGTAGCAAATTTATGTCCCATCTTTTTAAATACTTCTGGCTCTCTTGAAGGCTCCCTACCTAATTAGGAAATGGCTGACAGTCTAATTTAAAGATCTGTAAAACCACACCTGGCAACAGTATGGCTGAACAATGAAATCCTCTTTTCTGGAAACTCCTTGTTTTTAAACTATAGGCCCCACAGCCATGAAAGAAATGCAGAGATTCCAGGTCGAAAGCTCATTTTGAACAGCCACATACAGGTTTTCTTTTCAAATCTATTTAGAATAAAGACACTTGGCAAGTTCATTGTACAGTCCACATATTGTTTGTGATTCTGCACTTCTTGTTGCATTATCAGCTCTGTAATAATCTCCTATTCATAGCAAGCATGATGGTACTACTTATAAATACAGAAGCTCAGGGATATAGATCCCATGCTGAACAGAATCATATATTTTTGTCAGCTTCAGTAATTGCTTACAGGGAAATTCCGTGCATTTCTCCCATGGGATGGCACACAGCAAATCAAACACTTCCCACAAGCTGAGGATAGTATTCCACCCACATCAATAAACGCAGGAAATAATGCACAGCAATTTAATAAAGAGGATCTCTCTCTTCGATAAGGATTTTCAAACAAATGATTTAATAAGACAAGTGTTAGTAATTTGTCTTAACTCTTATACACCAGGAGCTGGACATTTTTGGGATGCATCTACAGGAAAAGCAGTTTTACTAATGTCATCAGGGCACTCCAGTTTATAGGGGTCCTAAATGGTCTCAAGGCTTACACTTCCTGATGATCTAGAAAAAACCACCTTCAAAACCTAGGCATTAGGACTGAACATTTCATTAACAGGTTTGCTATATGGCTCATGATATAACAATGTACTGAAAGAATGTCATAGCAACACAGTAAAGGGGACTGTTGCTAATATAAAAACAGACAACAGAAACACTTTACGAAGAGCACATATAACAAAAATGTGCTTGGAGAAAGGACAACATTCTCTAGGAGCAATGAACTGATTTTCTGATGGTCAGATGCATTTAGTTAGCTCTGCAGTGAACTAAGGGAAAGACTGCTACTTAATCCTACTGATGGCCAAACAGATGGCCTTTGAAACAATAGCTGGTTAATTTTGCTCAGAGCTATCTATTTAAATCAAGCATAAACTGTCTTAGCCAATAAAAGAAATGCTTGTCTGTCTGTCTGTTTATTTGGTTGTTTTTAAAAAAACAATGTTAGAGGCATTAGATCTCATGATGTGCACCAGAAACAAGATCACTGTATTCTTCTACCTTCTTTTTAGGATTCAAGCAAATCTCCTTGGACAACAGACATAGCACCAGGGATCTTCATGCAAAGAACATGATCTTGTGGTTTGAGAACGCTGTGTACTGCATGCCAGGAGTTGGAACTGGAAAAGGATGTTCAAGACTACGTTCTTCCAACTATGTCCTCCTTCATTAATATTTAGTAGCACATGTTTCATCACAAATACTGCACATCCCCCTTCTAATTTGTTCATTTCTGAAAACAGATGTTTAAAATTAAGACAGGCTTTTAATTTTCCTCTGATACTTTCTGGAGTTCTCACATGCTCCTTCATGAGAAGACAGCAACAGTCATCCAGAGTTTACTGCTTATTTTAAAACCAACTAAGGTTATTTAATGTTCTGAAGGAGGGGTTTAGTTCTTTCTAAGCAACTCAAAACTTTTGTGACTTTGCCATTTTTGCCTCTCTAATACTACGTTACAGAAAAAGATAATTCTACTAATCCAACAGCAAAGCAGCAACTGCTAATCATTTCTCCATCCTGTCACTCTGAAACTCTGTTTCATTACTTGCAGATTTCCAAACCGTGCAACCTTTCTGACTAGGATGCTCTGTCAATTAAGCTTGTGCTTCCCATGCATTTTTAACCTTTTCCAGTTTACACTCACCAATTCTGAATCTGAGATAGATAGTTCATGTTCATATAAACATAAGTAAACATAAACATAGCTTTTAGAAAGTCGAATCCCAGTCTGCATTCAGGCTTTCAAATTACCAAGTCTTTTCATTGTCAGTTACATCAAAATAGGTCATCAGGGATAAAACACTGGAGGGATGCCTTGAAAAATGTTACCATGATCCCAAACCAAAGAGTCATCCTTTAAACAGTGTTGTTGACAGTGTTTATATTGATACTTCCAATGAAAACCTCGACCAGAATTTTACCATTCCAGAACTTTAGATAAGACTATTAGAACAAAGTTGATAGATCCAAGAGAAGATAATAGAGTCCAAAAACAAACCTAAAAGCTAAAACCTAACCAGTTTCTTGAAGAAATAAGATGTATGCTGCCTTTCCAACTCTGCAGTAAACAGCCCATTCAACAGAACCATTAACTTGACACTTTAAGCTCTCGTTGCATTTGTGGTAGAGCATAACAAGGTACTGAACAGGGGAAAGAAAGCAAGCTTTGCAGTTTTACAACATGCTGATTGGTAGTAGACTCTGCCAAAGGGAACTGAAAGCTACAAACAGAACAAGGAGAAATGTAGTGAAGCAAGTAGCTACTGCAACTTAAGAGCTATGCTGAATAAAACAGAAGATAGGCTCTTAAGACAGTGCTGCCAACAGATACCTACGTTACAGCAAGATGTATGTGTCCTGCTACTGGAGCCAAGGCAGGGATGAGAGTAACTTGAAATTCCTCTTCAGCTTGTGTTAGCTGTACATTCATTCCTGAGAACAATATAACCATACTAAACATTTGCTTCTTTCAGCATATCTCACTAGATGACGGTTCTTGAAACCACACTGTCTCATCCTCTGTGGTCTTGAGTGCTATGATTCTGCTCAAATTATTATTTTAGCATCTGTTCCTTCACAGAGCTGGTAAGGGATGAACATCGTTGGACATAGGCCACGCAGGTTCAGTGACTGCGGTACCTGCTCAAAAGCCATGTAATGTAACTGCATCCTCCCATCCTTGCCCTAAACTCTGAAAAGAAATCCTGAATTTAACCACGTCATTTTATTCCCTAAAAATTGTTTTAGACCTGCTACGGAGCAGCCCATTATGCTCACTCAACCCAAATACTTGATATACACTGTCAAAAAAAAGGCTGTAGAAACTCTGTCCCAAGTGCTTGCTCTAGAGAGCAATTTTCAAAATGCAGACCATGTCTTGTGCATGAATCTTTTCAGAGAAACTCCTACACTAATGGATGAACATAAGCAAGGGAAAAATAAAGATTTATAGAGATGGATGGTTGAGTGTTGTATATAACAACCATTTTAGCTGGATCAACACAATTCAGTTTTCTTTGCAGAACATCAGAAAACAGTCACTTTTTTGTGATCAACTAGCACTAATGTGATTCAAAACTGGGACACTGGATTAATCCATCTCTGTCCTAAGCAATGAAAACAAAAACCCAAAAGGTTCAGGGCAACAGGAGTATTTTAATAATTAAGAACTCAGTCTCAAACTTACAGACTTTACATTTAATTTGCAGGGAACACTTTCTTTTATCTTTATATAAACCAAAGAGTGTTTCTTTAAAATCACATTGTTTCATCAAGCCATCTATTACTTGTAGCCAAAATTACAATTTGAACAATTTGCCCATATTTTATTTTAGCACAGTATAAAAAATTATTGTATTTATTGTTATTAAAAAAAAGTTGTTTTTCCCACCAGACAGAATTGGGATCATTAGAAACATCAACTACATACTTTATAACTTCTATTTTTATCTTGGTCAAGAGGATGACTCTGAAAGCTGCTGGGGGCAAAGGATTATAAAAGCACAACCAGGCTCCTGGGAGAGTCCTGAAAATAGTTTTGCAATGTTCATGGAAGATATATATCAACACCACTCTTACAGGGCTTAGTCAAAAGAACACAAGTTGAAAGAAGCTTAACCAGGAACAGATGTTTCCCTTCACACCAGGCTGTTTAAAACATAGTATATGCTCTTTTTACCATCTCTTGTTATATATACACTTACAAAATGTTAACAAAATGCACTTTAATAAATATTATCACAGCAGATCACAAACAGCTGAACCATTGATGTTGAGTTTCAATTTCTGCTTCAGAACTGTATCTACTTTTAAGATCCAAATACTTAAAAATAAAATAGGGGCTCTGTTTGCACTGAAAACATGCAGAAAACAAAGCAGTCAGCTAAGTGCCCAGCAACGGTTTTCATTACAATGTGCTAAAGAAATAAATATTGTATTGTTCTTTTGTAAATACCCTGGAGGGTGAAGGTTTTGGGGTGGGATTTTGGGGGTTTGTTTTAAGGATGGAAATGGTTTTAAAAGAGGTTGAGATCACATCTACATAAGTAATCCTAGGTAATAAACAGTACTCTAGAGGGGTCATTTTCTAGCCACAGAAGTAAATTTGTACTGCTTAGTCATTTGAAGAACGATCCTCTGAGCAATATTAAAGACTCAATTTTTCCCCTCTTCTATCCTTTACTGCTACCTGCTCTGACTGTATACCCTGCAGGAAATTTCTGAGCAGGCCAGCTAAAACATATCTCAAGTAAAGAGTAATGCTTAGGATTACAATAACCATCTAAGGAACCCTGGCACCAACAGAGCAATCAAGAGACTTCACAGAAGAGATCCTTGTAAGACTGCAGCAACAGAGTCAAGAAATCCACCGTGGGCATGCAGCAGTTCCCTACCCAACCACTCAGCCAGTCTCCTGCCTGCCACTCCCTCCAAAGGAGCTAGGGTAGATAACAGGCAGGAGGATTGAACCCCTCCAGGACATGTCTTGCCTTTCAGGAATAGACTAAGTTCAACTACAGTTTAAACTAGTTGGTAGTAATGTGTATTACCTTCCATTGCATAAACTAACACTTGAAACATACAAATTCCTCATGCCAGTTCTATTCCTGATAACATTTTCTTTTTTAAAAGACATTTAGAAAAATTCCAGTAAATAACAGTTGATACCATATATTCCATAAAACTGGCAAAAGGGCTCAAATATGGTAGATACTTTCAGCAATGTAGGATGTGAGCTCTTCATGCAAGTGTTAGTATTGTATGGCCTTTCTTTCAAAACAGACCAATCCCTACACAACTTGCTTTTGTACCAGTGCGAACTGGTGGTCACTGTTTCACATGCCAACTCTAGAACAAGTACGTGGGTGGCAGCGTCTTTGCAATGTGTTTGGTTGGCGTATTGCTCCCTGGGGTCCCGCTCAACTTAAGTCTGAGAGGTACCGTCATTTCCTTGGCCCAGCAATGCTATTACTAGAAAATACATATCAACAAAGTTACGGGCAAAGTCACTACATCTGCAGGAGTCAAGATTATTTCTAGGGTACTTTGGACTACCAAAGTTGTTCAGAGGACCACTTAAGGCAGTGACATGTTACTGGCAACTTTTGAGCTAGTGCTGGCAATGGCATTTGTATGCTTACTGAACTTCACCAAGACTACGAACAGAGGGAATGAGCAGACTTGACAAACATTGTCTCATACATCAGATTTCATCGCAAGATAAGCATTACATAGGTGTTTCAAGATGGCAGTCGTGTTCCAAGCTGACTGGTCCACTTCTGAAAATGCAAACCCAATTATTCATCTCCATGGCCTTAGGTATGTTGGAAGAAATCAGACTCATTTCTGAGTCAAGTAAGGACAGACCAGCAGGGAGGGGTCCTTGTCTAGTCAAAAACAAAAAAGGAAGAGGCCTGCATTTGGATTTCAGTTAAGCCACAGCATTTTTAAACCACACTTTTCCATGCTTATTATGCTTCCCCAAGGAAGGATAATCAGTCCATAGGGACAAGAAATATGAAACTTGTAATGGGGTCAAACTGAAAAAAACTTAGCATGCAAGAACTTCCTTCTGACAGGGCATGATTAAGCAGGCAACCAAGGATACAAAGATGTGCTTCCTAAATTTTAAAAAGTCAGAACTGGGAATAAACGGTACAGAAATTATCCTCCATTTCCTGAACTTTTACCAGCACTACAAAGATGTGAACATAGGAGTAAAACCTTCTGCCTGTTACAGTTCTTCTAGAGCATGTAACTGATGTGGAAAACAAAGGTCATGAGAAACATATTTGGCATTCATATACGACTGCGTATCCAAAATAACTCTTTTCTTGGGATGTCAGCCTAGCTTCTCCTTCCCTTACTTGTCTCAGCAGATTCAGGAGAACACTCTCAGATGAAAAAAACGGTAACAGGATACACAGAAATAACGAGCAAGTAAGGAAGTAATTAAAGGCTACCCTATTTTACATGAGACACAAGTCAAAGTGTTACAAAACACAGTATCTTAGAAGTAACATCTCTTGACTTGCAACAACTTCAGAATGATCTGAGCCAAAGTGATCAGAAGTTCAGAAGTTAGCTTTGCTCATTAAAAAGGTGAGCAAATCTTTAATCTCTGTTTTGCCTGAGAGTTAAAGACAGGAGTGCTACTACCAATACAGCACTAAAGTACATACACAACAGTTAAGTTACTTCTTTCATTGCCCAGGAATTACATGACAAAGACACCATGGGACTCTTTGAGCTCTTTAGGACAGGTTGAGCCACGCTAGATCCACATTGATATGAAAGAACAAACAGAACTTGGTGATTTTAAGGTACGGGAAGAGTGTATCCTATGCAATATCATGTCCCCAATACTTAAGTGTCTCCTGTCTTCCATAGCTCTTACTGTGGTCAGAAACTGCAGTAGTGGCAAAAACGTACAGAAGAGAGGAGAGAATTGGGACAAAGTCCTGAAGTGCAGAAGGATCTCAGCAACAGAACACAGGTTTGACAAGAGAGTCTTATTTGGCATTTCTTAAATGTTTTATAGTCAACATTGTACTGAGGCACTTTGTTTCAGCGAGCCAGAAGCATTCTCCAGGTGAAATAACATCCTTGTTTCTACTTCATTACTCTTAAACACTTACATGGTGTTATAGAAGAAGAAAAAAAGATATTATCTATGCTGTATGCCATTGCAAAATTGTTTTCTGTTTGCCAGGAGCAAGCAGTTAATATTCAATATTGCATTGAAAATGTATGCCACAAGAAGTCAACTGAGAAAAGAAGTTACTAAAATCGCATCCTTCTTCAAACTCCATGTAAACAATGCTTGCTCAGCAGTGCATAATAAAATTAATAAAATTTTCTTAGGGTAGAGGAATTTTTTCTAGTAAATTCAAAGTTGGATAAAATTTTGACTTGTTATTTTGTTTTGATAGTATGTCTACTCTATTTGGTATCTTTTTTTTAATATAGTAATTTGCAATGCAGTAAGATGGTAAACCTGTGCTACAAGCCTCTGCTATGAAAAACTCTGTGATCAAGGATTTGCCTGTTCAGTTACAACACACAATTAACTTCAATTGTATTCCACAGTTTGAGAAGAATAATAGGGTTGGGGTTTTTTTGAAAGTAAACAATTGCCGTCTCTCACGCTTTTTGTTACTACTTTCTTTGAAGAATGTCCTTTATTTTTCATTTATTTTGTCTGTAAACATCTGTTTTATATGCCCTTAAAAGCAATGGACATTTTTGTTGCTCAGACAAATTAGTTAATATGACTATTAATTCCTACTCCCAAACAACTCCTGTTTCCTGAGCTAGATTTACATAGAAGTGTTGAGACTTTCACAATGTGTTTAATCAGATATAGACAGTGACACAGCACACATTTGACAGAAACAGCTTCAAAGAACTTCAAATTCCTCTACATCAAATAACATCTGAGGATGAGTGACATACTCACCCTACAGAGAAACAGTAAATATACATTTTAGCTATTAAAATTCAAATTATTATCTTTCAAAAGGCATCTTCATAACCCCATAATCAAATGGCTTCTACCAACAGAAACATTTCCATGTCTAGAAAAGCATTCTAAAGAGTCTCAGAATTGGATATTTATGGAAATAAGATGACTCCTGGATTGTCATTTTGTTTTCATGTTAGCCGTACTCTATCTGAAGTTACAAATGCAAAGATATTTTCTGTTGCAATGATGTAAAATTTTGCTACCAGTTGTGACAGATAAGCCTATATTTCTACTCTGAGTCAAAGAACTGAAGAACAAAATCAAACATGTTGAAACTGATACACAATAACTACACCAGTTTTGCCTAAGTGTGAATATATTGAAATAATCCAAGATAGCATCAGAATAGTAGTGCAATAGCACAATAAAATCTAACGAAAAATTCGGACTCAAACTTTTGAATATTATTAAGCGCTCAGAAAACTTCAGTTTGTTCTGATATCAAAATCTATATATCTCTGAATATGATGACGATGATCAGACAGTAATAGCTGCACTATTTTTAATCCAGTTTTTACAATTCATAGCAAAAAGGAGACTGAATATGAGTGTAGCCTGTCAAGCTGAGTCCTGATCAAGCTCATACAGCCTGTGCTGAAATTTGTTCTACAAGATTTTCTTAACTATTACCACCGCAATATGGATTAAAGCTAGGGGAGTATGCCTACTCAAACTATTCTTACACCATGTGGCTAAGTAAATATAGTATTTAATGCTAGTTTTTACAACATGCAATAGGACATAACAGATGCTGCAAAATTTCAAACATGTACAATAAATATGTCTTCACTAAAATGGACATAACCTTGTAATTTCCAGTCTGGCAGAATATTGTAGCATCAAAATAATTTTAAAAAGAAGTCAACAAATAAAGAATTGCAGGGGTCTCTTCAAATACCCCAGTACATACGAAAATTTACTGAAAGCAACACTATTCCGGATGACAAAGGGATTTAGGTTACCAGTACCTTCTCCAACTGCTAACATCATGTGATACTGAAACAAAACTTAAATAACCTGGGGGCTTCCAGCCTTTTAGCTACAGTACTATCCAACAGGGTATTTTGACAAAAAAACGGAAATTACATGTATTATTTCAACTTAAAACATTTACACCATTATATGACTGTCTTCTACAGTGGTAACTTAGTTGCTATCATCTGTGAGAGGGCACATTTTTCATAATAATATGATGAAACTTGTTTCTCTCAATAAGTATAATTGCCCTTCAGATACTTAAAATTACAAAACACCAAATTCTAGTGCAGGGTTTCAACAGCACAAAATGTACACATATTCCTATTGTCAGACTGACACAACTAGAAGCAGTAATTACTGTGCAAATAAAAGCATATTGTGTTTTGGTTTTCCCCCCCCTTTTTTTTTTTTTACTCACTTTCTTAATAAAATCAGGTATCTCCTTTTTGTCTGAAAGTTGGTTTACAGAGGAACAGCACTCTACCTCCAAGACATATCCTTCACTGTGGACGTCACCTTTTGGAGACCTAAAGAGGCAGACAGAAAAAAAGAATCAGTTTCTGTTGTTAACACTGCATATCCAGACATCCTCTTTATGAATATTTCCCACGCAGAGCTAACCTTCAGACAAAACTTCGGTTCCAATACACTCACTCCATTGAGCTCGACACAGTTCCAATACATTCACTCCACTGCGCTTGACACAGTTCTGACAAGCAGCAGCTACAGCATCTCACCTACTTGCTATGGAAGGAAATCACACCGATGACTGTGGATGGTGGAATGCCTCAGGGACTTCCAAATTTCTTTATCTGTCCAAGAAACACACTTTGCCAGCCTGGCATCTATGGCCAACGCCACAGGTGATGTAACTCAGAATACGCAGAAAGCAGGTGCCAATGAAATGGGCCGACAGATGCTCTGGGCCCCACAGGGCAGCCTGATGTAGGATGTGTTTCACGGACAGTAGTTAAAGGAATCCCTTCTCTTATCTACCACCATTCTAAGCCAACATTTAAAAATCAGGGGCTAATCAAAGTAGTCTATCCTTCAGTCTTACCTTATGCATTGCTGTTGAGAAATGTAAAGGTATGTGGGAAATCCCTGCTTGTTCAGAAGACACTAACTCCTGAAATAATTCAAAGCATATGGCATCTGCCATATACATTACTGAATAAATCAGTGCTGTGGAAACATGATATTGGTCAAAATATGCCAAGGGAAAGTTTGGAAGTCGTCCTGAATGATCTTGAGAAACAGCCTGTAGGCGTGCACTGCAAAGCAGTGCTACTGATTCAGGCAGTTTTTGTCTCCTCCAGAGTCCCATGAAAGGAAACTATTATACCTGATCAACAGAGGGAATCTAGAGAATCATTTGTTTTATCAGTTCTTTAGGAGAACACATGGAGGAATGTACAAAAATAAAAGCTAGCCTATAATTCTTGGGATTAGTAACAAAGTAGTTATCTTAACAACCCATAAGGTGAATCAAAAGATCTAGTTTGAAGAACTAACCCTGGTCTGCAGTCGCTTGACCTACAGGACAGGAAGAAAGGTGCAGAAGTTTGAACCGAGAGTGCTGAGGAAGCAGCGAAAAAACAAAACAAGGGCTTTGCAGGCTTGCCATGGTTGCCAAAGCAAGTCTGTGTAAAAGCCCTGTTCTGGGGACTGAGATTGTGTGACACGTAAAACACGCTTCAGCTACAGATGGTCCCAGGGGCTTTCCCGAGATGCTAACTGTTGCTCAGAGCCATGAGATGCGTAGGCTGCTGACTGCAAACTGGCAGTGTGTTTCCTAGGCAATACTGCAGAGATTTTCTGAAGTATCACATGACAACATTTTGTATTTAATCCCCCCACTTTCACACAGGCTATACTTTCATTTCATTTCTCTTATCTCACTTATACATGGGACAGGCAGTTCCAGAATTGTGAACTGTTTGGCAACACTGAAGTCCTTTCCCTTTTTGCTTTTCTCCTTCTTTCTAGGTTCTTCTCCTAACTTGTGGTCCCATTCTGTTCTGATTCTGGACAAAAGTTTTAACATGGGTGTCCATGGCAACTGTCCAAACATCTTTAAAGGATTTACAGAAATCATTATTGGGGAACTAAAAATGTTCCACCACTACTCCTCTGAAACAGGCGTTACATGTCCCCTCATTTTTGGGGGACAACGCTAAGTCTCTACAAATGTGAGGAGCAAACGTCTCCACCAGTTCCCTCGCCGGGACAACCCACCGCACTCATCACAGCCCCCTTCCAGCCTGGCTGATGAAGCCATACTCCCAGCCCACAGACTTTGAAATAATACAGCTCAAGTTCAAAGTTAAGATATCAAATCCCAGAAATTAAGTATGTGCCATGCTATTTCTGTGCCCCCTCTTTCACCAAGGTCTGTTCATTATACAGTGATCAGATCCCCATGCAAACTGCAGTGCTGCTGTAAATACTTGCTGTGACAAACATAAAAACTTACTATTCTAATTGCTCTGAAAGAATGAGAAAGACTGTATTTTCATGTTTAAACCCACTGACTACCTGTAAAAACAAATTCTTTTCAACCTGTATTGATAAGCTTTACACACAGGTATAAGGAAGAGGGAAGTTTGCCCTTGAATCACTCTCTTCTAATCCCTCTCCTCACCCTCAACAGCTCCCTGGACTCTGATTTTGTGCAGTTTTTGGAGGACCTACTCGCAACTTCTTTGAAAGGAGTACAAGTTATCGGAGATACAGGTTATTTCCATAAAAATATAGTGATTCTTACTGCAACTGCTTAAAATGATCCGTTTATTTTTCCTCCTTTAACAAGCACTTACTTTGAAATACACTTGCTTCTTGTAAATATTTAAGCAAACAGGAGACAGTGAATTCTTGCTCTAAAAGTCTGGGGGCTACCTCTGCACTAGGGCTCATGAAAGAAATTGCATCAAATACCATTGCACTCTGTTAGGAACATTATTTTACAGAACACGTGTAACAGATCCTGCTAAAGGCCAAACAGATCCTGCTAAAGGCCATAAAACCTTTACTTAAAATCTTCTAACAGAAGTACTCTATATTACCAAAAAGTATTTTCCTATGCCTTCAAGTAAAATATGTCCATATATGTTACAGGCAAACCGTTGTCTATACTGGTAGCTTTCACCTTTTTAGGAAACATTTAAGACCCAATTATTTTGTCAAAAACAAACAAACAAAACAAAAGCCGTAGCTTTTCACATAAAAATAATAAACAGCTGTGGATTTCACAGACCACAAAAATAATTTTCGGAGCAAATCCAGGTGGGCAAGAAATTATTTCCAGCCTCTATACAATAAATAATGCATTTCATAGATGAATCACAAAGTATTTCATAAATATCATTAAAGTCTCTCATTAAACTCTTTGAGTATTATTAGTATAGAGAAGTAGCTAAATACAGGTACAGGTAAATTCTATACTGAACAGAAATTATTATATTTTCAGTTTTATTCATTTAATGGGACTACTTTTAGAACCACTTCCATTAGAGACTATGAATTAGGACTCCCAAAATACACCCGTCTATCGAGATGACAGAAGTCAAAGCAAAAGTCAAAAGCAGAGCTCAAGTCTCCTAACTTCAGTCTTATCCCTGCACTTCATCCCCCTGTTCTCCTCTGAAGAAGGACTGCCGTCAATCATTTGAGAAATAACACAATACTCTGGAGTCTCTTCCCAGTTTTATAGCAAAGGAAGTTACTGGGAGTCCATTCGTAAAATATTTCTCAATAGAAAGCAAAAGAGAAAGAGAAATGCTGAGATCAGTTTAGTCAAAAAAAAATGTGTGAGCCCCAACAGTTTGAAAGATCTTCCTTTTCTTCTGATGTACAGTCAGCAATTTCTTCCTCTTCCTCCTAGGTTGGAAAACTGAATCTTCTTCCCTTCACTGTCTTCAACCATTCAAGGGTTTTTTATTACCTTTGTTCCTCTAATAAAAAAATCCCTGGGTTAATTAAGAATGGCCCAGCCCTGAAAGAAGCACACTTGGATACAGTAAGGCTGTACCCTTCTTGGAGATGAACCAGAAAAGTTGGTACACTCCAACTCATTGCAACACCCTGTACTCACTATAACACATTTTGTGATACCTGAGAGGGAATAGAAGGGACAGTGTGAACAATGCTACCACTTCGCCTGCAGTGGGGAAGGGCAGTGTCCTGCCCGACACCCCAGGAGAGGGTAACCACTGATTAATCATGGTGACTGGCAGAAAATTTCAATATTTCATACACCCTGGGCTTTCATTTGTTTTCCTGCCTTTGGCATATATCTCATTGTTTATCTTTACCGATTTTCCTGAAGAAGGAATTTTCTGTCACTGTAGGTACTCTCAGTGACCACCATGGACAACCTTAACCAGGAGGTGGCAAATAGCTGAGAGGGAATTTCAGTCTACCTGGCTCTGCGCAGAGGGAAGGCATTTGCAGGCACGTCGGGGCTGGGAGTAGAGGGTACCCTCAAGTGTTACTGATACAGAAAAGGCTGAGGACCACAGTCTTAAAAAGAGTGGTGTATTAAATCCTAAATAGGACCTCTAGTGCCACTAAAGAAAAAGAAAATATATAGAATAAATAAGATTTTTACTTATAATTGGAAGTTCACTGGCCAAAAATATTTTACGATGGTTGTTTCAGTAGGCTGTCATTTCCTGTACAGCTGTTTGCAGTTAAGTGCCATTTCATGGTAGATAAACCATTACCAGCTGTAGAGTACCACTAACTTACACAGTAACTATTAAAGCTGACAACTTGGTGTCTGTTACAAACTGAATTTCCAATCCTTTTCAGATACAAGAATGAAATGAGGGAACCAACATTTGGTCCTAATCTTCCTGAAGTTCTCCATGCCCATGAATTCAGAAAGCTGAAAGCATTCTTGTAAGCTGTGCAGACACTCTAAAAATATTTGATTAAGATGATGCTAGGAATGTAAGTGCAGTTTTGAGATTTTCCAGTACATAGGAATAGCTCTACAGTTCAAAATATAACTGTACATTTATAACAAATTGATCTACATTACAAAAAAATAAAGCCACATCAAGGTGATTAATATGAGGGGTTGGTATCTGTACAATTCCAGGTTAAAATTCTAGCAAAACTAGAGTATCTGAAAACCAAGAAGGCACCAATTAAAAACCCATAGGTTTTATAATGCCCACCCAACAAACACACCACTTTTTTATAAAAATAAAAGCAGGTATATTGTATCATAACAACTTCAACTCTAACCCACATGACACTGTTTTAACTTTATTATCTAAACATTTTCTTTACTAAGAGTTTTCTTATACAGGAAACCTTATCACTGGAATATATATTACTTGTTAGTAAAATTTATAAACTTGTTTTAATGACAGCATATAGAGTTTCTTGAGAAAAGTTCAGGCATGTATGGATACACAGGCATCTTTAACACGCAGTGTTTATAATTTTGAGAACACAGATGAAAGAACATTTATTTTGGGTCAATGTTAAAAGTTGTTGTGAGGAAATATGTATTTCTTTGAACCTGAAACAAATAACAAGCTTTAAAAACTCAAGCCATTGTCCCTTGAGCTAAAGGAAGATATCTGTTGACTCTTGGGTGTGGAATAAATATTATTTTTTCAGCCAGCTGAAATCAGACTGCCGAGAGCAACAACACAGATTGCATTTGTGCGCAAAACGTGTCTGATCCTAATGCTCATGAAGACAAAGTCAGACATTTGCCATCTTCAGGTCTAAAACCTACATGAAAACCAAACTGATACACACACACACGCGCGCACATTTACATTTAAATTAAAAATATATTGTACCAATGCAAAATTATCTACCTTCACCAATTCAAGCAAGCACAGAAGCACTAGAAGAGATCACTGATACTTTTTGTCAGACTGTATCATTGTGAAACACCTTCAACTGGAGTCCCTGTATTTCTGTAGAGATCGTTTGTAGCACATTTCAGGGCCTATGAAGGAGTAGAGGCTTGGGAATAGTCACCATGGATGTAGCAAGGGTAAATCATAGTTGACTAACCTAATTGCCTCTGATGTTTAAATGAGTGGATTTGTGGACAAGTGGAAAGAGGGCAGTGGCTGTCATTGATGCAAATTTTAGCGAGAGGTTTGGCACCAACTCCCACACTATTCTTGTATGCAAGTGAAGGTACTCCAGTCTGGAAAACTAGATGAGTAAAAACCAGTTCCATGGTTAACGGTGACACCCTGTCTGGAGGCCAGTGACTAGTTGAGTCCCCACCCAGGGGTCTGCAGCCTGGGATCTGTCATGTTTAACATCTTCATCAATGACATGGAGGAGTGGACAAGGTGTGCTATTGTCAAGTTTGCAAATGACATCAGAGCAGGGGATGCAGCTGATGTAGCAGAGTGCGTGCTTCATGAAAGCTCCAGACCACTGTGCGTGTTTTATATAGTGATGTGCGGCTGAAGGTCAAATGTGGCATGAAAAATTTTCACATGGAAAATGAAGAAACATCCACAGAAACTCAAAGACAGGCTTTCCAGTCAGAGGCAGTAGTCATGGCTCAAGGCTCTATCCACTGAATTCTACACAAAGTCAGAAAAAGAATTCCCTGTTTCATGTGCCTATCAAAAAAGCTTGAGAAGAAGAAAAGCTTTTTAGGGCTAGAAGGTGTCTCAAACAGCTAAGAATCAGAAATTTGATTAATTGTCTATATGTTTTTAGAATCATCTTCCTTTGCCTTCGGAAGGCAAATGTGCAAATCTAAATGCCAGAGGACCAAACCAAGACTTCACAAAGCACAACGCTTCCAGAAGGATTCCACGCTGAAGCAGCTGGATGCCCCCCAGGATGGCCGTGACTCCATGTGAAAGCCTGCGCTGGAGCAGTCTGTTCCTGAAGGACTGCAGCCCATGGAAGGGACCCACGCTGGAGCAGTTTGTGAAGAACTGCAGCCCGTGGGAAGGACTCACGTAGGAGAAGTTCGTGGAGGACTGTCTCCCATGGGAAGGACCCCACGCTGGAGCAGGGGAAGAGTGAGGAGTCCTCCCCCTGAGGAGGAAGGAGCGGCAGAGACAAGGTGTGCAGGTGGGCATCTGCCCCCCCGCTCACCTCCACGGGCTGGGGGGGGACAGCCTGCCGTCTCACCACGGGCTGCAGGGGCATCCCCTCCTCCCCCACTCCTCCTCCCCTCCTTCCTCACTGACCTGGCTATCTGCAGAGGTGTTCCTCTCACATCCCACTCCCCTCTCCAATGCAGGTTTTCCCTTCTTAAATATGTTTTCCCAGAGGCACTACCACCGTCGCTGGTGGGCTCGGCCTTGGCCAGAGGCGGGTCTGACTTGGAGCCGGGGAAGCTTCCAGCAGCTTCTCAGGGGAGCCACCCCTGCAGCCTCTCCCCCACTACCAATCCCCCCTCCCCAAACCCAATACAAAATGACACAGAGGACACAAAAATTTAGCTTGATCTCAGAATATACCATTAATTGAATCACTTGGAATTAATGTTGCATACCAGCAAAAAAAAAAAAAAGAAACTGTAAAACTCCTGGTTTACTATTAAACTTTTGAACTCAGTCTGTCAAATTCCTTTGCAGATAAATAGAATTATTTTTGGTCAAGTGATGAAAGTTTGCATTTAATCAGTATTAATGGGTATAGGGAAATCATAGAAATAGAATCAAAATTGTCTCATCAAGTGAATCACTGGAACACCTGACACCTCATTATTTTACAGAAAGGGAAAACAGCTGCAAAATTGTTTGAGGTAAACATAGAAGTCTAATCTAAAAAAAATTATTCTTAAATTATACTACTTAGTCTACTTCTGCACAGCAATGTTTCCCTGCTGATTGCTTTATTGATTGGAGGCAAAACCTGTAGAAGGGTATGTCCTAAGACATAGATGGAAAAATGGAGAGAAAGACCTCTCTGGAATTCAATTTACATCCCCTGCTTCACTCTACTGTGGTGAAATAGAGCATCTTCAAACACGTCAAAACTGTTGTAAGCAGACAGTTTATGAGCCCAGACCATGTATCTTTCCTAACGGAAGAGAATGGAGCTTGATTTCTCGTGCACAGTATTTAGAAAGGGAAATTAAAACATTTTAATTGATATTGAATTTTGAAACTTTAAGATACCAGATAGGGTGTGACATTACAGGGAGCTCAGAATAAATTAAAGCAGCTTTGTGCTATGGGTTTGTTACAATTTTGTTCAGGGTCTGACTGTGATTTCTTTGCAGGGAACAGGTTATCTGCAACAACCACAAGCTATCCAAAATATAGTAACATGCACAAACCACCTAAACAGAGATTGTTATATTAAAAACTTGAGAGTATGGAAATAAATAGGTGAAGAGGGAAAGGTTATTACACACACTAGGAACTAACAGTCTGTTCCTTGAGGGAATGTAAGCAACATACATGCTACTCTCCTTATTTCAGTTAGACAGAACCTCACAAATGCATGGACCCTCCCCTGTCCCTTTCGCCAGGAGAGATATGCTGTCACACATTCGCACTTTTCAGGGTACCACCATATATCCCTTTTCCTGAGATTCTTGTCTTCAAGTGTAAATCAGTGTGAATCAACTTTTCTCAAGCGTGAATCAATGCGAACCAGCAGGCCAGGGGCTAGACTTCACACCTGGAGCCTTCCCTACATTCAGCAAAAAACTCTGTAAAAACCTGGGCTTGAAGATTTTTCTTTGTGTATTTTTTTACAAGATGCCTTCTCCAAGAAACCCAAGTATCTCAGAACTCAGCACAGACAGTAAAACAGTCAATTGCTTTTTAATTAAGTCCATTGAAATTTAGAGGGAGAACGAGAGAGAAAGTATTCACAGGTGTATTGAAGTTACTATTCCTTAGCCAACTCTATTCTATTCAACTTCCAAACCACTGCCACTCAACTTGTTAGCGTGCACAATGCAATTAGGTGCCACAGAAATATTTAAATTTATTATATTAAGTTTAATGAGAGCAATGGCAGAGTCCTTCAGCTACTTGGTAGACTACCTTCATGCCCAGTGCCTCTAAAGAATTAAACACTGCCATATTTACTTAATTTACTTTAATTGCACATGACATTTTTTGCCGTGCAAACAACTGTATTGTTGATTTTTAAAAAATAAATTAGTCCTTTACTTTCATGTTCTCCCTAACATTTTAAAGGGACAAACTTTGCTTTTCAACATTTACAGCTTCCATATATGTTAGGAATGCATTTCCTCAAATGTCCTGGAGCAGCAATGACTCCTACTTCCTTATTTACCAGAAATGATTAGATAGCTAAGATAACGAAGCCACAGAGATACCAGTACAGGTTAAACACAAAACTATCATAGTGACCTTAAAAGTCACCTTAAATGTACAATGACATTGCAAATTCACACTGAGTATTTTAAAACTCCAGGACAACGGCAAAATAGGAGGAATAACACCAATAGGTACTTTTTCCATAAGTTTTAATGCATATCATGTCTAAGCACTGCCTTTTCCATTTTATTCTTGAACAAATTAAGGCACTGCAAATCTCACCAATAGCAGCAGCATGTAGTTCCTGACATACATCATCTGGTGCAGCTAGTATAGCCTCTTCCTACCTTTGGACTGGCAGTGCTACAAAACTAAGCCCTCAAAATGTGAGTCAACACATTTGTTTTAAAACATAAAACTGAAATATAAAAGTGCAACACTGATTAAAGACTAATTCAGGTGTTCAGTTCTGTCTCTGTATACACAGAATTGACATTACCAAAAAGGCACTAATACAACAATTTCATTTCTGTTCCATTCAAGCAACAAAAATAGCAAGGTGAAAAACTGCACCTGGTATCTGCCAGATAACTGTCAGATGAAGCATACAACATTGAAACCATCCGTGGTGAAACATCTGCAGTAAGAAAGGAGCTACAGACTCAGGTGTTTTGCAGAAAGTGCCCAGGAAGCCCAAGGGTGGGCCCCACACAAAGGTACAAAGCTTTTTATGACTCCTTGGCTCCCCATGAATGCCTGGCACCACCGTTACAGAAAACAGCAGGAGACCACTTTGTACTTGGAGCATAAATGATGTTACTAGTGATCCTACAACTGTAGCTGGACTACTTATACTCCTAAAATCTTATGACAGAAATAAACACTCATCTGATCAACAAATATCCTAAGCAGACCTTAACTTCTACCCAAGAGTTCAACTGCTTTATACAGAGACAGCCTACAGATGCCAGAGACCTGACAGTCCTCAGTGAAAAAAGTATCATTTATTCTTTATCAGCAGCATAATGAGAATGATTAATTAAAAAAATGAAAAGGTGACGATGATTGACCAGGATGTAACTAAAGGTATGGGAACTGAGCATGACGTCAATGGTATAGAATAAGGGGTGGATACTGTCCTGGTTTCAGCTGGGATAGAGTTAACTGTCTTCCTAGTAGCAGGTACAGTGCTATGTTTTGAGTTCAGTATGTGAAGAATGTTGATAACTCTGATGTTTTCAGTTGTTGCTAAGTAGTGTTTAGACTAAAGTCAAGGATTTTTCAACTTCTCATGCCCAGCCAGCGAGAAAGCTGGAGGGGCACAAGAAGTTGGCACAGCACACAGCCAGGGCAGCTGACCCAAACTGGCCAACGGTGTATTCCATACCATGGGACGTCCCATCTAGTATAGGAACTGCGAAGTGGAGGCGGGGAATCGCTGCTCAGGGACTAGCTGTGTGTTGGTCGGCGGGTGGTGAGCAATTGTCCTGCGCATCATTTGTACATTCCAATCCTTTTATTATTGCTGTTGTCATTTTATTAGTGCTATCATTATCATTATTAGTTTCTTCTTTTCTGTTCTATTAAGCTGTTCTTATCCCAAACCACGAGTTTTGCTTCTTTTCCCAATTTTCTCCCCCATCCCACTGGGCGGTGGGGGAGTGAGCGAGTGGCTGCATGATGCTTAGTTGCTGGCTGGGGTTAAACCACGACACCTTTTTTTCCCCTACTGTCATGTATTTTTTTGCCCCAGCTGTTGGTGGAATGGGATAAACTCATGGTTCAAATACAGCTGGTCTCTATGCAGGCCATAATCATCTGAAATCTGTGCAACACCCACCTCTCTTCATTGCACTTGGCAATGCAAACATTCATTGCCCCCACACACTATGGAAGCAGCTTCTCGCATACTCTCAGCCAAACTCGGGAACATTTAAACTACATGAAACACCAAACTGATGTCATTTCCCTTTCTGGTACTTGCCTGGTTTTTCCCACTGCACCAAGTCTCTTCCGCCTCCCTAGGCAGTCAGAAATGACAGATAAGGGAATGCAAAGAAATGGAGTGTGAACGTAAGAGGAAATGTAATTGGTTCAAGGCTCTCTACTGTCTTCAATTTTGTACAGTCATTTACAGCTGTCTAAAGCGTGTGAAACACTGGCACCCAAGTGAGTGAGTAGGCAATTAAGATTTTGTCCTCTTTCACAATCATTCTGCACAGATGTAAACTACTAGATATGTTACGAGACAGCAGCGACACACTGAGCGCTCTGGATTGAAGATCATATTGCTCTGCTATGAAGGATGCTGTTTTTCCGTGATGTGTCTTCACAGCTTAGTCCTGGAAGATGCTGAACCCTTGGACCCCAAACCCACAGAAGTGCTTAAGCACTTACTTAACATTGCAAACTCATGCCTGTAAATACTTTCATTATTTGCAGCAGGGTATTTTGTAGGCAGCGAAAGCAAGGCCCCAAAACCAGGCAAGCTCAGCCCAATATTACTAAAAGTCCACTGTTCAGCCAAACATTTTATGTTTTCACCATAAGTACGGAAACTCTTTAAACAATAGTATCAGGCAAGCCAGCATGAAGTTCTGTATTAATAAAGCTAAAATCAAGTCAAGATAAATTGAGAGTTATTTTAGAAGCTAAAACTGCCTGCAACATCTAATGCCTACATAGATTTGCTAATGAAATGCAAAACTTTTTCCTTAGGTCACAGACTGAACTTCAACCCTGTCCGTAATTGCTACCGATTGATTACCAGGTGGTTTTACTTTAGTTTTAAAGAGGTGTCTAAAACAGTTACCTCCTTTCCTTCAAGCATCAGCGTGAAGAGAAGGACTAGGATTGGCAAATGGAGGTTTAATTATCCCCCAGCCTTCAAAGTAGGTCACTATAAGAAGGGGTGGACTGGGGAATGCAACTAACGTAGGAAAACTGTATGGAATGGCTGCAACAAACATAGGTAGCTGCAGAGTTGTGGGTGGTCAGATAACATTATATTATGTTTTAAATCATTACCTAAAAATCATAAATATAGGTTTAAAAATATTCATATTTTAATTTTCTTCTGGGCTATTTAGCAGCACATTCTATTGATTTTTTTAAAATCAGATTAAAACATAAAAGAACAGCATTCTTGTTTGTTTATTCATCTTCAGACTTTGATTATTTAAAATATTCTTAATATGTTTTAAGAGACTGAACAAAGCAGGAGAGTCATCTTTTTATTTAAGGAGTTTGCACTGACTGAAAAATTAAAAGAACTTGTATTGTTTAGAGGAAAGAAGGGCCTAAAGTCTACACATAAATTTAAGAAGTATGCATTAGTACTGCAGTTCTCAAATGAATTGCATTAACTGTAATAGTCTAAACACAAAGTATGCCTTTTCTGAGGAAACATTTCTTCTGTCTTAATTTAATCTAATAAATTCTTAAAGGGTACCAACAGGACCATCCTCACAAATTGTCAGGCATAGGGCTTGTTTGTTTGCCTCTCATGACAACACATCCCAAAATACAGAGCATATTTCAACTTGTTATTCTCCAAGTTGTCTGCCAAACTGCAGATGAATTGTAAACATGAAGAACATGTTAAGCCTATTCAAGCCCACCAGAAAAAAAAAAAAAAAAAAAAAAATCAAGTCTTGCACAGTAAACTCTGCTATAATTTCCTAATGTAGGTCAAAACTCAGCAGGAAATCACATTGTCTATTTTTATCCCAGTTCACTGGAAGTGCTTTACCTTTCTGTTTTCTTGATAAGCACAGCCCTGAAGATTTGTTCCTGGGGAGTTTTCTCTTTTTCATCAGTTGGTTGCACGAAAGGGTGGACAGCAGCCAAGACGAAGCCCTGCTGGTACAATTCTTGCAGCTGAGCTGGAAGATCACGCAAGGAGGAGAGCTTGATTGCAGATGATCCTGGCAACTCAGCTGGAAACAAAAAGAAATTGGTCAATAATCCTCCACCAGACTATCATGTTTTTTTAAATCCAGTCTCTTCAGAGTCAAGCAAGCTTCACACTGATCTACAGTATTAACACAAAAAGTGACCTTTCCTGAAGCCCATTTTGTATTTCACCTTTTAAGCAGGCTGTCTAGGTGAAGGACTTGTATCACATAAGAGACTGGTGCAATTAAACAAGAAGTTAGACACATTAAAATGCCAAATTCACTACATAGTCTGGCAGAGATGAAGTGGAGGATTTAATAAAAACAAGGCAGTTGGTCAAAAGATATTCTAAGTTTTAGTAGTTGTCAGAGTAATGCAAGTTGAGGAGAGAGAGACATGAGTCAAAAATATAAAACAAGAGAAAGGGGATAGTCAATGAAGGTAGAACATGTCAAATTCAAAAGCAATAAACAGAAGCATCCATCTACACAAAAGCTGGATTATCAGACTAAGAGATCACTGATGCAAAATGCTGTTGAGACAAAATATCTACCAATATGTCTAAAGAGTACTTTGTAGGTATACTGATAACAAGAACGCTAAGAAGAGCAATGCATACCTGTAGTGATGAGAAACCTTTTAGAATAGATACTAAACCTTACATGTCATGGTTTAAGCAAACCTAATATACATATTAGAGAAGAGGATGAGACCTAGTACGTAAAAATAATCCTTCCCCAATCTGCTTACTGTGGGGTTTTATGCTTTCCTGTGAAGCATTTGATGCTGACTCCTGTCAGACACTCAACATACACACAGATACTGCAGTCAGTACAGCAACCGTCCTTATTTCCTCGGAGTCTTGTGGGCTTCAAAAGAAAATCCCATAAATCACCTAAAACAACATTCCATTCTCTTTCTCTCTGTCAGTAATTTTTCATACATTTTTCATATCTTATGTGAAAAGACATCTTTCTTTCCTGACCTTTGCCTCTTCATTTCCATCTCTCTTGGGGGATATTTATTATTTCATCCTTAACCATGCCAGAGTGTAGAGGGTGGTGAAGTGCTAGATGGTTTCCCCTTCCACTAAAACCAATAGGGATGGGATGTTGTAAGAAACACGGCAGAGGTTCACAGCACCTTGTGGTCCTTCTTTAAAAAAAAGCACTGGAGAACAGTTTGTATGAAAGACACCAGCTATGCAAAATAAGGTTTCATTGCACTGCTTTTTTCATCAAACTGTGTGGCTACCCTTTATGAATAATGAAAGAGGTTATCAAAAACCTAATAAATATTCAAAACCAATAATACAGAGGAATAATTTAAATAATAATAATAGAATAGCTGTGCTTGGTATGCTTTTTCTTCATATAAGACCATGTTCCAGAAGAGGATAATGGAACTTCTTTACCAAGAACTGTAAGATGCAGAATTTTTATTATTTTTGCAAATAAAATGAGAAATCCAAGGAACGTGTACATTGACAGACAATAAGGCTCTACCTTCTACAACAGCATACAAATCACTTCAGAGTCATAAAAAGAGATGGCACAATGAATAATGCATAATAAATAATAAAACCGACTGTTACTTACTGGACCTGATGGGATCAAAATAGGGAAACCCAGATTTTAGAATTACTTTTTCCCTCTTGTGGCTCAGAGACTCAAAAAATTTTAGACTACGCTGCAAATAATTTAATTAATGAAAAGAATATGAAAACCAAAATACCTTTCTAAATGAGGGGTTTACTTGAATACAATGGAATGACTAAACACTATTCAGTAATGTTAATTCTGGCAATGGTGCTCCAGTTTTTAACAATCATCTATGAATACTGATGCTTGCCTTACATATGTACCTAGTATATGGATCCTTCCAAGGATGCCTTGGTAAAACTAGTAGAAAGTCTAGTCATTAACATGGGAAAGTAATTCTTTCCTCCTAAAAGCTAACCATGAGGGGAAAGTGTGAAAACACATGTAACTGGGGCCTTGGGATGTACACTTGATGGCTAAAAAAGAAAGGTAATAGAAAACAGAGCTGGGAGGGATCATCCAGCTAGTCTACCCTATTACCTAGAGGCAAGATCAGTTCTAGTTTAGCTATTTCTCACAGTATTTCTCATCTATTTTTAAAAACCTTTGCTATTGGAGATTCCACAAGACCCCTAAGTCATGTATCAGTACTTCTCTATTCTTAGCTTCCAAAACCTTTTCCTAGCACCTGGTCTAAATTTCCCTATCTGAAATTCAAGATTGCTACTTCCTCACTAGAATATTTCTTTCCTGCATCAGCATTTTACAATTCCTAATACCTGTCACGCCTTTATCTTACCGTCTTTAGACTGTATGAACTTAGTTCTTTCAGTGTTTCCTGTTCCCTTGTGTTTTCTAGATTTCTAAATAATTTTTGATGGTTCTTTCCTGATTATCTTCAATTGCTCCACATCTTTCTTCAAGTATAGTACCTAAGACTCACCACAGTGATCCAGCGCAAGCCTCATCACTGCTTTGCAGAATGGAAAAGCTCTTTCATGCTTATAATGCATCCCATGTCACTGTCCTGGTTTCAGCTGGGATAGAGTTAATTGTCTTCCTAGTAGCTGGTACAGTGCTGTTTTGAGTTCAGTATGAGAAGAATGTTGATAACACTGATGTTTTCAGCTGTTGCTGAGTACTGTTTAGACTAAGTCAAGGATTTTTCAGCTGCTGATGCCCAGCCAGTGAGAAAGCTGAAGGGGCTCAAGAAGTTGGGAGGGGACACAGCCAGGACAGCTGACCCAAACCGGCCAAAGGGGTATTCCATACCATGTGACATCATGCCCAGTATATAAACTGGGGGAGTGGGGCTGGGGGGAATTGCTGCTTGAGGACTAGCTGGGCGTTGGTCTGCAGGTGGTGAGCAATTGCACTGTGCATCATTTGTATATTCCAATCCTTTTATGTTTACTATTGTCATTTTATTATTGTTACTATTATCATTATTAGTTTCTTCTTTTCTGTTCTATTGAACTGTTCTTATCTCAACCCACGAGTTTTACTTTTTTTTTTTCCAGTTCTCTCCCCCATCCCACGGGGAGGGGGGGGCAGTGAGTGAGCAGCTGCATGGTGCTTAGTTGCTGGCTGAGGTTAAAACACAACAGTCAGTTTAGATCATTTGGGGAACAAAAAAGGAAATTCTTTTCCCCACAACGAACAGTGGCCAAATGACCCTGCCCTTAGTGAATTCTAGAATGTTTTTCTTTAAGTTTTCAAGAGCTATTCTGGATTCTGACCTCCATAGCGCAAACAGCACTTTTCAGATCTGTAAACCTCAATAAACATACTCAGCAGTCTATTGCTGGAATACTTAATGAAAATGGTGAATTTTAACAGACTCTGGACAGAAGCATTTTAAGCCTTATGGTTAAATACATCTTTTCAGTCTGATGATGAACTACTGCTAATTTCTCCTTGGACTAGAGATCCTTCAAAAAGAAAAAACAGTTCCTGTTACACAGCTGATGCCCACAAGGTCTCCACGAGTTTCCTGGGTTTACAGACCTGTGCTGTGCATTCTTATTACCCTCCCACAGACAGACTGGTTTGTGTGATGCAGATTCCTCCCTAGAAATCCCTGCTACTCATTATCCTCTGGATATTTTATAAGTTATTTGTTCCACTATCTTTCTGGGCATTAAGTTAGGCTAACAATCATACAGTTCGCTTTAAAAGTAGTTTGAAAAAGGACATCACTTTTTCCTGGAGAGTCACATGCATCCTTCAACAGTCTTCAAATTTAAATAAGATTTCAATTATTTCTTCAGCTAATTCCTCTAAGGTGCATACCTGGAGGTTCAACCTACCTGAAAACACCTAATTTATGAAACCAGCTGTTGATCTAGTCTTTCCTTACTTTACCTTAGAAAAATGATAAACTTTTCAGAAAACCTTACAGAATAAAATCCATTAAAACTTTTTGGTTTAGTTGTTAAAGAGAATTCTAATCATGCCACTTTCAAAAGAAAAAGGAAAACCAAAATTGTGTACAATAGGGATTTGTCTAAGATAAAAGAGCAAATGAAAAAACAAATAAAATCTTGTGTAATTCCAGTGTTTATTGTAGGCCTCTATTTTGCCAAAAGATAAAGCTGAATTCTTTTAGCAGCCTCCATGTTGCTCTTGAAATGCAGTTAGCTCCAAGTTGTATATTCTACTCCATGTTTCCTTATTTATTGTTGCACTTCACAACTTGACCTCAAAAGATTCCTTTGTTTATTCTGTCTACATCTAGACGAGTGTGTATGAAACTTGTAAGTGACAGATGCTGTGTTTTTCAATTTTGCAAAGGCTGAAAGTGGAAATAGAGGCGCTGGCTGCTTCTGGAACTGATTACCAGGCAAGTTAGTTTGTTGCCTAACTGATAATTGAAGCGGAAAACACTTCCAGTAATGCTCAGATACATACAGAAAACTACAGCTTAGAGATCCTTCAAAAAGAAAAGAAAGTTTGCGTTACACAACTGATACCCATAAGGTGACTTTCCTGGGTCTAGGGCCTTGTGTATTCTTTGCTACTAATGGAAACACCTGGCCAAACACCCACACTGTTCCCATCTTGCCACAGAAAAATCAATAAAATGATTGAGTTGTCATAAAAATCTACAGTTTGAGTCCTGTATATTTGAAAGGAGTCACCTCTGCAGCTCCAAAAAACAATTTACGGGAAACAGATGAAGGTGGTGCAGTCTGCTACAGGGATCCCGAGGGAATGACAGCAGGGTAGGAAATATGGTTGGGGACACAGGTACTCAGGAGAACTGATTCATCCGTCTGTGTCAAGGAGCTCCTCTTTCCTGCCCGATGGATCATCCAGGACTGCTACCACAGAGATCAAGGAGCCACTGATCAGCTTGAAAACAAAGCATCTCATATGACCTCTGACAACTGCGCTATGGTCCATGCTAAAGAGGCAGACGTATCCTGATCAAATATTAAGAGAAAAGACAGTTACAGCAACTGTCTACAAGTAGGCTAATTATTCTATATTAAAACAATAGATTTGAGTACCTTTGAGATGCTATAATCCAACACTTTCAAATAAGAAAGGTATGTTATGCTTTATAAAATAAAGAATGGACTCACCTATTAGCCCGTGCTTAATAATGACAATCAACTACACTACATCTTTATATAATATATATACTCAACAGAATCAGATGCTTTTAGCTCTATTCTATTTGATAAGCAGCACTTTTTACTTCCTGCTAGTTATGTTTATCACAAAGCTAAACCAAACTTTATTGTTTTTTAATTTCTTTCTACTTGAATGATAGCTATGCTCCAGGAAAAATAAAATGTTAAATCCCAAAATGGCATTTATTTAATTTCTCTTTACTGAAATGGTCAAATTCAGGGTCAAATTTAGGTCTTAGTTTCTTGGCGCTTATCCTTAATAGTTTATTTAAAAGGACAAGCAAGTTCTACTCTGAATTTCTACTCTCAATTTCTATCATCCTGTGTTAGGTGTTTGCTTACTCCAACAAAACAAATTAAATGTTGGTATTTTTCAGTCTGCATTTTAACACGGTTTTCTGATTAAGCTTTTATGCTCTTATTCCAGTCACAGCTGTTAAAGACTGATGGAGGCCTTAATGGCAGTTCACATTACACATAAAAATGTTCCACAAAAATATTGGACTCCTTTTAACTAGTTTCCGTTTCCTTTTAGAGTTTTCACATTCACCTGCATTTTCAAAGTAATGTTCAAAGCCTTTTGCATTGAACCAATCAAAGATCAAATTGGTGTGTGCATAGATCATACACACTCTCTGTCCATACTGGGTACAGAAGAAAGTACTTTGCACCAATACATGCCCAAAATGTGGTGTATAATGGGGTCTGAAACAAAAAAAAGGAAGACTGGCAAACCAACAGACCCACACTATTAAGCAATGCAGCAACTCAGTTCCCTGGTAGCTGCAAACACAACACTATTTCATAGAATAATTTGGGTTGGAAGGGACCTTTTAAAGGTCATCTAGTCCAACCCCTCTGCAGTAAGCAAGGACATCTTCAACTAGATCAGGTCGCTCAGAGCCCCGTCCAACCTGACCTTGAACATTTCCAGGGATGGGGCATCCACCACTTCTCTGGGCAACCTGTTCCACTGTTTCACCACCCTCATTACAAAAAAATTTTTCCTTACATCTAGTCTAAATCTGCCCTCTTTTAGTTTAAAACCATTACCCCTTGTCCTATTGCCACAGGCCCTGCTAAAAAGTTTGTCCCTGTCTTTCTTATAAGTCCCCTTTAAGTGCTGAAAGGCCGCAATAAGGTCTCCCTGGAGCCCTCTTTTCTCCAGGCTGAACAACCCCAGCTCTCTCAGCCTGTCCTCATAGGAGAAGTATTCCATCCCTCTCATCATTTTTGTGGCCCTCCTCTGGACCCGCTCCAACAGGTCCATGTCTTTCCTGTGCTGAAGGCTCCAGAGCTGGACGCAGTACTGCAGGTGGGGTCTCAGCAGAGCGGAGTAGAGGGGCAGGACCACCTCCCTCGACCCGCTGGCCACGCTGCTTTTGATGCAGCCCAAGATATGGTTGGCCTTCTGGGCTCCTGAGTGCACACTGCTGGCTCATGTCCAGCTTTTCATCCACCAGTACCCCCAAGTCCTTCTCCACAGGGCTGCTCTCAATCCCTTCATCCCCCCAGCCTGTATTGATACGGGGGGTTGCCCTGACCCAGGTGCAGGACCTCACACTTGGCCTCATTGAACCTCATGACGTTCACATAGGCCCACTTCTTGATCTTGTCCAGGTCCTTCTGGATGGTAATCCATCCCTCAGGCATGTCAACCGCACCACTCAGCTTGGTGTTGTCTGCAAACTTGCTGAGGGTGCACTCAATCCCACTATGTCATTTGATCAGGCTTAACACACATCAGCAGGCTCAGACCCTTCAAGAAATACAACTGTAACTGTTTTCTTTTCCAAAGTGCAGGATGAGGCCATTCCCCAGACAATGGTTGTTCCTCTGAGCCATTCCCATTTGAGGCACCCAGAGCCGGTGAGCTACTCGTGCTCCTCCTCGGGCCTCCTCCTTCCAAGCACCACAAACTTTGCAGGCCCTTCTGCAAAGCTACAGCTGCTCCAGGTGACTCACAGAAAGGATGATGTCCTCACATCTCCTCCCCAGGGGAGCTCAGGGCTTATGGAGCCTTCCTCAGAAGAGCGAGATGGCTGACAGAAGGGCCGCAAGGGCAACCACCGCACAGCTTTTCCTCTCCCCACTGCTGGCTCAAAGGCAGGCAATCGCCCCTGCGCAGGGTTGTGCCCGTGAGCTAGAAAGGAGCAAACATTCAGGCATGCTACACACTTTGTCACTCCTACTTGCTACTTCCACACAGCTCCCTCCCCAGCATGAATTTTTTGCTGCTGTCTTTCTAAAGCACCCAGATCTCCCTCCTGCACTCTGCAGAGCATGTAGAAGACCACCTGAAAGAATATGAATAGTGGCCAAGCATTAGTGTCTACAGTCCTTAACAGATCTAGCAACAAGCATGTAAGATGAAAACAAGGTTCAAGAAAAATTATGGTTATATGGTAATACAGTCATTACCCCAACACCATCTACTGACATCCTGCAGGGCATTATAATAGAACTGGCTATTTACCTCCTGCCTTTAGTGACCACCTCATGGAAAATGGCATTAGCTTGCTCTGTTGTGCCTCACACATCCCACCAAGGTGGTTGTAATTGCATGCCTGCTGGCAGGAAACTAAATAGCAACAACAAATGGAGACAATAATGTGGGAAGAAAGTGTATCACTGAGCACATGTGTGAACAAACGCATAAATCTGGCCCAAGTCCACAAAATTTCCCATGCTTTCACACAGGGCACTTCCCAGGCATGTTTATGATTGTTTATAACAGTTCTGAACATTTTGTAGAATACCGAAGTAAGCACATTCTTAATTTAATATTAATTTCTTTCCAGCAACTTTAATTTAATTTGAAGAAATCAAATCTACAGCAGACTAATTTCTAGTAGAGCAAAACATTGCCTTTGCATTAGGGCCAGTCAAAAAATTTAACTAGAAAGTTTACCACCAGAAGATGCAGTCTCACCTACATTAAAATATTTTGTAGGAACATGTCAAACACAACAAAGTTTTTCATTTGGATAACATTCAGAGGGTTAAAAAAAAGTAATGCATTAATGTTTTATGTGATCAAAGTGGTTAAACAAGCAGCATACTTTCAGTGGTTCTGTGAATTTCCATTCCTGTTGAAACTTTTTAATTACCTGTATTACTGGAATTGTGATTTCTTGTTGGAAGGCATAACTGCAGTGACAGAAGGCACGCACTCACAACAATTAGGATACACAAACAAACCAGTGCCACTCCAAGCAGATAGTTTCTGCAAGCTGAACTTTCACTGCTAAATGAAGAACCATCCTGCCAGGTCTCTTTCTGATTTGCCAAAGTCCTCCAGTATACCTGTGCAGGCTCCTTTAAAAAGTTCCAAATTATGCAAATTTATTCATTTTATGGTATACTTTGCTAGATGAGAAAAATCACCTCTGAAATGGAATTGGTAGCATTTCTAAGTTTTCCAAATCACTATATCCTCTTGTCAATAAAAAGCTGCATGTGCTGACTCTTCAAGGAGTTAAAAAGCAGAAATAGCAATCTACATATTTCTATCCAAACCAACTGAGAACAACCTTGAGATTACTGTTTTTATTCTTAATCAAGAACAGATGAACAAAGTAGGCTGCATGCATTATATTAGGAATTTTTTTTCTATATTCACAAGATAGTTAATAAGTATAAATCTGATAGAAGCCTAGTTTCCAAACTGAAAAATGTCAAGAGGATTTCCAAACTTTTAAGGAAAAGGGAGGAGAAAGAAGTCAACAGTAGTAACTGTGCCTGAATACAGGCACCATGATCTCATGTACGTTTTTCAGGATACACTGAAAACTGCGATTAAAATCAAAGACTTGGCGCGACTCAGACAAACAAGAAGATAAAACTGCCATTGAAGTATTACAATAAAGGTGTTTTTTTTCCCCAATTCACCAGATAATTGCTGTAAGTGCATATCAAAAGTGCCTATCACACCAGGAGAAATAACTGGAAATTAGAGAGAATGTTTAAAAGTTTGCATTTTATAAATTCAGCCTTCAACACAAAGATCTAAATTCACTGACATATCCAATAACCTCAGGAAGAAAGGTTTGGATTTATCAAGATGGCTCTTACTCCCCAAGCCAACCTGTGCAACAGAGAACTGATAGTCTCCAGGGAAACCAAAATCCTCTTGGCAGGTCATGCCTGTATATATTTTATACATAACATTTTGTATTATATATACAGAAAAGGACAGATAGCTTTATAAATGCTTGAAGGCTGTACTCAAATGTTACCTGCTGGTTTCTGTTTCTTTTCACCTTCAATCTCCAGTGTTTCACATGCATTTTCCCCTTCTGTTGTAATAGGTGTTATCAGTGTTTCTTGTAAAATCTTATTTAGGATGATAATGTGTGCCAAGTTTGTTTGATTTTTTTAAAAGCTAGAAATGGATTTTTTTCCAATCCTGTCACTAAAGTCCATATATTACCCTATTTCAGATGTTCTCATTTCCTGACTGCATCAACCAATAACATTCCCTTTCTTCAAAAGGCAGTGGTCTATACTAAACACTTAATATTTTAAATTAGAATAAGTAAAGTACCATAGTGACTTTCATCTTTTTATCTTTTTCCTGGCTTGAAATATTTTATTTTTTTGATAAAGAGAAGACATTTTCAAATTATGCATGTTTTTCATTTGGAAGATAAAAGTGTAATTTTTCAGTGTTCTTTTGGTGCTCCTTTAAATCAAATTCCCCTATTTGGGAAACCCTGTAATTTTTCCTAAATGTCTGTTAAATTGTTTTCAGCTTTACTGGCAAAGCTAAATAAATATTAAAGCAGCCAAAAATATAACATGCATTGTATAAATAGGCAAGCAGTGTTACTTCAAGGTATATTCTCAATTAGATTTTGGCCCCAGGTTTGATTATGTTTGGAAAAAGGAAGTTGGGTAAGAGAATGCTACATGATGAAATTCAATATAAAGAGGAGATATTCAGGGGCAGGTAAATTAAATTCAGAGGAAAGGGAGATATAATGCATTTGCTTTTTTTTTAAACACATTACCCTGTAGTAATCCTGAGACAAACACTTCCATGGGCACCTATACAAGACCCAGAAACAAAACAGCTCTTAGATTACAAACAGAAACAAAACCGAACCACCTAACTCCATAGAACTTTCCAGAAAAACTCCAAATTTTAAAAAGGAACAAAAAGGAAATGAGATCTGTCTTCACTTCCAATCCTTAGGCCTGCCTGGAGAACTACAATGAAAAACGAAATGCAGAACATACTTGGAAGTATTTACCATTCCTCTCAGCTCTCCTCCCCCACACTTCTACTTTTTGTTCAACTGCATTGATAATGGCAACATATTCCCACCACTGCAAATTGTAAGAATACTTCTGTTAGGGTATGTGCATTTCATGTGAAGAGTCTGTGTCTGTACACAAACAGGATTTAAGTTTTACTGTCACAGCAGACCTCATATCACCCTCACACATTTTGCTCTCAGTGCCACCGTTGAGCTGTACGTGGGAGATCTCAGCTACTCCATAGCATCGAAGGGAGCAACCCAGTTGTAACTAAAGCTTTTCTGATATTAGCAGCAAAACAGGCCTGAAGAGGAAGATCTTGTGATCCAAATCCTCACTGTTTAAAATTATCACAGGAAACCCTCTCTCCGATGACACGCTTAATGTGTGAAGATTTGTGTGGGAATGTATGAAAATACAGCGTGGCAGTAATCCCTATCAAGCAATTTCCCCAATGCTTTAATATGGCGTGTGGAAGAGCCATGTATTACCCCACCTATGATTTTTAGAATGACCACATAAACTGATTCTGGAAGATATAAAGCTAGAACCACCAAACGGATCAGCTACTTTGCAACAAATTAGGCAATTACGTCCTTCAAAAATGAGGTAACGGAGAGTTACAGCTATACCAAAGAGGACCTACTTTGCAATCAACACATTATTGGATTTGCCGACTCTATTGGTACACAAAGGTGGTTAAAGATCTGATTAGACTCAGTACTAGATAAAACACTGTTAGCTGACTTTTTGCTACCTGTATCACTATATATAGTGCTATTATACAAATTCCTACTCAAGTTTTTTTCCATTAGCATAGCTAATGAAGAGTAATTCCCACCGATGAGGCTTTTGTTCTCCAACCTCACTGCTCCTAGCCTCGAATTTCCCTTCTCTTTTCTTCCCACCCCTTGGAATCCTCAAATGGATGAGAAACAGTGATTCTGTGGCTATGTTGGACTGATACACTGGTTTGCTGGCCAGCGAGCTGTCACCGAGAGTGTGCATGGCTTGGTTCTCCTCACCTTTTTCCCTGATCAATACAGGTCTCTGTCCTCTACCCAACTGCCAGCTTCCACAAAATTAGGAGCAGCCCAATTGTCTTTAAAAGTTTCTAGAAAATTGGTTTGAAATTGTGCAGTTAGAATTATTTGGAGGAATGAGACAGGCAGACTGTGAGCCTTTTTTAACTCGTTTCCCTAGGAAACCGGTTTAGAAACAAAACAGAAAAACGCAGTGCACTACCACCTTCAAACCTTCTGAAAAAAAAAAAATCATTCAAAAATAAGGACCTGAAAAGAAAATCCTGCAAAAGGTATTATGGGATATTGCCTTCTGTAACACCTCTAACGGCATATTTAACAGCAATAAGGCTTTCACAGAATATTGAAAACTACTAGCAAGCAATAGTTCACCACTGGCACCTAAAAGAAGTATGTCACTGCCAAATACACCACATCACTTCAACTTGGCAAGAACACTTGATAGAAAGCCAAAGAGTAGTGGAAAAGGCTGTTAAAAGTTAACAAAGCACTTCCCCAAAGTACTGTTTTGTTTTTTTAAGCAAGTCTGCTAGCGCATGGGTGATGGATTTACTAAAGAAAAAAGTTTTTCTTGGCAAAAAAACCCTGCTTTTTTTGCTTAGAGCAAATTTTCCTGTCACTCTCCAGAATTTGAACTCCTACTCCCTCGTTTCAGAAAAATGTGGCCAGTTTCTGTTTTCAAGTGAAGAATTCCCACACAGTAATACTGATAGCATGCAAATCTATTGTTTAATATGGGTCATGGGAAAATGGCCACAAATTCATGCATCATTAGAATGGAACGATCAAAGCTAAATTATAACAATTTTTTTTTATTTTGCAATAAAATGGTTGTTGTTGCTATTTTGTTTGCAAAGAGTAGCAGAGCATTTCTCCGTATGTTTATGAGAAGGCATCATTTTACCTTTATTTCTCAGTGTAGTTCCATCAGAGAAAGTGCTGCATCTAAAACATTTAGTGGAAATGAAAAGGCAGAAGAAGCAGAGACACCTTACCTTCAAAGCTGCCAAAGAATGAGTTAATGAAGGTATTATAATCTAATCCCGAAGTAGTAAGTATATGCAATAAGGATGTAAGAGATGCCCTGTCCAACAGGGACAGAATTCTTTCATGGTATGAAGGTGGTAATTAAAAAGCATTATGCAGACAATCTTAAGATCTAAGGCTTTCCTTACCCCCTGGATAGGATCCCTTTCGGGTTAGTGACATAAAAAAATTAGTTTCATAAATGCACATTCTTACTGATTAAATAATAAAATACAGAAGCAAATAAGCAGGTCAATTTCTCAGTTCCCTTTACAAACAATAGAAAAAAAACTTTATAGGCTGCACACTGGTCTATGACGATGCATGTTCACAGCCAGAGTACAACAACAGAACTGTTCACTATTACTCTTGTCAGCCACTGCTAGCATAGGTAATACCTCAGAAGCAAACATGTGAAAGCATGCAAAGCACTGTGCCTCTATGCCTTGGCTAATACTGTTTTCTTACTGTTCCTAATAATGCAACCCAAAGAGAGGTCACAAGCAGCCTCACATGGCTCTAACTTGTAATCATATGGCAGCCCACGTTCAAGACGCTTTCACTTCTCTCCATTCCTAAGTGTATTCTGCAAAACAGAGAATCATTTCTAAGTCCTTTTAGGTCAAGAAGGGTCAGACCTACTACTGGCTAATAATGAAATATCACTGATAAAATAGTCTGAGTTTTCACCAATGGTTCTGCAAGGGTTCCCTGGAAGTATCTGTTGATGAGCAAACCAATTTTTCCCCAAAATATACAATAATAAAAAAACTAAACAAACAACAAAGCCTACAAGTAGTACAAGAGTGCAGCTTGAAAAAACAAAAAATTTGTTCATATATTCAGCGAACATGTGGTGAAGAACAATGAAAATAATCCCACAGAATATGTACAATTTTATCTATTTGATCATTTGAAAGGCTTCATCAACGCATTCAACCCAGCTGGAAAAATCGGGTAGAAGAAGGACTGCAGAGAAAGACAGATGCTGCATCTGAGCTGAGCATTCCTAAGTAAATAAACAACAAAAACAAAACAAAACAAAAAAGCAATTCTGACACAGTTCCAAACTTTATGAGACAATAACTTAACAAAAGACCATTTATTCTGTCACTCTCTTTTTGTTCCTTTGTTTTGTGATTTGAGATAAAAGTAGATGCTAATTTTTTTTGCTTACTAATAATCTGTACAATAATTGCTAGTGTATTAACCCATGCAATTTGGCACTATTTGTTAATTCTTGTATCAGTTGTTATTAAGAAATTCAGGAAACAATTGTTCAAATAAAAGAACACCAATAGAGGGCTTAGCAACCGAGGAACTACAGTAGTGGACTGCTGTTTATATATATTTCACCAGTAACCATGTCTTAGCTTATCTCTAACTTTCTCAAAATTCCATCTATTTATTTGTAAACCTCATACTTCATTCTCTTTCAGATTTAAGGCCTTTTATCAATTCATTTGGAAATGCATGGCATCTTTAGGACTTCTCACATCCTTGGTGTCTTTAATTTTTTATGTGCCACATTGTACACAAAAGCCTCTGTATTCTCAGACTGAGATGAACTCTTTCAACTGATGACTGTTAAACAGAGACAGGCAATATTTTTGCAGTTCTTAACTCACCTGATGACTGTCAAGCTTGTCTTTCGTGTGTTGATCAAGAGCTGCAGCTCACAGCAAAGGCTTAATGAGATTCTCTTCCCCTTGAAAGGACTATTTCTTTCAAGAAGAATCTGTAGCTAATCACTGCAAGTCTCAGGTTAAGAGGATGATTATTTGGGGGGGGAGAAGGAAAGGAAGGAACCTGAGAGTTCTTTATGATTTCAGCTCCATTTATATGAAATAAGCAGGTTTTGCAAAAACCAGTTGGCTGGAAAGCCTTAAACTTGCCATTCCTGCGCAAGACCTTATCGCAATGCATGTGTTACTATTTACCAGTAAGAGTCATACCACTTAGCTACAGCAGCTGAGTAAGCATCGGACTCAGCTGAAATTTCTCATATGCCACCTCATATCTGGGAAACCCCCTGACACTGCTGCTGATCCTAAGTTTATCATATAGCACAGTGTGTCAAAAGTAACAAATCATCTGCAAAAGCATGACTGCACACAAACCAGGAGTTTGCTGGGTGTGCAAGTTATATCACAGAAAGCAAGCTGCAATTTCATGCAGTAATTATGTCACCTGGACTCCTCATAAGTCCAGGATATGACATATTTGTATGACTGCAATAAGATGAAACCAAGTCACTGAGACCTGTGTTTAGTGTTTAAGATACAGGGCAAAAATATACAACACATGCCAGTGTTTTGCCAGCATACCTGAACAAGTGCCAAAGGAGCTATCTTGGGAACTGGAAGCAAGACTAGCAATGCAGCACTAAACTGAGGCCTAATGCAAAAAGGTGCATTATGTCAGGCACAATTTCAGATGTTTGCTTGGCAGTACGTTTACATGTTGTACAGACAGAACATTTATTAGGCTACCTACCACCTGTGCACATACACACAAGCACTGAAAAACAAAACAGAAACAAGTGTATCATCTACATGAGACCTTATCACAGACGTAGGATCAATGCCTCTGTACAAAGTAAAGGTGAAGAAAATGTAGGTCAGACATTCGTACACAAAATCCATGCAAATGCCATAGGATGACTAACCTGAAGAACAGTTAACATTTGAGACATAACCATTAAGGTTTGCAAACTACATTATTTTGTTGAGTACAATATTCATAACCTTAATTTAAATTGCAGTCACAATTATGCTTGTTGCTAAAGAAACAATTCTACCTATTTACAGAACTGGGCAAAGAAAATGAGAAATCCTGCACTTTCCACGCACAATAGACATGATAGATTTAAACTACCTAAATGTTCTCAGGTTATTCTTCAGACAAAATTTAAATCAAATGTTGATCTTTCCTAGAAATGATAGCATTTTAAGGTTTAAAGTAACCTTTCCCTGTTCAGTAATGAAATAAGTCTAACACACTCAGGGGAGGTTTTCCATGTCACTTTCAGATTGAAAAAACAAAACAAGTTGTCATGAAAGACCCAAAACGGATCTGAATCCAGAAATGTAAGTTGTCTTCTTTAGTACAAGACCATGTGCCTGCCCGTGCACAATAACATGGGTGTTATTCAGGCAGAACTCAATAGCAAATCTTGTCAGAATGACAGCCACAGTCCCTGCCGGGCTTCATTGATATCAACACAACAAAAAGGCATCCCTCAAAACACTGAAAACTCATGCAATGCCACTTCTCTTCCTGCTTAACAAGTCAAATGATATCTGTCCCTCCATTTTTACTATCACCCATCACCCTCAAGGTTTTGCAGTTTGTGTGTTCAGCTCCTCCTTTCCCTATTTTATCTGCTCTACTTTCTGTTGATGCCCCTTCCTTTCTGAAGACCTCATCTCCTCTTCCCATGATGCATGAGTGCCAACATCTATCCTGGCAACAAAGTGAGCAGAGCATATGAACTATCACACTAACACAGCCCTCTTAGGCTTCCAGACACAGAGAGATGCTGCTATGAAGCCCCTTCCCTGTCCAAACACAGGGGAAGACAGCAGCTGACATCACAACAATGGCACTACACACAATGTTTGGAGTCTCCATGTCCATGACCTACAACAGCACAGGTCCAGGCCAGGATAGTTCTGCCTCTCTGGAAGACATAACAATGGCTGGCCGAGACTGTCGGGGCAATCCCCTTCCCTTCCCTTCTGCACTCATGAAAAGTCACCCAGTCACATACTTCCTTAGGGGAGCGGCAACAGCAACATGGTCCTGCTCCTGGAACTCCTCTCAGCTGTGTGTGTGATCCTCCACAGAAAGCCCACAGCATGGATGAGTCACTTTGTGTTGGGGCTGGGAGTGGGGGGGTGGGGGCGTGCCTGCACATGCATGCGTGTGTTAGTTATTCAATGGAAGGATGTTGGGTACAGACTTGCTTTTATTCCCTATTTTCGCATGGAGCCTGCAGACAGGGTGCATACCTCTCATGCTCTCCCCATGACTGTAGGTGCAGTGCCAGATGCCCAAGCTGGGTTCTGCTGTCTAGTTTTTCCTCCAGTTAATCCTCTGGACACGTTGGTCCACTGGGGAATGTTTCTGGTGTAGGCTATATCAGCACCCCATCATCCTTTTTACCTATCTTTGTCCCTGCTCCAGAAGTTCCGGATCCTACTTTCCCTCCTTTGCTTTTCACTTCCTTGTAACTTTTGGGCCATGTTGGTCTTCTCTGAGAATAAAGCTGGCAAAGGTGTTGCTTGAACTCTTTTTCTGATCCACTGCTCTTTAGCTGCAGCTGTGCCTTCCACTCCACTTTTTCAGAGAAGAAGCCTAAAGCACCCACATTTTCTGGGGTGCAGCAGCAGGAAAGCTATGGCAGGGAGCCTGGGCTAGGGATGTTACAGCTCATCACAAGGCTGACAGACATCCTGATTGCTGCATTTTTTGTGGGAAAGAACGTGGAGGCAGTTTCTAGGATTGAAGGATTCTGGCTATGAAGACCCTTTAGAGCTTCATATGAGCTGACATGTCAGCTGAGTGCTGACAGCCTATCAAGCAGCTGACAGGGCACGGTCCTGCTCTAAACAGGGTGCTTCAGCCAAAAGCCTAGGAACAGGACTGGCAGGCCATTTCCTCTGCAAGCTGAAAGGAAAAGCAGGGAAGGAACAGATGCTTCCCAGGGAGAGATGCATGTTTCATTGTTGAGAATAGGGGAGAGCTGATTTCCATACTGCAGGACTTTATCAGCCCGTACTACTCCCCTTCGTTGCCCTTAAAAGTCTCTCCTCTCCAAGCTAGGGGAGCAGAAAGATAGACTTTATCACTCTTCCCTTTGTCAGTTCTCCCTCCTTTGTCACTTCTTGGAAGAGCCGGGCCCAAGATTTACCCTCACCTCTCCCTTTTCCTGCATGGTGTGCTGCTGCTACTTTTCAGCTCTGCTTTTCCTTAGTGAACAACTCAGTCCCAAGTCTGTTAGGTTTCCTGAGGGCCATTGAGCCAGCAGCCAAAGGCATCTGCCGAGAGGAAGATAAAGTCAAAATGGCCATCGAGAGACAGGGAAGAGACAAAGTAACTATGCCCACCTAAAAGGATAAATGGTCAAATGCCACCAGGTAAATAGTGAATCTTCTCACTTCTAGACACTCAGCTTTGCTGTGCCTCTCTGCAAGGGCAGTCTTTGGAACAGTGTTTGGAGGGTGGCATTGCAGACCTCGATCATGACTTTACCCACTGCAAATTTGCCCTCCCTCCCCAAACCAGTTAGCCACTGACCAATAGGTACTGCAATCATGGGACTCCATAGGGCAACAGCTACACCTGTGAGAGCAGGTTTGGACTCCCAAAATTTCATCCAGTGATGATGGCAAAGTCATGGCAGTAGCTTGTAACAGCAGCAAGTTCCAATCCACCACACCATCCTCAGTGCAGAGAGGCAACCACCAGCCCTACCAGTCCAACCTTGTGTCCCACACCCACAGTACCCTCCAGTGGATGTTAGAGCACTGCACAAAGAAGAGTGAAAACTCAAGGAAGTAAAGCACAGTCCACACCTTCCTCCTCAGACAAAAGTAGGGAGGGAACAGGAGGGAGACAGCTCGTCTGGAGTGTGCTCAACACAGTAGCTGCCACAGCTGCAGGAGGACATTCGTGGTTTTTGCCAGTGGCAAAAAAGTCAGGAGAAGTTGTGAGGCAGTAGGTACAATGGTAGCATGTATGAAAAAACAGGAACAGAAAACAAATCGAGAACAGAAATAGAACAGAAATTAGACTTGTTTCTGCACGTGAAATCTCTTTATAAGTGTCACTGGCAAAGGCAATGACAAGCTACAGTCATCTTCATGAGACAGACATTGGGACAAAGTGGCACCTCCTAGAGTGGCCCCCAGAAGGGCTTGCAAGCCAAAAAGCAAACACTTTTCAGATACCTTTCTTTCAGGCTGCTTTGAAACAAATGCAGTGGGATGTTCAGTACAGAGGAGGACACGAATTTTGCGTCCAAAGTAAAACCCTCAAAATGCATTTAATGCAGTGTAAACTCACCAGAAGCAACTGCTCCAACTTGACTGTCTACTCCTCTTGCACCCCACTACTGGCTTAAGATAAGCACAGCCTGATACCAGCCAGTGCTGAGCTACACAGACCCTTGGGTCTGACCCACCAAGACACTGCTATAGGTTATGTGAAATAGCTAAATGTCCACACTGTTTCCATCACAATAGAGACTCTTTATTCTTCATGTAGGAAGATAGAAAAAGAAATGCAAACAGAAAAAATCCCGCACAATCAAGGTACATCTACTCGGCGTTTTCTTTTCAGTATGATTAAGAAAAGTGACTTCTCACAGTCAAGAGCAGCTCACACCAACAATTCCTGTTGTCTCTCAAAGGGGCTATCCTCCACTCAGGATTAACCATTTCTAAACCTTTCATTTGCATGAGATTTTAGCCAAACAGCACCACTTGTATATAAATGATTAAGAACTCCATTAAATATTGCATAGATTTTGTATATCATCTTTTCTGGCTGATGTTAAGGAAGTTGTAGTAACAAGTCATAAAAAGACTAAGCAGATTACTACAGAGATAACTCCCATAATAAAACCATGAGGCATTTAGTATTCAAAGCCACTGCGTGATCTCCGGTTCCAGTTAAGCACAGGGGAAGTTTTGTTTCTGAGAAAACAGGATTGGGCCCCTGTGGCTCAAAGAATTTCACCATTCCCTCAGAAATGCCTGTCTACCAGCCTTGCAGACTGCCAAGTCCAGCTCCTTGGCTCTTGAACAGCATCAGGAGGATGAAAACCACATAGAAATTGGAAAAATGTGCAAAGCCAGAGGCAAAGGAAAAGACAGGGCCATTCAGAAAGATCATGTGCAATTCCTGAGTTGCTGATAGAAAGAAAAAGTTTCTTGGAAGTTCAGAGCTCTTTTTAGACAGACCTGTAACTATTTTTCCATTATGCGAGTGAATTACAACATTCATGTATGTGTGATGTACAGTATGCATCTCTTGCAAGAATTCAATAACTACATTAATAAGAATATTCAGCTAACACAGTAGATATAATCAATGACTGCATGCTAAGAATGGAGTATTACAGCTACCCATTCTTCAGTGTAAGAATGGGTACAGACTAGGAAAGGTAGCACAAACATGACTATTGCAGCACCTGTATTTTTTCACAGTGTGGAACATGCATAAATAGAAAAAATCCTGCAGATGTTCCTTCCCTCCCTAGTCCGTTTTTCATTGGCACATACCCATTGCCCAACTACATATGCAAAATGCACATAGAAAAAGTGGCTATTAGATTGCCAGATGTATTTGGGGTGAGATTCCATAAAAGCATCTAAAAGAATACTATGTTTTCAATGACAAGTTGAAAAGACAGTTCCAAAACATGTAAGTGTGCTCTTTAACATATTTGAGATATGTTAAATCTTCTAATACACATACCATATTGTATCTAAGCTTTCACCTAGCCTATAATGTATCATTCTAAGACAACATAGCAGTGGCACAGTTCAGTTGCATCTTGAGAAGACAGGCAATACCAGCATTTTTTTTTTCCATTTGAAAGTACATGAAGAGTACAGATTTTTTGCAGGTATTTAACTGTTAAGATATGGGCTAGGAAATTTAATTCATAATATTAACCAGCTTCTTGCTTTAGATTCAGTGAGAAGGGTGCTTTGAAGGCCATGATCTAGGCGCCAGAGCACTGGACTGCCCAGGTCTTATTCCCATTTCTGTCAGAGTCATTACAGGACTTTAGATAAAACTCTTTGTACTTTCTCTTGTAGTACAATTAAGTGTGGCTATAAAGCAAAATGTAAAAGACTGAATGTTCGTATCCTCATGAGTTACCCCTCTCAATAATATAAATGCATATAGAATACATACATTACACACATTATTGATGTACGGATACAGATATGCTTAAACATATAGAAGAAAGAATGTGTGCATACAGTCTACCATAACCAGGAACTAGATACAATAATAATTATGCAAAGCAAAGCTTCTATTTAGAAACTAGAATATGCCTAACAGATTTTACTTGAGTTATTCATCCTTATTAAAAAGGCAACCATGGTAAAGAAGTTCAAATTATTCCTAACAATTCTTTAAAGCAATTACATTTATGATGTAATTTATTGCATTTATTAAACTACGAACATATGCAATGCTCCTATGTCAAATTGCAAGTTTCCTAAGACACACAAGTAAGTTTTATAAACTACTACCACATGAACGTTTCATTTTGCTGCAACTTACAGTGGCAAGTCCTGAAGGGTTACATATTACTACAGACTGTAATTCACTTGAAAGAGAATACCAAGAGAAGCCAAAAAAATTCATTTCTTCACGTTTGCATTAACGGAGAGGACTGAAGCCCAGATCCAGCAAACCCCTTATTTCAATTCTGTTTATCATGTGCATATAATCAAACTAAGTTGAATGGGATATGCACATGGACAAAGCCCAAAAGAATCTGGGCTACACAGAAGTAATCCATTGGTCTCTTCTGCTCATCATCTCAGTGCTCTGAACCTGTTACATATTAATCTCCCCTGAAGAAATGTTTTAGTCTGTTGTAGACCATCTATACACAGTTTGGGTCAAGCTATCACATCACATTAATAACCTAACAATATTTTGCTGTGCTAATTTTATTTCATCACTCCTGAGGACAAAATGGTGGTAACAGATCTGGTCAACTTCAAGTACAAAACTCAAATGCTAACTTCATTTATGTTCTATTGCTTACAGAAATGAAAACAGGAAATTAAATAACTTCACCAATGGGGAAACAGTTGCTTTTACTAGTCTTAAATCAAATAATAACACCTGCAAATGCAGGGTTGCAGGGTTTGTTCTTTTTTCAGATGCACAGCCACTTGCTCAGAGAAGGGGGGGGGGGGTGTTTGGTTTCGATGTTTGGGGTTTTTTTCTTTTAGCAAATGGTGAAGAGAAACAGAAAGCAGAAGCCAGGCACAAATAACTGCTTAATGTAATATACCAATTACCAATAGGAAGAGACTGTAAGCACCAAAGTCAACAACAAGAATTACATTCTGTAGCAAACAGAATTTCCTGGTAAAAAATGCATATATGTTCTACAGAAAAAAATACCTTCTCTACCCTCAACTTGCACACTTTCCAGTGCATGACGCTTCCAAGTTCCAATTAGACTTCCTCTTTCCCCCCCTCTGAGGGGAAAACTGAGGGTTTTTTACTAATTTAAGGCTATACACAATGGAAATTTAATCCCAAATTAAGAATATGTCCATACTGAAATGTTTAACTATTGATTGTAATATAATAACTATGTCTTTTATAAAGGTTCATTAACACATTATTTGTCTTGTATTAGAAAAAAAGCAATAAAAATTAATCAAAAGCCCAGCCATAGCAGTTTTAATAAGACTGCAATAAATGTTTTTTGAGCAGCATAACTGGTTCCAAAACATTATCATATAGTATCCAGAAGCTTGTCAGAACTTGAAAGATAGATACACTTTCAAATCTTTTATATATATATATATATATATGCATACAACACAAATATACATACACATACATATAAAAAATGCCTCAAATCAGAAGGTTTTATGTGTGTAGTAAATTTGTTATATTAGGAGTATTGTCCCGGTAAAATACATTGTCCTTAAACAGCAACACTTACAATACTCAAGAAAAAAATATGGTGGAAATGCTGGAATGTAACTAATAACTTTAATTTTTAAATAATTTTCTTCATTTTGAATTTTTTTGCTAAAGAGACAAATTCTTGACCGCAAGGATAAAAACCATATGTGCTTGTATTCACTTTATAACTTATGAACTTCTTTGGGACATGTGAAGTATTGCTATTTTTCATTCCGTCAGTCAAAACATCTGGATTTTAGTGGTTTTATAGCACAAACGGCTTGTTCAGAGTATAGCTTTTCTCCATTTAAAAAAATTTATACTCCCATTTCATTCTCATCACATGGCTAGCATATGTTTCATGCCAACTTTATTCAAGGCCAAAACGTGTCATAACTCATCAGGCCAATGAATTACTATAGGAATGTAAAGCAAGCAAAAAAAGATCCAATCAAGTCAGTAATAAAAAATAATCCCCTACATACCAAAAAACTCTACACTATTCTGAGGAGAAGGGAAGAGGTAAATAACTATCAGATTCTCGGTTTCTCTCAGAAGGTCATCATAACTGAAGAGGTATAAGGAGGATGAAGAGGGAGGGCTCAGTTTCTGTAAAACCTGTCATTGCAAGTGAAGTTTTCCAAAATCAGTAGATCAGATAGGAGCAGGGAAGGAATGCAGATTATTGAAATATTTCTCTTTCAAACAAAATAACAAAACAAAACAAACTAGCTTGCCCCATGGAGTCACTGTTGAAAACATGGGTGCTTTAAATTAAGGCTATTCCATTTGTCAGCACATGTCCTCCTTGGGTTCACTCACCGGTTTACCTCTTATTTCCAATAAAACTTGGAGATGAGAGAGATACAAGATGATCGTTATTCAGCTCCTTTTATTTATATGGAGAAGGATGCAAATAAACAAAAATTTTTTACTTTTGGGCAGGTGATATAATCTTTTCAGGTTTTTTTCCAGTAAAGGCCTGAAATACATACACATAGGCCCTAATTTGTCTCTTCCAGCTTTGTAGCAAAAGGTTTGCTGCAACACTAATCTAATGCTACTGCCTTTTACTTTCCTCAAAATTTTTATCGTTATAAAATTCAATCATTGCCACTTAGCATTAGTATTGTCTCAAAGTCAGTGAGAAGGCAACCAACTGAGCAACTCTGAAGTGAGGATTAGCCAGCAGAGGGCTAGAAGAACATTCCAACTGCAGATAAAGCTCTTGAGAGTAAGTTGTTAAAGCGTACACCCTCTCCAAGGCATTACCTGCACCCATTGCATGCCACCATTGGTAGTGGCAGGTCTCTGAGACAGAATCACTTGGGGCAACAGCAGAAGAAACGACCAGGGGTAGAAACTTGTCAGAAGAAATCAGATAAGATGGAGATGACACAGGACTGGACTGTGCAGTGACAGATGAGCCTGACTCAGTGAAGGAATGAGCCTTACAAGATGACAGTGAGGTGGGTAGCATTCAGGAGCTGGATGAGCACACCAGGAATGAAGCTACATGTTATAGTTGGGGCAACCTAGTAGCTCACTGCTGCTGACAGGGGGCAGATCCTGCTCTTCCTCTGCACCTCCTCCGGCACTTTGCTGACCCAGCAATGAGCCATCCAATTTACAAACCTATTAATGTCTTCTTGACAATTATGTGATCATTTTATCAATTTAATTTGGGTGAAATCTGGTGTGATTTCACCTGAGGGAGAGCAGCAGCCCACAAGCTTTGGATAGTACAGATGACTAAAGAACAGAACAAAAGACGACACTGTCAAGGGACAACACTGAAGACAGACTGCGATTTCTTGGAATAGGCCACCTTAGCAGAAACAAGAAAGGTAAGTAAGGCTAATAAGCAGACATTATAGAGCCAACAAGTCAAAATGAGCATATCCACTTCAAGGTTTTCAAATGCCTTAGCAAAGTGCTCCTTATTCCTCAAGTGCCAATCTACACTAGATGATAACCCTTCACTACTATCAATTATCACACTTACTCAAGAAGTAAAGGACAGTGGCAAATCTAACCATTTTAATTCTGAAGAACCATGCAGATTACCAGTGTTGTGGCACACAATGGAAACTGATGGGTTCTTCATAGCCTGCTTTCCTTGAAAGCATGGGAAATCTTTCTCTAGACACTTTACTTCCAAGTACGTCAACGCTGTAACATTGGGAAATGTCAGAATGAAGTTTACACTTGCAACCTTAATTCTGTCTTTTGCATCTATGCATTATTTATACAGTACTTAAATAAGTGATCAAACACTATTTTCCGTTGGACATCTGCATCAGTGCAGAGCAAGGCTCAAGTTCAGAAATGAGTAAAAATGTGTAATAAAGGAGCGTATTTCCTTACATTCCTTCAGCTGCCTATGTCAGAAGGTAAACAGTAACCAAAGACAGCAAGCAAGCAAAGGTAAGTTTCCGGGCTAACACAGCAGAGAAACGACCAGCAGGACAGTATTTTATCCCTGTTTTCAACAGAGTGATGCTAAGGGAATGAGTTCATAACAGTGTGAGCTGATTTAAAGAAGGTCCTGTTTCTTTTCCTGACTGCATACTCCCACCACATCTACCAGCTCCAGCATCTTCAGACCCTTCCACAAGACACTGATCTGGCAGAGGATAACCAAACAAAAAGACTGCATAGCCTTCTGCCAGATCCGTGAGTTAAATCAATTCACAGAGCTGACAGAAGGTGAGAGAGGGGAGCAATATCTCACCACACATACCTGCAGAAAACTTAGGCCCACCTAGCTGCCTGTGATACTGCAGTTAAAACATAGACCACATTCTGGAAATGATCTCTGATTATCTGGATATCAGATTTGAGAATATATGCAGTTCCAAACTGCAAATACGACCAGCATCCACCTTTATGTCTAAAGTCAACAAGAGCTGCTTTTGGAATACATGAAGTAATGCTAAGGACTTGGAAAACTTCTGGCAGTAATCTGTGTATTAGCTCCCACTTGCAACATGGAGATAATCACATCCTTCTTACCATTAAGATTAAATGCTCTTGAGAGATACAGTTACCAGAACAGTAAACATTATAGAAAAGCCCCAGAGAAAAATTAGTACCTGTCTCCAGAGCAAGGCTCACTAATGTTGTAAATGAGGCCTAGAATAAGGATACAATAAAGCACTCTGCAACCACTCATAATTTAGCATGGTTTATTCTAAAAAACTAATGAAGCAGAAAACCTGTGAAAAAAATGTCAGGATGAATATACACACTGAAAGGGCTAAAGTAGATTCACAGAAGACAGACTTCAAATCCAAATGTTCTTTTTACACGGCTGTGAGGATTTAATTTTTAGAAGCCTCTGAATCCACACAGGCATAGCTGAAACACTCATCATTAACTCTGGTTTCTGCAGAGGTTATTTCTGAGCAAAAATATAAATGAACCAGCGATGCTGTCACCATTGAGAAAAACCTGGAATGTCGTAACACTAGGTAATGCGATGTGAGCCTTCATACAGCCAGTGACATGAATAGGGAGGGAGCTGCATAACCACAACCTGCTGCCCTGCCAATCCTGAGAGCACATATTTGTGAGTGATACTAAGGAAAAAGAGCAGGAAGAACAGCTCCATCCCCTCCTCATCTGCCTGTCCACTGGCATCTTCAGAGACTGGAGTGATGGGGATACAACATGCCAAAGCAGAACTCAAAGGGAGCTGGATAGCTTACACTCTTTGGTGACCCAAAGAATTCGATAAAAGTACTTCAATTACAGTCTCCTTAAAATCATGCATCCTAAAATCATAATAAAGCAATCTATGATGAGTAAGAAAAACGTACAAGTATGCTTTACAACAAACCCATCCATTTAATCAGACTTGGAAAGTCTGGGTTTAATTTTTTGCTCTGTGCCAGACATCCTATGTGCCTGAGGCAAGTCACATTGCTATCGCATGTACTGATTCTTCCTCCATACAGTGACAAAGACGAGACTCATGAGGTATCGGGAGAATGCACAGGCTAAAGCTTGTGAGGCAGTCAGACAAAACAGTGATGAGCATCCCAGAATAGCCCACAGAAGTGTGTCCTCAATATTAATTCATTTTCACTAATGACACAATGTACAGCTTATCTCAGTAAAAGCTGTCAAACTATCAAAGGACATAAACAGTTCACTTCAAAATAAAAATACATAAACGTAGAAACAACTGCAATACACAAATATGAAAAAAAATCCTCTCATTTGTTTGGTGCTCTCAGTAACTGCAGTGCATCCCAGTTAGTGTAACAAAAAACGTAAGAATCCATGAGTGCGGGAGATAGGCACTAAGAAAAGTCTGTGAAGACAAAACTTCTTAGCTCCCACATTGCATACAAAAGCACACTCCTGTCCAACTGCCTATTCCAATCCTCCACCTTTTTCCAAATTCAAGTTCACTTGCAGCAAATTTAAAAAAAAAACAACAAATTCACATTACTCTGGGATGAGCATACTGAACTGCACTAGAGGTGTCACATCAAGCAACGTACCAGCAGCTCGTCTCACACAGTGAGAGACATACCACTTTGGCTTTTCCTTTGACCTGACTTGCAAAACAAGAGAAGCAGCAGCACACCGCAGGGCAAAAGCATAGAGGCTCTAGCTGGCATCCTGCCAACTAGCTGTAACAGATTTTGGTACTGTGTTGTTTTATATATAGCAAGAAGCAGGTCCCAGCCTTCTGCTCAAGCTTCAGATTTCCAAATGGTGTGAGGAGTAATTGCTTGGAGAACAGGCTAATTTTGAAGTGAAAGAGGGCACAGGCGATGGTGTGAGCAATACTGGCAGAGATGCTTGATGTCAATCAGGAAGGAAAGAAATGGAATATCTGTGGATTGTCATGTGAATTAAAAGCAAGACTGTTTCAAACAGCAAAAAAACAACAAAGGTAAAAATTGCATGAGACTAGACCTTCACCCCTTTGATGCATTAGGTCTTCAGTGTCTCCCACTACCCTGTTTCCACCCACATGGGTACACCTGTAAGTATTTGTAACCACGTAGGAGTTATGTAAGCTATGTTAGCAAAACTGAAACCACAAACTTCAACCTCCCAAAATACTCCTGAGGGAGCGCAGGGAGCAGAAGGGGAGTAAGAAAAAAGAGCAGTAAAGTATATAACCTGGCAGACCCGAATTGCTTTACCATACGAAACTTGGATAAAATGCAAATTAAGGAAACAATCATCCATATTAAAGTAACATACACCAAAAAAAAAGTAGCAGGGTAAAGGAACCTAAAATCTGATAGCCATAACTAGCTCTAAGGTTAAAAATTTACAGAAAAATTCTCAATCAGATCTCTGCACATAAGCATTATGACTGAAGGCATTTACTTAAAGAAACCAAACACATTTTAAAAACTAACTACTATTCAAAAAACATTATGGAGCAATTAACATGTTAATTTGAATAGAAAAAAAATCTAAAGAAAAACATTGTGTACTTACTATCATTTAGTGTCGTGAAGTCCAGGAATTGATATTCATAGCAAACATCTATCTTGGTTTCTACCTGTGGCCTCTTCAAAGTTGAATAGATATTACCAGGTCGTTTTTCATCATGCTTCTCTAGTTTGTTCAATCCACAACCCATTTCAGCAGTTCCTGATACAAAGAGGCAGGGAAAGGGAAAAGGGAAAATGTATCAACACCTTTCCTTTTGTTTTTTTCTTTCTAGTTTCATGCACCACACTACTGCATTATGGTGATTTTTAGTTTTTAAATACAAGCTACCTACAAACTATATGAAATAGTGTAATTAAATAAATGCTCAGATAGTAACTGAAGTAGATACTACTCATACCAACCCTCAGGCATGCTATTATTTTATTGGAAAATTGACAGTTTAATGCATGTATTTTGCATCTTTCAAATGTATTCAATAGTATACTCTGGAAGACACATTTTCCATGATAAAAAGGGGCTGAAAATGCAAAATAACTTGCTAATATAAGGGTTGACAACTTAATAACAATTTCTATACATGCAGTTACTATGAGAGCAGATAGTATTATCTTTTACACAGATCTCTGTAACACTCAAATTAATATCTAGACTTGTAATTCAATAGACAAAGCAGGTTTGCAGAGAACTACCAGCATTTAGAAGACTACCTCACTTCCTTCCACCTCATTTTTTCAGGTAAACCACAGGAAATAGCGGCACTTTATAGAAGCCATCTTCAAATCAGAAGAGGCACATGGCCACAGAACTGGACTAGATAAATCTAGTTCTCTTTAATAAGCTGCCAGCCCACATTTTAAAGGATTACTCCTTACAACCATTTCTGCTACACAGTAAATATTTCTCAATATCCTGCACATTATGGCTCATCTGAATGTGAAAGGATGGAAGAATTGCTCTGTGAAAATACTCAGATGATCCAAATCCTCTAGTTCCTCTTCAACAACACTGGTTGGACTGAGGCAAATTATTTCAACCAGCAGTGAGTATGAAAAGATAAAGACACACCAGCTAGGCACCTCAGGTTTTTCATTACAGCCCACCCAATATTCTGCTTCCACAGAGAAACTCATGCTTTGGGGATGGGGAGGGAAATGCAGAATAAACACTCAGCGACAAAGAGGAGCTCACACAGGCCACCCCAGACACTTTGTGGCATGGGATCCTTCAGTGTAAACGTGCTGCATGAAGCATCACAAAGATCAGTGTTTCAGGCTCCCTGCAACCTCTGACAGATAGCAAGAAGCACCTGAAAAACTTCAGTCACAGACTAGAGCTCCCTTTACCTTGACAGTTAATAAAGTGGAGAATGAAAAACCAGTTCAGGTTCCCTATCTCCAAAGAGATGCTTGTAAGCTTATGCCACAGCTCCATCCCCCAAATGGCTAGAAAGACGGTCAAATTTCCAGTCCCAATGTATTTGGAATCTACTTGTAGAAATTTATTTATACTTACATTGTGCTTTAACTTTTATTTTTGTCCCGCCTTTGCATTTCCTTGTGAAATCATTTTTATGATTAGTTACCAAGTCCCTTCCCATATTTTGTTAGGACAAATGTGCTCAAGTCCTTTCCTGCCACTTACAAGACAGGATCTCTCCTCCCTTCATCACCCCACTCACTCTCATATGCATCGCTCCTGTTTTCATTTTTCTATGTGAACACAGGTGATCATAGGCTCAAAATGAGATATTAACAAGGCCTATTAAAATAACATTGATGCTTCCCTGTCTCTACTACAAATAACATGCTTACTGCACCCAAATCATCGACAGATGAATCACATTCACAGTTTACCACCAGCCTCCTCCTCCTAGTAGACAAAGAACCCATTTCTCTTTATTTTTGTCCAACACAGCTAATTGAGGAGTTTCCAACTCATCCCCTATAACTTTGCTCTATTCCTTTGCATTTCTACTACTCAGTAATAAAATCATCCCATTCTCCTGCACCCCTGAAGAGCTGGAAGTCTTTCCATGCTCAGCAATGCTGCCCACGTTCACATCATTTGCAGACTCCCTAAGTGCACACCTACATCTTATTGCAAAGTCACTAATAAATACATCAAAATAGGACTGACCAACACATCAAGCCTTAAAAAAATACCACAGTAAGTATTTGATCACGCAGGAACTGGAAACAGAAAACACATTTGCTAGAAAGACCTGCAGCATTAAGAAAAATGGATGATGTGTCATACGTGTTCCTGAACTTTAAATATTTGGTGGATTTATCCAACAGAAAACAACCTTCCCTGCTTCTTTTGAGAGAAAAGTAAAAACTACTTTATTTTAACAATTTCTATAAATGAAAGCTAGGTTTGGGGATTTTTATTTTTTTTCTTTTGGCATTTAAGGTCAAAAATCCTCAAGATCTTTTTCTCTTCTCAAAGTGATATTTTCTACTTTTTTTTTTGTAATGACAACTACTACCATTGAGTAAAGAAAAGGATTATTCTTTCATATATACAGCTGCTTCTTTCTTTTGCCTGTGCAATACGATTAGCTTAAGTCTAAAATGTTATTTATTTTAACATATAAATGTATATTGTATGTTAATGTGCCTAACAAGATACTATATGTATTTCGACAGACTGTAATGAAACACATCTAACAGCATACTTGTGCTTTAATATATTGTAGAGTGAGGAATTAAGATAGCAATAAGTGTTAGCAAGTGTATCAAATTTCCTGTTTCAGCAATGGCCAAGTAATTCTTACACATCATAAGTATACAGTACAGCATTTTGCAAGGAAAAAAAATCCATTTCAGAGGTCATTAAGCCGCAGTGCCTGCAACCCTTAGTTATAAAAAGAGTCTGAAATCCACAGGACTCTTCAGACAGTGATGGCTGCAGAAGGAGGCCTTGGGCACTCAGTATTTCACATCGCAGAGTTTTGCATTCTTTCCTAAGTTGGGGTGAAAGTGCTAGAAAATACAAGCCTGCTCCTCCAGCAGCAGCCACAGACACTCTCCTGTGCTTCTCTAGCAAACATTTCCTCAGCCCTTTTGAGAAAACCAGTCCATCCTCATCGCCTATGCAAGTAGTGATCTCTGCCAACTGCCAACACGCAAGTCATTCAGCACAGAGATACCTGCCCACTTGGGACTCGACTGAAAACATACATTTTTTGTATTAATTCACTGAGTTTCTGCTTACCAGAAGACTGATTTTCACCTTCCTGCTGCTTGGCTAAAACTTCAGTTAGTATCCTTGAGGATAAATACTTCCCCATATTTTGTTAAGCATAGACAATTATATTTATGTTACTAAAGCACACATACAGAAAAGGATGTTTTCACTTGAATAAAAATGAGGTATCTGTAGAAAAAATAAGTTTCACAACATCTCAATCTTTTCCACAGTAATTAGGATGCAAGTGCTGCAGCAGTAGAAAATAAATCTTAAGAAATAAAGTTCCTACTTTAATACAGGAATCTAAGTATTAAAAAAATTCCAGAGTTGTATTAATTCTTAAATTTTCTCAAAGATACTGATGATGTGTGTATGACAAGCTATCACTGAATCTCCAAATTCCGCTCAATATTATCCCACAAACTTCCTATTGGGACAGCTTGCTTTATAACCTTCCAAAGACTTTTAACATTAGTTATTACCCTCTTCCTTCCTTTCCTTTGCAGCAAAGTTAGTGCTGTTCAGTCTTTCCACCCTTGTCTGAAAACATCTCCTTGCTTTTCAGTTACAAATCTAGTTGTCAAAAGGACATTATTCACCTTCTTAATTTTCTACATTGAAGTTCTCAGTGCTGTAAGAAATGTTCATCATTGACACATTCAAAGTAATCTAAACCCACTTCAACCCCCTTTTTCAGCAGGTATAGTGTTTTGCTATAAGGGATGCTTAAGGCTACTGTACTACATACATTTATCCTGGCTTTCTATATCCGCATGCGAATTCTACTTTTTCTTATTCAGTATTAAAACAAAATATTATCATTAATATTCACTTTTTAGTAAATTAAAAACAATTCTTCAAAAACACTGCCAAATTTTGAATTTTTTTTTGCTCTACAGCAGGTTCTAAGAGAAACTTTTTCATTAATGTAAAAATTATCAACTCGCTAGTTCCTCTAAACTTACAAGAAATACCTTGAGTGAGAGAAAAAGTAACATCTAACATCTAATGAAGAATATTAACCACTAAAATTAAGATTTAGCTATGGGCTCTTACAGCTACACATGCTGGAAAAACTAATTCTGTCCACAAACTCACTTAGATTGAGAATTAATCTTACATGTGCCCTATGATCTTGATAATCTCTAAAATTGTTCTTGTGTTCAGCCATGTGATGATAAAAGTAGAACTGAAACCCAGATCTAACAACAGATTGGCGTTTTTTTTAGTCTGTATCTCATTTTAATTTTGCAAAACTTCAAAAATGGAAGCTGTGATGAGTTGCAGAACAACAGGAAAGCCTACAGTCAATTAATTCCTAATTTCGTTTTGTGAATGACAGCAAAGGCCCCCATTGGTTAAGAAACAAGCAGCTTGCTTCTTTAAACTGAGTTCAAAAATTTAATCCAGGATTTGTATGTCCTGAGCAAATGCCCAACTTGCAAGCCACAGAATAAGCTTCTTGCTGCCACCTCCTCTTCCCCATTACTGTCCTTCATCATGTGTTTTTGGAGAGCGTCTGGAGGAACAGGACAGAAACCCACCCCAGCATGGCAAATGACCTGCCCCTGAACACTCCTTCCCAATGCAAGTTTTACTGAAACTGGTACCATTCTTTCCCATGAGAAAAAAAAAAAACTACAATGAATTGTACTCAGCAGGAGAAAAAAAACAGTATTTCCACTTTTAAGCATCTCTGTGATCCATGAAAACAACTGTATCTTGAATAAAACATAGTAATTTTTACAGCTCTCAGAAATCTGCCAAGTTTTCAACTCATCATCTCTGAACCTAAGCTTTGTTAAAACACCCTCGCCAGCTTGGGTTTGCTTTCTCATTTTACCAGCTTGTGTTCAAAATAGATGAAATACAACAAGTTCAGAATTAGCAAAGAAGAACAACAAGCATAAAATAATATGTCGCTAACCACTTATTTTTGTCAATAGTGGTTGAGACCCCAGAAAAAAACCCTTGCCTTCTATCTGATCTTCTATTCAGGGTTTTTTGGGGAACAAATGGAGGTAATTTTCTGATGCATCACCCCCTTCTTTCATAGAACACCATAACAATTTATCTCCAAGGAATAATAATGAAAATTACACTGAAACATAGCAGAGCCACATGGCTACTGGAAGCTTGAACAGACTACCAGACTAAGTAATTTAAGTGATGTTTATCAACTAAGTATATATTGGCTAAACAGTTTATTTCAACTATATCAATATTACAGAAAGCATTATATCAATGACTACCTACAGCTAGTGATTGAAATTATTTGAAAAGAATCGCTAAACAATTCTTTTAAATACTTATAATATCGGAGTCAACTTCTAAGTATATAGCATTAGACTGAATATTCTAATACACATGTAAGTGCAATACACTACCACCTGAAATAGAAACAAGGTAATTTTAATACTTACAATGGCATCCAAAGAAAACATACAGGCAAATTACGCTACTGCCAGCTTGTTTTTAAGTGCAATTACTGAGAACATGCTTGCTTCCATTATCACATTTAAAATATTTATTGGCCAGAACTAGTGACCTCATTTTGTAAGTTTTATCATTAATTAATTTATTTTTTAAAATACATATCGTAAGTTACTGCTAAAGTTCCTTTCACAAAATTATGGAATACTGTGTTCTTACTGATGAGTGCAGCAGCTGGGAAACAAGATAACTGCAAGGCATTAACAGGTTTTCTCTCTTGATTTTGGTTAAGTCCTTTCATCCTGGCTCTTCCTTCCATGGGTAATACTTAGTTACCTCACAGGGATGCTAGAAGGCTTTTACAAATAATTACAGGACTTCACATTTGTTGCGCAGTAATGAGACATGCTTATTTTCTTAAACGCTCACTCCTGCAATCCTGACCTTTCCATTTTCAAAATAATAAGCACTTCATGCTCAGCTCAGTTCACTTGCTGGCATGTGGTCACTTAATTCTTGCATCCTTCCCAGTCTACAAAACATCAGAGTGTTTAGTCCCCCATTCAGCTCTAAACAAACCCTGAGAGAGTGTGCAAATTATGGTTGAGTCCCTTTCCTAGCATAGTTAAACCAATGAAGCAGAAGAGGAGTAACAAGGCAAAAAAACATCAGGCAGGGAAGCATAACTGAAGCAGAGGATTAAAAACACCAGATCTGACAAACTGGGTATACAGGTAAACAAAGAAAGGAGACTACTACGCTAGGATTACCCATTATAGGTTCCCAGAATAGAGCCATGCTCCTGACATATCCCCATTTTTCCCTCTTTGGTTTATCACTGTTTAGGTTTTTTGTGAGATTACACTCATTAAGAGGAAAATTCTGTACCAAGAGATACCTACTTGGTCCTTTCTGAAGAGTCTTACCATACAGGTAACTATGTAAGCATAGATTCAATAAACACTGCAATAATTTTTATTTGTGGGCAAGATCAATTGTTTAAGTAACTAACGTTTATCAAGTAATTTATAAGATTCTCAAAGACTTATTTTGCAAACACAAAGAACAGTTACCATAAATCAGTCCTATCGCTGCATGTCACAACTGACCAATTTTTCTCACCATATACTTACCAATTTGACTAGCACTATCAGGATTTTAGACTTGCAGCTGATAACTAAATTTCTGCTTATAGAAAGGTTGGTGAAAGAATAATCCCAGATTTATTCTTGATGATTGATTTTATTTAAATTAAACAGTAGAGCCACCAAAGTAAATCTGCAGTTAAAGATTTTCACTTTCAAAAGGCAAATCTCAAAAACTAGGGGAACTCATTAGTTAGATGAACAGGAATGAAAATTTGGAGGACCTCAGCATAGGGGAGGTCTGGAACATGTTTAAACTACAATATGAATATCTGCAGAATTTGTAACCCAAGGAAGTGACAAGAGAATTCATAAGAAGGTTTCCAGACCCAGCGAGATGAATTACCTAATAAAGAAGGAAAGGTAGAATAAGCAGAGACCTTTCAAAGGACAGGAAAAAAAGCTCAGCAGAGGAAACTACAGTCTTGGATCAAGAAACACCAGCATCAAGTGAAATGTGCCAGAAGTCAAGCCCAGCTAGAGGCCAAAGATACTACAACTAAACGGAAGCAGAGTGCAAATCAGGAGAACTAATGTGGGCTCATACCAAGAACTCAGCAAGACCTGTCATGATGAACTGCAGATCCAATTGCTCGAATTAAAAAACAAACTATTGCACCAGGTTTGGTAACATCGCCCTGGGAGACAAGAAAATGTATTGCCTACATGAAAAAAAGGAGGAAAACATAAAATTTGTCCAATTAAGACAATTGCTAGTCTAGCCTGAAGAGTTTGCTAAGCTTTAGGAAGCTTTAAGAAGAAAACAAAATAATACACAGATAAATATGATACAGATTTAGCAAAGGCAGAACAGACTGATAGGTCTTAATCACAAGTCATGGAGGAAGCACAGCCCTACTATGCAGCACATCAAATAACACACCACCATGATAACATGATTTCGGCAAAGTATTATTAGATGCTATTATTTTTATTACAGTGCACACAACACTAATCTCTAGCTCAACTCTGCTGCCCTGCATAACACACACTTACTTCCCTCTGCACTGTCCCTGGGTCTGCAGGTCATCAGGCTACCTCTGCAGGCTCCCTGCCCATAACCAGGGGCTGCCACCAGCTGTGCTTAACCCTCTCTAGGGAAACAAAGCTGTTTTGTGTGTGTGTGCACGTGGACGAGAGGGTGGGAGGATGAAAAGCAAACAGGATCAGAGAGAACTAGTGGAGGAGTAAGGCAAGTGTTGTGCTGGTGTTGGGGAGCAATCTGAGGAACAGGTTGGAGGGAGACCCTTGCTTCTTACCCCACCCATATGACCCTATAACGCTCATCCGAAAGATTTATTACCGAGTGATACCATGATGCTGTCTTTCAGTACAGCAAAAGATTCAGATGGTACCACATATTTCTGCAAACTACTTTTAGGCAGGGTATTTCTGGTGGAGATAACAAAGTGTTAACGTCACTGGACAAAGCACAGGTAAAATTTCTCCTGAAATACCATGGCTGCAAATGTTCAAGCAAGATGCCTCCATGTGAAGACAGGAGACTACCGAGATACTAAGAAGGACTAGAGAACTGCTCTCAAGAACTTAAAGGGAAACTATAGCAGCTAACATTTATTGTCTAGCAAATTAAAGACTGAATGGACCTGACAAAAGCATGCACAGGAATGCTAGATATGAATCTATGAATCCAACTTTCCTTTAAAGTTAATCCCACACCACTCTGAACCCAAAGAAAACAGGCGTGAAAAACAGACGCATTGCAATGTATGCACAGTAGCTTCAAGGACAGCACGTAAAACACAAAGCTAGACAGAGTTGTCAGTCCTATGCTTACTGTCTTTTGCTACTTTGCCATGGAGTAAAACCCTGGCCAACCGATTTGGGGTAAAAGTAAAGTGGACCACTGGAGCCAGGTGTGAAGCTGTGGAATCTCACATGAAGTTGGGAGATGGAATAATAGTTAAGTGATTTTTTTCTTTATTTATTTAAAATACAGACTTCATCGATCTTTATTTTCATTCTTCAAAAGGCTATGGCTCCAGCTTTTCAGCTTCTTCACCACAGATTCTAAGGCCACTTCATTATACCCAATATGGTATCTGCATTTCCCAATACCACAGCTCAGAACTCCCCTAGGTATTTAATCACAGCTGTATATACTCATTTCGTGCTACATTCTTGCTCTCAGACCAGGGGAATGCCAGCATTCAAGCTGTGGAAAGCCCCTTGCCTAATGTAACTAACTTGAGGTTAAGTTAGATTCCTAAAATAACCCTTCCTTCTGAGACTTTTTTTTTTTTTTTCACAGAAAAACCAGAAATTAAATACACAAATGTGACCACTCGTATTGTGAAAAAGAGGGTTATTGCCAGTAACTTGTTATTCAACACCAGAGGCTGAAATGGTTTGGATTCATTAAAAATAAAACATAAAAGCAGATGTACAAAAAGATTTCCCCTTATAAAGTAGAAATCAGCTATCATTTGACAATGTTAGTTATTCTCCTACTATTAAAAAAAAAAACAAACCAACAACAAACAAACCATAATCTGTTTTTTACAGGAAAAAAACCAGAAGTGGTATACAATCGTACCATAGCTTTCAGACTTTGCCTGAAAACATTAAAGAACGTTTTGTCAGGTGTAGTTAAATTTTTATTACTGTACATCCAACAATCACCTCAGCACAACCGTACCAGGACCCTAAGACGACTCCAGCACTGCTCCCTGTCCTGCCACACAGCAGCCTCTGGTTCAGCTTGCGCCCCCGGTCCGAGCTGGCCGCGCTCGGGGCACGAAGCACGCTCAATCGTAATGGAGAACAAATGTCTCCCATTAATTACCTGGCCGAGTTGCAAGTATCAGAGAAGAGCGTAAAAGTCCACCCAAGTAAATTCCCCGTTGCCAGAAACACGCAGACTGCGAGAAGTAGCTGCTCTGACAAGAATTTCGATAAACCAGAGAGGAGAGAGACATTATTTCACACGCCGATATACAACTGCTGACCCATCGTCACACTACCTCTCCTTATGTTGTAGTAAAAATGTGCTGAAACAGTATCGCGGACTTAAAAAGACAAGATCCAGCCCAGCCTCTTAAAAGAACAACCGTAAAGTCACAAACCCCAGCTAGCCACACGATGGCCCGTCGCGGTACCGCCGCTTCCAGGTGCCCGGCATGTGACGAGCGGCGCCGCGCCGCGCCGGGCCGGGCCGGGCGGGCACCCGCCCCGGCTCCCCTCAGAGCTCTCCTCCTCCTTTCCCGGCTCTGCCTCACCGCGGCGTCGGCTGGACGCGAAGAACCGCGCTGGCTGGAAGCGATTTTCAGCGAAGCCGCCTCCGGTCGCCGCAAGCGCCCCGGCCGCAGAAAGCCCCGGCGGAGCCCGTGGGGGGGGTCTCCTCACCGCCTGACAGGACGGCGCCGCCCGCCGGACCCGCCGCCTGCCCGGGCCTAACGGCCAGCGCGGGCGAGCTCCGCACCGGCCCCTCGGCAAGCGGCAGGACCGAAGCGGGCGGCACCCCTCGGAGCAGCGGTTTACCAGCGCTGCACAAACCGAAATCCGCTCAGGGAGAGGGCGGGAGGGTGGGCGTGCCTCCCCCGGCGCCAGCCTCGAGCAGCCCCTCCGAAGCCGGGCACGCCGGCCAGCCCGGGCCCCGCTCCGAACTTCAGGGGCCAGGGGTTCAAAACGAGTCCGAGCCCCGGAGCCGCTCTCCCCGCTCTGCCGCGCCGACCCTGCCCAGTGGCAACCCCCGATCGGCCCCGGACCCCCCCCTCCCGCCCCCCTCGCTAAGTTTGCTCGCCGGGCCGGGCGGCTGCGCGGCGGTACCTGGGACAGGCGGCGGGCGAAGCGCAGCGCGGCGGTGCTGAAGGATGCCCGGCGGGCGGAGACGGCCGGCCCCACTGACAGCGCTTCCTCCTCCTCCTCCTCCGGCTGCCGCCCGTGCCCGCCCGCCGCGCTCGGGGGCCGCTCCCCACCCACCCACCCACCCCCCTCCCGGCTCCGCGACAGGGAGGTGCCGGGGCAGCGCCGCGCCGCCACACGGCCCCGCCGCCCGGCAGAAAGTTTGTGCCGCGCAGCCCGGGGGGCGGCGGCACGGCGCGGGAGGCGCCTCCGCGGGGCCGCGCCGGGCAGCTCCGCTCCGCGCCGCGCCCCGCCGCCCTGGGGCCGCGGCCACTTCCTCTTCCTCCGAGCTGCCGGGCCGAGCCCCGCGCCTAGCGAGAGCCGCGCCGAGGCAGGGAGAAGGGCAGCGGCGCTTCCCGGCCGCTCCACCGACGCGGCCCGAGGGTGGACTGCTCCGCCCGTCGGCCAGGGCTGGAAGTCCCTCACGCACCGCCCGCCTCACCCCCCGCGGGCCCAGCGGGACCCTGTGCCGGGGCTTTGCTCCCTTCCCCTCCGCCCCAGGCCCGGGCGGACCCTGCCTCGGGGGTTTTGGTCCCACACCGTCGAGTCAGACCTGGGCTCGCCGCAGTAGAACCGCCCTCCTTACACCCAGAGCATGAACATCTCCTTTCGGTGTGCCTGCTCCCTCATCCTCCCTCAGATGGTGGCGAGCCCTCCCTTCTCCAGGTCACACAAGTTCAGCTCCCTCAGCCTCTCCTTGCAGGACTGTGTGCTCCAGCCCTGCCCCTGGTGGCCCTCAACTGAGCCTGCCCCAGCTTTTTAAAAACTTCCTTGTCGCAGGATTGGGGGGGGATGACACACCTGGACACAGTATGTGGTCTAGAAGAGCCCTAATGAGTGCCAAATAGAAAAGGATAATCACTATTTTCCAAGCTACTGGCATGCTGCTGCTAGCTTTGTTGGCTATGGTCAGCTTACTGCCTACTAACACCCCCACAGCCTTTGCAACAGAGCTGCTACCCAAGCAGGCGGGCGGTCACCAACCTGGATCCGTGCAAGGTGCCATCCCTTCCCAGAGGCAGAACGTTTGTCCTTGTTAAATTTCAAAAAGTTCATATTGGCCTGTTCTTGAGCCTGACCAGGTCCTTCTGGACAGCAGCCCAGCCCTGAAGCTTGTCAATGGCACCCCCAGTATGCGGTCATGTGCAAACATGGCAACAGTGGATCCTGTCATCTCCTCCAGGTCCTTGAAAAAGATATTAAAAATACAACGGGCCTCCGCTTGCTACTGCCCTCCAGGCAAAGTGCAACCCATTAAACTGCAACTGTCCGAGCCCAACCACCCAAGTTGCTTTTTACCCACCTAGCTGTCCACCCACCTAGACTACAGAATCCTAAGCACATACAAAAATAGTACAGGAGCCAGTGCCAAGCACCTTATTAAAGTTGCCATGGCATCCGCTACCATTCCCATGCCTACAAATGCAGCCATTTTATCATAGAAGGCAAACGGTGAGGCATGATGGCCCCCTTTCCAGACACATGAAACACAAAAAGCAAGTCTGTTCCAAGGGGACTCCATGATTTTCCCAGGGACTGGTTTCCTCGTGGTTCCCCAAATTGTCCTTCTGGCCTTTTCTGATAAAGGATGCAACATTTGCCTCGCTTTAGTTGTTGTGCACCCTCTTACCCCACTCTAAAAAGTACATAGGCCAGCTGCTCTCAAGGCATCTGCCAGCTCTTCCCAGCGCCCTCAGACACAGCCCAGCTGGTCTCAACTTTGTACAGGTTAAGTTCTCAGAAGAATCCCTGTCTTGATCCTCATCCATTGCTGGTGGTTCTTCACTTGCTCGAACCTTGCCTCCAAGCACACAGGTCAGGAAGATTGAGGCAAAGACAGCTCTGACTACATCGGCCTTACCTGTGCTCACATTCAACAAGCAGCCTACATGTTCCTTATTCAGCCTCCTGCTGTTAACATAGGTTTTTTGAGAGCAATGTGAGATTCCACAAGCCCTTGTGTGCCTCAACACCATACCTACATGCCTCGGCAACATTTCTAACAACTTTTGCCACAACCTGTTCTTGCTTCCACCACGATAGTTTTGCAAGGAAGTTCAGTCAGATGCTTCCTGTTTAGCCTAGCTGGTGTCCCAATTCATCAATTTGTTTTCCTATTTGGATGTGCCACTCTCGCATAGGGAAAAGGTTCCCTTTAAAAACCCACCAGCTTTCCCATGCTCCCTTCACCTTTCAGAGCTGCATCCCATGGCATCCCATTTACCAATTGCCCAAGTTTGCTCTCTGACATCCAAGGACTTGCCTTCCTTACTCCCTTCAGGATCCTGAGATCCACTGTATGATCATGACTACAGCCAGGGTTGCTATTACCACATTCCTAAACAATTCTTCCTTGTTAGTGGACATCCATTTGTGCAACACCCCTGGTTGGCCCATTCAGTGTATCTACCAAGAAAGCTTCCTGAAATGTGCTGGATTGCTTTCGTTCCACCATGTTACCCTTCCAGCTGTCAGGGAGATTAACTCCTCTCCAAGAATCAGGATCTGTGACCCACAGATGCCGTTGAGTTGCTAATTTAATCAACCTTCCTCATGAGTAGCTGGTCTGTAATCCACCAACACGTCACCCTCAGTAGCCTCTCCTTTGATCCTTAGCGTTCTCAACCAGCCTGTTATCCATCCAAGAGCTCCATACATTCCAGCTGCTCTTTTTACAGAGAGGGCATCCCTCCACCCTCATCCTCCTTCGTCTCTCCAGAAAAATGTGTATCCATCCCAAATGTCATGCTTGTAGACCAAGTCTGGAACTTTGCTTGCCACCTTCATTGTACCTCCCCTTATTAGGCCAGAAACCTGTTCAGCAGCTCCTAAAACACCTTGATAAATACTGAAACTGCTTGAAGCCCTTGTGCCCAGCAGACACAATAACATTTACTACACTTTGTCCACTTCAGAATCTCTCTCCCTACTTGTGTAGGTGCATAAACCAAATTAAATTATGTAAAAATATATAAGCAAACACTACATTAGCACCTCAGTTCCTTCCTAGCTGCAGAGTATTTCTGTATTTAAGGCTGGTATTGTGATGGATGAAATCTATTTGAAAGTAGTCCCTCCACTTTTCCCTGAAGTGCCATCATGGAACAAGAAAATTTCCCCAAAGTCGCCTCTGTCCACATTCAAGTCCTCTTAAAGCGCAACTCAGCATTAACTAGTAGTCGGTAGCCAAAAGCATAACATCAAAACATTGGAAGTGGGGAAATGAAGTTACTTCTTTACCATTGCTGAACTATGAAGCAAACACTAGCAATGAATTCTGTGTGGGAACTTTACTCATCTCTATTTCCTTCTGTGTGTTTTGGTTTTTTTCTCTCAATTTCTTTTAATTATTTACACAGTCTTTCCTCTTTCCTTGTCCTTCATCATTTTTCCTCCACTCATTAGTTTCTCTGGCTTTCTGACTGTGTGAGAAAGCAGCATGCAGTCACATCAGGGTGCCATGTAATTGAACTGTTTTTCTGATACTACTGTTAAAGCATATGGGGAAGGATTGTTAAGTGTGCAGGAAGAAGTGGAAGTGCAGCTTTCCCTGTGTTATAAACACACCAGGTCATAGATGGCCCCAGAAGGAGCATCCTGGGCACCAGACCTTGCGGGCACCGTAGGATTTGCAGATCTACACCTCAGGGGTTGAACTGAAAGGACGTCTGACAACATTAAAGACTTTTGCTGGTGTAAAGTCTTCTCGGATACAGAAAGGGACATCAACACTACAGACACAGCGTTCCTAGATGACCATAGAGTGCTATGAAGTAGCAGTCCTGTACAGATGGAAAGTGTTTCAAATTAATGCTTACAGTGGGTCACATAGCACAGACCCAGGCACTAAAAGCCATCTTTCCACTACCCACTTCACAGTCAATAACTATCAGACATGTCTGCAAACTTAGAGCTCTCAGATATGAGGTGTTTCGATGCACCAATTTCAACCTGGAATTCCTCTACTCCAGTGTTAAATATACAACCCATTAAGACATTTCTGCACTTTTTAATAGAGAGAAATTTGAATTAAATTTTTGTTCTGTAGCATTTTTGACACAAGGGTGTTTTTCTCTGACTACAGAAGTATATTACAGAAGCAGCAGATTAATTAGCAGGATAGGATACCTCTACTATCACCTATTTAGATGTGTCTACATTGAAATTCAAGAAAACAAAGATGGTTCAAGTGCCTGGTATCAAGGAATGTAAGCTGAAGCATAGCATACAATCTAAATTGATGCTGTACATCTAAACTATTGTTTCTAGACTACCACTGTAAGAATTTCTGAATTCCACTCTGGCTCACTAATCTTCATATATTCTTTAAAAAAAAAAAATCTGCACTGTTCCCGTATTTTGAGATTATTTGCTTCTTTCAGAACCATTTTGGTACAGATTTGATTGACAAGATAGGATACCTGACTGTAACAGGTATTTCACGTGGTACTCTAAGAAGAGGCAATATTCTTCCCATGAGAAATCTGATGAACATGAAAAAACCTACATGAGCATCCTAGACATTTCAGAGTTGTTTGTTTATATATATATATAAAAATGCATGTGTATACACACACACACCCCTCAGAACAATAAACTACTGCAAAACACAAGGGACTTGGTAATTAAATAGTAAAATACTGCTCTAACAACCATTTAACTATAAACAACTGAAGGACCTTATTGCTTTAATCAACAGTAAGATGTTGCCCCTCGTCACTCCATTAGGGAGTATTAGTTTACCTTAGGAGTTAAAAAGTGCTTTGATACATTTTATTTCTGTTTCTAGCCAGGGTAATCTCTCTTGTAAATCCACACATTTAGCAGTGCACACCTCTACAACCTCTTGTATCACAAGCAGGAGTGATCACGTTTTCCATTTGCACTTTGTAGTGCTGGGCGAAGCTGTGGAGTGAAGTTCAATGTAGGTGTAAATTGCTACTGGTAGGGCACTGAAGAATTCTGCTTTGCCAAATATCTGTACTTATTTTGGCATAGGCAGAGAAGATTATACATTGTGAAAATCAGCGAGAAATCACATGCACAGCATTTCTCTCTCATGCGAGGTGTTTCTAGTTATGCCACTAGATACCCCCTTGCTCAGTTATTCCTAGCGTTATTTGAACAACTAATTGGAAAGATCCATGTAAGTGTAAGCCTTTTTTTTTTTTTTTTTTTTGCATGAAACTCAGCGTAATGCCAGTTACTGTTATTTTCACTACAAAGTTAGACTCCAGCATTCAAGTTAACCACATCCCATTTTTCTAGTTTTCACAGTAGTATGAAAAATATTTACAGCTAATTTCGAACAAAGTTTGCTTCCTCTGTCAAAAAGCAAGACCCTTGCAACATCACATTGAACAGGATTGAACAAAACTTACTTCTGATTAACTTAAGTTAATCAGAAACAGATACAAAAATATGAGTGAAGGAAATTAGTTTTGTTATTTACCTACCACTGTGCAAAAGCATGGTTAGTATCTACCAAGATTTTTATTTACAAGACAAAATATGAAAGAAAAGCCAAAATGAGAAAAACTAGACTCCATGTGAGGTAGACAAGTAATTTAGTATATTTTCCTCATTTATTGTTACCTTTAGTTTCAGATCACCAGTGCAAACTGCTATGAAACATCTGAATTACTCTTCAAGGGTCAGACTTATTTCTTATTTGTTGATAAACCACCTTTTTGATTTCTAGTTTGTATTTTGCACACTGTAGTAGAAAGCACCTCTGTCTTACCAATGCCAAATATATTATTCCCTGTGTACTCACTTCTGTTTCCACTTCAATTGGTATGAACTGGTATGATTGCTAGGGAAAACCATTCCCTTGAGTTTTGCACAATTTCTTAGTGCCAAGCAATCTGCCACTATGGTAGCTCCAAGAAAGGATCTGTAGATGTCTGACCAGTTTCTGTTTCTGGCTTGTTTTTCCAAGGCTCTTGCACTCTCAAGATCTTGAATGTCTTGTAGTTTTCAATGGGTTTGAGTCATCAACAGGCTGAAGCACTCAAGACACAGAGGTGATGATAAGCTCAAGTGGCAATTAAAAGTGTTAAATTTTGATGAACTGTTTTCTTATTGCAAAGAAATTATTTCATCAGGTGTTATTTAGAACTAAGCCATAGGTTCTCAGAAATACCAGGAAAACTGCCTCCAAATCACAGAAGGAACCACGACAGAATAGAAAGCTATGGAGAAGTCAGGTCTATACTGCTGCTGAAGACAGAATCAGACCAGTCCCCTATTGCTGGTGGTGGTATCACCCTTTGTGCCACAGCAGCAGCACACAGTCTGACGTTTGCTCAGAAGCAGCAGCTACTTTTGCCTTTCCAGTGTTCCAGATTAGGGAAGCAGCCTATGCACACTTATGTACTCAGACTGGGTCACAATTTTAGCCCAATTGGTTATTAAAAATAGCTTGTATTTTATTTCCAAAGAAGAGTAACTTAAACATGAGTCCTACCACTACAGCATTTTAATGGCACAGGACAATTTTTTATTTATTTTTTTATTATTTAAGTGCTCCTATTGCTCATCTGTAGGCAACTACTAGGGAGCTGCAGAGGCTAGCTATAATTAAGGATCAATTTTCTGTCTTGGAAGCTCTTTCTGAAAGCTGGTTTCTATATTCTTGAAACTTACAATACACTTACAGCCATATACTTCTGAAGACTACACATAGTTATATAATATTATGTGCGTGTAATTTTGACTTGATCAGTATCTGATAGGATATGCCTCTGCAGGAGTAAGAGGCAAGCTGTGGCTACATTTGAGAATTACTGACAATTTATTTAATTCATCCCTATTTATTTTACCTTTCTTTAATGTTTCAGTACACATCTGACAGAAATACAGATTTCACATTCTCATTTCATTAATAATTTTGTTTAAATCCAAGCTGTAGAAGAACCTTCAGAAACAGGTGAGATATGCCCCAAAATGGCTGCATGTAAAAAGACTGTTGGCCAGAGAGCGAGATTTATTGCTGTATCAAGTTGGCACTAAAGCAGCTCTTGCTCCAGGTAATCAAAACAGTGGCTAAATTTTCCCTGTCAGAAGGGCCAATCTAACCAAGCATTTGAGAAGCTATGACCTGTTTCAGATTACATCACACAAGTTGTTCCTCTTGCATCTCTGTTCTCAGAAGTAAAAAATTGAGAGTTACATTAATTTCTGTAAGGTGCTTCAAAAACCTGCAAGTGAAAACCCTATCTATATAAAGGGTCAGTTAGTAATAAGCCAGTGCAGAGGGCTAAGACTTAACATTAACAGGAAACACTAAATTACTGAAGGAGCTGGAATATCTGCTTTGTCCTTTGTTTGGACATCCAGACTAAACACTACTCAGTACCATCAGTAAGGAGTTAGATATCTACTTATACTTAGTTCTGTTTCTTCAACATTCCAGTAGTTTAATACAGCACTATAACCAATCAATGCATTTTTCAATTTCTCCATTGCATTAAGCTAATTCACGTATAAGGGAAAGTAATTCTCAGAACTTTTGATGGTTTAGATTTCCACCTACCAGATACCTGGTGCCCAACTGTACTAATAAGGTCAACTGAGATTATCATTGCAATAAATTTCACTAACATGAAAAAGGACTAGACAACTAGGCACTTTAAATAATGCAAAAAGATTAATCAAATTTTTAGAAAGTGTTAAACAGTCTATTACCTTTATAGTAGATGGATAGGTAGGATACACCCCAGAAAAAACTATTCCACAAATTTGCAGCAGCCCAAACAAGGCACAAACGCTGACCAGACCAGGCTAAAGACTAGAATGGGTCACTATCTTAAGGTCATGAGCACTTGATTCTAGCCCTATTGGTAGCAACTTGTGGAAAGAGTTTGCTTCATTTCCATCTGAATAAAAACTACATAGATACAGTCCCAGGAAATTCAGTACTTAATGCAACGATCTGCAAATTGGTACACTTAGTAAGTACAGTTTCCCAACCCACAGAAGAAAAATGTTTCTGGGTAGTGGAAGGAGGGAAACAACAGCAGCTTGGTATAGGAACTTGTAATAGAATCCATATCATCCAAGTAGATCCAGTTCATTAAGCTAAAAGCACTATCACAGTCTAAGACTTTCTAGTCAAGGAACACTTCTCCCAATTCAAAAGTCACTTTACTAGTTTAACAGGAAAAAGTGTTAAGACCCTTGAAAAAAATAGTTCCCATGGCAGCTGTGATCCTTTACATGGCCCTCAGGCCTCAGTCTGAGCTCTGGTAAAGGAAGATGACATAAAATTCTAAGCAATTTCACATTTGTTTGGTATCAGGGACTTTTCTGCAAGTTCACTGAAGACACTTCAGGCTTCTTAGTTACAAATAGATCAGATCTGTAGCAGTTTCAATGGATACAGAGGACCAAGATCCAACTCTAGTTCCCAGGGAACAGCATTACAAGAAAATTAAAACCACCACATGACAAGACACTGCGGTATGTAGAGTATGGCTTACACTAGAATTAGTATCTCAGAAATACAGTATTGCTTTAATGAAGTCCCAGACTTAGGAAAGAGGTTGTACAGCTGCACAGACACCCAATGCATTCAGTACAAGGTGCATAATGTCACACCAAGTGATAACGAATAGGGCTAAGTGCCTTGAGTCTAGGTGGTCTGTGAACACACCCTAATACTCAGCACCCTTGGAAGTATCTGCACAGGTAATGCAATCAGGATGAAAGGCTGAAGAGTCTCAAGCAACTATTAATCAATTTGTGGCAAAAGAATCTAAAGATAAATACAGAAACTTTGGAAATACTCCTTTAAAGATCTTTATCAGCAAGTATGAGGAAAAATTTTATACATGCTGCAACATTAAAAATGCACAACCTATCCTCCAAAAATTAGAAATTCACCTGCTCAGCAGAAATAATATGTTCAGATTCCTGACCTGCAGGTGAAAACTAACTTACCTCTACCACAGCTAAGGAAATCACTGCTGAATATGGCAAACTAAACTTGTACATACACACTACATGCATCTCCAAGCTAGCTTGAAAACAAACAAACAAAAATCACTGAAGTGGCACAATGCTTACTGAATGAGAAAGTTGTAATGAATTAATCCTTTCCCCAAACTTAGAATCTCACACAAGTTGTACATGAACTGTGTATTCTGAGTGCATTAATAGGTTTTATACACCAGAAATAACACCTTGGCCTGAACTACCCTACCTCTAAGTTTTCTTTAAACTACTCAGACCTAAAAGTCATCAACGGTGCTTTACCCTCCACAGTAAAATGTGCAAGACTCTTCTCAGATATCTTCGTTGTGTAACTGGATCAGGTATAGGTAATAAGGTAAAACTTGGCAAGAAAGAATATGAACAAGGACCATGATCTAACCCTGACTCCTAAGAAGCAGTATAAAGAATGAGTATCAAAAAGCACTTTCTGTACTCGACCTAACCAGAAGTAACAGTTCAGGACAAAACTAGCCTTCTCCAAAGAGACTCAGTTATCAAGAGAAAAGCATGAATGGAGGACCTATGCATTAGTTTCAGGTTTTGAAAACTATAAAACTATACTGATCTAGGCAGTTTCATTATTAAAGTGATTTCAGCACGCAGAACTTCATAATCTCTGACACGAGAGACAGAAAACCAATGGTGTTGAAGAGAAGCTGCTTGAACACATGACAAATTAACAAAGTGACTAGCATTAGAACGAGGTAAATGTGGACTCTACTCATTAGCATCTCCATACAGATACAGTAAAACCTAAGCTTGTCTGATGTTATCTGTACACTTACACTAATAAATAAAGATTTTACTCGAGTAATTTACTGTAACAGCAAAAGCTGGTATTTTCTGCACTGTTTTAGTTTTCTAGGATGGTAAGATACAAAACCTGCTCCGAGTCTTTAGTCTTATTCTGCTATGCAATGCGCTTGGGGAACAGTATTTGAAAAATAAAAAACATTAAGTTTCATCCTTGACCTTACAGTCAAGTATGTATATTTAAAGTATATTTTTATTGTCATAGGTAAAAAACATAGTAAGAAAACAGTAGTGGCATTTGTGACTAGTCACAGCAACTTCATTTTCCCTGCTAGCTCTGCCTTCTCTTTATCACTAGGTATGAAGTGTAGCATGCTGAATGAAAGAGCAGGTACTAAGACTCTTAAAATTAAGTATCACAGAAATCAAGTTTTCAAACTTAAGTTTCCTAACAGATCAAAGAGACGGAAGTTTAACTCTCCATGTTATTTAATTCAGACCAAAGTAAAATGAACTTTGCTCTTGAATAAGGCAAGACAAAGGTTACATCTGTTTCCCACAGTGTCTTGCAAGGGGCACTTAACAGACATTTCAGCCAATCCTCTTAACCACTCCTATGCTTAAACGAAGACAAAATTCTGTTTCCAATTAGGTTTGAGATTTCTGCCTTCCAAGTTGAAAAGCATTCTTTCCAAAATAGTTAACAGTACTACAATACAATTCTGTTTCACCCTTAGCTTGTAAGTATGTGAGGGAACAGACACAGAAATGCGAATTTTATAGTTTCTGAAGCTGCATGTTACAAGCCAAACAGGCTGGTTTGAGATAATACATCATCTGCTGCCAAAACACAGACCCCTGCCACTTGGATTGAGAGACCACTCTAATAGCTGTAACAGGATCTGTCACCAAGAACTCAAAGCTTCAGGACTCAGTCAGACCCATCATTAGTTACGTATGTCCCCTACATTTGTTACAAGAATCTTATTCAGACAATACTTCATCATATACACTAGAACTTCCCTGATCTAGCTTGTCTGGACATAACTTATGGCCTCAGGAGCTGCTTCTGTTTCTGCATACAGGATATTTTTGGCTGATTAGGGAGCATGTATACAGCACTTGAAACTACCATATTCACAACAAATACCAAGTACTTCCAGAGAGCTCTAGGTATAAATACATAGTATTATCTACTATTGCCCTCTTTTTAGGCAGTTCAGTCACAGGGCTGGGGTTTTTTTATACAGAAATTATTTTCAGAACACTGAGTATGGCAGAAAATCTGTTAAAGAATCCCAATGGTCTATGAAGGAAGTTTGTTTCATGGTCTGATTTTTTTTTAAGTAACAGCTTTGTTGCAAGTTAATGGATTGTTATTTAGGTTAAATCATTACTAAGTCCATAAAGGCAAAGATGAAGACATACTTGACTGATACGGCAAATATAATTCCTTTTATTTATAACTGTATTCTATGACATTGTGGCAAAATACTCTAGTACAGCCTGCCTTGCTACTCCATTCAATATATACCAAAAGGAAGGATCAAAGACAAGCTCAGAAATCTTGAGGCACAAGCTGCTAGAACCTGAGCATGTTCTTGAGGATGTATTTTCTTGCATTTTTACTTTTCCATTTACAGACAGGTTTCCAATAATGACCTACAATACAGAACTAGACAAACCTTGATCTGGACAAGTATAGTAGTTCTTAACCAAGATTGTTTAAGGGTCACCACCAAATGTAGGAACTCAGCAAAATAACACTATTATTTTTCGCTCCTTCAATGGTGCTTCTATAATAACAAGTTAAGAAAATATGTAAGTGAACCCTAAGACTTTTTTTTGTGTGTGTGTGCGTGTCTTTTCACTGTTGGCTTCATAATACCCTGTCATAAAGTGTCATTTATATTGGAAAATGTCACCCAAGAAAGCAAACATTTCAGAGAGCTCATAATTCCCTCAGGGAAGCAGATACAGCAACTGAAAATTAAGTCATCCACAATTTCTGCTAGTTAACCTCATCCCCTCCTCCGACCAACCTAGAGGGATGTAGTCCTAGGAACCATTGAAAGCAGGTAACATTAAGCACTGGTAGCAAAGGTACACCACATAGCTGAGTTCCTGTCCATTGCCAATTACCGTGTTCCGTTTACAGGAACAGAGACCCCCTGAATGAGTATGCAAGTTTAAAGTCGTCGTCCATGTTCTTACTCATTTCAATCCTACCTCTGTAAAAAAGGGAACAGAGATGACAGCTAAAGGAGTGCATTCAGAATATACTGAAATTTAAGAATCACTACAGGCTTTTTTTTTTTACTGTTTTGCATTTCTCAAATTCTTGGGACTGTAGAAGAAACTAGATGTACCTGAAAGCAGAAGGGAGGACCAAAGCCTTTTCTGACTTACACCCCTTTGAAATACTGTCAAGTTCATTTAAGGATTTGATTTGTAAGCACTGTACAAATGAAGAGAGGAACTGAAAAGAGTTACGAATAAGCTGACAGAATTTTTCAGCTATGGAATATATCAGTGGTTTAAACTTCCCTGTCCTGCTTCCCTATAGAGTGCGCAGCTCTGTCCTAACAATATACTCTCAGAACCAGCATCAAACCTGCTAACAAACCCTGCCTTTCTGCCAAAGCCATCTTGCATCGTAACACAACCTTTGGTACTCTACAAAGCGTTTTCATTGCATTTCTTACAGCTGTATTTTTTAATGCAGAAATTAATTAGCCCACAATAAAACCAGCTACATTCTGCGATGGACAGCTTTTATTGTAAAAAAGACAGACTGTAGTGTTCCACAAGAGAAACGTTTTTTAAATGACAGTATTTGGTAGGGTTTTGTTAGCTTAATGCCCCACCTGCTGGCTGATGACTAAATTACATTGTGACAGTTATCAAAGAAGTCACATGCCTATTATTCTGTCACCAGTAGGTAGCTGCTGTCATGGCAACTGGTACAATTCTATGTAGAACATGGACTGCACAGCTGGGTCCACCACAGTGTGAAGATTAACATACAGAAATAGAACGTAGATGGTTATAAAACAGACGTTAGTCTAAAATTTTTAATAACCATCCAGATGGATCATGCTCAAGTATTACGAAGCATAATGTGAATAAGAAATACTACAAAAACAGTCAACTCCTCCTGTATCTTTGGTCTGTAAGAATTGCTACACCTTCAGCTGTGCCCAGCTCAGTCACCATACTGGGCTATGTTATATTCAGGTATAGTTTCTCAAAAATGGATCAAAGTGTCTAGGAAAAGAGACAGAAGTCAAGGCTTATAATGTAAAAATATTTCAGTCCCATTTATTTGAGAATGCCATTTGAAAGAAGAGTTTTAAAGTTTAGCTTATTTTAAAGAATGAGTACAGTCTACTGCTTACTTAGTAACCAAACCTCACTTAGTTGAAAGAGCTCTGCTTACAGCTAGTGCTGGCCCAAGTTTAGGCCCAGCTTAACAATGTGAAAAGGCACGAATAAGGGATCTTTCTGAAGCAGATGTGCCTGTCTGTCATGTCCATCCCTCCAAGCTCAGGGAAACAGAGTCAGTAGACACCTGCTCAGCTATGCCGAGACATGAAATGTTTCTGCAGAGGCCCTGAATTTCCACAGGAACCTAGAAAATGTTCTTTCCCTGGACGTACAAGGATTTGCTAAGGTGTCAATTCCAGGATTATCTTCTATTTCAATCCACTGACTCCCCAGCTCCAGACAGCCTAAAAGGCTGTTATTAAAAGCTTAACAAATACAACCAAGTTACATGTAGCAAGAGAAATCAAAAATCCATATTCCAGCTTCCTTCACCCCAGCAGACATGTTTCGTACAGTCTCAGCGTTAGAAAGCATGCTTCGGTGAGCACGGTCACGCAGCACAGCAGCTCCTCATCATCTAGTAGCCTAGCATTCTTAAGCGCTGTGCACCTGACCAAGTTCCCAGAAACCATAGCAAAACAAAGCTAAGCAGCCCAGACTTCACAATTTACTGACAGGCGACACAGCACTATAATATCGTTTCTGAAAACTCCACAGCTATTGATCCCTCTCTTAGTTTGAAAAATCCGGTTTTAAAAACTTTTAACAGAATTGCACTTTTAATTAATGAAACTACCACAGACCACCTAAGAAAACAAATAGTTTCTGAGTCTGACTGTCTCCTAAATCAGGGAATAACGACTGCATCAGTGAGATAAGCACAACTGACAAGTTTTAGGAAAGCTATTGTAACATTCAAATGGAAAGACCACACAGACCTATCTCCCTGTCAAAAATAGATGAAGTCCAGCATTTACAGGAAGTGTCTTATCAATAAGTATCTGTTGTTGAAACATTTTTCCTTTGAAGAGATTCAGCAAATAAGTTTTTTAACTGTGTATAAAGATGTCTATTCTAGTGAAGTAGAATCACGAGCACTCAGCAAGGAACCTCAACTAGCATTCCTAACATTTAGTGCTGTATCGGTAACTTTTATCTGCACAAGTTAAACATCTAAAAAAAAAAAAAAAAAAAGGAAAAGACCTACTTCTTTTCCTTTTTAAGAAAAATTTTGCTCTGGTATTGTAAGCAAATTAATTCTGCATATTTGCTCAAAATAAAGGTAATTAACAGCCTTAAGGGACAGTAACGGAAATCTTAATCACAATGTAAGGTTTTTGTCCATATGCTATATATACATACCTTGACCAATGATGTTTTCAGCTTAATTGCTGTTTGACATTTCGTAACTACAGTATGGTCTTTTTCTGTAGTGCTGAACGTGAGAGCCCTCTAATGGCTATAGTTAAACCATCACCTGCAGCAGACTTGAAACCTACCTGCAAATCACAGGGCAGCTGCTCAGTGCAATGGGGTATTGTCCTACAAATCCACACAAGTCTGAAGAGAATTTTCTCCCAGTAATTAAAGATACTACCTTCAGGGACTTCCACCTTAGTAGGCGTGTAAGAGAAAGGAAGACACTTTAACGGTATGTCACAAAGCTTTGCAGGGAGAAAATTAGAAGGGCCAAAGCCCAACTAGAACTTAATCTGGTTACTGCTGTAAAAGACAATAAAAAATGTTTCTATAAATACATTAGCATCAAAAGGAGGGCTATGGAGAATCTCCATCCTTTATCAGATGTGAGAGGGAAACATAGTGACAAAAGCTGAGGAAAAAGCTGAGGTACTTAATGCTGCCTTTGCCTCGGTCTTTAACAGCAAGACCAGTTGTTCTGCAGGTACCCAGCCCCAAGCTGGAAGACAGGGATGGGGAGCAGAATGAAGCCCCCATAATCCCAGGGGAAATGCTTAGCAACCTGCTACACCACTTAGACACACACAAATCTATGGGGCCAGATGGGATCCACCCAAGGGTACTGAGGGAGCTGGTAGATGTGCTCACCAAGCCACTTTCCATCATTTATCAGCAGTCCTGGCTGACCAGGGAAGGGTCTAAAGCACAAGCTCTGTGAGGAGCGGCTGAGGGAACTGGGGTTGTTCAGTCTGGAGAAATGAGGCTGAGGGGAGACCTTATTGCTCTCAACAACTACCTGAAAGGAGGTTGTAGCGAGATGGGTGCTGGTCTCTTTTCCCAAGTAACAAGTGATAGGACAAGAGGAAACGGCCTCAAGTTGCACCAGGGGAGATTTAGATTGGGTATTAGAAAAATTTCTTCACCAAAAGGGTTGTCAAGCATTGGAACAGGCTGCCCAGGGAAGTGGTCAAGACACCATCCCTGGGGGTATTTAAAAGACCTGTAGATGTGGTGCTCAGGGACATGGCTTAGTGGTGGACTTGGCAGTGCCAGGTTTACAGCTAGACTCAATCTTAAAGGTCTTTCCCAAGCTGAATGATTCAGTGTATGGCCTCTGACCAATGCATATTCTATCACCTGCCTTAATATCCTCCTAAAAGCCACATGTGGAAGCATGTGCCCATCCCAATTACGAACACGTTCCTAAAAGATTACTCCACCATGTACATACAAGATCCCCTCTGCATGTTTTAAGAAAGGCGTTATTTATTTTGCTTGTTATGATGCACAGGGGCCATTAATCCTGTTTTATCATTTAACTGCTTTCTACATTCATTTTAAAGCCATGTGGCAAGAACTTGATGTCTGCACAGCTCAGCTATAGATGACCCTATGAACCACTACAAGCCAAAACATTATTTTTTTTCAAGGTAGGTGGTCCTGCCCCTCTACTCTGCTCTGGTGAGACCCCACCTGGAGTACTGTGTCCAGCTCTGGAGCCCTCAGCACAGGAAAGACATGGGCCTGTTGGAGCAGGTCCAGAGGAGCATCACAAAAGTGATCAGAGGGATAGAACCCCTCTCCTATGAGGAAAGGCTGAGAGAGTTGGCATTGTTCAGCCTGGAGAAGAGAAGGCTCCAGGGAAAGCTTATTGGGGCTTTTCAGCACTTAAACGGGGCTTATAAGAAAGATGGGGACAAACGTTTTAGCAGGGGCTGTAGCAATAGGACAAGGGGTAATGGTTTTAAACTAAAAGAGGGCAGATTTAGACTAGATGTAAGGAAATTTTTTGTAATGAGTGTGGTGAAACAGTGGAACAGGTTGACCAGAGAGGTGGTAGATGCCCCATCCCTGGAAACATTCAAGGTCAGGTTGGACAGGGCTCTAAGCAACCTGATTTAGTTGAAGATGTCCTTGCTTACTGCAGGGGGGTTGGACTAGATGACCTTTAAAAGGTCCCTTCTGACCCAAACTATTCTGATTCTATGGATTTTACAGTTCTAAGCACCAATTTCTCCCAGGGAAACAAGTGAATGACTTCTCTTAACTGGTGGTTTCAATCCTAAATTGTTCTATGAAGACTTTAGAAGAAGTTTAAGAATTCCTTGAACACTCATAGTGTACTAAAGGAGCCAGGAACAAAATAAAGGAGAAAAACCACTCAGTTAAGATCATTCTAATAAAAAAAAAAAAAAAGGCAGCACTCAGCAAAACACTAATTCTTTAAGTTTAAGGCAGAAAGCATACAGACCACAAGGCCAGACTTATCTTGAATGGTGTAGGGGAAAAGGAAAGCAACCCCCTTGATAGTTCAAACAATTCACTGAAATTTGAACACCCGACTTACAGAAGTACCAACAGGAACAGGTTAACAGCTAGAATCTTAGAGGGCACAATTACACTCACCCCCACCCCCAAGAAAAGTAGAGGAGTGTTGCAGACCCATAGTAGAGTACTGTCTTAGAAGCAGTACCTCTAATATTCCACTATACTTACTAGAGCCTCCCAACCTTAAGCTAGAAGAATGAACAACCTTTTTTCATGTTTTTCTTGAGCACCAGAAGTTCACACTACTGGAAAAAAACTTTTAATTTATTCACAGGGGCTAAAGCCAGAATAGTCACTGGGGCAATACAAAGCCCCCTGTAAACTCAGCTGCGGCCTTCTTCCCAAAAGTTGCAGTGAAAGTATGTTTTTCCCCTCCCCCTACTGCTTGAAGAAAGTTTAAGGTGAAGTTCACCTCAAACTTTAGAGTAGGAGTGAAAGAGTACAAAATCAGAATCTATCAAGGTTACAAAGCTACTTAAGCTTTTTCTCAAGATGCACGTTTCATCTGAGGAAGCCCTGATACTTACTCTTTATAGCCTGGATTACTTTTTTTAAAAAAAACACAACTTTCTCAACTACATTGAAAGTGGCAGACATTAAAACTTTTAAGTTATACAACATGTATTCTAAAATACTGGTCTACCAAGACATTCTTGCAAGGAATGCAGACTGTATACCTGTTAGAGGACTTTAAAAAAATCTGTTCCATTAAGATGTGCAAAAAACCCTGTGAAATACAATTAGGGGAAAATCCTTTTGTTTCTTTGTAGCATTCAAGGATCAGATCACCTTCACGTAAGACAGAATTTAGTATCTTCATGCCTAGAAGGAAAAAAATATTTCCACTTTGACAGGGAATTAGTTTCTGTGCCAAACAATCATTCTAATGGAGACTCAAGAATACCATCTGGCTGGCTGTCTCATTCCAAGACTAATTCTGTCAGGTGGCAAAGCTTGTAAAAAGAGTATGAAAAGGCCACAGCACCAAGCAGCTCACTGGGACACTTTAGGCAAGAACCATGAAACAAAAAAGTATCATAGCTCTGTAATACCAAGTATTTTTCTATCTTGTCTAAACAATAATTTCTTCTGACAAAGAAAGCTCTCTTACTATTTAAAGGGGACCTAAATGCTTCTGGGTCCCACAGAGAATGTGTGTACTCTGTGCAAGCAAGAACTCACTACTGCCTGCTAGTTCACAATTAACACGGTCCACTTGATTTGACAATACAAGAGGTACAAATTTGCAAGAAGCTCCAATTGTGCACCTATTTTGGAAATGCCTTCAGCTACAGCCATATTAAACAGATGTTTCAACTTTCTGAACGCAACACAGAAGAGATTTACCTACTGTTTTTGTGTTATGCTTATAGGGTACTTCAAAAGAACATTAAAAATGCATGTTCTTAGTTATAACTTGTTACTTTTACTGGCATATGCCACAAAATGTACAATTCCCAGATGGGAATAAAAAAATTAGTTTCCTACTGGTGAGAAATGGCTAACAAAACCAGCAGAACATGATCTAATGGAAGAGAAAATAAATGGCACTCATAAGGCCTGGGCTATGCATTTCACTGTGATAAGCCTTCTCAGCATGCTTGTAAGAACAGTTCATATCTAGCACCACCATTTCAAACATACTGAACAATCAACTCGCTCACCAGATGGTCCTATGGGTAACACTTGGTCAAATAAACATAAAATATGCACTCCATGTAGATATCTCCTGTTTTATCTCTTCCTTTGGTGTTGAGACTCTTCAATGAGAGCTGCACATAGGCACTTCGTGTTTTCTTATAGCTACAGCATAAAGCCTCAAATACATCCCAGGGCAATCAAGCCAACTAGAACATTAAGCCAAAATGAAACCTGCATTTGAAAAGGAACAATTACCTTTATCAATAAACTGACATCACAGCTGTAACAGCCCAAGTAGGCTGTTTTGGTACTTAAAGTTGCAAAGGAAAGGGACCCAATATTCAGAAAACTCCAGGGGTCTGGGGATGGGTTTTTTTGTTTGTTTTTAAATATTGAGTTTAACTGTATAAGATTAAAAAAAAAAAGAAGCTGGTAACACAGAAGTATAATCAAGCTACTATCTTTAAAATAGTACTCTGAGGAAAACATGGCAAATTGATATTATGGGAACACTTAACACTATCTTTAGTGACATGGAACAGTCTGAGCAGAGAAAAGGTTAACAGCTTTGCTTCTTCAGGCCAATTTATGCTATCAGCACATTGGTAAAATTCTGCACAGAGTGGCTCCAAAACCTATAATCATTTCTATTCCTTCCACCCTTTCTTAAAAAAATTCCATCCAGAACACTCCTGAGAAGCAGTCCTTGGACATTTTTCATGTTGCAGCCATATTCCCTTAAATGTACAGGACTGTATACAAGGGAACTGAGTTGCTAGATTTCACTAACATCTACTTTGGGGTAAGTCTTTTCCTAACCATTACTACTTCTAAACTTTCTGGAAACTTGGAAGCAGAACATGCAGTCCTGTTCAAACTCCTGTATACATCCTCAACAAGAGAGGTGTAATTTCCTTTTTTGTCTGGAGAGATTGAGGTGTTGGGAGGAAGAGGAGAAAAGCAGACTACGACCCAACATACATAACAAGACTGAATACAGTTCTCAGCCCTACTCTTTCAAAACTGCAGCTAGTAAGTACTACAAAATGAAGTTTATTACTATGAGTTTGTATTAACTGGAATTCTCATATAGAGTAATATAATAAATCTTCAATAGCTTCAACAAATCTTTATTGTGCTGTATGTCTTTCTCAAGGTACCTTCAAATTAACTGCATTATATTAGCATGTCACTAGAAGTTTGGGAAGCCAAGTCAAAATAAAAATTTATTTTAATTGTTTCAAAATACATGACTAAAATCTACATAATTATTAAAATAGGCTTACAGATACTCTTTGATTAACAGCTTGCATCACATAAAGGCATATTTTAAATGCAATATTTTTGCACAATTTTAACATACAGGTATTGCTAAAATTTTTCAAGTAAAAAGCGTACTCTGAGCAAGCAATACAGCTAATTACATTCTTGCATCTTAAGTTACATATAGGAATTTCAGGATTCTCTTCATTACTTTCCCAAAACTAACAGTGATGCTCAAGACTTCAGGTACATAAACTGTCACTAAGGAACATAACCACATTGATTAGGTAGTCTAAAGACAACCAGGACTTAAAAGGTTTCAGCTGAGTTACAACTTGACATCTTCTGTTCCACTGATTAAGAGCTCAGTTTTAAAATACAACCTCTTGGACAAATAACTACTTCCATTTCTGAACTGCAAGAGGTAACTGGTCAGTCAGTATCAGTCACTTAAATTGTGGTTTAAGAAAAACAAAGTGTAACATGCAAACTGTACCTTAAAGCTCAGAAGAAAATCCACATGCACTGAACAAACCAAGAGTGGTTTTCCCATATAAACTCTTTAACATTCCATTGGGGAAGCATGCAAACAATTAATAAAACCTGGAAGTTTGTCAACTCTTACAACTTCAAACTACTCAAGCAAAAACAACTGTATTGAAACAGAACAGGAACACAAACTTCAACTTCAAGCAACTTTTTGAAAAAGGTTATACTGCATATATTGCTAAACTGAACTGTAGTTAACATCAAGTTGATTAATTTAGATACTTTGTTGATCAAACACTTTTGAGTACTGCTCTTCCTTTTCTGAAGTGATGTGCCTTCCTCTCCTGAAATGGGATAGGAGAAAAAAAGAAAAAATTTCTAGATAATAATCAGAATAAAGCAAATGAAGTTTCATGAAAAGGATCTCAAGACATTCTGTACTCTAGTCACGCCCCTCCAAAACTGGTAACTACAGCTTCTGTATTTCTGCTGCAGAGTGCATGTGCCTAGTTCACACTTCCTTTTTAAAAAACTAAATGAAGTCTTAAATATAACATTAACAAACAATAGAAATTAAAAACCACTTGGAATTTCATCAGAAACTGCAATTCTACAAAGACTGAACACATACAGCAAAAATATGATGACCAGCTGCCAACCTGGACTACAGTTTATTGGTTAAAGCATAAGCATTTTATGTAAAGTATAAAGAGCCACCATCCACAGTGGGTATTTAACTGGTGTAAAGACTATCAAGGCTCAAACCCACCATCCTCTATCCAAACTAGGGAGTAACCCACTGCCCTTTCAATTTGTCATTGAGAAATGATTAGCCAGCCTTATGCTTTAAGTGTCCGTGAGCTGACTGTTCAGCAGTTTTTATGCAATTTCGATTAAATCCACTGACTCCAATTTCAGCACTTGTTTCCAGCATTAAGCAACTGAAAACTAAACCCATACATCTCAGAGCATGTACAAGAAAAAAAATTCAAGCGGCATTCCAGATATGAATCACTTCATCTTTATGGTATCCTGCAGATGAACAAATTGAAGGTCAGCTCTGTTTTAGGGGTTTAATTTTGCTTTCACTACATACCTTAAAGTAGTCTTCTTGTGATACAAAGGTATTCCTCAGACGGTTCTCAGGATTAAACAGACAGGATACTACTGTTTGTATGCTCCTGTCCACAGACTTCTGAAATACAGTTAAAGGTGCATCTATTAACAATACTGATTTTCTTAGCCCACTAGTAGCAATGTGGATGTCACACAGTTTACTTTGCTTTCAGAATTCTTCTCAACTGCCTTATGTTTCCTGAGCTCTTTGTCTCTCCTCCCCCCCCCCCCCCCCCCCCCCAAATCTTTTAATTTTGGTAAGTCATTATCACCCTTAGATGTTACAAGGTAACTGTTCCAACCAGTGACATGCCAGCTCAGTTGTGGAACAGGCTAACAGCTGAAAAAGTCTCCTTTAGAAAATTTAATTCAGAGCCAACTGTTGGCCAAACTGGGGTCACCTTCCACCAAAAACAGTGAAGAAGGGAGTAAAACATTACCGATTCAGATGTTTGAAGCTTAAAATACATCTCTCTAAGATAGCAGGCAGTGCTACCTAACCTGCTTTTTTAGTACCTGCAATTTCCCCTGTAATTCTCAGCAGATTTAAGTAAAGCCTTATCACTTAAAAACATTATTGTACTTAATGAAGTAGAACACACATTCTATATGGCCCTCAGAAGCACTACTAGTTTCAAGGGAACACGTAAGGCTTCTGAAGTTGAACACAAATCCGATACAGTGGATTGAGCAACTAGCTGAAGTGGCAACTATAACCTTAATTTCTAGGATAGTGGTCAGAGGTGCTCTTCACCAAGCCAGATAACTCTCGCATGCAATTATAAGTTTTGAGAAAGCACTTACCTTTTGCGGACTGTTAGTAGACGATTGCGTGGGCTCTGGAACAGCACATTCTGTCTGTATAAATTCTGGATCCTCAGTGCAGTGATAGCTTACTGAAGTATAAACCTGTATAGTTTTTTAATATTGCAGTGTTTCAGTAATACTGGAAGAACATGCACAGTTGTGCTGTCGTTGGTCCTCACCTATCCATAAGCTATGCCACCTTTATCTTCACACTTCTGATAAAGTTTCATGAGTGGGGGAAATACTATATCCTGAGATCTTTCAAGACAGTTCTACTTCCCTCTAAAAACGATATATTCTAACACATGTCTTTGTCCCCACCGTAATCATTCTTGACTTAGGTCCTCAATCTACTTCCTCTATGTATGGGTTTTGCCATCAAGCATATAGAGCAATGAAGGCATTCACTGAGAATGAGACAACCAGCAGGTAATTTCAAGAGATTAAGCACTAAAATCAAATGAAAGAAGGGGAAGCAAAACATCTATTACCATTTCCCTTCCAAGAAGTTGCTTTTCTCTATACAGTTCCTTTGTTGTTTGAAGTTTCCTTCATGCTAATATAACTACATTTTTTTAAGACGTAAAAAGGTCTAGAAAAGCACAAGCCATTTTTCAGCTTTTTTAAAACTCTCCCTGCTTCACTCCACTCACAGTGCAGTGTTGCAATTGGCAACCCAGTGCAGAGTTTAATTACAATAGCCAAGAGGCTGATAAAGCCATTATTCTTCTTCATGGAAACATCCTTCCAGATGCTTCCAGAGAGGACTGGCAGCTTTTACAGCCAATTTTACCAGGATGTCAAGGGCAGGGTTGAACATTCTCTTTTCAGGACAACGCAGGGGTTGTTTGTTTTATTTGGGTGGGGTTTTTGTGTTGGTTTTTTGGGGTTTCTTTCTCCTCAAAGTAGTCAGATTTACTCAGATTTGACAGTAGTTTTCAGTTTCTTGCAACATCATTGTTAAGGATGTTATTTGTGATTATAAACAGGAACCACAAGGCGTACATCTGACACTCCCAAAAGCCCTTCAACACCAAAACTGTTAACTTCAAACTGATGATATTGAGAGATACGGAAGCCTACAGTGTTAGCAGACTATTCCATTCTGAGCATCATCCTTAACCACCAGAAGGGGTATCACACCTGACCTCATCATAACTGGGGCATCCCATTTATGAATGGAAATTGTGATTATCCAAACAAATTGGTAGGTATAAAGCAGTAGACTGAAGGATGAAGTTTCCTATCTCCTTATATGCCTGTCCTCTTTTGAGTCTGTGTAAAGAATGATACTTGGAAGTTGCTTAACTGATAGTTCTACAAAAGCTGTCTGCTCATATAATCAAGTTTAAAACGTCTTAATGAAAACCACCATGCACACCTCCTCTAAAAGCTCTTGGGCTTGCTACCCTTTAATATACTGCAGCTGTATCATGTTCATGGATGTTAATCAACAAGTTATTTCAAGCCAACAGGGTAATCAGTATTTCAGTGACTTCTGAACTCTTCAAGTCTCTTTCTGCCCCTATGAAAGCAAAGCTAATTCTCACTAACAGAAATGCAGACTTTCCATGAAAAGAAAAAGGCTGCTTCTCTGTTGAGAAGCTGAAAGCAAAGCTTAGTACACGATTGGAAGTGAACAGGAATAGAGTATTCTAATATGATCAGAGACAGAACTGTCAGATGCATTCAGGCAGCAATATATATGCACAAATTTCCATTTGCTTCATTTTTCCCCATTTACCTTCCACACATTCTACTGACATCTGCTGGGAATTAGCTTGAAAGAATACTGTTCAGAAGAAAATTAAGTATTACAGCTTTTAAACACTTAACAGAAACTGTACTCAATAAATACAAAATTATACCCAAAGAACATAAAAATGCCTAAGATGCAAGTTTAAGTTCCAACACTGTTAAAGAAATCCACAAGAGAAAAAAAAATACTGTGTATGTCGTGTAAAGTCACAGAAAACAAGTAATTCCTTAGAAGCCATCAGCACCATCTACAGTCTGTAGCCGTCTGACAAATCATTTTAAAAACCTGTTGAAGGGAGCCAAAAAATATCAGCACTTGCAAAGCAGAATATTTTGAGGCTTTTAAAATGTTAAAAAATTTTCAAACAATAAGCAGTAATACTATACAGATCTTGTAAGTCAGGATTGTGCATTAGGTCACCACTTATTTTTCCTTCAACTTTTCATGGAAAACCAATTCTATTCATGCTGAATTCCAGAATTCTGCAAGTACAGAGTAACACCATAAAACAGGTAGTTCTGTTCTGCCAGGCAGCTCCTAAAAAAGTACCATGTCAGTAGGAAATCCTACACAATTACCTACTCTGTCAGCAGCTACATGTTTGTATAGACCAGACTACATACAGATCCAGTGAACAAACAAGAGTTTGATTCCCCCCCCCCCCAACCCCAAGTATCAAGCTGTCAAAACAGTGTGCTACCTGAGAAGACAAAGTTCCAGAAGTTTAACTCTGTAGACTTACCGGAGGCATAACATAATTTCTTTGCTCCCCAGCAAGCCATTGTGGTTGAACCTTAAAATAAGAATTGAACAAGAACCAGCTTTAATTCATTCATTTCCAACATTGGCAAGTAACTACTCTAAGAGCCACCATTTGTAACATTTCATGTCTGGATTTTTTGTTAAACAGTAGTTTACAGCCTTCTGTCCTGCAAGAAAGCTTTTTCACATGTAGCACAAGGCCATCCTTACCACAAATTCAACGACCTCCTTCCTCTTCTCATTCCAAGTTTAAAAAAAATAAAAAAAATCACAGCAGCCACGCTGAAAACATCTCAAACCTCTAGTTACTTCCAGTTACTAAACCACTTCTATTTTAGTTTCAGTAACAGGACTTACCCACACATTTCACTTATGAGTTCAAAAATCACTATCAGCTAAATGCCCGTCCTGGTTTCAGCTGGGATAGACTTAGTTTTCCTCCTAGTAGCTGGCATAGTGTTATGTTTTGGATTTAGCATAAGAATAATGTTGATAAACACACTGATGTTTTCAGTTGTTGCTAAGTAGTGTTTAGACACAGTCAAGGGCTTTTCAGCTTCTGATGCCCAGCCAGCAAGAAGACTGGAGTGGCACAAGAAGTTGGGAGGGCACACAGCCAGGACAACTGACCCAAACTGGCCAATGGGGTATTCCATACCATGGGATATCATGCCTAGTATATAAACTGAAGGGAGTTGGCCAGGAGGGCAGATCACTGCTTGGGAACTAACTGGGCATCGGTTGGCAAGTGGTGAGCAATTGCGCTGTGCATCACTTGTCCTTCTTCGGTTATATTTCACTGTCTTTTTGTTATCTTCCTTTCATTACTATTATTATATTTTAATTTTTTATTTCAATTAAACTGTTCTTATCTTAACCCATGAGTTTTACTTGTTCTCAATTCTCCTCCCCATCCCAGGGGGTGGAGGGGGGAGCAAGTAGCTGCATGGTGCTTAGTTGGTGGCTGGGGTTAAGGCACACCAGTGCCTTTCCAGACATTTTTAGAGCTCAAGAGCACATCCCCTCTCTCTATATATATATCCCACATTTATATAGTCTGGTAAGACTCGGTGATTCTGTTTTAAGTAACTAACATCAATTACCCACGCTATAGGATGTACAAATACAAAGCTCCTTCCCATGAGAAAAAGTGCTAATGATTCATGTACTTTTTGCTAATTTGGAAGTTGTTTTATCATTGCACATGTAAGAAAAAGATAAACTAAAAAAGAGTATGCTAAGTTATTCAACAGTTTTCATTGCATTGGAACACAAATATCACTAATTTTATTTTTCCTTTTGACTTCTGTGAAGCAGGAGCTGAAGGAAAATAGAATTCACAGAAAGAAACACAGAAAGATCAGACTCCAGTTAAAACTTGAATGGAATGAACGGTGTCATCAGGTATCAAACAGCCTTTCTGCTGATACTGAAGAATTACATACCTGATAGTTGTAGGCTGGCTGATATCCTACAGGAACTTGCTGCTGTATCAATAAAGCTGGTGAACTGTATGGATATGTCTGCAAATAAAGCTATTTTTTAAAATGCAAGTCTGAAGCAAGATAAAATATGATATTTGTAAAGGTATTTATAAAGCCAGAAGCACATTTTTAGAAGTATGTAGTCACATTGTTACTTCAATTCCTGTTTCAGACTAGCTTCATTATTTAAAAGCTACCCTTACAGGTTTCTCATAGGGCTCCAGCACTTCAGGCACTAAAAAAATCTCTAGAAAGTAGGATTCTAAAGTGTATTACTTATCTAAAAATCCCACATCTGCTTGTAGCTGATCTTTTAAGTCATTTCAGAAGTACAACTCTTCCATAAACTTTCTAAAGCAGACCTGAAACAGACCAACTACGATTAAATAATGAACTACAGCCTGAAGATCAGTTTCTTGGAGCCAAAGGCAAGCTAAGTATTACAATTCAGACAACTTCCCAGCATTTCTTCACTGCAAGTATTTTGACACAATGTTAACCTGGAACCTTCTCAGCTTCTTCAGGGCATAAAGACACCTTCCAACATTTAAGAGAATTAGCTCCTCCTACACTATTTCACTCTCCCAATAAACAGAGAATCAGCAAGAGTACTACTATCAAGCTCTCTGCCTTAGAAAAAATGATTTCTGTGAGCCACTGCAGTTTCCTCATCTTCATTTGCTTAAGAAAGTGCGAAAAACAGAATCAGTTCGCAATTAATATTGGCCTGTTGTACTGCCATATCATATAGGGTTAATACAGGAAGAGACCATAATCTGGAAAGCCTTCTATTCACAGTAAAGGACTCATAAGGCAATAAGTACTCTGCCTACACTTCAGTAAGAATGCTTATCTGAAGTACCAATGAAGTAACGTCCTGTAAGCACACTGTACTGGTCACAGCTGTTAGCAGCAGATGCTGTAACAGTGTTCTTACAAAGACACAACAGCAATTCCAAAACAAGAATTTGTTCAGCTGGGGGCATGGGGGAGGAGAAGTACCACAGCCAACTTCTGGTTCCATACTTGTTTAAGAAAAATTTTATAGTTTACTCTGAGGCAGGGCAACAGTACCTTAAATATCCAGATGCATTTGATTTGTGAAGTGTATCTGTGACAGGTAAAAAGATCACTTAAGAACTGTTATACAATTAAATCTTAGCTCCACCTTCAACAGGTTTCTCATTCTCAAAATAAAAAGTATCTCCCTGTCTTTTGTTTTATAAAGAGATTACATCACTGAATAAATTTTTCAAGGTTGTTGGCATTCTTTTAAAGTGGTTTGAAGTTAGGTCCTTCTTATTGGGGAAGATAATATGAAAACAAGTGAGTAAGATACAAGTTCAGGAATATGCATTGAGATTCCAATTGTATGTGCTTACACCTTCAAAAGTATTTCATTACAATTCAAAAATCAGTGGCATGAACAGCCTTACCTGAACATACTGTGTTACTGGGCTCATTACAGCTGGAGGCTGCACATACGTCTCTACATTTTGATTGCTCCATACACTATGGAACTGTGGTGCAGGAGGATTGAAGACTAATGGTCTGGCATGCACATAAGAACCTTGTTTTAAAGCAAAGAAAAGTAAAGTATTAAGACGTTTGCACATGTATTTAATTTGTAATCTGAATTCAAGCTGCAAAAAAAACTTAAAAAGTGTTTTGACTCTTAAATTTAACTCAACATTGACTGTATTGTATTGTGCTACCAACCTCAGTTTTATTATCAAAAACTGTACATCACACAAGTAGTGAGGTCATAAAATTCAGAACTGAAGTTGTAACATACATATTACATCAGGTAAAAGGGATTTGCAAGGATGTTAATGTATAATTACAAAAACAACTTTGTAATATATACTTGTAATATGAAAAAAATTGTTTATATATACTTACACAAGTTTTGTTGCTTTCTAATTGCTGGTCCCAGTTTCAGCTTTTTGCCATGGAAGTTGATCTGTGACTGCAAGACAGGTTATTCTGTAAGCTGGGTGGCTTGTTTGATTTTAAAGAGGCTGTACTCTGCTTCTACACCACAGTATCATCAACTTGCATAACAACTCAACAGCCTCCATTTTCCTCTTCCATCTCAACACCTTATGCCTTTTACCTTTAATTTCCATCAGTGCTCTCAGCACACCCATTTGCCTACTCAGACTCTCCAAACCTATTATGTATCACTTGCCTTAACAGCAACATGCACTACTAGTATTTTGCAACTACATATTAGTGACTGCCAGCCTTCCGGTTTTATACACACAGATTCTAACTATTCTTGCCTCACTAAGGGTATTAATGTAAAGTGACCATAGTCTAGGTTCCCTTGAAACCCTATTTACATCACCACTTACCTTCCTTCCCACAAACTTCCTAACAGGCTTCACATAACATGTTAGAAGGTGTCCACCTAATATTAAAGGAAATGGAAGGCTACCTAAGCACTACTGTTTACCTGCATGTTACTGTATTCTCTCTAGAGAAATTTTCACATGTGTTCCTTCAGAACATTCAACAAACATGCTGGTATTTCACAACTTTGTTGGCCAAAGCATCTACACACCACACAGACTAGTCAAGAAAGAACAAAACTGAAATATGTTTCACATGTTCCTCAAATACCCAAAACCAGGAATACAAGCATCTGAAAGACTTGCAGAACAGAATTGGAAGCACCGCTCAGTAGTCAGCAAATGCCTGAGACACAGAACTTCTCTTTCTGCCCAAATGCTAGTTCACACAGAAGGCAGGATATCACACTTTCAATGATTGATTGCTGCTTTGCCAGCACAGTATCTGGGGCCATAACAAAAAGCACAGGAAGAATGTCAAGCACCCACCCTCCCTCCCTGCAGAAGCCAAATTTTCTGTTCTTCAGTGAAACTACTTAGTTTGAAAACAAGAAGGATGCAGGCTGAAATGGCACCACAACATCCTTAACTTCAAGGTCTATTTGGACTGACTGTAGAAGAGGGCCTGTAAGATTTTGTTCTCCACAAGACTACAGTTTAAGTCTGGAGTATATAAAGTTGCTTTCATACTTGGATTTAAGCAGATTAATGTTTATTCATGTACTCGGGAACTTCTCCACAAGAATTCACCTTTGGGTCTGATCTCACTCTCTGCCAAGATGGTGACAAGAAACATGTTCACCTACCTATGAAGATGTGCATAGCACACATGATACTACCTGAAATAGGTACTCTTGTTACAGTTCAGAGGGCTACACTGAGGTTTACAAATGCTTTACACATCAGAAGTGAAAGTTTTTGTTTACCCCAATTAACACAAATTTAGTACCAAGTATTAAAATCAGTATTAGATGCAGATACATAGTCTATCTAGATTCTCTATCTCATGCAACACTAAGGGCTTGCCTGCTTCAGAAGAAAATATGCAGTTTGCAATTTTAACAGACATCTCACTAAGCTTTTTCTCCCATTTCTGCTAAGTGCTTTCAAAAGACAACAGCAACTTTACTGTTGATTGTAAAAATAAGCAAAATAAGCAAAACAGTCATATTAAAGTCTTATTTGATCATCTTCTCATACTGATAAAACAAAGTACAATGTGGGTGGAAAAAAAAAGGTGAAATACCCTGACCAGTTTGACAGGTTGTTGGTTTAGGGGTTTTTTTAATTGATCCTGCAATCCTGTTGTGCCCAGAACCATGCTACCACCTTTTCCACTGAGCAATGAGAACTCCTGGAAGAGAGGCCTCCCTCAAAGCAGAAGGTAGCTTTCTGATCTTAACTGCAAGCAGTTTCACTCTGGACCGAAGTGTAGTTACAAACGCAATCAGACCTAAATCAGAAGAAAGGTACTTTCAGGTTGCATAAAGCTACAGATCTAGGCAGATAAACACAGGCACCTACAGCGATTCTAACCATGGAGAGGCTTTATCTTGTTCATTTACATAAAACATTGTGACCACTCAGTCCAGGTAATGTCTGAAATGGTTTAGTGAGGCGATCTCAGCTTATGACTTGAGCTCTAAAATGCAGACGTTCATTCTTTCCCTTTTTTCATCCCCTCCAGAAGCAAACAGCTCAAGTTGATTTCTACCTGGACATGCTTCTTCCTGATAAGGCAGTAATTTGTACTGCCTGTACACCTGAAATCTGCACTAAAAAGGAAGTCTGCCATACATCTGTGTTCCAAGATCTCTGGTATACAAAGTCACATCAGTGAGTACTGTATTAAGAGATACACTGAGGACTTTTAGTTATGAAGAAATGCACACAGAAAATCAGCAATGTACAAGGCTCAGATGACAATGCCATTCAATAGGTCTTTACAGAGATTTCTGCCTCAGAGCAAGCATTCCACACTCATCTAGTACAATAAATGTAACCCATGGTAAAGAAAAAAAGAAAAGGTATTCTCAGATAAAAGTCTGCTGCTCAATAAAGCAGTATTTTTGTCAGCATACCATGACAGTTAAAGAATAGCAAGGTTTTAAAGTCTTTTAGAGTCTTTTGGTGAGAATCCAAGAATCTCCTGCTGCAGTTTCACTGCTCTCCACTTTGTTCAAACATGTTCTCTTCCCTGTAAAGGAGCTGGACAGCCAGTTAACGCACCTGAACATATCACAGAAGACTAAATTTGTGCCTGGTACGTTTATCTGGATTTGTCTTTCAGATCCACTTCCCTATCCAAGAGCTTCAGAAGCAACTGAGAGATTGTTTATCCTCCAAAGACATGAGAGTTTTCTGATGCAAAGACTTCAGAGAGGGAAATATTTCAATACATGTTATTTTCAGTTATTGCACTCAGTTTTGGGAGAAAGAGGGAAAACAAAAAGCTTTGTCAGTAGCCTGTGACCTGCTGAAGCCTATCAGAACCAAATAACAGATTTGGTTGTACACATTGACATATAAAACTTATCTGATACTGAACTCTTAAGAGCAGAAGAGCTGTAACAGTTCTACCCCTTTAACTCCTGTGTAAACTACAGGAAAACCATATGACGTGAACAGTTGCATCTTATAGCCAAGGAGGCTTAAAAAATACTTGCTCTCCAAGTAACATCCAAATGCACAAATACTGCAAGACAAACATGTACTTCAACTGCTGAGACTTAAGAAAAAACTAATGCTGTTTTCTATGTTACCGTTATTCCCAACAATAATGCTGACAGGTCTATGTAACTGCCATAAGCACAAACGTTCCATTATAATCATCCAATACAGAAAGCAAGCAGCCATAAAACACACGTGAGGCTTTCAAGCACATAAATGAATAAGAACAACTAGATATACAATGACATGAGATGTTCAAGCACACCAAGGTTAAAACTAATTTTGTTTCTTACTTACATAAATATACAAAGATTGTACCACCAGTAGAGATTTTATCAAGTTTACTTTTTGGGCAGCCCTAGACTTTCCTTGTCCTAATGTACTCCACAAGGTACATGACTTGGTTTCCCCTGAACATGTCTCCAGCCTTCACAGATCAACTTCTTCAGTTAATTTAGACAAAGAGCTTACTTCTACTATTTTTTGAACATCCACGTTGTCCAGGAAAGATACAAATCCATACCTGAAAAGAAAAAACAGGTTATTCAATAACCAGATTTTGATTTGTTAGCTCAATTATTTTGAACAAGACCAGTTAACAGCATATATGTCAGGTACATTATACTGCATGCCAAAAGTATCAAGTACAACATTAGTTTCTAGTTCAGCATGAAAATGTATTTACGGCTAACTAGCAGCATATACTACTGGGCCAGATGAAAGGAATTGAATGCCAGATTCTAGAATAATACAAAGTAGATGTAAGGGCTATTCTTCCACTTCAGCTACTCAAAATAAGCATTATTGTTGATATTACTAACTCAGAAAACAAAAAAGAAAGCCCTGTAAGTATTAAGATCTGAATTATTATCAAATTTTATATTTACTTCAGAGGTTTAGATGAAAGCAGGCATTACAGGAACAGCAACACCAGTGAGGGAAGTGATCCTTGAAGAAGTTTCAATTTATTTCACTGCCCCCCTAGTTTATCTAATCTATAAAATGAATACAATTTCAGAGCATTATAGGAACAGTTGTGTCAATCAATGGAGTATGCCAATTCATTATCAATACTCAGAATATACACTGGCACATCAGAATGATAGGAGGAAATAAAACAGATTTCCAGCTCATGCACTACTACATATCCCTAAAAAAGCCCATGACCTTTTTAGGATCTGCTCACAGAATCTTAGAAAAAATTGGGCTGGAAGGAACCTCCAGAGGATGAAGCCTCCTTCTCAAAGCAGGGATAACTTCAAAACTGGGAGAGCTTCCCCAGAACTCAACAGGTTAAGTAAGGTCCTACACATCCTTATTTAAGTGTTTCACCAGAGACAATTCAGAATTCTTCTATACATTCAATAGGAATCTCCCTTGCATTAATTTTGTTCACTTATTTAGTTTCACTCTCCACCCAAGCAAGTTTGGTTGTTTTCTCTATAATTTACCCAAGTGTCAGAAGAGTGCAGTCCCATTGTCCCGAATAAACCATCTACCCCTTCTCTTAACCATCCTGAACTCTCTCCAGATTGTTGTTAACTAGTCTAGCCATCAGGAGAGTCATATGAAAGAACTCTCTGCATAAGCATCACAAAAGTTTCAAGCTTTGTTTCCACTGGTTAAGTGACAATAACCCTCTTTTCCCTTAACAGATTGACTGAAGTCAGAAAAAAAATCAGGCTATTCTTTCTAAGATTATAAAGACTTAGGGGCATTCTAGATTTACAGATTTCAGTGTTAATTCCCCACAACAGAAAACCGCAGCTAGCATTAAGGCTTAAGCATGTCAATTGTGTTGCCAAGTAGCTGCTCATACCATCTATAACAAAATTACATCCACATAAGCCACAACTTAAAACAGCTATTCATGTTCTACTCACCCTTTGGAAACACCAGTTCTGTCAGTGATTATTTTCACCTCTTTCACAGTACCATATCGTTCGAAGAAACTCCGAATTTCTGCTTCACTCATCTAAAAGAAACAAAGTCTTAAACTTCTTCCAGCACATTCAACTGTTTAGAACTGATTTAAAGCAGCCAGCACTATTTTTCTAAACCCATCTTCTACTACCGTAAGAATTCAAGTTACTCACCTGTTCCAAAATTCTCTCATGACACTGCAATACCTTAAGATTGGTAAAGACACACATGGAAAAAAAAAAAAATACCAAACAACCCCCAGGAGTTAAATTCCCATATCCTTCCCACTGAAGTGTCCCATACCTATCTTAAACAATTAAAAGTATATAAATACCCTTATATCAATTCCGCCAACAAAGACTGTGTTTGGCATGATTTTTCCCTCTGGTAAAACATATCCTTGACTGGTTGTTGACACACGGGTATTATCCTCTGAGACACCTGCACACTGGGCCTCCACATTTGCAGACTGAAAAATTTAAACAGAAATACATATTTCAGTCAGATTATTGTAGTACACTTTAAGATACTAGAATGCCTGCATCTTCCTATAGATATAGCATGGGACAATGAATTTCAATAGCACCTTTCCAATTACTTCAAGGAAGTACTTCGTGCAAATAGACCATTCATTGGAAAAAAGTTCAGGTAATTATTCTAAGCAGCTTTAAAAATTTAAATCTAGACCTAACCTAGGCTACTTTAAGTAGCCCTCTCTGACTACATGAAGCTTTATGACCAGTGTTGCTACTACCAGACACACAGTGATAACAACAATGTAATTAATTTCAGAACTTCAAATTCCTTTCAGATGTAAACAAGAAATTAAATTCTTTAAAGATACAATTTACTGTAAATCGATTATTCAACAGAACAAATTCCATCATCTTCCTGGTCAAAAGCTTTATATACTTGAGATGAGTAACCTTACAAACTGCCTTAGAGCACAGGTAACAGGGTTATACTACAAGTTAGCTGTAAGAAGGGAAATCAGACCTTAATGGAATATTCACACTACTCATTTTCTCAGAAAAAAAGATTGTCAGTTTAACTACAACAGGAATGCGAATGACTAAAAACTTGTTTCTGAGTTGTCTGCACCAAAGCAGGATCTCAAGCATGCATTGCATATACAGAAGAACTGCAGAGAACGTTAACATTAATAGAGCAACTACAGTCATCATGTGCTTTGCACACCCAGGCTTCTCATCCACCCTTTCTGTCCTAAAGCATTTTGTCACAACCTAGGAGTTAGATTCCTTCAGTGCAGAGGAAGATACAATGCTCCCTAAACACTAATTCATGATCTTGTTCAGATGAACAGACCACATGCAATTCCATTTCTTGTTACTGATGCTAGCAAAGATGTGTTCCATACTCTGCATAAGGTCTGAAGAGTGTTTTACAAAGGTATTTACAGGAACTAAAATACAACATAAGCACCATAGGCACCACAAACTCTAGCCCCTCTTGTCTTGTGCTCTCCTGAATGAATGATTCTAGCTATGTGCCATGCTTTGCCTGGCTGGTAAGAACATAAATTACTCTGACCAGTTCAGTGTCACGCCTCTATATTAATCCACTTTAAAACATTAATAAACTTTTCCTTACAATTCAACTGGTGTGGCATTATCCCTACTTCGGATATTCCAAACTTTGATTTAGTCAGTTATCTGGCTTTTTGAAACCTAATAATTTGCAATAGGTAGCACCCAATTTTCCAATGTAACAACTTTCATGTTTAATGCACATTTAAACTGCAACTGTGAGTGGCAAGTACTTATTCAACCTTGACACCCAATAAGGGAATGAGAAAATTACAAGAACCAAACTAAACATGTGGCACATGATCTGTCCAGCAATTAAACAAAGCTATAACTACACAATTCAGGCCTCCATGCATTATTTCAGTGTGACTGAACCAACTTAACAACACACCATTACTAAAAGCCAGAGAGAGTTTGCCCCATCTCTTTCCCTGGTTCAAGTTCTAACGTTCATCAGTTCAAATTATGGTGGCTCAAAAAAATTTGGCAGTAAGGTTAACAAAGTAAGCTGTTTTCACCCAATTAGTATTCTGCTATTGCTGAGAATTCAGTCAGTTCACCAGGTTATCAGACAAGTGCCAGATCACCTCAGAATCAGCGGATACAGAAGAGGAAATGGAGATGGAGACAGCTTAGCTGTTTCTTCTGAGAAGCACTAAACCATCAATTCAGTTCAAAACCATTTCATGAAGCTATACCTTCAAATCTGGTTCTATCACACCAGATACTGTTGCCTACACTCAATTTACTCACCAACTATGCTTCCTACTGCAAATTATCAACACGAGTTACATGTGAATCCTTGCCCTTCATCCTCCAAGACCTCCCTCTAGCCTCCATTGAAGGTGAAGACAGCAACTTCCACTGTTCCACAGTAATAAAGACTGTTCATTAGAACATTTCTGCTGTAAACAGAAGAAGGGTCGTTCTCCTCCCTCCCTCCTATTATACCACAACAGCTCTTTACATCACTGTGCAAGGAAATCAATCCTACATTTCACAGGAGAAAAATTTTGTAGTACTTTTCAGACACATCCGCTTCTGATCCAAGCTCATTCTGCAGTTACGTAAACACTTGTGCTAGCATAAGAACACAAGGGTAAAAATAAAGCAAGAGGTGAGGAGGAAACCACTTCCTTGGCTGTACCCCCACCTAAAGGGCATTTGAACTGAAATCTGAGACTGCAGCTCCACAGCAACCTTAAGCTGGCCTAACTGTTGGCTTCTACTTTCTTTCTGGATCTGTTTCAGCAAACAAGGCTAAAAGAGAAGTATTCACTTTCCTGTGCAAACCCTCTGGCAACCTAGAACAGGAAACAGCTCACAGCAGAGGCACCGAACAAATGCCAGAACCAGCACAAGAAAGAGGATAGGCATACAGATACTGCTGGTACCCAAGTCACAGATGGCCTTGGCTGCCATGGAAGTGCAGAATTCATTTCTCACACTAAGGATGAAGAACACAATTTTCAATGAAAATACACTTATATAGTGCTTTTACACATTAAATACCTAAAAGAGTAAACAGGCTACTTAAGCATTCTGACAAATCGGTCAACATCAAAAATAAGCGTTAAGACCTGTTAATACATGTATTTTAATACTTAAAGAAGAGCTGTTTTTGAACAATGCACAGTGGTGTCTTACAGTACGAAGACAGGAAACAAAATCTCCTTTCAAAGTTACTTTTCAAGTCTTCAGTACTACAAAGCAAAACTTTTGCCAATTCAAACAAGGTATTGCCCCATCTAAACCCAAGTTTTTTACCAGTCCAACGTGTAATTGTTATTTTACTACCTAATGTAGCATTAAGTAAACAAATCCACTTCCACATAGGGTACGGGCAGGGCAAAGAACTCACACTGATGCTGAATCAGTGTCCAAAGGCTGAGCCACCTAAGTTTTCAATATCTGGAAAATCCTGAAGTTGACGAATTGGCTACCCCGAAACTATAGCATCAGCTGAAGTGACTCAACCATTCAAAAATACCCTAAGTTGGGTTGATTTGTCTATCCATCTCATGTAGTATCTTTGAAATAAAATTTCAGGAAACTCAGAGCCTATTCAAAGTTTTTCAGCTTACTAAAATTAACAGGTTTTTTTTTCTCCTTTCTCTCATCACAGTGTAAATTTAATCAGCTTACGCTTTGCATTATTCCAGAAAGCATCAAGTTTAACTTGATGCCGAGAAACTAGATTAACGTTTTGATTACAGTAGTCATGAGGCTAGTTAAGACTTTTGGCAAAAAAAAAAAAAAAAAAAAGGGGTGGGAAGCGACTACTGTTAGGGCCATGTGGTGGAAATACCTAGCTACTTCAGTGAGTTACAAACATCACTCAGTCTTATGCACATCTAGGGGAGAAAATCTTCACTCTTCTTTTGGCCACAGAAGTACATGTCCTCGATTTCTCAGGCTCCTCCCCATCTTTCCCCGACCTCATCCACACTCTTTGTTTAAAATAAGTATTAAACATTTTCTTTTTTAATTTAACCAATTAGAACTCCTGATATACGTCCTGCTGTGCAGACTTTCTGTGCACAGGAATCGGTTACCATGACAGCACACTACCTAAAGAAAGAACATGGCTCCGGGTACAGGGAGAACGATGTCGTCTTTCCACTAGGCAGCAGGTGGAGCTATCAGTCAAGTACTGCAATACTGTCGCACGCTAACGGCTGCGACTTATAAGGATTAACTTTTTTAGAAAATACCCTACTGCTGTCGAAGCGTCTGGGTTACAGTCGCAAACTCAATTTTTCAAATAAAAAAATGCCTGAAGAAGAAACAGCAACTTGTGTGTCGAAGGAGCAACGTGCGAGTTCAGGCAGTAACTCCCACACGGAGTCCACCCCGCACTACCCGAAGCCCGTTTTTTCTGCAAGTTAAAAAAAAAAACACCAAACAACCAAACAAAAAAACACCCAAAACCAAATAAACCCAAACCCGACAGGGAAGCTCAGGCGAGCGCGTTACGGAGCCGGCGGGGCCGCCGCTCCGCTCGTGCCGCGCCCGCAGCCGCCTCACGTCCTGCGGGCTTCGCACCTCGCCTGCCTAAGGGCCTCGTTACCAGGCGAGAGGCGCGGGGGAGTGGGGTTTCGGGCTCCTCGGGTGATCTGGGGGCGAGGGGAGGGCAAAAGGGGAGGCGCCCCTCTGAGGGCAATGGAAGCTTGTTTGAAAGCCCCCGACACCCGGGGCGAGGGTTCCCGCCTGACCCTAACGGCAAGCGGGGCTGGGTATGCAAGCTGGGGACGGAGCCTGCGTGGCCGCGGCAGGCGGAGGAGCGCCCGGTCAGGCCACGCACAGAGCAGAAAGAGCCCCCTGCTACGGGACAGCGCCATGCGGCAGGGCCGCCACAAAATGGCCGCTCATGGTGTGAAGCGCCTCTTGTCGCGAAGTCCTCACCAGACCGTGGCGCCGGCGGCTCCGAGCCCTGGCACTTTCCGCCACACAAGCCCCAGGCTTTTTACTTCCAGTACTCCCTCCCTGACCTTAATCCCTCACCTCCTCTTGAGACTTTACAACCTTCAAGATATTAAAAATGACAGTAACCCTCAGGTTCAGCCCAGGCAGCTGCGCACCCTTCACTCCGTTAGAAGGCGACGCTACCGCGGCATCCCCGTCCCTCCCCCTAAGAACAAGCAAAAAAAGTTGATGCTCAGGTCTCACCTCCGCTCCCCGCGGGAGGTCCCGAGCAAGCCCCTACAACCCCCAGCAAAAAGCCGCCCCACAGCTCAGCGTTGAAACGCACCCCGTTCAGCCCACCTCCCACCGTGCCGACGACCATGGCTCCCCTTTCGTCCCTCCTCCTCCACTCACCATCATTCACCGAAGCTGAGGATGCGCCCACACACTTAAAAATAAACGAGGCCTTTGAAACAAAAACAATACGAACTTTTCTGAGAAAACAAACACCAGACAGTCCTTTTTTTTTTTTTTTTTGCCTTTTTTTTTTTTCTTTTTAAAGGTAGAGAAAGGCAGCTCCTGCTAGTTACCGCTCTACTCCTTAAGTAGCCCCAAGTGGGAAGGGGCGGGGAAAGGCCACACCCGCCCTCGCCGCCCTCTCACAGCCGGCACCAGCGCGGTCTGAGGGGCTCTCTGGGGGCTCGCCTCCTCCGGCCTTTCACAGGTCAGCTCTTGTGTTGTCTGTGTTTTAGGAGAGTGTCTGTAGACAAAGGGTGGAGGGTACCGTGGTTTTTCTCTTTATTAGGAGATTAGGTGGGATTATTATTTGTGGCCTTGTTGTTGAGCGTGTGTGGTAGCGGCATGCTCTTGTCATTTTTACAAGAACTAGCACTTGGTTTGTTGAGGTTTGAGAGTGGTGTATTGTTGAAGAGGCTTTCACTTCCTTGGAGACAAAAGCTGAAGCTTTTTTGCCAGCGATTTCAGGAACCAGTGTTACATAGCTGTTCTAGAGCAAGCTGTTTCCATCACATCTCTTACTGCCTGTACTGAAAACCAGCCCACTGTCTGTTCATCAGTTGCTCAAGACCTTTCTAGAAGGAAACCTCTCTGGGAGCCCTTCTGGTCCTACAGTAATAAGATGCTTCTACTGGGTTTTGGAAATTGTTTTTAAATAGTTGTTTGCGACTGGTATCAAATGTTTAGAACAGACATTGATTTTAGAAAGTTTCAGGGAGAGAGAAAACTTACAGATGTCTCACCAAAATAAACCCAGCCTCTGACTGGTCTAGTTTATTAAGTTTTTTTATGTGCGGGTTGGTTTTTTTTTTTTAATGGTGGGGTTTTTTTAATGGCAAAGGCCTAAGAATGATACTTGTTTAGGATGAAAAATAGAAGTACAAAGCTAAACTGATGAACTGAAGTGTATATAACAAGCTATTTTTTCCTATGAGATTTTATTTCTTCTAATACATAGGTCTTTTTTTTAACAATGTACCAAGTGTTCACATTTTTCAGATGCTGATACTAATAATAAAAAGTAAACTACTGCAGTAGATATACCTGGATCTAGAGTTGGTTTAGGTAATAGCAATAGCAAAGCCCTGATCACAAAAGATGTGTTTATGTTAACTATAGAAGGGATTTTGTTAAAGCTAATGGGGTTGCTGTGTTATCTAAAGGTAAGTGTATGCGTGGGCTTTCATGCAGCTAATGCCTGTTTACTTAAATAAAAGAGGTGGCCTACAATACTGTATCAGATCTTTTCAATTTTTATTTGAAATGGCTGAGACCTTGAAAATGTGGCCCAACAATGAAGGGAAAATATTACATAATACTTACTTCAATAAAATGGATTAATATTTGGCCTTAAGAGTGGCAATAGGTTAGTACCACTACTTCTTATGTGCAAAAAGAGTAATTCTCCCTTTAATAACTCTTGAAACTAAAACTAGTCTTAATTGTCCAAAGTAGAGCGGGAGCCAGATTGGGGTTTTTACCTTCCTTACTCCTCTTTCATGGCCCTAATTAGAAGTATTCTGAAGGATGTCCTGTTTGGTATTAAGTGGAAGATAACTGTCCTGGAAGTGATAATACAAATGCTGTTCCAAGAAAAAGAATTCTTTATCCTTTGTCATGGAAATGGTGAGTATTGTCCTCTTCTAGCAAAACTAGTATGATTCCAATGCAAAAGCAGAGGGGTGTAGTTGCTATAAAAAAGTAACCGTTACCAAGGCATTATAGATTCTAGTTCTGTGAGGCTATCCTTCTGAGCTTCTGTGGACTGGGTTTGGGTCAGGATTGTGTCCTGTTTTTCCTTAACTCAGTATTACCTTCTAAAATTGGAGAACATCTGTTGCTTAAAACAAAGGAGAGAGTAATTTAATTTCTGCTACCAATACACAGATCTGAAAAGGGGTGGAGGGAGTGGAGTAGGAAGTTATTGTCTTGGTTTGTTTTATTAATATTGCTAGTGGAAGGGTTATTGCTTAACAGCTTTATATGTTAAATGCACTAAGAAGCAGAAGAAGAAACAAATTTTACAGTACTTTTCACTTTAATACACATTTAAAATAAAAACCTGAGTATCTTAGCCAAATTGTGTTCTCCTGGAATCTTACAATTTTAAGTGATCTAGGAGTCCACCTAATGTTACCATAAAGATGAATCAGTGCTTGGCTTTCTGTCTTTAGGTTGTTTGCCTTTTTCTTTTTTTTTTTCTTTTTTTTTTTTTAATTAATGTTATTGGTAAATCAAAATAATTAAGGGAGTGCCTCTGGTTTGGGGTCTGATAGGCTGCAATAGGTGAGGATTCTACAAAAAAATCTGGTGAAAAATTATCAATCTGATTACAAATAGTAGTGGTTACATCTTACAGTATAATAGTCAGAAGTACATACTTCAAAGATGAGGTTAGATTTAGTCTTCCTAGATGTAGAACTAAAACTGGATAGCAAGAGTATCATACAGCATTTGAATTTTAATAGCATTTCTTGGAACTCTTCTGCAATTTTGTGACCTTTTCTTGAGAATCATGTTGAGCCTTTCTGTAAAGCTAAAGCAGCTAACTGCTCTTAGGAAATAATGTGAACAGGAAAAGAAGGACATAAAAGAGATATTCAAGCTATTAGGTTAAGAACAATAGAAGAACGTTCGAATTTTTAGACAGCTAAAAAAGTTGTTTGTAAAGAATCTCCCCTTGCTGTCCTATGTTTCCATAAATCAACTTTGTTAAGAGGTGAGAAGCCACTGAGCTGACTGAAACTGAGGGGGTAGGTAAGGGCTGCTCTGAATTGTAAGAAATTGTACCCATTTCCTCTAGTTTCTAGGAAGAGTTTTTTCATTGCAAGGGGAGTTTGAATTATCTGTCTGCTTTTTTCATTAGTTTCTTGGGTGTGCTGCAGATTCTTCTACCTTTTCTTTAACTCTGCAAGCTCTGAAAACTTTTCTTCCCTGAGCATGGTAAGGAATGAGAGTTGCTTGCAATGCGAGGAGCTGTGTCCCTTCCTTCTGGGAGTTTCACCTTAGTGCTTCTTGTGTTAAAGGAACAGAGTGTAGAAGCTAGAACAGACAAATAGAACAAATACTGTCTGTCACACAGATTTGACTGTATGATGGCATTACTAAGTCAGCTTGTCACTTCCTTGCAGAGCATCACCCTTCTGTCTGCTACAGAAGAGGAGGAGGAAAAGCACCATCCTGTAATGGTTTTCTATATACTGTAGAGTGGAATATGAGCCTTTATGGAAATATACGCCCATGGCTCAAAGAACCCTCTCACCTCTCTGCCTCGGCCCTGATTTAACACATCTTTTGCCCAGCTGTTGGCTCCTGAAAGATTTCAGTGTTCTTCTGAGCCTAATGGGTGCTTAAGTGGTAGCTACATACTGTGGATAGTTCTTGCTGGAGAAACACTAAGAATCCCCCTGCAGCTCAGTAATATTGAGGACTAAAATATTTATGCTCTTATGCCTGCAAGTGCAAAGATACCTTTATGCTTATACCATTTGGACCCATTCTTTATTGCCTAAATTTCAACCAAGACCTCAGCAAAGCAACTTCCACGGAGTCTGCATTTTTTATTTGATAAAATAAACCAAACAATTTGGTTTTTATCATTTTTCATTTTTATAAAAAATATCTACTGAAAAGGATAGAACTGAGGGGGGGTAATGGTAGTTTTAAACTGCCTCTATTACAAAATCGTAATTCAAAATGCTATTTACAGTATATGTTATAAATGCTGAGAGCTTCTTAAGATTACTTCTGACCACAGATTAAAAATCACATAGGCATTTGACATGATTGAAATAGTGGGCTACAATCTTACATGAATATCCAGTCTCTTGTACACTATAGAATTGGGAAACCCTAAAAGAAAACTTAGTACATTGAATCTGCAGACATCTGCTCATATTTTGAATCTGGGACAAATCTTTCTGATTTTGGGCTGTTTTCATCTATGGCTTAAAGTCCACAGGCTTCTTCTGTATCTTGTGATTTCTCAGATCTCTTGATCCTCATTTCTAGCTGAAGGTTTTGACTTCCTATTGCACTGAACTCTGCCTGCTGGGTTTATTATTCTCTTAAATTCAAGAAAATTGCATTCTACCTTCCCTGAAAGTTTCTATCCTATGTGCTGATGCTATGAATAAGATAGAAAAATAGCAGTGGATCTTTGCCATTTTTGCTTATGTAAGGAAAACTACTTCTTGATACAAATACCTAGCTCTGAGTTCCTCACATTAATGCTGACTGCCGCATTTGCAGATGGCAGGTGAGAACCCACACTCTGGTTTCGGAAGCAAAATAGCTGATCCATACTTAGGGTAAAAGGGCTTATAACACTGGTTTGAACTCTCTGCTGCTCCATCAGCTTATTAGAGGACGTTCCCTCCCTGCTGGAACAGGGGTTAAAGCGTCTCTCTTGCTTAGAGTCACCCAAAACTTCTCCCTAGTCACCAAACAGCAGCATTTGGTATGGTATGAGGCTTCTTGAGTTTGTTTATGGATGCCATTAGGCTGACATCTTCCTAACTGAAGTGAGAAGGAAGAGGACAATGAATGATATTTATCACCTACTAAACTCAGTATCAGAATGAAATATTTACAGTAAACACTACATTTCTGGCTTGTGTTCTCCTTTCTTACACGAAGAGTTAAAACAGTCAACAGTAGGATATTTGAGTTGTCGTTGGTTATTTGAGAGTTAAGAGCAGATTGAGTGAGCTTTTTAACAGCTACTAGACCAGTAAATACAGACCTTTTACAGATGCAGTACTGAATAGTTGAGGATTATTTGCATATGACTGTCTACAATTGAAAGGTTTGCTGGTAAAGCTACCCTTGTACTGGTTATATCAACAAAGTCTAAGGATGTAAACACAATTCATGTCTACATGACAAATGGGTAGATGGGGCCATTTGCTGACATAGGCTGTATGTTCCACTAGAGGAGAAATAAGGTATATTATTCAAGTTACTTCTTTAGTATAACCGCATTTGCAGTAGAACTTGCAGCTGAGATGTATATACTGCCCCCCCCCCAAGTTGCATTCATTCTGTATAGCAAGCATAATATGCCAGAAATTCTTGTTGTGTAAGTAAATCCTACAAAATCTTTTGCAAACTTCATGCCTAAGCCTGTTTTCTAAAGCGGCTAGAATTCTTTAGGAAGGACAATAGCTTCCTAAACATGCTTTTGCCAAAGGGAGCCAACAAATTTGTTCCGATAGTTGCTGGTATTATACCACTTTTTGTCTGTTGCAGTGTTGGTACTCACTAAGCCAGAAGTCATTAACTCCCTGCAAAGTGCACTTGATTTTAGAGGATACAATTTTCCAAATCCTTCGCAATCCTCTATGTACCAGGGGAAAATCATATATTCAAGACACGAATAAGAAATATATAGGGTATTGACAACATAAGGGTTATCATTGTGGTGTATCTCTCACAAAGCTGGTGTGTGTATTGTTATAAACACCAAAATGCACTTTAAATTCCTTTTTTTTTTTCTTCCTCCACAGGATCACAATATCATTTGGTGATCAGTCATCTGAACAGGCAGCCAAAAGCATTACTTTTCAAGCATTCAGAAATCTTTGAATCAAAGGAAACAAAGAGGAGGAATGGCAAGTACTGAGAATAGGCTATGTACAAGTCTTACAAATGTATTATCAGTCTAGACATATGTTATGCCAAAAATATTAGGTGGTGATACTATTGCATTATTCACAATACTAGTCTTGTGGCCTGAGCTCCCTGACACCCTTCCTGGAAAACCTCTGTATAGGCATTTTCTTCTTATTGCTTTCCCCTTCAACTTCAACATCAGTGCTAAGGCACCCCATTTCATCCTTTGTGCCAGGGCCAAGGTGATATGCACGTATGACAAACAGTCGGGTGGGGCTGTTGCTCTGGCATACAAGTTCCCCAACTGCCCAAGACAGAGAAGGAGAGAGGTTCCGGTCCTGTGTGGCATCTTCTGATGTAATCTTTGTCATGCAGTTATTGTGGGCTATGAAACAGTCCTGACCCTCAAGTAAGATCAGATTGTTTATGAAGTGAGAGGAGAGAGACAACTACAAGGCCTGAAACCAAAAAGCCCTTCTTCAGAAACTTAGGACTTGTGTGTCTTTTCACTACAGTGTATTTCCTTTTAATTTTTTTTTCTATACCTATTGAAAAAGGTCAAAATATTACTCATTACTAATTAATATTTTTGATCAGATATTTAATTTAAGACACTCTTACAAGGAGAGCACTACAGATAGAATCTAGGCTAGCACAAAACTTCTTGTGAATTAAAGCCTACTGATTTTTTTTAAAATCCTATTTACTCACAAGTAATTAAAATAGTCTACAAGTGATTCTGATTAATTCCATGTATGGGCAACTCTCATTCCTGAACAAACCAGTTTGTTTTAACTAAAATAGAATGAGGCACTTCTGTAGTAAGAATGGCCCCATATGGAATTAATCAGGAACAATTCCATGTGTAGAAAAGCCTTAATTAACTTTTGAATGAGTTTCATTTGCAGTGTCTTTGCTGGAACATATATTTGGATCTGGATGTATATATAGGATACTAAACTACTTGCAAATCAGGCACTAAATCTTTGGTTTAGAGTTTCTGCCAGAAGTCATAATGATGAATTTTTTTTCCTTTCAAAAATCTTATTATATATTGGTGGGAAAATAAAATCAGAACAAGAATCTTTTTAAGTTTTTAGTCAGTATGTTATGCTTTCTGATTTTACATTACACGAGTAGCACTTTCCCTTTTTAAGTTTATGTTCTTGATTTTACTCAAAAAAATAAATAGCGTAAACCTCTTACGTGCTCTAGTTACCAAAATTAAGTAATACTGAATGTTCTGGAGTAAACTTGCACACTATCAACTTTCATGTCCAGAATGATTGGAAATTTCGTTATTGAGGTAAATTTGTAGATTAGTATGTTAATATATGTTTATGTTTATAGATACATTTGGTGTCCTTCCTGAGCTGTTTGATTTAGGACAAAAAGATAACATCATAGTCTAGTGTTTTGGTTTATACTGGTAATTAAAATCTCCTCAGTTTGAAATAAAGTCCATCCATTTTGATATAATATAATAAATCCCACTGTTGTATCTGTGAACCAGTGAAATAATATCAATTACAGAATAAAGAAGGATGTCTGAGACTAAAAAATGTATTTTTGTCTTTTAATTGTTTGAGTATTCACTAGCAGTAATTTAGCTAGATCTTTGAGAATTTCTATTAATCTTTTCTCTTTTTCTGTTTTCCTTGAATATTAATGTTTTTTCACAGTCCTGTTAGATTTTAGTCTTAGTGTTGATAGACATTTCTTTGTATTCCTTTAAAATCATAAATTTGTATATATAAATAATTTTCTCATTAGATACATTGGTTTTTTAGTGGTGTCTAGAAAACCACTAGTCAGCTCTGATTTATCACAATAACTTATATATATATAAGAGAGGAGGCGTGTTGGAGAACAAAGCAGATTCCCAATACTTCTGAGTGCCTTTGTGTATAAAATATATCCACAATTTCATTATTTTTGTCTAAAGAAAAAAATCTCCATTTTATTCTCTGCTTTTAATATTTTATTTCCTTCCTGAATAGGACTGATGTTAAGGATATGTCAAGCCATATGACTGGTGTCCCCTGTTGGTGTGGCACTGGGCTTAAGAAAAGTTAAGAAATGCTTTTTGTCAGGGGAAAAAAGGAGCAAAGCCCTCAAACTCTTGTTTCCAAAACGAACCATTTATTTCCTTACTTAGTGGAAGCATCAGCTACCTGCTCAGAAAACCCTTGCTTAACTGAATTGTCTGAATTAAAAGTTTACACTGTTTCTTTTGTGTCCTCCATTGCACAGGCATTCCTTGACTTGTTAATCAGAATTATGTGAGGTATGTGCTTGAAATTAGAAACTTTCTGTAAGAATCTGAGTGTTCATAACTTTGTTGTGCCTACAGTTTTTCAAAAGATGGATAACCCCCACAGTTGCCGCAATAGACTGGAAAAGAATTATACAGAACAGAGTAAGTGGAGGTGACCACAGCCACAGATGGCAGTGGTGCTCAGAAGTAATGAGGCATTGGAAAGTGGACTTGCATACTGGGGTGGTGGTACCAGGCTAAGCTAACTCAAGTGGTTAGGCCTGATACCAGTCATTCAGTATAATTAAACAGGATCTACTGTGTTTGAGACCTTTTTTTATAATAGTAGCATTAGAGTTGCACATAAAATGAAGATTGAGCTACAAAAGCATACTCTGGAAACTCTGTCCAGGGCTGTGAGAAAAACTAACATTCCAACCCAAAAGGTGCTGCAAAGCCACCAAATCAGGAATTTGGCATTAAATCAAGTGAGAATATTGGAATTTTACTCAGGGCTATCCACAAAAGGTCATGTACCCCTGATATGTCTTGGAAACTTTTGAACAATGGTTTGTTCAAGAAAATGCTCTATGTTAAAACTTAGCATGAAATTTAAAAAAAAAAAGGGGGGGGTGGGAAAGGGATTTAAAGAACTCCATACAGGTGGAATTGTCACCTGTATTCCTTCCTTACCTTTGGAAGGAGGAAAACAATGAAATTTTAACTCACATTTAACTTGCCATTGTATGCTATAGAGCTGATAGGCAGAAGCATGTGAATTTGGGCTATATAGTTGCCTCATCAGCCTTTGGAAAGCTCATCCAGTTCTTTACATACCTGAATGGTAGACTTTCAGAATTGACTTATAATGGCAGGTGCTGAAAAATGTTATTTACAGATCTTAATCTTAGCTTTAGGTATTTGAACTGCTATGAATGTAGATTACTCCAGATTCACACTTCAACAGAGTAATGAGAAAATGATCTACTCTGAGAGAAAATAAATTGTGTACTGTGCTATTGTTAACATCACTGGAATCTTCCCTCGATTGCCCATACATGCTGTTGTCCATCCTCCCAAATCTTCTGTTTATCTCTTTGAAAATAGATTCTGACCTGCTTCAATTTTCTTATTAATGAGGTGGTTTCTCAGTCTTGGTTAAAGGAAGATAGGAAAGGAAGTTATATGTAGCGGTTCATTTTGGAATCAAGGTTTTGAGAGGTTTGCTTTTTATTTCCCCTTTTCATTCACTTAGTCATAGTGGAATCTTTTCTGTCAATTGTGAATTACTCTTCGATGGCTATTTTTATAGAAACTTGTAACAGTCCTAAAGACAGTATCTGGCCCTTCTACTGAAAACTCTTTGAATATTTGATCCAGCTTAGTTTCAGTCTGCATGACTGTGTCACTGCATAGTGTTGTGTAGAGATAGCTGAGTTCACTCAAATCATGTTATTTGCAAGAGCAGAAATGACCTAACCAAGTTGATGCAGAGCTTTGGATAATTACTGCTGTACTTGGAAGACACAAAGGGTGAAGAAAGGATTCCGTTGAAGGGTGACTGTTCAAAGGAGGCTGAACCCTATATTAAAACTTAAGTTCTTTTAGAAAAGGATAAAGTTTAGTGATTTGGCAATACTGACAGTATTTCCCACTGCCTTGCAAGGCTGTAAATGAGCCTGTAGAAGGGAGGACTCTGGCGTTCCATGCATCCTGCACAGCAGTCATTGTTCTGACAGCCCCAGTAAATGTTGCATATATATCATTTCAACACATATAAATAGTTACTTGTTGCTGAAGCTAAATTGCCTCTAGTTGCAAGCCAAGCTGCTTACAGTTAGCTTGGTCACTTCCATCATACTACAGGATCTGCAGTAAGTATCGTGATAGATGTCACATGCGTTTAGTGCTGGATACTGACTTCTTGTCATCTGGATAGTTCTGTCACTCTGATCCTTACGTATGACTGAGCCTTGGAAGAAATCTTGATATCTTACTAGTGATCCTATCTAACATTTTTATAATATTGACATCTCAAGCATTCAAAAATCATAGTTTAGGTCACAAGTAATCATTATATGGCTTAAAAATGAGAAGCTTGAGAAAGACACACATTTCTGGGGTTTTTTTGGTCTGCTTTCTTGTCTTCCAGTGCTTTGGATTTGCATTTTCAAGCTTTTTTTTTTTAGCAACCAAAAATTAGAAAAGTTTTGTGCCAAAACCAAGTGTTCAAAATAATATATTAGGCCTCCAAAAATAATTGATTTTAGAAGTATGACATTTTATAAAAATACTTTGGCATGCATTTCTGGGTGAGTGTCAAGCTTTTGCTGTGCATGTACTTTATATTTTGGGGGCCTAAATGGCTAATAGACTGGAAAGTTGTGTGGGTTTTTTTAACTGAGAAATTTAGCATTCACATGGTTCTGTTAGTTTGAAGAACAGTAAATGTACCACTTGTGACAAAAACTGCATCTGTTGCTTACTTTACTGCATTATCTTGATGCATCTACTTAATATGTCTTATCCGCTTTGCAGTAGAGTAAGAGGATCTGAAAATGCACATACAAAACCCTAGTGAGATGAAATTACTTAGTTTCCGAGAATAAAAATGAGGTTTGCAAAGTGAATTATGTCCTTTATGTATGTTAAAATACTACTTCTGTTGCAGAAACTAAGATCTATCTACATCTAGTTACTATACTTACTATGATGATGAATGTTCTGGAGATGCCTAAAATAAAGATATAAACAGTTACACTTGATTTTAATGTTCATGACCAGAAAGCAAAGGAATAGCTGGCAGATGCTCGGTACTAAATATCGTTGACCCATGTGACATTTTACTTTGACCTTGTGTAGTCTGCACTAAAGCATTGGAAGGGTAGCTCTGTAACAGCTAATTATATAAGTCGGTGACAGAAGAGACTTAGTAAGTCAGGGTGCTCCTAGTTAGGAAAAGGAAATAGAAAAGCATAAAACATATAAAGAATTGTATAATAAAAGTCTTGGAACATGATTTTAAAACTAGTAGCTCTCGTGTTTTCAGCCCTAAGTCTGTATGAGCTATTCACTGACATTTCTATAATAATTTCATCAGGCACTGACCTTGGATAGCTTGCCACAGTCACAGTCCAGCATTAAATTGAGCTGAGATCCTTGACTATAATGTTGAAACAACACCAGTGGAAGTGATGCTACTCAGGCAATGACTAATGGACTTTTGCCTAAAAAAAAAAAAAATTAAAAAAAAAAATTACTTTAGTAGTTCAGTTAACATGACTACTGTTCTGCATTTCCCATTCATCATAAACCCATATTTTCTTAATTATAAAAATTCTGTTATTTGTATAGGAGTACTTGGATCGCAGCAAGTCTTAGCTGCACGTGCCTAGCATTGACAAGGTTCAGGTGCACACGTGGAAATAGAACTTTGGGTCTCTTCAAAAAATGCATTTGTGAAATGTAGGGTTTGAAATACATATGGAGTTATGGAGTTTGGTAGGTGTCTGGCAAATTCTGCATCTAAATTTTGCCAAGACCCTTGCCAAATTTCTCTGTAGGTCAAAGTGGGTATTTAAGTAAAATATAAGTTTTGCTGAAGGTATTGTAGTGTGGCTCAAGTGTCCACATGAGTAACTAGAGTCCCAGGTGGGCTTATATGACACACATTGAAATACGTTCTCTTGCAGTGCTCTTGGTATGCCAGCTTGTTAGGTCTTAGGCAGTACAGGTCCATTTGCACCTTTCACGTGACATTTGACCATTTTATTGTAGTGTTGTGGAGTGGGACTACAAATGGAGCATCAGTATGGAAAAGTTACATATCCCATATTAGGTATTCTAAATTATGGTCCTTATGCAGGGAAGCAATAGAAAGTTAGCTTGTTACCCAATGTATTCTTTATTTCTATTTAAAAAAAAAGAAAGAAGGCATTTCTCTGAAAAAACTTGAAGTGGAAAGCTATGACATTATCTCAATCTTTCTTCCTTTACAGTACCATACATACCAGATAGCAATGTGAAGGTGAACTGTGATAAATGGTGATGACGAAATGTATTAGTAACATGATAGTTTTACGATGTGACACTGATTGTAAAGGGATGCCCTGATCTGCACAGCCTGTTTGGGCAGTTGTGGCTCAGTCTTTACCATCTTCCTCCCAAGTCTGTCTCCCAAAGATTTGAACGGGTGGTTGTTGGCGTCTTCGCTCTGCCATGGAGAAGGTGGAGAGACAAAAGTTAGGCTATACTGTCCCTTGCTTCTCAATTAATAGGGCTTTCCTTTGGTATAGTAGAGAGAACAAGTGTGTCAGACAAATGAATTTGAAAGAGCTGTGTCCCAGCAGGAGAGTAGGTAAATGAAGCGGTGCTTTTGAAAAAAAAGCATGTCAAGGAAGACATCAGTGGGATCCCAACATCAGCACGCTGCAGCCTCCATCATAGGATGATGCCAGGCAGGTCCTGCCTTCCCAGATAGATCCTGACTCCTGACAAGATCACATTGATGAGGAAGTAATGAGAGAGAGAAAGAGACACCCTTGTACCTAGTCCTTGTTAAGGGTTTGAATATCATGATACTTGGCAATATGATTTTATGTTTTGATAGCAATATTGTGAAGGATTCAAACAATATTGCCTCCAGCAGCTGTGGAGCATGTTAAAAAATGCGACAGTAAATAAGAAACATTCTGCATCAGTTTTTGAGAGGGGGGAAAAACTGAAAAAAAAACCCCAAACCCAAGAAAATAAGAAAACAAAGAAATGTTGGAGTGTCTTGTTCATTCAGGGAGAACTGATACAGTTTTGAATACCAGATCAGTATTGTAATGGGTAAATAAGATAGTCTTACACATTTTAATTTTGTTGCTCTTACCTTGCAGTTCAACTCAAAATTCTTCAAATGTCCATAATTAAGCTGCTAAAGCCCTTCTAGTGACAGTATTTACAGTCATTTTTTTTTTTGTGGCAATGTCTGCTTTTTAAAAAAATTCTGTTTATATAAATTATACCTAGTGAACACGGCACATAAGAGGCCAGAGACTCTACTTCAGTATGAAGACCAACAAGCATCCCTTCCCCATAAACTGTGGGTTGGTTTTCAGCTGAAGACAAAAAGTATCAACTTGATTTTGAACTCTCTAATACTAGCAACTGGATTTTTAAAAAAACATAGTTCTCTTCTAAAGACTGGACATTTTGTATGACAACCCTTGTGAAAAGCCAATCTTAATGACATGTCTAATTGATGGTTGAGCTTTAATGAATATCTGATTCAAAATGTTGCTGCTGATAACTGGGGCCACTTCACAAAAAATACTGTCTCCCATGATATTGGACACTGCTAGTTGAGTTTGTAGGAAAAAAACAAATAAGCAAATTATTTGAAGACATGAAGAAAGCATTGAAGTGCATGTATTTCACCTCTATAGGTGTCAAGTTAAAAAATAGCCATAAGGCATCCAGGATTTGGAAACTGTGTGGGGAGGGTTGATGTGTTTGTTTTTAATGAGTCTCAAGAGTCACTTTGGTTTGGGTAGCAAAGATACGGGTTTGAGATCAAAACTGGATTTTTAATTGAAAGACAACCTATATACTGTTGTATTGAACAATAATGTGAAAATAGTCATAGAATACTAGGTTGGAAGGGACCTCAAGGATCATCTGGTCCAACCTTTCTTGGCAAAAGCACAGTCTAGACAAGATGGTCCAGCACGCTGTCCAGCCGAATCTTGAAAGTGTCCAATCCCCCCAAAGTTGGGGAATCCACCGCTTCCCTGGGGGAATTATTCCAATGGCTGATTGTTCTCATTGTGAAAAATGTGTCCAATTGGAATCTCCCTAGAAGTAACTTGTACCCATTACCCCTCATCTTATCCATGTGATTCCTTGTAAAAAAGGGGTCTTCATCTTTTCTGTAGCCACCCTTTAAATACTGGAACATGGTGATACGGTCTCCCCTAAGCCTTCTTTTCTCAAGGCTGAACAAATCCAGTTCTCTCAGCCTTTCCTCAGATGGCAGGCTTCCCAGTCCTTTGATCATTTTTGTGGCCCTTCTCTGGACCCTCTCCAGACTGTTCACAGCTTTTTTGCATAGTGGGGACCAAAACTGAACAGGGTATTCCAGGTGTCGCCTGACAAGTGCTGAGTAGGATTGGTGACAGGATTGTCATGCTACTACAGTGCTTCATAAACTACAAGTATTTATACCCACTGTGAAGTGTGTGTTTATAACCCATGCTTAAGTAGTCCATGGAAAAATTAAGTTTCTTCAGCCTTAATTAAAGTAGAACTACCAGAATTTCACTTACAGCAGTCAAGGACTTCTCACTATTTGCAATTTACTTAAACAGAATGAATTTTTATTCCTACTTGTTATCTTTTATACATACTGAGCTGACCTTAAACTACTAGATGTGTTTTACCACTGTTTTTAAACGATTAAGCTGGAGCACCTCATTTTTAGAAAAGGTGTCTACACTCAAGGTTTCTGTCATAACATGTGTCCCTCATTTAGAAAAAGCTGTGTTCCTATTATTATGTTCCTTCTAGGAATGATAGTTTTACTGCAGTGGTACAAACCTAGTGTGTCTATGCTGGAAGTGCTGTGATTTCATTGATTGATACTCTAATACTGATGAACTGTAGACAGAATATTTATTCCACTTTGAATTAATTTCCTGTCTAGAATAGTTCATATTTAAAGCCTAAAACCTGAGTAAATTTGTTCACCTTCATTAAATTAAAAGTGTGGTTTTAAACTGCATGATCTAAGTAGAGGACGAACTATTTTTCAGAACTCCTGTCTACATGGCTAACAAGCTGAAAACTGTCAGGGAGTCTCGTTTCTGCTTTGCTAGTTCATATGAGAAAAGTGAATTTTGTGTCTTCAGTAGAACTTGAGCTCGTCTTAATTACCATGCCAGTTCTATACTACTAAGGTTTACTGGCACAATGTTTTGACAACCCCTAAATATACAGTTATGCCAACACAAAAACTCTGATAGTTTGTCAGTGTTGTTTATGCGGGTGGTGTCCAGAAAGAAAGCGCTAGTGTCCTGCATTGTCACAAGGAGTGCAGCTATGCCAAATTACTGGAGTGGTGGAAATTCTTCTGGTACGGGATAGCTCTTAGCCAAATTAACTTAAGAATGTGAGGAAAAGACAAGTGCCGAGTTGCATTTGGAACAAGCCTTCCAGTTGCAACTAAATTCATACTAGTCCAGTTTATTTGAAATTGAAATATTATAATCAGTAACATAAATGGTTTATCTAAATCAATACCTATTAAAACACGAAGAAAAATGGTGCTAATTACAAAATTTAATGTTGACTTTAACCAGCATTTGTGATTTTTAATTTAAATTGAGGGTTGTTAAAATATATGTGATACTAATTGTTCTGGTATTGATATTATGGTTACTGAATAATCACAGCCTTACTGAAATAAGAGGAAATGGATTTTTGTCTCAATTGTATATTTGGCTTTGCTGGGTATTTTCCATGGTGGGTCCTGTGAAACTGGAACATTACATATAGAATCTGAGTTGGACTGCAGCAATCCTCTGTTGCACAGATGCCATAACTGCTTTTTATTATCCATAGTTAAGGAGGGAAAAAAAATTAAGTGACAGTGGTTTTATCTTAGTATTTTCAGACATGGTTTATTTGTTTAATTGTAGTTTTTGTTAGCTTTCCCAGAAGTATTGAAGCTGTCTTTCCACACATTTCCAGCTCTCTTAAATCCATTCACTGCTGTAACAAGCTACTTTCATAACTATGTGAAGTAAACTCTTCTGCAAATCAGTGACAAATGAGTGCTACTCAAATCAGAAGCAGAAGAATCCTTTTTTCTGAAACTATTCAAGAAGAAGAAAAATTGATGGTCAAGGTTTAATTTTAAGGTAGCTCCATTTTACATATGGAAGACAAGCTCAGGGCTTGTTTACTTATGATGTAGTTGTCTGCTAAGAACACAGGAATGAGTGTGTCTGAGTGAAAGTATGAACAACTCTTGTCTACAGCTAAATTAACTTGCAGAGTAGTCTGCTCAAAAAAATACAGAAAACCTACACAAGCACTATGTTTTATAGTCTTCCAGCTAAGATTTTTTTCTGTTCTATTTCTGTGCTAGAGCAGAAGTCAGGAAAGAAAACAAAAGCAGCCTTGGTGCCCATTCTTGGCTGTGTCAAGGAATGGACACACCAGTGTAGTCTCATCTGGTGTAGTCTCATCTTACCCTTTATTTCTTTAATGTCCTCAGGGAGGGAAAAATGACAGTATTGTTGCAGTACCACCACAAGAGCTCTGTGCTCTTGTGTCCAAAGAGATCTCTGGTGGAGGTATTAAAGCCTTTATCCTTCATATAAGATTACTTGAATAGCACAAAATCTGAACTTTCACCTTTTCTCTGGCATGATGATTATGGGCCTGATTTTCTACACTTTAGCCATGTTATTTTTTCACTGAATTTAAGGGGAGAGTTACCTGAGTTAGAAGTTATACAACTGGATACTGAAGTTACTCCTTCTGTCAGTAATTCAAGACTTAAACCATCAAAATTTTGCTGACTTAGTGAAAGTACCTTACGCTGGCCAGTAATAATGTAGCTGAGAAAAGGATTGGTATCTGCATGGTTTTTACCATGTGATACTACAGGAATCAAACCAAAGCAACTTTGAATAAAAAATCCACCTTTTTGTGTTCCTTAAGTTTTTTAACATATTACTTGAACACAAACGGGTGAGAAGTATTATGCAGTGTAATCATTGAAGCATTTATATTTTTTTAGCTCATATGTATACCTTATGGGAGAGATGAAGACTTCTAATCTGTTGTACCACTTACTCAATTTTTATGTTCTTTCAACTGTAACAGTGTTAAGTTGTATTTTCGTTTGGAATCAAATTGTGCTTTAGCTAATTGATTGTTCTGTCTCATGAAATTCAAATCACTAGAAGTCACTGGATAGTTTTACGTGGGACTTTGCCTACAGAGGAGAGTTTTATTCATGTTGATGTCAATGGTTTTACTTTGCAATGACCTTATCCACTCAAGAATTGTGAAAATATTCAAAAAGTTCTGGTGATGAAATACTTCAATAATAGTATTTTCAGGCTTTAGCTAGAGATCATCAAGGGAGTTCTGAACCCAAGATGTTATGCTGTGATTTCAGCCAGGACCTCATGACAGGTCAATAGTAAGGGTATGAAATGCTTTTAAAAGAAAAAGAATCAGCTAATTGTGATTCCTTGCTCATTGAGGAGTTGCCCACATCTTTGTTGTAAGCCATCACTTCTGCTAGCTGATGACTTGGAGACCAGTAAGGCTTTTGACATGAGAACTTGTTAAAAGCCAAGAGCTTTTCTCAGAAAAAAAAAAAGGCTATCTGAATTCCAAAGGACTAATAAATTGTGGATTTGAAATAAGTACTCAGCTTTACAATCTTGTATTCAGTTGACTTCCTAGTACTGAGAATGCTCAACCTATTAACCTTGCAGGAGACACCACAATTGGAAAATATTTATTTTTTAATTATATTTGTCTTAATTACAAATAATTGCATGCTTACACCTACAGTTGGGTTGCTTTTGTCAGGTGCAAGTTAACATGACTATGTTAAGTGGCTGTGAGTCAATAATCTTTCTGAATATGATTCCTGCATGGTGAAAATAGGCAGTGTTAGGGGCCCAGTTAAGAATTTATCACAATAGTAAGAATTTAATAGTTTACTTCACTAACCCCAATCCTTGTAGCAGACAATCTGGTTCCTCTTCCTGCTACCTCACTGTAACATTTGGTATACCTGATTTTTAAAAGTCACCATAGGAAAATATTTACAAAGTACATTGCAAATCAAGAGCCAACCAGTACATGAAGTAAATGTCAAAGTGTTATCACAGAAAATATTAAAGCATTAATCAAATGCAGTGGTTTTAGACATTTTCCAAGTATGAAGTAACCTATTTTCAATGCTACAATATTTAAAGTGGTATCTTTGTAAACCTGAGGCTTGTAAAAATGTATAGAGCAGACACAAATCTGTAATACTGAACATACTGACAAATCATTGCAAGATGACATTTTATTTTACTATATTTCACTTCCCTTCAGCTCCCCAAGAGATTAAAATGTAATGTTATGTGCACAAATTCTTTAAAGTCTCTTGCAGACTATTCTAATAATCCAAGTCAGAGATGCCTTATGATTTATTTTCAGAAGAAGTAGCTATGACATTTCAGTCATTCAGAATATCAGGTGGGCAACATCAAAGCATATTTCCTGGATGTCTCTCCGCCTTCTTAAGAAGAACCTTCTCAACCTTCATTCACAGAGATCAGCATCACATTTTTCAGTGTAAAAGTATATGTATATTTGCAAATGCTACTACTACCTGCAAAATTAATGACTTTATGGCTTAATGACTTCATGACTTAGAAGCTCTGTAATCATCCTGTTGCAAGACTGCTTGCAAAAGACGCAATTGCAGTTGTCCCTTATATCTCTGAAAGCTCTGACAAATAATTTACTACCATGATGCACAATAGTTGATAGATCATAATGGCTGAACTATTTGTTGGCTTCCAGAGTTAGACAAGTATCTAAGAAATGGTACAAGCAATAGGTATAGAACTAAATGTAATAAACCATTCGTTTTGATTGTTGAAAGATCTTGCAGAGACTGAACAATTAATTTCTTATCTGTGTGACTGTGCCAATGGTGTCACAGCTGTTAATGCCAAAATTTAGTGTTGTTTGCCCATAAAAAAGTACTTGAAGGCAGTCCACCCACTCAAACTCCACTGATACAGGATGTTTCTGAGCAGCCCTATGGTTTAAGTTCTGGCAGCAAATGCTCTGAAAACCACAATCTTTAGCAAATGTGGAGTCACATCAATGAAAACTGTCAGTCTGTGTGGATGACTGTGCCTGAAGTAGCAAATAATCTTTGATTATGTTATGATGGGGGATGAAAAAAAGTAAAGAAGTTCTTCCAAAGTCTACTCTGTGATTCAGTTTTGTGGCGGGGCGGGGAGGTTGTTACTGAGGTAGTGAATGCAATTGTATGGCTGTCAAGAATACAAGGAAAGTATCAAAAATAGTAATAAAAATGTAAATGGTGCTTTGTGATTTCATAATATTCTCCTAAACTGTAACCATTCTTGAACTTTTCAAGTTGGCTTAAGGACTAGGTATATGCAATCTTAGGTAGCAGCATATAAAGAAAAAATGACACAGAGAAAAAAGTACTTAGAGGAAGAGTGTTGAAGAGAAAACATGTGAAATTTACCATGCCAGTGAGATGCTGTGATCATTAATTTTATTTCTTGGGTTTTTTCAGACATTTGAATACATCAGTTTTAAAGAAAGACCCTAGCCTGGAAATACCATCTCTGCAAAACAGTTATAATGCTATACAGCATTTCTTGTAAGTGACTACATGTTTCAATTTCTAGGTCTTAACAGCAAGCCAAGATCATGATGTTAAATCCACACATATAGCCTATATTGATGCTACTGAGAGAAGGAAAGAGATCGATGCATTAGTGAATGCAATGAATAAAAAAGATCAAGCTATGAACACTAGCAGGATGCCTACCAAGGTACTGGAAACCAAGAGATTGTGCTCAGGAGGTAAACACTAGGCCACATCTGGAATTGCATCTTTCAAATTAGAGAAGCTGAATGGAGTTATAATAGTTAATGTGTGTCCAAGTATTTTCAATAGGTAAGGTCACAGAAATAGGGACACGTTACCAAAAAGCAGAAAGGTAATGTAAAGCAGTGGAGCAAACAGGAGAGGTATCTTCTCCTTGTCCCTATTAAGGGTTGATAGAATATGTCTGTTTTGAGAGAATATTTAAATAGTTTTCTTTTCTAAAAAGTATCATAAAATTGATCATTTTCAAACCCAATGCATATCTGGCATTGTCCTGGATCCTGTCCTCCGTAGTTAAAATTTGTGTCAGAATTCATCCTGAGCAGAGATTATTCTCCCTCTGTAGCATCTGCTACTGCCATTGTCAGAAATGGAGTTTGGGGATAACATGAACCATTGGCTGGACCCAGAAGGGCATTTCTTGGGCTCCTAATTACTAAATCCAACAGAATAGTGGGGGATCCTTTCCTGAGGCTAAGAGCAAAGGTAGGAGGAGAGAACAGTAACACAAGACAGGACATCTTCTGTCCTGGAAACCTATGTTTACATCACATCAGATACAATATGAGATCAAACCTTCAGTGCTACTATAGCACTGCTCGTTTGAGTTTGAATGAAGTTAAAGCAATCTGATGGCTGCCAAAAAAAAAGAGAAAATATTATGACCATGTATTGGAACAACTTTAGTGTTTTTACCCAGCACTATAAAGCCAAACAAAGTGAACATCTGTTATATTTAAAAGTTTGCTTTAAAAAAGAAAATTTCACACAAGCTCGTACCATATACAAGTATATATGTAAGCGTAAACTTCAACTCATTTCACTGAAGTTAATTCACAAGGGATTTTAACTCATAACATGCTCATACCAAGACATAGAATAGCATCAGTGGATTTCAGGGTTTTGAATATTGGAATATTTCTTTCTGTACACCAGAAGGAAAATATGGGTGAGATGCATGTTCTTTGTCTTGTATCTTTGAGAAATTCTTTGGAGCCTTGGTATTACACAAAATACTTATTTTCATAGGAGGTGGGAGTATGCAGTACGCTTTTCACCTGGCCCTAAGTAAAAGAATGTCTAAGAAATTCCTGAAGGAAAAGATCATAGACTTCTCTCTGTTCTTTTTTATTATTTTTTAAGAGGGTAGGGGTGGTTTTAAAAGTAGACATTCCATTCACCTAATAGATGTGTTTTGTAGTTGTGTAGTGTGCGGCTTTGGTTTTTTTAGGATATTCTGCTATTGTGTTGTTTGCATGTCACCTTTAATATAGTGATTCAGACATCAAAATATTTGTTTAAAAAGTATTGTTCATATCAATGGGCCCAAATTATTTTTAACAGTCATAGATTTGAGAGCACTAGCTGATCTCAGCATTGATGTAAACAGTTACGATGCAGATCTCCCCCTTTTAGCTCTACCACTTTATCACATCTCATAGCTTCTTATCTGCTCCAATCCTAAAAAATGAAACTTTTTTTTCTGGAATACCTTTAAATAGCAAACTTTTGTATATGCTCAAAATCAACCATATAATTTAGCAGCAAGGAAGAAAAGGAGGAGTGTTAAAACAGGACTTTTAATATCTTGAAAAACAAGTGACTGTTCAAACCTTGATGCTGTAGGTTATTGCTTTTTCTCGTCTCTGCTACTTGTTCCTTGCTTTGTGTTCATCTGAAAGGGAGAAAAATAGGTGATAGGTATCGACTCATTTGATTTCTCTTGCTGTTGAGATTAACACTAAACTATTAACATCTTCCTGCAGTGCATTATTAATTTATTTGTGAATAAATTATATTGAATTTTAGGGACTAAAATATGTCATTTTGATATCAACATCTGGATATTTAAAATAAATATTAAAAACTGATCTAGCTGATTTCTGTTCCACCTGCTTTTTAAAATTTAGCCTGAAGAGAGACAGAACAGGTTAAAGGAAATTTAGAGTGAGAGGTGTTCCAACTTGGAGAATGTAATCAAGTTTACTCTACACCAACAGTTCCCAACCATTATAGGCAGTTTTTGCAACTCCTCCCATCCTACCTTTTGTATCTGCAATGCCTTCTCTCTTCTCTAGATACAAGGTGCTGCAGATCTGGGCAACAGGGAATGAGGAAATAATAGGCAGAACTAGTAGGGTTATATAGCAGGGTTTCTCCTCCTTGTTCTCTGGGCATGCTTTACTACTGTCTGGAGGAGAAAAGCAGTGCTTTGGGCCTTAGTGATGGGTGAAGAAGGGTCAGAGACACAGCACTGCCTGCCTGTTCTCAGCCTGTGAACCTACAGGATACTCTCTTATTAAGAGATGAAAATAAAAGAAGCTTCAACAGCTACACTGTAAGGAAATAATTGGCTTCATGACAAAAGGGGTTATGGGCAATATGATATATCTCGCTGTTAGAAATGGGTTTCACATTGTTCTATATGGCAAGCAAACAATAGAATAGAGTCTAGAGGCAGAGTGAAAAACAATTCTCAAAGATGAATTTCCAGTGTTTTGCTTCAAACTGAGAGGGAGTTTTAAGTTAGGTTCCAGCAGAGTCTGTCCTAAGGTCATTTCTATTTAATCTTATAATTAAGCACTTGGATAGTGGAAAGGAGAATGTGCTTACAAAATTTATGAGCAAGCTGGAAGAGAGGACAAGTACTGTGAAGGGCAGAACTATCTTAACAATTTGGAATCACGGTCCACAATCAGCAGGATAAATTCACTTAATAGATCTGGAAAATCAACACTTGGAAAGCAGAAATCAGATACACAGAAACAAAATAAGGAATGACCATGTTCCAGTTATACAGCAGAAGGAATCTAGAGCTTATTCTGGGTAGCAAGATAAATATAAGCTAATAACACAGTAGTGTCACAAAAGAGTCAAATAATGTAGTTTTGGGGAGATATTTGCAGGAAGGTCACAAATGAGACAATGAAGCAAATTATTCTGGTATGCTTAGCACTGGTGAGACCTTGGCTGGAACGCGGTGTCTGGTTTTTGCACCACACTCTGAAAAGATGTAGATAAACTGTAGGAGGTGCAGAAGAGATCAACAGAAATGAGAGGTTCAGTCTGGATGGTTTCCCAAGGCCTCATCTAGCCCTACATTTCTGTGAAATAATTTTTGAAAGTTGTATCTTCTGTTTGCCAAATGTACTTTGCATATTGCATTTTTGTAGCTTTCACATTTTCACCAAGATTACATGATTGTTAGAGCCAATTTGTCCATTGCAACTGTTTGAAACATGAAATCCTGGTTTAGTTGAAATCTGTGGGGTTTAATACTGACTTCACTGAGACCAGGATTTGACCTGAAATGTTTATCAAAATGTAGTATTTACTTCCCAGTTTTGTTTTGTACTATATTTTTATTCTGAAATTTACAGTAAACATTAGTTGTGCATAAAAGTAATTATTGTTATCAGCATGAAGGAATTATTGGGTCTAGATGAATAAATGTAGGGGTGAAATTTAGCAGATTCTATGTTTCTGTCCTCAGTAGGGTTGCCTTTTTGCCCTGGCCATGTTCTCTATGCCTTGAATTTCATCTCTTGTGAAACAATGATTCATAGCTACTTTTTGAGGATTATTTCTTGTTTGTATGGATTTGAATAAGAATTCTGCTAAACATTTTTCTATGGTGATGTCATTTGTTACATTTTCTATAACCATTCTCTATTCTTTCAAATCCATTAGAAGGTGAAGAAAACTCATAATTAAGATTAGGTATGCACGCAGCTGTTCAACAGCATTTGGTAGATTACAACTATCACAATTACAGTAACTCTAATTTGGAGATTTACGTGGCTGGAGAAACGGGCTCACAGAAGCCTCATGAAGTTCAGCAAGGGGAACTGCAAAGTCCTGCACCTGGGGTGGAACAACCCCAGGCACCCCCAATATATGCCGGGGCTGTCTGGCTGGAAAGCAGCTTGACAGAAAGGTCCTGGGAGTCCTGGTGGACGCCAAGTTGAACATAAGCCAGCAGTGTGCCCTAGTGGCAAAGAAGGCCAGCAGTATCCTGGACTGCATTAGGACGAGTATTGCCAGCAGGTTGAGGGAGGGGATTCTTGCCCTCTGCTCAGCACTGGTGAGGCCACATCTGGAGTACTGTGTCCAGTGCAAGAGAGATATGGACATACTGGAGAGAGTCCAATGAAGGGCTACTAAGATGATGAAGGGACTGGAGCGTGTCTCCTATGAGGAAGGGCTGAGAGAGCTGGGACTGTTCTGCTTGGAGAAAAGGCGGCTTCAGGGGGATCTCATCAATGTGTATAAATGCCTGAAGGTAGGGTGCCAAGAGGACAGAGCCAGGCTTTTCCCAGTGGTGCCCACTGACAGAACTAGAGGCAATGGGCACAAACTGAAATACAGGAGGTTCCGTTTGAACATCAGGAAACACTTTTTTACTGTGAGGGTGACGGAACACTGGCACAGGTTGCTCAGGGGTGTTGTAGAGTCTCCATCCTTGGAGACAGATATTCAAAAGCTGTCTGGACATGGTCGTGGGCAACTGGCTCTAGGTGGCCCTGGTTGAGCAAGGGGGATGGACCAGATGACCTTCGGAGGCCCCTTCCAACCTCAGTTGTTCTGGGATTCTGTGATTCTATGAACACCTTGGAATTAGAAGTAACTTTAATCTAAATATTGCTTGAAAGAATAGGGGCACTACAGAGACAAACAATGTAAAACATTAGCAAAAAGCATATGGTTAAAAGAAAAACAAGTTAGTTTTTCTACTTCTGTGAACAAAGAACCCTGAGTGCAATTATTACCTTGTCAGAGTATTCATCCCATCAGTAATTTTGTTGAGAGGTGTCTGGGAATATTTTCATCTCCTAGATGGCCATTTACTGTCCTTGCTTCTTTTACACCTAACATCCAATTTAATCACTTGTCTTTTTCTTCTGAGCTTTCCTCTGAAATTTATTCTCTCCCTTCCTGAATATAATAGCTTTGTTTTACATTTAATTTTAAATAAAAAAGCTAATTGTGTCCTTTTCATAATAAGCCCTCATGTTGTACTATCTTTGAAAAGATTAACTATTTATTTATCTCTCTCTATTTACTTTGCCAGGCTCCTTTAAAGAAGGTTTTTATTTACTTTGTATTAGGTTTCCTAAAAATAAGAGTATATATCCACCTTCGTAGTTTGTGTAGCAGAATAAGATGGGTTATAGATTTCTTTGTCATATATAGTGTTGACTATATGTCGTGGTTTAACCCCAGCCAGTAACTAAGCACCATGCAGTTGCTCACTCACTCCCCCCTCACCCAGTGGGATGGCGGAGTGAATCAGGGGGGAAAAAAAAAGGTAAAACTCATGGGTTGAGGTAAGAACAGTTTAGTAGAACAGAAAGGAAGAAGCTAGTAATGATAATAGCAGCAATAATAAAATGACAACAGTAGTAATAAAAGGATTGGAATATACAAAACAAGTGATGCACAATGCGATTGCTCACCACTTGCTGACTGATGCCCAGTTAGTTTCCAAGCAGCGATCCCCCCCACAGGCCAACTCCCCCCAGTTTATATACTGGGCATGACGTCACACGGTATGGAATACCCCTTTGGCCAGTTTGGGTCAGCTACCCTGGCTGTGTCCCCTCCCAGCTTCTTGTGCCCCTCCAGCTTTCTCGCTGGCTGGGCATCAGCAGCTGAAAAATCCTTGACTTAGTGTAAACACTACTTAGCAACAACTGAAAACATCAGTGTGTTATCAACATTCTTCTCATACTGAACTCAAAACAGCACTATACCAACTACTAGGAAGAAAATTAACTCTATCCCAGCTGAAACCAGGACACTATTAAGACAGACTATTCATTCCATTAGACTACCTCCCCTCTTGTCATGGATCATGTAACATGTACCATAGGATTCTCAGTGATTTTTAAACATTATTATTATTTTTGAACAATTTAACCAATATCAGGTTTTTGTTAGGGAGGTGTCTAATTTACTTCATCTTCCTTCTGTTGCAGGCTTTTCTACATCCTTGTAAGGTTTCCTACTTAGAAATTCAAAGGTAGGCAATTCTCCAAGGCTTAAAACTGTTTTACCGTGTGTTTTTCTGAATAGAAGTCCCAGTCCATAAATATAGTTGTCCCTGAGATTTTATTTTCCCTCTTCCACCACCTGAAGTTAACATTGTGCACCAGGCTACACAGTGAGTATGTATTTTTAGCTCAGACTAAATGTCTCCGTTCTGTTTCCTTACAGACGCTTCTTTTCAAAGTCATCCTTAAGGGATTACTTAGTAAAGCTTTAATGTTACAAACTTTGTTCCAAGCAGAATTTACACACCTGAAAAGCAAACTCCAAATGTAAAAGTTCTGTTAAGTCTGCTGAATAACTTAAGAAGCTGGAACAAGTGAAGCATTTAGAACATGAACTACAAATTACCCTTTTATCAGTCTCACTCATGCTACCCACAAGTCCTTCTTGGTCTTCTCAGGTACCTGCCTTAGAGACCCTCGGGGTGTTTTTGAAGACATATCTAGAGGTCATTGAAAGATGTGATTGCAGCAGATGTCAGCATCCCTAACCCAAATTAGTTGCCTATTGCAATACAGGTGGGCAGTATGATAACTGGCCTGAGTAAATCCTCTGCTCCATGAGGGTGAAGTCTGTGCTGCTGCAACTTCACTGCTGTGGATATTCAAACCCTAAACTACCAGTAAGTATGACAATCGTATTCCTTGGCTACTGTGCAGACCTATCTTTTGTGTATGTAGAGTTAACCACACTATAAATTACATCTCTCCATCTAGAAACAAGGAAGGGGGTTAAATGTTTATATATTTGGGATATGCAACTATTTGTTAGCTTGCCATTTACTAAATAACTGCCCACAGCTAGGCAGGTCCATGATCTGAAGGATTTGTCTGTTAACTGGGCTGTCATAAACTGAGGAAGCAACAGAGTGAAGCTAGTTTATATATGATGTAAGAAGAACACTAAAGTATGTATTTTAATATCTAGCATGATAAATGTTTCTTTTTCCAAAGCTGATGGAGATATATTAGTGAAATATACAGAATTTAAATGTTGAATTTGCAGTTCACTTCTTCAGATAAACGTAAAATCTTCTTATGGCAATGTTTCTTTGCTTATCCTTTATGTATGCAGTTTGCTGCGTTTTGAAACTCGTATTTATCTTAGAATTGAATGAATACTAAAATAAAACAGAATGTATCTGCATTCATCCGTCACTGTGATATAATCTGGTGCAGCTCCCCACTTTCCTTTCTGCCTCCAGTGCCATAGGACCTTGCTTTACTATTTATTCACCCTTAGTATCTTGTCTTTGTCTTATAAATCATGTTGACAATGAGCTGAATCCAAAATACGTTCTACCTTTAACATGATATTATGTTTTGCCTCTCAGGCACAGTTAGAAAGTACATAAGAAAACAGAGATTTTAATTTCATTATTTTTCTTGTTTTCTTTTTAATACCCCTATGATCTTTCTCATTTTTACTTATTTTTGTATATTGGGTCTGCATGGCAAGGTTTTGGTAGCAGGGGGGTTACAGGGGTGGCTTCTGTGAGAAGCTGCTAGAAGCTTCCCCTATGTCCGACAGAGCCAATGCCAGCCGGCTCCAAGTCGGACCCGCTGCTGGCCAAGGCCGAGCCCATCAGCGATAGTGGTAGCGCCTCTGGGATAACAGATTTAAGAAGTGAAAGAAAAAAACCAAAACCTGCACAAGAGAAACTGCAGCCAAAACGAGGAGTGAGATTATGTGGGAGAAACAACCCTGCAGACACCAAGGTCAGTGAAGAAGGAGGGGGAGGAGGTCCTCCAGGCGCCGGAGCAGAGATTCCCCTGCAGCCCGTGGTGAAGACCATGGTGAGATGGCAGGCTGTCCCCCTGCGGCCCAGGGAGGTCCACGGTGGAGCAGATATCCACCTGCACCCCATGGAGGAACCCACGCCGGAGCAGGTGGGTGCACCTGAAGGAAACTGTGACCCCTTGGGAAGCCTGCACTGGAGCAGGCTCCCGGAAGGACCTGCGGACTCGTGGAGAGAGGAGCCCATGCTGGAGCAGGTTTGCTGGCAGGACTTGTGACCCCACAGGGGGACCTACACTGAGCAGTTCATGAGGAACTGCAGCTCGTAGGAAGGACCCACATTGGAGAAGTTCGTGGAGGACTGTCTCCCGTGGGAGGGACCGCACGCTGGAGCAGGGGAAGAGTGTGAGGAGTCCTGCCCCTGAGGAGGAGGGAGCAGCAGAGACAAGGTGTGATGAGCTGACTGTAACCCCCATTCCCCGTCCGCCTGTGCTGCTGGGGGGGTGGGGGGGGAGGTAGAGAAATTGGGAGTGAAGTTGAGCCCAGGAAGAAAGGAGGGGTGGGGGGAAGATGTTTTAAGATTTAGGTTTATTTCTCATTAGCCTGCTCTGATTGGATTGGTAATAAATTAAATTAATTTCCCCAAGTTGAGTCTGTTTTGCCCGTGACAGTAATTGCTGAGTGATCTCCCTGTCCTTATCTTGACCCATGAGCCTTTCATTATATTTTCTCTCTCCTGTCCAGTTGAGGAGAGAGAGTGACATACTGGCTGCGTGGTGCACAGTTGCTGGCTGGGGTTAAACCATGACATTTCCTAAATGGGTTATTCAAATATCACTTGATTGCCAGTTTTATTTCTTCAGTCTTCATCCACCCAACTCCTCTTAGCTTTCTAACTCTGTGCTAATTTTCTCTTGCTGCTTGGTTCTTTCAGCCCTTTCAATGCCTTTTCTGCCTATTCATACTGACACTCATGTTTTGACTTCCTTAAATTTGTGGGTGTTAGTAATTCACTTGGTTTGGAAGAATGATACACATTTCTTCATTGGCTCATGTATTCTAAAACAAAGTGCTTTTCTGTTGGTACCAACTCACATGTGGTTTGCTTAAAAATTGGTTTCAAAGCACAAATAAGAGGCTTCACAAAAAAGTTTTAAGCATAGCATATGTATAATTGCCATCTGAACAATTATTAATACAATGTCTTTCAACCCATAGGGGTGAGGCCTCTCTCAAACTATTTATTTGACATAAATGAAAATGGAAATTTAATTCTTATTACAATAACGATTTACTGCAAAGACTCAAGCTGAGATTAAAAATGCTTCTGATGTTCTGAATGAATATAGATAATATACTCCTAAATAGAGCAGAATGTTTATATATATATATTCATGTTTACATTTTGCATATTATTTGCAGCAGCTGAGCTTCTGTAATTCTGATTGTAGTATTTGTTTGATTGCTGGGGCAAATTGCTTGCTTGCTCTTTCTCTCTACACTTGTAAAATGTGGGTATCATTTCTATTTGTAATACTATAAGAATTAATGTTAGTAAACCAAGAATAAATGATTATCCGTTGGCCTGATAACCATCTCATTTATATCAGTATAATTCCACTGAATATGATTAGTCCCAATATTTGCTAATTTTTCTTAATTTCCTTGGGAAAAAACTAACTTCTGTAGTCCTTAGAAAATTCCACTGATAACTTGTTCATTAAGCTTTAGTAAGTGATTTAAAGTGATTTACTGTATTTCTCTTTTTCTGGTGATACCTATTAGTTTACTTATATTGTTGTAGCGTCAAGAAAGCAGCAGTGTTTTATAGTACAAATACATAGTAAAAGTATGGTCCTTTCCAATAAGAGATCAAAATCTCAGCATTGGTTCAGAGTTCCAGGTATGACTGACAAAGTATAAAAGTTTTAAAATACAGTGTGAGAATAAATCTGTAGGCAGCTGGCTTAAAGTATACTATAATATCAGATAATATGGCCAAACTGTGTCGGACCTGAAAATGTAAATACTTGTTATAAATATCCTGTAGTAAGTCCTGGTAACTGCTAATGTTGATCATACCATCAATAGACAGTCATTCACTACATCCCAACTAACTTGTTACTGGCTTCTGCTTTGGCAGTTGAAGATTGATCCCTGCTTTGTTCAAGGAAATGTGATTTGTATATTCTTGGCATAACTAGATAACCTTAAACTCTATCATCAGTTTCTGATCCTAATGGATATGTCCTGAAAGAAATTGAATTTTCTTCCTCTACTTCAGACTGAGATTATAACATTATTTTGTAATTCTTTAGTACTTTTCATGTAAGCTAATAAAACACACTTGCAAATATTGTTGAAAGAAAATTACTAATATTGCAAAGTTAAGCATAAAAAATTACACAAAGCATTGCTCATGTTGTAATAGGGCAACTGCCTTTACCCATATGATATAGTTTTTAATTGCACAGTCATGCTGTGTCTTCACAAGGCTCATGCTGCATTGAGGAGAAAAAAGGGTGGTGCTTATTTGTGAGGAAGCATTTGATACTGCATTTCTTCCTAAGGGTTTGAGACGCAGCCCCTATGTAATTGCTGAGTGTATGTCACAGTCAGTCAGCTTGCTTTTGAGTATGAGTTTGTTACCTAATTATGAACACCTTTCACCTTGCAGAAGCCTAAGCTGTGTCACCCCATGTTTGCAACTTGAAACCTTCCAGATGCCAAGTGTCAAAGAAGAACCAGTATTTCTAAATGAGCCAGGACCCCCAGCCATGTGCAGTATGGCTGGCGCGATGATGACTGATGCACAGATTAACAGTGAAAAGGCAACCGGGAACAGCTTTTGAAACAACTCTCATCAGTGCAACAGTATGTGATTTTACATCATGGGACTCTCCTTTCTCTTCTTGTAGTCTTCAGACTAATTAACCACATAGTTTTCCATCTCTACAGCAAGCAAGAAAGGATGCTGCAGAAAACACACTCAATTGCCACACTTACCATGTGCACTAAGCATTGTGGGGGTTATACGATCATTTAATTAGAGGCTATATTAATATAAATATGCACAGCAAGTGGAAATTAAGGCATCACAGGCAATCCTAATCCTGGCATTTCAAAACTTGTAAAAATGCTTTATTATTATGTATTAAAGACATTTTAATATTTTTTTTTTAATGTGCCATTGCCTGTGGTTTTATCAATGCACGTTGAATAGAAAGAAGTGTCATTGCTGACATCTACAGAGGTCATCAGCAAAGCAGTAACTGCTATATTAACTGTAGAAACTCCTGCCAACTCAGGCTGACAAGCCAGCTCATATCAGCAGAGTGGTTGTCATCCTTTGCACGGGCCATTTCTAGCCTTGTTTCAAAGACAGTTGGCAACAGCAGAGTAACAGTGAGACCTCAGCGGTTTTGTCTCACCTCAAAATCCCCCTGATTTTCCTACTTGGATTGCCTTCCTCAGCCCCAGCCCTCACTGCCTGTCTTCCTGCAGGGAGGGTCAGGCTGGATAATCCCCATTCTGTTCTTCAACTGTTGTGCCTACTCAGCACCACAGCTGCTCGCCTGAAATCCAGTGAGTCATTTTCAGCATCACCATCTACTCCCTTTGCTTCTTTCAAATCTGCAGATACATTTATGCTGTGCACTGCAATGCAGTGGATGCATAAATCACCTACTTATACACAGACAGGTACTGCAGGTATCCCAGTAGCGGCAGCACGGAGCTCAGATAGATAGGTTAATCTTTCTTGCCAAGAATTCTCCTTTTACAAGCTGGTCTGCTTCTGCTGCCTGGTTATACACTTGGCTGCACCTGTTTAAAGTATCCTGAAAGAATATGCATATCCAGTGCTGTGATGACAACCACCATCAATGATTTTGTACCTCACAGAGAGTCTTTGATCTAGAAAACAGTGTATTTGTAGTTGGCAGCCAATACATGTTTTAAAATCAAATGCTTGTTTAATGAAGGGGAACACTGTGTGTATCTTTTAATATTCTGTATCTGGATTCATCACTGTTTACGGTACATGACAGGTTTTGCAAAACAAAGCTGCTATGGCTTTCCTTTCTGTACTACTGCCTACTGGGATTACAGATATTATAAAGTTATTCTTGGAGCAATTAGAGCAGTGTCAGTAAAGACAATATCTTTGAATCTCTGCTTTAAAACTATGCATGAATATAGTTATAGTCTGTAATTTTATGTAAAAGAGAATATGTGGCTCCACTAAGCCACACTGACAGTGATGAATCTGAAAAGATACGAAGAATTTATCTGAAAATTTCTGAAGTCAGAAAAATTCTAAAGAGAGAAAATAAGAGCTCAGAGAAACCTTGCCCTTCAATGGGAAAACTTTTAACTGAAGGTGGCATGTCCAGAAGGTAAGTAAATGAAAATGAAAAAAACACAAGACAAGAGGAGTGTTAAGAAAATAGAAGCTTTGATAGCTCAGAGACAACTCAGCCTTCCACTTTAGAAGAAAATACATCACTGACATAAGCCAGACTTGCCAGAAAGATTTCCACTAAAATTAGCAGCAGTGAAATAATTAATAATGGTGGTATCTGGATTTCCAAGGTCATGTTTCAGAACTTTTTACAGCACCCTTGTACCAGTCAGAGCTCCTGTTTCTCTGAGGCCATTGATAGGAACGTAGGCCTGGCAAGGGCTTCCTGGGACAACTTTGCTACTCTCTCCCTAATGCAGGTCATCACATATATTATCCTTTCATTTACAAATTTATTAATCTTCATCTTGAAATTACTTAGGTTTTTTGTTACCGTTACTCCCATTGAAAAGCTGTCCCAGAGCCTCAAAACTTTCTGTGGATTAAAAATATTTTTCTATTTCCTAGGTTCAATAATATAGTAATGATCCATTTATACCATTTTACATTTCTTATAAAAACCCCTGTCCTCTAGGTTGTATCTCTTTCTCCAAAGTGTCATTTACCATCTGATTTCTGTGTGGTCATTTTCCCTGGCAACCTTCATTTTTGCAGACTAAGTACACTGCACTCTTTCAGTCACATGTCAGAGAGGGGCTCTGTGCTCTCTTTATCATCTGAGTAGCCATGGTCTAGTGTGCATTCATCTCTCCTGAAGAGTACACAGAGTGTATTAAGCATTTGAGATGAAAATTCAGCAATTTTAAAAATAGTAATATTCAGATATCTTTGCTGGAAGTACCTCCCTTTTCCATTCTTTGTGATACTTGCCTTTTTCACAGCTATGCACATTTTGCCTTGTAGTTTTGAGTGGCTGACAGTTTGCTGACAGTTTTCTGCGACTGTCTTACGTGTTTCTTTTCTTCTGGTATCTCCAGCCCCCAGCTCATCACCAAGATTCTTATTCTTGCTCACCAGCAGCATGACAGAGCATTTACACTACCATGTTTCATTCCATTTTATTATTCTGTTCATTAAGGGCATCCAAATTTTCCCAGTCTATAGCCTGGTCTGTCTCTGGGTTGATGACCAACATATGTTGTTACTGCTGGAAAGCAGAACAAGAACCCTGGACCTGAACCAAAAAGTAGCTTAAATCTCTATTTTTTTGAATCAGAACAGAACCCAAACCTTACTCAGAAGGCCTTAAAGTGCAAGTGAGGTTTTTTGTTGTTAATGATTCAACTTCAATTTTTTGAACTTTTGTTACTGCAGGACTTCAACCAGCACAAGCTCTGCTTTTGTACCACAGTGCTACCCTGCGCTGCTCACAGGCACCAGCAGGACCTCTTCATCATGGTGATATCCAAGATGAATTCTAATTAAACTGTGCCTGGCAAGTGAAGGCTGGCCATTGCTATGAATTCTCCTCTGCCCCTAGTGCTAGCAGTGCTTTGCAGAAGCCTACTGGGCTCCATCAACCTGAAGGTCCCCAGCAATCCCACCTGTGTACTTCACTGGATAGCAGCGTGGGGGTTTCTATACCTCTTTGCAAATGTACACTTGACATATGTGCATACGTATGTTAGTTCGGTACCCTATGTATGCATGAGCAAATTCACAAGGGAAGGAACATCCATCTCCTCCTCCCCCTCCAGCACCTCACAGGCACCACTCATACATGCAGTTTAGTGCAGACTGACAGGTTTATTCTAGGTCCTCAACTGTATTTGCCAGGGTTGGGGGGGTGGTGGGGAGGCTGGTGTGCCTAAGCTCTGACAGCAAGGAGACTTATCCTTGCTGGGTCTTTAGCTACAGTACACATTTTTACAAATTTGTGTCTTTCATATTAAAAAATAGTCTTTCCACATTTTAGAAATTTCCTTTATAAGCATAAGGGTAGAATTAAAATTCTTATTTTTTTTTTTTTTTTTTTTTTTTTTTTTGGCTTCTACTCTGAAGACAAATTATGGAAAAGAAAATATATTCAGTGGAAAATTTTTCATTCCTATAATTGTGGAAAACTCAAGGATCTTTTCTTTATCTCCTGAGAAATCTGATGCTAACTGCATAATTAGGTGGCTGTAATAAAATGAAAAATTGCAGGTTCAAAAGAGATATACCTGGTTTTATACCTCATCCAAGTAAATATTCTTCTGGTCTAAAATTACACAGGTTTAGCAGTAAAGTATGGTAGAAATTCAATCAGTGCTTGGGTTATGCATTTGTATGTCAGTGCATCTCTTATTGATACAAGCAGTGTATCTCTTATGACCTACCGATATGTTGAGAAATCTTGAATATATAAAGCCTGTAAAATTCTTTTGCTACGACCATGGCTGCCTTGCTGCATTATATGTGACATGAAGGTGAAGGTCAACTCTTGTTTTCCATGGAGAAAATGGGAACCTGACATGACCTGGTCAATGAAAAATATTTAACTAATGTTCTCTAGGTTTATTCTGTCCCAAAAGCTGAACGATACTAAAGTTGATAAACCATTGACCAGATATTTCTTCTCCAAGCAGTCATTATACAGCACTCAAGCAATTAATAAAAAGCCTATGTTTAAAAGAGCCATCTCTTAGTTCACTAAACATTACCAAACACGTCATTTTAGCTTTATTTTCCTCTTTCACAGTAGTGAAGATCTGCATGCCCTGGTAGTTATTGCCATGTTTATTGACAAAACATCTCAAAATAACATCTAAACATGCTATAAACAACACATAGGGGAAGAAATTACAGTAATTGACACAACAGATGGATAGACAGCATTTTGATCCTCTAGTTACCTGCTGCCAAAGTCAATCCAAATAACATGGCTCTAAAACACTATGAGCCACAAGGGAGAGATAAAATAAGTTGATCTGTTAGTTGACCGAATGAAATCTCCTTTCCTGGTGATTTGTATTCCATATCTGTGTGGTCGTCCAGCTTCTTCCTCCTCCATATCTCCTCTGACCTCCCCTCCATGCCCTCTCCTCTTTCCTTGCAGCCACCGAGCATGCGGGATGGCACGTGGCACGGCTGGTCTCGATCTAAACAGACTATGGACTCATGCTGAGTGGGAGCACTAATTAAGGTGCCCTTTCTATTAGGGTCTTCCATCCAGCTGCCTATTGTCAGAAAATTTGTAGGAGCTTACTATGTTTGAGAGCTTGGTCCATCTGACAGATTTCTCCGAAATGGGTGAGTTGTTTCCACCATTATCAGGAGTCAGCAGAGATACAGGGTAGCCACAGAAGCCTTGTTTTCTTAGGACAGCCACTTTAAAAACCACCTGAAAAGGAAGTAGTTTAAATTAAAGGTTTTGTTGGTTTGTTTCAGCTGTGTCCTTAAAACTTTGACAAAACCAATCAGAACAGCCTCCTTCTGGAGCAGATGATAGAAGCAATTCCTGGTCCTGGACTGCTCTAATGAAAGCTCGGAGTTTGAGACAATCCACCCAGAAAAAAAAACCCAGTAAACTTCTTGCATTTACTCGGCAAGGACAGCTCTTCAGTGAATTATGCAGTGAATAACATTCATTGTAGTCCTTATAACTCAGCTGCCTGCAATTTCCACTGGAAAAAAGAGTTCTTTCCATCAATCCTACCCATTGTAAATTGTCCTGCTTTTCCATGTAAGATTCCGATTTTTTCTGTACACCTGTTGTCTTCACTAACATATGTAGAACAGTCTTCTATCCCACCATGGAGTGGGATGGATCATGGTAATACTAAGCTCACAGAAAACCACCAGTGCTGCAGTTTTCATTTCCAGAGTCAAGAAACATCATCTGGGAAAATCAGTGTGGTGCTGCAATTTGGGTGCCGGACAGAAGAGGGTGCCCTTCAGATAGCCTGAGACAAAAAAGGACCTTGGCTATGGACCGTGAAAACAGCCAGAGGTGAGCAAACTCCCAGAGCAAAAGGAAAACTTTCCCAGGGCAGCGAGGCTGTACAAGCCCACGCAGCCTGTGCTGCCTGTCCCGGAGAAGGGCTCGCTCGCATGCTGCAAGCTGCTTGGACGCTTTAATAAAGACTGCCATAGACCTCCATGTGAACAGCTGGAGTATGAAATTTCTACTCCCTGGACTAGTGTTTCGATGTAGATAGAAATCCTGAGTACAGTGTGCTGGGAGCGAGCGATGGTGTTAATATTTCTGCTGCATTCAGAAGGTGGCTGCAAGCTTTTAGATTTAACGTTGGATACGTGCACCACAGTCTCCATACTGTTCAAATCATTGCTTTAGAAGGTTGTCACTTACTCAATCAAGACTGTATCTCATAAGCCATCTGAGGAAACAAATCTTGTTTGTGCTTGGCTGCCTGCATGCAAATGTGATTTTTGACTCATACTGCTGGATTCCCTGACGTGTATACTCCTACAGGGGGTAAGTTTGTATTGGCTGCGTTGAACAAGCAAACAATGCTTCCACATTGTAAAACACTCCCATAACATTGATTCAAGTTTAATCAATTACACAAGGTAGTTCGGAGAGTAGTTATAGCTGTGCGAAGTGTTTTATTCAGAGTTAGAATTTGACCTAGTGCGATAACCAGGCAATAAACTCTGAGTCAGCTGTCAATTTCTGTAGAAATGAGGCATCACCAGAGCTTAAAGATCTGCTCCGAACATTTCTATCAAATAAATAATATATCCTGAGTGGATATTTCCACTGTTTTTGACAAGGAAGAAGGAAATACTGTCTTTGGGTAGATCTAGGGAAGCTAAATAAAGCTGTAATGATTGCAAGCCAACCGTGTCTACACATAGGATTAATGCAAGTGCTCAGGGTGCAAAGATGCTTTTAAATCTTGATTTGCACTCTCTGTTTTGCAAGTTAACAGAGCCCTCACAGCCCTCACATGATCTTCATCAGATCTTTTTTGTGTTTAAAATATATGCCATATGTTTGAAACTGAATCTAATGCTTTTAAAGGAACTAATGATCAGTGTTTTCAGTAAGCAGCCTGGAATCCAGTGTTAGCTGATGAGTCATGAAACAAGGAGAAAAACATTTACAGGACATACTACAATATATCAGCTGAGCAGAATTGAAATTTCACTTTTTCAAATGCTGCTTCAGATAGAATTATCTTTTTAGGGGAACATACTTTCTCCACTGGAACTGAACCAGGTGCAGAATAAGCTGCTATAATTATGCAAGCCCCACCACTAGGAACATTACAAGTATTTTAATCTTCCTTAATTCTTACATTATGGTATGAAAACTTCGTTCCAAACTATGTTTCATCTGTAAAACTGTTTAAAGCATGAAATCTAAAGTGTGTCCTGAACAAAGGTAGCACAGCTTCCTTTTGAATTGGTAAAAACCATAATTAAGAGTAACCAGAGTTTATAATGTTGTGCTACTTCATCTTTGCTGAATGAGGTAGAAATGCCTCAGGATAGTGTTTTGTAGCCACATTTACCCAAATACATGAGGTCAACCCTGAGAAGACCATTATGCAAGAGCAGTTACAGAAGCCAAGGGAAAAGTATTCCAATCTTGGGAAAGAAATAGTGGCTTGCACAGGAGTAATAGGAAAAGGGACACCCTGTCTTTTGGCCATAAATTCAGTGGATCATGTTCCTCTGCCCATTATTGTACAGCCAACACTGAAAAGACTCAGAGTAGTGTGAAGAAAAATTATCGTCTTTATATGTGACACAGAAAACAAATCAGGAGATGAAAATATGATGTTTGACTGCTTGTTTTGCTCATCTTTGTCTTCCCCAAATACTCTGAATACTCGGAAGTACTGTCTTCTACTATGAAAGCAGTTGAACAAATAAGAAATGTCTTTCCTGCAGTTTCAGAAGAACAATATAAAGCTACTTGTTTAGTCTATCTTGTTGAGCAGAAATTACATGGCATCCTGACAGCAAAATAGACTAATAACCATAACAAATCTAACTAATCTCTGCTGTACTTGGAACTGAACTTTCTCTGCAAGACAGGGGAATAACTCATAAATGTATTATTCTCGAGGAATTAGAGGCAAAATCAATAGACTTTGCTCATGATGCACATCAGTGGGTTGTCATAACAGTCATTATAAGTTCTCCACCAGTAGCCAGGGCTGGATGCTCAAGCTACTCTAAAAGTTTCTCTCACCTGACAAAACAAGCATGAGTTGGTATAGGCCAATGCCACCCTATCTTTTTATTTGAGCGAGCGTAGGAAAAGCTGGCAGTTGACACTACAGACCTTGTTGCTCATTTGCCATTGACTAATGCTATGGTGTCTTACAAAATGGTTTCTTCAGTAAATGGCCAGAAGTAGCCTCTATCACAAGTCCCTCTGCTTCAGTCATGATTTTCCATTTACTCTTTTCAGCAGAGAAAGAAGCTCAGAAAACGAACATCTGCAAACAGATGACAATTCATATCTTTGCAACTTCAGTATTTTTCCTGAGGAAAAGAGGAGTCATTGTACATAGACAACAATCAGCATCGTATCCTCCGGCTAATGAAGAACTGAATGCTACAATACAATTTTGAGAGAAAGATAAGAGACCGCTGAACTGAAAGGAAAATGTGGAGAAACTTCTACTTCAAACGTCCTAAAATGTGCATGGCCAAGTGAAATGCAGGAAAGCTGAGGGAGGTTTTCAAAGCAGAAGGTAAATGCTGTTCTGTTACAGGTATTTAGAGTAGAAACACCAATGTACTAGGATTCAAGAGAAACCATCCAATGGAAACAGGAAAAATGAAAATTGTTAATAGATTAGTTTTGTGCTACCAAGGATCTGCAATTTGCAAAGAATCTTTTCTTTAGATAAGGATGTTATCCCTCCCCGTCAGATGAGGGGATCAGACTTTACATCTCAGTGATGTTTGAGAGAAAAAAGGGACCTCTTATTACAGCTTTATTACAGCCATTACAGATGGATAAATATGGTGAGTTTTTCACTGTGCATGTCTTACCTGTGGCAACGTGGAGGTGTTTTGTCATGTCCCCCTGTAATCTGTGCTTTGTGTTAGTCTTTCCATTGTAAGATGCACAACAGGAGTTGGAGGACCAACATCCTGCCAAACCTACTTAATCACCTCTATAAGATATAAACAGTGCTGTGCAAGTCCTGAAGGAGTCTTTCACGGTAATCATTTAGTTCTACATCAGTTTGTCAATTTGCTTCTTAGTTACTTGGCTTCTTATTTCCTGGCTGCATAATTAGTGAATACTAATGGAATAAACTTCTGAAACTTCTTCTTTCTACATGGCTAGATGGTACGTAATCATGTTTAAAACCTGAGAGATTAGTAGCACTCAAGCAGTGCTTTTTATCTTGCCTCCTACTGTTTGTATCACTCTTTCCCCTCGATAGCTTTTGTGTCTATTGGCCAATGGAATTCAAATTTGGCAGAGGAGCAAAGGATGACAAAGATACGAAGTTCTTGTAAGCTTTGGGCAAACAGGTGCCCCCAGCGAAGGAAAGGCTGACGTGTGCGTGCAAGAGTTACCTGCTCTGGTTGATCTGCTGCTACCCCATCAGCACAGGTGACTAGTCAGCGCACTCGTAGGGCAGTCACATCGTACGTGGTCTTACGTGGTGAGAGATTTGGAGGCATGGTGGAGGTAGGGAGGTAACGTGGGTTGGAAACTCAGGCTTTTAATACAAGTGAGGTCTTGTAGACACAGTGAGGGCAGCTGAGTGGAGGATGTGAGGGGTGGAGGGGAGGAATTGTAGTGTATGCAAATCCGTAATAGACCAGGATTCACTAATTCCACTGCTTGTTGAATGACAACAGTACGAAATTACACAGAAACATCTGTAGCGATGAAACAGGTCTCAGGCCAAGTCGGGAAGTCAAATCAGCAGGGCAATCATGGGATTAGCGAAAGATATAGCCAGGCACAGGGATATCTGTAACACAGCTCAGGCAAGGGCTGATAGCAAGGGCCTGAGCTCAAATGCAGCTCCTGAGCCAAGGGACAAAGGCCCCGGATAACACGTCTTGCAGCTCTTTCTCACACAACACTTTTCAAAGCAGTCTGATCCAAAGTTACACAACTCCACCGCATCAAAGCTGACCTTGAAGAGTAGCAGCAAAACCCCTGGGTAGGGGGAAAAGGGGAAAGAGAATGTAGCTTGTGTTTGTGCACTTGGGGCCTGACGATACATGGTGAAGTAGCTTTAAGGATGGAGGGTTGCTGGTTTTGAGTTTTTAACGTTGGACTTGAGATCCTAAATCTGTTGTTTCTGGAAGAAAAATATGCACAAAGGGCTGAGTTCTGATTTATTTAAGAAACCAGTGATCCAGCTGTGGTTTCTCACAAGCAGATAAAATTAGCTCCTAACTTAGTAAGACTTTCGCCATCTCTAGTAATTACCCGCCATACCTAGCTTTGTGTCTGCAGCTTCCCAACTGGTGACCTGTTGTTTGTAAGACAAAGACCATCTGGTTATCAGAAAAACTAGCTACAGCCACAGCAGAAAAAGCAAAAGGTGGATGGGTTGCTTCTGACCACCCTTATTCATAGAAAAGAAGCTATTGTGGGACACCTTGAAGGAGTTGTCTGAAGTAAATGTGCTGGCTGAACCATGTGGTACTTGGTGCAGATCCTTGGGCAGAAGCGGGGCTGTCTGAGTGTCCTTGTGTAGACAAGTTCTGAGTCATATATTCATAGAATAGAAGTGTTCATCATTGAACGTCACTGGAAAGAAAGGTCATTTTGTGGAAGATTGGGTTTTAACACATGTAGGCTTCAAGCATTTTAATTAGTCAGAGAACTTAGTTTGCTACCTAAGTATTTCTTTCTTGAGCTTTATGCTTTGATCCTGCAGTACTGTATGGAAGATCTTGGCAGTAGGGGACAGCTCATTTCATTCAGTCCTTGATAAGGGGCTACTACTGCTCAAGTGAGCGCTAGAAGACATATAAGGAGGTCTCACAGGATTTGAATTGCTCTGGAAAAGGATTTGGTATTTGAAAGATATTGCAGAATTCTCATATTTTCTGACCTCTGCTAACCCAACCTAATTGAAAGCTTGTTTGAAGGTTGGAAAGAACTGTTATTTAAAAAAAAAAAATATCTGCAACTTTACTTCAGCTCAGCGGCTATAAACCATAACACACATTTTTTTTTCCCCTGTTAATCTGAATATATTCAGGCTGCTGCAAAAAAATTAAGAAGGTACAGGATAGTCATATTAAAGTCAATAGGAGTCTTCAGTTTCATTGTCGTTGCGATTTAAACTGTCAGTAAAACTGAACAGTTATATTGAACATGAAGTGAGGTTTATGAGAGTGTATGTCTGTGCCTTGTGTTATACTCACAAGTTCTCGTTTCTCTCATTGCATTAGGTTTCCCCCCCTGTGGATAAGCAGTAATATGATTAGCATATCGACAGAGGGAATTTTCAGAGAAAAACAGCGTGCCCCTTTTTTTGAATTGTGGTAGATCAGAATTTCTCTCAAACTCTGGAGGCATTCTTAACTTATTTAGTGTCATATATAGCTGATATTATTTTATAAAAGACAGATGCAAACCTGTGTAGTTAAATAGTTGGTTTTCAGGACTGTTTCTGTGATGGGTGTTTAACTCTGTTCTGTCACAAACTGTTATACTGTGCCCATCACTACTGTGTTACTATTAGAAGGAGCTCAATAATGTCAGACCAGATGCAGCTACAACGCGTATATCATTTCCCATGAGTAACTAATTCTGCCATTAGTGTTTATCTTGCTTTGCTTTGAATTTTTCCAGCTTCAGTTTCCATTGTTTTGCCGTCGTCTTCTGCTAGATGACAGACTGGATAGGACAATACCAATTTTTCAGATGGATTGGAGGGGGGGGGGGGGGGGCTACAATAGGGTACATCTGCCTTAGTTTTCTGCTTCATTCCTGCATCCGTGCCCAATGTGCATACTGCATGCATGTTGCTTCGGTCCCAGCTTCTCTTTTGGATGAAAGCAGCTGGTTCCCCGTAGGAGAAAACCTGGGTGTATCTGGAGGGTTTACCTCAGTTCCTGTTCCAGATGGCAGTGGAGATGAGACTGCGCTAAATTTGGCTCCTTGCTCCCTCCCCAGTCCTCCATCGCTGTCCCAACATCATCTCAACCCCTCCATGCCCCCATGGCGTGCAGCACATGCCCTCAGCATCATGTTACGATAACACTGCCCTCACTTTTTTTTTGGCACTTGGAATGGAAAAAAGACGGGGCCGGGGGGGGGGAGGAGTGATGCTTTAGGGTTGGAAGGGCAACAGGGGAGTCTTGAAATCTGTGCTGGGCGCATGAGCACAGCCAGCACCGTTGTTGGTGCTGATCAGGCTGTACGCGAGCCGCCCCGCACCCCTGGGCTGGGAAGCTGCCTGGGGAGGACACGTTTGGAGGAGTGGATGTCGCGTTTGAATCAAATTCCCTTCCGTGACAACCAAACATTTCCACCGATGTAAATGGGCTGCTTTAAATGCATTTAGAGGTTGATGTGGCCATGGTGTAGTCACTGGAGGGAAGGGATTTTTGCAGTTACGCCACCGCAGTGAGCTGGGACGCGGGCAGGGACGTGACTGGCGGTAATGAGGGCTGGGCAGGTGAGGGCAGATCCTGCCCCGTCCTTCCTGGCTGTCTTTGTATGACACTGTTCAGACGAGCAAAACTGAAGAGTTTTGCACTTTCTATTTCATTTAGTTGTGGTTAACGGTTAGCAAAGAATTTTTTTAAAAAAGAAAATCGTGTTTTCCTATCTATCATTCCATCTCCCTCTTAATAAAAGGTATCCTTGAGTGAATAAAAGAGTGACAGGGACATACCCTGAGTGACACATCTTGAGCTCTGGAGGCAGGACGGACAGTTCTATATTTCTAATTAATGGCACTCTTCTTCTTCTTCTTACAAGTTTTGAAGAGTATGTCTTTAATAAACTTATTTTTTACAATTATGTTTAAATTTGTGAGCAACATCTCCACTATTGAAAAATTATAGTTATGTCCATCCTCTGTAAGGGTGTTTACTAGAAAAGCATGCTACATCAGGTAGAGATGAATGCCATGATTACTTTTATAAGATAATGGAGCCCTGAGTTTTTCTAGCTCTGTTTGTGCATTAGCCTGAAATGAACTTTCTTGCTCAGTGGTTTCATTTGTATCATCATTTTCAGTCACTAAACCATAAAAAATACACACTCCAATTCCCCAATCAGTTTTGAGCACTTCCTGAATTAGAAAAAGATTTCATGACCGCTTCTCAACTGAGTATTATCTGTCTTCATTTAAGGTATTGGCTTGGTTTATGTATTAAGACTTTAGTCAGTTACAATGCTTTTCACTATATTTTCAGTCTTTTCCTCCTTGACTGTTTTGCCTTTCTATGTTATCTGCAGGGACAGTCTCAGCCCTGGCAAATCGCTGCCCCTGTTAAGGCTTGATCAACACGTAGTTATACCAACGTGAGAAGAACGTGAGGTGGTAGGGTTACAATTTATTTTCCAGTAAAGCACGTTGCACAGTTCCTCGCGTGCACCATTTACAGATGGACTCACCGCTATAGCTTATTCTGCTGTTCTATGAGAGAATAAACTATTACAAGGCAAGCACCTTTTAATTGAGGTACCAGAGATGACACAAGCTAATCATACTCTTCTGACTTCTGTAGAATAAAATGGTGTAATTTTGGTGTGTAAACTCATTCTCCTAAGCCAAAAGCTTAAAACCTGATCCCTCGGGTCACTGTGTTTCTCCACTGCTTTCCTTCACCCCTATTTCAGGCCATGAATACAAAGTATGTAGATCATGGCATGCTGCGTATCGGGTGTCTCCAACAGCTGGCAACACACTTGCAGTACATGCATAGCACCAATATTTCCAAATGCAAGACGGAGCTGAAAGACTTCAAAGGTTTTATAAGGTTTGCTCATAAATTATGTTTTCTCCAGGTGGTGTTTCCATGTGTTTTAAAGTTTGAAAAAAATATTCCTTGTTTTCAACCCAAATATATGATCAATGCTGAAAAGCAGACACCATACTGACCACATCCCAGCACTTTTTGAAGTCCTGAAGGGCACTCAGGGAACTATTGGGTTTTTTTGCCAACAGTTCTGTAGTATGGTTTCTATTTTAATTTTATATACAATTTGTTGTGCTATCTATGCAGAGGTTTGTTTGGGTTTTTTTGTTGGTTTTTTTTTTTCGGTAAGGAAAATCTCTGTGAGAAGAGATAACTGAAGCCTAAGCAAGTAAACCTGACATGGCAAAATCTGGAAAATATGCACCAAAAGTACTTCCCACTCCTTTTCTTGAAAACAATGCCTGTGCTTCCTTATATTTTACTATTGTATTGTAGTATATTTCTTCATATTGCAAGTAATTTTTCAGTATTTTCAACTATTGTTTTGTGTACCTTTTTAAAGTGACATCATTGCGGCTATTTATATGATGATTTCTCTGATGGTAGTAAATGGAAACCCCAGCTGAGTTTCTGTCTTCGTTATGCTAATTACTAGACAAGCAGAGCAAAATCAAATGGTTGCATCTTGCAGCGTACTGTCTGTTTTAACTATTTAATATGCTCCCTCTCAAAGTGATTATAACTTACAAAGCAAATTGTAGGTTGATCTTGGGGGATTTGATGCAATATACAAATAAAATATATTCTTTTTCCTACCTAAATACAGTGGAATAATTTCAAAAGTCGCTTGCATTAAGTGTAGCTGTCTGAAGTTCAGACTATTGAAAATAAAATTTAAATCAGATGACATAGAAGGTTTTGGATACAATTCAGATAATTTAGTTTCATTATTTAATCAGAGCATGACAAGCATATGCATTTATTGATGTAATACTGATGACTGGAAGAGTCAATGCATACAGAAAGACCACTGGAAGCAGCAGCTGCCACTGCCAACAGATTAAAATCAAGGGAGAATTTTGTTTCTATTAATTGAATATGTAATCATTTTACTTAGAAGGATTTTAATTACACTTAGTCTCAGTGTCCTCATTACACACTTACACGGACCATGATCCTGGAATAAATTATGGCTAGAGAGAAAAGAAAATGGGAGAATAGCAGAAAAGACATTTAAAAGGAGTGATAAGTAACCTAGAGTAAAGACACAATGTCTGTGTAATTCTCACAGCACAACTGTGAATGTGAAATAAGACCAACTAGATTTTCACTGCAGGCTTTCTGGGAGGGTGTTTGGGGTTTTTTGTGTACAAAATAATATAATATAAACCAATATATACACAGAGGTCATCTAGATTTTAGTCAAGTACGCCACATCCAGAAGATCAAGCTAAGGTTGCCTGTCCAAACACAGTTCTGTTGCTCTATGGTCCGTCTTCTGCTCTGGGTGAGAAAGTATTTGGCTATGCCTAGGTGACGCAGTCAATTATCAGGCTTCTAGGTCTTAATTTTGAGCACTTGCACTTGCACCCTGGTGCTTGTCTTTTATTGAAGGCTAGAGTACTTCTGCAGATCATGTTCCTTGAGACAATTGTTTTCATTAATTTGGTTCAGGAAAAAAAGAAGTTAAAAATCAATTTAAAAAATCACAGACTGAGTGACACAGATTTCTGTTTTTATTCCATGGCTTTGATTGAACTCTGGGACAGGAGAAAAAACATGTTAAGAAATGGCACCAAGTGGAAACAAAGCAGTGTGAGAGAGAGCAATGCTCGCGATTGATCTGAGGCAGAAAAGCCATTTTGCAACTAGGGATGGAGGACAGAGATCCTATTAAAAAAGCCCAGATTGTGACTGGGACACCACAGGGAGAGACTGCTTCCAGACACAGAAATAAATCTTGTAGGCAGCTTCAAACCATGCACAGTCTGGCCGGTGCGGCAGGCAGCAACCCTTCCCAGAACTACTGGAGAGCATCGCAGCAGAAACCGAGTGGGCTGTCACTTCCCAAGCAAACAGAAAGTGCTTTGTTCATTTTAAGTAGGAGTCAAGCACACCAGTCTCTGCTGCAGCTGCAACAGCCTCCTTAGCTTGGGAAGTAAAGCCGCAAGCGGCAGAAGGTAAATGGGGGGAACTTGAGTCTTATTCTTGAAAGCGAGAATATGTGAAGATGAAGAGGGGAAATGTTTGCCTCATCTCACTGCCGCCGTGGAAGGAAGCTGTCTTGCTGCAGAGGTGTGAAATCTGGAGTGCAGCACTTAAGCATCGTAGTCAATACTAAAAAGTGAAAGCCTGTAGGCACAGCAGGGTCGCAGGCTCTGGCAGGCATCTGTAGGCAGAAAAAGCCTTTTCTCTTTGCATTTAAGAGGTTAGCATTAGGCAGATCCAGTCATAAGCTGTGCATGTCAAAAAGGCCTTGCCGAAAACCTCTGTAAGAATGCAGGGGATGTGTTTACATCTACAGATACATGTTTACAAGCAGACCACAACTCCAGAATAAACTTTAGTGGTGATAGGCACCCTGTCTTCAGCATTGGATAACCGTTCGGTGGAATAAACTGCTTTATACATAAACTCGTTTATACATATATTGATCTGAAAGGAAAAAAACCCAACCAAATAAACCTGGCTGGACGTGGATGAAATGTGGAGTCTGGTTAACTAAATCATCTGTCAAGCCCTGAAGATTTGTCCTAAAGGTATTATTATAGAATGACCAGAACAGCATTACCCAGCTCTGACTTGGGAATTAAAGGGGCAGGTTTCAATTTTATCTGTGTTTTGAAGGAAAAAGGACAGAGATTCATAAAGTCTTACAAATAAAATACATGGAAATGGATACATGAAGCAGAGACAAGTTGGTAGCAGGGAAATTGCCGGCCTCCTAAAGCAAAACAGGTATAGATTTGTTGAGACAGGCTGCAAAAATTATCTAGCTCCATTTGTTGCACACCAGCAGCTGACTGCTGCCATTCAGCAGTCCGTTCAGATGATTAAAGGAAGATTTTCACTCCGCTCACCAGCTGGTTTTTAAAAGGAAGAAGGCGAGGGAATCCCTTGTGATGCTCGATACTGATACTCCTCCGTAAGGATGAGTAGCAGTTCCATCTCACCACACCACTTCAAAGGAAAAGCAGAGATGAAGTGACTACTATGTCCCCCGAGGTGTGACTTGATTGTCAGCAGCTAAAGGCTACATCAGATTAACCCTCTGCCTACTCCAGATTAGAAAAGCTGTGGGTAAGTGAGATTTGATCAGATCTTACACATCTTAAGCACCTGGATTCTTCTGTTCCTTGCATCTTGGAGCCCTGTCTGGATGATATTAGGGCCAGGACCTTCTTTTCCATTTTCTCTCCTCCGTTTCACAAGTGTCAGTCACTCTGCATCTGTCAGGGAAGGCTATTCCTTGGGGATTGGGGCACCGGGAGCTGTGGGGTCTCCTCACGGGGCCGGCAGGGCAGGCGGGGGGGGGGGGTGGGGGGGGGTGGGGGCAGCACAGGGTCCCCATCGCCAGGCATATCCCTGCTGACATGCAGGGACAGGCTCAGTCCACAGGGTCAGGATTGGGGTCCAGATAACTGGGTCCTTGGTGGGGCGCAGGTGTAGCTGTGACACAGCTGCAGCACACTTCAGGCAGGAACTGAGGGCAAGACCCTCAGCTGAAAAGCAGCTTCCTGGGAAGCAGGACAGCCCTTTGCTGAGGTCTCTTCTCTTTCTGCCAAGGCCACCAGCCGTGCTGTCCCGAAGCTGGCCCTGAGCCCAGGAGGCTGGACGCCCAGGAGCTCCTCGGTACTCTGCAGAACTCGCTCCACCTATTTGATCAAGGACTCCATCCCACCTGCCGCTGACGGCCGACCCTAACTTTCCTTCCCTCCTCCTTGTTGCGGTCTTCAGAACCGCCTCACCCTACCCTATGCTATCACTAAATCGGACTCGAGGCGAGTAACACTTCCTTCGCCGCAAGGTCAGCTTTCCCCCAGTCCTTCGCTTGCCAGCTTACGTGGGCAGGTGGTTCTCTGAGCCTCCAGTACTACACGAATAACCGTGCTTTCTGCTGGATCTATAAAGTGTATTTACGATTTAGATTGCTGATAAATCTTTGAGGAAATTCTGTCTACAAATTAAGTACATTCTGGTTTGCCACAGGCTGCGGTTTATTGGTCGTGAATTTAAGTGGTTTGCAGAGGAGTACAGTTGAGATGTACAAAAATATTGGTTACCCTGACTGTCAATCTTACAGGTTAGTGGGAATGTCAAAATAGGAAAGAAGCTATTAAAAATACGTGAAGTTAAGCTCTGAATCATATTTAGCAGTACCCAGTTAGAGAACAGGATATTTAGCAGTACCCAGTTAGAGAACAGGACAAGCAAACCCTAGATTTTCAGTACTTAAAATTCATTCAACCTTTGGGTTCCTAAACCTAATATGATCGTATCACTGGAAACCAATATCAGAAATGCTGGGGGCTCACAGAAAGATGGAGACAAGTAGGTAGATGGAGCAAACCACCAGTGTGATTTGGCTCTTGGAGAGTGCCATGTCCATTTCCTTGTGAAAATGACACCCTCCACATATCTACCGTAGAAAATAATGTTTGAAAAAGCAGTGCTACCACAAGGAATAGCCAGTGGTTACATGATTGTTTTTCTTTTTACATCAGAAGGATGCAGATTATGGAGAAATAGTGCCTTATTTAAACACCAGGAAGGAGGGAGATACGGGCATCGATTCAAGCGTTTTGTATGATAAAGTCTCAGGTAGTGAGTACAGTATGGAGCAGCCTTAACAGCAAGAGATAACTGCTCCTGCATACAGCAGCAGTGGATTTATTGCCACCTGACAGAGCTGGTGTTGATGCTTCAAGGCAGCACCTGTAGGCTCAGGCAGCATTTCAAAGCAATTCAGATACCATCAGCTAATATATCAACCAGCATGTGAAATTCTGAATGATGTTAATGTCTTTTAGCACCGTTGTGTTTGGGAAAGGAAGTTATGAGTTACTGTCTCCCAAAGGGGATTTCCTATAAACCCCTTGGGTTTGCTCTAAACCCCTTGGGGACAGATTTTATTTAGAATTTCATATGAAGGAATAGAACTTAAACTGTGAAAGAAACAGATCTCTTTAATTTTCTCATTCTTTAAAGCATCATAACTAAACAGATCCTGCACAAAGAAAAGTCTAGGCAAGGTGGGATTTAGAGTCTTACACTCCCTACATAATTTAGATGCTTTTGAAAATCCTACTCACTGCAAAGTGTATTTATTAATGGGTATCAGAAAGCTTGATAAAATGAACAGAGCTTACACTAACGGCTTTGGGGAGTATCTTGGTAACTTCTGTTTTGCAGAATAGGAGTTGTTGTTTGTTGAGTCAGAGAGAACAACACTGCCGAAGCTACAGCTTCTGGCGGGTGGAAGGTCACATTCTTGTGTCCGCCCTCTTCCACCACAGATAGATGAACCTTCAAAGAAGATTGACGTCACAGTCTACTGGCTGAGAATAGGTACCTATTTCCAACTTCTTCCAGTAGTTTTTAAAATAGGCTTTCCTCCAGATGACTAGGCTACTACTCTGACTGTGCCATGTACACATTTTAATCAGTACTGTTTGTGACTGCAATTGGAAATACTGGCTTATTTGGAATTCCAGTGCTGTGCATGATAAGGGTTTAGATGTATAGGTGATAGATGACACAGTGCTTTATGTGCATTAAAGATGACTTACCCGTCATGTATTTTGCACTTTAAAAACACAAATGGACGCAGATAAAACCATGATTAGTAATTACGAATAACATTTTCAAAATCAAATAACCCCCTTATCTGTTAAATCAATAAGCAGTGATTTGATTCATCTGATTCTGAGGATTAATTCTGTAAGCCAGCTTACTGTTCAGATCTGTAGAGAAAAAGGAAACTTGAACGCTATATTAAGATATGTTCCACTCAGAATAATAAATGTGTTTTAAAACTTGAGTGCATCAGAAAATCAAGTTTGGCCTGAGCTTTTTAAAGCTTTTGGTCTATTAGGTTATACTGATGGCAAAAAATTAGTATTTAATTTAGGAAGCAAATGCTACAGATTCTAATAATACTTTAACCGAAATACAAGTGAATACAAAATGCAAGCTTATTTGAGCAGCATAAAAAGTAACCAAAAGTCTTCTTGGCACATGAGGGGAAACAACCTTGTTCAGTAAAGGCCTTTCCTTTCAATTATGGGATAATATTTGCAATTATTATAAGATTTTTGGCCAGACATTTGTTTTTAAATAGGCTGTTTGTCCTTCTTAACCTGAGACGTGAGAGCACCTCTGTTGTTGGGAAATATTCTCTGAATGAATGAGGTGAGTTATTCCAGCAGACAGAGAGCAGATGTACTGCAGATGAAATCATTGCCCTGCAGTAAAACTAAGGAATGTTACATGGTACGTAATGCATTGTACTGGGACTTGTACAGTGTGAGTGGGCTCTTGCATAATGTCTAAGGGTCTGTCCACTCTGGATGCGGACACTGATGAATAGTTTCCCACTAGGAAGACTCACATGTAAAATGTTTTAAGTGACTGAACATCTAACTTTGGATAAGCATTTATATTACTGAAATCAGGTATGTAAATATGTATATACATATTCCAAAATCAGTTTGTATATTGTTTTGGTCATAGTATTTCGGGGTGAAAATACGATGCAAATTCTGTATTCCTTTCAAATGCCTAGTGACTCCTCAGCTGCGAAGCATTATATTCTAGCAGTGACCTCTGCCCAGCAAAAGCTGTCTCCTGTTGTCTTTCTGCCACCGTGATGGCTTTTCTATACGCTGTCGAGGCTTTGCGTTCAATGAAGATATCTGAGTCTTGATATTTTTCTCTTCAAAAAATAACTGTAGGTGAGTCAATAATAGGTTGATTAGCTTTCTCTGGAGATGTACCTTTTTAGTGTCTATTTATTGATTTCTTCTTCTAGCTACAGCACAATAAAATAAAATGACAGAAACAATATGCCTAATTTGGTGATTCCTACTTAAGCAGCATACAAAAGAGGAATTAATTTTTCCTATCAGTGAAATCAGATGGTACAAAAAGGATGTTAAAATTTTAGAACTACCCTTATACCTATCCTGAAGTCTTTCACTTTCATTTGGCCATGTGTTCATTTTATCACTGGCAGCATAGGGAGGAAGAATCAATCAACTTAAACCCTTTTTTTCATACAGTCCCATTACTCCAGCTTCATCTTGCTGATTGTGCTTGCTGCTAGTTGTTGTATACAGACTCTCTATATTTCTCCCATTTTATTGTTGCCTAATTAAAAAGGAAAAAAAAAACCCAAAGTGAAACTCAAGCAAGAAGAGGTGCCTTGCATATCATCCAGGCCTTTAGTTAGTCCACCAAGTAACTTCTTTGCCCATCAGCAGCCGAAAGACAGTTCGACTCCTTTGTGGCTTGGGCCGTGCTATGTGCCACCCTGCAAAATAGCAAACTAGCCCGGAGGTGAGTTTTTCGTGCAGCCAGTTAGTCACACAGACAATATCCAGTTCTTGGCTGCAGGGGCCACCTGCAAGAAATTGTATTTTCCCCGGTCTTCTGATGGGAAGGTGCTTGTGGGCAAAGCGGTGAGGGCACTGGTTGCCTGGGAGGAAGGCACATGAGGCCTGGGAGCCCTTGCTGGGCTTCCCTCACGTGTGTCCTTCCAGGTGATGCCCTTCCTACCCCTCCGGCAGCAGTCGGACCTGTGGGAAGGCTTGCTGGGGAACTTTGTGTGGGAATTGTGGGGAGGAGAATGGGGAGACCCTAACCCTGCTGAGCTGTGTCTTTACTGGCCCACCCTCGTCATTTCTGTTGTGTATTGTTGTGCTAATATATTCCTTTTTCCCTTTTCTTCCCAGCTTGATGGACTTTCAACAAGATACCTTCCCACCAAAGAAATTGTTTTTCTCGTCTTCCAACTGTTTTGCGTATGTGAAGTCCCTTCTGAGCTCAGCTAGGTTCACTTCAGAGAAAGGGCATTGCGGTGCTATAAATGCTATCAAATCCTTCCTAGACAAGTGTTGGCATCTTATTTCTCCACTCTGTGTTAATTTTTTAACTTCTCTTTTTTCTCACTTTATGATGTAAAATGTATTTGTGGCTTTTCCTTAGTCCCCAGAAATCCCAGAATTTACTTTCCTTTTCTCCTGATTGATGCAGCTTTTAGACCGGTATAGGACTTTTGGCTGAAGTTGACCCACTCCAGGTTTATTCCAGCATACGCAACATCAAAGTGGGACCATGCTGCTCACTTGCTGTGTGATCGTTATACTTCTATTCCTGATTGTCTCTTCCTGATTTTCTCTTCCTCCCCTTTGTTTTTATTATTTATAAGCAACAGTAGATTGAAGTTCTTTGAAGCAGAAAGCATTTCCTCATACGTATTTGTACAGTCTCCAACTTAATGCTACCCTGTCTTAAGGTCTCTGTGTAATGCTATAGTACTATGTAATGCACTGTAAAAACGATAAAAATACAATAAAACCAATAGAATACAACCGGTGGTAAGTACAACTGGGTACACTAAAGAGGAAAAGTTTTCATTTAATTTCCGAACAAGGTTTTGGGGAGTCTTGTTTTGACGTCCCTTCCCCTGACCTAGGTAAAGATACATGTTCAGCTTTAAAATTGGGTCAGCAGACCATGTATGCAGGCAGCCAGCGGAGCTACAGTTCTACCTGTCACGCCTACCTCATCTCATCCCTTTTGGCACTGAACATTTCTGAAGAGTTTTTCAGTGTCAACCACCCTCTACTTCTGCTCAGCATATATATATATAAGCCCAGAAAACATTCCTCGCCTGTTGTTTCCCCTCTTCTCTTGGAGCATTTAATGTAAAAGCTTGGCAGAGTCTTGCCCAAATTATCTGAAGTCACACAAAAGAAACAGTTGGAAGGTGGAGAAATATAAATCATGGTTTCAGTTTTCTTGCTCATTTATACTGACTGAACTGAATTGAGGGTAATTCTATAGTAGATCAAGATGGGAATTTGATAGTAGGAATTGTAACTTCTGGCACATGGCTCAGAGTTTTACTTGGTCTTGTGGGTTTTGATTTTTTCCAAGTATAGTTTCAAAACTTTTAACAAATTATTATTTTCTTCCGCCTTCCTCAGCCCAAGTTTAGCTTAGCTCATTTTTGTAGCACTACCGGTCCACATTAAAGTTTGGTTGTTGTGTTTTGCTTTGTTTTGTTTTGTTTTAAAAAAAGCAAGCAAAAAGCTGGATATCAAATTTTTCACAAAATAAGTGAAACTGATTTTTTTTTTCTCGCAGACAATTTCTACCTACGCTAAACCAGATTTTCACCAGAATCAGAACATTAACCTGCTTTTATTTTTTCACAGACTTTACATTTCTGGGGACAAGGCATCGTGTCACACATGGGATGTCAAACAAGCCTTGTCCTTCTATTTGAAAAGGATTAAAACTTTTCTTCTTTTGTCTGTGCCTGTGGCCTACAGTGAGCATGGCAGTCTGTGCACAGATCCGCTCTGTAAATAGCGATCTTCAAGATACATTGTCCATATGCACTTTCATCATTTACTCTCCTTCCTCTCTTTTAGGGTCTCTTTAATTTCTTGGGATTCTGCAAGTGAGCAGGCATAATGCATGCTATATAGCTGTGCTTGGTGCAGAAGGAGAGAGGATATGTGTACATCCATCCTAAAATTACTGCTAACTGAAAAGTGTTTGATCTTGAATGTCTTGAATGGAAATATGCTTGAGGACGGCACGTCTGGAAGAATTCCAGCTACCTTTTTCCTCTCCAATTGCACCACACAAATTTTACTCCTCAAAGTCTGCACCAGCTATGGATGTCAAATTTCAGCTATATTTTAACTTTTTTAGCAGATTCCCAGATGCAACACAATGGAACAAGTGGAATTTCAGAAACTCTGAACAACCACAAAACCATAATCTTCCCACTTAAGTGGCCATTTCTCAGGCATCGAGAATAATTATACACCAAATTGCTGCAAGTATTAACCAAGAGCCATTTAACCCTGGAATGTGCCTCATCTCCAGCTCCTGGAAGAACCAGTGGCATTCCCTCCCTTGTAGTTTCAGATTACCATATTCCTCAAAATAGAACTATAAAACCCAAATTGTAAACAGAGTCCCATCCAAGCTAGTAAAAATGGTTTTTAATTGAAAGGGCACTTTGAAATCCCTATCCTGAAAAGACTGAAATAATGTTTGGGTGTCTTGGAGGGCAGGGAAGGAGGAAATGTTTCCAAGAAGAGCAGGCTGTTCTTCCAATAATAAAATATAATCAAAACTACCGTTTAACATTTACAATTTACAAGCTGGCAGCTACATGCCATATAGACAGTAATGAAAATAATCAGTCACGCTCTTTTATGCAGTACAACCACTTTGTGCTATAAAATAATGGAAGTAGCTGGCCCTCTGGCAGAGTAACTGGCACAGGGATGATTACTTTATTTGAAGTGCGTGTGTGCTGTGGAGACCCATCTAGCAACGTTACTACTTCCCTCTCCCCGTGGTTGGTGTATCAAAGCAAAGGGAGAGGGCTGAAGGAAAGGAATTCTTTGACCAGGTTTATTTGGAGACCTTTTTGGTTTTTATAACCTACAAGCAGCTTCCTCTAAGGTAAAGGGAGTAACCCTGAGGAACAAGGAGCAGCGGCGATCACGAGTACAAATGAAGGGCAGCTTTAATCTTCAGGTTTCCATCCTAACTGTAGAATTGGCAGCACTGAAAAATAACGGAAGATTCATCTCTGATTACTGTTAGAGACACATTTCTAAGAAGTTGAGATTAATATCTGTCCATAATGAAGGCAGTTTGGATAAGATCACTTCAGTAATTGTTAGGGGAAAATGCAGAATTTGCCTTCACTGAGAAGTAAGTTCTTGAACCTGAATATGGTAGATATGATGTGACTGGACTCTATAATCACTGTTTTTCTTTTTGATTTTTTTTTTTTTTTTTTTAAGTTTTGTTTTAGCCTGCTTGCAGATCATGAATCATATCTTTGTTCCATGAGGAAGGAAAGATTCCAAACTTTTTTGCTTTTCAGATACTTTTGCAGTGAGTTTCAGACTAAGAGCCCTCAGGACTGACTGGTGCTTACTGAATCTCATAAATACAGTCTCACTTTGAAGTCTAGACTAGACGAGTTAACTGTAAGCCCAAGTGAAATGCTCTTTTTTTTCCTTGAATACGAAAGGTTATACTATATCTAGGAATACAGCTATTTTATTGGAGAATTGAAGAAGCAAACACTGCTGTAATTAATTCTTCCAAAGAAGCCGCAGACAGCTAGGCCACATATGACTTCTGACATCTCAAAAAAATCTAGCGGAGGATTAACCCTTAGAGCTGAAGGTTAAGTATGTAACTTGTAAAGTGGGCATTCCTAGGAGGAGAAAAAAAGAAGCTTGACCTTGGCTTTAGGGACCTGGGACTGTGGAAGGAAATGATGATCAAAATTATGTACAAGGCTCTAAGCAGAAGTGACCAAAAGAGCAGTTATCACCTAAAAGATCTTTGATATTTACAACAAGGAACAAGCATTGACAGATCAATGAGGAAATGGGGGAAAAACAAGATATTCAGAGAAAATAACTACTAGTTCTTTGAGGATTTTAACCTGGCCAACATTCTAATGAAATTCTCTATTGTTGGTTTAAATCCAAAATGCTGCAGAACACCAAACTCTGTTGAATGGGATTCACTAACCTTTGAGAGCTAGTGACTTCCATATTGGGGGAAATGTCAATTCTTATACTATAATGAAACTTGACCTGTAAATAATTTGTCTAGAAGGAGCTGTCTCTCAATAAATCCATACTCCAGGAGGAGTTTGAGGTAAGTTGGTCATCCATATTTGACATTGGATTAGTTATACGTAAAGGAGGCAGATATACATTAAGGATAAATGATGCCATGATACCTGAAACTCTAAATGGCAGAAAGCAAGGCAGAAATTTACAATCTGCTAGGACTGAGGAGGAAGGGGGGTTGAATATAAAGGACAGAGACATTTGATGGTGAAACAGTATCCAGGAAGTGAGATAGGAAATGGAGATTGTTTCCTTGCCCAGAAATATGAGAACTAGATCATTTTCTGCCAGCAAAAAGAGCCAGAGTATAGAGCAGAAACTGGATGGGCTTCAAGAGCTTGAATGAATAGCATGAGGGATAATAGGAGAAGATTGCAGGGTATGCACTGTGTACAGACAGCATTCTGTGGGAGAATCCCTGAGAAGGGAATTAAAGATGCAGGCAGACATTTATGATATTTCTGATACTGTATGGAGGTAGGTAATAGCAAACAGAACAGAAGGAATGATTTCATATAGGGTGATGGTAGACACGAAGATCCTGAATGTCAAAAGGAAGAATGAAGAAAATGAAAATAGTGTGAAAAGCTGGAGACCGGAGGGAGGGAGAGCACGGGGGCCAGGAAATGTGGGAAGCATTGAAAAATAAGGGAAGGAGTGGGAAAGACAGATAAGGACAGTAGGGAGAGGGGGAAGGAGAATTTTTACAATGGCCTGTAAGTATGAATCCACTGAAAAAAAGCAATTTGTCTAAAAAAATTATATCAAATACAGTATCACTATACAATACAATATACAATTCATTACACCTTTTATCAGATACTCCCGAAGCTCTTTGCAAGGCTGCAATAAATAGGATTTGAATTCTCTGCATAATCTGTTTTAGAGAGGCAGTCAATAAATTAACCATTTAAACAATATTCCCAATCTATTAAGTCAAATCCCAGTTTGTGGAGTTTGTGTAGTACGGTATTTAGTTAGTTGTAATATCTACGCAGATAGACTCCAGTGCCGTAAAATGTACCGCTTCTCTTTGTGGCCTGTGGTAATTTTAAAGTTATGCTACAAGTTGTTACTGTATTTTAAAATTATGTAATAAAGGAAAAAGAAATCAAATACAATCTCTCAGCTGATGGACCCCACAGGCGAGGAAATGAGTCACACGGCTCCTATGTCTCCAGTGTTATGAATTATTTCAGCGTGCTGGAGAAGAAGAAAAGAGTAGGGGAAGAGCACTAAAACTAAAAAGTGAAGAGCAGGCATCTTTGTTGGGTATAACCCAAACAGAGTATATGGGCTCGATGCGTAGATGGTTGCGTTAGGTTCTCTGGCCTGTCATGCCTGCAGCCAGACTAGACAGTCCTACTTAACTGTTCTAATACCTTACAAACTCTACCAACAGATTCAGCAGAAGATAACATGGAAAATAGAAAGAAGGTAACAATGAGAAATGGGATACAAGAAAGACAGTAACAAGGATGAGAAATTGGTATTAGTACTTACCCATTAAAAAAGAGCTTTTCACTAATAGATTTGAAGTAACTTTTCCAATAAACTATTGAAAACTTTTGTTATTGCCATTACAAATGGGAAAACTACTGGGTAATACTGTATCAGGTGATACCAGGGACATTCTTCAGCATCAGGATGTGTGCTGATGTTGCCATCTCACAGTTGCATTGCAAGTCCTAATACATGTAATGCTTGGCCCAGCGCTCACTGTTCTCAGGGGCAAGATTCACCCTGACTTTTCCCATGTTACAGAATCATTTCCTGGTTGCAGGAGTGTTTTCTCTCTCAACTAAAATAAAAGGAATACTGTGGTTTCTATCTTGGTCTTATTCAAATCCAGACTTACTGGTGACATAGTAATTTTGCTGAATCATAGACAAACAAAATAGCTTTACCAAGTTACAGAAGCACAAGACATTACTTAACTACCATCGGGGTAGATTTTGATAGCTAGATACTTTCCAGTCTTTTATGGTGACATCTCCAGCCATGTGTTTGTTGGCTTCTTTATGTATTGATTACATCTACTGAGGACTAAAGCATTATTAACATATTTCCTTTAACTGATTATATTTGTTCTTGGCATCTGTTCGAATACTGGCTGGGATTGTTTCCTGGTTAGCTTTAGAGCACAAATTGCTCAGGGACATAGGGGGTAAATGTCATTTCTCATGACTGTTTTGTCCTCAGAATACCTCAGAAAGCAAGAATTTCCAAACTGTCAGTCATAAATTTGTCTCTCTTCCTTTACCAGCAATGTTAATACATTTTGAAATAATAGAGGTTCAAAAGTTCACTAGGAATATATTGGTTTTCACTGCTCATTGAAAAACCTTTTATCTGTCCATAGCTGTAATTCAACATCATGTTAACATCATCAGGGTACATGACGCAGTAAATGCTTACATGTTTTAACTAAAACTCCAGCTAATTCTAATCTAATTAGTAAAATACCATGATGGTTTCTGCAGCATTCTGCATTATGCTCTTGCTGGTTTGCTTGAGCTTTTTCAAGTCACTGTTGTTTGTTTTTCCTTGAAATACAGCTGTCCAGAGCGACTGTATTAGCTGACTATGACTGCTAAGGTTCTCAGTGTCTTGACAATGTAATTCCAAAAAATGCATCTGGAAATTTTCATGGTCCTGTAATCAAATAAAGAAGATTCTAAAGAGGCTATTTTTAAAAAGGTTTGGGTCAGACTACTGGAGTTTAGGCTTCTGATTGTGAAGTTGAGAGGGACAATAATAACTTGCTGGAGTAATCTGGAAAGATCTGGCATACGTTTGTAAAGATCATATTAGATTTCTCTAATGTGAAAATGCAAATTCTGAGCAGGTTCCCTTCCTACGTGGACAATGTCCCTTCCTAGTGCCTTCTGCTAAGCCTTGATTTTGCTCTCCAGTTGGAAATAATCCTTCCCTTGAATGTTGGTGTTATCCCCAAGCCTGGATTCTTTCTCTGTCTGCTCTGCTGTTCCACTGTCTCTGCTTCTTGTCCCGCCCCAAAGAGCCAGCAGTTGCGCCATTTAGGGAACCATAGGTCTTATATAGAGTATACTGCTCCATTCCTTCACACCCATTCCTGCTTCTCTCTAGTGTGGCAGTATGTGGTGCCAGGCTCCCTAACCGATGCAAGGCATAGAATAATCCAGCCTAGACCTCTCCCTGCAGCTGCAGGGAATGGAAGCACCTCCAGAGTCAGCAGCATTGGCCTTGCTGTCCTTGGGGTGGCCTGGCTGTGGCTGGGACAGCCTTATTGTGGCCGTGCCTGAAACGCACAGCCAGAGCCCCACAAGTGCTGTGGGCTCCCAGGAGTGTGCTCAAGCTGAACGTGGAGGTTGTGAGAGGAGGGCAGCGGTCTGCTTTTGTCTCAAAATCCCAAAAATGGGGTTGAGGGGAAGGGAGGAAGAACACAGTACTTGGCTAGAAAGAAAGAGGTTGGGTTTTTTCCCTCCCTTCATCTCATAATTTTCTCTCGGTGCAATGCTCTGCAGTCCTCCTCCTGCTGCAGCCTTCCTGTCTCCCCGCTGTTTGCCTCCGGGGCTGTGGCTTCTCTGCTCAGCACCAGCAGCCCACAGCTGGGAAGAAGCCTTTGGGGAAGGCAGCAAGGCCCCCAGGGTTTTTGCCAGCAGCGATCATCCCTGCAGGCTCTGCCAGCCTCCAGCTGGCAGCTGTGTGCTCACGGGAGCGTTCAGTGAAGCCACCAAAATACAGATGCTGCAGAGCTGTCGGGCAGGAAAATTCTCACAGGAGCTGACCACGCTGTCGCTCTTTTGCCCACCTAGGCAATCCTGCCCAGTGTGTCTAAATTAGTCACTGTTGGGATCTTTGCATTTTCCCCAATATAGGAGAAATCTAGATTATCGTAAAATCATTTAGGTTGGAAAAGACCTTTAAGATCACTGAGTCCAACCGTTAACCTGACGCTGCCAATTCCACCACTAAACTATGTTCCTAAGCACCATATCTACACGTCTTTCAAATACCTACAGGGATGGTGACTCCACCGCTTCCCTGGGCAGCCTGTTCCAGTGCTTGACAACCCTTTTGGTGAAGAAATTTTTCCTAATATCCAATCTAAACCTCCCCTGGTGCAACTTGAGGCCGTTTCCTCTTGTCCTATCGCTTGTTACTTGGGAAAAGAGACCAGCACCCACCTCGCTACAACCTCCTTTCAGGTAGTTGTTGAGAGCAATAAGGTCTCCCCTCAGCCTCCTTCTCTCTGGACTAAACAGCCCCAGTTCCCTCAGCCGCTCCTCATAAGACTGGTGCTCCAGGCCCCTCACCAGCTTCGTTGCCCTTCTCTGGACCCGCTCCAGCACCTCCACGCCTTTCCCGTAGTGATGGGCCCAAAACTGAACACAGCACTCGAGGTGCAGACACACCAGTGCCGAGTACAGGGAGACGATCCATGCTGTTATAACCAGTAAACTGCCAATCTATTGGTGTGGCTGCAGTGCTCAAACCAACTCCTTTATTAATCTGCTAAGACAAGACATTAATCTACAAGAAAAGTTCTCAATGTTTTTAAGCTTTCATGGTGCGCCAGTCTTTGCTGAAATACCCTGTTTCTCCTTCTCCCTGGTGTTCAGGGCTAGGGCAGGAGAGAATGATACCTGAAGTTTCCTACCTGGACCTGAAAAAGGAGTGGAGAACCTATATAAGTGCAGGAGGAGAAGACATAGAGAGTGGACAAGATAGGACAATGAAGCTGGTTGATAGTTATATTACAGGCTACAGGTACTAAAGCTGGGAGAGACCAGTACAAACTGTAGAAGGACTGGTATGTATGGTTGGAGCTATCGCCATAAGAGACAGTTTGAGTCCAAGACAAAGTGTGTCAGTATGAATTGTGAGGCACTGTAATTAATGTCAGGCTGAAAGGGCCAGAATAATTTATGGAACTGAGAAGATACAGGGTTGAGAAGCGTACAATTAATTTATGTTGAGACGGTAGGCTTGCAGGAACCTCTGACTGAGGATAAGGGATCCAGATTTAGCCATGTGGAATTTAGGGAAAAAATGAGTCTTTTGTACGACCAAACAGAAGTCTGTGCAAGTATATGTAATTTATGTGAGTTATAGGATATTCGTCATTGTTGCAAAATGTTGCCTGTTTTGAAATGCTAAAGGCATCTTGCATCACTGGGCCAAATTCTGCTTCAGTTACACTAGTGCACTGATAAGTTCACCAGGACTGCTCAGACAAGAGAGTAAAATGTAAGCAATTGACTTTTTAATTTTTGGAGTCACGTTGCATAGCAATCATTGACGGCATGTTAAAAACATCTACACTGCAGTTATTAAATCAGTGTTTTTTCTAAGCTACAGAAAACTTGTGAAAAATCCTAATGTCTGACTCTGAAATCACTTACACCCATTTCACACTGATGTAGAACTAAAGACGCCCATAAAGTTACTGCAGAATTATACCGATAAAGGGGAACTATTCTCTATAGGATCATATTATGCAAAATGAAACACAAAGGGAATTTAGACTCCATTTAATAACCTGCAGGTAAATCAGAAGGATATCTGAATCCCTACTCCATGAATGTAAATGGAAAGAGGAACGATTTACAGTTGAAAAGAGGTGCATCCATGCTTCCCAAATGTCACAGCCGGCGCTGCCCACCACGTCTAGGACCTTGTGGGGCAGCACATCTAGTGAGCCCTATTGCAGAAATAGGAAGCGCAGTGGTGCTGGGTGGGGCAAGGGCAGCAACGCTCCAAGGCCTGCTTGCTGCTGCTGCTCTCAAACGTATCAGGGAGGATCTGTCTAGGACCTGTCTTCTAGGGCAGCATATGGTTTGCTAAACGTTTTTGCAACTGTAGGATGGCACACATCCAGGCGGCTTTCACTCCCTGCCAGAATTTTAAAGAAATGTTAACAATGTTTACACTTTTCAGTTTTGACAGTCTCTAAAAATTACCTATTTAAACCTTCTCTCCCTCTCTGACAACACAAGATCCAGCTCCTCCTTCAGATGCGAAGTGCCACAGCACTTACTCAGTTCTCACCGCAGGACTCAGAGGAGAGAAATCCCGTTGGCAGTGCCGCTCTGCCACACCAGCGGAGCCTTGGTCAGCGCTGCAGCTCCTTGGGCTCGGGGCGTGCGAGTGCCTCTGCCCGTGCCACCTACAACAGAGAAATGGGAACTTTTCCACACTCAACAAATTCGGCGCCTCAAATCTGTTTGGGGGAGCAGCAGTGGGATTTTAATAGTGGAGGAGCTTTTGTATGGTTCGGCTTGTCATTTTTTTAAAAAGGGGTGACTGCTTTTAGAAGGACATCCATCAATAATTTAGGTGAGCAAGAGAAGCATGTTTGCTTGACCAGGCTGTGAATCTTGATCGTCAACTCTCTTTAAAGATAAGGAACGGCCCCTCATTACCAGTCAGACACTTTCCTCTCATCCCCTTCCAAATAAACACATCTCTACTGTCAGCATGATGAAGTCTGATTTGTACGGTGTGGGACAGACTAATGAAAGCCAGGGAAAGTACCTCCCTCACTACGTTTAGAAAAGGAACATAACGAGACTTCTGGGAGATGCTGTTAGTGGAATACTACAGCACATCAGGGGATGTTTAAACTAAATGTAAAGACCAATATTTTTTGCAAGGTTAAGGACAGAGACAATAGCCAGAATGTTTTGTTTCCAAATAGACGTCTGGCAAATATCGATCTACAATCGTATTTAGTGTGGAATGGAAAGTACAGGTTGTGACATGAGCAGTCAATTGTTTTTTAGACTATTGATCTTTACAGTGGCTATTGATTGGTTTTTAGGAGATAGAACAATCTATTTTTTCATTTAGCTTAGCTTAAAACAAGTGGATTGCAAGTCGTGTGCCTGTACATGTGGAAAGGGACTCAATATGCAAATATTGTTTCTCATCATTGGCAATGTATAAAAAATAAATACTAATTTTTAAGTGTTTTTTTTCCTCCCCTGTTATTTAGTAGGACTAAATCTACTCAAATATTATAACTTTAATAAGATAAAAAGTGAAGTTGGCTTCAGGGGAGTCCAGATGCCACCATCTCCCCTCTGCTGCCTGACTTGAACTTTTTGCTCAAAAAAATTCTACTTCTATGAATAAAGTCAACTGTTAGAATGAACACATAAGAGATCTAGCTGATTTCTGTAGACACATAATCTTTTCACTCACTCTCATCCCATCTGATTTGTTTGCTTTATTCTGCAGAGAAAACACGCTGTTGCCTACCGCTTGGGGATTTTATATATGGTTTAGTAAGTACTCTTGAGTGTACTGGATTTTACGAATGGTAAAATAAGCTGATGATATTTTTTGTTCAGTTAAAAGAAGCTGTACGTGGGGAAGGACTGGCATACAAGAAATGGCAGTAAACTACAAGCCAGGTCATGCCTCGAGGTGTTAGTTCTTGTGATTGCTATTTATATTTCAGGGCAGACTGGAGTCTTTCTTTTGACCAAGGCATAATATTCCCACTACAGGCAATAGCCAGCTAAAGTTCCAGCCATTCTGTAAATAAGTTAATCCAGTGTTTGCATTTGGTCCCTCCTGCGAGAGCTAGAAACAGAACTGAGGTGTTTATTGTACAGTCTCAATGCTCATCTATGCTGACTTTTGGAGTAAATAAAGTGTCAAATGTATGCATTGAGCAATGCTATTTATGTTATCTAGACAAGCTGAGAATGCATCATTATGCTGTACTGCACTTTCCCAGATCCAAGAAAGCAAACCACAAATCTTTCTGCTGTTATCTAGCAAGTAGTTGTATACCACTTTTACATCAACAGCAGTAGGAAATGGAACTATTTTTTTCAGGTGTCATATATATCTTGATGCACTGTCTGTCCTGAAGGTCATGATTCAAATCATTCTGGGAACAGATTTTTATCTAGTCTGAAAACATTAATCAGTTACAGTTTTACATCTAAAATAAAGCAAACGAAAAAGTCTAACAGAAGTGTAACAAAAATGAAAGCTACCCTTATAAATTTAAATTAAAAAAAGGTCTTATAAAATGTTGCAATTTGACTACTGCAGAATCAAAAAACAGGCTGTTGAGTATTCTGAGATTTCACCCTTGACATTGTTTTAAGATAAATTTGTGTAACATACCAGTGAGGGCTATTCACTGATGCTGCTGCATACCTTTTTAGTATTTAAGAATTAGGGATTAAGGATTCAGTACATTGAATACTTTGGTGGGATGACATGGGATATTTGTTTAGAATTAAAGATTTCTGTTTTGTTTTTGGAATGAAAAAAATGCAAATGCCTTCCATTTCTTATCTTAGTGTTGCATAAAGGTGAATTTGACCTACAGTGTGAAATCTGAAGCTGGATCATGACTGCATTTGGTCAAGACCTAGAATCAGACCTTTCTTGAATGCAGCCTGGTTCCAGATGAAGGGCTGTAAACCATCCCTCCCTCTCAATGATGATTTGGGTTCCGAGAAGGTGTGTGGTTAGATTAGATCTGGGCCCATCTTTAATAACTGATATAAAAAGCAAAGATTTTTGGGCAAACTGCTGAACTTTCTTGACTTTTATTGACATCAAACCAGCAAACAGAACAGGAGAAAACCAGCTTCGTCATACAGACAACATTTTAGTCTTTAAGACACTGAAAAGTACTTTAACTTGATGTCTGTAGCTGCTTTATTAGTTTTGCCTTGATTGTAAGATAAGGGCTTATGCAAGCGGCTGTAGAACCTAAAAGGCTGTTAATTGTCTGAAATGACAACTGAAGCAGCTAGCTTCTGCAGTGTTGTCCATTTTAGCCTTATAAATTCACTTGGGATGGGAGTTTGTCTATGAGAGAAGGGTTCTTTTTTTTTCAATCTCTGTATTTTTATGAAGAAAGAAATCATCATTTTAAGCATTTAAATGTCTTCTGGGCAGTAGCTATTTATCACACAAGACAGTATTTCAGGACATCTTTATTTTCTTTGAGAAACTCTGCAAAAATACAGTATAATATCAGTTATTGCTGGATGTGCATGCAGAGCAATATTGTTCTGTTGCCTGGTAACCAGTGAGAGGGAGGCACTTTGGAAACACTGATAGAAAAAGAGAAAGAGAAAGCTTAACTGCACACACTTGAGCAGAAGACTTATAAAACTGGTATTTGTTCCAGGTAGGTTTGAAGTGGAGTTTGGGTCAAGGTTCTCATAAGGTTTTGTGAGCTTTTTTTCCCCATTAAAAAAACCCAGCAGGTTAGTTTCTTGTGTTATAATTTAATGACTAGGCTTATTTTTTTTAGCCATGTTTAAAATTTGCATACTTTGGAAAGAGGAATGTTGCTTTGTCTTAGTATACATTCTTGAATGCTTCTTAAAGGTGTGTTCTCCTTAGAATAGCACACTGATAGTGTTGTAACAAAACAAATATGCAGAAGTGTTTTGAACTGATATTCTTAACAACTCTGGATGATGATCATGCATGTATTTTCAAAGCCAAAATGCTCTGACAGTTCCTGGAATACTGAAGTGCTAGGTCATGTAACAAAAACAATTAACAAACAATAGATTTGCTGCGTCAAACAAACAAACATGAAAGAAAAACAGAAAATATTTTAGCTGGAATTCAGTCCAGCCATTGCTTCCTGTTTTACATGCAACAGAAAGTCAGCATAAAATCAAGGCAGAACAGATTAGTTCATAGGAACCAGTTTAACCTTTGGCCAAGGTCAGACAAAGTGCTCCTGAGGATTTTAACAGTCTGGGTTAACGTGTTGTTCTCTGACACTTCCCTGACTTCCTCCTTCTGACCAGCGTCAGACCCAGACGGTCTTTTTTGCGTGGTCTTTCTTACCGTAGAGCGAGCAGGAAGTGCTGAATGTCTGCGAGGCAGTTTATTGCTGCAAGATTTACAACATTGTTTTGGGAAGTTAAAAGGGTTGTGTAGCCCAAGTGCAATTCGAGATAGTCTTCAAATTTCAGGGTGTTAATTTGAATTGAGCAGAATGCAACCTTTATTTTTTCTGGCAGCTAGTTAAACTTAGAAGCTTTGTAAACTTTGTTGGGTTTACCTGTGGAATAATGTCTTACCTCATGCTGAATATCAGTATACTATGAAGAGGGAGTGATGCATCTTTAGATGTTGATCACTCCACTGATTATTGTGTACCAGAAAAATTAAGGTCAGAGATCAACTCCTCCACAATAACCTTCTGTGGCGTTCAGCTGGTGGCACATGTGCAGGATGAAGAATGCATGAAGAAGATGATACTCTTCAAACCAGTGGGTTAGCTTTTCACTTTTCCTCTTCCAGAACAACCTGAATAGTAAGTACACAAGCACTGGAAAATTCTTAATTAGGATCTCACTGATTAGTATTTCTCATTTACTTATATAGGTAATATATACATATCGGGGCCAAGAAGGAATTTTGCTCTAATGGAAAGCCTTGGAATTTTTGCTAAAATCATTAATCTCAGTTATTTGATGAAAGTCTGAAGGAAGCTGAAAGATGAGCACTGTTGTTCTGACTCCATGATTGTGTTGCTCGTTAACAAATTAATTCCTCCCAGTAGAGTGGTTCACTAAGCTCTATGTGACATATGTCACAACAGAAACAAGCAGTATTGGAGAGGTCTGTAAGGGCCAGACATGGTTGGACTTTCCTATCAGGCCTCATAAAAGGTGTATCCTCTTTCCCTTCTGTGCTTGGTACCTCAAACAAAGAACTGGTAAGTGACCGCAAAAACCTCATTTTTTGTGAATTTCTGTTAATTATGCTACACAGGAAAAATATATCAGTAATGAGGGCAGACAGCCATTCAGTTACTGGAGAGGAAGAATAAAAACTAAGTCTGAGCTATGAATAATCAGCTTGCTGGATTCTAGGGCAAAGAACCAACATTCAGCTGCCATGCTGCAATACTAGCTTATGATTGGACAGTCAACATAATGCTAAGGTATCTTGATGTTCTTTTTCCATCAGAAATGCTACCAAGTTTGGGATCTGGTCATTTGTCTTGTTTTAAAAAAAGCTCCCTCACAAAGATGCAGGAACTAGCATTGCTGCAAATGTTTGACAGAGAGCAAACTAGGGGTGACAGAGACTTAGATATGCCCTGTGGGGAAGGTTTGAGGTCCCACTCAGACCCTAGTATGTCCTGTCCTTTCAATCTCAACACCCCACAGCACTGCCGAAACACAATGACAATCAGGAATACCTTATACTTATTGGAAGTAATCACATAGCTTTTCTATGGGGTTGGACTGAAATCTGATGCAGTAATTGTTCACTGAATATAAACTTGCATATTTCAAAGAATTTGGAAGGCAATTACTATTGCATAAAGCATTTGTGCAATAGTAATAATTGTGTATGATCTAATGATGGGTTCAATCATTCAAAGTGCTGAATAGTCTGCATCCATCGAACAAAATATTTAAGGACAGGTTTAGCTTTACACAAGTAAGTAGTCCAATTGACCTCACTAAGGCCACTCATCTACTTAAATGTCAACATGTATCTAAGTGCTTTCCTGGATTAGGGCCAGAACATTTTGTCTTTTCTGAGACAAGGCCCTAAGAGGACCTGTTGCAAATGGCTGTAGTCTGCAGAGTCCCAGAAAGGTGAAGCAAAATAAAAAAGGACAGTATCACATTATAAGATAGTTGTTTATTTATTTAAGGAATGTGGTTTGTCACTAATGATTGGCATTACTGCAGAGAAGACTATTACTATATAAAGAAAGCAATACTAGGGAATGGAAAGGGAACATCCTTAGGTATTTGAAACATAGAATAGGCCTGGGAAGCAGAGGCACTTCGACTGAGATCATGATTATCTTGTTAGTGACTCAGTTATGGGGTTCTTTGGTGCTCGTTTTGCAGTGGGGGACTATTTTGTTGCATTACTGCTTCTGGAGTCCCAGCAATGGAGGGGGGTCATATAAAAATGAATATAGCTTCAAAACTGGCTTGCCTGAAGGATGGAGTACACTCTTTCCCTCCTGATCCTTAGCTCTCTGAAGGGTCTGAAGTTCATGAACTGCAGTTCATGAAGGTTCAGTGTAGCTGATTGCTCTTGGCCCTACTAAAAAAATAAAAAAATCTAAATACAAGCAATCCTCTCTCTATCTTAATCAGAGTGAATATAATGTGAGCCCAAGCATGTCACTACGAATGAAATAGAATTCCCTTCAGGGTAGCTAATGTAGCCATGGTCCTGCAGGTCATACTATCAGTTGGTGTAGCCAACCTAACTTTATGCTCATGTTTGTAGCTAAAGAGTCTTTAATTTATGTGTTGAATTTCTCAACTGCTGTCTTTTTACACGAGGAAAAAAAATCCTGTTTGTAATTCTTTTTAGTTGAAAGCATGATGAAGAATACCCTCAGAGACCTAGGTTACAGAAAAAAAATACAGCTATTCAGATAATTTCTGTAAGTTTTAATTAATTCAGAGCTTGCAAGATGTAAAATATGTAAAGTCAAGCTGCTGCCCAGCTCTTTCTGCTTCTCTGGGAATAACGGTTCTCCTCTTTGTATTATATGGACTTTCTGCCAGTCTGACAACCAAGGAACCCATATATTAATTTAGGTAGCACTACTCTTGTAGGCTTGGTAGAGCAGAAGGGACACTATAGCTAATTATAGACTGCGTTTGAAAGAAAAGCAGCTCCATATGTAGAATAGTATGTTTTAATGCTTGGTGGATTTGTAATGTTCAAACTGTTTTATTAAAGATTACAATCAAGATGGAAGCTTTGCTTTGCCTGGCAGATATTTCAGAGAAATTTGTGCTAGTGAACTGAAAGCTCAGTCTTTAACTACAAGGAAAAGGAAGAATTACTATGTAGTTTGTATATCTTACATTATTCCTATTTAAATTTAAAAATATACTAGACAATTTCAGGAAAACTAGTTCACATATAATGAAACGATCTTAATGCCTTAGGGTAAAGATTTTGTTTGCTGAATCAATTTTGGATTCCCACTGGATTTGTAAGTCATTCATATATTAAAATCTTAAGTTGATTCCAAACCCCAGAAATTCAAGTAAAGTACCTATTTATGGAACCTACTGTTTTTCTGGCCAATTTTTCTCTTTTTCTTGGGCAACTCATGTTTACATTTATGACAAGTATTTGTGAGGTGTTTCCCATGCTTGGTACTGGGGAACAGTGCTGTGTATTGTTCTTTAGCTTTATTTGGTCCTTGCACATAGTTTGTCTTGCTTGAAACATCTATTTAATCTGCTTCATGTAACTTCATCTATTTTTTTCCAGAGCACAGCTTTGTATTTTATTGGGAAAAACAAAGGATACTCACCACAGAATGTGAAAACAAAGGAAATAGTCATGAACATGTGTGTGTGCACATACTCATCATCCAGAAACCATGCTGATAAACAATGTGAAACAAAGCATTATTAATAATTCAACAAGCTAGATAGAAAAAAAAAAGCCAAAGAAACTGATTTTTTTTCCAGCTGAACAATATTTAAACATTTTAAGTGGTACCTCCTCAGTCAGAAGTAATGACTGAGATCAGCAGAATTGAAAGTTCTGAGATAATTGGTCAGAAAAAAGAGCTGAACTTAGTTCTGAGGAGTTGGGGTAAACACACCTGCATTTCTAAATGCCCAGGGAGCCTTTGTGAGGCTTTAAAAGACACAAAGCTAAATAAATCAGTCCCTGAATTTCATTGCCTATCTTATCTTAAAGAGCTGCACTTAATGAAGATTAATCAAGATAATTTTCCTTTCATTGACACCATCACCCTCAGCACCTGGTACGGAATCATTTATGTAAAATGGCTGGTATTATTATAGTGCCTCTTACTTGAGACTTCAAATAAGATTAAAGCATATGAGGTACCTTAAAATAATTAAACCAAATGAAAATACAAAGATGCAGACTGGTAGAAATCATTGAAGCCCGTTTATGTACACTGGCAGATCCTTTGGGTGCACACAGTGCTTCAGTTCTTCACTGCTCTTTGTCCTAAATTCCTTCTAGCTACACACATATGCACCAGAAGACATTCTTCCAGAGAAGAAAGATGATCAAGTGCTTAGAAAGAGGGTCAGGAATTTTGGAAGTCCCAGATCCATTTTCAACTGTTAGACATTTCCTACATTACCCAGAGAATGTCTATGTGGTCTTTTGCAAGCAGATGCAAGATCACACTGTTTGCGTTCCAAGCTGGATGGCTAGGTGCCAGCTCTGAACTGGATGATGCCATATATTTATACAGTGTCAACGGCAGTGAGCCTTGATCTTGACTGGGGCCTTTAGTCTTCTCTGTAATGCAGATACAAGTATTATTAATTTTAAAAAGATTAAAATCAGTAATCTGATCTTATTTTTCATAGACATGCAAATTTGTGTTCTGTTTCTTGCTTAGCAAGAACTCAGGAACTTAAGGGGGGGGGGGGGGGAAAGGAATTTTAAATGGAGCAAAACCCCAACATCCTCTTTCCCCCAAAAGTTACTTTATTAAGTACTGAAATGACTGATGTCAAATAGTCAAGAAGCATGCATTTAGGCCTCAGCTGCTTCTGCTGGAAAAAATGCATACGGAACATATCAATGTTAGCAATGTAGTCTGAAAGACAAAATCTTTTCTTCAGCCTGTGACTGTTACTGCCTCATTGTATCTCAATGTAAGGAGCTCTTGCATTCAAAATAATTTCAAGATAGTTTTCTTCTTCCCCTGTACAGTCATAACCCTTGACAGCTACATAAGTTCTTCAAATTTTATTGTAATGTTGTATCTCAAGACATTCTTTGCAATAATGTATTTTTCTTTCATCTGATCAACCTTTTTTTATTTCCTTCTGTCCTCTTCTGTCTTCAACTCTGTTTTCCAATTCCAGTGGCTAACAGTTCTTATTCCCTTTCTCCTACCATGGCTCTCTCCCTCTCCAATTTTGACTTGCCCTTTACCTCACGGTTCACTCTCTTCTTTTTCCCCCATCACTATATTAGTGCTATGGAATACAATAACAGTAATCTTGAAACTTAGCGATTTAGGAATGCTCAGAGGATTGAACTTGGTGTAGATTCTTATCTTAGGTGGAGGAGGAAGAAGCAGTTTTTACAATGAGTTCGAGAAAAGTAAACATATAGATCCATAACGGAAAGGAGGAGCTCGATGGGAGAATGAAGGATGGAAGGATTTTTTCCGTACAAAAAGGAGTTAGAGGAGTGCCAGATGCAACAACTTTGTTTCCCACCCTCCTGATACATTCAGGCAAACAGGTGAGAGAACTAGAAATTCTTAAAGTACTGCTTAGTCCTACCATTGTCCCACTAGAGATTCCCCCTCCTGGTGACTCTTCTTCCAGGAGTACATTGCCATAGCAAAGAACAGAAGTGGGGAATTTCCCTTCTGTTTTCTGGCAGAAGAAAGCTGGTGCTTTCCCCTTACTTCAGCTGCTGTTTACTCAGAAAATGAAGTTGTCATATATTAGCAGTGAGATTTTGTATATATACATTTATCCAACAATCCAGAGAATATAGGAAAAGTTACATTAACAGTCAGGACCATGATTTTAATGGATGGTTTATGCAAAATATAAATGTTTCAGAGAAATTACGAAGAGTATTTTCTGCCTACTGCACTCCTATCAGTTTGTGGTAAGGGTACAATAGATGCTTAGTTAAGGTCTTCTGACCAGATGTTTCAACCATAAAGCTATTTCTAGTAAAGATGTTTTGAATATGCATGTGAAAGCATCTATAAATACTGTAACTTATTAGCATTTTTAGAGCTAAAAATAAAGAAAACAAATATGACTGTTGCCTTATGCTTCAGAATTTGAAAGATTAGGTAACATTAAATGGTGGAACTGACATCTGTTAAGAGCTGTGCCGGTTAGTGCAACAAACCCAAGCCTACCATCCCTATGGAACAAGAGCTGTTGTTAATTTTACATTTGTGAGCAATACAAAATAAACTAATGGGATTAAGGAACTGCTTTACAAGCTTTAGTACAGGATACGATCTCACTGGCTGTTGTGATGCAGTCTACCAGTCTCCATGTCAAAGAGCCCAAAAAACCTGTCTTCCGCCTTGTGTTAGTAACCTTTTTAAAAACTGTTTCAAATAATTTGTGCTGTGTGATTTTTCTCAAATGACTAAAAGGAAATGCTTTTGTGTCTTGGGGTATGACGAGTTTAATCAACTCCTGTTGTCCCTCCACCTCTTTTGTGGTATATACTAAGAATACCGTGTGATTTCTTGCAATTCAGAAAAGTTACTAGGTTAAAGTGAATAATGTGGATTTTGACTGCCATTCATTAAAAGAACTTCATTCCTCTTTTATACACACCTTTTCCTTTTTCTGTGGCATTGTGTGTCATAAGCCTTCTAACAAGAGAAACTGACACCAGCATATAGTTAACTGTTTATCAGCAGAAGTGTGTATGTGTGAACTTTCCTGTTATGTCTTCAAAGTGAAGACATAACACACTGCAATTCCTACTAAGCATGTGTGGACCCTGTGTTTACCTTCACGGACATGAAAAAATGCAGACGGAAAAAATTTTAGAAGGAACTTAGCTGACAAAAATCAACCTATTTTATTTACTTACTCTCCTACAATGGAAGAGATGCAATTTTCCTCAAAGTAGTGAAAGTGTTTAATATTCTGCTGTGAAGAGAATTCACAAAGCATATCATCCTGAAATTACAAATGAAAAAAGCTTTATGTTTTATTTGTTTGTGTTTTTTTTTTTTTTTTTTTTTTTTTTAATGTGAGAATTTAATGAAAGGTTTTGATCAGTATTAACACTTCAGTTAGTTTGCAAAAGAAAAGTTTAGGTTTGAAGAAGTTATAAAAGCTCATTGTGGGCTATTTTATTTGCATGCTCCTGCAATAATAGTCAGATGCCTCAAATTACAAAAATAGATGACTTGCGAAATGCCTTATGTCCCAGAAGTCAAATGCCTCTGTATATATCCAACAGTTACTGACAAATATAAGGAGGGACAAAATGAAATCCAATCCTTTGTGGAATTCTGGCTCTCAGCCCATTTTGTAACTCTGTAACTGTTCCTTAGAGGGCAAAGAACAAGCTAGGAGATGGCAAACACTGTTTATATGCTCTTTTTAATGATGCATCAGAAACACTTCAAGAACAGGTTTGTTGCTGCAGTCTCTCTGGTAAAACATATGTGCCTCAGCTGAAATGCACATTATGCAAGTCTTATCCACTGTGTCTTTCCTAGTAGAAGGAAATACAAATTTTGCTCCATAGAAACCTTGCCCAATATAACCTCAAATATTATTGTTACAAAGTAAGTTTTTCCAAACAATGATACTGAAACCAAACAAAAAAGATTTGATTTTCAGCCTTTTCAAGAGTGGCAAACAAACAACATGCTATTAGAATATGATAAACTCTCCTTTCCAGTTAAGATAACTTCAGGATCCCCAACAGATTTACTCAGAATTAGTGCCTAGGTCAAGACTTTGAAAAGAGACTTAATTTCTAGTTTGTAAACTGAGGCCTTAAGGGAGCCTGACTTCCAGAAAGTCATTCACGTCTGCTCTTTAACTTTCCATTAAAGTGTCTAGTTCACTATTTTAAAAGGCAGGGAATACTGTCATTCAGTTTTGAAAAATCTTGACCTTTTTTTAAACATATAAACAGAGCCTCATTTTCAAAGCAATGTGATTTAATGCTGCATTGCAACCAATTAACCCCACAGCATGATAGCCTTCATAACAGACAGTTTAGTGAAGAACTTTTGAATGATCTTTATTTGGAAAAACACTCCTTCTGGATTCAATAGTCTGTAGGGGAAGAGTTGATTTACTGTTAAGCTCTTGTTAATCCTCAACCATCAAATTTAGTAGGCTGGTAGCCAAACTAATTGGTATGATAGGTAGGATAGGGAGTAAACATTCCTTAGGCTGCAATTAATAGGCTAAAATGGTTGATCCGCTTGATTAAAAAAAAATCCTCATGCTTACTGCTAGTATAATGAACTTTCCAAAATTATAAACATAATTAATATCAAGTACACAGTGTTAACAAATGCTTCCCGGTAAACAAATCTGTCAATTTAGCCTATGTTTGCCTACCTACATTTTTGCTGTCTTTAGTGCACATGCATTCATATACCCCCACTCGTACCGTCTGCTCTTTTTATGTGCATACGACACACCTGCACTTTACAGATGTTGTATACAATAATGCATTATTTATAGCTAAACTTTGCTTTGGATTAATTATGAATTAGATTCCGACTGTAATGGGACTGCTTAAACATGTATACTTAATTATAAACAAGTATAATAAGTATCTGCAAGACTGTGACCTGAACAATCAAGTCAGGCAATTTAAAAAATTATCACTGGAATTGTAGAGATACTTATAATAATGAAAAAACATATTCCAAGCAGAGATGTCAGAAAAGCAACATTTAAAGAAGATAATCGCTAATTAAAGTTTTTCATGTTTGGAATAAAAAGTATTTAGGCTATTAGTAATATTCCGGCATTTGGCTTATTTAAATACTAGTCATTTAGTCACTGGTTAGGGGTTTAAACATAGTCCTTCTTGGCAGGTTTCTACTGCTACACTATTTGAGTTAGAAAAGTCCGATGGGTAATATTAGCTTAGGTGCGCAACTAATATTTAATAGGATTTTATGAAAATAGCTAATATGTGCACATGACAGCAAGTACTCAGAGTTAAATATTGTCACAGAGGTGTCTTTTGATTCCATTATAATCCTTATTTCACTTAACAGTTAAACAAATAGAGCCTGCTGAGGCCGGTATTGAATAATGATAATGAGAAAGTTTCTTCACCCCATGATCGTCAAAAAGCTGTGGCAAAGGAAGTATATGGTATACATTAGTATAACATTAACTACTTCAGAAACGTGAGCTCACTGGGATAAACAAAGTCTCTACAGAGTAGCCCGATCTTGGTGGCCATTTCTGGGACTTTAGTTTATCAGAAATGCTTCATTTTGTATATGGAAGTATTTTTCAACTTAATGCATCAAAAATGCATCTGAATAAACACTTTGCTAATGTAAGGAAATTCTGTAAATTGGGGCAATAATAAAAATCAGTGAATGGTGATCAGAAGAAATTTCAGATTCAGAGAAATAATTATTTGCTACCTCCATCTTTCTAGCACAACTTTTCTATTTTAGTGTCTGATACCGTGTTTTTATCAGTAACTAAGTTTCAGTAATTAGAATAAGCACAATGCCGGTACTATTACATTGACTTGCAGGCATGTGTCCTCAAGATGAGGTTCAGAAGTTTCACTGGTTCCTTTGTATTAAATCATCACTTTTACAGCCAGAAGTCTGGCAATGTCTGCATGTCTTGATATCATTCATTACAGAACTGCCAAGGCTAAAGTGAAATGATTTCTTTTTCAGTGGTGTTATCTTGTTTCTATACAGGTTGGACAGATAAGCAGAGTTGAAAGGGGAGGGTTTTCTTCTTCTTTTTTCCTCTGAGAAGGGACTGATCAAATTTTGCTAAAGGCCTAAAACCTGGTGTTTTAGTGTGTGCATCTTAAGTAGTAAAATGACAGAAAGCACACATCCTCCTCACCTGTTTACTAGCAACGCTCTGTGCCAAATTATTCTAATAACATTTTGTACCAGTTGTATGTAAATCTCCTCCTCCAGAAGAAATAGCGATGATCCTAACAACAAAGTGTTTCCTGTAGGGTTGGTTTGTGATGTGCACACCTGGAGATACAATACTGAACATTCCTTTAATATTCAAGGCTGCCTTTTCCTACTTAAATGGCAAAGCAAGATGTTCAGGCAAGAGACATTCAGATATGGCCAAATGGTAAAATCACTGTATCTCCAGCTAATGGAAAACACAAACTTTGGCTATTTCAAATCTTAATATTAGTGTCCTTCAGTGTTTACAGCCTAAATCCTACAAATGTCTACGTTTTCATTTAAACTTAAGCATTGTTAATAGTTTGATTAAAATTGGGACCACATATATGAGTGATGTAGCAGTGTCAGGTTCTGAACTTCCTTGACCCACTAGAAATGATACTGAATAAGTAATATTCTCCAAATAGGTTCATACTTTTCACCAAGCTAGATCATACTTCATGGTCCCTTTTTCCTACAGTGATGAACACCATTGTAGACAGACTTGCGGACAGAATATTGCCTGCAAGTCATGGACCAGAGACTAATGATTTATTACATGCAATTATTATGCACCTGAAGGAGATTTACTCTGTGGGAGTGGTATGGCACTTCGATGACACAAAACCAAGCGGGTTCCTGTGTCTTAGTTACTAGACCTCTCACCTCAAAGGTGAGTTGTTTGGTCCTTTCCTTGCTACCAAGATGATTATTTAATAACACCCATGAGCAGATTACTGCTAAACTGCAGTCACATTCCCACTTGTGCTCCGTCTTCTTTCCGGCCCAGTGTCTCTTGGTTTCCTTTCCATAGTGTGGCATAGCTTCCCAAGGAAAATGCTCTCACCAGAACCGGTCTGTAAATTGGCAGCTGCTTAATGGCAGTGGGGACACGTGTGTGAATCCGTTCAGGAAGAGAGGGGATTGAAATAAGGGCTCTCATGCTCGAAGCGATCTAATCACTGAACACAGACAGAAAGCAGCATCACCCCTGTGTCTCTCAGTGTTTTGGAGGAGCGAGCTGTCCCTTGGTGCTCCAGAGGAGAAGCTGGAGGTGCCTTCCCTTTGGAGACAGCTCAAGGCAGTGGGCCACCAACGGGTGGAGGTACTGCTCTGCAGTCCGTGGTAAGGCCCTGGAGCCGAGGGACAGGATTGAAAATGTACTCTTTGCTCCAGCGCTTCCACCACGTGACTCCGCACCAGCACACCGAAGGGAGGTATTTATGCTGCCTTATTGTAGGTATCTACAACAGGTGTCTGATCTCTGGTGCCAAGGCTCCAGACACAGTCAGCGATGTCCAGAGAGCAACTGGGGGAACCTAAATTAAAAGCGTAGTGCTTTCGTTCGACTATAATCCGAGTCTAGCTCCTGGCATTAAGCACTTCAACCAAATGCCGAAGGTCAGATGGCGTGGGCCGTCTTAGGTGTCTCTTCGCTCAGCGTGACTCTTTGCACTCCTATTTCTGCGATTCCTAATTTCGCCCGTGATCTCAACGTAGTGCCTCCGCATCTGACTCAACTTCTGAATTTCAAGCAGAGGGCCAAGTGCCTCAACTGCGGCATTTCATTTCCCTTTATTCAACACAGTCATGAAATATCAAGCTCTTGCAATACGCAGCCGTGTCAAGAGGTAAAAATAAACGTGTGGCTCTTTGAATTATTCCTCATACGTGAAGTCACTTGTGTTTGTCTCATAGCACACGTAAACAGGTATGCATGGGGTATGTAAGGGCACACCGGCTGTGCCTGCTTTGCCGTGGACACCACTCTTAGCTAGGGTAACCGCCAAGTTGCAGTTCTCATTAAGCTTTTAATATTCCAGCGCTCCGTCACCTTCTCCCCTGGATTAATTAACGGATCTAATCGGACTCATCAGTCCCCGCCGGCTGCGAGCTCCGCAGAAGCCCCGGCGGCAGGGCAGGGCGAGGCCACCTCCCCGGCGGCCGCCGGTCACCTCACGGCGGGCGGGAGCGACCGTTGGGCGGCCGCCGCCCCCCCGCCCTGCCTGCGCGCCCCCGCCGCCGTCGCCCCGCGCGCCGGCCGGCGCAGCCCGTTCGATGGGCGCGGGCACTGGGCAGGGCGGGTGAAGGGCGCGGGGCCACAACGGGGCGGGTGGGAAGAGCTCCCGGCGCCGTCCGGGGCGAGCAGCGCTGCGCCGGCCCCGCGGTGGGGAGGAGCGGGGGACGCGGCCCGGCGCGGGGCGCCGAGGAGCGGGCTTTCTTCTGTGTTAAGCCAGGGGCGTCTGCGCGGGGAAGGAGCGTGTGCAGGAATCCACCGCCAGCCCCGGGGCGAGGGAAGGGGCCGGCCGCCGGCGGCGGGGCGGGCGCGGGACCTGCCCTCCGGCGGAGCGCCCCCGAGCTGCCGGAGGGGGGTGCTGGCGGCGGGGCCGCCCAATCCGCGCGGGGCCGGCCCCTGTGATTGGCAGCGGCGGGCGGCGGGGGGGGGGGGGGCGGCGAGCCCGGCTCGCTTACTCTGCTTTCCCCGGAGAGTTTCCCAGCGGGGGCGGCCGGGGCTGCCTGTCCCCTCGGCGCTGTTGCCGAGCTCGGAGCCGGGGGAGGCGGCGGCGGCGGCGGCAGCGGAGAGCGAGGGAAGCGAGCACATGAATCAGTTTCTCTCTGTATCCGGCTCCGGGCAGAGGCGGCGACCATAGCGGGGAGGAGGGGGGAAAAAGCGGCTACTGCAGCAGCGGCGGCAGCGGAGGGGGTGGCTCCCCTTGCCACCTGGCCGCCGAGGTGGGTAGCGGGGGCGCAGCGTGCGGGAGGGGGCCGGCTGCGGGGGAGGCACGGCGGGTAGCGGCTCGGGAGGGTGCCGCTGCCCGGGCCGCGGCTGTAGCCGCTGTGAGGCGGCTGGATGTCGGCCGGCAGCGGGGAGGGGAGAAAAGTTGCGGATGGCGGCTGGGAGGGTGCCCCGCGGGGCGGCGGCGTTGCTCGTGTTCCGCCGCTTCTCGATCCGTCGCGCGTGGCCGGAGAGGGGCTGCGGCGGGTCGTCCCCGCTGTGCGTGGGACGGGCTTTCCCCCCGGGCTGGGGCCGGCGGGTTTGGGGCGTGTTGTTCTCCAAGTTCTCTTTTCGCTCCCGCCTCGCTGCTCTGCGACTGTGGGTTTCACCGTAAGGGTGAGAATACCGCCATCACCGTCCCTCTTGTTTTCCTGGCTGAGCAGCCCGCACGGCGCGGTTCCTCCAGTCCCCCTCAAACCTTCTCGCAGCGGGCAGCGGCCGGGCCGGCCCCTCTGCCCCGCGGCGGGGCTGCCCCCCGTCCCCGCGCGGCCCCCCGCGGCGCTGCACCGCACCGCACCGGGCCGGACCCGCCGGGTCGCGCGTGTGCCCGGTGTGGCGTGGCGCCTCGCGGAGACCTCGCGCGGTCCCTCCTCTCCCCTCCCCTCCCCTCCCTTCCCGCGCGCGTGTGTCTGTAGGGGAGCGCGCCGTGGTGTAACGCTCCTCCGCCCGCCGCCGCCGCCTCGTGTGCGGGCAGGCTGTCACGTTTCGTTTCTTTTCCTTCCCCAGGTGCTGAAGCACTGGTGCTCGCCGAGACGCAACCGAGACGTTTGTCCCCCCTGCCGGAGCTACGCGGCCTCAGCTGCCAAATGTGCGGAGGGGAGAGACTTTTGCTCGAATTCCCCCGATCGTAAATACACAGAAAGCGGAAGAAGAGCCACCGCCGAGCAGCTGCAGGAGGAGGGGAGGGGGACAGCAATATTGTTTCTGCTGTAGTCAGGGAGGCTGATGGCGGAGTTTGGCAGCGGTGGCGGCACCGGCGGCGGGGGGCTCCCTTCCTCCCCGGGGCCGGTCCAAGGGAAGGTGGCCTTCAAGGCAGGAGATGGGGAAGGAGGAGGAGGAGGAGGAGGAGGAGGAGGCGGCGGCGGCGGCGGCGGGAGATCCCGCTTTGACAGTGCGGGCAGCCGGGTCTCCAACGGGGACTGTGCCCTAGCGGGAGCCGGCGAGGAACCGGGATCAGCTCCTCCTGCAAGCCCGGAGAGCTGCAGCAAAGAGAAAGGATTTTCCACCGGTCAACAGCGAGAAGGCAAACCTGGCATCCCCCGGAGGAGCAGCATAATTAAGGTAAGAGCACTTGCTCCTCCCCATCGGGGTCTTGGTTCTTTCTCTGTGACAGAGGCAGGGGGATGCGCGTTGATAGATTTGGCTCACAGAGCCTTGGCTCTAGATGAAAGGATAGGCGGCTTTTTTCTTCTTCTTTTTTTTTTTTCCTGTGGTGGGGGGACTTGATTCTTTCTTTGTCAGAAGTAGACAACAGTGAGAGGATGGCTTTATACACATCCACGCTTGGGGATTGGGGGTGGGGGGAGGGCGTCGTGTTTTGAGGTTTATTAAAACAGAAGGCTCTAACTCCTGTTGGAGAAGGTGAGAGAAACTAGCTGGCTTGTAAAAAGACAACATGGGCACCAGCCTGGCAGGGAAAGACATGGATTACACAGTATCCCTGTTATTTGGGATGCACCTGTGCAGAGCAATTTTGTGGCTCCATTGGCTTGTGTGTGTGACAGGCACACAGCAGGTGATGAGGGATTCGGGAGCTCATTGGGCTGGGGGTGGGAGAAGGTAGAATAGGGAGCATTCGTTTTGTTAAAAGTGACAGATCGTTTAACAGTAGGCTGTGTTGTACTTCACCTATAGAAACATCTTTATTTATACTTGGCTCTGCATATTCTGAATGCTAATGTTTCAGCTTGAAAAATAGGGGGAGCATCAGTGGTAGAATGCAGATTGGAGAAAAAGGAATGTGAGTGGCTTTTTAATACAATTATTTATACAAATACAGTTGTTCTCTTTTCTTAAATTCACGGTTCTGAGAGATGACACTTTTGGCTTAGCTTTCCCAACTCCACCGAAAAGGTTCAGAGAACATAGAGAAATGACTCCATTGGTGTAATGGCTGTACTGGCTATAAAATGCACAAATTCACGTACTTAAGAACTGAATTTAATCAAGATCAGCTAGATGTAAATCAAGCTAGATTTGTTGTGTTCTTAGGTATTTATATGCTTCCAAAATCAGCTGTGGTGGGTTGACCCTGGCTGGATGCCAGGTGCCCACCAAAACTGCTCTATCACTGCCCTCCTCAACTGGACGGGAGAGAGAAAATATAACAAAAGGCTCATGGGTCAAGATAAGGACAGGGAGATCACTCAGCAACTACTGTCACGGGCAAAACAGACTCAACTTAGGGAAAAAAATTTACTTTAATTTATTACCAATGAAATTAGAGTAGGGTAATAAGAAATAAAACCAAATCTTAAAACACCTTCCCCCAACCCCTTCCTTCTTCCCAGGCTCAACTTTGCTCCCAATTTTCTCTACCTCCTCCCCGCCAGTGGCACAGGGGGCCAGGGAATGGGGGTTGGGGTCAGTTCATCACATGTTGTCTCCGCTGCTCCTTCCTCCTCAGGGGGAGGACTCCTCACTCGTCGCCTGCTCCACCGTGGGGTCCCTTCCATGGGAGTTGGTCCTCCACGAACTTCTCCAGCGTGGGTCCTTCCCACAGGCTGCAGTTCTTCACGAACTGCTCCAGTGTGGGTCCCTTCCACGGGGTACAGTCCTTCAGGCACAGACTGCTCCAGTGTGGGTTCCCTGTGGGGTCACAAGTCCTGCCAGCAAACCTGCTCCAGCGTGGGCTCCTCTCTCCATGGGTCCGCAGGTCCTGCCAGGAGCCTGCTCCAGTGCAGGCTCCCCACGGGGTCACAGCCTCCTTTGGGCATCCACCTGCTCCAACGTGGGGTCCTCCACAGGCTGCAGGTGGGCATCTGCTCCACCGTGGACCTCCAAGGGCTGCAGGGGGACAGCATGCCATCTCTCCATGGTCTTCCCCACAGGCTGCAGGGGAATCTCTGCTCCGGTGGCTAGAGCACCTCCTCCCCCTCCTTCTTCACTGACCTTGGTGTCTGCAGAGTTGTTTCATGTATTCTTACTCCTCTCTCTCTGGCTGCTGTTTTTGCAGCAGTTTTTTTCCCCCTTCTTAAATCTGTTATCCCAGAGTCAGTACCGCTATCGCTGATGGGCTCGGCCTTGGCCAGCGGCGGGTCTGTCTTGGAGCCGGCTGGCATTGGCTCTGTTGGACATAGGGGAAGCTTCTAGCAGCTTCTCACAGAAGCCACCCCTGTAACCCCCCCCTGGCTATCAGAACCTTGGAACCAAATATATTCTGCCTCTCGCCTCTGTGAATCACATATTTAAGAATTATCATTGAAATCCACATTCATCGCATCATGTTCACAAACTTCAGTCACATCAACAAAAAAAGAATTCCCCACACCAAAATCAAAATAACATCATCACAGCACTGAAGAGAAGTGGTCAGTATTCACACACAATCCACCTCTCATCCCTTCACTGCAGTTGGAACAACATAAATTCCCTACAATCATTCCACTCTCTTAAAATTGTTCAGTCCATGTTTTGCCCATTCCCTCTGTTCTGTTGGCTGGATGGTAGAAAAATGTGTACAAATTCAAGGCTAGTAGTGTATCTCAAGTTGTGTTACCCTCTCCTGGACCTTGCTATAAAAACCAAGGGGAGAGCAAGGGCAGTCAGCAGTGGAACACATTTGACAGCCTGCACCCACCCTTCCTGTTTGAGCAGTAATGCTGGGCGTATACGTGTGTATGTGTGTGTGTGTTAAAGAAATTATAACAATAGACAAGGGGCAACTGAGCTTGGTGTTGGAATAACTTAATATTTACTGGTTTTGCCAGGGATTTTTTTACAGGTCCGATATTTCCTAACACTGTAGTGTTTCTTCTGTGGTAGCCCAAGAAAGATACTAGCTTTGTTTGCAGTGTGTATCATGCCATCATGCTACTTTGTAGTGTATGATTTGATTATACAGCTACCTTCTGCCTCTCTGGGGACCAAACAAGGATACAATACCTAGGGATTCGTGATATATTAAGATCAAGCAGCATGAGATAAGGAAATACGTTTTAGATTACATTTCACGAATACCCAAGTGAAGATTCTTAGTTCCTACAGAAATGATAGCACTTTGGAATATAAAATTATTCAACTTTCTGGTATTGCCTCCGATGAATACCATTTTGCAAATGTGAACGGTAATCTGTATAGCTGCTAAGAACTGATTACTACAACTTTGTGTTACAGTTTGAATAAATATACCATGAGTGGAAAAATTTGACAGCACTACCTTTAAAGTTATGTCGTCCATATTTATTTTAGATATGACTGTTATAATACTTCTGAGAAAAATCTCTTATCATCATATATACTGAATATTCTTCTGCCTCCTTAGTTCAGCAGTTCACAGGGAGTTTGAATCTAGTTGTGTAGGTCCCTAGTTTTTGATATGAAACCTTTTGGAGAATCTGGCATGAGTAGTAAACCTTAAGATGCTTCTTGTTGTCTGCTTTTGCAGACCAAAAGTCTGCAAAACACAGTGGAAAAAGTAAAATGCAGTCTGTTTTTGGAAAATGTTCTGGAGTTTTAGTAACTTACATCAGTGATGTAAAACCGCTCTTAAAAAAAATGCATGGAGTAACCTCAGGAAACAGGTCTGTCCCATGCAGATTTCATACCTTCATGCAAAACACAACATCCTTAGTTGATCTGTAAAATGCGTGTTTGTGGAATATCTAATACTTTAAATGTTTTGCCTGCTGATTACTGTATAGGCTTTTGAGTCACAAACAGAAAATTGACATTTGAATAGTAGTTCCAGTTGAGATTAAATTCTTCAGAACTGTATGTTTGTGCATGAAAATCACGTGCACAAAAATGTATTTTATTTTGGGTTTAGTCTGTGCTTCTACTGGTTGTCTGTTTGCATAACTCAGAGCACTTGCTGCTTTTTTTTCCTTTCCTTTCTTACTTGCAGTCTCTGTTATTTTTCTTTTTTTCATTGGTTCCGTATTTTTTTTTCCTATTTTTATTTATTTTATGCACCTGCATAATTTTGACTTTTTCTTTCTTGTTTGGTAGAAGAGGATATACTCTTCGAGCTTGAAGTGTCATCTAGGATGATGACAGGTGGTACAACCACTATTACTGGACAAACTAATACAATCTTCATACCATGATAGTTTACTTGGCCTTTCACTATCATATATAAGCTGCATTTAGGTTGAAAGTGTTAAAGATTGTACCCTTCATTTGTAGCAATTTTTATGGAATAGCCTATTTCATTGCTTACCTTTGCTGAACCAAATTTGAGGGCTAGGGACTGCATATCTGTGTTTATGGAGACTTTTTCACTTTCTATTTCTCACTCTCTGTATTTATGAGATTCTGATTTTTCAGAGGTGATAGTGATGACACATTGTGCATTCATGGGATTTAGGCTCTTCAGATACCTGAAGTGGTGGGGTTTTTTTGGTCACTTTTTTGGTTTTGCATAATATTTTCCTTGGTGAAACTAGCTATGGTTTCCTGTAATGTAATTTCCTACAACAGTTCGTATAATGTTCTGTAAAATGAATTTACAGTGAGTCCATCTTGCAGTTCAAAGTGGATTTAAGCATCTTATGAACTTCTCTTAGCTGCTCTGACAGTTGGCAGTGGGCTTGCCTTATTTTTGTGTGAGACTTGTTCACATCTTTCTTAAAGAGACTTTGAAGTGGTAGGAGTTTGAGAATCTTGAAGGCAGCAAATAGCATGTGGTATATGTGTTTCCTCAGAGCTGCTTGCTTCCAGGGGTCTCCAGTAAATGCTTATGGAACCTCACAGTTTGTCAAAACTATAGACCTAGACAGAAAGCGATCCAGTGGGATAAATATGTCTGTATTAGAAGAGGTGTTAGAGTAATAAAACGAGAAGAGATACATGTAGAGACCACAGTTATTTGGGAAGACAACAAAGAGAAATAGAGGGAGACAGGTGGCTTGGCATTCTGTGAGCAGGTCTGTTCTTATCAGCATGTGTCTAGAAGTAAAGTCCAGGATTTTTTTTTTTGCATGTAGTAATGCTGATCTCTGTCAATAAATCTGTTGGCCGAAAACTTAAAACAAATTTATATCTCCCTTTTTTATTCTGTGTGTAAACTCAAGCTTTCATTTTGTAAAGTCATGCACTTGCTGAGCATTGGAAAATCCTAAGTTTGAAAGTCTGTGAGAAGAGAGGAACCAAATTTAGCAGGTAGATATTCTAGGGTATAATCTTCAGCAGAGCTTTGCTTTTGAAACTAAACATTCTTATATCTGTGGCTTTGTGAGACTGGGGAGTTCTACAGCATGTGCATCAAGATCTTCTTTTTTCTTATTAAAATGCCAGCATATGTTATTATCTCATTCAATCTTTTATGATCTCCAGTTCATACTATATACCTGTTTGTATCAGGTGTACAAAATACCAACTATGGGGAATGTTACAAAGTATTTTCTACCACTGTGATTGTTTTAAAGGCTTTAATAAAGCCTTTTGTGTTCATGGTAAACTCTAAAGTAGTATTGTCAGTAGGTCTAGGTTCTCTGCAGTCCTAAATTACTTTACCCACAAAGGGATATTAGCAAGTCTTCATGGAGACCCAGGAACATATCATACATGTTCAACTTCCATCTAAAAGGATATAAAGGAGTTAGGTTGCTGGAATCAGTTTGAAGTATATGAAATTACCTCATTTTCAGTCATCTTTCATATTGGGAAAGAAACCTGTGTAATGATGCTGTTGAGATAGTTTTTTATATATATATATGTATGCATTTATGCCCAAGTAACTTTTCAATGTGCTGGACATTTTCAGGTAAACTTGATTAAGCAGTCACAGGCTCAAAGGAGCTAAGGCTTCTTAAGTTCAAAGAGAACAGACATACAGGGGAAGGAAGGAGAAAACTAGCACGTACTTTCTTTCTCCATATCCCTTCCCTTTGGAAACAAAATGCTATGGCATGACCTGAATTATTCCTAGTTACAGAAGACCTGTGTGGACGAAAGACATGAATGTCCCAACAATAGAAGATGTTTTGCTCAGAGCACACGTGCTAATTGACACCAAAGTTGGTACAATTGAGACCACAAAAAAGCGCATATATTTGGGAAACAAGGCTATGATAGTTGAGCTACTCCTACATCTTACCTTGAGCAGGCTTTCAACTAGACAACCAAAGTGTAGATTTTTCTGAGGAGCTGTTTCTGGATTTGTTTTGTTTGTTTGTTTCTTAGTTTTTTCTTGTTGATTTACTGTAGATCTATCTCATTTCTGTGGTTTGTCAGATAGTATGAGAGATCTCAGTCGCTAACTGCAGCTCCGTAAATCCTGGAGCTTTCTTTTAGAGGGTACTTTCTCTTTGAGTTGTTGGACTCTCAGCTAGATTATAGGAGGTTACCAAATACCTATCAGTATTTGTATTTCTCCTTCTTCATCCTCTACTACTGATTGTGTACTGGCTTCCTGATTTAAAAAAATATAATCTATACTTTAAAACAATAATTAACACCATATAGTGGCTCTTCCCAAGTCATGTTTTCTGTCATAAAAAAGCTGTATAGCTTAGGTATTTGCATATAGTATCATATATATACATTAGACTTATATATCAGGCAGTTTGCTACCTGCTAACAGTGACACTGGACTGAGATATGTCACAGCCACTCAGTGGGTATGTTGTGCACTGCATTTTTTATGTATTTTTATTTGCATTAGTACTTTCTGTAGACCGCAGTAATCAAATTTTTAGTTGGATCTATGTAACAAATTTAAAAAAAAAAGCGTTTGTAGAAATGTTTACACGAGGATACTCACTTTACCCAAGTTCAGCATGTAATCTAATTAGCTTATATACTATAGCACATGAAGAGAAAGTATTTTTTCCAAAAGATGACTTGGAGCAGGAGCTTAATTTGTATGAATGTAGCTTCTCTGACTTCTCTTCTGGAAAAGCTTATCTGCCTATTTCTGTCGACCAAGTAAAGAGCTTGGCTAGTGTGAGTAACAGCAGCTCCTTCACCCCTTCCACCCCCAAATCCTTAGAATATCCACAAAACATGTTCAGTCCGTTCAATGGTGAAAAATCAGTTAATGGAATTTAAAAATCATTATGAATACCTGATGAGATTTTCTTATGCCTGTTATCAGGCTTGATCGAAGATATGACTATTAGTTTAGACTTTTTTTAAACTAGGAATTAGAGCAGTGGTCTCCTACCCATGGCTCACAGATAATACATGGCATTTGGTTGCATTCATGGAAGATTTAAAAATTTAAACTGAAACTGACAGGACAAGTTAATTGCATAGTTTCCCAGCCTTTGCTCGTCCATGTGGGTGATATTGACGTCGATCTTTGTATTAATCCCACTGACTCCATTAAAAATCTGCCTTAAATAAAATTTGCTGATGTCCATCGTTCAGGGCCAAATTAAGTTAATACATGTATTGTAATACTAGTGCATTGATTCTAAAATATTTATCTTTGCACACAAATGTGGGATTGTGTACAAAATTCAGAAATCTAAATATAAATAGACTAGGAGGTAGATTTTTGGGGAAGAAACTTGTATAATAATTTGTTTAACATACCTGGAGAAGAGGAAAATATGATAAAAAGCAGCAGCATCTGTGTATTGAAGAATGTTTGAAAATAGGGATGGAAGAGACCTCAAGAGGTCAGTCTACTCTGCTCCACTGCTCTGCTATAGGATCAACTGTTAATAAATTTCAGTATGATGCTCTTTGTCTTTTAATCACCTTTTGTTTGTGATCTTTCTATGCAGAACTGCTGGGTGATTATTCCTCTTTGTATATGGGCAAAAGCAATCATCTGCAGAGTTTAAAAGCCTGCACTTGTCCTACTGACTGCATTCTAATTATTTCTGATCATATTTTCAATTTGTCAGTTTTTTTCTGATTTTAACTTACCTTCTAACTTGCATGCAGCTCTTCCATCTTCAGGTGAACAGCCAGCTTTAACTATGCTCTCATTTCCATCAATGCAATGATACGTGATTTTTTTTTCTTTTGTTAAAGGATTGTAGTTTATGGGTTTTAAATATAAGTTCAAATTCTATACTCTATGGTTAAAATAAAATTGGGTTTTTTTGCTCGTTACCACCTGTAAACTGGGCAATATGATGTTGCGGAATCTAGTTCAGAAATACAATTTATGAGAAATTATTTTTCCTTCAAAATATATTAAAACAATAGACAATAGGTACAAATTTATAATATTATTTATTATATATACCAGACTGCAGTGTTGGCATAGAAAAGGGTGCTTTGAAAGGGGCTGGTTGGTTTGTCTTTGAGGAGAGTCAGTAGCAAGTGTCATCTTACCCTGTTCTGCAGTTGTGTTTGTAAAGACTGTCATTACAGTTTTAGTTATTTGCACATCTGGCATGCCTTTTAAACATGAGGTAGTGCCATCACTGTACTTCTGCCTGTTGTAGGAGATATGTATGGAATGATCCTTTGGAAGGATGTGTTGCCTATTCTCTTCAATGCAGTACACCTCTTAATTTCTACTTAACTAGTTTCTTTTCAAGAACTGTCAGAATAGACTAATCTGTCCCTTGCTTCTGAAGACGAGCATGCCTGAGTTTGCCCACCTCTTCCCTCCTAGACCTTGACCTCGCAAAACATCAATGTTCAAGACAGTGAGGAGTGCAATATAGCATGTGACTGGAAATCAGCAGTACTGAGGCTCACAGTGTTAAATGGTGCAGCCTTGGGAAAGTTAAATAGATGTGATTCATTTCTGACTCTCCTGGGATTCCTTTTAATGTCATTTGACCCTTTGGAATAAGTAATAAAATATCCCTGAGTACTTCAGATTGTATACTGTGTTCAGGGATCTTTTCAGATACCAAACATTCATGTTCTGGAAATTGTAGTAGGTAGTTCATAAGTGCAGGCAGACAGAAAGTGCCTTTAAACAAACAAACAAACAAACCCCTTTTCAGAATAGTGGCTGAGAGTTTTATAAAATGAAAAATATAAAATAACAAGATATTAAGCTGGATTTCCAAATTTACTGAAAAAATATTTACTTTAATGAAAGAAACTTATTTGTGGATTTTATTTTGGTATAAGCAATAGGAATCTTACAAATACATAGTGGATAATTGATATTATGCATATTAGTGCCATGACTGTCCTAATACCTTTGCTAAAATGGCTGAAAATGGTTTGATATTTCCTCTAAATTACGAGATAATCATATTGCAGAAGAAAAAAGAATATCTGCCCTTTTGTTAGTAAGCACTTCCACAGAATTTTCAAGTTCTTTTTATGGTTGAGCTTCTGTGATTTTAACTTCTTTTTTCTTTCCCTATTTTCTTTTTTTTTTTTTTTTTTTTTGTCCTTTCTTCTTTACCAGCATTATTATTTTGCCTTCACTAAAAAGGGCAGAGCGTTATAAGGTTCTGTGCATGCTTTGATGTGTTAGCATCCATGTATGTGAACACATCCCCATCCTTTACTACCCTTTTTAGTGTAGGATAAGAGAGAAAGAACGATTGTGAAAGTCTGCAGCAGCAGAATGGTCTGTGTGGTTTTTGGTTCGTGAAGCACCTCTTACGATGGAAAATACTGGATGCTTTATGTATTTCATTACCTAGTTCCTGATGACAAAAGTGTTTGACATTGTCCACTGTTTACTCTAATTGCGCTCTTTAAAATAAAGTGTAAATGACACTTTATTGAAATAAAAAAAAAATTAATTTCATTGCTTAATTTTTTGTATTATTAAAGTGTAATTTGGTCTAAAAGGACAGGAATTAATCTCGCTGTCAAAGCTTTTGTTTAGGTTTTTTTCCTCCTACAAGTTATTGTTGGTGTTTTGAGGATAGGCAGTTGTTTATTGAGTTTAGGTAACTCCTGTAAATGGTACAGGAACAAGATAGCAACTTTATGTACTCTGCCATGCTTTTTCCTTTAATAAATTAGAAGCAGAATGAATATCTTTCACATACATATTGTAGAAAAAGTTAGTTTCTGAGTTGTTGGAATAATACATTCATTGCAATATATATGTGCTTACAAATACATATATTTTTGCTACATGAGGCAGGAAAACCTCAGTAATAGTTGGAAATAAATTGCTTCAGGAAATAGCTTGAATCAACCAAAACGTATTTTGCCATTTACAGAGAATGGTCACTAAATCAGGATTTTTTTTGATATGCTGATAGATTGTTGCAGAAAGCGTTTCCAGCCTGAATCCTAGAGTTAAAGACTAATATTTATGTGAAATGAGAGTGTATTTAGTTGTGGCACGTTACTACCACATAGTGGAGAAAGCTAGAGCAGACATAAGTAGTTTGAGTTTGGATAGTAGTATGTTTTTCTTGCTTTTGAAGAACCCCCAAGAGCGTTTTATGGCTTATTGGATGTACTTAATTTGTTAAACTCTCCTTTATTTTATCGTTGTTCTCCCCCGTTGTAGTAGTTGCAGTGGTTCATCTCACGAGCATTGTTTGAGGCTGACACTTTACAGCTTTAGTTCCTCAAGTAATGCATACCGTGTGCCTCACGCTTGGTCCTTCTTCAGTGAATGGCCAGCCTGATTTGGAATCTGCTCTGGGAGTGGTGGTATAGTGTGAAGGCACTGAGTGCTTTTAGTTGTGAGTGTTGTCTTTTGGTATTCTGTAGATTTAGAAGTAAGGCTGCGGAAGAATTCGTAACATGAGTCTTTTACTCTCCTGCTTGGCCTGGTTCTGGTTTGTCTCACCTTGTCTATTGTGTCACCCTGTCTGTTTGTCCCTCCCCTTCTTTGGTCTCTCCCCATCCCTCGTTCAGCTTGGCTTTTCTGCTTCAGCAGCAGAGAAACCACAGACTGGCCGTACTCTGCTTTTCTTCCTTAACAGCTAGTGGAGATCTTCTATTCCCAGCAAAGTGCTAGAACAGAGCAGAGCTCTCTGTGGGGTGTGTGCAGTACTGCAATAGTTCATGTCTGCTTTTGAATCCCCAAAAAGGAGTAACAACAAGGGAGTACAGATTCCAGTGCAAGGCTGTCAACCTTCATGATGGGTTTAAGTCCCACAGGGTTTGAGACCTGAACTTACGATGAAGGCTGACTGTGCAGCTTAGGGTAGATGCATCTGTCTCCCCCAGTCTTTGAAAGTTGCCAGCCCTCGTGAATTTAAGAAAGGCTGCCGGGGTCACACCAAAAGTCCATTTGGCTCATTAGCTTGCCTGCAACAGCAACCGCTATAAGATAGAAGAATAAATAGAAAAAGCCTCCTTTCCTGACATGTGCTCCCAGCCTTAAGTGATTTGGACCTAAGACATCGTTGCGTTTAATAATCCATATGTTTTTTTTTTTTTTTTTCCCCCCATTAATTATCTAAGGCCAGTTTGACTTTTGTAAGCTTTTCACCACTGTAAAGTCCTGTAGCAGTTTCTTAACTATGTGTTGTGTAAAGTCCTTTTCTGCCTGGTTTTACCTGGCAGCTACTGACTTGTTTACCTGCTGTCCCCTAGTTCTTGTGTTAGAAGAACACTTTCTCTATTCCACAAATGAGTTGAAAGGTGTTTGTCATGTTTGCTCTGTGTCATCTTTTTTTTCCAGGCTAAAGAATCTTAATGTGTTTATTTGTTGCATGTATTGAAGCTTTTCTGTGCTTTTTTTCATTCTGGTGCCCTTTTATGCATTTTTTTCCTTCCATTTTATTAATTTTTTGCAGTGTGGGACTAAAGTGGTATTCCAGCTGTGAGCCAGTCAAATGTGTAAATCCACTATGGCATAATGAAGATTTAGCAATATTGTGATACTAAGTTGGACTGTAATTTATTTATTTTTAGTGTTGTCATCATCAAAGATTTAAATGGTATCACTGTCACTAATTGGCAATGAAAGAGTGGTGTTAAAACCTTTTACTAAATATTTAAAACCTTGTCTTTGAAGAACTGTGTAAGAATGTCTGTGCTGGTGATGATGTTTGTGTTGGAAGTGGCTGGCATTAACATCTTTGCAGGAGACTGAAGTTCTGTTAGAAATCTTTTAACGTTATAAAGTCTTTTTATGGTGCTGGTGACACAAAACATTGCTGATCAGCACATCTAGCTTCAAGCTATGGTTGAGTACATTTGTTTGCTCACTAACAGAATAAAATGGCATGGACGTTGTATAAAGCTGAAAAATACAGTACTAATAAAAGTGCTTTCATTTTATAATAAGCTGTTAAATATGAAAGAAAGGGGACGGACCTTGTTTTTGTAAATGAAATCTGATAGTATTTTGGATGTCGTAGATTTTTAAGGTTCTTGCCCAACACTTATGTTAATGGATTATTTTATTCAATCTTCTATTTCTTTTGCTTTTATAATGTGTGAGGCTCTTTAGGAGCCCTGTGTCAGAGTCCAGAACAACCAAGAAGGCATTTCTGGTCTTCAGGAAACTCAAAGCATAACAATGAGGTCAGATAGCTTCCTGAAAACAGAAGAGCATCTAATGTTTCACCTAAGAGGAGAATTCATCTGAGGGTTAAAAAGGTTATTAAATGGTTATAGTAAGCAATGAAAGATAAAAATAATTAGAAGTTTTTAGGTCCCATGGCACTGATACAACAGCATTATCTCAGAAGGAATTCCCAACACTTTGTCACTTGAGCTGTTGAAAGTAGAAATGGTGTGAGGAGTCTGTTAGGATTCTGTTCTGAGTTTTCCTTATGATTATCTCCTTTCTGCCCCCCCCCCCCCCCCCCCTTTTTTTTTTTTCCTTCTCATTTGAAGAGGGGAATTGCTTTGTTCTTCCCTTCTTCAGAACTTTCTGGCTACTGAGAAGAGGAGTAATCCCTATTAGCCTATTCCTTCTCAGTCAGGCTGCTGTGTTGAGATGGGAGAAGAGACCTTGGCTATTCCTGAAGTCCTGAGGATTCCTGAATCCTCATGCTTTTGTGTGTCCACTTTGTGACAAAGTCCAATGCCTGACTCATCATTTCTGTGCATCACTTTCAGCAACATTATCTTTACGTAATTCTGAAGTTTCAAAGCTTCAGATAATTCTACTGCTTGCTTTAAAATGTCTGATAATGAGTTATTGTTCTTCTGTTTGAAACTGACACACAGTCAGTTGGAGTAACAGGAATAGAACATGACATGGATTTACATTGTTTTACATGTGGAAATTAATATTTCTGTCCATAAATATTGAACTTAACCTACCAAAATAGTTGTTTAGGAGTTCCTGCCTTGCCAGGAGAAAATGTACTGTTTTTGTCCTAGTAATTGCTGATGTATTTTTGTATTAGCCAGAAATCATAGCTCAAATACATACTTTCAGTGTGGTCAGCTGCAGCAAATGTATTTTTTATTCCACATCTAATCCCAAATTCTGCTCTGTCCTTAGTGGATATATAAAATTTACTATAATCATTGGGGGGAAGGGGGAAGGTAAATGGGATAAAAAAAGGGCCTTGTGATTAAAGCTTTGTCCTCTCAAGAATGATTTGCAAGATTGACCACTTGCCACAGACCTTAGAATCTTGAATTAATTTTAGTAAAAAAAAAAAAAAAAGATTCTAATGTTTAGATTTATAGTATAGTCTGCAAACAATCCCTGCATGTATTGGAAATACTCTGAAGTGAATAATTAATTACTGAATTTATTTCAGCTCTTTTCACTTTTTCTGGTGAATTAGTAAAATTACATTATGGAATACTATCAACTAAATGCATCTTTTGCTAAGTAAACATACCACCTTGTGATTTAACATAGTGCCTAATTGTGCACCATGAAATAGGTTTTATATTAATTCAGTAGAGGCTCAGAGTACTTTATCAAATGGTACTTGTGGCTGAGGTGATGGAGGAATAAGAATTTTTTGATGTGTTCTGTTAAAATACAGCATAGCTGTTAAATGTTTAAAAAGTTTTTGTATAAAACAAATAGAAGTGAAATTATTTAGTATATGAAACAGAAATGCAGAGCAACATTATGTTTTTTTATGTTTGGTTCAGAACCTTACCCCTATCTGCCATGTCAGTAAATTTTGCGATAGTCAAAATTAGCCATAGTAAAAGCTACTCCTTACTTTTTTTTTTTGTTTACTACTTTAAATATTTAGAGTACAGTTCTGTATTCTAGGAAGGCACACCTCATAACTCTTCCTTATTTTAAATGTCTGATCTGCACCACTTGTTGATGGGAATAAGTCAGGGTCTTCTGCTGCAAACTTCTGTTTGCTGCTTTGATCATAAGCCAGGTGGGCTATTGTGTGTGTTTACTTCTTTATTCCAGGATTTTTAAAAAATACAATACAGAGTGACCTCTTGGTCCATCGATTTAAAAATCTTATATAATTATTAACAATGCAGTTGTATAAACCTTCCTCTTTTTACTTGCCTAGAAGACATTGCTAACAAACTTGTGGAGGTCCTTGCAGGACAATGTAAACATTATTGGTCTTGCACTGATCAGCTGATTACACAGTTTAAAGCCCTTCGTAACCTTCCCTATCCTTGAATTCTGATTGTATTCAGGATAAAACCAATATTAGTGAATATTTCTGTCCATGAAGTTGACCTGCAGTAAGTCCTCATGAAAAGCAAGCTCATAAGCATAGTAGTAACTTCTTCAGCCTTACTCTTGAACTTCTTGGGACTCTCCAGCTGAATTTTCTTCCTTTGTTGATCCCTCAGTTGCTTTAGACAGTGTGTTCTCTTTTGCTTACTTAGATGGTTTTTCGCTTTGGTTTAACTGTAATGAAACCCTTTGAGATAAAGTGTATGAAGTACATGTTTTGCATTCCTGCTATGTTTACCTGCAGTATTCTCTAACCTTAACATTCAAAAATCACAAGTCAAGTCCTCAAACTCTGAGGTTTTTTAAAAAAAATCATAAGACATGAAAATTAATGTATTGGTTTCAGGGGTCCTTTGACTTAAGCCATTCTGCACGTGTGCCATATTTTCCAAATCTTGGCATAGGAATGCATGAATAAATATAAAATTTAAGTTTATTTGGAGATTCTGATATCTAAAGACTTTTAAGAAAACATCAAGCATCATGAGATTTGCCATAACGTTTGGAAGACCATTTGATTATTACACAGATAGCTATTATGTTGGGCAGATAACACTAGATAACAGAATATAATACTGATAAACCATTTTACTTTTTATCATTTTACATACTTGGTCTTATTCTTTTGTTTCTTTGTTTAATTGCTGTTTTATTAGCAAGACTAGCAAGGTGCTAATGTGTATTTTAAGTAGTTTCAAACTCCTCTTGGCAAAGATTTCATGAGTTTTGTAGTTACTTGTTTAATGTTTAGTTATGTTTAGGAAGAATGTTAACTGTTCTTTAAACTGATCCTATATTTAAACTATTTGTTTCAGCAATTTGAGAGCAATTACCATATATTCGGAATTGTGTTAGAATAGAGGCCCTGCAAGCTTTATCCACATACTGTGGTGATGACAGGAATCAGATGATCACAAGCTTCTGTTTAGCTGTCTGTGAAAATTTCTCTAGAGGAAATCAGGATAAACAGTTCTACAAAATTCTCAAAACTTATAACCAGTTACAGAAAACTGAGGACCTAGAAGTATACCAGTTTAAAAAACCAAAAAAGTTTTGATAGTCAAAAATTCTTAAAATGCTGTTCTTGACAGGCAAAACTTCAGAAAAAAGTGAGGCCTCAATTCAAAGCTCTTAATTTGTTACAATAGAAAGGAAAAAAAAAATAGTTCTGTATTATTTCAGGCCAGCAACTTGGCAGGAATTTAAATCTGAGTCCAAGGTTTCTGAAACCAGAGGCTTGAGAATGTTAGCAAGTTTCAGGACTGGTCATGAAGGGGAAATACAATGATTTCACAGATAGCTGGGATACAAATCATAATCAGAAAGTTTAAAGGAGTTACATGGAAAATGTGGAATTATATATGATAACAAACAGAATGAGGTGTGCGTTAAGTGTTAGTGTTGCATATGGTCCTTGTTGCTAAGTAGTAGGGCAGTTTTTGAGAGCCAGTGAAAAAAATAATGGCTTTCTGGTTGTGGGTCAGGATGTGGTCAGGGTGAGTTTTATGCCAAGAATAATGTGACTGAATGAGGCAAAATATTTTTGAGTCCTTTACCTACAACTTTGGTAGCACATAAATGATTTCAGCACGGTACAGCATTGTGGAAGGCTACTAGTCACTAGTGTTTTGTGGTGGTGTTTTGTTTGTTTGTTTGTTTTTTTTTTTTTGTTTTGTTTTTTTTTTTTTTTGTGGATGCCAGTTAATTTCTTGCTGGAAAGTGTCTTGGGAGATCTTACTGTGAGAGGCAGTTGTTGAGCAGCAGCAAAATCCCTCTGTGACTTGTTATATCATCTCTCAGTATTACTGTGTATGAAACGAATGTGACATTTCTTAATGCTTCTTCTGGAAATATGGTTCTTTTTATGATAGTTCTTAGTTTATAACATTTCTTTCTTAATATAGGCAGATTAAAATTTTGCGTCTAATATATTTTTCTTTTGTTTCTACCCTGCTTTTAATGAAAGTCACGGTCGTCCCAGGGAGGAAGCTGCATTTTCTCTTTAATGTTCCAGTGTGAAGACAAACAGGACTGCCATTCTTGCACCTGCTACATTAAGGAAAGGGAGGGAGGCAACAGTTTAGAGAAAATAAAACATGTTTGGACTTCTGTCTTACATTGCACTACTGCTCAGGAGTAAGAAACGTTCTCATCCAACTATGTTTATGTAGATGATACAGGAGAATGCTCTTCATTCACTATGTCTATGGTCATTCTGTGTGTTACACTAGCTGCAGTTCTGTGAGGCAAAAATTATGCTGCTTGAAACTTCCTTGTTTCTGTCCCTGTTGTTTTTGTAGCTTGCCAAACTCGTTACTTGTTCTAAATCAGCAATGAAAAGCCATTTCTCCTTGCCTCCAGGAATCTTTGTGTTAATTTAATTTGTTACTGTAAAACATGATAAGAAATGCACTAAAACTGTAGGAGACCTTGAACCAAACTGTTACTGAAAAATGTACTTATCTCACATTTTACATTTTCTTTCAGTGTTCACAGTAACTAATTGGGAGAAGGTGACACCTGCTAGAATTTTATAACCCTGTTTTTTTTACATGTAAGAACTAAAAAAAAATAGTCTGGTTTTAAGATGTAACTTCAACCATGAATGCCAGAAAAATGTCATGGTTTATGGGCATCTTTTCCCCAGTTCCTTGACCAAATTATTTTGAGATTCCTTACTAAAGGTATTTGTTATGCTCAACTTTTCACAATCTATTTTCCTCCAATTATTGCAAAGCTTATTAGGGCTGAGACACTTGTTTGCAATTGTATATCATAGAGAAACAAGGTCTCAGAAATCAATGTAAGGGACAGAACCATGATCAAGAAAATGTTTCTGAACAAATACTTTGGAAGGAAATCTGGCAGTTTTTCAAATAGAAGGAAATAAGCACTTGATGCAAAAAGCTGTCTTTTAAGGTATCATCATGTAACTCCTTCACTTTTAATTCCATCCACACGTTACTCACTCCCCCCTTTCTTTTTGTGTGTGTGTGTGCATGAGGCTGTGGGGAGTCTCTTCTCTGGCCCGCCTGTTATTTGAGTTCTAGTAGTTGACCGGTGTTGCTAGCTAAGAACAATAGAAAGAATAGTGTCATTTTCTTTTTCACTACTATATGCATAAAATTATTTTATTATATGTGTTTCTTCTTCTCATAGCATGCATGTCGGCTGTGTATCACTTCATATTTTTGGAACCTTTTCTTTTCTTTTAAAAGGTAGTAGCATAAAGTTACTGTCATTTTCTTGGGCCAAACTTGTAAGCTTGTTCTATTTAGTTCAATGCACAGGATTTATTGAATGGACTACTTTTATTTTTGTGGATATATGTATTTTAAGGGGAAGACCAGTTTACCAGGAAGGCAAAATATCGTATTTAATATGAGTATCATTTGAATCAAAGTTGTGGTTTTCATGCTATTTGCTCCTGATTCATAGGAATGTTCTTGATTCATAGGATTCATTGGAAGAGCCAGATGTGTGAATAAAACAGAATTCTGCTTGCCTTTAACATTGTCAATATAAACTTAAAAGCAGAGATATTTTAAATATTCCTTATTTAATTTGAGACCAATTAAAAATACTAGTTACCCTTCATGTTCATTTTGTGCCTTGGAGATGATTAACTACATGGGAAGAAAATGTTGTATTGCTGTGGTGTTCCAAATGGGCCAACTGGCTTCTGGTCCGTAGCGATACCAGTTTGCTGTTCCAACAAGCATGCATTGTTAAAAAAAACACCACAGAGCAGGTCAGAGCATAAAGGGAGAGTGTTTATATAAAGGGAAAAGGGAAAGGTACAGAGTACTAGAGTTGCACATCTCTTGAGCTCTCGTTCTTTTACACCTCATTTTCCTTTACACTTTGATACAGTCAAGGAGAAAGGAAGTGGGAGGTAGCTCAAAGCTACCTTATATTCTCCTCTCCTCCTGGGGCCAGCCACAGATGTGGTAGTAGGATCCTTGCCATGAGCGAAAGTGGCTTCATTAGTTGTTACAAAGGCTCTGTATGTTAAGTTCCTCAGTAAAATTCACTTCCATCTAGCCCGTGTTCCTGTTGGAAAAGAAAAGGTGGGTTTTGGAAGCTGTTAAACTGGTAGTTAGCAGCTAGTCTGTTCCAGTGGTGTGCTGTAAAGCAAGCATGGTGGTGCAACAATCTCCATCATTTGAAGCGGATCAGAGGCTTAAAAACTGGAATATAAATTAAAGTTGTTTATTCTCAGACACATCTTTCTTTCTTAAGCTTTCTTAAGTCTTCTGTTAAGAATGGCCTTTCTGCATCGAGCCCATCATCCTATCTCCACTGAGAGCGGGCATGCAGAAGAGTGCTTGAATGGAGGCTCTGAGAGGCATGCAAGGAAGGCAAAGCTGAAGGTCATCTAGGCAAAGGATGAGCAACAGGACAAAATAAACTGATGGGTGGGTGCCCACTGAATAGATACTAGATGGCGACAGTCTGCTCAGAAAAGTACAGGGAGTGGAGTTGGGTGGCTTGGCAAACCTGAACTCTTAATAACTGAAAAAGACAACTCAGTGCTGAATGTCGAGGCTGCCCTGTCCCTGATCCACAAGCGCTGGCTGGATTGTAGCACAGGGAAGAACAAGGTACCAAACTACCATGTTGGAGCTTCTCCAGCAACCCAGCTGCTTCACAGCGAGGTCACCTGGAGTATATGGTCACGCTAGGGCCAGTGCAGCCATCACTGCTGCCTTTGCCTCCTGGGCTGCTTTGCCCTTGAGCTGTTGTTGACTGCAGTCAAGGCTGCCAGGCTGGGGAAGCTGGGTGAGAGCTGCAGCAAAGCAGCTTTGTGAAGCCAAGCATCCAGCTGTGTGGTGTCGTCACCTCTGCGGAGTTGAGAGGCCTCCGGGAGGTGCCCAGGTGCTGTAACAGCCTCTCAAGCTCCAGAGCACTTGGAAGCAAGGACAGCATCTCCCATTGTCTCAGAAACCTTAGGGTGGAGGAGGAGACAGACAATGAAGCCCTGGTCTGTTCTTCGACTTTAATAATAAAAAATTTTGCTGCTCCTGGCCCCTGCTTTTTGCAGAGAGAAGTGCAAGTATGAAGTAAATATGTATCATTATCCCTCAATATTGACTTAGTATTTTTCAGCGACCTATTGCTCAAGGGTTTTCTGAGTCACAGGTGGTATTCTCGTATTTAGTATCTACATTTGAAGGACAGGTTTTGCTCCCATTATTTTTCCAAGTTTCTTTTTGAACCCTGTACACTTTGGTACCTGTAGCACATCCTGTGGCCCAGAGTTCTGTATCTTGAATGTGTTTGTAAGGAAAAGGTACCTTCTGTTCTTTGTTTTGAATCTGCCACCTGCTAGTTTAATCTGATGTCTCCTTGATTTTTTTTATAGGGTGAGATGGTGAGCAATCATTCCTTATTCATGTTCTGTATTTCACTTGTTAATTAATATTCCGATGTCACATTTGCTGTCCTATAAAGTAGTCATGTATGATGTGTAACTTGAAAGATTTCTTGAGATCTTGGAATCATATTTTTAACATAACAGCTGTGCAGTCTACTTGGAAAGATTTGAAGTCTTTTATTAATAATGTGCTGTGTCCCTCAGCCTCTTTTTCCTCAGTATGTGAAAGTATCTTGGCCACATCTGGAATCTCAATGCATAGGGACCTTGTGATATGTGTTGACAGAACTAGTTTATCTCATTTAACTGTAAGCCACCTTTCACCTATAGCAGACCTCTTCTACGCTAGCAGTTTATTTTGACTTTGTGAACTTGTGTGCTGCTAGTAATTTCCCACTGATAGTCTTCATTACATTGAGTTTCTGAAACATCTGTCACATCAACATCCTCACTTAAAGTCTGGCATTCCTGTTTCTCCATCTTGTTTGGCTGCATTGTTTAAATGTCTCTGTTCTGTTTTATCCTCATTCACTATTGAAGTGTAGTCACTTCCTATCTTCTCTCTTATTTGAGTATACAGTGTTACTGTGGTTCTTCCACAAAGGATTCATCATCTTAAACTGTTTGCTATTCAATCCTTAACAGCTTTTCTCAGCTATTAAAATTTAAAAGGTCACAGAAAAGTATTGAATTAAATTGCTTACACTGTTCCTTTTTGGTTTAGATGAAGCCTTCTTCCAGTATGTGCTCACTCTGTTTCTTCTCGTTTTGGCAAATCTGCTTGGAATCATTCTTCTCAGAATTAGCCTCTCTAGGGAGGTATGAACTCTATATTCTTTTATTTATTCTCCTTCCCTTCCATTCACCTCTTTTACCCATATAAAAAAAACCACCCTTAGTTCTGAAAATGATTGGAATGATTTGATGACTTCTGTGTGTGGGAGAGAGGAGGGTTATTTTCTTCATTCTTGATGTCTTTTTCTCTTTTCAAGGAGTTCAAGCTGGCCTTTTGTTAACAGAAATTGCTTGCTGGTTGAACCTATTAACAAAGTTCTTGCATTGAACTTAAGATACCTGTGACTATCTCATGGTGGGTACTGGAATTATTTCTTCATGCTCAGCAGGGGTGGGAAATGTGGTGTGTATGAGAGGTGAAAATGAACAGAAAACTCTTCAGTGATTGTCCACAGTGTTTAAGTAATATACTGATGGGAACTGATAAAATCCAGTTGATCTGGAGGGTCCTTAGCAGGTCAATCTGAATCATTTGGAACTGGAGAATATTCTGCGGCCCTGAAAATGGCAGCCCTCAGTGTTCATCCCTAAAAGCTGAGGCTGCAAGAGAGGATTTCTTCCACAGTTCCTGTTTAGTATTCAAGCTTTATTGCTGCCACGTTTTTATTACTGATTGAAAGTAAGATAAAAAGTATTTGTATTATTTCCATGCTTTTTTAAAAAATTATTTTTTTTATTGTAGATCCAAGTTAGAACATAGAACTAAATACAACCCCCAAAAACTTAAGGAAGATGACCTTGTAAGTCTGGTTGCTTAAAATGGCAGAATCTCTGCCTGGAGGATTCACAGGAATTGTAGTTTTGTTTTCAAGTAAGAATTCTTCTGTTACTTTTGATACTAGTTGGAAGCTTTGAACTCCAGTCTCTATCAAGACCTTCAGGAGAAATCTACTTTTCTCCCAAGGGAAATACAGAGAATGGTTAGTTCCTCAGAAGATTGCTGGACACATTTTCTGTCTGCAGTACTAGAAGCTGCAGATAATTTGGAAGTAGAACCTAGAAAAAACAATCTGGGCTGTGAGTGGTTAGACTAAACAAACGGCAGTTTCTGGGGTACTGAGAAAAAATTTGGAGACGCTTTGGCAACACAGCTGTTGAACAACATGGTAAAATGACTCTTTCTAACTTAAGAATCTAAAATTATTTCTGTGACTTACAGAAGTGTGTACAGGTTTAGTATCAAAATAATGAGAATACAACTCCAGAAGAAATTGAATTGGTAAGTTTTCTTAGAAGTTTATCTATTTTATTGCTTGCTCTGCAGCATTTTTCTTGGCTATTTTTTCTCTGTATTTTTGTTTTTTTTATTCTTCATATAGTTGTCTTTTAACTACAACAAGGACAGTGTTATTAATCCCAAGAAGGTGCTACTGAAGATCCTTTCAGCAGAAAACAGGGCTGGAAAGGATCATGGAAGTTACCATGTGTAGTGGGTTGACCTTGGCCAGCAGCCAAGCACCCACACAGCCGCTCACTCGCCTTCCCCTCTCACGGCCAGCGGAGAGAGTAGGAACAGCAAAAGCAAGAAAAACTCGTGGTTCAAGATAAAGACAGTTTAATAAGTAAAGGAAAGAGGAAAGAAAAACAAGTGATGCAAAAGAAATCACTCACTACCTCCCACAAGCAGACCAATGACCAGCAAGTCTCCAGGCAACAGCCACCTTGGAAGACAAGCCCTCCCCTTCTGCTAACGTGGGTTTTATTGCTGAGCTTGTTATACAGTACAGAATATACCTGTGACCAGTTTGGGTCATTTGTCCTGGCTGTATCCCCTCCCAGCTTCTTGTCCACCCCTAGCCTATTTGCTGGAGTGGGGCTAGAGTGAGGGAAGAAAGAGCCTTAATACTGTGCAAGCTCTATCCACCAGCAGCCAAAACATTGGTGTGTTATCCACACTGTTTTAGTCACAAATCCAAAATACAGCTCCATACAGGCTGCTGTGAAGAAAGTTAACTCCATCCCAGCCATATCATGGTTTTTCCCGTGTCACAGAGTGGAGTCATCAGAGTAATACACTTCTAATTAAGTACATGTATGTATGATTTGGAGTTTCTCTGTGTGTGTATTTCGGTTTGGTACGCTGATGTCTTTTAAATGAACCATTTCTTGTGGTTTGGTGTTGGTGAATGTAGGGAATATGACAGATTTGTGATCAGACAACTTGCATACAGCTAGTATGGCTTTGAAAAGTGATTGCTTTTAAATGCTTAATAGCTCTTTAGAGTACTTAATTTTTTAAGTATTACATACATTAATCAAAAATTTTGGCTCAGTCTGTAATGGAGATTGAATCATTGCAAAGCTGGTGCAGCCTGCAGGCTGTCAAGGCTGGCTTTATAACAGCTCTGTCTTCAAATTTCCCTGGCTGCTGCTAATACCAGTTTCTCTGCCTTCTGCATGCCTCTTCCCATCTTTTTGCCAGTTGAGAATAGAGTGGTGGTAGTAAAAAATCTTAAGGCTATCATGTATTTTCAGTCTTAACAAGAAAAAGAAGGCAGACCCTGGTCATTTGGAAAACGGTGACAGTCAGTGCTAGAGAGGCGAAATCTTCGTGGGTTTTTCAAAGTACAAAGTTTAATTTTAGTAACAGGGAGAGACTTTGATCAATTCCATTTTCATCTTGCAATCTACCCAGTGCATCAAACTTCCTTATAATTTCAGTAATTGTATGTCACTTTCTAGGAATGATCTAGTACATGTAGGTCAAAAAGTCTGATAAGATAATAATATTTTAATAACATTTTAAACCAATTAATTGTTCCTGAACTGTCAAAAACTTGTCTTGAATTCAAAGAGAAAATGGCTTGCTATCTACAGTACTCATATATTTGGGAAAAGGAAGTTTGTCTTTCATGTAAAAACTGTTACACAGAAACTGTAGAGAAATGACCATAGTTATTATTTCATTGTTCAGGCTGCTTTATTTCCTCTGTTATAGAGGTGAGTAGCTTAGCAGGAATTAGTTTGAGAAATAGGTCCTAGATTTTGTGTCACTTATTCTTTTTCCGTGTGTAGGTATTTAGAACAGGACCTTAGATTAACTGCTCTTTAAAGCCCTTGTGTATTTTTGTTTGTATAAAATTTTGGTTTAGGTAAAACTTAAAGTTACTATCTTTGTATAAACAAAATCAAAGATTTTTGATTCCCCTAGTTGTTCCTCAGTGTATGTGGGGGTTTTTAAAAAGTAAAGTATTAAATGCTTGCAGAAGATGCAAAGCTTGACTTGAAGTGTTTTCCTGTAACTAACTGCATTGGCACAAATAGGTGCAATTTTATGCATGAATGTTTTTGAATTAAATGAGAGATAGACCAAGTGCTAAATTAGCATTAATTAAATTGGCATACATCTATTATGACTTTCTGTAGCCATCAGAATATTGCCAGCTGAAGTGCTCTTTGGTTGACATGTGAACATATATTGTACATTCTGTGACTAATGTTTCTTTGAACGTTTTACAAAACAAGGCAGTGTTAATTTTACTTCTGCATTGTTAACAGAGCTCAGTATGCAAGTGCCTGTAACCTCTTTGCGGGGTTTTATGCAACACAAATGGAGGAATTGGAAAGAAAGCCCTTTTGCTGTAGAAGAACTTGCACATTGGTTTACAGTGGAGTGTACTAGCCTTGCATGCAGCCGCTGAACAGCCTAGCAAACGGGTCATCAGAAGGCTTGAGAAACAGACAGCTGGGAAGTCAGCCATAGACTGAACTGTTACTGATGGAAAAATACATTCCCAAGCTTGGCATCTTGAGTCTGCTACTGCCAAAAATATCTGTGAATGGTCCGTTCTGAAACACATTGGGCAGAAAAGGTTAAAAAGAAGCACAGTATTAATACTACAAACAGGAGGAAGCAGTGCCAAGATAGTGTTGGATTTATCCTATGACCAGTTTTCTTTCTAGGTGCGGCACGGTAGAAGGCCAAAATGTGTGTTGCAGACCTTGTTTCATTCACACCATGTAGAAGTTGCAGAGAAAGGATTGCTATGCAAACATCCACTTTCAAACGACTTTTGGTCAACTGTTAGTGAAATGCCAAATAATTGGGTTTTTTGTTTGTGCATTGTTAGGGAAAGTTCATTAGTCCTGTTGTCTGAAAAGCAGATTTGTAACCCAGTGTGCAATGAGCCAAAAACTGCACACTCAGGGGAGACATTATTTATTTCATATTTGCGTGAAGATGGGTGCTAGGTGTTAATTCCACAAAGCTAGCACACCCTGCAGTTAAACAAGCAAGCAATTTATACAGTTTTAGGTTCACCCACTTAATTCCAAAGTCCTTCCCCAAAGTCATTATTGGTAGTCACTTATCTGCTGCCATTTCTATTGGGCTAAGGTTTTCTCTGTTTTGAATTAAAAGTACAGTGTTTTATTATATAGTACATGCTCAAGGCAGAGCGGGGGGGTAAGTCTTTTAGGTCTTGAATTGAGTCGGTGGTCGTGATCTCCCCCTGCCACCTTTACGTTTCCCTTCGTTCATGCTTCTTTGGCAATCATTCGGCCTTTGGTGTCTTCTAGAGCAGGATGTTTCCTTCTTATCAGTCTTTAGTTCCTTCTTCAAGGGTATAGTGGCTGGCAAAGCCTGCATCGTTTATAGAAAGTAACCAGGCCTACATAGTGAAACTGTTGAGTAGTGGTCGTCCTTATAGTACAATGCATCTTGTTTAACCCCTTTTTCAGCAGTATCACCACAGTTAGGCTGTAACTCAAACAGACGACTGCAGTCCTATTAAAATATATTAGTTCTATTAAACCTGATATCTTCAAACAGGAGCGAGCAACTGCTCTTGTTTTAAGATTTAGGAATAGAAGATGTTAATGCTGGAGCATGGATATTATACCATTAAGAACAATTGTTTGAAGTGGGTATTTTTATCTGGGTTTTTTTCGGCAGTCTTACACTCCTTAGTCGTCATAATTTAACATATAAAACTTGCCAAAGTTAAATAGAATGTGGGAAGAACATACTTATTCTTAGTTAGCATCCATTTAGAAGTGGGGGAATGGTGGTGGGGAAAAAAGACACTTTGCAGAATCTAATATTTTTGCTGGATTCTAGTACTTATATCTGTTACTATGTTCTTAGTCTTTGAAACATAATTTTTTTTTTTTAATGTTTTAAAGCTTAAGAAAAAGGTAACGTTTAATAGATGAAGTTAGCAAGGAAATGTGAAATGTCATCAAATGTTAAAGAGCCAATTGGATTTTTGTTGGTGCAACACTGAAATGAAGAAGCCAGACCATACTGATACTGCACTTTGCACTCACTAAAGTAGAAGTAAGCAGCTGTTGTATAGCTCAGTGTTAAACACAGTAGTGCAAGGGTCGTACCAGTAAAAGCAAAAAATTAACTTACCATGTTGTGTTGGAGAATTGTTGCATGTGCTGTTCTCAAATTAAGACCTGACCTGAAAGGTGGTGTTTGCTGATTCTAAGTAATGACATAATTGTTATGCTTTTCTGCACTGCCTCCAAAGATCTGAGTAGCTGGCTTCCCCCCCCCCCCCTCCCCTTCATTAAACGTGCCTATGGAAGGAAACTTTTATCTAGATTTTGTGGCAGCTGAACACCATTGCTTTTGTGACTTGAAGTCAGAAACAATAAGAAGATTGCAGATGAATTTCAGTACTTTGGTTTCAAAGAAAATGGCATGAGCAAAACCATCTCCCTAAATTGCAGGAGTATATAGTTTAAAGACACTTGAAATTAAAAACGTAACTTTTCCATTTAATTTGAACTTTTATCAGAGTGCTTGTAATATTTAGGCAGGACGAGTGTGTTAAAACACAGTAAGATAATAGAAAAATCACTCAAGCTTGAAGATAAATAGGTGATTCTTAAGTTGCTTGGATATAGTTCATAAAAATAAGATACCAGAAGTACACAAATGGGATGAACACTTTCAGAATCTTTTTGTAAAAAGGTTTGTACTCTTGTAGAGAAAGTAGCAGGCCATGGCAGCCAAGTGACTGCCCTAATATTGTCTATTCTTGGTTACAGTATAAATGTACCTATGAAAGGAGTAAAAAAGAAATTGCACTTGTCTTTAGTTGCAGAGTTACTCAGCTAAGATGCACATGTCCAGAGCTACCAATTATTAATGAATACTTATTCCAAGGAGTAAGAGTGAAAGTAGTTCTATATTGCTGTTTATAAACATGCCTGCACAGCACCATTCTAATGCTAGTGTGTTTACCTCACAAGGGACTTGTGTGCTGGGAAAGGGGTTTTATCTCTGTTCTATGAACATAGTTTCTAGAGACTTGAGTTGAATTCCAATGTTTTGTTGTTTTTCAGTGAAAAGTAGCCCAAGGGTTAGGTTAGTTACCATGTGAAACATTGCTGAGAAATCACCACTTCCTCCCTTTCTTCCCCTCTTTTCCTTGTGAAGACTTCTTCAGACTGCCTTTGCCTTTTTCTCCAGTTCCACGATCTCGCAGGTCAAGCAGAACTGCTTTCCCATCTTCATCAACTTGCACAAAATCCTGTCTTAATTTCTTAAAAAAAAAACAAACAACCCATACAAAATTAATATGTCTTTGTCATCATCTTCACCCAGTGCTGTTTGTTTTCTTCTGGTTGCCTTTGTCACGCTACTTGCTACAGTGATAAAACACCTTCTTGTTTCCCTTGCTTCTCCATGCCTCGTTTTCCTTTTACTTTATTTATGACTTGCCTAGGTTCTGCCACTCTCAGTGGGATATGCTCAAGGACTCTTGCCTCTCTAATTACAAGTACTATCTTTATTCTCTCTGCAAAGTTCATTCTGTGTGCCCTGTCAGCAATGAAAAGGAGTGTACCTGTACATGATTTAATGCTGATGGCTCTGGTAGCTCAATGTATGATAAAATTCCTGATCTTGAATGACACACTCAGCCTTATTGTTTACCAGTTTATAGAGTGCAGAAGAAAACCTATGGACTCTTGATTTCTTTTTGTCAACTCTGGGACTGGCAGTTTCTAATAACTTATGTTCGGGTGCCTCTCCTAACTACATTTAGGCACTATCACAACATACTACAGTAACTGTTTAACTGATGTAGTTTTGCAGCCACTTCTGTTTAAACTTTGGAGGATAATCTAGAGGTTATGTCTCTTCTACTGCTGGCCTTCAGGAGTTAGCCAAATGTGTGCAAACATTTGTGATCTCTCACCCAAGAGCAGAATAAATTTGCTGAGATAATTCTGTAGTCAGTATGCTTGCAGTAGCTGTTAGTATTTGCTTAGATTTTATAGCATGGCAGCTAGAAATGTGAGTATGTAACTAACAGAAATTAGTTAATTACAAAGCAGCAGCTTGTACCAGTTGTAAATAATGATAGGCACATAACACAGCACTAACATTGGCAGCTTGTTTTTGTAATATGTTTATGTAAGTATACTATCTAGATTTTATAATTTAGTAAAGCTTAAAAAATATTTATATTGGCCCTAGTGACATCTTAGTTTTCTTGCATTTATTTCAGTGTATATGTGGTTAAAACAAAATTGCGAATATGATTTGAAAATACTCTTACTGTATTAAACAATATAATGGGTAGTGCAGTGTTTTGAGAGCTACTCCTGCTGTTCATGTAGAATATTGTCCTTCACTGGGGACCTTGTAAGTGGAGAATTCTAGTGTTATATATTACAAGCTATTAGTAATAAGGACATGAATTTGACAAGGTAATATACAGTGTAATGATGGAAAAATGGGTAGGAAATTGACTTTCAAGTTCCCAAGTATAAATTAATGAATGTAAATCAATGTTGCCCATTGTTACTAAGGTCTCTAATAGAAAACTTCCAAATCAATACAGATACTTAAATAGCTTCATTAAAAATCAGACCCTGAAAATTATATTTGAACTGGTGTTAACATTTTAAGCTATATCGGGATATGTCTAACCATTTACATCATGTCATGGCAGATTCTCAGTAAAATGTGGGATTCAGGCACATTCCTCACTGCTTTACTAAGAAGCAGCAGGATTTTCTTAATTTGTTCAATTGTCAGTAATCTCAGGAAATAATTTCTTCCTCTTCTGACCAAAGTGATTCCATGTTTGGTATTGAAAGTCATCTGAATTGCCCCAATATCTCAAAAAACTTGCATACTTTTTGATAGCGAATCCTTTTTTGTCTATCAGGTCATTAGCACGTATATCACTAGGAAGAAAGGATGTAGTTGTTTTCACACATTGATTGTGGCTGCTGCCCTTGTGCCAGTATAGATAGGTAGTGTCATACTGCAAGTGGAATATGTGAACTGCTGTTTACTTAATAAGCATTATTACTTCAAATACTTATGTTTATCTGGGTACTTGACTGTTGCTGATGCAATCAGAAGTTTCAGGGTAGCTAAATCTGTTGACATTTTGTGTAGACAAGTATGGGTTGGGAGAAGAGATCTCTGAAAAAGGCTGTGTAAATTAATTGCTAATGCAGATGTTATAAAAATTCCTATAAAAATACATGGAAGTTAAAAGTGTCAGATTAGGGTTCACTTGGTTCTAAAGTATTTCATGTGATTATAAAAGTGTTGATAGGTATTGAATTCTCCTGCAACAATCAAATCCTGTTGGACTGGGTTGTCTAAGGAAATTTTTTGCAAATGTAAATATATACCAAAAAAAGAGTGCATTTTTTTATGTTTCAGGAAATAAGGTTCCTGGTCAACAAGAAATCTTGATACCAGTGTTTTCCTTAGTTGGTAAAGTTTTATGACCTTATATAAGAGTAGATGAAAATAAAGTTCCTTTTTGGTCCTACAGCTGAGGAAATCCCAGAACTTGCAACCTGTTGCCAGAAGACGTAATGATGACTGTTGACTATGCCACATTCAAGAAGTAATTAAAAATAACTTTTTTTCTTACATTTTCGGAACATGATGTCCTCATTCGCAAATTAATTTTACAGGGAAGAAATAAATATTACTTTTTGTTATTTGGAAAGTAAAGTTGAGAGAGCATTTCATAATCTTGTGATGCAAGTTTTGGTTTCAGGTTTTATTTTTTAGAAGCACTAGACACTTATAAGGGTTCTGTACATTTGTATGTGCACAGGAATAGATAGAAATTAATAGAAAAGATGTAAAAGCTGTAGTCAGTACAATGACTGTTATTAGCTGACAAGAATCCAATGTTTGGATCCAACTCTGCCCTGCATGCCCGCCCCCCCCCCCGATTAAAGTCAGGAGTAATAATGCTTGATTATTTGTTAAGGGACTCATGCTGAATTGTTGAAGATGTCTGGAAACAAAACAGAACATGTAATTTTTTTTTATATATCTCATTACCTATCAACAGTGATCAAACTTCAGATATACCATTTTCTGCCTTGAATAAGTAACACTAGCTCTTAAATGCATAGAGCTAATTTATTCTGCAAACCAAATCAGATAATGACTTTTCAATATTTTTATTCTTAGCTGACTACAATTCTGAAAAACGCAAAATATGCCTATAATAGCAGCAGTAAGACAAAACATGCTTTAAAAACTGCATTTGTGAATTAGAAATTCTAGTATAAAATTGCAATTGCATAAGCTTCAAATGAGTCTGACATTTTTCAAAACTGCATTAACTTACTCGTAAAAAATAATCCACTCCAAAAATACGAGATGTAAGCCATTGCAGCATAGTATCTTTCTGAGCCTTCTATAATCCAGAGAAACTTCTGATATTCCATTATCAGTTCTTCAGCCCAGGGAGAATGGGATATGCTTTATTTATAAGATGATATACCATGAGGATATTCTGGGGCTGATGAGAGATTTCTGATTACCATCTGCTGCAACTACTCGAGTTTCAGAGTGGATTAACTATGTGTACTGAGACCATAAGATCCTAAATCCAGCTGTAGGCTGTTTATCAGTAGTGGTAGACTGTAAAATCTCCTTGGGTAGAATGTCTGAGGCCTTGTCTACAGCTAAAGAAACTTGGCATGTGGAAGTCACAGTGTTAATGAAACAGTTGCTCAGTCAAACCACAGTTTTTGTTCCTTAAATGGTACTTTTCCATTTTGGAGAAGATGAAATGGGAAATTGAATCTGTTGCTTCTAAAGGTGTGACAATGGCCAAAATGGCTTTGTAGGAGTTTGCCATAGCAGCAGCCATGGTTTTGCTGTCTAAAGAAGCTGAAAATGAGGGTAGAACATAATTTCGTTTGAAATTCTGAATCTAAGACATGATTCAATGCAGATCTTAAGATTCTTGAACATGCGACTTCTGTGCGTCTTCCTGGCTAAGAACACAAGGTGTTCTATGGGTAGTAGAAAAAAATGAGACTTTACAATAATAATTGTTAAGTTTGAGACGTATCTTTAGAAAACTCAGAACTTTACAGTAACAATTATGAAGTTATCCTGTTAAGCTCCATTCTTGAAGAAGCAGCTGTATAGGTAGCTATAGATATGCCAACTGGGTGATGGGTTTTGATGAGCAGCTGAATTTCATGCACATTTTCTAGTGAGAAATACTAATTTGAGTCTCCCTCCTTCTAATACCAATTTTTAGGAAAACTGCTGGAATAAAATGATGTTAACAGATGTCTGTCTTCTCTTTCAAATTTCATTAAGGTAGGCTTGTACATTTAAAAGCTATGAGTAGGGGACTGTAAGAGGGAGAGACAGACTAGGTGAACATTGAAAGTATTTACATAATCTCTGTGTTCTTAGAGAAAGTTAGTTTAAAAATATAGACTTATCAGTTTCTGAAAGAAGAAAATTAATTACGTCAGTAAGGATAAACCCCCTTTTTTTAGAAGAATGCCAAGACCTTATGTAACTTTCGTTGCACTTCAGTTGTCAGTCTGCCATAATTTTCCTGCTTGGCAACTGTCATACACGCTTCTGTGGGAATTTGCAGGTTTTTTTTAGGGAGGCTTTTCACTATTGATGTATGATAGCAAAGTAATCCTGGTACTAGTGAAGCTATATAATCTTTTCCTGAACCGTAGTCCAGAATTGTAGTTTATCTGAAATAGTTTCTTACTTGAATAGATTTTGCCTTTGTGCAATCTGCTGTGTCCCTACTAATTCCTGATGTCTGGTTACTCTGTTAGTTGAACCCTACAGCCTGAAAAGGGTGCAGGGAAACTTTTTAATCTATTCTTAAAACAGCCGCAACAGGAAAGAGAATAAGTTGTGCTTAAACTCTTTTTGGCACAGTGCTTTTCCAAGGTAATTTTAGTAAACATGTTTTGTAAAGGATATATAATTAAAATACATGTTCTGAGAACTGTCTTTTTTTTGGTACTTTCTATTGCAGTGGTTGATTAATTAATGTTTGTGGTACAATCAATGGCCTTATGAGTGGTAGGTAGAGGCTTTTGTGGTTGAGGACTTAGCAAATACTTTTAAATGAAAAACACTAGCTAGTTTTTGCAAAATAGCTGGTAATCTTTCTGGCAAGCTGAAGCAGCATTAGCAGAGGAAGAAACACGGTTTTGCTGTTGACTAGAGAGCTTGCTTTCTAACTTCATGTTATCACTGGAGTAATAAAAAAATTGTTTTCACTCTTTCTTGTCGTCTTAGTTGCCTAGGAGTGATTGGTTTACAATATTGGAAAGTACAGAATGGTAGAATTTCACAAATAGGACAGTACTCTGTTCAGGAAACGATGAATAATCTTGGCTTCTGTCATGAATATTTTTCTTGGGTGCATACTTCTTTACTATGTTGATTTTTGTAGTGTCTGAAGGAAAAAAACCCACCTGTGAAATAAAACTTGTACATATTAAGGTGAATTTCGTACAGTTGTATGAGGAAGACCATGGAGACTGTGAACAACAGGATCATAAGTTAAATTCTAAAAACGGCTAGAACAGGCTAGTCCTAGTGTAATTTTAAGGCTATTGAGTCAAATTCTGCTTAGTTGCACTGCACTGAAAATCCAGAATACTTGACTTTAACATTTGAAAGCAGATTAACAAGGAGAATCTGGATGCTATTCTGCAGCTGGTAGTTAGAGAGTGGTTAAACAAAGAAGTAGTTTTTGTTGGTGGAATTAGAGACAGGGTGGAGTAGAAATGTCATCAATTTTGGAACAAAAAATTCTTACTAAAAATTGTCACAGATTTTTTAAAAATAATTTTTTAATCTTCAGTTTTTGCCTAGAATTTTTCATAAAACTTCTTCATGTGCTTTGCAGTAACTCCTAGTACACCTCAGGTGGGGTTTCATTTTGCAAATTGCTAGCACTTGGCTAAGAAATAATATATGTGATGAGAAGAGAGGAATAGATCATTAAGTTTGATTCATATTGTTTTCACATATAATCTTTCTTATAAAAGGAACCCTTTCGTACTCCACTGTAGTTCCTGCTTATTTGTGGATGTTTATTTTTACAGACAAAGTTCTTTCAGGTTAAACCTGTAGAATCATGTGTTAAACAAGTTGACATACAGAATTCAAAAATCATATGTATCACAAAGTTCCAGATCAGTCACTTATGTATGAACACTTCTAGAGGAAGTTAGAAAATAGTTGTAGTTCTGAAGTAGATGGATCAAAACATCTCTTCCTCTTCCAAGTCAAAATATGTAGCTAATACCCTTCAGAATGTTCCAAAAGTACAGGACATTCCTTTGGGAGTAATCTGCTACTCGCTTTAAGGTAATTGAATGTATCTACAAATATTTACATTGAAATGTGAAGGGCTAGTGCTTTTGGGGGGGGGGGACTTTCAAAACATAGAGAATGTTGGGAATGTCGCTTTATATAACAACAAAGGAGTTTCTGCTTCCAGCCTATAGCTATGATCACTTGACTGTATATTTAGAAGTGAGGAAATGCCTGGAAATGTTTTCTGACTCTTACTGATGTGTGTTAGTGAGAAGAATATCGCGTATCCTTATTATTATAAAATGTAGAGAATGTATTGTACAGTTGTAAAGATGTAGAGAATGTTTTGGGTAATGCTTTGACACCAATCTAAATAAACGTTTACAATTCAATTTTATTTTTCATTCTTTTTTGGTATATTTCACTGAGCTTTCAGAATGAATATCAGCTATTCTTTTTTCTTTCCCACTTACCTGGTGCTCCAATATTACATGCAGCATTTGGGCCTCAGACGTTGTGGGTGAACCTTGTAATTCAAGTAACATTTTTTCATTGGAAGGAAAACTGCTGTGTTTCTGGAAATTCTTGTAAACTGTTTTTCACAGAGCTTATGTTTATAAATTATTGAGTGCACTCAAACTGCCCATAATATACAGATCTTGCTAATTGTAAAGCACTGAAAAATTAGCTTGAAGTATGTTTTGATTAAATTTTGAAAGCCTGTTGCTCTGAAATCAGGCCACTACTGCACGTGACAAAATGTATGCAAACATTCTATAAAATTCTGATGCAATCATACTTGTATCATTAATGCTAATGAGAAGAAACTACATAATACAGTAGTCATAATACAGGTGGCGATACTTGGCAGGATGCACTGCCTTGTGCTTCTTTTCAAAGCAGAATGTATGTGAGACTGGGAGACAGCTATTCTCCATCCCCTTTTATTTTTTTTTTTGTTTTTTTTGTATGTTTACATGTATGTACATGTACACACCCAGAACCCCCTGCATTTCTCTCACAGGTACAATCACTGCTGTTTCATTATACTCCCTTATTCATTTAGCATAGAGCATGGCGCACTATGCTTCAGAGTCATGACTTGGCCCCACTGTAAAACCAGTCCTTTTCTCTTTCAGAAATTTGAACCTGTGAAGAGTTTTTAACTCTAATGAGTAAGATGTGAATAAGAGATTATTTTAATATTGAAAAGAAAAAGTATAAGATAGCCAGAGCGGTTTGCCTTTTTTTTTTTTAAACTAAAAATCATATTACTTTTTTTTGAATGAATGGAAACACTTCAAGGGAGTCTTCACTCTTTTTTATATCATTTTTTAATTTTTGATATAACTTTTTTTTTTTTTTAAAATCTCAGTTATTGGAGAGTGTAATGATCAGTTTTTCCTCTGCTACCACTGTGCTAAGAGGAGTAGGGTCAGCTATTTTGAAAGTGGTTCCAGAGCTCTGCTTTCTTCTATCTGTAGTCTTGAGTTTGCAGAACGATGCCAGAACTCTTACTGATCATCTCAATGTGTTGTGTTGAAAGTTTTTCTAAATAAAAGAACTCCACTGGATTTTTCTTCTAACTGATGGCATCAGCTACAAATGAGCTTTTTGTTTATACTGTAGGCTTGCTTGGCTAGTCTCCCTCCAAAACCCAACACATAATAAAGAGGAGATACTGTGCTATATTACCAATTTAAAACCGTATCAAAAGGCTTATAAGCTAAACTAAATGTAAAGCTGTGATTCTTTCAGAGAATAATGCAAATTAGTTTGAAATGTAATACTGGGTATAGTATAGTAAACAAATTAGAAAGTTCTGTGTGGCAGTGTGACTTACTGTATAAGTAGTAAGATATTTTTGATAAATGAGAAAACACCCCGGGTTTTACTCTGTTTTCTCCAAGTCTGTAGTCTTTTCTCTCCTCTAAAAGTTATTATCTTTTTTTTATAAAGCCAGCAGGAGACCAATCTTTTGTATGTACTTGCTGCCTGGAGTGCTCAGACAATGGAAAAATAACTTAAGGTTCTAGTATGCTAAAGTAAACCCGTAAGAGGATTTTTTTTTTTTTTTTTTTTTTGAAGAGGCAAATTATAGTTGGAATGTGTTTCCCATTTAATGTGTTTTCCCCTTTAACGATTGGGAGATCCAGACAGATCACACCTTCTTACTTACCTGGGGAAGAAAAAAAGCTGAAAGACAATGAGGCATATAATAAACTAGTTACCTTGATACTAGAGTTTAATCCAAAGATTCCCAGTTGTATTTATAAAAGTTAGATTATAATTCTATGAGAAGAAAATTTTTCCAGCCAAGGTTCCTGAGGAAGTGAGTTACTGCATCTGCCTGCCACTAGCTGATTTCTACCAAATAAGACTAAAGAACAGAGGTCTTGGACATAATTTTGTTTTCTAAATTTCATGAACATTTACGGCTGGGTGGAGAAAAGAGGCACAGTTTATTCTTTATTACAATAACTCGGGGAAAGTGCAGTCACTATGTGTTATTTTAGTAGTGACTTACTGAGCAGGCAACATGTTGGTATTGCCTAGCCTTTCAGCACAGGTGTCATTCCAAATGAGCTACAACATGTGCTGTCTCTTGGCTGTTCTGCAAGCCACGTAAGCAGAGTACAAGAGGAAAGGATCAGGATTCGCGTGAGGTAAGAAGAAGCATTGCTGGGGTTGAGAGGGAACCATAAAAGACAGGAAGAGATAGTGGAGAGGAGTGTGTGTGGTTGGGCAGATCAGGGATGCGATCAAAACCAAGACTTAGAGAAGTTGAGGAATCTAGCAATGTGAGAAGGCGTGGCTTCAGGCTGTGTTCAGACGTATTGAGGTTGGGAATGATAGTTTTCTCCCCATGTTCCCCTCTGCCGGTTTTGTTAAGATGAATTCTTTCTCAAGTGCCCTTCTGGACTTGGGCTGTCTTCTAGTGCTGCAACAGCTGTACTAGCTCAGTGCGGTGCAGGGGGTTGCATTGATGCATGGCACATGCAATTTTAACATGTATTTGAAGTCTCTTGAAAGATCTGTAGTTTACAGTAGCTGACAGTGACCTCAGAGGTTGCCCCGGTAACTGGTGTCCCAGAAGCCTCTCTAAATATATCCGAAAAGTGGCCCAAAGTCTACATGCCAATGCAATGTCTAAAAATACTGAGTAATTATGTTTATATTTAAAACTAGTTATATCAAGGTGGTTTTAGTAGCAGTCTCACCCGAATATAAAAATAAGAAAAATCTTTAAGATAGCATGCACTTTGAAATTATGTGGGTTGAAGATTTCTGAAAAGACACCAGTGAGCACTCTCCCAAATTATGAGCCATTATTTGATGATGCCTTCTACTTTTACCATAATGACATAATTAACAAATTAAGTTCATTTTGTAAGAATTATATTTAAGTCATTAGACGAATGACTTCTGCCTTCATATGACCTAAAAGGAGGAGGTGTGGATCAAGGTACTTTCACACTGTTGGCCTCTAGATGAAGAAGGCAAGAGGATACAATATTTTTACTAGGAGACACAAATGATACTGCTGTACGTGGTTCTTTTATAATAGCTTCAGTAGAAAACAGTTATGCGATGGTGGGATGTTCAACTGAACAAGTCTCTCCATGTCTTAATTCTCCAGAATTCAAGTATATTATATAGTGGTCAAATTCATTATTAAAATTAATTCATAAATAATAAATGATTAAATAAAAATAAATTAATTCATAAAATTGTTTTTCTCCCCTGTGGAAAATCCATATGGATTCGAATTCCCAGCTGAATGTTTGATAGTTTAGCAGAGTTTTGGTAAATATAACTTCTAGTAAAGGAATAATTCTCTTCATTTTAAGTACTTCCTTTCTTTCCCTCCCTCTCTCTTCACTGTCGACCCTGAGCAGGATGTGGCTTAGCAGTGTTGGCACCTTGCATTTGTTTGTGCAGTTCAGAGGAAGAATCAGCTGTATCACCACTACCTTTTAGTTGGAAGATGCATAGTATTGCCCAAGTCATAGAGTGCCTATTCTCTCATAGTTACCTTGACTTCTGGAATGCTTTTTCTTTTGTTTTGTGGATTCTCATGACCAGCTATAAATAGAAATTGCAGAAAGCAGTCTAGTTTATTCAAGAAAAAATGGGACTTGTGAATCCTTACTTAAATCTTGACATGTGGTACATATTTAAATTTAGTAGCTGTACAGCTTAGTTTCAAAACATACATCAATGGAATTTTCCTAGTAAAACAAGAATTTAGACCAGTGTCATGAAGACTTCCTGATTCTACTGTAATTTCACTAAAATAAGAAAATCAGAAGTGTATACACCAGTGACATAATTATTGGGTGGTGAATAGTATCATTGAACAAGAATATATTAAAATAGCAAAAGGTGTTAACAGTGTATACAATTGTTACGGTTGTGTATGTTGTAGTAAAGTGTGAGTGGTCCATTCCTGAAGGAAATGACAATTTATTCTTCAAAGGGAATCAAAGTGATATTCCTTAAACTAGTTTGTGGCTACAGATGTAATTTATCTAAATACTGTCTTTAAATAAATTAAAAAAAGTTTACCAGGTGAACGTTATGACCATATCAAGCAAGCTTCAGAAGGTCACAGTTTCTATAAATACTGGCCTGCTGTGGCAACGTACAAATAAACCAAAGAAAACCACATACAAAAGTACTACTCATCTCTGTTGCTATGTATTAGGGAGCTGACTGTGAGGTAAAGAATACACAATCAAGCCCCTTGTCTTTTATGCTCCTAAATCTTAGTCTTAACTTTATATTCTTCATATTCATTATCAGTCTTTATCTTATGATGGCAAATGAGCCTGTCCATTCTCCTCAGACTTCGGCCACATTTGTAACATTTAAAACAAATTAATGTCACACAGTGAGTCAGAGTTTCAGTCTGAATTTGGAACATTTTCCTGAAACTTGTTAAAGTCTCTGGATGAAAAGCATCCACAAGATTTACTGTTGTTTACCCTTCGGGTTCAGCTGTTCAGTTTGTTCTGGAACCAGCCAAGGACAGATGTGTGTGCAGTCTCACCATTAGCACTTGTCACCATCCATTTACTTGTTTTTATGACTTCTCCACACACTTCAGGATTCAGAGCTGTGAGAAGTCTGTCAGTTTTTCTTGAGGAGTCTTGTATTGCTAATGTGTATGTTGTTCAGTTGTGTCCATAACAAAAGGATGTGTATGGCAGACTTGCTATTCATAAAGTTATGTATATACCTCGAGTCTAGTTTTGGATAGAGTGATTTACTTTTAATCTCAAGCAGAATTGCAGTCCTATTACCATACAGAATAGAATTTTAGGAAAGTTGCCTGTGTAAACATTTCTTTTTAGCTGCCAGTGTCTTAGAAATCAGTGAATAATATACTTGCATGCATCCATAAAATGTATCTATTTTCTCTGCATAACATTTTTTTCAATCTGGCATATGGGAACAAAACTAGAATCATAATTCTGTAGCTGCGATATATTCACAGCAAAGTGCAGTGAACAGCTAAATGGAGTAGCAAATTTTGGATATGTTTTCATGCATCTTGAAATACAATATTGGTGTTATGATATTGCTTCAACAACTATTTATTAGTTAGGAACTAAACAAGGATTACAGTCCTGTAAGATTTCCCTGATGTTGAAGATACTCACATTAATATAGGAAGTGGTGATGATGTTGGACAGTTCATTTTGAAATGCTTGACTTCCAGCACCTCCTGGAAGGAGTGACTAATTTTTGCTAGGGGTCAGGAAAATATATCACTTGAAAAGGTTTGGTGGGGGCAGCTGAAAGTTGAGCTCCAAAACTCAATAGCTGCTCCAGAAAGTTTGGGGCTATGTAATAATGACATTTCATAATCTCTTTGATCTTTGTGGTTTTTTTTTTTAGTGCATTTTAATCTTGTCTAGTTTATAGACCCCCAAAGTTATCTAGTAGTGTCATAACAGGGAAGGTGTCTAACAGGGCTCGTGCTTTGAGTTAACTTTCATCATTCTAAGTATCACTTAGAAATGATCCAGAAAATCTGAGAAAACCATAGACTGTAAGTCATAAATCCTGCACAGCACAGAAGGTATTATTTTGAGTTTTTTCAGGATATTTATAATCACCACTAACAAGCTAAACAGTAAACTGTGTATGTGTAGTATTGTTTTGCAGGATTTTCAGCACTGCTTCTATTAGTGCTTTCTCACTAACCAATGGGTAGGCTATGTGCTCGAATGGTATCTTTTCTCTCTAATTTACAGAACGTAGAAAGATGTGTGAATCAACTGGTCACTGGCTGGGCCCAAAGAGTTGTGGTGAATGGAGTTAAATCCAGTTGGTGACTGTCCACAAGTGATCTTCCCCAGGGCTCAGTGTTGGGGCCAGTTCTGGTTAATATCTTCATCAATGATCTGAACGAGGGGATTGAGGGCAGCTTCAGTAGCTTTGCAGGCAACACCAAACTGGGCGGGAGTGTTGATCCGCTTGAGGGTAGGAAGGCTCTACAGAGGGATCTGGACAGGCTAGATCGATGGGCTGAGGCCAGTTGTATGAGGTTCAACAAGGCCCAGTGCCAGGTCCTGCACTTGGGTCACGACCACCCCATGGAATGCTACAGGCTTGGGGAAGAGCAGCTGGAAAGCTGCCCTGTGGGAAGGGACCTGGGGGTGTTAGTCGACAGCTGACTGAGTATGAGCCAGCAGTGTGCCCAGGTGGCCAAGAAGGCCAATGGCATCCTGGCTTGTATCAGAAATAGCGTGGCCAGCAGGAGCAGGGAAGCGATTGTCCTCCTGTACTCGGCATTGGTGAGGATGCACCTCAAATACTGTGTTCAGTTTTGGGCCCATCACTACAAGAAAGACATGGAGGTGCTGGAGCGTGTCCAAAGAAGAGCCACGAAGCTGGTGAAGGGTCTAGAGCACAAGCTCTGTGAGGAGCGGCTGAGGGAACTGGGGTTGTTCAGTCTGGAGAAAAGGAGGCTGAGGGGAGACCTTATTGCTCTCAACAACTACCTGAAAGGAGGTTGTAGCGAGGTGGGTGCTGGTCTCTTTTCCCAAGTGACAAGCGATAGGACAAGAGGAAATGGCCTCAAGTTGCACCAGGGGAGGTTTAGATTGGATATTAGGAAAAATTTCTTCACCAAAAGGGTTGTCAAGCACTGGAACAAGCTTTGACTTTTGGTGGAGTCACCATCCCTGTAGGTATTTAAAAGACGTGTAGATGTGGTGCTTAGGGACATAGTTTAATGGTGGACTTGGCAGTATTAGGTCTGCAGTTGGACTCAGTGATCTTAAAGGTCTTCTCCAACCTAAATGGTTCTATGATTTTAGGTTTAATGTGTATACTTGTGTATGTGTTTTTTTTAGAATAAAATGCATTATGAATCTTGGTGTTCTGTAAAGATACACTATGAAACAAAACTCTGTTAGCTGCATAAATATTGTGAAGATAAGGAAATGTCTAACACTGTTTATTAGTCAAACTAATACATCTATTGCCAGTTGCTTTCTCAACATGCTTTCCTAAAAAGCACAGCAGTGATTGATATGCTAGAGAGTAGCAATTTTCCCTATAAGAATTAATGTCATGGAAGAGGGGTGTCTTTCCATCCCCCACACTGTATATGCTGTCCTTGAAATTGTAAAGGTTTTTTTAAGCCTTACTGAGTTTCATATATTCAGCTGTTTCATCTCTGAAGCTGATAATGGTTAGTGGAACAGGCTATTAAATAATAAGTGAAGGAGTTCCTAACAATGGATAAAGAGGACATGGATAGCATTATCACTTTGTTCATTGAGAACACAGGTAACTGCTAAATTATGCTGAAATTATCATAGGTTGCAGCCAATGTGAACCCTCTGCATAATGAATTTTCATTCCATTTATTTCACTGAGCACACTGCCTTTAAGAGCAAAGCTCCTAAAGTGGATTGTGTTTAAAACAAGCTAATACATAGAAAGGGTTCTAACTTGTGATGAAAAATCATCAGTAATACTTAGTTGCTGGCTGGGGTTAAACCACGACATCTATGTATCACTACTCTGCTACCTTTTCTTTTTCCTCTTGACAGTCCTTTAGCTGTTTTTGTCCTTTAAGGCACCTATCAATGAAACATGAAAATGTTCATAGTTTGCCGAGAAGGACCTTGGGATCGTGGTGGACAAGAAGCTGACCATGAGCCAGCAATGCACCCTTGGGGCAAAAATAGCCAATGGTATCCTGGAATGCATTAGAAAGAGTGTTGTCAGCAGGTCAAGGGAGTTGATTCTTCTCCTTTACTCAGCACTGTTGAGGCCACATCTGGAGTAGTCAGTCCAGTTTGGGTCTCTCCAGTACAAGAAAGGCATGGACTTCCTGGAGCAAGCCCAGTACAGGACCACAAAGAAGGTTAAGGGACAGGGCCATCTTTCATATGAGAAGAGGCTGAGAGAGGTGGGACTGTTCAGCCTGGAACACAGAAGGCTCAGGAGGATCTTACCAATGTGTATAAATACCTGGTAGGAGGGAGTGAGGAAGATGGAGTCAGACTTTTCTCAGTAGAGTTCACTGACAGGGCAAGAAGCTATAGGCACATACTAAAAAACCAGGAAATTCCATTTGAACATAAGACATGTTTATACTGTGAGGGTGGTCAAACAATGGAAGAGGTTGTGGAATCCTCATCTTCAGAGATACTCAGCATCCAAGTGGATGTGGTCCTGGGCAATCTGCTCTATGTCATGCTGTTTGAGCAGAGGGGTTGCACTACGTAATGTCAAGAGATCCCTTCAAACCTAAAGAGTTCCCTGCATCTGTGTCAGGATGGGACTTTAGCAATACAGAAGTTAAAGTTTGGTATGAGTCAATACACAATGACTTTTGTGAACCCTCTATGGGTGCTATTGTCAGGAATATGCTTACATTGACTAATCTGTTACAGTTTTGCCCCATGTATGTAGTTCTATCCAGCCATTTTGTTGCGATTTCATCTAACCAATGGTCACTCTTTTTTCAGTGTTCTGAGTCAGAGACAGTCAGTAGATGAACAGCATTAATGTGTTTCTGCGTGCTTTATGGTTTTCTGAGGTTGTCATTCATTAGTTTACAGGTGCAATATCTGCACTGAAGACTGGATAGGAAAGGTCTGCAAATACAGAACAGGTGCTGCTGGAGTTGTCCTCTTAATTTATCAATTACTAAGTGTTCTTGGTATATTTGAGGCAAAAATTATGAAGGATTATTTATCCATATGTAATGAGTTTTCCAGTCACTATTAACCTTCTTAACAGGTGTGCACTAAGTTATATTAGCTATCAGCTAACAGTAAATATGATTCTAAGTATCATGAGGTTATTTACTTGTGTGTGGGAAGATAAGCAACCTATGTGATTGTTAATGGGAAAAGACATGTTACCAATTGGTTTGTCCATGTTACAGAATTCTGACCAATATATTACTCTTTCTACGAGTGAAAGGAGATATGCCTTACAGGTAAAGGCAACAATTTATTGCCAGTCTACATACAATCTTAGCACTCTAATGAAACAATTCTTATTAGTCCAGCTATGATAGTAACAGAGTTCACGGTTGGCTTTATACCATTATTACATAACCATTATGTATGGTTAAAGTCCTCACACGCAGTTTCTAGTATATACCCCTTTCACTGATGTTATGGTCAGACTTCCACTTCCCCTACGAATGGATGCTACAGTCAATGGTTTCATTTGGGGATGAGGCCAAGTGTCATGGGAAGTTTTTGTTGTCAGTCTTGAGTTGTCCTGTCAGCAAGCTATCCTTTTACAAGAAGAATATGATGTTGGTGGGGTTTGTTTTGTTTGTTTGTTTGTTTTCACCCTGGGGTCTTCTTGGAATCATTTTAATGTGTTTTTTAACATGCTCAACATCTTGATCTAACCTCATTGTGTCCAGTTTTCTACATATGTTCATATATGTCTTTTTTGCCTTAAAACTGTTCTTACCCACTTTCCAAGGTTGCATTCCTTTGGCTAACAGTAATGGGCTGTTAAATCCTTTGGGTGTCCGGTATCATCCTGTGCACATACTTTGAAGGCCCCTCCTGTCTCTGCAGCTCTGTGCTCTATGCTGTGTTTTTATTCGAGGGTCACAGACTGTTCATTCTACACAGGTCATCTACTCCTTATTACTGTTAACTACAAAAATGTATAGTGTTACATTGTGCCGTTGACCAAGGTCTAAAACAAAGCAGGTAATAATCACCTGGTCATTAGATCATTGCTATTATACTAGACAAGCTAAAACAATCCAGGCAGAACCTGACACGCCTGAGGCTTTTGGTATTATTTTAGCTCAAAGCCCGTGGCCCCTTAGTAGCAATGTCTATGGAAGAATTCTTAAGTTAATTCTTAAGTTAATAACTTAAGTCTTATGAAGCTCTGATCTCCCTTAAGAAAATAAATCAATTGAGATTAGGGTAATCTGTACTGCATTAACACAAAGAACTCATTTCTGAAATCTTATGGTTTAATTCAGATGTTCTAATGTAGACAAAAGATTGTCTTCATAAAAGGAAGTTTTGTGACTCTTGTGTGTATCCACCGCTTGTCAGTACCTTCTAAGGCCAGTGGGATGGGTGGTTTTGTTTAGATACAATTTACAGCTGTCTTGGTAGAAGGAGAGTGAATATAGTACAGTGCTGGTTTTAAGCACTTCAGGCAATACATGAATTTCCTACATTGAAAGAAACACCTGTTTACCACAGTAGGGATTTTGATGCAGGTTAAGATCTGTTCTGGAACTTTTCCTGTTCTCTCTCAAAATTGCCAGTTACTTCTGTGAGAATACAGCAGGCCATGCTCAGATGAGATAAGCCTCTCTGTGGTTTCTTGCCTAGAGGAGGTAAGGAATCTTAGTCTGTAGTAGCAGAGAGTGTTGTCTTCGAAGAGGCAGGTACTCTACACCTGCCCTTCTTGGAGCAGGGTTTGACTGATAATGTAATACAACAAGCTCTTGTTTTTCTTCCCGAGCCCTTGGGAGTTCTTGGCAATGCCATAAAATCTGCTGAGGAAATCTGAACGAGAGGCAGTAAAGAGAGGTAATTCAGATGTTTAGATCTGAGCACTGTATATCTGTTTAATTTATATGAAGCCAGAATGAAACAAATGAAGGGGAAAAATTGTTCTTTGGGCTAAAATGTTACTCATCTCTGGGAGACAGGACATTGTAGAAAGTGGCAGGATCTTCTCTCTGCTTTGGACTCAGTTGTGTCTGCCACAAGGTTAATGACATGTGATCTCCAGTCATGTGATCATGACTTCTTGGTTGACTTGGGGATCCAAGGAGGTCTGAACTCTTGATCTGTGCTTTTTTTATAATCTGAATTTTATTGATTCACTTTTTCTTCCTGGCTTTTTGGTTTTGGAAAACTTGGTGGAGCCTAGTCGTCTTTAGATCTCCTCCTTTGTCAGATTTAGTTGAAATCAATAAATAAATTCTAAAGTTAGGAGGAGGGAACATAAAGAGACACACATAGATGACGTGATCCCTAGGATTATTTTCCTAGGAAACCATCTAAAACATAATATATGGTTCATTGGTAGCCCTGGAAACAGCCTGCTTCTGTCTCAATCACTTTTATCATTATGAAGCTTACTCTGCCATGATTTTCTTCTCATAAATCTGTAGCTTGCTTTTCAGAAATAGTTTTTATTATAACTAAATGCCATTGTGAGAAGTGTGCAAATAGGGAAAATAGTAAAAGGTTCTATGTAAACTGCGATATTTCTGCTGTATTTGAGTGCAGCCCATTTAACAAAGGTTTCTGAAGGCTGAGCTCCTTAATGTTCTAGAAATAATATTGTGCTGGATGGGATGTGCTGGCGACGAAGGATATTCAAATTAAGGGTATTTATAATATATTACTGAGCCCAAAAATGAATCCTTTACAATGTAATGCATACAACTGCAGCTGTTCTTAAAAATGCTTAAGTAAATAATCCGATGCAATAGGCTGAGACCAAATGGTTGTTGATTTTCCAAATTTGTAAAATTTCTGCACTTTTCTATTGTAATGTTAGTTTATTTCCAATTACTACAAGTTCAAATAGCTAATAGAGTTGCAGCATAGAGCAAGTTACTGAAATAAGGTTTAAACATACATTGAATGAGAAGTTACCAAACATCAGTGAAATAGTTATACCACTTATTGTTTGTTTTTTCCGTCTAAACTATACTGACAGTTAAAATCCAATGACACAGAAAAACTGGGCAGCAACAGGTTACTACAGATATGAATAGAAAGTTCTGTTAATGTTGCCAGAATGCTTTTGCTACATTCAGTTAACTTTGTACCTCAGAGACCTGGTTGATTTATAGCATTTTTAATTGTAATGTGACTATTTTTAGTTCAGAATTCAAGGTGGATAATAGATAATGAATTCCATATTCAAATGTATAAATATGCAAGTTGGAGTATTCAAATTATTTAATAATTTTGTTAACTTTTCAATTCACCATTGCATCAAATTAATTTGGCAAATTATTTTTCCCTTACATGTATTCTTTCTACGCTGTCTTAGAACAGAAATCTGAATCTTCTAAAGCAGCATTCAACTAATGGCACATCTGCTTCCTCTCAGTTTTTATGCTTTGCTTTGGCTCCTCTGTCATTTCAGACTTAAGTTCTGTTGAGTCCAACAGGGCAAGTCATGTTGCAGCATGAACTTATCAAAATGTGTGGAAATCTGGGTAAAGTTGGTTAAAGATGTGCTTTTAACATGTTTTACATACAACCTGTTTTTAAAGCAAAAAACACAAGAGTTTTTAATTTTAATGTCAGTGCTTTTTATTGTTTTTGTATCTAATAATTTCTTTGGCTTTGTCAAAGTTAGAAGATTTACTATTTTAGTCCGTATATTAGTTAAACTATTCTGAGAGTTGTTTAATATACAAAATGTAGTTCCTTCATTTTTTTATTATAGCACTTGAATGCTTGCCTTTTTTCTCAGGGTTCAAATGTAAATATTAATACTGAAGGCTTGTCTGATTTTGCCTAGGTTTATTGGTACAGGTGACATAAGGGACAGCTCTATTTTTAGGGACTACACAGATTCTAAGCTTCTTTTGCTGGCGTAATTTAACTACTGAGAGAAGTAAGCTAGGTAACCAAAAGATGAATTTGCAGATATAACTGTGTCCATTCTAGTACTTTCCTGGTACACTGTGTCGTTTACAGCTGAGATTTTCTTTACGTTACTGTTCACCATACTGGCAAACTTTCAGATACAATCTAAATATATTCTCCACCACATATTGATGACACTATCTGCATATGCTTTATGTACAAAAGTAGTTACTGTGATTTATTTTCAGTTCTGATTAACAGTATTAGGAAAGGAAAACATTTTTTGCACAAATGTTTCTGTGTTGAAGAAGAATGTTTAAATAATTTTGAAATAATGAAATATAAACTCTTGAAATATTAAAATGTGTTTGGAAAGTTTTGTTAAATCAGTAATTATAACAAAATAGAAAATAAACAGTTGAATGTAGGAAGCTGGGAGAGTGAGGGGGACGACTGTAATGGAACAGTTCTAGTTTCTGTCTCTCTGCTACGTTGCAAGAACAAAACTTCTCATGAAGTCGTTTAATCACTGTGAGGTTGTATTGTGGCTGGTTAGAAGGTTGAGGTAAGGAAAATTAGTATAGTTTCTAAGTATTATCTAAACTTTTCTTCAGCCTTTTCTTTACCACCCAAGGCATGCTCATTTTTTCCCATTGGTTTAGGCAGATGGGCCTTCGTGGTGGGACACTGACCTGATTTCAAAGGATGGGGATATTGCTTTGTGCTGTGAGCAGAATCAGTGGAGGCCTTTGGTTTCTGAGTGAGCACAGTCATTTCAAGTAAATGGATGAGAAAATTGTTTTGCTTCTATGATTGGTTTTAGTTTTTAGATATCTGAGTTAATTTTTGTGCTCGGCAATGTGACTTTTTGAGTATTTGTGATGTGTAAGATACTCAGAAAGCTGCATACAGTGTATTGAGGTATGGTACATGAATATTTTAGTGAACGATTGATGATATTTCCCTAGTATGTCTTAGTGACTTAAAAAAAATGTGTCCTGTTTTCCTAGTAATTATCTTTTCCTTCACAGAATACAATTATGGTATTACCATATATTCATGATTGCCCATACCAAGCGTTAAGTACATTGAACTCTGAACATTGAAAGTAGGATTATTTTTACTTGCCATATTATACTGAAGTTTGAGTGCATACTGGATCCATAGCCCTCCTCCACATCTAGGAGGGTCGCAAACTTTATTTTAAGATATCTGAGATTCTTGCATACTTTCTTACCACCTCAAGTGCTAGAATTCTAATCTATATTGAGAATTTGTGTTAAGATCATCAGCTGCTTGCTAAGATGCTGCTGTTGTAGGTGGGATTTCAGAAATTGTCTTCAGTGTATTTGCTCTTGACTGTGGCATCCTTTAACTTCTTGAAACTGTAATGTCCTGTAGTGATGCTTATTCAGGATTCCTCACAAGGTACACTTGTAGCAGACAATCAAAGTAAAAGTCTGGAGAAAACTGTTATACCTGGTAATTTTTATTTGTTTAATTGTAATTGTTTGGCAAAGTGTACAGATGACTTACTAGGTTTGGTTTGTCAAAGCTATGAACATTTATGTAGATTTAAAATCTAAAGAGCGTATGCCTTATTGTTGTTGGCTTAGGATATACAAATACCTTATACTATTTGATTTTTGTAGTCTCTCTCATGTTATTCTGTTACAGTCCTCTTCTATTAAATATTTATAGTTCACTGTTCTTTTCTAAGTGCTTGTAACTGTTATGAATAATTAAAGAACAGAGTATAAGGGGGAAGAAAGGCACTGATGTAGTGTTCAGAATGAGAATTTCCTATGATTGTTTGACAACTGTAAATTACATACATCTGAAAATCAACAAGGAAGACATATCAGAAGCAGCAGTATGTTGTTAGCAAAGATACTTGGGTTCATGTCTTCTCTGCCTGTGTGATTGCTGAGTGATGGTAACCTAATATTTTTTGTCTAATTCATAAGAATTGTCCTCCTACATCTTATTCCTCTTAAGCCTGAATGTTTTACTTGAATAAAATAATCTTTAGGCAATAATTTTACTTCTGTGTTTTTCCTGGAAAACACTCAGCAACAGGAAAGGACACCAAAAGACACCAGAAATTTGCCAAGAGAGCAGATGATATTTGGATTGAAATTTGGACAAAATATATGAATTGGCAGTACAGGTGGAAATGAACATTTTGCCACATCAGTGAAAGTGAAATTGCGTGACTTAGTCATAACCTTGTGCTGAGAGGTTGGGTGGGGGGACCTGTATGGATGTGTGAAAAAGTCGGTCCTTTAACTTACATAACACATCCCTGGTCAATCTGCTGCTCATTTTTTGTGAGCAAGAGTTGTTTGACAATTAAGGAAATATCATGTAGACTACTTATCACAGTAGAGGAGAAACAACATACTTTCCTGCTTTCTGACTATATTAGTCATTTATAACAAACACAATTATTTTCATTTGTTGGCTGCATTTGCAGCATTGAAAAATAGGAATCTTGCCTGCATGGAGTAGGTTGTCCTTTTCCATATTATTGTGTCCTTGTAGTATTTAAATTTATGTAACTTCAATTCCATCATGGAGTACGTACCTGTGATGGCACGCTAAGATGCAGGCTGTACAAGTTTGGTTTTGTTATGTGGTTTTTCCTCTTGATTCCCTTAGCTCTGGTGACATGCAGAAAAAAGGAATGTTGATATTAATAAAATGAAACTTAATACAGTTAATTGCAGAAGGGCTTGGGCACCCCAGCTCCCACTGAAAATATCTTCCCTCTTGGTACTGAAAATGTCCTTCAGCATGATCCCTCAGAATGATTCCTTACTTGTCTTCTTCAATTGTACCATTTTAAATCATACAAAAGTGTGAAATTTACCATGTACATAGAAATACATACAATTATGGTACTTTTAATAATTAAAACTTAAGTTCTTCAGAAGTAGTTTAATTTGCTAGGAAAGCTGTAGAGTTAGGTTTGTGAACTGATTCTCAAAGGTAACAATTGAGAGGCTAGCACATTAACAGTTTCCCTGTTTTGTGAACAAAGGATTGCCACCTTCATGTTTCAAAACACCTTCAATGAGTCTTGCTTTTTTTGCACCATGGTCAAATATTTAAAACCCTCATTTAATTATACTTTGCTTATTTGGAAGTAATGTAGAAACAGAAGTCTTTTATGATCCACACATTGTTTGCGCAAATCTGCACAAAAATTGCCTTGTTGGTTGTGAATCAGGTAGGATGGTGTTTGGGCCTGCTAGGTAGGAAAGTTGGGAAAAAAACCCCAACCCAAACGTCTGTGGGAAACTTTGGAAAAGCTGCTGGGAAGGCTTTACCAACAGGAGTGGGAAAGGGTAGGGAGGCTTGAGCCAGTGCTCACACTCGCCTCTTGCTGGACCTGCTGTTGGCTTCTCTTTCCTCTCTGATGCTGAAGAGGAGCAGCACGGGAAGAAGTGAAGCAGCTTTCTGCAGAGCCTGTGCTGCATCTGAAATTACAAAAGTCTTAAACGCGGTTATTGTGTTATCTTTCTAAGTCACCCACATGCTGTATTTTTGCTTTAAACTGTGAAGCCTGACAGCTGTGTTACGGAAGTTGCTTATTTTGCCAATTCAGTAAAATTGTTGTTTATGCCTGAAACGAGAAATGGAAAAATGCTGTGCTTTCTACCAGTGGAACTGACTTGCAGCTATGAATACTTGAAAAAATCTGAGATTCAACTTCAGACTGATAGCTGTAGTATTCTGCATATGAAATCTTGCTGATAGGTTTTGATTAAAATGCTCGTCAAAGTGTATCTTAGCTATAACGTTTAAGTATTTAAAACATTATTGAAGAACTGAAAATGAAAATGCTCGGAGTTTAAACAGTTGTGCATGTGTATGCAGAAAAAGTGTCTTGCTGATTTTAAGGATCACAGCAAAGACTCGGAGGCTTCTTCACTCCTGAGCCATACTGAACTTTGTTGAGCCAACTTGCTTGTTTGAATCCTCCCATAACCTTCATCTGCAGTGTGAGCTCTGTCATCTTCAGTTATTCTTCAAGCTGAAAGCATATGTAACTATTATTCCTTTTTCTGATCATCGATGGCTGAAAAAATAAATGGTTATAATAAACATTATTTTCTCTATAGTAGTTAAAATGGTCTGTTTGCCATAGTTTAGATATAATTTCTTAGTATGAGAAATTAGGAGTCTAAAATACTTCCTACTTACTTATCTAGGGTTATTGCCTTTTCACGCCATCAACTAATTTTTAACAACTTTCCATCAAGACAGATTCCTCAGTTTAAGACTGAACAGTACATAGTAGCTGCTGGTTTTCATAAATAATTATTGTAGTTTATATGAATTTGGTTAAAATGTTGCTTGTTTGGATCTGAAATATACATGTTTTGCTTTTATCAAGTTTGTGAAAACCAAATGCCTCTTTTGCTCCATTGGAAATGCTGCCCAGAAGCCTGAACTGTAACTGACTCAATAAAACCAAAAACTTAGATATTCATGCCAAGCATAACTCAGGACTTCGGTGCTCTCAATGCTCACAGCAGTCTGGGTAGTTTCCTTAGATGCTTTTTATTTGTTTTCTTTTGAGGTTAGACTTTTCTTTTCCCCTTTCCCCTGCTCATCTGTATTGTAAATTAACCCCTGAAACCAAATGCCCCTTTATTTTAATATTATAAATACGAATGCCTCAGTGGTGTTTGGATGTCATTTTAATGTATTACCTTATTTTAATATTCAGATATAATATTACCAAGTTCTCTCAGGATGTGTATTGCTTCATAAACATAACTGCATTTCTGTAAGTTACAGTAGTTGCTGCTAGAAGGCAAATGTACTTGGCAGCATGAAACTGCAGAATGGAGAAGTCTTAGTTACTATAAACTTTTTAAAATTTAGGTCAAAATCAAACATAGTATAAGTAATTACAGCTCCTTTATTTTCAGCAGAGTAAGCAATATCAGATTGTTTCCTTTCTCTTGAAAAACATATGCAATGGATCTATGTGTGCTGAATTAATATGGGGAAGTATCACTGTGATTTAATGTCTTGTTTTTAAAAAGCTAATTAATTGATCCTCAAGAGATCAGATATACTTTTGCCATTAAAAACATGGCCCTAAGAAGAAAAGGCTAAACTATTTTTGTATGTTACCCTCTGTTATGGTTAAAACTGAGGCTCAGAATTAAAACCTTAAAACACTTTTTGAAAACCAGGAGAACCAGGAGTGCTCCATGTAATCACTGTTCCGTCATTTAACTGAAGAACATTTTCAATCTGAGCTGTCATTTCTTTTTAGTTCTCTTTGTAAAACTTACCAATATGACTTGCAAACACTTAACAGTGAGGAATATAATACAGTCAATGTTTTGGGACATGATTTGGGACATGAAATGTGTTCATGCTGCTTTAGCGAGTCTTAGCATTGGAGTTAGGACATTCTGTTACCTTGCTCGGCTCGTGTCAGCTTTAAGAGCTGAGCGAGAGGGAGCAAGCAGCAGCATGCCTAGGGGTGTCTTGGGTATCTTGGTGGAAGAAGAGTCTGACTCATAGCAAAGGTTCACAGAAAGCTCTCCTGTGACATACTGCAAGAGCATTTGAATGTTGAAGAACCTAAGGATACTTAACACAGCAACATAAAAAAACATATTAAAAAAATGCTTTCTTTACTCTTGGTAAACTGATCAAATTACTAAATAATCTCTTCTGTAAGAAGTTTTACATAGAAAGCCTTAGTCTAGACTTTTATTTGCAAAACCATATCCTGTTATTTCCCTGCTCACTGCTGTCATAGTCTTTAACTGAGTTAAATTGCCTGCCCTAAAAGCAACAAGGACAACATAGGCTACCATTTTTCTCTGCTCTTTCTAATAGGTAATGTAGTAGTGATCTCTCTCCTGTAATACAAATTTTTTGGTGTCCTGTTTTCTTGAAGTGAGGCAGAACAAAAATGAACCAAAGGAGCCCTGAGAACCTCAATTCTGTTATTTTATGGTGTTGGTAGTTCTTTCTTATACCTTGCCTTTATGTTCAATATGTTTATGAAATTGATGGTGTACATTCTGTGGGGTGGATCAAGATGAGAGATTTTGTTTTCCCTAATGACATAAAATCCTCTTGTCAGGTCATGTAGGATCAGATTTCAACAGAACAGTTTCAACTGCATTGATTTTAATTGAATACATTTCTTGATAAAAGTGAGCGATTCTGTTCTTTCCTCCCATTTTTAATCAATTTCCTTTTTCTAGTGGTTATTTTGGACCAGCTTGATACTTTCCCGATCACATGGCAGATTGTTTCAGCTCACTAAAATTGCAGAAAACTAATTCAGCAAAAAAGAGATTTTTCATTTCCCGAGGTAGTGAGGTAAATTAATTTACTGCGTGTCAGACAGGTGCTAATGTGGGCCTGAGGAGCTGGGGTGGAGAGAAGGGAGATGCAGCTGGGGCAGGAGGATGAAGAGACAGGACAGAAAATTAATGTTTTGAAGAGGATTTGAAGGGGGAATTGGTTTAGCTGGATCATGAACCATGCAATTAGCTGATCTGAAATAATGTAGGTCCTTTTTGTTTGAATATTGAGCTAAAACTTGCCCCTGTGTCCATTTTCCTTTAATTACAGAATTCCCTTAGTAAAAACAGATTAAAAAAAAAAAGAATTGTTACTTGTGCAGCTAATCTTCATATTTTTCTTTCCTCTTCACTGTTATTTATAACGTGTAACTGGGTCTGGCTGGGGTCAACCCACCACACATTGAAAAAATATGTTTCTCTTAAAAGATTTCTGCAAACAGCAGATACACCATGAATGCCAGTTGGGAAAAATGTTTAAATGCTGAGCTCAAATATAGCGATTCACAATGAGTGGGAGGCCCTGTGTTTTCCAAATAGCTGGTGTTTTGTCTCCCCCCTAAATGCCTGTTATTTCAGTTGAGGACTTTTTACTTTGTCTTAAATACAACTGGTCAGCCCTGTGTACCATTAAACAGTGGCTACAGTTTCATTCAGAAACTATTGTACATGATGTGATTTAATATGTGCTGTTTCTAAAGTGTTTGAATTTCTGTCAGCTGAACTGCTAATTACTTGGGGAGTTTTTTCTTGGTTTGATTTTCACATGCTCTGCAAGCTTTGGACATCTGTGTTAAAGCATTATAAAGTACGTGCTTTTTAGTGAATTGGGTCACTGTGTTAGTAAGAATTTCCTAGTGATGGCAACTTAATAGGTACTGACTAGGAAAAACATAGATACTTGCCTAGAGGAGAGAAGCTGAGTGGTGGCTGTAAGCAGATTCTTCTGCCGAGTTGTTGATTCCAGGGGAATTAGGCTGAGAGAGGGTGCACCAAGGATGTAGACCTCCTGCCTTCGAGGATATGGCTCCTGATGATGAAATGCCTTTTCTGCCCCACCTTCTCTCTTCTTTCCCTCCCACTTTCTCTCTTTTTCTCACCCTCTTCCAAAGAAGACTCTCACTCTGTCTTTAACTGCACGTAACTTCTAAAATCCATGCTAAGTTTTGTGTAACAAAGATGAAATGTTGCTGGTTTTAGTTACCTGTTATTTTCCTTCCTTTTTTCTACTGACTCTCACACAAAAACTTGGTTAGCTTCTTTTATAATGCTGCATGTTAAGTTCTGGAATGAGCTGGCAGCTGTACATAGGCAACCTATGAATAATAATGAATTCCTTTTTTGTGTTTACAAAAATAAGTGGTCCTGTTTTATTATTGCTGTATTGGTTAAAGACATTTTTTCAAAGAAAACCCTAAGTATTCTTGCAATGAAAATATTTAGAAAGAAAAGGATAATGTGATACTGATGTTGCATTTGTAACTCATTTGCTGATTTATGTCTGCATTTTAAGACCACAGGTGAAACCTCAGAAAAGAACAAATTACTAATATCATATTTTTATTAAAATGCCTTTAGAAATTGAATGTTTTAAAATACTGCCTTAAATATCTGTGTGTTTTTCCTTTGAATAGACCCAACTATATATACACATATCTTAATGCTTTCTTAAGTATAAAGAAAATCTATAAAACTCAGGGTTTTTCTTTTGCAGGGTTCTGAAGAAAACTGCTTAGGAATCTTAATTAAATAAACAAAGCTTCAATTTTATTTTATTTTTTTTTTTAACTAACCACTTCCTGTAACAGGCTTATGCTATACATCATGTTATTAAGCTAGGTGATCTTGCAATTGCTGCTAAATTGCATTTGATGAAGATAAGCAGTTTTCATCCTCAAATTGGCTACTTAAGTATCACATGCACTGTAAAAGCAAGTCATCAATGACTTGTATAGTGTCAGTAGAGTAGTTTGCTCTATGTTAATCATGAAAATCATTAGACTGTCCTGGTCATGAAGTAGTGAATTGTATTGCAACTGTTGGCTACAGATGCATATTATATTACTTCTAAAATGCCTTTTACGCTATATGACATTGAATAATAATGTGATTTAAAAAACCGCCAAAATTAACCAAACTTAGGCACAGCCTGTGTTCTCACCTACTCACCAGTAATTGTTCAGAGTATTGCCACAACACTGACCCTCAGATTCACAGACCTGTCACTTAATTCAGAGCTTGCATTCAAAAAAATTCTGATTTATTTAAAAGCTCTTGAGACCCTGTATGTGATTGCAGTCTTGTTACTACACATATATGCAAAGACATTGCCATCTTTGCTAGGCTGAATGGCTCAGCATCCATCTTGTTTCTAAGCCCGTTTTGGATTAATTAAGTAGGCGTTCTTGGAACTGTGGCTCCTGTAGTCTGTGTGCATCATTGTCACAAGGTGTGTGAGTTTCTTCACACATTGTCAGAGCTCAGCCATTTACAATCAAAAAGCCTGCAGTGAGGTGCTGGGGTTGCGGGGAGGTGTGTTGTGCTCTATTTTTATGTAGCTGCTTGGTTGATAGAGCACTCACCTACTCATTGAGTGATTGGGCTCTAGTCCTTCTGCCTGGCGATCTTCAAATGCACAGCTCCTTGTGTGCTACCCACATGCTCTAAAGACTAGGAGGGGCTGCCTTCCATGCTTCCGATGAACCTCTGGTGTATAAACACGAATGGAAATTTTGTACAGTTAGAGCATAAGAAGCAGCAGGATCTGTCACCTGGGGAGGCAGGTATTCCTCTGAGAGGGCAAAATTCAGTGTTCAGGTCCCTGCTGCACGGACTGTTTGTATGTTTTGCATTCAGGGCCACCAAGTGAAATGTTTATGGAGTAATGATATCAGGGACTTTCACTTCCCAGATGAGTGCTCTAAAAATGTGTCATTCTGCCACTTCCTCTTGTTACCATTGTCTTTTCTTTGCAAAGTCCTCTGTCTCAAAAGGAGTACCTTAGTGGGCTAAATGCAGATAGGAGCCTTAATTTTCAAATCCCAGTTAGCATTAACTACTGCATCAAAGCTCCAGGTAGCTGCTTTAGTTGTGGAGAGAGGCAGGATCACAGATACCCATCTCCAAAGTCTGCACTGGTGACTCTAAGGATCGTTCTGTGTTGGCTGATGGAAGGACTGTCCTGCACAGTGCTCTGGTTGCAGCTCCTCACTTTTTACCTCGGGTGGGTAGCAGACCCTTGCCTTGGGCTGTAAGTTTTTTCCTGAAGTGTTCTAGATTCCACTGTACCAACCAGTACTGAAACTTCTTGGTAACTCTGGGACTGAATGTTCTTTGAAGTACTGCTTTCCCCATGGTGTCTTCTGGGGCATGATTCATTTGGGCATTTACAGGTCATAAAATTCAGTCTCTGCATCCTTTCCTTTAGTAGATGGTTACAAACCTTGCGCTCTTCATTGTTTTCTCGATCATTCTGATCTATTACATTATCAAATCTCTGTTTGAACTCCACCACTGTCTCTATCAGTAACTGGTTATTTGAACTGCTCTTTAAGTAATTTTATCATGAAGTTGTATATACTTAAAGCTTTGCTGTTCAGGAGTGATGTGCATATCTTTTAGTGTCCGAGGCAGGATTCTTTCATTGTCTCCAGAATTCTGTTTTGTAGGTAGTGCTTAGTCACACAAACATTTCTTTGTCTGTACCTTGAGAGGAGGAACAACAACAAAAAGTTATCATGGAGATACTCTTCCCTGTTTGCTCTGTTAAGCTGTTTTCTCCAGCTGTCTCTGTCTAAGTGCCATAGATGTCAGCTGGGATTATTTCTGTTTTTTAAACTGCTGGATACTTTGCTTTCTGTTGCTAGAACTCCTGCATAAACTAAACTCTTTGTGTTGTCACTTGTAGTGGATATTAGCAAAGTTTCACAACAGTTTTATCTGTGATCTGGTCTGTTTCTCAAAACTTCTTGCAGGTGACTTTGGATGTGGCATAGCTGGTTTTAGGAAGTGTATTGATGGGGTGGTTATTTTGCTTTCAATGGTGAAGTCTTCTGAAGAACGGGCATTCTTCAGGGGAAGTCCTGTGTTGCGATGACAGTACCTGTTATAATCTGAAGTTGTTTCAACACAAAAATTGTAGCTTCTGTTCTGGACAGAATTATGCATCTGCACTGTAAAGCCAGTCTCACTTCGAGCCTCTTGAACAGCATCAAGAACACTGTAATTCTCAAGAATGCCGAGAAGTTCATTCAGATACATACAGTTCTCCGATGTGCCAGTCTTTTTGATTCAAGACAAACTTAAGACCATAAAAGAGCTGACACGGTGCATGAATGCCAGCCCACTTTCAGGGTGAAATCCTCCACATCATGTAGCAGAATATTTCTGCCTCCTTCTCCATGCCAGACTATATCTCTGAGGCTCACAAACCTGTTTCATACAGTTTGTGCACACTCTATGCAATTACATTCTCAGCTTATGAGTGAGAGTTTCTTTTCTGTTTCTTTTCAGACAGGTGGGTAATTCAGACGGGCAGATAATTCTGGCCAGTGTCTTTGGGAAAATATCCTTTAAGTTCTTCTGTTCATGCAGATTGATTGTGACTGCCATGTCTCTCTCAGCATGGGGACTTGCACAGGCAATCTGGTAGCTCAGGATCATTGATCTCTGGAAAAGAAGAAACTTAAGAAGGGTATTGTGGAGCTTAGAGCTGTGAGAAACTCGTGAGTATGTTAAAATTTGTCTTCACGGTCATCACAGTCATCATTCAGACAGTGATGTCTACTACCAGCAGGCTTTACATGAATAAGCCAAATGGTGAGATTGCTTTACCCTGCAGAAGTGCAGAATACTGTCAGACTGGCTTCAAGTTCATCTGACAGGCAAGGAAAATAGTATTGCAGGTAGTAGATTGAATTATTCCTCTGATCCGCACGTGTAAACTCCAATTCAGTCTTTAGGTAAGTAGAGTTGGTAATGGGGTTGCCTTGAGATGGACCTATTTACACCAGATGGCATCAAGAAATGTCAGATTTTTTTTCTCCCTTGCCATTCAGTGTCTCGGATCAGACACAATCCTTATCATAGAGAAAGGCACAGACCTTCATTCTGTTTGGTAAATACTGATCATGGTCAGGCAAGGTAACACTTCCCAGGTCTTGATGGTTCTGGTGTCAGGAGATATCTGTCAGCTTTCACTGAAGAGTTCAAGAAATACATTCCTCTCCTAGATCTGTGACTGAGAAACCTGGAGCATTAAGGAGTTTCAGCATGCTTCATTCCAAGCCCTAAAATACTGGACAGGAATGTCATTGCTCATTTCTGTGGGGCTGTCCCTTGCCACTTTTCCAGGTTAGGAGATGTAGATAGGTAGCCAGACAAGAAGCTAGGCTTAAAATAGAACAAGAATCTTTGTAAACAAAAATAACTTTTGTAATTCATTATTTTTTTAAATAAGGAAATTTGCTTTTGTTTGAAAGCAATCCTTATGCCCAAACTACATGTAATGAGATTCCAAGAGTCAACCCTGTGCGGTATCCATTGCAGCTGTTTGATCTGGAGTTAGAAATAAAACAGTCCTCTGTAGGGTTATTCACTTTTACTGGTCTCTTGAGAACTTGCATAAAGCAAATTCTGCTGTCATTAAAGGTGCAAGAATTGTTATGGTTGATTAATTTTCTCAAACACAGAACAGCAAATATTAACTCTGCTTACTTTACTAGTCATCATTTTCAGTGAAAGGCTTTTTGGATGCTTATACATTAAATTGAAAAAAAAAAAAAAAGAATTCTGCATTTTTAATTTAATGAAATTAAACATATAGCTTATATGCCTTGAAATGGAAATACATTCTGTAATGAATGGGTTTTATTTGAACATCTGTTCAGTGTAGCAGTTGTTAAAAGTTTTCTTTCCCTCACCTTTCTGCCATATAAGCAATGCTGATTTACACTGGAACATACTTCAAATGGAAAATTATTAGAGGAAAAATCAACATTCTTTTTGTATAAAGCTGGAAAAGTAATTTTGAGCTGTGCTGGAATATAAGAACACTTCTAAACGGGGTATCTAACATAAAAAGATTATTTCATGGAACTATTATTTCAGAGTAAAAGTTAGCTTATTAAGACACATGGCACTTTTAGAAAAAGCAAACCAGCATATTTTCAATCTCAGAAAATGCAGATAATGAAAGCACACAGGTTTCTTAAATTCAGTTCTTATAAAATTGATTATACTCAAGTCATCTGTTACTGATTTATTTGCACTTGTTTGAATTAATACAAACAGCAAATAGAGGTAGCTAAGTGACTTTTTTTGTTGTTGTTGTTAAATGGCTTATATATCCAGTTTTCAACCCAAGCTTTCTCTAGTAAACTAAGACCTCTGGGTTATTTCATTGTTTTAAGAGCAAAGGTGAATCACTTTTGCTTCCCTTCCTTATGAGGCCTTGCATTTTCCATTCAAGTTCTTTCTAATGATACACAGCTTCTTTGGAACCAGTTAAACTTTAATCCTCTCGGACAGTTCCCTCCTGAGTCACTGTTGTATTTCCTGAAACTCAGAACTTGCATTGCATTGTATCTGCTGCAGTCCAGTCACTTGTGTTTCAGTGTAGTTTCTTAAGAAGAACGTGCATGTTTTCCTAGTATAGCAGTGGGATGCATGTGTCGATGCTCTGGGCAGTCTGTGGGAAGAACATGGATGGGTGCAGTAAAGAAGGGAGCTATGCGTGGTAAGTGCTGTTAATGTCTTGTATGCTTAGATTAGGACCATGTCCTATGGATTTTATGTAGTTAATTATGTATTAATGTTTCTCAGGTGTTCATGAGGACCCTGTCAACGTGGTATTAAAGCATTTTATTCCATACTGACAAAGTTCAGCAAGTATCTGTAGGACTGTATAAGGACTCAGAGGAAAGCTTACTTTCTACTGCCTTGGCTGTAGCACCCATTATTTCTCTAAGTAGGTTATTACTGATAAAATACATTTATACAGCATTATTATTTCATTAGCATTCAAAACTTGCTTTGTTTAACTTTGTGGTCATATAAAATAAATAAATATATATATATATATATATATATATAAAATTACCCTGGAAGGTTACTTACATAGGCAAGAACAAATATTAAGCCATTACTAGCATTTTCATTTGTTATGATTCCAGTAAGAATTTCCATCTTACTGGTCATTGCACAGATGCTAGACCTTGTTGAACTGCATTGTGAACTTTCACCTGTAAGTTGAAACCTATTTCAGTGTTGAGCAAAATCATACTGATACATGTTTTCTTTTTTCCCCCCCTTGTTTACCAGGATGGTACGAAACAAAAGCGAGAGCGGAAAAAGACTGTGTCGTTTAGCAGTATGCCAACTGAGAAAAAGATCAGCAGTGCAAGTGACTGTATAAACGCGATGGTTGAAGGCTCTGAGCTCAAAAAGATTCGATCCAACTCTAGGGTGTATCACCGATACTTTCTTTTAGATGCAGATATGCAGTCTCTACGCTGGGAGCCTTCAAAAAAGGATTCTGAAAAAGCAAAGATTGATATTAAATCAATCAAAGAAGTAAGAACAGGAAAAAATACAGATATTTTTCGCAGCAATGGAATATATGACCAGATATCAGAAGACTCTGCATTTTCCATTATATATGGAGAAAACTATGAGTCACTAGATCTTGTTGCTAACTCAGCAGACATTGCAAATATTTGGGTTACTGGCTTAAGATACCTGATTTCTTACGGAAAACATACTCTAGATATGATAGAAAGTACTCAAGATAATATGCGGACTTCATGGCTTTCACAGATGTTCAGTGAATCAGATGTAGATAATTTGGGACATATACCGCTGTGTAATGCTGTACAGTTTATAAAAGACTTAAACCCTGGTTTAAAAACTAATAAAATTGAACTAAAATTCAAGGAATTACATAGATCCAAGGAAAAAACTGGTACTGAAGTAACAAAAGAAGAGTTTATTGAAGTTTTTCATGAGCTTTGTACCCGACCTGAAATCTATTTCCTGTTGGTTCAGTTTTCAAGCAATAAAGAATTCCTAGATACCAAGGACCTCATGATGTTTTTAGAAGCAGAACAGGGTATGGCACATGTCACGGAAGAAATAAGCCTTGAAATTATTCAGAAATACGAGCCAGCCAAAGAGGGCCAGGAGAAGGGTTGTCTTTCTATAGATGGGTTTACAAATTACCTTACTTCACCAGACTGCCACATATTTGATCCAGAACATAAAAAAGTTTGTCAAGATATGAAACAGCCTTTATCTCATTATTTTATAAATTCTTCTCATAATACATACTTGATAGAGGATCAGTTTCGAGGGCCTTCTGACATCACAGGTTACATTCGCGCTCTTAAAATGGGTTGTCGAAGTGTTGAACTGGATGTATGGGATGGTCCAGATAATGAACCTGTGATTTACACAGGGCATACAATGACATCACAGATTGTCTTCCGTAGTGTGATTGACATTATTAACAAGTATGCATTTTTTGCTTCAGAATACCCTCTTATTTTGTGTTTAGAAAATCATTGTTCTATTAAGCAGCAGAAAGTGATGGTACAACACATGAAGAAAATTTTGGGGGACAAACTACATACACAGTCTCCAAACATTGAAGACTCTTATCTTCCATCACCAGAATCACTTAAAGGGAAAATACTAATCAAAGCAAAGAAGCTTTCCTCTAATTGTTCTGGACTAGAGGGAGATGTTACAGATGAAGATGAAGGAGCAGAAATGTCACAGAGAGTGGGGAAAGAGGGGGTAGAACAGCAAAACTCAATGACGGGGAAACGATTTCAGCTCTGCAAAGAACTCTCTGAGTTGGTAAGCATATGTAAATCCGTTCAGTTCAAAGAGTTTCAAGTTTCATTTCAGCTCCAGAAGTACTGGGAAGTGTGCTCGTTTAATGAAGTGCTTGCTAGCAAATATGCCAATGAGAACCCAGGAGACTTTGTAAATTATAACAAACGTTTTCTTGCGAGAGTTTTCCCCAGTCCTATGAGGATTGACTCTAGTAATATGAATCCCCAGGACTTCTGGAAATGTGGTTGTCAGATAGTAGCAATGAACTTTCAAACGCCTGGCTTAATGATGGATCTTAACATTGGTTGGTTTCGGCAAAATGGAAACTGTGGGTATGTCCTTCGTCCTGCTATCATGAGAGAAGAAGTATCCTTCTTCAGTGCGAATACAAAAGACACTGTGCCTGGAGTTTCGCCTCAGCTGCTTCATATTAAAATCATTAGTGGGCAAAACTTTCCTAAACCCAAAGGATCAGGTGCCAAAGGTGATGTTGTGGATCCTTATGTCTATGTTGAAATACATGGAATCCCTGCTGACTGTGCAGAGCAAAGGACGAAAACTATGCATCAGAATGGGGATAATCCAATTTTTGATGAAAGCTTTGAATTTCAAATAAATTTACCAGAACTAGCTATGGTGCGTTTTGTAGTACTGGATGATGATTACATTGGGGATGAGTTTATCGGGCAATACACTATTCCCTTTGAGTGTCTACAGACTGGTTATCGGCATGTTCCTCTGCAGTCTTTAACTGGTGAAATTTTAGCACATGCTTCCTTGTTTGTGCACGTGGCCATTACTAATCGAAGGGGTGGTGGGAAACCTCATAAGCGGGGCCTGTCTGTGAGGAAGGGCAAGAAATCAAGGGAGTATGCTTCTATGAGAACATTATGGATTAAAACAATTGATGAAGTGTTCAAGAATGCTCTCCAACCTATTCGGGATGCCACGGATTTGAGAGAAAATATGCAGGTACAGTTTTTACAATGAATTTATTGGTTCTTATGTGTATTTTTTTATTATGATGCATATGGAATACATGTTTTTAAAAGTCTTGCTGCATTTTGTAAGTTACTTTATTCAAATCTAACGCTGAACAGCTTTAAAAATGGGTTATGCCAGAGCAGCCTTTTAGGTGATACTGTCTACTGAGGTAATCTTGGATGTGTGTGTGTATTTTGTTGAGTGTGAGCTGGAAATACGACTCCAGTGTTAGAACTCAAGCCTGTTGACTCATCCTATGCCTTTGAGGGAATGTTAGATACACACTAGAGGAAAGTATGGCAATATTTTAGTTTTAGAAAATTAAGTTAAATAGAAATGCAGGAGTAAAATACAGCTGATAGAAAAAGGAGACTTTACTGCTTATTGGAAAAGTTATTGTACGTGAAAGTACGTTTAGCATAGTTTCACTGAGGTTTTGGTTTTTTCCTCATTCCCAAATAGAAAGTAGTACTTTCAGAAAGACCATTTGCTTTCCATGATTCATCCTAGCAACAATATGTTAGAAATATGTGGAATTAGCACAAAGATATTAGAAGGCATCCTCTAGAAGAAATTACCTTACCTTAAAGGTCACGTACAGAAAACACATTGAATTTCATGAAAAAGTACCGGCTGAGGTGCTTGTTTTTGTGGAAGCCAAGAGATCCCACTTCAAAAACACGTTGTTTGGAGATTCCAATAAGGTTTCCTTGTAAATAAATGCTTTTAGACATATACTAAAGTGAGTTGTAAAGTTGTGTTTTATTTAATAAAGCTTTTAACTATCTATAATAAACTTCTGATGGAATACTAGCAGTGATCAATAAAATTAAGCATCATAATTTCAAATGAAGTGACCTATTAAATCCTCTTACTCTTATGTAATGTTAGGTGGAAACTGATTAAAGGAAATGTCTGAAACTTCATTTTTGATTTTAAAGGCACATCAGAGTAAGTAAGTTTTCTTTGTGAACAATCTTCTATTGAAGAGATTTTTAATACATTTTAAAAAATAATTTTTCTTCATAAGAAAGGAGAAATTAGTACAGCATCATGAAAGTCTCATATTCCACTCAGTATATAAAATTGCTATACTAAAAGTTCATTAAAAAAATACAGGGATGATATTTTGACTTGTAAATATTTCACATTAAGGGCTACATACAAAGTGAACTTTACCTGTAGTTAACCTGTTGAAGGGTAGAATTCTGACATAAAAAGGATACTGTATTTTAAGATACCTTTCAAGGAAGAGCTGAACCTAAGATTTAAGGAAACAGTGAAAGCATACAGGTTTTGTAGCTACTTTAAACTCTTTACCATGCATGCTGCAGTATTTTCCAGTACTGATATAATTGAAAACAGGCCCTACAGTATGGGTTTTTGAACATGAGATATTAGAAGGTATTTTATGTATTTTATTCTGTCAGTTTGAAAGTTGTGCTATCAACTAAATTCCTCATTACCATTTCTCAAAATGCTATCAAGAAGATATTTTAGGTGCCTAAGGGAATATCAGTTTTGCATAGTTATACTGACAGAATATATAGCATGCACAATTTAAACTCTGTATAACTAAGGTTTTACAGCTAATCAAAGTAAATAAACCACTCAAATATCAGCTTATGGAAATGTGAGATTTGTTTAATTCCTATATTACTGAAATTTTGTGTTATAAATTGTTACGAGTTTTATGATACAGAAATAATGTCCCCACAAGCCAGGTTATAAAGAGCAAAGTTGTTTAGTAATATAAGGTGGAACAAGAGAAAAAAAGAAAGTGTGCAGCAGTGAGTTTAATGGTTTCTCTAAATCTGTATACAAATAGGTAGCCTTTTTTCTTACTTGTTAGGTACTGCATTACTGTGACAAAAACTGATGTCATAACTTGTTACATAATAATCACTGATAAAAGTATAACATAAATGATTAAACTGGATGTGATGTTGTATGTTTAAATTGCTTGGCAGTATGAGGGATAGTCTCTGGATATAGGGTTGGAAGTTCAAAGGTGAGAGTTATAGCTGTAGTTCTGTCCTGCCTGCCATTAGTTAATATATACATTCCCTGGGTCCTCCTTAACCTCTCTGTAAAATTGTTGTTTGTAATGGTTTACCCATGATGTTTATCTCAAAATCTGTTTGAATAGAATTCCCAATGTCTGTCTTCTCAGCTATGTAATTATTGTGTCATTAAAGTGTAGTCTAGTTAATAAAAGCAATTTCTGTTTCCTGGACATTTACTAGATGCTACTAAACATTTACTTAAAATATACTGTAAGTGACTGTAGTAGATGTAACTTAGTATTCACATAATTTTTCATGAATATGCTATATCTACATATTTTGAAGTCGTCTTCAGGTAATTTGTCCCATAAAGGGACAACAAAATATTTCACATTTGATTCCTGTTTGCATTAAAGTTGGCATTATGTCTTTCTAAGAAATTTGTCCACAAATGAGTCTTACCATGCCAGCAAGATGCAAAGTGGTTTTGATTAAAATGAAAATCTGGGTCAGATACCCTGCTTTGGTAAGACGTGAGAGTAAGGAGTACTGAGCACATTTGTAACTTAAATATACCATGTTTTTGTTTTTGTTTCCTACAGGAACACAAACTCCAGACCTGCCATAGATCACCAGCTCCCACTTGGTACAAAAATCCTAAATTCGTTACAGTGGTGAGAATATTCCCATCATGGAATTTCAGTGGCTACTTGGAGTCACATTTTATTTCTAATATTGGAAATTTTCTTCAAGTTTAAACATATGGTTTTATGTTCTACCATATTGGATATAAAATACAACTATAATAAATTTTTAGGGAAAGGTACCAAATTGGTATTTATATTAAAGTACCTAAAAAATTCACTGAAGTGTGATTCTGTGATAGGAATGACATCGGTAGTGGAGTGCTGTTTTTGTGAATCACACCAAATGGGAGCCAGCAGATCCACAGCACGTCTGGACTATAGTTCAGGTATGTTTAATGTTACAAATGGGCTGAATTCCTCCTTCCACTTCACTTATTTGGGACATTCAGCACCTAATATTTTGTTTCTTTTGGTGGCATTTTAAAAATTACCTTGAAATGTCTTTTAGAATTTTTCAAAATATATAACCAGTGTGTTTTAGAATTAATTTATTTGCATGGTTAATTTTAGTAGTGATAGATACCAGACTTACTTGTTCTAAATATTTTTTTTTTTCCTGTGGCAACTATTGAATTATGTTTGAATTTTTAACATTTTTGGTGAAATATATGCGTAATATTGGTTGCTGTGGAAAACTGCCAGTTCTTCAGAGAAAAGCTGTGGTAATTCCACATTGTAGCTCAACTATAACAGTGAAGTATTTTATCCTGAAAGAATGAGACATTAAAATTCATATTTAACTGTAAAGGAAACTCTTTCTTTCCTTTTTGCAGAATGCAGTAGTTTCATTCAAAGAATTATGTGGCCTCTCTCCTGTAGCAAATCTTATGCAGTGCATTTTGGCAGTGTCTATGCGCTTGGTTGGGCCTGATAATACACCCTTGGTAGTACTGAATCTCAATGATCAGTATCCGACTATGGAGCTCCAAGGGATTGTTCCAGAGGTCTTGAAGAAGATTGTAACAGCATATGACATGGTGAGTAGTCCTTTGTGGTTATTTTCTATGCTATTTGAAAGACTTTCTTTTTATAATATACAGTACCATGCCTGTTTTGAAAGGTTGTTTTAACCTGCGACTTCCTATTTCATGCTTCATTACATGTGCTTGAAAGTCATTCCCGTGAACATACAGCAGCTGACAGTGTTTTCATACTGAGTAAAACATAGAGATTAATACACTGCATGCAAATACATAAGTGTTTGTACACTTCAGAAGTCAAAGTGGTTATAATCAAGAGGATTTAACATGAAGAGTCTGTATTAATTTACCTGTTTTGCAGTAACTTGAAACTTTTTGCATATCTATAAAACTCTTACATTAATTTGCTACTTTACATTTTCCTGTTTCTGGACCTTGATTTCTTTCGGCTTTGACTCAACATAGAATAGAAAAATGTCAGCAACTGCTTTTAGGAATTGTAGTTTTATAAGCACCTTCAAGTGTTAATTCTACACATGCTTTTTCATTTTCCTTTGCTGTATCTTTCTTACAGATCTCATTTGATTAGGCGTTTTTACATCCCTAAGCAGCTGTAATGTTAACTTCAGCCCTTATACTTCAGTAAATATGTAAATTGTGTCTTTAGAGACTGGAAATTAAGCATTTTGCAAGAAGGAAGGAAGAACTAATACACTGAGAAATACTGATTTACATCTGCCTTGCAATAATTTAAAGTATGGAAAAAAGATCCAGACTAGTGTGATTTGAACTGTCCTCCTTACTTCCACTGAAGTAATCTGGCACAGAGTAACTGAGCCTTTATTTATTTATTTATTTAATGATTTCTTTAATTTGATACATCATCTGACAATAAGTAAACATTTCTAGGATAATTTTGCATTAATTTTGTGCGCTAAAATGAGAAACCTCACCTGGCAGGATCAAGTCACTCTGTTTAAAACAGTCTTGCTATTTAAAGACAGAAAATGAAGGAAAAGAAACCAGTAGCCCAGTTTCATGTTTATATTTTAAACTGCTTTCTAAAGAAAAAGTAGCTTTAGAATAATGCTATACCAAAGTCTGAAAAGCAGTCATTGATAATTAGGTGGAGTTTATGTAGTTTGGTGATGATGTAAATACAACAGAATTTGATTGGAATGGTAGCACAGTTACAAGAAGATAGTGGTGTATCCTCTTAGTGGTAGCTTATAGGATATCGCTATAATTGGGATGCAAACAAGCTTGATTGTTGGGATTACACCTGTAACACGTATGTAATGATGTTCTGTCTTGTTGATGGAGATGTCTCTACTTGCAGTTTGTTCTAATGTGGTGATGCCGCTTGTTAGTTACTAAGCTATTCCAGATACTTAAAATCTTTCTGTAAGCCTGCATTAAATTTTTTTTTGAATGTCACTAAGATAGGGGTGGCTCATGACTCCAGAAATCTTTACAGTCCAAGTGTGGTTTGGTCTTTGTCTCTCACATACGTTTTTTTCCCCCACATCCTGTAGTCTACATGTGATTTGAATATCTGTGTACTTTAGAAATGTATACTTTATTTTCATATATAAGAATTATAGAATATTTATTTAATAGCATGTTCAAAGAATTTTTCCATCTCCTCTTCCCTAAAGGATCAAGACTCAATTTCAGACAAAGAGAAAGAGTATGGTAGTGCTTCTAGCTCTAAATGATATTGAAGATAAGTAAAAATTAAGATTATTCTCGTCAAATAAAACTTATAAATTAAAATAATGAGATGCATTTCAATTTGTGAAACTTTGGTCTTGCCAATACTCTGACCAGTTTGACAAAAGGTTTTAAGCAATTAAAATCTGTAGGGCATAATGGAAAATGAAGTCAGCCATGGGAGCCATACTGATAGCACTCGTTTCTGAAAGCACATTGTGAAACAGTGGGAGACATCCATATCAGCCTTTGCTCAAGGGGAGGAGAAGACATGGGAAGCTATTTAGCTCATATATTGATATTTGCTATAGTGGCAGGTGTTTAGAGTCTGATACTATCGTAAATAGTGTTCTTTTTGTGGGTTTTTGGTGTAAATTAATATAGTGAGCCCTCAAAATGACACATTTTATCTCAATGGTTGGTTTTGGCTTGAGAATTTTTTTGATGTGATTAATTAACAAGTGGGTGTAAAATTCAGCTTAATAATGAGAAGCCTTATCCGGAATTAAAGAAAGGGTAGATGTACTGTCAAAGTAATGATTACCTACTTTTGTTATTTTCTGCTGGCTTAGGCCTCAATATAGGTCAAAGTTATATGACTATGTTCTTCTACTGTGTGAAGTACTGTAAGTATGAAATCATGTTGATAACAGAAATTATGTTAAATGTTTATTAAATAAACCTTAGTACCTTAAATGCATAGGCTGTCATTACCTTGTGTGCATTCTCAGTGTGGCATATGTGATGAAATTCTCAAAGTACTGCTGTTTCAGGTTCACGGTATTCTTGGCTAATGAAGAGATTCTTATTTGTGAAAAATACTCTCCTTTTTATAAAATGATAATAAACGCAGAAAGCAATATTCAGCCAAGATTTTTAATTATTCAGAATTTGTTTATACTGGAAGTGGTTAAAGGACTCATCGTTGCTCTGTAAAGTGAGAAAGCATGTAAGACCTTTACAGTGAGACAGTCAGTCCATGTTGAAATAATTACAAAAGAGTGTAGTAATGCAGGGGCACATGGAAAGGTGAGAGTATCTTCAGTGTAGAACATATATTTTTTTAAAGAAACAATGAGGCAAATGATAATAAATTAATTAGCATATCACTAGATACTTGGGGTTTTTACATGTAAAAAAATAGCACATGCTTGCTTAAATTGTTAGCATTCACTACTACATTAGTGGAGGAGCTATAAGTGATAAAGGCTAGTATTATTCACGGATTAAAATAATGTGGTTTTGAATTTAATGAGTAATTTGTCACCAACATTACTGGAACCAGTTTACCCAGAAAATAAAAGGATCTTTTGCTTTTATCCATGCTATAGGAGCTGGGGTCTCTTTTCAGAATAATGAAAACCAAATATAACTAGAACTTTTAAGACAGACGTTTAAGTTGTGTATTTTTCTCTAGCTTCTCCATGCTCCTGAATATTTTTCACCCTAACATCTTTTCACTGTTTAACAATGTTTTATTTTTCCCTCTTGTTCATGAACTTCAGCTTCCTTTATGTGATACTTCAGCATGCACTCTGTTGGTGTCATCACACCCATCACTGATCAGTGCTGCAGACTGAAGCTTGGAGTTAAGGCAAGTGCCTCTTCCACACCATTGCATGTTTTTTGGTTTTTTTTTTATAAATGTCTTATAACCTTTAAGATAAACAGTAAGTAAATCTTAAAATATATGCTATGGCAAGAGAAAAAAAAAATCTTGTCCTAAGTCTGCAGCATTATTCAGTGATGAGTATAATAGCACTGCAAAGATATGATAGAGGATCATAAAAATGAAGCCAGATATTGTTGAGAACTTGACTGTCTCTGTCTGCCCTTATTGGAGGATGAAGTGTCCCATCTGATGAAGATAAAGTTTTCTGAACTTTGCAAGCAGGCATTTACTTCTAAGAGGAAAGGTAACACATAAAAGGGAGAGAACTGTACCTGTGTGAAAGAAGATAAAGTAATGCTGCTACAATAATTAGGATTAAATGTTATTAAATCTTAATTAGAAAATGCTGCTAGATCCATTTTTTTTCAGTTTCTGGTGGTAGGTTTTTTTTTAATGTTGAGGTTATGTTGTAATTCAAAATCTCTGCAGACTACAGTATCGGAGGTCTGTATTTGATTCAAATGAAATCAAATAAGATTAATAGATTTCGTATACACGGCCTAGGGATAGGCTCAAGATCAGGGCTATGTTTATTAGTGGTGGGGTTGTGAGATGATGAAAATTAGAGGTATTAAAGCAAAAAAAAAAAAAAAGCTGCTAAACTCAAACCCACCATATGACTCGTGATTAGCAGCTGTATAGTAAGCTTAAATCCAGTTACCTTATTATTGGCTCATTTCAACTACTGACTCAATACAGCAGATTGCATATATGCAATGACGTGGAAGTTAACTTCGTGTCACGGAGTTGCAAATTTGGCCGATGACATGAGCTAAATATGATAGCCTGTCTTTTGAACTTGAACATGTCCATCCTGTTGTGAAGTAGATAGTTTGACACTATGCCTTGAAGAGTTATAGGCTGGACTGGTACTAGTAGGGTTTATTAAAAGACTATCTAAAAAGTACTGATTGTCAAGGTTTTGGTAAAATGTTAATAGTCCTCCCATACTATAGCTATTGCTCAACACCCTAAATATTCTTCACCTTTAAAACTCATCTTGGTATCAAGATAGATGAATTGGGTGGGATACTTCTGTATCAGGCATATTGGATTGAAACTCGTAATTCTGAAGGAAGCAAAGAATATATTTATTTCCTGTTTCACAGGGCCTAAAAAAGAATGATTAACAGATCTGTTTTGAGTTATGCTTAGCTCATAAAATCTGTATCAGTTACCTTGTTGTTGATGTAGGTCCTCGGTTATTGTTACTTTGCAAATACAGTAAGACATAAGAGGGATTTCAGTCATTCTGCTGTGGTTATAGAATTGTATCTTGAGAGAGAACAAGTAGACGAAGACTTTTTTCTATTGATTTCAGCTTACCAATGTGCCAGAGTTACTCAGCTGAGTAGCCTTTGTTCCGCAAATGTAGTTATGTATTAACCATCTCAGGTTGCAAACTTTTGGGGTAACCAAAAAATACTAGATCCAGTGCTGGTAATTACCAGGTTATCTCCTAAAACGGAGCGAGCAAATAGGTTACTTTAACTTCTGTGTAACTTTCTTTTGATCTAAATACTCAATTTCTGATCGTGGCAGAGAAGGGTGAGTTCAAGATGGTCACCAGTCTCCTGTGATTGAACTTAATCTTTAGATCTCATGGTTTTAAATCATGTGATAGCATCTTACCACTATCTGCTTTGTGCACATGAACAAAATCCAGATTTTTCCATCTGGTACCTTTTCTGAGGAATATGTGACTGGCATAGACTGTGATAACACCCTTCTGTTGCCTGGTTGGTTCAGAATGTCTTCTGGAGTCCAGCTCCATGGGTGTTCCATGTTATAATTTAACTCTTAGAATTATCTGGCTTATAAAGCAAAGAACTTAGGCTTTACACAGAAGACTGAAAAGCTATTATTCCTTGCTTTTATACTTAAGACCATAACTACATAAAAATAAGCAACCTTGTTAAAATGGAAAGGTAAGAGAAGTAGTAAAAAGAACAGACATCTTAGACACTCTAAAGATACCGCATGGGGGGCTTGAAGTAAATATCTACCACTTATCAAAAAACACTTGAGGAGGACAAAAAGGAGGAGGTGCTGTTCAAAAGAAGGCAGCATCTTTCAGAAAGCTGAAGTCACATGCAAATGAAGAAGACAGGATACATATTTAACCCTGCCATTGTTAAATAAAAAATATAAGACAGCTGACAGTGAAGAATTTCAGGAACAACCTGCACAGACTTAAAAATAACAGTAACCTCTTTTCTGAAAATACCAGAAACAGGAAAACTGTCAAAGAGTGTGCATGACCACTAGTTGATCAAAGTATAAAAGAAAGCCCCAGGAAAAGAAATAAAGCCACAACACTAAATTAGTTTTTGCATCCATTTACCTGTAAAGATTAAGGTTTCACATGAAATGCCTCTTTATGAAGGACTCATTCAAGAATTCATCTCTAACTGAAATGCTGATAAAAGATATTACACAGGAAGGGTGAAATGAGTTGAGAAAAAAATTACGAGAAAGAGGTGGTATTCATTCAATGGTTCTGAAAGATCTCAAGAGTTGATATATCTGAACTGCTAATTGTTGTATGTATCTTCTCACTTAAAACTGATTATCAAAGTTGTTAGTTGGTGCCAGTGTTTTAAGAGGTTTCCAGGGAAGATCATGAAACTACAGATCAGACAAGATGACATCTGTACTGTGGAAATGGGTAGGAACTGTTTTGAAGAAGAGAATTAGAGGAAACATGGAGAAACATGTCGTGTTGGGGAAGAGTCAATACAACTTTTATAAAGTGAAGGGCTCATTAATCTCTTGGAGTTCTTTGAAGTCAAGAAGCATGTAGACACAGAAGATTAGTCTGGTTGGATTTTCCAAAAGCATGTGACAAAGTCTCTTTTCAAATGCTTATTATATTGAAATGAAGTTACTATTAAATTTTTAGCCTTTTAAAATTCTTAGCTCTTCTCTGATAGGTGGAGTAAATGTTGAACTTAACCTGATGTTCCAACAGGAAAAGAACTGTTGAAGACAGTTCCTTGTGTTGATTTTTGCATTAGGCTGTTTTTCCATTAAGTGGATTAGAGATAGTAGGTATAGCTCCAACAACTTTGAACTAGCTAAAATAGCTAAGTACTCTTGAAAATGTATGACTTAATGATGCCCTCAGATTTGCAAAGATCCTGAAGGTGTGAGGTATGTCAGCGCTTGAAGTTTAAACAATTTTCTCAGTCTGAGTGGTGAATTGTTATAATGTGTGTTAAAACAGTAAGTTTCAGAGTTGGCAATATAAATGCAATATCGAAATACTGATAATACACACTCTCTCACTATTTCCATTATTGCCTCTGGCTTTGTACAGTATGTTTACTTTCATTAACAAGTCTCTGCAGAGTTAGAATTGTCTTTATTTAGGTAATAAATGGATACAGTTCAGTGGTGAAGAGATCTAAGGGAAAACATCATTCATTGCAATTTAATATTGCAAATAGCCCAAGTAATGGGTTTTGTCATGTTAAATAAATGGTAATAATTGTAGATCCTGGTTTTTGAGGTGAATTTAAATAGTTACTGATAGTGTAGTTGTTAGTGTGTCACAAAAACTGATGAAAACAAAATATTGATTGAAACTATAGTGAGTAGCTTGGGCAATTTCTTCAAAAAGAGTTATTTTGCTTATTATCAGTTTTTATTTTCCTGTTTTATAACAGGACAGTCATTCTAAACTGAAGGTTGCAATTATGCTTCCAAAAACAGAGCTGCAGATGATAACCTCAGCTTATGTTGGGCTTTTCAGTCCACAAGGGCAGAAACAAACGTCTAATTTTAGACATTCAGACTCCAGTGCCAAGTGCTGTAAAGTATGAGCTGTTTTACATTGATTGAAAAGCTCTGATAATGACAACTTGATGCTTCTGGGAAGTCAAGATTTCTTCATTTTTTTGTTAAGATCATGAACGGTGAAGCTTTTTGTGTCCTCTCAGTAATCCCATTATGGCTAATGGCTGACTCACAGTATTCATAGGAGCATAAAATAATACGGCTACTTAGGAAGAGGAGTTCATCTAGCTTACTGTTCTGTTTCTAATGTAGTCCAATGGAATGTTTATGGAAGAGCATAAAAATAGGTCACATGCATAGCAACTTCTCTTATATATACTCTGTATTTCTAATAGTATTTCTCTTTTTCTTTCTCAATAAATTCTTAATCTTCTGTTTGAATTTTTGTCTCCTGTGTGAAGAAATTGTGGTTATTGGAACTGCTAGCGATGGTTTTACACTACCTATTATTTTTCTTCGCAAGGATGATAAATTTCTGCTTCTCTTTACGGATACAGGCTATTTTCCTTTCATATGTATGTGCTTCCTTATTGTCCACTTTTTACATAGTGTTTTCATTCTATCAGCTTTAGTTTAAAAATTATGAAAATCATTTTTCTGTGGAACAGCCAGAGTGTCAGGAAAGCAAAGAGAAATGACTGTTGGATTTAGAAGAGTTTAATGTCATTGTGTGCACAGTTCAGAAGAGAGATGCTGATTATTTTATTTACTCTGTCTTCAGCCTAATCTTTCTCAAATACTTTACTCATGAGGAATTAAGAACATAAGACTTTTTAATGGAGAACTTGTGGGCTGTTTGTTCCTTTGGTAAATTTTCTTGAACTGTGGGAAATCTAATTCATTTTGGGATACTGCAGAATTAAGAACAGATGATGTCCTATTTTTTTCTTGGGCCTGCAAGAGTTAGTTTTGGTAAGTAGATTTCATCCCTTATGCTCCTGCACTGCATTATGGCATAATCTGAGCTTGCTTCTTTCTGAAGACAAAAAACCTGTTCCATGTATGTGTTCCCTAGAATATAAAACATCTCAAAAAGAAGTGAGAGAGGAAAGGAAGGCTGAAAAAGTGAAATGATGAGTCTATTTCTATGTTTTTCCCGCTTAGGGGGATATACTGCCACTGTCACTGAGGTACAGCATTATGTTTATATCATAAAATGCCAGTGAGTTCAGGAAGCATAATGAAAATTTCCTCTGCATTTGTCTGGGAAGAGGACAGTGTTTTAAAGTCTAAAGGGAGCACAATGATAGCATAATATATAATATATGTTATGGTCAAGGGAGGTGATCCTTTGCCTCTATTCAGCACTGGTGAAGCCACTCTTGAGTACTGTGTCCAGTTCTGCGCTCCCCAGTACAAGAGAGACATGGACATGCTGGAGAGAGTCCTACAAAGAACCACTAGGATGATGAAGGGACTGGAGCATCTCTCCTATGAGGACTGTTCAGCCTGAAAAAGAGAAGCTTTGCGAGGGATCTCATCAATGTGTATAAATGCCTGAAGGGAGGGTGCAAAGAGGACAGAGCCAGGGTCTTCCCAGTGGTGCCCAGTGACAGGAGAAGAGGCATGAAATGAAACACAGGAGGCTTTTTCTGAGCATCAGGAAACACTTCTTGACTGTGTGGGTGGGTAAGCATGGGAACAGGTTGCCCAGAGAGGTTGTGGAGTCTCCACCCTTGGAAATGCTCAATAGTCATCTGGACGTGGTCCTGGGCAGCCTGCTCTAGGTGGCCCTGCTTGATCAGGGGGAGTTGGACCAGATGACCATCCGAGGTTCCTTGCAATCTCAATGACTCGTGTTTGTGTGCTAAGTTTATTTTCTTGCATAGTTGGAGAAGTAATTTCTAATTTAGACAACAAGTTTGCTAAAAACTTACTGCTTTGAAGTGAATTTAGTTTGATGTGAGGAGTCCTCTGCATGTACAGAAGTAGCAGTTAGAAGCTTTGTTTTCTTACCTTGGTGCTTTGGACTATACTTGGGTAGTAGGAAGATCAGTTGTTCTTCATTATAGAGCAGCTTTGGACTGTCTGGGCAAAACCACAGCTGATTTTTTTCTATACTGAAGTTATTATTGATTGTTGCCTTGAGCCAGAAAATCGGTTCTGTAAACTTCTTTTGATTAGAGATGTCAACTTTACTAAAATCCTTATTTACTGTATTGGTTTTGTGTGGCAAGGTTTTGGTAACGGGGGGGTTACAGGGGTGGCTTCTCTAAGAAGATGCTGGAAGCTTCCGCTGTGTTTGAGAGAGAGCGAGCCCATACCAGCCGGCTCTAAGACGGACCCGCCGCTGGCCAAGGCTGAGCCCATCAGTGATAGTGGTAATGCTTCTGTGATAACATTTTTAAGAAGGAAAAAAGTTGGGACAGGGAGAAACAGCTGCCGGAGTGAGGAGTGAGAACATGTAAGAGAAACAAGCCTGCGGACACCAAGGTCAGTGAAGAAGGAGGGGGAGGAGATGCTCCAGGCACCGGAGCGAAGATTCCCCTGCAGCCCATGGGGAAGACCCTGGTGAGGCAGGCTGTCCCCCTGCAGTCCAGGGAGGTCCACAGTGGAGCAGATATCCACCTGCAGCCCGTGGAGGACCCCACGCCGGAGCAGGTGGGTTCCCGAAGGAGGCTGACCCCATGGGAACCCCGCGCTGGAGCAGGTTCGTGGCAGGACCTGCGGATCTGTGGAGAGAGGAGCCCACGGAGCAGGTTTTCTGGCAGGACTTGTGACCCCGTGGGGGACTCACGCTGGAGCAGTGTGCTCCTGAAGGACTGCACACCGTGGGAAGGACCCATGCTGGAGCAGTTCGTGAAGAACTGCAGCTCGTGGGAATGGCCCACGTTGGAGGAGTTCGTGGAGGACTGTCTCCCGTGGGTGGGACCCCATGCTGGAGCAGGGGAAGAGTGTGATGAGCCCTTGCCCTGAGGAGGTGAAGCGGCAGAAAATAACATGTCATGACCATAAACCCCATCCCTGTCTGCCTGTGCCGCTGGGGGGGCTTGGTGGTGAAATCCGGGAGTGAATTTGTGCCCGGGAAGAAGGGAGGGGTGGTGGGAAGGTGTTCTGAGATTTCGTTTTATTTCTTATTACCTTGCTCTGGTTGATTTGTAATAAATTGAGTTAATTTTCCCAAGTAGAGTCTGTTTTGCCCCTGACGGTAATTAGTGAATGATCTCTTCTGTCCTTATCTCGACCCGCAAGCTTCTTGTTATATTTTTCTCTCCCCTGTCCAGCTGAGGATGGGGGAGTGATAGAATGGCTTTGGTGGGCACCTGGTGTTCAGCCAGGGTCAACCCATCACATTTACACAGAATCATTGAGGTTGGAAGGCGCCTCTGGCGATTGCCAAGTCCAGCTGCCTTGCTCAAAGCAGGGTCAGGTAGAGCAGGTTGCCCAGGATTTTGTCCAGTTGGATGTTGAATATCACCAAGGATGGAGACTCCACAACCTCTCTGAGCAACCTCTTACCATGTTTGACCACCCAGAATCCCCACTGAGCCTTCTCTGCTCCAGGCTGAACAGTCCCAGCTCTCTCAGACTCTCCTCATATAAAAGACACTGCAATCCCTTAACACTTTTTGTGGCCCTGCACTGGACAATAAGTCCATATCTTTCTTGTACTGGAAAGCCCAAAACTGGACTGAACACTCCAGATGTGGCCTGACCAATGCTGAGTAGAGGGGAGGGATCACCTCCCTCAGTCTTTTGGCGATACACTTCCTTAGCTGTGTTCAACTTCTATCCACCAGGACACTCAGGTCCTTTTCCCTGAAGCTGTTTTCCAGGCAGTCAGCTTCCAGCCTGAATGGGTATATGCCTGAAGTCATTCCTCTCCAGGTGCAGGACTTGGCACTTCCCTTTGGTGAACCCTTTTCATGGGGTTCCTGTCAGCCCACTTCTCCAGGCTGTCAAAGTCCCTCTGAGTAGCAGCACAACTGTCTGCTGTATCCAGCCTCCTCCAAGTTTTGTATCTTCTGTCAGCTTGCTGAAGATGCACTTTGCCCCATCATCCGGGTGATAAATGAAGATATTTAAACAGTAGTAGCTCCAGTATCAACCCCCAGGGCACACCACTAGTGAGTGTCCTTCAGATGGACTTGATGCTGCTGAGCACAATGCTTTGAGTCTGGCTGGTCAGCTAGTTTTCAGTCCCCCTCACTGCCCACTACCTGACCTCTATTTAACTTCCTTAGTTTATCTGTGAGGATGTTACAAGAGACAGTGTTGAAAGCTTCAGTAAAGTCAATAAAAAACATCCACTGCTTTCCCCTCCTCCATCAAGGCAGTCACCTCCTTGTAGAAGGCTGTCAGGCTGGTTAAGCCTGATTTCCCCTTTGTAAATCCATGCCGTCTTTTTCCAGTCATCTTGTCCTTCATGTGTTTGGAAGAGGGTTTCCAAGAGGATTTACTATACCACCTTCCCAGGCACTGAAGTGAGGCTGACTGGCCTGTGGTTCCTCGGTCCTCTTACTCTTCTTGTAGATAGGAGTGAAATTTGCTTTCTTCCAGTGCTCAGGAATGTCCTGTGATTGCCATGACCTTTCAAAGATAATCGAAAGTTGCCTTGCAATGACTTCAGTCTGCCCCCTCAGGACTCATGGGTACATCCCACATATACGTCTCTGTTTTGATGAAATTGTCGTTAAACAAGGTTCAGTGTGTCTATTGCCAATCAATACCTGCTTTACATAACACGAATTACCCAACTCATGGACTGGCTGTGGTCTTGCTGTATTAACTTCTAAAATTTCACTGGGATTTGAAGAAAAACTTAAAAATAATAAAAATCTGTTCTGCCAAGACCTTTGCATGTTGTTTCCTGTCTCATCACTTGCCAGTAGTAGTTGTCAGAAAGTTGGAAAACTGTTCAGCTATCTTTTCAAGTTATGTTTTCCATGCAACCTAGCAAGGTATTCTTCAGATATTTTAAAGCTCTACTAAGAGGTCTCCTGGAAGACTGCAACTTGAACTCGGGACAGAGAAAAGTATATTGTCCCTTCTGTTTAGATGCTATTTCGCAATCACTTCAACATATTTCTTTGTTGTGTATCACTCTTGTTTGAACTGGAGGACCCTTTACTCTTGGAAACTGAGTAGCACTGATCTAGTGGTGCTAGCAGTCTCAAGGGTGGTAGGTATAAGGTTTTTGTCACTGCTTATTGCATTTTGAACTGAGTTCAGTAACGTGAACATGAGTCGCCTGCTTATTAGAAGTCCACTTCTGTTGTTTATGGTAGTGCTGGTTAGAAGTTGGACATTACGGAATACTTTCAGTTTGGTGTCTACACCATTAGAACAATTCATTTGAGTTCTGAGGTTTAATACGAGTTTACAATCTGATCTTCCAGTCATTTCCTTCCTTATTACTATAACACCATTCTTTTCCAGTGGAAAAGTAAAGGCAGTATATAAAGTTCAACATTTATGCAACTTCAAAGCAAACTGACCATGGCAATTGTCACTGAAAGGACTAAGAACAATTTTTTTGCTTGTTTCAGTGCCACAACAAAAATGCCTTCTGGTGCACTGACATTGAATAGTGGACTGCTTGGATATAGTTTATACATATATTTAATTAGAACTGAACATATTTTGTTTGAGTTCCTGGTACATATAATGGTTCTTGAGAATAGAAGTGTTTATATGCTGTCCCTACCAGAGTTCCTTTACTTGCTGTTATTACTTGGGGCAGTGGTAGCAACTTCTGACCCTCTCTAGGTCACACACACATCTTTTGTAATGGTGCAGTTACTATTAGCAGTTTATGTGTTGTAGTCGGTGATGCCCTGTGTTTGGTTTCCTTTTTTATGAAGTGCTATTTGCTATCGGTGCTATTTGTGCTATTCTGGGCTTAATAAAATGTCTGGAAAATGTAAATGGCATTTTTATTACTACTGTTAAGAGCACCGGTTTGGCCACTGAATACTAAACTGTTTTCAGAAATGGTGTAGCTTGTGGTTTCAGAAGTATATCTAATATACTGAGATTTGAGGCAAAAGGAGAATGTGAGCAGCATTTTGTGGAGAGAGCCCTTTTAATAAAGATTTGGTTTATACCTACTGTAAGTATGGTTTCAATTCTACTGCTGGAATGTAGGTCTAACAGTATTGGCAACACATATTCACAGATTTTGAAATGTAAATGTGTAGTGTGCTTTACTTGCTAAAAATAAAGCTCATCCTTGGTGTTGCAGCTCTGTCAGTGTTTTCTCTCACTGAGTTTCATCAGCCAGACCCAGTTTATCATTGGCTGGTTTTTCCATTTTAAAATGCATCTGATGTCTCTCTGGTGTGCTACCAACCAGTTCCACGTGCAGAGGAATTAATAAATCTTTGGGTTTTTTAAAGATGCCTTTCTTGAGGTCTGTATTCTTTGTTAAATGTGATTTTTAAAATATTTAGGGTTGAGTTCAATCTACATCTTTTCCCTAAGTTGGGTGCATAAACAGGATATTCTGTCTTCTACCAGAAGACCTGTCTTCATGAGCCTGGTAGAAATAGATCTTTACTTTTTTCCAATTAAGCTGAAATTGAATGAATGGTCTCAAATACATGCATGTGTACGTACATGTGAGCACTTGTATATGTGCATAGATATACTCAGTGTTAGTTCATAGCACGTCTTTCATAAAACAACAAAACAGACTTAACAAAGCTTTGCAACATAAAAATAAGCCTAAAGGGTAGTCTAGTGTTGTATATTCTTTTTTAAATTTTCTGTAACTGTCTTTCTTAATGTGAGAGTTCTATTTTGTTGAGAAAGGATAGATATATTTTTTAAGTATATGACTTTTTCATTTGGTTTGTGAAGACACAGTCACATAAGTGGTGAATGGTACTGTTAGCAACACAGTTCCATCAGTTTGAAGCAAGAATTGGTTTGATTTCCCATGCTTTTTAAGGCAGGGACAATATGTAATAATACAGATCTCTAATCCTCACTGAGAACTCTGTACTAATCATTTAGTGTTTATTTCTAAAACCCCTTAAGAATAATTTAAATGTTTTTTTTACATCTTTCTTGACATTTGTCCTTTTGTTAGAATTACTGACGGAGTTTGATCAAACTGTCAGCCTGGCCTCTGCAAAAATGTGATGACTTCAAGAGTCATAGACCATACCATTCTGCATTTCCCATTTTCCATTGACCCAAAAAAGAAAGGAAGATAGCCCAGTATGTAGTGAGTACTGGAGCAGTTCTCTGGTCATACTAAGATTGTGGTGGGGTGGCAAGAATTGAAGGTAGAGTGAAGCAATGCCAGCAAGTGTTATACATTCTGTATTTAAAATATTTGTTGCATATTTTGAATCCTTACTTCCAGGAAAAAACAACATAGGTTAGAGATGGGAATTAATATTGTACAAGACTTGCTAGAAAGTATAGCTACCAAAATTCATATAATACCTTTTCTTTTCTTAGAATAGGTATGGGTAATTTGCAATGCATTTTTAATGATCAGCTGGTAACTGGTTGTTCACTATTAGGTTTGTTTGCATTTCTTTTCCCAGTTTTATCACTGTTAATATTCTCATAGTTGGCTGTGGTTAGCAAATACCTGCTTATTGATTGGCTTATTCAGTGTATACTGGTCTAATATATACTTGACTCTACTTGGTCTTTCTCCTTGATTTCCACAACTAATTTGCCTTGAGAATTTCTCATTCTGCTGCAGACATACTGTTTTTCGCACTGAAGCTCCTGCTTACTCATCATTTTCTACTTTGCTTTTATACCAAGCACACACACACATACAAGTATCATTTGGATCAGGCTAATTTTCTGTTTAGATATAACCATTTATACTCAGTTGTTCCATATGCTGTGTGTACCAAAGTCTTTCAGTCTCTGTTAATATCTACATGAATGTTTTCATGGTGTTACAATTTTGGCTTGAACACCAGAAAGAATTTATATGTTCAAACCTTCCATAAAAGTCGTTTAACAAATAGCTGAATACATATGAAAAGGTGACTGCATGGTGAAGAACAATGTAAGAATAAAATTATAATGAACTAATACTATTACTTTATTAATCAAACATGACTGAAAGGTGACACCTACTCATGCACACAGCATACTGCTCTGTTATTTCCTTAGTGAAGTACATCAACAGCATTGGGGTGTAGCATAAACTGATGGAATGGTAGTGGCAATCAACCCTGGAATTATTGCTAGCTCAGCCACTTTTGCTTAGTGGTGCTGTTCATCGTAAATACAGCTTTGTATGTATTTTAGGGACCAAAGATAAAGTAACTGTTACTGGCCTTGGTAATATAAAACTTGGTATTAGAATAATTTCTGTCACATGAAATGCATTGACATTTTTCTTCAAAAGTTGCAAAGAGGGCGTTGCTTTTGATCTGAGAGTATTTAGGCAAAGCAGCTTTCCATAGCAAAACTGTGAAGTATTAGATCTGCACATTATTATAAATTCTTCTTCAATGTTAGCCTTGCTGTGATGAGAGAGGACTAATACAGCTATTAGTTTCATTTCCTTTCATCTGCAGAACTAGTACAACTTTCTTGCCTTGTCAATACAGAAAGTAAACAAAGAAGCAGTGATGTAAGCATTTTTATGTGTCTTTGAATTCTCTTGTTTCTGCAAATCAGTGCCGTATATTAGAGTAAGTTTTCTAATCTGCCGAGACTTGATCTCCACTATTTTTAAATTGCCTGGTGTGCATGTAGAATGTATTGTGTGAAGGAAACAGAGCAGATAGAGATGCTCTGTGTTTGGAATAGGACGTAACTGAGATGACGTAGAAATTACATTATTATACACATGGGGTCAGGAACACAGAATAGACTAACATAGGGCAGTTGCAGTATTTCTTACAGTTCTTCCAGAAAAAATACCTTGAATAGGCAACACAACTGGTCTCTCTCTTTTATGAGTTTCTGTCAAAAGGGTTCTCAGGTGAAAGCATTCTTATTAACATGAGAATCCCTCTGTAGTGCTTACTGTTGTGTATTAGCATTCTGACAAAACGAGCCATACGTGTTCAGCATTTCATTTTTCAAGGTGATTTTCAATGCACCAAAAGCTCAGTGAAGGATGCTTTACAGTATCCTTTCAGCTAGTTAGCAGAATAACGTCAGTTGTTGGAAGTATATTTGCAATTGAAGTCAACTGTGTTTTGGTTCTTTTCATTTAAGTGCATTACAGAAGCAAATGTGTTACATGCCATACATATTGAAACAGGTAAAATCCTTGCCTTTCAAGCAAGTTTATAGTGGCTTTATTTCAGTTTCTGAATATTGTTTTAAAGACCAAATAGTAATGAAACAGTGAAATGCAGCTTTCTCCTTGATGCATCAGGAATAGTCAGTTTGCAGTGCGCCCTATAAAGCCTATCTGGGTGAAATATAGTATTCTTGTATTTAAGTATGCTTCTCTTTAAAATAGTTGTCTTCAATTTATCACACCTAATTATTAATTGGCCTACTTCTATTTATAGGCAGTTTTTGCTTGAATGAATATTGATATTTATATTCAAAGAACAATCCAGTTAAAAATGGGTAAGCTAAAGTATTTCACTTGCAGCTTAGCAACCTGATCAAGTTATTTTTTCCTTATTTATTATAATTTGCATTTTTTTTTAAACTGACTTAATATAAATCAGGGTAAATAGATACTTTGAAATTAAACACAGGTGAATCAAGATGTGAAGATTAAATTAAATTATCCAGTACGATGATCTCCACACACTCTGAAGTTGCTTGTTCATGTGTGGTTTGTATGTAGCATAAACGTGGAATTGTGGGGTTTGCATAATTTTCTTTATTCTATCATTTTAAATTGTAATTACAGAAACAGAACTAGCATTATTTTTAAATGCTTTGTAATATACATAAACCAGATTTTTGTGTAGCTGGAAATAATAGAAGTCTGTAAAGCAGTTTGCATCTGTGCAGGTGTTCTTCCTCTTCACTTGCTTACACACTTGCCATCATGAAAAATCTGAGGCTTACTTGCCTGCTTTTCCAAATTTGTTTATGCCTCAGAGCAATGTTCAGAAAAACAGCCTTAATGTCACTCAGCTGGAGAAGGCTTCTTTTAATACATGTGAAGAAGGACTACTGTAGTCATGCCTCTTAAAGTATTATTATCTCTCTGAGGAAGAGTCTTAAGAGTGGTTTGAGGTTTTTTTTCTGTAACACGGATCATTCCTGCTCGTAACAGCAATTGTGGTCCCAGAGGAAAAGAACACCCACATAAGTGACATGTCAAACTTTAGACATTGTTTTAGTGACAAGAAGTGCTTTGTTGTTAGCATAATGATTGAGTGGATACCAGACATGTCAGTGGGTAAGGTGTGAAGCAAAGTCATTACTTCTCAATACATACCCCAGGCTGAAAGATCTGCATGGTTCCGTCTTAATCCGTGTGCTTTCAGCTGAGCTTCCATGAAAGGCTTTTTGTTTAGAAAGATCAGGTAAAGGAATCATTGTGTTTTCCTTATCCTCCAGTACCAGCCCCGAGTGATTTGTTTTCCTCCATAGAGTTGTCTCATACATATGTACAGGTCAAGCCACAGAAAGGCAAAATGTAGAGGAACAAATCTGGAAAAGCAGTGGGATGATCCCTAGGAAAAAGAAGGCACTGGGTGGTGAGTGATCATCATCCTGAATGTCAGAGTGAGTGAGGAAGAGGAAACCTGCATCCAGGTTATCTCACCGAAGCCACCAAAAGTGAATTACCTGGTAAATAGTTGTATAATTTTCACTTGCTTTGCTAGGCAATGAATTATGGAGTAGATATTTTACTTCAGTGTTCACAGATGCCAGCCCAAAACCATCATATTTTTTAATGTCCTTATGCCACCTTTAAACCACTTCTTTGCCTGGTCACAACCAGGAAAATGAATGTATTCATTATGTTAACAATAAGTATTAGATTATTGACTTGAGTTCAAATTTAAGCACCTTTTACAGATTAAAAATTTTCAGTAAAAATTGAATTTTACTGATATTTCTGTATATTTTAATTTATTTTCTCTACAGATGATTCAGACCATCAGGACTCTAGTTGAAAATACAGATAGCTTATATGAGAAGATAGTACAGTGTCAGAAAGCAGGTAAGTACAAGCTGTTTTTTAAAAATGTTATAAAGAACTTACTGCATTTCTCTTTCTTTCCCAAAACTTTTAATTGAGTTTATTTATTCAACTGTAGCAAAAAAAAACCCCAAAACCCAACAACAGGAAAACAAACAAAAAGGTTTATTGTAATTAAGGCATGTACAGTAACAGTGAAAAGGACATTTCAAATCATAGAAAGCAAAGATCCATAGAATTACAGCTTGACTTTGGAAATCATGAGCATTTTATATATGGACAGTAGCTTGTCAATATAGTCATTTCCACAAATGCAGACATAGGATTAGAGGAAAGAAAGTGAATGATCTTTCTTCACAATGAAATCTTTTAACCATTTACTCTGATCTTGTCTTTTACTACCTTTTACTACGTGAGAACTTTTCCCCTTTTGTCATGGTAGGCTTAATGTCTTCAAGAGCCTTGGTGAAGTACTTTGCCTTCTGATAATTACATGACAGTAGTTCAGTTATTTCATCCCTGTGTTTCTCTAGATCTATTGGGTGGATACCCTCTGGTTCTGCTGATTTGTTACTATTTTATCTATTCAGAGTAAAACTGATATTGTAGACAATTACACTTATCTTCTGTGGCAGACTTTTTAAACCACATGGATGCAGAAAGTCTGATTTTTTTAAAAAACTTTCTTATGACCTATTGGTCCCCTATTCTCTGGAATTTTTCCTGTTTCTGATACATACTTGAGAGACATTGCATAGTTAGTTCTTTATCCCTTCACAAATTGCCTCTTTTTCACCTGATACTTTGTAATGGGGTTCTCATTTGAACACAACTTTGAGTTTTGAAGGTTTCCCTCTTATTTTGAACGTCTCTGACCTTGCTGTTTAATCATGCTTGTTTTCTTTTGGTCTTTCTAACTTATTTTTTAAACAATGTTATAAATTTACTCAAGAGTATTGAGGCATCACATTTTGCATTAGAAACAGGAAGGCTGCCGGAGAGTCAGTCAAAGTGTCTGCAACCATGTCTTGCATGACTCAGCTGGGACAAAAACTTTTTATATACAAATACATTTTTATCTGTCAGATATTCAGCATCCTGCTGCTCCCATAATATTCCATGATTTTCTTCCATTCTTTGATCTGCTTCTCTGCTCTCCTATGAATTTCAGTATCTTTTCTTCATTCTCTTTTACTGAAAAGAAAAAAATAATGCTCTTCCACCTTCGCCCTTCCTTTACAAACTCTTTTCTGTTAGCAGTGTCTTCCAACTTGGATCAGCAACAGGAGTGCTTACCCACTCTGAATTTCTAGATCTCCCCTTTATTCACAGCTCATATTCCTCAGACTCTGTGAACTTTAGTCAAACCACAGAACTGTCAAAATACTTGAAAATTTTAATTTGTCCTATTTACTTCAAGCTGTCAAACATAAATAATCATAAATACCATGAGTGACAAAGTATTATTTCACATAACTTTTTGGTAGATGCAGAGATTTATCTAAACTACGAAACTTAAAATATATCATGCTGCAATAAAGACATTGTCATTCATGTAGACTTCTACGCTTACTTCTTGAATCATCTCCCATTTTTGTGGTGATAGTGTGCCATATGTTTTTAGCTTTGTCACTGTCTGAAGCAGCTTAGATCCTTGGTTAGAGGTAAAGCAAAAGCTAATTGCCTATTTTACCTCAAATTTTAGAATTGTTGCCCTTCAGAAAAGATTGCTTTCTACTAGCTGATACAGATTCCAGTAAACTTCCACATGTCTGATTTTCTTGAGTCTTACAACCTTATTTTACGTGAAGTGCAGCTGGGTCCAAGAATCCTTTGTTTAAGAATGCTAAAGACTTAAAGCCCATGCTAAATAGCAGAGATTTTGATCTCATTTGAATGAGAAACCTCCAGCATGGTGACATAAGCCTAAGTATGGATTATGTAACAGATCCTGCTATTCAGGGCAGCTTTAGCCCTGCAGGGTCAAAGTACTTTTTAAGATGAATCAGCTGAATTGAATTACCTTTTAATATCAACAGTTTTCAAAGAATTTCTTATGACTAATTGATCTCATGATCTCAGTAGATGCTACTTTATTTAATTCTGAGTAAAAGAGTGTATGTTTTCCTATGTAGTTTTTTTATAAGGAAAAAGTAAAATTATGCTCTTGTCTGGGCTTTTTTGTTCTGTGGCTCAAAGAGTGAAAAAGCTGCTAAAATAAGAAGAAATACGCAAGCTGCCAATAAGCAGTAAATTTTTCTTGTCATGAAGAGGCTCATAAGAGCATTCTGTTAAGTAGGCAAAGTGGACTTCCTCTATTAAACTGTTTCCTAACTTAAGTTTAATAATAAGACTTTTGGTCTCCTTTAAAATTAATTACTAATTTCAAAATAAATACACCATTATTTCTTACTTAGGTTGATGCCTATTGAATAAGCAAAACCACAATTCTTGAGATTCAGATTCTTTGCTATTAATCTCTAAGAACACATAACTGGAAACGTCTCTCCTTATTTTGGTCCTTTAAAATTAAACCATATCAAAAAACTTCTTTGTTTTCTTCATATCAGCATATTAATTTCAGCTCAACACAGTTATTGTAGTTGAGTAGTTATTGAAAGCATTTTAGCGGCATTAACTAATGAAAAGATAAGGAAACATAATATTGCTTTGGTTCCCACTGTACTTCTCATTCTTTAACAGAATTAAGAAAAAAGTCTGGGTAACTTCAAAATGATTGCAGTGCCATTTATTTTGCTATTAAGCCAGCTAAAGATCCTGCAAGAAAACAGAATGTAGGTGCTAAAGGAAATTTAAAGATAATCCAGTCCGTCCCCTTAATCTGTTAAAGACCTAAAATGCTCCTGTATCTTCTCTAGAGTAAAGAATTTGAATGTCCACGTCACCTTACCCAATTCGTGGACCTCGTTTGTACCCAACTCACATCATTCTTGTACTTCTCTTTTGAATCTTCTATAGCATTCTTTTGCTTTAAAATTTAAATACTGCCTGAGCTCATCACTGGTTAAAAGAGAGAACCACAGTTTAGGAATTCATTTTGGTGTTCAGCACTGGGAGCTTAAAGGGACATGCGATATGCCAAGTATTCATTAAATGATATGGGGGGCAAACAATGACCGAACACAGTTTGCTGGTGACAAAGAATTATTGAATGTAATCTCATGTAGATATGACTGTGAAACAGTACAGGAAGATCTTGTGACACTGAGAATTACAAAACAATGTGTGAAATGCAACATCAGTAAGGGTAAATGAATGTAGGGGAAACAGCAGTCTCAATACCTACAAGAAGTGGTCTCTTAAGGTTTCTGTTTTAATTCAGGAAATTAAGTGATTGTATTCAGTTCTAACAGTGTCAATTTACTGCTGATATCATGCAAAAATACGCATTCCAGCACTGTCTGCTGATAATTCAGATTGCTTTTTTTCTGTGTGGCTTTAGAGTTGTAACCTTCCCTAGTCATCTGTGCAGCCAAAACTCTTGTTCACGTTTTCTTGTCTTCTGGGATCTCGGCTACACTATCGTTTTCTCTGAGTTTGACCATTATAGTTTGGCATTATGTACGTTATTTTCCTGACTGTTGTTTTGATGATGTCTGTACCTATATTCATTTCTATACTTTTTCCTCATTCTACATGAATATGGAGCTGCTTTCACTTTTCTTGTGTTTGCTCATTTGGTAGCAGGAGTTTCTACTGCCTGATAGATTGTCAGCCATCGTCATGCTTTCTATTGTGTTGTCCCACAGGCTCGCTGTAAACATCCACGAGGCTGCTTCCTTTGAATTGTTTTTTTAAAATATCCTACAAATACAGCTAGATTGACACATGTCCTCCTACTACCTTAACCAAAGTAGTTTTCATTGCTTCCTTGTACTCCCCACTCTTTCTTTATCCATCTGTTCTCGTCTTTCCTCATACTTTGATTCTAAGTTTTTGGAGCAGGGACTGTCTCATTTATTCCATCTGTACAGTGACTAAAACGGAAGGGACTTAGTTTATTAAATAATGCAAGTAGTAAAAGACATAAAATGAGCACATTTTTAAACGTGTACTCCAAAGCAGTCCTTCAGCAGTGTCAGAAACAGGATACAGTTTGAAAAAAGGGAATATCCAGCCATTCTGGTTGCTGTCAAAGATAAACACAGTGCGCAATATCCATTGGGAAAAAGTTTTATGTCTGTGCTTCATGCAGAAAAAGACTAGGATAAGGGCCATACAAACACTGCAAATACTTATTGTAGTTGAAAATTAAAGTAATAAAATCAATTTTGTTCAACTAGCGATAACTCTCAGTTCCCAATTGTTACTGCGTAAGTTTTTCAGCAAAACAACACATTTACTGAGCTGTTTCTTTTGCTGTTTGTTCCTCTTATTTGCATTCTAAATTGCCTTTTGACTTAGGGTCCACCAAAACAAAGCATGTAAGATGCAGAAAAAGTAATATTCTATGTTTTATGTTATGTACAGATTAGGTAATCCATTAATAGAGGAAAAGAAATTGATACAAATGAATGTTGAGGAGCACTTTTGGCTGGGTATATAGGCATGAGATTGAGTTTTTATTTAAACAGTGAAGGAGAATGACTAAATCAGTTGCTCCCAACATTTTTGTAGTTATTCCTGACTTGAAAGAATTTGCAGTGTTCATTGCTAGGTACTCCATTGTGTAGAGTTTGCACAAGTTCAGCAGAACTTGTTAATCCATGTCTTCTGAAATGCTGCCTCTCATCAGCAAGTCTTGACTTTTGATTAGAAGCCACTGCATTTAAACTATGGCTTCATATGTAGAGATTGAAGAAATGCTGCTTTATCCATTACCGTTGGACTTCATAACTAAGCAATATTTAATCTGACTGCATCAGTAGGACATGCTGATCTTCAAGTTAAGTCCTATAGTTGGATCCTTTACTATATTTTTTCATGAGGTTCACTGTTGAAATTAAACAATCTGCAATATTTACCACCATCACATAAACTCCAACATCGCCTGCTATGACTAAAACAGCACTTAGAGGCCCCTCTCAGCAAGTCTTCATTGTTCTGAAATACCTGTTTTTCCCTGTTTTCTCCTTCTTCCCATTTTTTCTAAGCCAGCTATCAAATTATTTTAACTCCTTTCTTCACACTTGTCACAACATCATTTTGTAGGTTTATTAGCACAATAGGCTGTCTCCTGTACTTAAGGAAAGGTGTCAATAAAGGGCATATTCAGGACAATCCTTTTCTTGGTATGTCTCTTAACTTTCTTTCTGTATTCAGTCCATTTTAACCTGTTTTTTTCTTTCCTCTTTTACTCCATCTGCTCCATTTTTTCTACAGTTTTTTCTTCCTATTTGTCCTTCCTCAGGTCACTCCACTAAGCATCTCTGGGTACAGCTCCACAGCAGGTTAGGTTATACTGTCATTGCATATACTCCCTGGCTCTGTAATCCTGTTCCTCTCCTGTGCCTTGAATATTCTTGAAGCCACATTCTACTGGGGAGAAGGGGGGGGAAGTGAAGAATTGTGCTTAGATTGACTTAGGTAGCATTGGTGAATAAACGATCAGTCTTTTTTCTCGATGTTCAGATTTCTCTCTCCATTGTTACTCGCACCAGTCATACACCGTATTTTTCATATATTGCTCCTCGTACATAGCTCACTGTGATACCTTGGATGTTGCTGGGTTTTTTGAGAATCTGATATATTTTGCACAAGGGTGGATGATGCCTAGGATACAGCTCCTATACTTCAAGATGTTCTTAATTAACTCACTTGCTGCTTCCAGGGAAAACACTTAAACTAACATAGACTTTTGTATTGTTCTCCTGAGTTTGCCCCTTCACATGAAGCCTTTTTTTCCCTACTATTAATGCAATTCTAGCCCAGTAAAAGATCAGCTTGTATTAATCATGACTATATAGAGCTGCATGTTCAACTTCCAGCAACCTCAGTGAGCAAAAATGATTGGACAATTTAGTTATGTACTGGAAATCAGAATAAAATTGTAAGAGGCTAAAATAGAATTCTTGATTTTAAATAGCCTTTCCCAGTACAGAAATATTTACAAAATTAATCTGTTATATTAGCTTGTAGTTCATATTTTTTAGCAGTTGCCTTCTACCTGCTAAAATGATGAAAGAGGCAAGATTAATTATACCTCTTAAGATACAGAGATGTATACTAGAGTGCACAAATACAGCAGACATTTTATGTACTAAGATCAACTAACAGGCTACACTGTTAACCACAGTCTAACCCGAGACAGTAGGAAAGGATGAGGAGTCCATTTATTCCCCTGTGGACTATCTATATCTATGTGTGACAACATAACTAGTACAACAGCTGCTGACTGAGACTAACCAACAGTGCCAACCTATCTATCTATAGATATAGATGGGTGTTTAAAAAAAAAAAAAAGCAGAGTTAGTAAAGTGTTATAATTTGAAAGACAAATTTTGTAATATGTGTTATTAGCCTAAAGCACTGAAAAGTTGAACAGGCTTTCAGATATACATTTCCCCTTCTTCATATTTTAAACGATAGCAACAAACAATAACAATTACAGTTTGGGGAAATGGCTCTGCGTTTAACTAATTGTGTTAATCAGGCAATTTGAAAGAAAAAGGTAACCAGCTTCTCCAGAGCAGAAGGTGATATTAAAGAAAGGAGAAGTTACATTCCTGTGGAAGCAAAAGAGATAATAATTACGATTGCAATGAAACAATGTGGTCTTAGCAGGATCTGAAGACTGGGAGAAATTTTAATGTGGCATAAATCAATGTCTTTATTAAGTCTGCTTTCTAGCATTCAATGAAATCAGGATCTTTTTTGCTTAGACTTTCACTGGTGTCCCTTGAGGATCAAGGCTGATAAATAAAAGATGGAAACAGCAGTCTGTGGAAAAAATCCTCTTCCTCATAGCTTTGTGTTTGTGCCCTTTATTAACAGCATTAATTCATTCTCATACCTCGTGTAGTGGCTTGACTTCACCCACATTCAGAAATGTGGTCTGTCTTCACAGAGGACTGTCCTTGTGGATGAAAGTTTTCCCTGCATTGGGGGTGAAATACCAAGTCTTCTTTCCAGAGCAAATGTTTTAATATGTGAAGGCCTGGTTTTCTGTGTGTTTTTGTAGGACTGCTGTTTTGGAGGTACACAAAAAGTGTTGGTGTGTGGCTTTTATGTGTTTTGTAGCTTGATACGTATTTTGCCGACTTCGGTGTCTAGAAGGTTAATGTTACATAGGAGCATTCTTGACAGTGTTTGAGGAACGTGGAGCTGGTTACTCAACTCCTGGAAGTAAACAACTTTTAATTAAATCAAGGCCATATGTCACAGAAGTCCGCTTTGTAACTTCCTAACAGTGTAAGCTTAGTGCTGCAACTACATTGAATCTTGTCTGACAGTGGTTCATAAAGAAGTTGGTGACCATCTTATGTCATAAGTGGTTCCCCAGCATTGAAGAAAGTGTCTTATATTGAAAACTGAATTACTGTGATTGCATATGGAACTGGATGAGTCTGGATTAGTCCTTGCAGAGAGGATGGCTTTCAGCAGGCTGTGATGCCATTGTCGTTTGGGATGTTGGGATAAGAAGGTTATCTCAGGCATAGAATTTGTTTTGCTACTTTTAAAGAATAAAAGGGCAGCGGGCACCAAAATGTATTTTTAACCATCTAAATAGAGGCAGTACTTGGCTGTCTGCATTTGGGGAACATTTCCACTTACTATGGAGATACTGCACATTGCCAAAGTTGAAATAATTAAAAAATACTGAAAACTGATTTAGTTAATGTATTATTTTGTCAAGTATTAATCTAAATATTTTGCCTTGTGTGGCAAGGTTTTGGTAGCAGGGGGGCGGTTACAGGGGTGGCTCGTTGTTTTGCTAAGGATTCCTTGAAAAATGAGTATCTCAACTCTCAGTTAAAGAAAAGGTGTGAATTTTTTTCCTATAAACTGAGGTTGCGTGCCAGGGCTTTGTGATAGTAATTCTTACAAAAGCAAACAAATTGCAGAGTTCCAAACAGTCTGAACTCCCACCTTACAGACATGCACTCCTATTCTCCACGTTTCAGTCTCTTTTCACATCAGAGTTTTCCAATAAGGATATATGTATTATACAGTAAAAAAGAAAAAATGCAAACACATGCAGCTCAGTGTCTTAAGGCTACTTGTGTAATATGTGCCATATATATGCCTCAGTTAGTTAAAAAATAGCAGAATCATGTATATGTCACATTTTAATCAATATCTTAAGTATACTACCTTGGAACTATAGTGAAAGCCCAGTAGTGGGAGGAATTGCTAACCAAATTCCAACAGTTGTCATTTCTAGTTAGTAATTAAGGATAGTGAGATTCATATGAGGTTATTTCATTTTGAAGAAATTAAGAAACTGTTTTTTCCAAGCTAAATACAGTTGAATATGAGTAACTTTTAATAGTATCTACAGTATTGTTTCTGATATGTATCCCCAAATAAAACTTTTTCCTGAAGATACAGTGTTGGCACTACAAAGCCAACATATCCAATATGCAGGGAAGCAACAGAAATAGATCTTTCTTCCTCCAGGATTTCAAGCATCAGCAAAACAATAACATGCATATTGTAAGCTCACATGCTTGTAAGTTACGAAAGGTTTTGGATATTTTGAATATATTTGTGACAATTAAAATATTGATTAAAAATCCAGGACTATAAAATAGAGCTCAGATTTGAATCTGGAAGTTATTCTGACAAGTGAAGGCTCAGAGTTCTTATCAGCCCATCAAGACTTGTATTGCCTTGTATGTTTTATTTAGGAAAGACATTTTTTTACTGAAGTATGCCATAGCAGTAACATACCCCAGTTTCTATACTATCATATCAGTTCTTGTTTAGTTTATAGACATAAACATTCCATCAGAATATGCTGAGCATATTAATTAATTAATGCAGGTTTGAGGTCTGCCATGTAATATTATTTAGAGGATACATCATGCAGCTAGTTGAGGAAACACAGGACTGGAAGGTCCTGAAGTCTACCCCAGGTACAATTTTTGGAAATTGATCGTGTCAAGCTCTATTTTAAAATGGCTATGAGGTATTGATTTGAGTAATTTTCTGCTTTTCAAGGCTGCTTACAGAACCACATCTACAATGGTAATAAATTTTACATAAATTCCAATTTTACTGTTGCGCAGTCATCCTAATATTGTCCTTTAGCTGAAATGATTCTTTGACGTCCACGGTCTTATCTGACTGATGTGTATCTATAGAGCAGTTACTTCTCTTTTTGTTTTCTTTTTGCTAGCCTAACCAAGCAACTTTTTATTAAGTGTCCTCACATGATACAGGGTTCCTATTGCATTGATCAGCTTTATAGCACTTCTGTTTTCCTCATGCTGTTTGAAGTTATTGAAAATGGGAGAAAAGAATTGTACATAAAATTTCAGAAGAGCATCTTGAGTGTTAGGATTTTCCCAGGAGGGATGAAGAAGCGTTAAAGCCATCTAATGCATTGCAGGGTTGGGGGGGAGGATCTGAGAGAGGCAAAAGCTAAGACAATCATGAAATTCAAACTAAACTAATCAGCATTCACTGGGGAACCAGAAAGTGATTCAGCACTGTAGGGGAGAATAATTATTTGGCAATACCGAAGACTGAGGGAGGTGATCCTTCCCCTCTACTCAGCATTGGTGAGGCCACATCAGCAGTGCTGCATACAGATCTGGACTCCCCAGTACAAGAGAGAGACAGACATATTGGTGATGGTCCAGCAAGGGCCACAAAGGTGATTCATGAATGGAGTTCATCTTTCATATGAGGAGAGACTGAGAAAGCTGGAGCAGAGAAGGCACCGTGGGGATCTTGGGTTGTCGAACACTGGACGAGGTTGTGGAGCCTCTGTCCTTGGTGATTCAACACCCAACTGGACACAGTCCTGGGCAACCTGCTCTACCCGACCCTGCTTTGAGCAAGGCAGCTGGGCTTGGCAATCGCCAGAGGTGCCTTCTGACCTCAATGATTGTGTGTAAATAAGGATTTTAGTAAAGTTGACATCTCTAATCAAAAGAAGTTTATAGAACTGAGCTTTCTGGCTCAAGACAACAGTCGCTAATAATTTCAGTTTAGATAAAAACATTTGTGCAGTGGGCACAGACTAAAACCCAGGAAATTCCATCTGAACACAAGAAGAACACACATCCTATATAATCTTTGTGATCACTCAGAAACTTATATATAATATCCTTTCTAACATCTGCCAATATAAGTGGAAAACATGAGTAACTTGTGCTTTTTGGATTAAGCAGGTGCTATATGCAGGAATATATTAAGAGTGATACGGGTTAATATTGTGTCTGTTATCGTCCAAGAGCTCTCAGGCAGTTGAAATTTATTAATGGACTAATAATACTAGAAGTAATTAAGCCTCATGAAAATTATTTGCTTACTGTATCTTAAGGAGAGAGAGATATGAATTTTTACTTGCAAGGAGATAGAAAATTCTGTGTATTTATTAAAAAAAGACATTTAGCATTCAGTTTTCTTTGCAAGCATATCTTAAAGGCACTTTTACATGAGTTTATATGGACATATTTTTCATTTTATTAATGCAGCTGTAAATGAAAAGCCATTTCCTCTTTTTTTTCCTTTTTGTGTTAATCTTATAAGAAGTCAGTTTCATTTTGTAATTTAACAGTTTTGTTGTTATTTTGCCACTATTAATACATGAAATAGTTCCAAGGCAAGATGCAGGAAAACCAAGCAGGAACATAGAAGGGGACTACAAAGAGAGACAGTTAGCAGTTTAAATGCTGTGCTGCATTCATACCCTGAAATTAAGTTGTCCCTATATTGTGTAGTGAATATTCTATTCAGCAGATGGAAAAACTGAGACCGAGAGGTGAAATAATCCATTTCAATTTATCATGCAAACTAGGAACAGAAACAGAAATAAAATTCAAATCTACTTGTCCCTGGTTGTATGTTTAGACTTAGAGTAGGGTAGCTTTAGTTTAGCGTGATAATGAGTTGCCCTATCCAGCCCATAAGAGATGTTGAGTGCTGTTTAAGCAGGAGGCACTTGTCTGCTGAGGGTTTACATGTGTGTACCCTGGTAGGATGATCTGACTTTGTTTCATTTTCTGAAAAAGGGCACTGAGATGTTGCTGCTAACTGCCAGGAATATTTAGCTGGAGTGGAATGACTTTGGCAGAAGAGACATGGGTGTAATGCATGAATGTCAAGAAGGAAGAGAGTCAACACAGAAGGTAGTCGGTGACCTAGAAAAGAGCTCTTCTAGTTACCTGAATATGTGGCCACCACTGTCTCCACGTTTGAGATGCTAGTGACTTTGTATACATACGCATAACCAATTTCACATCGATCATGCAGGCCCTCACCATTATTCTTAATCTCTCTCTCTCTCTCTCTCTCTGAGTGGCTTCGGTTCAAGGTCATTATTGATCACGACTGCCCCTTGATTTGAAGGGTAATATTTATAAAGAAGGAAATGAGGTAAAGAACTTCAAAAGTTTAGCAGTATAGTCTCAGAATTCGTGGTACAGATCATAAAATCTGGATTTTTATGGTGGCTCTAGAAATGTAATGTTGTAAATATGGATCTGTGCATAATCTTTCCATGATCATATTGCGAGTTTATTTTTTTTGGATGATGTGGACAGGAGATGAATACTTGGAAATGGTGATGGATGAATGAACTTTAATTTCTCACCTGGTTAGAAATCTGTTTTGGGGAAATAGAATATGAATGGCTCACTTGAGGCTGTACTGCAGAGGCAGAGATGGAGAAGTGTTTGAAATAAAAATGATACAGTAGTTCAATTTAGGAAAAATATTTGCCATTTATTTTCCTTGTAGTAAAATTTAAAATGGTAAGAAAGGCTAAATAGAACAATCTTGTCTTTCAAATGAATTTATGACTAATTTTTAAAATGTGTATATATATATATATGAGATACAGTGAAAACATTAAGTCATATCTCTTTCTTGTAATGAGACATGAGTGTGAGGTGAGAATCTACGAAGAATAGATAGTATAACGTCCTTAGAAGTCCATCTACTCTAGGATTGACAGCCAACACGAATTTGTGCGGTTATTCTATGATAATTAATTACATGTAAATTTTGAAGCATATATACTTACTGGGCAAATAGATGTCAAACAACATAGTTAAAATTATAATTTCTAATTAAGCTACAACTTGGTTTTACATTCATAGGTGTAAGTCACAACCACTTGCCAACTTTTGCCCACAAAGTACCCTTTATGCTGTTAGTGATGGAGATCCTGAGAGCACAATTTAATGTATGTTTTCCATAGGAGAGTTGCTGTAATCCATGTTGGGTTGATATGTGTACTCATGGAAGGACATTTTACTTCCCCTGTATGAAGGAAACTTTCAAATTTATTTTCATATGACTTGTAACAGCAGCATGGAAAGTAAATTGTTTTTCTTACATCCGTGCAGCGTGCTGGGTTAAAACGAAAGCTCTGGTCACTCTACTCAATGTTTAGGTCAAGCTAATCTGAATTTTGCTAAGAATTTTTGGTTTGGAGTTTGTCAGATACAGGTTTTGTGGAGACAGTGGTTTACATGGGGGTGGTAAAATGTCCTTGGTGGTTCACTTGGCACAATTCCTTCACAGTAACTCCTTTTCTCCTCAGGGGTTAGCTGAGAGGGTTATTTTCTAGGCTGGCCCCAGCATATAAGCTGTTAGCTGGACAACTGTGATGTAAATTTAGTGCATAAAAGAGTAAGGCACAACATAAATTTGTTGGGATAGAGTATTTAATGAAATTATTGTTTCCATTCTATAGCAACTCACAAAAAGTTTTTTACATATGGTGCAACAAATTCAGTTGTGCTTAAAGAATATTCTTGTGTAGTAAATACTTGCTTGGCTCCATTTTTGTATGGCAGTGACCCAACAGGTACTTCAGTGTGGATTTTGGCTTAGAGAGATTTGTGTATATTGCTATGTTGTATAATGTTGCTCATTACTAGATCAGATACATTTGTGCTTGAAGAATAAAATTTCTGAAGCTTTTTCACTGTCCTTTTGTCTTATTAGTTTCAAATCACTACCTCTCTGATCACAAAAATGTACTAAAATAGATACTATATTCCTCCCTCTTTTATTCTCCACAGCAATGGAGTTTCATGAAAACCTGCACAATATAGGAGCAAGAGAAGGCTTAAAAGAAAGAAAACTGCAAAAATCAGTAGAAAGTTTTACATGGAACATTACAATTTTAAAGGTAATGTGTCTTCCTTTGGTTAGTTACTGTATTTTTTCCATTCACAACTGACATTCTAATATTGTTACTGGTCATTGTTATGTGTCACAGTTCAACTGGATTTATTCACTTCTATAACCATATTCAGTTTAGTTTATACAACTTGAAAACACAGCAGACTCTCAAAAGTGAATTTTTCTTCTTTTCTATTGTTGTGGGGGGTTGTTTCATTTAGTTTGTCTGACATTTTCTTCTTACAACCTTTTAACGTTAACAGGATCCATTGTAATCTTGAACGCATGGGTGAAACAATGACTATTGATTTCTGTGGAGTGACTCGGGCTGGGAGGAAGCTATGCTGCTGTTTAAACCCTGATTTGTGATTTAAAAGGGAGTAAGAGTGTTAAGGTTAATGCAGTTATTGAAAAACAAAAAGGAAACAGTTGCTACTGCAGTCAGTGATGAATGGTGATTAATGATACATACAAATTATATTAGTAATCCAGACTGGAGTAAGTTGAGTGCATATGAACTGGGGATTCTCTTTGCATTGTTGAGTGCATTTGCTTACGTTTTGATGCAACAGTAAGGGATGAAGTATAAAGAAGCTTTCAGCCAGAGACCCTCAGGAAACTAGAATGTGGAACAGTACAGGTTTCTTATCACTGGTCTTTCATCTAAGTAGAATATATAAAAATTTATAGAGGCAGTAAAACTGCCTCCCTTAATTTATTCTCTTGACACTATCCTTCTAGCCCAAATTATTCAAGTTTTGTGTTTACATCCACTAATGAGTTTTTCTCTCCCACTGAATCAAATATTTCTTCACTACATTAAACTATAAAGTCTATTTTAATTAGAAAGAAAATTATTTTCTCCCACATATTTTTTTATTTTTAGTTCTTATTGAAAATAAAATTCCCTATCACCTCTTCTTACAGTGAACTACTATGGAAAAGCAGTAATACATATGTATTTCTCCAGCTTTCCATGTTGGTTTCAACTGTTAAGCTTTTCATGGTGTTGCTTGGTGCTCTGGTCCCTCTTGTGTTACATTGCACAAGTCCAGTGCAATGGAGAATCTCAAAGAGGTTAAATTTGCTGTAGCATGTACAGTTAATACATTCTAAAAATATGCATGCAGGTTCTGCTTATGGGTAAAAGGACTAGACTATCACTTTTCCTTTATTAGAGCAGAGTTTCCTGAAGACAGTGTATTATGGGTTGTGTCAAATACCATTCCTGTGCTACCTAGGGGATAGAGAGGAGGGGAGTCAGTTCAGTGGGTTTGGGCAAATTTCAAGGAAATAAATTCTTATCCCTTCTTTACTTTTCTGTCAAAGGTATCAGATACCAACTTGGATAGGCAAATCTATTTTGATGCTGCCTGAAACAGCAGTACCTTTGCTTCACCTCTGCTTTCCATTCAGAACATAAGGGTTGGTGGGGGGGAGGTTTGTAGTTGATGAGCAACTGAAATGTGAAGTCGTGATTTCTGTGTAAGCCAGGAATTGGAGAACCCACATGGCAGATCTGGCTCTTCAGAGCACTGAAAGGCTTTTGTGCATATCCTTAGGATTAACGTAATTATGAAGTTAGAAGGCTTTCGTTTTGAAGAGATTATTGAGAAAATCTCTTCAACATTGACTTGTTGGGTTGTTGGGGTTTTTTTCTACTTGCAGATTAAGGTCCTATCTGTAGGAAGGTACAATTTGTCCCATAATTAATACTTCATCAAAAAAATTGCTGAGGTGTTTAATCAGCCTGTTGTTGAAACTTTACAGAAGTTGTTACAGAAAGTTCTGGTACGTTGTTACAACTCTGAAGTTATTTACAAGTATTACAGTTCACATAGGCATATATTAATTGCTGTTATTCACATTTAGATGTACAAAAAGTTGGAGGTTGTGATTTGTTTGAAGTAACACACTGAGGTTTTTCACTCCAAACTCTCAAATATAGGCTGTAACCATAACTTCTCTTGGGTGTTGTAATTAAATAGAAAAAGTTTATCAGTTTCTTAGACGCCACTCTTCCTGTCTGGAGGAAAAGACCTGCAATTGTAATTTTGATCTAATACTATGTTTTTTCATTTCCATTTTTCCATTTCTCTAAAAAATATGCGAGGACAGTGATGGAAAGTGAATGCCCACATTTTTTTAGAGTAAAAATGGATCAGGAGAGTGACAATCTGAGCCAGTGTAAAAGAATTTCTTTTTTCTGTTGAATTCTCTGCCTATGTCAAATTAACTTCCCTCTTGAACTGTACAAAAATAAATTCCTGTCTATTAAGTGGCCCCAAATTTTGCTGTTCAACAAGCAAGACAGTTCAGCAACCAACACACCGAAGGCAGTGCATGCTTAGATGGATTTAACTTTTTATTTTTCTTGTAATTAGGAACAGTATTTTACATGGCCTCTTGGCTATGATTTAGGAATTGCTGTGTGGCTTTGAATAGCATTACTAAATAATTCTGCATGAGCGCCATCCTCAGCTCCCTCACAGAGGAATCACAGAATGCTCACATGGTGTGGCTGATGTGTTTTCCAATCCAATTAAGCTGCATTTTACCCTCAAGGTACATATTGATCTTTTTTTCTCAATTGGGACATTTTGGCTACAGTTGATGCAATGGAAAGTTTGATAAAATAACAAAAATTGACAGCTTAATTCTAGGGGAATTCTTTGTTTAGAACATTTGATGTAGCTATTAAATATCTAAATGTATATGTGTGTGCGTGTGCATTGCAATTTGTAAAAGGATTTTATTTTTCTGAATTTGAAGCCATGTGGCCAAATTTATTATTGGTATAGTATGTTTGAATTCAGCTGAAATATCTCTGTCGTGTATGTGTATATGCACACATTCCCATTCTTATGCACCCCATATATGCACATAGAGATACTTGTTTAACTTCAGAACATCACTTAGACTAAATTTAGTCTGCTTTAGTGAACTTTGTTGTCTATCTGAGAGATTTAGGGATTGTACAGTGTTAGAATATTCTTCTCTTTCAAACAGGCAGTTTGCAAGATCATTTGCTAGTAATTTGTTTATTGTTGTTACTCAGACTGATGGCACTCATATTTTCTAAATATAGATAATCACGTTTCCTGCCAGAAAGAGTACACAGTTGAAGAAAGAAAATCACTCTAAGTGCCGTTGCAGCAGACTTCTACGAACAACCTAATGTTACAATTTATGGACTTCTCTGGCATACCAAAACTTTGGAAAAAAACTCTATAGGCTCAGAATTTGAGATGCACATAAGAAGAGCATAACAGCATCTTTAAATTAGTCTTTGCAACAAAGAGCTGTTCCAAACACGTAGGGAGAGTTCAGTGGAAGTACTCGGAATGAAGGTGGGACTCCTAACTCCAACATTTGTTAGAAGCTTCTTGTTGGCTATGAAATTTTTAGACGTCACATTAGACAACATGAATTACTTTCTCTTGAAAGAAATCCTGAGGCATGCAGTTCATGGCATCTGTTATCTCTGTAATGACATTGGTTCTGCATCTACATTATTTTTATAAACGTATTTATAAAGGGAACATTCAAGGCACTTACAGGGGTGCAACTTCTTACCTTTTTCTTTTTTCTTTTTTTTTTTTTTTTTTTTTTTTTTAAATAATGTCAATTTTATGGGCCAAATGTACAAGTGGATTCAGGCAGCACTTTTGTCACCATGGGGCATTTGTAAAGCCTCTGATAGCTGCTGCCTAGTCTTGTAGGTACTCAGAAAACCTCTTGCATCACAGTTCAATTTAAATATCTAAAACTACTAGTCTGTTGATGTTGCTGGACTGGTGGAATTTTGGATCCTAATTAAATCCATATTTAGAAGTTAGGAAGTTAAGTCCTTTATGTCCTGATTCTGTAAATGCAGTCAGAGCATGTCAGCTGGAGCACTTGCAGTATGTCCCATTGTACCTAGCAGCCACTGCTCAGAGGAACGCTTTGAGAAAGGGATACTGGCTTCTGGCTTCTTACTTTTCCTGATAGAAGCTTTGGGTCCCAGAACCTGAGCTAAAGCCCAGTCTTGGGATTCGGGGGGAGAAAGAGTGCTCATGCAGTTAGTTCGAATGTCATCTCTACAGTTTTACTTGGATGTTCACACACTCACTGAAGAACCTGTTAATCAAAAGTCGTGAGTGAATACATGCCAGATTATACAGGTAGCTGTGCTGAGACATTCTAGTTGATGCTATATCCGATTGACTCTGAAATGATACCTCATTTCATAGGTATGAGAACTGATAGGAACCATTTGGGGTTTGTTTTTAATTACCTTTCAGGAGCTATGATATAAAAACACTGCCTATTAGCCGAAAGCTTCAAAACAAACAGAAGATTTTTAATGTTGATTTAAAAAAAACCCGAAGAGAGTAGTTGATGCAGGCATATTGGGACAGAGAAGTATGAAGGATATTGAATTGGGGTTCCACATTAATTCACATCTTTTATTGTTGTTTATTAAAAGCTTATGAATGAATATCAGTTTTGTTCTTTGATGTTCTTCAAGACCTTTTTCATGTCTGCCTAAAAAAACCAGCTTGGTGCTTTATTCTTTTCCTGAAGCTTGTAAACATCAATGTGTGAAATAGGTATTAAAGTTACATAGCACTCAGTTCTGTTAGTGAATTTTAACCACGGTGAAGGAAGGGGATCAGCGATTGCCATCTGCTGCTGTGAGGACAGTGCTCTTAGGGTGCTCTGCACTTGGGATGTGCAAGGCCTGTATCGGTCCCATTCCTAGCTGGGAATTATCACAAACTGCCTGTTAACCACAGTGCTGGGAGTAAATTTGAGTTTTGTGGTGTGTTTACCAGACAACACTAAGGACTAAGTTAATTTACTTTTTGACTTATCTAAGGTGAAAGCCTGACAAAGGCAGCCCTGCTGTATAGTGAGAAACGTATGGGTTTGGTTCTGCAACTGCTCCAGACTCCAGCATTGAGTTGTCTCTGCAGACCAGTTTTGTTTCTTTGAATGTGGGGATTTTTTGTACTTCCTTATGATAAATCTGCTTGACTAAGTTTTGAGCCATTGAGACTAAGGTCTGAGCCACTGATAGTTTCTTGTATTGGCTTTACAATATGCAGTTTATGGGAGCAAGTAGCCTACAGCCATTTGGGGCTGGTAAGAAGGTGAAAGACCTCCAAGTAGTCCATAGATCTGAGAGATTCCCGTGTTCCAGCTTGTAGTCAACTGACTGTGCTATTAACTTGCTTTTTAAGTCAACGGCACCTACTGCAAAAATAAGGATCTTATGCAGCTACAGGATGCATAGAATATAAAGAATTGAAACTGAAACTTCAGAGCCCTTGGACAAGAGACATTTGATATATAACTAGAAGAAAGGTCTTTGAACTCTTTTAATTGAGTGTGGGGGGGCAATTTTTTCAGATCTGGATGACTATTTTCTGCCTTTCAGATGCGTTGTATTACTGTTACTGTGACTACAACTTGTTTTTTTAAGATGCATACTGCTTTTTTTCCCCAGCATATGGCTTCATGATGGTACATCAACAGAGCTAGGCATTTTACATCAGTTGTGCAGACCTCTCTCAGTTGAGCTTGTGCCATATTTCATAGCAGCGGTTGGCTCTTGTTTTATCTTTGGATCAAGACACGTCAGCAGATAATGACAACACAGTTGGTTTCACCAACATTTTTCTGAGTTCAGTGCATTCGGAAATCGAGTGCTTCATTCTGTGTGTTGGAGAAGAGAGTAATATACACAGATTCATTTTTCTGTTTCACCCTGCTCTAAAATTGATCCCACTTGGCTGGATGTGTTTAGTCTGAACCCTTTATCTGCAATAAGCCAGTCCCTTATCCCAGATCCTCTCTTGTCTACGAAGTTCATCTTCCCTGATCAGTCTTGTCCAGACACTCCCAGTTCCCTGCTGAAAATCTAGCCATTCTTGCTAACCCTTGGCTTCCTCCTTCCCCTCTCTCCTTCATCCAATATTCTGTTCCCACTTGGCACCTAATTTTCTCTTCTGGCAGGTCTTTCCCATTGCTTTCCAATTCATATTACCCTCTCTTCACCTCCTCTAGAGATCCTTCCTGATGAGTCTTAATTTTAGTTTTCTCATCACCTTTTCCAATTTCATTGTATTCTGCAGTCGTCTCCCTGCTCTGCATTTTTGTTTGTTTTTCCCTCTCGCCAGCTTTTAGTCTCATTACCAAGCTCTCTCACTCTTTCTCAGTTGTTAATACTTCTACTTGTCTGTCATTTTCAGACTTCTTTCAAAATGGTGGATTTTGTCAATCTGTTTTCTCTCTGTATTCCAATCCCAAATGTTGCCTCAATCTTTCCCTTTCTCCACTCACCTGTCTGATCCAAGTTCAGTGTTGTCACACTGTGTTAGTTTTTCATTATTTCACAATCTCCTCTTTCAGTAAGATCTACTCTGCTTTGTATAATACAGTCCAACTTCCCTTTCTGCAGTCCTAGACTTCTTACCAGGTCAGTCCTAGAGATTGCTCTTGCCCTCTCTTTTTCTCCATCCACCTCCTCAGCAGAGTCCCTGTCCCCTCCTCCAGTCTGGCTTTTGGACTGCCTGCACTGGCAACCAAATGTTGGTGGTAAGACAACTTGGAGAAGCCATACAGGAAAACCCCAACTTTTTCTTCTAATGCATGTTCATTATTGTCTGGGAATGGAATATGCATTGTATTACCACATTGCTGGAGCTGTCAAGAGATGAAGAATGGTCAAGAATGAAATCCTGAGTGATTGTACTAACCACGTTCAAAATTTGATTTCTGTTTATTAAAGGCTCATAATATAGATCCACTACTCTGGGTCCCTGCAGTCATTTGAATTACAAGTCTCTACCCCAAGTGGGAGTGGGGAGGGAAGGATGGAAGATTGTTAAAGAAATCCTGACAGCATTTTCCTGTCTTTATGCTCAGAACTGAATGAGCCATATGGATGAGGTTGAAGAATACTATTAAATAGTAATAATAATAAAATCTGCCAATGGCAAAAATCCTGCATAGAAAGTATCAGCTTAAGTAGTTAAAAGTTTGGCAAGCATATAAGCAACTGAAAGCAGGATTTTTAAATGAGAAGTTTTGGGCAACGTTATTAATAGACTGTTGCTAGCAGCTCTGCCTATAATAAATAACTTGATTAAAGTTCCAGAACTATATTCTACTAATCCATGTAAAATGGAGCTTGGGCTAGAAACAGATGCACTCCAGATATGACTCATTTAGTCTGCTGGAGTGTTTTAAATTAGCTTTTAGTTGTTTGTCAGTTTGGAAAAAAGTATGTGATTAAAAAAAAAAAAAAGTAGCCCTGGTGTTCTTCAGAAGAAAATATTACTGAAGCTTGTGCTGTGATTGGTGAACTTCTGGATTTTTTTCCTGTCTGGTGATCAGAAAAAAACCCACTTTGGCTGTTACGGTCTTGAATAAGGGGAGAGGGGGCATTATTTCTTTGAAGAAAGCTATATTTGTTTTCAATTTGTGTGCCTCAGATGTGTAATTCTGTTTACTTCATAGGATAGTATTGATGTTCTGAGTAAGGCTGAAGTATCACACCGTGAGTGCACACATGTTTTTGTCTGACTGCTGTTCTACCTCTCCTCCTTCATTTTTTAAATCAAAAAGTAAAGCTGGATTTCAACCTTATTTGGCAGAGGAGGAGAGGCAACATATCTGTTATGTCTCTAGAAGAGACATTAGCATCTCTTCAAGAGAAGTGTCTCTTAGGAGCTAGAATTTACACAGGAGAGACCCGTGTACCCCAATTACAGGAAAAGGTGCAGTCAGTGTTCATACCTTATGAGACATTGTAGGAACTGACAGTCTGAAGGAACTACAGTACCTGGGGTTTTTTTGTTTGTTTGTTTGTGTGTGTGTTTTTCTCCCTTTCAGTTGGAAATGACACTGTTTAAGATCGGGTATTTTTGAAGCGTCATTTACTTTTCTGTAAGCTGTGGGGCAGTTCTCCTTCGGGAGTGCAGGCACAGTGCAATCGCTTTGGCCCTTCCAGACTTTGCACGTGTTTGTGAACTTCTCTGTGTCCACCGGTAAGACAGGTGTGCTCACCATGCACTACGGCCTTGCTCATTCCCTGCACACGGGCAGAATAGGCAAGGTAATGGCTGCAGGAAAGGCGGTCCGTAGTCTGCTAACGAGAGCTGTTGCTGTTAGAGGGCTTTAATCAACACAGAGAGTCGGAGTAGCCAGTACTGCAGGACAAAGCCAAATCACCTAAGCCTGGGACAGTTTATCTTACAGCTTTACTTAAAACTTGATTACTATGAAGACTAAGAGTGCAAGTAAAGAGGGGCAGTGATAGCGCTGAACTGCAGACAACCCTGTGAAGTCTTTGTCATCACTGTCCTTTTTATAGGTTGCTTGCCAAGCTGTATTTTCATATTTCATGCTTTGACAAGCATTGATCCTTTACGATGCTCCTGTTGAATGAATCACTTTGCTAGGAAAAAAACCCTGTAAGAACCAAAAACCCAAAACAGTTTAATGGCTCTCTGAAGTATTAAAATCAGCCTTCATGACTTTCTCTACGCAGAAACATTTGTAGTCCCCATCGATTAAAAATACAGCACAGATTACTTTCCTGAAAATTGTTAGGTAGAAATGATCCCTATCCCTTTGTTTATGCAACTGGTTGGCTCCGGAGAAAGCAAAGAGCTTGGTTCTTACTAACATCAAATTATCCAATTTTGAGTTTTGTTTTGGGTTTGTGGGTTCTTTTGGGTGTTTTTTGAGGGTTTTTTTGAGCAGGGCAACTGTACCATTAATCTGAAACAAACAGAAGGGAGGGGGAAAAAAAAAAAGAGAGTCCTATTATCAAGTGTGTATTCTAATTGCATTTATTTTCTTACAGGGACAAGCTGATCTTCTCAAATATGCTAAAAATGAAGCACTGGAGAATCTGAAACAAATCCATTATGCCACTCTTTCATGTGGACTCAATAAGCCAGGCACTGAAAATGCAGAAATCTCAAAGCCCCGTCGAAGTCTGGAGGTCATACCTGAAAAAGCAGGTGATGAAAATGGAGAATGAGAGAACACTCTTCTCATAATTATGGAGTTTATAACTCTGTGACCAATTGTAGCTGCATAGGACATTTGCTTTGCACTTACTGTTGGAAAATATTTGGAGTTTTTAAAGCACAACTGGAGAAGCTAATTACAATCTACTGAAACTGTGAATGTATGTAGCAACTCTGCTTGTGAAGGCAATGATATTGTGTAACATGGAAATTACATTATTGGCCAAAATATAATATATATGTAAAAGATACTGTAATTCAGTAATAGCGTGCTGAAAAATTCATTATAGTGCCATAGGGAGATGGAACATTTTTTAAATGAGCTGTAACTAGAGGGAAATCAATTGACAGAATGTGACAAGATGCCTTGATTTTCAAATGAATTGGATGCGCAGGTCCTTTATTTCTTTGCACAATTTGTTAATTGTGCTAGTGAGGTGGATTATTCTTTTGAAAATCAGGTCCAAAAAAGTAGAATCCACATGTTTCACACTATATTTAATTCAGCCGCTCAGATATTTGGGTTTGAAGTGGTATTGATTTTATTGTTGAGCCATAAATTGAGAATGTAATTAGACAGTGATCACTGACTTCAGTGCACTGTAGGAGAGCCATTACGTAAAAGGAAAATGTGCAATCAATCTGATAGCCTATGTCAGAAGAAGATACATACCTATTTTGCCTAAGATCTTCTGCAAATGTGTGTAGATAATGTGACCAAACTGCAAGCAAAATGTTGTAAATAGTTTTTGTGAAGTGAAGTGCTCATATTAAAAAGAGTTTTATGAGATTGCTCCCGGACAAGTAAAGCTTTTAACTAAATTTTAACTTTTTTATTTTTCAAGTATTTTCTTCCTTACAGAATAGGTGGTATCTCAATAAGCAGGTTTGTCAAAAAAAAAAAAAAAAAAAAAAAATAATTGCTGTTCTGGTTCTGTTTTGGTTTTCTGACAACATTAGGTAAAGGTATTGTAGCTGATATGCTCATTGTAAAATGACTATACCAACCTAGAATGTTCTCTTACTGTTTCTGATTTAACAATAAAATGGACTATATAATTACAGAAGCTAATAAATTTGAAGAAAAACACGCAAAACCCTACAGAGATCAAAATGCAGTTTTTTTCACTGTGGGGAAAAAGGGGAAGATTGTGATGCCTGTTGAAAAGCATTGTTTTAATTAGAGATCTTCAAGACATGCATTGTAAACTGATTTTTCTTTTTTTTTTAAACCAATTCAAGATGCTGTTTCTGCATTCGGATTGTAGTGAACATCTACATATACATACCGTCCTGTAAAAGTCAATGGAGCTCTGACCAACAACATTGGTATATTGGCACTTAATCTGAATTATTAGGGACTTAAATTTATTTTCTAGTCATTATAAAATTAAAGAGGGGGGGAGGAAGATGAAAAAAATTTGCATAGTAAATGTCACAGCTTGAGCCTGCACTTTTAAATGTCAAACTGCATGGGTTAAGAGCAGTTTTAGAAGGTGCTAAGCTCTTTCAGTGTCTAGTGACAGATTGTATGCCTCAATATTACAGTCTTGCCAGAAGCGAGTTCTATTCTGTGTTTGAAAAAAATGAAAAACATTTCCAAAATGAAACATTTAACCTGTGGTAAACACCTACAAGCGTTGCTTTTTAGATAGTCCTTCTCTACGTTGTCAGCTGGAAGTCTTCTGATTGCACCTGAAGTTGATGGGAAGCAACATGAAATTCCCTGTTGCTAACGATGTTCTGAGCCAGTATGAAATTAGTCTTCCAGGGCCAAATCTATCAGATCTAAATCTGATTTATCTACAGCAAAAAAACTGTGTTGCATCAAGATTCAGCTGGTCCATAAATATACAAGGTCAGTTTCACTTTATCAGAAAACCTAAAACATAGGCTGTTGGAATTTTAAGTTCCAACTTTTAGCCATAATTGAAAGTTCTAGACTGTAGGAAGATGTCAGTACAGTTAGCATTATACTTCAAATAGGTCTTAAAAGCCAGTGAAGCTCCATTTGCAGTCCTGGCCCACCACTGTTTGCATGGTATTTACAGAATGACATAATTTATATCACAAATCAAGCGTTTCTGTAGAGTCTCTCTCTCCAGCCACGTTATCAGAATTGATGGCTTGGGTATTCTTAGCATTTATATATTTCTGTTTAGCATATCACAACCTGGAAAGAAGTGAGGGAACATTGAAAGGATTAAACAGTTTGGTGGTTTTTATTTCATTTTAAGGCAAAAAAAAAAAAAAAAGTAAGTGAACAATGAGTATCACATAAGCTAGGACTGACGGACTTTGTACAATATATTTAACCACTTGCTCTGATCCTGTTCTGTCTTGTTAGAAAGGAAGATGATACTTCTTTGGAGTAATATCCTTACATAGTATCTGCTTTTAAATAAAAAAAGAAAAAAAGTTAAAATATATGTAATTAGCTAAGTGACCATTTAAATATGTTTCAATTTCAGTGTAGTTCTGATTGCTTAAAATGGAGGTCACTTTTGTCCATTATTCATACTCAGTCCAGATGTGTATGTAGGGTAAAGGCTTAAAATGAACTCAGTCAAGCAGTTACTCTGAAAGATGATGTGTAGCTAAATCCTTTAGGGAGTTTACATGTTGCATGTTAAAAGAATGCAGGATAAATACCTGCAAGCAAAGTATCAGGCTCTATTGTTAACCCAGTGATGATAATTTCAAAACCATATTTATTAGCATATTTTTCTCAGTTGTGTTTTCTTAAAACGTTCTTTGCATCCCTGATGCAATTTACTTTTATTATTAGTCCCATTTTTTACAGTGTTTATTTTAGATTATATAGAAGAATAAGCACCCAAGATCTGGTGAAGTATTCCAAATAAAATAAATCACAGGTTGACTTCACACTTTTTTTTGCCTTTATTTTCTCAAATGTGCTGTAATGCAGTAAAACTGTTTACATATTTTCAAGTATGAGAAATGGAGCCAAAACACAAGTGACTATTTATCTGATTGCCTTTCTTGCTTTTGTTTGGCTCCAGTAATCAGTGAGTGAGTAAGGGTATGTATGGAGACCTAAGTCAACATATTACTCAATTTAAAAGAAAATACTAATTGGGAAAGGAGAAGTTCATGTACAGATTAACCATGTAGACACTAACAGTGAATTCTTTTTTTGAACACAAGAAAAAGGATGAACAGTACCTGTTTGAAAAAGGAGCATCTCTAAGCCCCACCTGCGTTCTCCCTGCCTAAACTCCCCTCCTTATTGGTTGTGCTTGGTGTGGTACATAGCAGCTGTTAGATATTAATTACAGAGCCTAAGACCATGCCCTCCGTCCTCTGAACACACCAGCCAACTACAGAAGACAACTCTGTTCTCCAGGAATTCCCTCGGCAGCACTTACTGAGGGGCACTGCTGAGACTATTGATGCCACCAAAACAGCAAAAAGCCTTCAAAACAGAGCTGGGGGCCAAGCTCTGCTGGTGAAGTTGTGGCCCTTCTGCTGTCGGTGGTAGTCTTCTACTCAAGTCAGTAGGGTCAGGATTTAAGTGCAGTATTGCAAAGTTTCCCCTTTGTCACAGGTCTTTTGTTTCTTTACCTTTTCTTCATGTTCTTACGTTGCTGCAGCAAGGAGCCTTAGATGGGTGCCCCACACAATTTTTCAAGCTTGCCCATGCAGGCATGGTGAAAGATGCTGTATGAGTCAAGCATTTTTTTCAGCTACTTTGTACAGCACAGGAATATTTTTATGAGACTCCATGGCTGGATACTATGTTCACTTTTTCCTGTTTTGAAGTTGAAGCAGCAGAGAGAGGGGTGATTCACAGTTGCCATCATGAAAAATGGAAGTGAGTTCCAAGCTGACTAAAAAATTTAACTCTGGTCTACTAATCAAATGAACTAATCCAAAAGGACCCAATCCTCCAGTCTTGCAGTGCTTGAGTTTCCCTTCTGTTTGTATGATTTCCTAGTTTTCTACTGCATGAATGTTCTTTTGTAAGTAATGCTGATTCCTTCTTGCTGCATGCATTGTTTGCTGCACAGATCAGGAAAACCCCTGAATGTCCTGTGCATGGTATAATAATAATCCTCCATTAAGCCTTAGCCTACATAGGTTTACGCTTGTGTTAACTGAAGGTTCAAAATTAATATAAAGAGCAATATTTGCAAAAAGGGCGATCATACAGCCATATTCATGGCACAATATGCACTTGCAATGGCATGTACTTCACTGTGAAATCATTTTATCCCCATATAGCTACTAACAGTTGGAGTGCTGCTGCTGGAGGATGACTAGCCCATGGGATTTTAATACCGTGAGCAAAATTCTGAAACTGATGAAGTCACCAGCTTTCTTCTTTTGACTGTAATGGGTGTAGGGCTTCACCACATTTTTTTCTTTTTCTGTTCACACCTACTCATTCTAACCAATTAAGCTTTCTAAATTGAATGTTTTAACAACTTGGTTTAAAAATTAATAGATCTGCATGTATCCTATAATGACCTCCAGTCTTTTGAACTCCTGTAAAGAAAAAAAATCACAGTTCTTAACCACCCTGATTCCTTTTGCTCTCAGTATTTTGAAAGCAACTGTGGGACAGGTCAGTTTGATAATTTTCAAAACTAACCCATGTGACACTCTTTATTCATTACAGCTTGCTTGTTCTCAGTAAGAAAAAGGCAGTAAAACTCTTGAGGTTTTCTGGTTATTTCTGTTTCTGGACACTATTAAACTTCCCTTTCTGACTCATCACCTCTGTTCTCCGGGTGGCTGTGGAAAGACAGGGTAGCAAAAAGCAGCACAGCAGAAAGATTAGAACCAGGACTTGAGTACAAGAGCAACAACACGCCCTCGCAGGCTTAGGGGAGCATCCATTGTAGTCAGCAGCGTTGGAAAGGCAGTTAAGGGCTTAAAGGCAGCAGTGGGGAGGAGGAGGAGGAAGATAAGCAGAATTGGATGTAAAAATAAAATAAAGATTTTTAGCCCAGGAGTATGGGCAACCACAGGGTGGCATGGTCCCAGTGCCATCCTGTGGGATCCCTAATGCTTCCTGGTGGTACTAGAAATGTTACCAGTACCTTGGGGCAAAAGCGTAACGTTTCTTCCCTTGACAATATTATCTGGTGTGGCAAAGAGAGCAGCGTTGCTGGGAGAGCGGTCAGGTGTGAACGCTGAACTCTTAATTTAGCTCTCTGTACCCAGCTGCATGCGCTGCTTCGGCATATGTACTTGCGCCACTTCAGCTCATTGGAGTTCCCACTTGGTGCCACTTCGGCACACCGAAGTTGAGGGGGAAGGAGGAGGGTGGTGCGTGCGTGCGTGTGTGTGTGTGTGTGTGATCAGGAGAGGGTGTTCGAGAGGCGGCATGGGAGGGCAGCATGGAAGGAGGCAGCTTGAGCTGGGGTGGGAGTAGCGCGACCAGACAGAGAGTCGGCTGTGGTGAACCTCTCCTGCTTTGTCAAGAGCAACCCGGCCTTGCTAAGCCACCTGCAGTCTGTAGAAGAGCTTTCTGAACGAGCTTAGATGTTTTATTAGTTCCCTGTTTTCCGTGGAGGAGCAGAGGGCCTTCTCGGCTGGATGCAGCGTTGGCCTGTGCATTGGTGACCATCGAGGAGAAGGAAAGCGGCCGGGCCAGGAAACAGCGCAGGAACTCAAAGGCCTGGGCTTTGTTCTCTGGCCCTCAGCTTCCTCCATCGATAAATTGGAGGAAATGACACCTACCACTTTTTGAAGTAGCAGAAGAAACATACAGTGTAACTGCAGAAAAAAAATAACCCCCACAGAAGGCGGCTAGGAGCAAAATAAACTGACGTATAAATAGTACATCATGAGAAGGCAGCACTTTTTGTGTTTGAATGCCATGTATATTAGGTTTCACTGGATACTCTTTTACCAAGTGCACTGATGCCTACACAGTTTTTCAGTGGCATGTACTTAGCAGACATACTCAAATGTGGTACTGATTGCTGAAGAGGGTTTTGAAATAGAAATCCTATCAGTTGATTACAAACTAAGCATGTCTGTGTGGGGTCCCAAGTCCTGGGGAGTTCAATATTTTTACTGTCTAGTAAGAATAAAAAGATTCTGTTACACTCTTATAATATGGGCTTTAAGCTGTGGCTCACAGCATGACCCCTTCTTTTTATCTCAGACATTATTTTATGGATCAAAAAAACCACTCCCAGAAATCTTAGAAATAAGCCCTAGGATTCAGCTGTAGATCTCAGTGTCAGTCCTGAATTCCAGAACGGATGATACCTGCTGTGATTTTGATATGTCCTTAGCCGAATAATGAATAAGTATCTCACGGCTGAATATGTAACAAATTCTTCAAATATCTTTTTATGTATTGTACTGGTGCTGCTACTTGTGCCAGGATTACTGAAAAAAAGACAGAATTTATTTGCGTGGAGAAATAAGGATCACCTCTTAGACCAGGAATCTGTAATTGTGGAGGTGGGTGGGGAGCTTCCCAGGAGAGTAATGGCTGTCCCTCCATTTCAGAGCACCTCGTGCCTGTGACGGAGCAGTTGTCAAGCAGGACTGGAAACAGCATTTCCTGAACATCCTTCTCTCAGGCGCAGTGTTTTGTGCTTACATTTATTTGCACACAGTTTTGCAGAACCGTATGCTTTACTCCCATTTTTTTCTGAGCCTTGATTCACAACTAATATTCAAAGTTTATTCGCTCGGAGAGAGTTGTATTGATTTGCTGAGTATTTTTCCAGCCCTCTCTCCAACATTTTAACAGCTAATAGCTCACAAATAGTAAGAGCCTGAGTGCATGAAGAGCACTAGGGATGTCAGCACTGTGGCAACACCTGGTTTTGGACTGAAAGTCTGGTCGCTATAATGTGAGCACAGCTTAACACTGGGGGAGGCTGCATTGGAGACAGTATTAACTGAGGAGACCTGTTCACTCAGGAAGGGGAGGCAGCAGCAGTTATGAGATGAAGGACAGAACTGGGTATGAGAGATAGGATATATTCAGTCCTGGAGGAGGAATCAGCTACTAAATCCAGCTCCTTCCCCTCCCCCGTGTCACAGGCAAGATTTCTCAGACATGAGAGTTCAAGATAAAAACTCAATTTTGTATTAGAGATAATTCTCTGTAAGTGATGATCCATCACATGTGATGGAACACTCTGACAGCATCTCCCCAAAAGAATTCTGGCAAAAGAAAAATGGCATTTTCTACCCACATAAAATCTCTGCCACAGCTCAAAGCCCAGAGGAAAACTGCAAGAACAATGATGAGATAGGAGCAGTGTGTTTCAAGCTAATCAGAATTACAGTGATATGCTTTGCCTACCGTAACCACATTACCGAAAGTAGTATGATCCTAGGAGTAGGTCCCTGAAAAGATAACATGCACCTATACTGACGGAGATAAACAGAACAGGTTGGAGCACTATATGCTCTAAAATCAATTACCTCCACTGTTTTCATAAACCACATAGAAGAAGACATCCTCAGTCCAGTTTCCAAGCAGTGCTATATTTTTCACCTACTTGCTTTCTTGTACAGATACAAACTAGAAAGACAGTTAATAAATAACACCATAGTGAGCAACGCTGGAATTGCAGCTTTTGCAAACTGCCTAAGTATGTAACATGCAAATGACATCTATGCAATTCCCCCAAGAGCTGTATCTCTCTGAAAATCAGACCCTCGCACTTAAGATTCTGTTCATAGGCTTCTCGTAAGAGGAGCCAGATTAAAATTATGATCTGCGCTGCAAGTAGTAGTACCTATAACATTGTAAGAATGGCTATATTTGATACTCAAATATTACCGTTTCTAGGTTCTACTGCACTGTTTCAAATACTGATAAGGTATGTAAATGGTGAAACCCTTTAATAAATTAAAAGGCTGCAAAATACAGAAATCCATAAAGGCCAGTGCTTCCTCTTTGTAGTAGCTAGTAGTCACAGCCACAGGATTTCATTGAGGCCAACTTACTCAGCGAGCTCAAGAAGGATACCTTGCAATTTAAACAGAATCCCAGACAGTGTGTTGCACTAAACAAGGGGTGATTAAATGTCATCAGGGCCTAAAATAATCTCTATTTCATAATGACTGAGAGAACTTCGAGCTATCTACTGAAACAACTGGTACAGGTCAATGGCCAACACTAGCTGCTGCAGTAGATCATGCATTTAAAGTCTCATGATGATTCCTGTGCTTTTGAGTAAATTTAAAAGTATTTCTGTTATATGTTTAGAGCACATGACTTAACAATTAGTGCTATCCCACCACAAAAATGTTAAAACCAAGCCCCGCCCCCCCCTCCCCCCCAGCATTACTGACACTATGAAGGACTAGACACAGATTTCAGACCTGTTCAGAACCATGGGATCGCACCGAGTCCCACAAAGCCCTGACCATAAACTGGAATGCAGAAACTGAGTTGTGTCTCTGAATGAGTTTCCCAGTGGTGTAGCAGAGTATCCATGAAATACCTGACATCAAGAGATGTCTTTAGCTTAGCAGGGCTGCTGATGGCTGCTACATAAAGCTGGAGGGCCAGTCTGAAAGGCAGAGGACAACAGCAATGAAAGACACCCAGCCGGGAGCCTCTAGGCCTGCTTTCAAAGTCCTGATTGTATTTGTCAGCTCACATGATGACGCTCAGAAAAAAAAATAAAAATATCTTTGCATCCGTTTTTCTTGCTTAGGCCTGTGATATTTCTGCTGTTTGCCACTGGCTACCTGTAATGCAAAGGTCCTTACCCTTAGCGTACCAAGAAGGCAGCAATCATAGCTTTACTTGCAATGCTCTGACAGTCTCTTCTCGGGGAGCCCAGAAACATGGTTTTTTCACACTCCTTTTTCCCAGTGCTGACAGCTTCTGAACCTGTCACGTCCATCACGGTTACTGTCCTCTCCTCCCTCGACTGCCGTTGACCTGGCAGGGGCTGCAGCAGGGCTTGAACCGCCCCGCATAGCAGTTTTGAGGAGGGGTGAAAGGGCCGCAGTGATGAAGACCTACAGCTTTGATGAGCTGCTGCTGAACTGCAGGACCCAGCAACTGCAGCATTATCAGCTGTAGGAAGGACCGTTCTGCAAGATCTGAGAAAGAAAGGGGCCGGGGGCTGGTAGTGGAAGTACTTCTGAAACAGGAGTGAGAGAACCCTGCAGTATTGGGGAGCAAAGGGGCACAGAGAAAAGCAGTGGAAAAACTGGTGCTGCTCAGATGTCCTTCTGAGCCTTTGCTCTCACCGTCAGGGAGGACTCTCGGTCTACAGTATGTATCAAATGACTTGTAATATCTTCAATTAATCTAGAAGGAAGAGTAATAATTTCTGAATAATCAGCGTAGAAGAAAAGCAAGCGATGTTTAGAAATGTGAACAACAAGATAAAAAATGTTCTTACAGTGATTCTGTAGGGAAATAATAAGGTACAGAAAGGGATGACACCTGTCCTGATCATCCACCTGCCGTGTGATGTGGGATGTTCATACCTTGGACTTACCTATGGTTTAGGGAAAGACAGACCCTAAACAGAACTTTTATCACATTCTAAGTCTTCCCAGCCAAAATTAACAGCTACATACTGATAAGCATATATTGTCAAAATTAGACAACAGCTTTGGCCTGGGTCATTTCTAGTTGTTTCAGACTGAGTATGGAGAAAAAAAATGAATCCTTTTGCAGTAATTGGTTCTGCTACTGTACTTATCCCCAATTTTCTGAACTGTCAAGCCTCATTTCTTCTGTTATGTAGATTGACAGTCCTCTCAATAGTAATTCTCATTATGGTTTGAAGGACACCATGGCCTGGTTTTCTGGGGTAAGCACTGAACAAGGGAAACGTAGCCTGCTATTACTTTGTCCATGGTGTTCTGTAATGATATTGGGTTCCTTCTCATACGGTGGCAATTTGCTAGACAGGACGATTGACAGAGCTCTAATTCATCAGCCACAGGCTTGGGTGTAATAGACTGTGGCAAGGTGGCAAGTGTCCCAGTGTAGATGATTCGAGCTGAACAAAATGGGGGGCTTTCAAAGGTCCAGCTGCTGTTTTCATGTATTTTGATGCAGCCACATGGAATAATAATTCATTCAGGATTACAAAGGGAGAGGAGTGGATGCTGAAGAGAGAGGAGGAACTTCCACTAAACCGTGTGGTGGAAGGCAGGGTTTTCTCTGTCCTTGTCAGTCCTCCTTTGAAATAATATCCTTCATAGAATTCTATTAATTTATTACCAATTTGATATGAAAAAGGTTATGTTTCCACCAAGCCTTTTATCCTTTAATTAGATTTTTCTGTTATTGATGCTCTCATAATAAAGGTTATGTTTGAATGGAATTTATACACTTACATGACATTTAAAACTGCACAGAAACACCGTGGTAAGTCATTGCATGCAAAAGTGCTATTAACTGCATGTCAGCATCCAATAAACTCTCTGCACTTTTAATCCTTTTTTAAGATCTTGAAGCTTATCTGATGTTGTGACATTTTATGGCATTTAAATGTCTCAGCAGTGGGACTTTGTTCTCTTCATGCAGACAGCTCTTCTAAGACTGAAAGAGCTCTAACATTGCAGAAGAAGCAGGGAAGATGACAAAATAGGCTGGGTTGCCAACTATTTCTCAAGTAAATTGTTGTAGCCAGCTGAACTGCAAACGCAAGCTGAAAGCTCAGACTTTTCCAGTGGTTTGTAGCATGCTGAGGCGATCGGGAGTTGGAAGGACGCTTGTGCCGAAAACAAAGTTAAATTCAAATTCAGCTGGAAGATCTAAAGGGAAGAAGTACGAAACACTGGTCTGGTACCATAAAGATATATTACCACATACTGGATGATCCATTGTGAAACTGTTCTCAAAAGCTTCAAACTGCCAACTGGTTTCAGACTCAACATGAGGGGTTTGTAAAATGAAACCTGACACAAGTGAAAATAGTTTAAATGACTGAGAAACGGCATGTGCTTATTTCATCAACCGTTTCCCCTGCAGTGCTTCAAATCCTCATGTCACAGCAGCGGGCAGGCAGGCAAGCAGCCCAAGCCCACCCCCAGCGCAGCAGCTGCCCCCGCGTGTGGCACAAACACGGAGCGAGCAAGCGGAGAGCAGGGCAGGAGGGTGGTCAGGTCTTTCGGTAACGAAGTAAGGGGACCAGGCGCTTTGCAAGTTGTTATTCTCTCGCGTACCGCACATGAGGTACAAATGCAGTCCCCACCAACGCAACAGTTTTTGGCTTAATGTTGTCAGCAGCTGACATATATGTGTAGCCTAACCGTCTTCCACCAGGCCTTTTATGCTCTCGGGTGAGTAAGTGCATTCACCCTCTACCGCAGGTTGACCACGCAAGACAGAGAGGACTCGGCAACTGAGGAGCTGATAATAAGACAATACAATAAATCTAAAAGAGCAGCAGCAATGGTTGTCTTTATTGCTTGTGTGCTTGCCTTGGGCTTGCTCTGCCAAGGGGGATGCTGACGCACAGCACTGATGAAGGAAGAGGACGCTGAGTTTGCCGGAGTATTAGACAGAGAGGGCTGCCCTAACAAAAGGAGCTTCTAATTTATGAATCTATGCAAGGACATAACGGCATCATCCAGGTATGAGCAGACCTGTGCATGCATCTTGCACGTATCAGGTGCATCAGAGGCATTCTGAGGTGAAAGCCGGTATGGGCTCTTCCCAGTCTCAACGTATTAGTCAGCTCGTTGCAGAGCCGGCTGTCTCCAGAGACCCGTATCAAACGCTCACACCGGAGGTGGCTTTACTGCTTGTTCTTTTACTGAGACAGGAAAACTCTCTGAAATCAAATGGCTTTGCCTTACAAAGAGTGGCCAAGACCCTTCTGAGAAATACAGTTACATCTTTTTCCAAGTAGCATAAAGTCTGTCTTGCCAAGTTTTAAGGGTGACAAATCCAGTTTGTACATCTCTATCCTTCTGCCAGTCAAAAGATGTACACGCCTTTGGGAGAACTGAGTTCAGCCTCCAAATTGCTTCCCTGAGGAAACAAATTGCAAGTAGAGGAAGAGTTGTTTGGTGCCCTGTAATCCAGAAGAGAAATGAGATCTTAGGGGTGTTTGGAGACCGAGCTGTGGCTGGCCTGGCCTGGAGAGAAATTTTGAGAGAAATATTTTTTGTAGACCTCAAACCACACTGCGTTCTTGAGCCCAGCTGAACATATGACTATGCCTGAGTATAGGTGTGCTGGTGTCCTGGGATCTGGCAGGAAGGCTCTGTATGGTTTATGTGGAATATGTTACCTGGGGTACACCACAATCTATTTCTGGCTACCCTGTGGTTGAGCTATGGATTTTCACTCTGAGGATACTTCAACAAAACTAAACTACGGCCACTTTCACTGACAGATCCAGGTAGGCAAAAGCTGGGCCAGATGGAGGTCATCACTGCTTCTAGGAATGGCTATAGGTAGACCAAAATTCTCAAAATAGAGGTGCACCACTAAAAATCAAGGTTTGTTGGGCTATGCTTCTGGGACCCCATCTTTGAAAATGTCAGTCATGATGCAAATAACCATCTGATGTCTTCCCTGGGGTGCTTTTACTGATGTAAAACATCCTGACTTTAGTCACTTGCAGCTATTTATATTCCAATTTCTCCACACATTTTGTGTAAATATTAGTCTGTGGTCCAGGCTGAGGTTGTTTCTAACTTTATCTCAGTTGGTTTGCCTGCCCCTATTTATAACACTCTCGCCACCTTTCCTGAAAGTTGCCATGCAGCTAAATTTATGATTCCACCAGCCACTGTTTATTCTGTACCTCTGCAGAAAATGAAAGGAAACATCACAGCTCCCACTCCTCAGCATGAGAGATGCCACTGTGCAGGCTTAAGCTGGTCTCAGATCCACTTTACTGAAAATTTCTGGTAAATACCCTTTCAACACATGAGAAAAAGAGGTATTCAGAAATCTAGGTGGAAACACTTCCGATAATTTACTCTGCCTAACACCAGATATAAACACCAGTTCACCTAGTGTCTCCTGCCTAGATCCTTCACCTGCAGCAGGTCTTTAAATCCACATCCCTTCCTTCCTAAGAGCTACAAAATGATGAAAATTAAAAATTAAACACATTTGGTAGGTCATGTTTTTCAAAGGCTAATTTTTCTCATGGTAAAAACTTGCACTTTGTTTCTAGTTTGAGTTTGTCTGCCTTGAGCTTTCACTCATTCACCAAATAACAGATCCCACTACAATCAGAAATCTTTCCTGTAGCCTAATCATGCTGAAACGTAAATTATATTATGCATCAGATTGAAGTGCATTGTCAAGACCTCAGGTCATTCTTTTGCCTTCCTTGTTAATTCTTTCTGATATCTCAGCATAAATTCTGGCGTTGACACTATGAAAACATATATAGCATTTCAGGAATGACAGAGACATGATCCCTGCTAGTGATACGTCACATGGGCTCTCACATGTTTCTTCTTTCCTAAATGTGTTTAATGCTGTTGTGTAGTCAAGTGATGCAAATCCATCTGTACAAATGACTTCACCTCCCTTTTATTTACACTTCCGTAATATGTGTCCCCTGTAAATTGTATCCTTAATTACATTTTTTTCAGATCCGTATAAAGCAACTGTCAGGCACCACATGGCACTTCACTAGAAATGCTTCTTCAGGATAGCATCTTCCCATTCAAAGTTAATTACATATTAATATCATTAAACTAATTTCAGGCAGTTTTAATTATTTTAAATTTAAGATATCAGGCATGGCATGGAATATCAGTACAAAATTATCAAGTTATAATCTCATCAAATAAGAAGTTAGGCTTACTTGACAGTTTGCTTAGTAAAATAATTTTTATTGAAATTTTTAAAGTCATGACCCCTCTCCCCCCACTCTACTCCCCCTCGAGTTTTGACCAGTGTAAATAATGTATTATGTTTTCTTTTCCAGGACTGCACATATCATGCAGTCTCTGTCTTTACTCCTGTAGAATACTACCAGTCTTCTGGCTTTTCTGTCCTGGGAGCTTTCTTAGCTTACCATGCTTAATTAGCAACAAAGTCAAAGGTTCAGAAAGGTTCTGCACCATTATTTTAATATTCCCACATGAAAAGAGGGATCCAAATCCATCCTTTTTATTAAGTGCACCACTACTTTACCTGTAAACGTTTGGTTGAAGTAATGTTCTACAGCCTGAAACATCTGATAGACACAGGAACAGCAGATGTCATCTTTGTGTGAAACAGGGGTTTATGCTCAATAAACAAAGCACAGACCAGGGCTTGGGTTTTGTTGCCTAATGTCATGTCAGTGTTGATGCTCCCCAGCAGGAAATACGAAACATAACATTGACTCACTTCGGTGTCTACTGCAAACCCACAAAAGATCATTCTTTGAGTCTCACAAGTCTCAGGCTTGGCAGAGACCGTTAGTTTATGCACTTTTTTTTTTTTTTTTTAAAGTATGATTTGCTCTGAAGAAATTGGTAAAGCTTGTGCTTGCACAGTACTAGGATGCTGAGAAACCTAACATAGCCACCTCAATGACTCAGCAGCACCCTTGCAGCACCTCTCTGCTTAGTTTAAGGATAGATTCATTGTACTGAAACACTCCCCTTTGGAAGGACAGCAACAAGTAATCCTAAACTGTATTCATTGCAATTATATATAAAAAAACCACCACAACACAAAAGAGTTTTTGAGTTCATTTTTCAGATTTTGGAACAGACATGAAAACAAATTTTCAACAAGCAAAACACAGCAGTTAGCAGTTATTATTTAATGAGTGACAGGTCTCATTCAGGCTTACTTGCACTTTTAAAAAAAAATTTTCTTTTTTTTTAACCTTCCTTTCTGGCACTGAAATATAGAGCCAGACTCTTCATGACAACTCTATTTTGCTAATTAATCTAATTAAGTGCTGTATGTAATTTTGCAGAGTAGAGCAAACTATTCAAGATTGTCATCATTAGGTTAAAGAGCTTGACAATTGATAGAGATAATTTTTTCTTAACAGGCTGTAACCTTTCTGCAAGCAACCCCCTCCCCCAGGGGAGTTCTTCAATTAAATCAATAATGCTTCTGGAGAGAAAGAAGAACTTTGCTTTTTAAGAATAACGTAAACAGATCTTCAGCAGCTTCTCGTTGCTTTGCTCGAGAAGAAAAGCAGCAGCTGGTTATTAATACCTGCTGTGCTCAGCTTTGACAAGCTTGCATTTGAGAATAGCAACTACTGTCTGGCGTTGAGGAGTAGGGGTTTTGAAGGTGTCAGGTGGGGTCTGGAGAAACCTTGGCAAAATAATACAGTATCTGTATTGGATAAATGACAGGAATTGGATGGTTCCTAGGCAGGCTGGGGAAATGAGATTTAAACTGATGGCATATTCGCTATTGTTCGGATACAAGAAGACCTGACAAGAAGATAAATGTAACCGGAGGAAAAGGTGGGGGAAGTTCATCATGATGACTCTTGCCAGCCTTAAAGCTTTAATAAGCAGGACCTGGAGGGATATTTTTGGCTTTTTAAACACCATTCCCAAAGGCCATTGTTTTGCCTGCAGAATACTCAGTGGGCTTTGGAGGACTGAGAGCGCCTATGTCCCTGCCGGAGGGAGCCCCTCGGTCCTCGGTGGTGACCAGACACTGATGTCCCTGGTCTGGGTGAGCTCAGGGCGAGCTCAGTGGCGACTGCACGCAGCCTGAGCACAGCTCTGCCCATGGAGCAGCCAAACCCCTGTGGGCCCTCCGGATGGCTCCGGGGGGCTCTGCAAATGGAGGCTTCTGCAGCAGACAGTGGGAGATGTTCCAGTACTTGGTTTTGCTTCAGATGGCTTGTTACCTTCTCTGAAAAAAGGGTGTGTGGCAGCTCACTGTGGCTGGGTCTCACCTCTTTCCCTTGGCTCAGCTCCTTCCCTCTGCCAGCTCACGCAATCCGGAGGATGCGGCCACAGAGATGCCTCTGTCTCCTCCCTTCCCGCACAGCCTGACCCCGTGGGTAAAAAGCTTGTCTTTGTTAGCTCCTGCTTTTGTGTGAAATATCTCCTTGTTTGTAGCAAAGATGGCTACTTTTTTCTTTTATTTCTCAGCTCTGATCCTTTAACCACAGCAATTCGCAGGCTGGCAGGCGCTGGAGCAACGTCCGCCGCAGACCCCGTTCTCCTTTGTGGATGTGTGCCAGCTTTGTTGCACAAGCATCTGGCCAGTTTGGGGAAGCACATGGGAAACAAAACTTGCACGAGTTAACACATAACAATGAAGCCCAGGCTCCAACCAGAAGCAAGCCTGAAATACCTCAGCAGCTTTTGTTTTTCGTGCATTTTAATCTTTCTTACGATGTTACGTATCACCCTCAGCTTGTTTGAGGCAGTTAGTCTATTTCCACTTAATACCGCTCATTAAAAACTCCAGCAATATGATGTGTGGCGCACCTTTCTCTACAAAAGGTCTACAAGCACAGGCTGCCGGTACTGATAAAGGAAGGTTAAATAAGAGTCCAGGTCAGTACCAAACTGGTGGGCAGGGATTCCATTGGGCAGGGAATATTTGGACAAAATGAATTTAGAGAATTTTCAATATGAATTCAGAGGTTTTTCCATTTGAATCCTCCTGCCTGGATCCATTGAACTAATTTCTAGCAGGTACCTTGACTCAAACGATAGGGTTTTTTTTGCTCTGGCTGCAGCCTTTAACACTGCAATAGGTAATATACAGCCACAATTCCAGACCATCGTTTCTTGTTAATTTCTTAAATAGGAACTTGTGCTGCTATGGACACTAAATACATTCCATTCCCTGTATCATACAATTATGGAATTTTTTACTTCATTGGGTTTCTGTCCTTGGCTCTTAGAGCTAGAAAGTTACTTTGTGCAATGAAGGAAGAGAATTACAGTTTTTATTAAAATGAGAAACCAGCTTTATAGGGGTTTTGAAGGTTTTATTCAAGTCTTTACTTCCACCATCTTCGCAGTGTTCAAAGTTCTCCTATAGATGCACACAGCAGGACGCTCCTAGAGAAAGTGTCCCCGCCAAACTGATCGTGCCATCAAGAGAGGCAGTTGCACAATGCGACTTCTATGCTATGGCCACAACTGAGAGCTTTCTGTTTGCATCAAAAGCAAAGTCTGCTCAGAAAAATTACGGGGGAAACCCCCACTTATTTTTCTGTTGCTGTTGTGCGTTTAATGTGGGTTTAGTGGCACAAGAACTATTGACAGGACACAGAGACCCTTCACGTAGCAAATGTGGTATCATTAGTCAAAAGAATTAGACGGAAACCTAAGGTATTTGGGACTGAAAAATGGGACTGCAAGTTGTGCACTGGACGTTATTTCTCCTATGGTACATTTACACAAGCTATAACTGTAACTATACTCAGCATTACTTTCTTTTGAGGGACTGAATAATGTGCTAATCAGAGCACAAGCACTGCTGCAAGGCTATTTATGTAGCTACTTGTCTATGCAGCAAAGGAAAGGGTCTGCTTCGATCTTAGCCAGCAAAAGCAGAGCAGTGCACACACAAGACCTGAGCTTTCTTCTTGACATTGTCATCCAGCACGTCAAAATTATGTGTGACAAATCAGGTTCCTAAGCTCTGTACCTCAAAAATGAAACAGATGGGCTGTATCAGCTTCCTCCCACTGTTAAATGAGGATGAAGCATGTATTGATGAAAATCCCCCCTGGCAGACTGCTTTGAGGCCTACAGGCTCCAAGAAAGACGAAGGGTTAACCTTACAAAAGGGTGACTTTTTTCCATGTTCTGGTTTTAGAGTGAAGGGACGTTTATTTTTAATAATTTTCCATTTGGATTTTGTCTTAGTTTAGGTTTTGAGGGTGGATCTAAATTAATACAAGCACACAGGCAATTTTGCCTTTAGGAGGGGGCAGCACATAAATGGCAGCACACACTGGGAAATTCTGCTGTTGTACTGGTGTTATAAAAGAAAAAAACCCCATGCGTCCGTTGATCCTCTATGTGATTTAAGGGGAACTAGATGTACATTAATTTAAAAACCCCAGTTCTATGTGTTTATAATTTTTGTAAGAAAATAACACTTGATACATAGTCAGCAACCAATTTAAGTCAAAATTAAACTAGAGATCATAGATCTCTGTTACATTGTGATCTTCAAATGGACAAAGCAGCAGTGTAGGTTTATACATTCATGTATCTTGCTTAACACTGTTTACTTCCTCTAATGACTTTGGTTCACTCAATCAATTTTCCTCAAGCATGGCTTATGGCTGGAGGGTATTTTGGACTTACTCAGGCATCTTGCAATACTTTACAAATAAAAGAGAGGCAACTGACTGTAAAGCATATGATATTACCAATGTTGTTATTAACATTTTCTCAGCAGAAGCGACAGAGGAGACAAAAGTCCACTCCCTCTTTGGGGAATGAGAGCTACGTCTCTGAGGGTTCTAAGAAGGAAAGTGAGCTCAGAAATAATTGCATTGATCCTTATTACATTGATGCTGTTTCACAGGACAGGAATACGTTTTGGTAACGTTACTGCAAGACCAGTATGAGCCTTCTCTATATTCCCTTGAAATCACACAGGGATTAGATGTATGTTGTCTGCGATCACATCGTGCAAAAGGTGTTGTGCTAAGGGTGACCCAAAGAGGCTGCTTGCAGGGGAAACAGGAGTGATCCCTCCCTGTGCTGATAATCTGGGACATGGGATTGACTGTATTCAGCCCTGAACTGGCAAAGCAAAATAAGGAAAACATAAAAGGCAAATGCAGTATATGAAAGAAAAAGAGGGAACTTACTCAAAGCAAGAACTAAGAGATTGCTGGAATCTTGTCTGTTTTTAAAAATAAAAACTTAGTCAGAGTAAGGGGAAAGAGTATATTTAGAGCCAGCAAAACAACCTGGCTTTCCTGGCTCTACACATACACTATTTTGCCAGGCCTCAGCTAAAACCACCCAGTTTTTTCCCTCAGAAACAAACAACCCTGTTTGCTCCCAAAACTCAAAGAAAGCTTAATTCGCTTTAAGCTGCTAAAAAAACTTCCTGCATCTTGGGTTAGCATTGTGTGCCAGGCTTCAGCGTGCTGAGAAATGAAAAAGTGCTTTGTAATGGAAAAGCCGGTTCATTCCTCGCTATGTGGTGCCACGGTAATAAAAAAAAGAAAGTTGCAAACCTTCCCCTCTTTAAGAGGCCAGAAGGAACAGGGGATTAATTTAAAGAGTTCAGACTCAAGATCACTGCGATCAAAACTATACTCTCCAGCCATTTCCAGCCTCAGAGAACACTGGTTTTCTTGGATATTTGGTAATTCAGTGAACTGCATGATAGAAAGAGAAAGCTGCGTAAAGCTACTCACTGTTACAGAGTGGGAGGTTAATGAAGTTCATTTAACAGACCAGTGGTGCAAACCTGTTATCAGATGGCTTGTGCAGATCCCAGATGGCTTAAGTAGAGCTGGGAACTTAAACAGGTACCTTGCATTTTGTCATTGGATTAATAAAGCATCAAGATACAGCTTTTCTGTAGCAGGATAATGATTTTCCATAACTATGTGCAGATCCCAGATGGCTGAAGTAGAGCTGGGAACTTAAACAGGTACCTTGCATTTTGTCATTGGATTAATAAAGCATCAAGATACAGCTTTTCTGTAGCAGGATAATGATTTTCCATAACTATGTGCTTTAACCGAGAAGGAACACATTTTAGCGCTGCATACTTCTAAGTCACATTTTTTCGGTCAGCTAATTGAATTATTTTTGTCATAGCAGAACAGCACTGGAAAACCTCAGACCTTGTCCTCAATTGCTGCACCACTTTGTGGATGAAGCAGGCATCATGCTGAGCATGAAGAGCTGCTCTTCCTCCTCCCCTGCCAGATGAGGAGCCTCATTTGGCTGATGCAGGGGAAGGCCAAGCATCACCCCACTGCATCACTGGCTGTGATATCTGCAGAGCAGAAAAAGCAGCCGGGCTGGAGGGGACAAGATACTCCACCCTGGCTAGGCAGTACATAAAACGCAGAGCTAGCTCGATTTTCAGAAGCCTCTTACTTTGGTTCTGTGATTAAATCTGTAAGACTATCATGTATCACTAATTTCCTGCCAGTTCAGTCTCTGCACTGCCTAACCCTTGTAGCATCAGCCTTTTTACATGAATACACCTCATGTATTTATATTTTTGTTTGTTTGTTTGTTTGTTTGTAAAATGATTACTACTAGTGCAGACTTTGATTCTGTAGTACAGTTTATTCCGCTGTCGGCCAGTTGGCCACCCCGTGCAGACACCTTCTTGACAGCAACCCTTCTTGACAATCTTGGATCCCCACATCAACGCAGATCTGCAGTGTATTACTGCCACCAGTTGCCCTTTATCGCTATAGCTTCCACTGTCCCCTTCTGCAGACCCATAAGGAGTGTTTTTATAATGCACTTCTTCCCTGAGCTGGAAGGAAGGAAATCAAATGTTTTGTTGCCCTTCCAGGAACAAAATGCAAGGCAAGGTCTTGCAAGAGCAGGTCCAGTTCCTGGTTCAGGCACGTGCTTGCTGTGAGACTATGAAAAGTTTCATGGGGTGTATATATATCTATATCTATATCTATATATCTATATATATCCTCTTCATACCCCAGGACTATGTTTACCATAACCACCTACAAAGCCCTGTTGACTCCACATTTGTCACCCAGCACCTAAATGCTTTGCGGATGACACCAAGTTGGGAGGGAGGGTTGATCTGCTCGAGGGTAGGAAACCTCTACAGAGGAATCTGGATTGATGGGCTGAGGCCAATTGTATGAGGTTCAATAAGGCCAAGTGCCGGGTCCTGCACTTGGGTCAAACAACCCCATGCAGCACTACACGCTTGGGTAAGAGTGGCTAGAAAGATGCCCAGCAGAAAAAGACCTGGGGGTGCTGGTTGACAGCCGGCTGAATATGAGCCGGCAGTGTGCCCAGGTGGCCAAGAAGGCCAACAGCATCCTGGCCTGTATCAGAAATAGTGTGGCCAGCAGGAGCAGGGAGGTGATTGTTCTCCTGTACTCAGCACTGCTGAGGCTGCACCTTGAATACCATGTTTAGTTTTGGGCCCCTCACTACAGGAAAGACATTGAGGTGCTGGAGTGTTGTCCAGAAAAGGGCAATGAAGCTGGTGAGGGGCTTGGAGCACAAGTCTTATGAGGAGCGGCTGAAGGAACTGGTGTTATTTAGCCTGGAGAAGAGGAGGCTGAGGGGAGACCTTATTGCTCCCTACAACTACTGTCAGGTGGCTGGAGATAGGATGAGAGAAAATGGCCTCAAGTTGCAGCAGGGGCGGTTTAGATTGGGTATTAGGAAAAATTTCTTTACTGAAAGGGTTGTCAGGCATTGGAACAGACTGCCCAGTGAAGTGGTTGAGTCACCAACCCTGGAGGTATTCAAAAAGCACATAGACAAGGCACTTCAGGTGCCAAGGTTTAGTGGGCATGGTTGATGGTTGGAGTCCATGATCTTAAAGGTCTTTTCCAACCTAAATGATTCTCTGATTCTATGATTCAAGGTTCAGCACCTTGAACAACTACGTCTGCACGTGTGCTTCTCCATCAGACGCACGCTTGTGGAGGGCTGTGGGAAGGTGCCCCAGGGAACACCTTCAGGAGGGACATCTACCTCCAGCTCCTTTGGCCATCCAGCAAGAGCTGTCCTGCAGGGACCCATGTCCTGCACTCACCTGGACAATGTGTGGCCCTCCCTGAGACTGGGGACAGCAGCGGCAGGGAGGAGACTGGGTTGGGAAGGCAAGAGACCTGTGACAACAGCTTTCTGCCATTTCCCTGCATCTGTTTGCAAATTTTCTTGGCAGTCACTGGAGGACAGAGCAGCAGGCACTGACCCCATGGGCTGTGTCCCTGCAGTTTAAATGCTTGCAGGATGCCCCTCTTCCTCCACACTCATCCCAGCAGGCCATGGCTACATCTTCCCTTTGGCCAGAATAAGGCCCCACATGTGTCTCTCCCTGGGGAGCTTTGAGGCAGTACACCCCCCAAGGACAGACACGCAGGCACTAGGGCAAGAAGAGGGAGGCTGCTGGTGCCCAGGCCCTTCTTCAGGACATCAAACTGCAAGACCTGATCTCTGCAGACATCAGGAAACACTGCCTCTGAACCCACTCCATGAGGAAGGCAAGCATGGGGGCCTCAGCAGCACCCTTTCACGGCACCGAACCAGTAGCATCTGGGTGTGAGAGCAGCCCCTGGCACAACTGGGGGAGACAGGAAGGATGCTACAGGTACATAATGTAAATATAGGTAACAGCAGCATTATCTTTAATAATATATTGTTTTCACTGGCCAAAACACAGCATTTTAGTTAAGACACTGCATTTGACTTACATCTGGTGTTTATACAAGCCAGTGATTCAATGCCAGACAAATCCTGCATAATCTCTTTGGTAAAGTACTGTTAAAATAGCTGCCCACAGCATTTCTTCTCTGTCTTCTCACTAGAGGTGATGGCTGGTTCTGCGGGCAATAAAGAGCCAGTGACAGTTTCAGCCTAATCAGTTCATTCACCTTTTCAGGAGAAATGCCCAGAAACCAGCAACAATTTTATGTATCTCCAAAACTGGATGACTCGGTAAAGTCATGTCTTCAAGGTGGCTCTCTAATCAGCTCTCTTTTATACGTATCAAGAATGATAGCATATGGCATCTATGAAAGAGGAGATTTTAAGCTATGGGAGTTAGCTTTGATCTTATAGAATAATATAAAAGGATGCCTCAGCAAAGCTTTGTGGAGGTCACTCAAAGGACTTCTACCAATGTTGCTTAAATGCGAGTTAACCGAGTTATTCATTCCTTTTTTAGTGCCTGTTTGCTTCAAGTTCCCTGCCTAGAATACCTCGATCTTTCTTATTTCTTCTGTGCCTCATGGTTGAGCAAAATTAGTAATTTGGGGTTTTGGGGTGGGGTGGGAGGGGCTATGTTATAAAAGCAGCTTTAAATTGCATTTCTATGCATCCTAACTTTTTTCTTCCTTTTCAGAAGAAGTCTATTCCATGAAGAGACAGCCAAGTTGACTATGTGCATCCCTGCATTTATGAAAATAAAAATGTAGATATCAGAACAAAGGGAAGAAACAAAGAGTCAAAATGAATTATCAGGCATTAATTCAATAACCCTCCTAGAAGTGAGGTCCTGCTTGAAGATAAAACTATTATTTTCTGTGCCAATATGTAAAAGTAACTTAACATCCTTTGTTGTGATACTTGGAGTTTGCTCAGACTCTTATTCAGGTGCTACTTTGAAGCAAAGAAAGATGTGCTGGTGTGGACAAGATTGGTGAACTAGGGTTAATCCAGCCAACCATGTAAGAAGATGACTTAAATGAAACCGTTTTGTGTATCCAAAGATAATTAATGAGTAGAATGCAAGCACTTTTCTATACTGTTCAACAGAGGCAGTACATTATGCATGTATCACATGCCATCCTAGCCAGCAAGATAAGCATTTGTCACTTGTTTCAAATTTGCTTTCTCTTAGGTTGCAGGCACACTTGCTAAACTTCACTAACTACGTTTTGGAAAGATTGGAGAGATAGTTTGGGAATAAAAAGAATCCATAAAAACCTGAAAACAAATGCAGACAAACAAGTAGGCTGGATAAACCTCTACACAAACCACTACGAACTCCTTGCATCTGCACCTATGGCAAGTGGTGGAGCTGTGAATCCAGCTGGATTTTAATTTTAAAACTCCCAAAGTCTCATGAACTAGAGGAATTCAGCATAGGGACAGCTTGCAAAGTCAGGTCACAAAAGTGTTCAGTATGGTCTTAACTTCCTACTGAGGGTAGTCCTTTGCACAGATGATTCAGGTTCATCCAAGAGAGCAGGACTGGAGGCTATGTGGGATTGTGATAAAGGACTATCATAGAAGGGTGAAACAAAGGACATTCTGAGGCAATCTGAAGAAGACCCAATATTAGCCATTCTCATACGTCTATTAAATTTCAAACCTGCATACTCATTTATGCTATACAAGGGTGATCCAGGGATCTGAATAATTTAGTGTTAACAATTTTAGCTGTTAGAGGAGCAAAACATGGCTTATTAAAAACATGATTGGTGCATGGTGTAACCTTTTCAAAAGACCACAAGGATTACTTTTGCCAGAGTCAGAGGGCAGGTCCAGTGCAGCTCTCCAGCTAGCTCAGACATCTCTAATGCAAGCTGCCACATTGCCTACTGCAGTCCTGTGCAGTACCTACAGCGTACCACTGTGGGTCCTGAACAGCACAGCCAGGGACATAATTTAAATTAACCCATGTTACTGCATATCTGCATTGCTCTAGGAGCGTGACCATGACTACTTGCTCTTGCTCAGCTTGCAGTCTCAAGGATGTTCTCATGAGAGAGATGAAGCTAGCCCTGGTACAACGGCATGTCAGCATCAGCCCACTGCTTCCAGCCATGGACATCACCTGTTCGGTGCAAGGCTGGGAGGTCTCTGCAATGTACTGCATTGTCCATATGGACCTGCACCCCACAGCTTGAGCGGAAGCTAAAGAAACAAAACTGTCTTTTATAAACAATCACCAACTCAGGCAGGGCAAAAGGGAAATGAAAACCAAAGCAACCAGGAGTGTATCACAAATAATACCCTGCAGGTTCCTGTGGAAAGACTTCTGTGTGGGGAACAATAGGCAAAAGAAAAAAAAGTAGCAATCAGACTGATGATGACAGCATTCGTTGGAAGTGAATGAAAGAGAGGGACACAACGTCCTTGCTTTCCCCGCAGATGATACAAAGGTAGGGCGCGGGCTGGGGAACAGGCTGCAGCAGCTACCTGTTGTGCCTAGCAGGTCATCTGAACTGTGTTCCTCCTCCTCAGGGCAAAACCCAGTACCAGCCCTTTGCCAGTGGATTAGGAAGGGCATCCTTTGGTGGAGAGAGGGGAAAGAAGACATTTACATTTGCCTGCCCACTCTCTGCTGGAGGGTGAAGTACCAGCTGCGCTGGCAGGTCCTTGCTTCTCTGTTCTAAGCTGTGCCTGTTTGGAAAGAGGCTCCTAAATTTGCTGTGGGATTCGGCCCAGACTCTCTTGAAGCACAGAGGATGAGAACCACAGTGCACTAACTCCTGCTAGTAATAGCTCTGTAACTTGCCATACACAAGATTCCTGCACCAAAATTAAATGCTCTGAAGAAGTATGCCAGAGTTTTCTGCAGGAACGGTAGCAGCACTGTTCAGAACCATCACCATGCTGCAAATAAAAACCTTTTAAAGGATCATGGTAAAACAACAGTAGAATAAAAGAACAGGAGAAGAAAAAGCCTGTCTCCAACTTTATGTTAACCTGCCCCCAACTGCCTTCATCATGTTAATTTTATATCTTACACGTGTTAGATCAACAGGGAGCACAGATGGCTGCACTCACGTGTGAGACTGCGGACACCCACTGGGGCACCAGCAGCACCTCTGTCACTTCCCCGCAATGTGGGCAGGGGGGCCTCTGCCAGTACAGCGACAGGAGTAGGTCACTGAAGGTTAATAAAGGCAGTCAGCACATAATTATCACTCCCTTGTTAGCCTGAGCCTCTCAAGAATAAATTAGAAGGACAAAGTAGAGAGGAGCTGTGAGAAGATCAGAGTGGGGCTGCACCTCTTCGTGCTACAGGAGGGGACGGCCACCTTCCTGGAGGTCCCTGCTTCAACTACCGGGGTATTTTAGAGGCAACTGCATCTATATGAGGGAAAGTATTATTATTTGAGCATTTTAGGTAGCTATGTTAATTTTCTTTAAGCTTTTAGTAGCACTAAATATGAATCCAGAGAAAGCAAGTTTTCCTTCCTCTTTTATCCACTGACAGTAGGCACGTCTGTCACATTGTTTTCACCACCCCCCCCCCCCCCCAGTTTCTTGATCAATCTGTATTACTCTGGGCCTGCGGTAAAAGGGACACTTTAAGGTGATTAACAGTGCTCTTGAGACTACAGGTCTAGAATGCAGAAGTCTCACTTGCAATGAAGATGACAAGAGCTCAATTAGCCATCTCTTTGCACATGTGTAAGCAATGAAGACAAGGCTTTCTCTGTATCAAATCAAAGCAGCAGATGAATTCCCAAGGTAGAGTACTTGCAAGGCAGAGTTGTTACCTTTGCAATCAACTTGCTGCTAATCGTTTCATCTCAATGCTGTCAAATAATGCATAAATTAGCTTGGGCTAATGCACAGTCAGGAAACACTGGTCACAGCCCTAAAGGGCCACAAGTCACAATTCTGACTGACAGTGGAGCAGTATGAACTAAAGGAGCATTAAAAGTTCAGGTTTAGGTGGGAGGCAGAGTGATGTTACAAAATATAAAGCATAAAACATAGGGGGACTCTGCTCTTTGTGGGACACTTGAAAGAATAATACCACTCCCGCTGTCACTCCTGCACTTTCGTTATTTAACAGTGCTCCCCACATAGTTGTTTTCCCCAGCCACTGGGGAAACACATACTAACTTCTGAACAGCAGCAGCTGCCTCACAAAAGAAAAAAAAAAAAAAAAAAGGAAGTTAAAATCCTAATGATGCATCTCTGGTATGCTTTGGCACCATTCTAGTATATTCCATGTAACAAACCTCCTCCTGTGAAGGCTGCCATGATGGGTGATAGTAATGTCTCTGCGGGGTAATTAGGTACACTTGAAGGAGTGGCAGAAGGCCTATTGGTTGGGTTCCCCTGTCAGTTGCCGAGTCTGGAATATCTACCAACCCTTTACATAGACCTCAGCAACCTCACCATGCATTGACCAGCCACAGGGACAGCTGCAGGGCAAATTTCCATGAGTGGCACTAAAGAACTGACTTGATCACCATTAGTACCAGGGGAGGTATATAACTCAGAATTGGCATTTTCCTATCCTCCTCCGAGCAGGCATGACCTCTGTCTCTGTGCTTCCTGCTGTGGCACAGGTAACACATGCCGTTCAAGAAAGCTGGCCTCCTTGGAGCAGAAGTATGCAGGTATCAAAGCTCACCTACTGCTATAGCTACTCAGTCTTCTCAAGGTAATGGGTGGCTGGCCAGAGGGACTGCCCAAGTATGTCTTGGGTTTATCAGGCACCTCCTCCTTTTCTCAAAAATAGAGTTGCCTTGATGCCAGCTGCTAGTACTGGTCGTCACCATCCTTCGCTATTTATAGCTTTTTTCCACTGGAACAAAGCTATAGACAGAAACTGTTTATTGAATAAATAATTGAATTAAGATCATGCCTTCCTATGTGGCTGGACGATTTTATCAAAAGCCCTCCAACATTGCAGGAGGGGGAAAGAAGTCGTCATAGGATGACTTTGAGGCATGTGATATTAAGAAGGAGATATTGTGGCTGCAGAATGCCTTAAGCCCCAAAAGTCTGAATATGATGCCAGTGTGGACTCTAGTTTTACAGTGCAGTGCCTTACACCTGAATTTAGCTATTTCAGGTGTTTACACCCAAATGCCAATAATCTAGGTTAAACTTGCAATGAAGTCATTTCTTTAAAGAAAGCTAGTGTGGGGTTCATAACACCTGCATCTGCATGCACCAGGCTGTAGGACTCCTGCTGCTGCTGGGCTTCTGCTAGACTTGCTGCTGCCTCACCTGTGTTGCATACAGAGGACATTTTCCTCATGAAAAGTCCATGAGTTTTAGTACAGAGTCCATAGAAGTAATACGCAGACCGTGCAGTAATATATCAGAGATATGATGTACCTCCTGTGTGTTCCTGCTCTGTAATAAAACACTTCAAAGATTTCTAAAGTCTACACAAAACACCCAAAAGATCCAAAACCCTAGTGAAATCATACCAGCCAGTAACATCTTAGGCAGGTAAAGTTCAAACCACATCTACAGATATGGGATCACTCTTCTGTGATATTCAATATTTCACAAGTCATCAGAGCCATTTTCTCAAGCCTCATGTGTTAACTAGAATTTTGTCTGTATCTGCCCCCCCCCCCCCCCCATTCCTAGCCTTCTGTTCTCAGTTTTCTGACTACAGAAAATGAGTAATTTCTGCTAAACAAACCAAGGTTTTTTGAACTGTAGCAACTGTAATGACCTCTGTGTTGCCTTGCTAACTGCAATAAGAAAATGATGCACACAAAGGTAAACAAGAAGGGAATGGGGTGAGCAGATCCCTCTGTGGCTGCAAGTTCCCAAACCCTGATCCATATACTCAACTCAAAAGTAGGCATCTTGATAATGTTGATGGAACAAAACCATTTCTGCCTTTGCATACCATCCTTTAAAATCACCTCTAAAACTCCAGAGTGACACAGCAACAAACATGGTCTGTAAAGTCATCGCCAGAAACTTCATGGGTCTCCATCTCTCTATGGCGAGCACAAATTCCTTTGTCATGCTCTATTAACCCTGAATATAAGATGCTTGAAAGTTGTGCATTCAGGACTTTGTGTGAAAGTTGTTTCCTTATATTACAAGCAATCACTTATCTGTAGGCATGTGTTGCTGAGTAGATCTGCCAACCTCTTCCATAAAAGACAGTTCTGCCCAAGAGATTTTTCTTTTCCCATGAGAAAGCACTAAGAGAACATGTTCCTCTGCACAGAACACACCAGACACCCCCCTCCTCCACCTTGAGCAGAGTATTCCTGCCTCTTTTCCTTATTGCTTTGGGGGGTGGGGTGGGGTGGTAGCAGGAGAGGGCTGCAGGGGCGGCTCCTGTGAGAAGCTGCTGGAAGCTTCCCCGGCTCCCAGTCGGACCCACCTTCGGCCCAGGCCGAGCCCACCAGCGACGGTGGTAGCGCCTCTGGGAGAACAGGTTTAAGGAGGGGAACCTGCAGCAGAAAGGGGGGTGGGATGCGAGAGGAACCCCTGTGCAAATACCGAGGTCAGTGAGGAAGGAGGGGGAGGAGGGGATGCCCCTGCAGCCCATGGTGAGGTGGCAGGCTGTCGCCCCCAGCCCGTGGAGGGGAGCGGGGGAGCAGAGGCCCACCTGCAGCCCGGGGAGAGAGGAGCCCACGCCGGAGCAGGGGGTGCCACCCAACATGGCCGTGACTCCATGGGAAGGCCCACGCTGGAGCAGTCTGTGCCTGAAGAACTGCAGCTCACAGAAGGGACCCACGCTGGGTCAGTTCGTGAAGGGCTGCACCCCGCGGGAAGGACTCATGTAGGAGAAGTTCATGGAGAACTGTCTCCCATGGGAGGAACCCCACGCTGGAGCAGGGGAAGAGTGAGGAGTCCTCCCCCTGAGGTGGAAGGAGCGGCAGAGATGAGGTGTGATGAGCTGACCCCAACCCCCATTCCCTGTCCCCCTGCGCCACTGGGGGGGGGGAGGTAGAGAGAACCGGGAGTGGAGTTGAGCCGGGAAGAAGGGAGGGGTGGGGGGAAGGTGTTTTAAGATTTGGTTTTACTTCTCATTATCCTGTTTTGATTTGATTGGTAACAAATTAAATTGATTCTGATTTTTCCCCAAGGTGAGCCTGTTTTTTGCCCGTGACCATAACTGGTGAGTGATCCTTCCCTGTCCCTGTCTCAACCCACAAGCCTTTCTTTATATTTTCTCCTCCCCACCGGTGGGATGGGGAGGAGTGAGTGAGTGGTTGTGTGGTGCTTTGTGGCTGGCTGGGCTTAAACCATGACACTCTTCCACATTTTCTGTAGTGAGCTGGAGTGTGGCCTTGCAAAGCTGAACACCATTGACTCATACCCTAATTCATGAGGACCCCAATTTTACCACCTGAACAATGACTGGCTTTGGCAGTGTAGCTGTTGTACAAAGATACTCTGTTAAGATCTTGCACTGCATGGCTGCTGGTTTTTGCTATACTGCATGTTCAAAAGAAGAGTGATTAAAACTCCATCATGAGAATAAAACTCAAAAGATTTTGTCAGGAAATGGCATCCCCCTGTACCACTGCTTTGCTGAGAGGTGGGATAATCTGGCTTATATTGCCTAGTCATTTGACAGGTTTTTTTGGGTGGGAAAGACTCCAGAAACAGCTAACCCCCCCAGAACTCCATAGAAGGCTATACTAGAAACTAACTCATGGAAAACCAGCAGCTTCATGGTGTTTAAACGTGTTTTACCTGTGGATCAGCAAAAGAACTGAGATTGCAGGAAATTTACCAGAACACCTCTTTTACCACTGCAAAAACACCCATTCCTCCCTTCCTCTCTATCTATTAAACAACCTAAAAATACCTCGGCGGGTACAGTGGTACAGCAATATGACATTTTTACTGTGTGCTCCTTTCCCCTGATTACTCTTCCCTGTAGCTGCCCTATTTCACAATAACTTCCCCTGGCTCACACTCTGCACTGAGGGCCTGGTTTGCATAAAAGGCTGTATGCAGGGAGGCAGGATCAATCCACCCCAGCGGTGCCTCCAGCCACTCCTGTTATCTTATTTTCATCAAGACATACGAAGCTGAAGTGAAACGCACCCCTTTTCCGAGTTGTGAGGGTGCCTGCTGTGAAGATGCAGTGATGTCAGTGCTGAATAATTAAGTGATAATGTAATAACTGTGAGTTTGTGCTCCATTAAGTGAGCTCCTGCTGACTGCTTAATGAGCAAACAAAACCTCAAATCCCATTAATATTATTCCTGTTACATTAAATGTAAAAAAGAAAACTCAAGTCCTTAGCAGTAACCGCTTGGGAGTTGTCTTCTGAAAACACAGACCAAGATGGAAATCATGAACTATCCCATTGCTGCATTTTTAAAAAGACCCAGAAGTTTATTTTCTTTTCAGAAGAGTGGAGAATTAGGTAACAATACTGATGGGTTTGCTGTTTCCTCTGTGCAACGTCTGAATCCTTTGTTGCAAAAAGAGGCTCGATAGGTCTCTTCTTCCTGTAACAATGCTGCAACGACTGTATCACAGAGGCTGCAAAACACACAGTTCCTTGGCTTGTGTGCCTTAGTAATTTGAGGAGAGTCTAGAGGAAACATCCTTATTTGTCAACATAACACATGAGATTAACAAAGGATCTAAAAAAAATTCGGTGGTATTGATATGGCTGCAATGTTTGGGAAGAAGAAAGTCCAGAGTTTCTTGTTTGTTTCTTCTGCTGGGGCGGTGAGTGAGTGTAGCATCTTTTAGTGAGGAGTCAGCCACTGTGAGAAGACCCATAGACCACAGCAGCCTCAGGCAGCCAGAACCTCAAGTCACATACAACTTTTAAATTAAGCCTGCTGCTTTGGAAATAAAGCCACCACAGTTCAGAGACTAATACAAGGTTTAGGCTTCACATGAATGGCGACAGTCTCAACACACAACAAAGCAAGCGATAGTCCTTTAGCTTGCACCATTATCTCGTGTATGATCTGTGGAAAGACAGTAAAGCCCAGATTCTATTATTTTCCCCAGATGGTATTAAGGAAAAAACAGGATGTGAAGTTTACAGCTCAGTGCCCTAATTTCTGGAGGTCTGTTAGCTGAAATGGAGCTTCTAACAAAATATTTATATGCTCTTAGAAGCTTTCTCATGAAAAGGAACAAGCATTATTTGCATTTTCACTGGTTTTATTTGAGAATCCCAGTCAACATAAATTATTCAATGTACAGAATTTATAATCAAAGCATAAAGATCTGTATTTGCCTAAGAAATCTTTCCTAGAGAAACACATGTTGTTCCCAAGTATCACAGAGGTGTATAAGCCTAGTTTCAAGATTTGTTATGCTATTAAGGAACTGAAACTTTGCACACAGATAACATGAACTACCTGCTATTTCAACAGATAGATAATAACCTGCAGCAACTGTCTGGGTGTACCCTTGTTTACTCCAACCAACATGCTGAGTCTTACAGGAAATACAGAAAGATAACATGCAAGAATGACATCTCCCCACTTCCTGAAGGACATACTTTTTAGTATATCATCAAGGACACTATCAGCAGGTGATTTTTTTTCCTCCACTAAAGGTGCCCTGATCTATGTTATTTATCATACTATCTGAAGGGCAAGGGCTTCATACCCTTGGTAATGAAATTGGGTATTTTGTAATAAGCACAATAACAACAACAACAACAATGAACAAGCAGAAGAAAATAATTGGGGAAAACAGCATGTTAACTGTCATTCCATTTTTATAGTGCGTAGCTTCAAAATAGATTTCCAGGGCTGAGGTAAACTCCAGCTCTGATCTTTAGGGAACGCTTTCCAGTGCTGTTCTTGGACACAGCTCTCTTCTCTAAGAACAATTCTGGCAATGTTGCAATGTTGATCCTTCTCCATCACAAAGGGGGTCCTCCCATTCCTCCCTCGCCCCAAAAGAAGTGAAAATCAGTCCCAACAGAGTAATATCCGTGCCCTGTGCTGAATTCTGTGTTTTACAGTAAGAAGACAGTTAAGATGGAGATTGGGAGGTCCATTAGGGATGTCGCTACCTAAGATGCTCATATACGGAGGAATGGGCAGCTGTTTTTAACACAGCAAGTGGCAAGTGAAAATCATTGTAAAAGACCGGTTTGGCAATGTCAACCATCTGGCAGTAAGTTCTTTGCATCCTAAAAACTTACTGTATCAAAGGCACACTGAGGGATTTGCTTTTTAAAGGTAGTTAATAACCGAAGGAACAGTCCTCTCTGTGATTATGATGACTGTCAAATACCACGATGCTGGTATCTCATTTAAGGCCAGATAAACATTGCAAGCTGGTTATTTGTTGTTTTAGTGGAGGTTTTCATTACATACAAAGGGAATAAGTTAAAATACAGCAGCTGCCAAAATGTTTCAAACCAATTGGGAGTATGTTGGTTTTTGATCTCAGACAGGTCATCCTTGTCCAAAACCCCTTCATCCTTGCATAAAGGCTTGCTTATAGTCCCCAAAGATACTAGGTTCTCTGTTAATGTTAGAGCATTTCAGCCTAAGGAGGATTATTTAAAGTCATCCCATAAGTAAAAGTTTATTGGTATTCTTTCTCAGGCTTTCTAAAAGGAGAAATCTTGGTTTCCAGATTCAAACACCAAAGCATACCATTTTTGTTCTGCACAGACTTCTACAACATGGGTTTTTTTCTGCAGGAAACTTCCTCTCCCGCAAAGTAAATGAACTAATGAATTCAAGTAAAGTTCAGCACTTTTATGTAAAAATAATAAACACACCAAAATAACAAACCACACATACACACAGAATTACTCCTTCCTTCTTGCAGATTAGATTGAATTGCAAAGATCTGTAGTGGTACTTTGTGAAAGACTCTGAGGAAAAGAACCTGCTCTAAATTCTTTCATTCTCTCATGCTGCAGAGATATTGCACTACATGATATTGGCTAAATTGGCACGTAACAGTGCAGAGGCTGACGTATCCAACACACTTTTTTGTCTGTGCTGGATTTATTCCTTAATGAAAGCATAAAGCTAGTCCAGCCTTTATTGTTAAAAACCACAAAGGTAACCTAGAGCATGAATTACTTTTCCAGTCATTGGCAAAGAATATACATAGGCTATATTCTCTGCATTAGTACACGTAGGCAAGGGATAATTCAGATGAAGTCCTGCATCTATCAGTCAATATTTCAACGCCCGGAGAGTTATTGCAGTCACAGAATGATTTGGCAGGACAGCGACTTTATTTAGATGTGGCAAACACAGTCTCATCTGATTACTTTTGTTGCATGTACCTGTTTTATCCAGGCTATTCTTCAAACATGGAGTTAATCTTGAATTCTGTAAAAAATCAAAGCAGAGAGTAGCAGGTATGCTCTCAGCATCCAAGCCATTGCAGCTTTTTTTTGGCAGAATTTATACAAACAAGTATGTAACACTAATCATATATCTATAGTACCTTTAAACTTACCCCTGCAGCCAACTCATTTTCTTTCATTTCTAAGTATATAGTCCTCAGAAATGCCATAATAAATAAACCTGCTCCAACTATCAACCTGAAGTAAAGTAGGGTCTCCCCATTACCTCAGCAGCAGAGGATACCATTTTTCATGCATTCATTACGCAATATTAGGGAAAAGCTATAATTATACTTTCCAGAGCTTGGAAAATGGCATACAGAATAAGACAAGACTTTCAAAGCTGCTGGCAGTATTTTTAGAAGCAGAAAAGCACTTCAGCTATTAAATCCAAATATCCACTTCAGTGGTATTTAGGCACCTAACTCATTCAGATGTCAGCTTCATCTGGTCCCACGCCAGCATCCCACCCACTAGCCCATGCTACCCCTGCATATTACATGGGGTAATGACCAAACCAAAGAGCAACCAGCTCCTGCTCTTGCTTGGTGCAGCTCTGCTCACTGGCTGTGCATCAAGACTTCTAGCCTGCTGATGAGTTGTCACATTGGTCTTCTCCTACAGCAAAGCAGAAGTATTTGACTCCTTGATTCTCTGTACGACACTTGGGTAGCTGGTAGATCTTGATGCAGCTGGAATGGGAGCACAGTATGTTCCCTGTTTCCATAATGACCATAGAGACTATAGCAGAGTATTTGCAGTATTTGTTCTTGGGGAATCTCAAACTCCCTAGTCGCAGGTCATTTAAGGAAGACAAGCGGTGTGGGCAAGTATCCAAGTGGGGCAGAAAAGGCAGTGTGTTGCCTTGCATTGAGGCAATTAAATGCTAAGTGCTTGGCAGTCTCTGTTCATTATGTCCTGAATCCCTCTTTCAGCCCCTGTTTCTTGCACTGTCCCTACCAAGAGCTGTATGAAAGTCTGAGCACGGTGTAGGCTCTACTCCTGATTTTAATGGCCTCTATGAATTTACTGCAGGTAAAGTAGCATCTGGCAAAGCACAGATACTTCAGGAGAATTTCTAACTTTCTTTCTCCAATTGATTGTTAATCCTAAGGCAATGATGGGTATTCTATCCTTGTCTACCTTCCTAAGCAGCCTATACACTGGACAAATTAAAACCAGAATGTGCTATCAATCAGATCCATCTTAGTGAATGACTTCTGAAGGGCCAGTGCTACAATACAAAGCTGCTATTTCATAAACACTTCATTAAACTCTGATGTGACTAATGCATTTATTATTCGTGTGTATTTAAATTTATTCTTTGACCTGTTTGTAAATCTGTTTTGAGGCAACTAGAGCCAACAGTCTTCACACTGCTCTTACACTCTCCCCTCATTATCATGGTACAGTTAGTTTCTTTTCCCTCTCACACCTTTACTTTGAAAAACTCATCTTCAATCTTCAGCTGAGTACGCAGGCCACAAAATCACAAGACACTATATAACATTTTTTTTAAAAAAGTATTTTTTATGAAACAGAAAACGTGTTCTAGTTGCCAAACATTCCTAAAATTATGCTCCTAATCAATACTGCACAATCGTTTTCAGCAAAATGTCTTAGCCATTTCATTAAGTGATATGAAATGTAAAAGGAGGAAATTCAGGAAAACTCTGAATGCAACAGTAATTATGGTGCTAAAACCTGGACTCCATAACAACAGTCTAATCAGACAAGAGCTTCTCGTTTACTGTTTTAAAAAGAATCTATTCAAATGCAAAAGTCAGCAGTAGCGATGAGATTATGCTTAGCCTTTCCCCTCTCCCCAGTCTTGTATCTTGAGATCTATTTTTAATGCTGATTCAGGTCAGCGCAGATTCATTCTGCTGTTGGGCATTTGCAGGCTGCGGGGCAGCGCCTGGCCCTTGCATCGCTCTGCAGAGGACCTTTGATAACAAGGTTCTTCACGCTCTGCTTATCGAAGAGCCTGGTTCAAGGAGGAATTTGGAGGCTGTGCTCCCCAGCTCACTGCCGACACGGCCTGTGGAAAAGGCTGGGTTTCAGGCTGTGCACGGGACAGGCGAGGGCTGCTGCTCTGCCCGCTCAGGTGCAGACCTCTCTTTGCGTCACTGGTGGTACCGCTCGTCCCCACCGGAGCACGGCTCAGCGGCACGTCGCTGACCTGCGACCAGCACCCGTGGCACAGAGCAGCACCTGAGAGGCAGTGCGCCCATCACCAGGAGGTGGGTCTCTGCACATTTAAAAGAGAAAAAACCCCAAACCCCAACACTTTCTTGGCTTTCAAAGAGTGAAGAACACTGAAAAACTCCCCCAAAGGTGCTAAGGTCTCGCTCAGTTCAAGTCCCAAGAACAAATCTGTGAAGATTTTCAGCAAGACGCCGATTACAACCAAAACAGAAGCTTTTCTCCCTGGATGTAGCCTAACTGGACGACACATGGATGCATGAAAATTAAAATACATCAGCCTGTGTGAGGCTCAGTGCCCGTTCACACCGAAAGCCTTTGCAAACTTGCCACTACCACCACAGCAGCCCCAAAACAGTGATCGGTAATGCTGAGAGGCTGGGGAGCAGGGTGTGTGGAGGAGGCCTGGTAGGGAGTGTGCTGCGGGGTGGGAACCCCCAAAATCAATGCAGAGGCTGCAAAGCAGGCAAGGGCTGGATGCGTGCTGTCCGTACACTGCTGTCACAGTACTGGATTGCCGGCAAGTGTCCCGTGCCCACCCTGGCACGGTGCAACTGGTGGCTTGTGATTCTTCTTCTAGACTTTCTCTGAACTGAGGTGATGACTTCCAAGAAGAGGTTGCTGCTGCTGCCACTACCGCCCTCACTGGGTTTTGCTACGTGATTTAGCACCATTAGCAGCTGTGGTGGGAGCTGACGGGGAGGATCTGTGGTAAGCTACTCACAGCAGAGGTGTAAAAACACTTCTAACAGATATGTTTTACACACAACTGTCCAGACCCACAAGTTGAAAGTGCAGCCAGTGCCTGGTATCTTTGAAGACCAAGGGTTGCTTAGGGGCTGTGTCTGCAGGGAGCATTTCCAGTGACCCTGGACCGGAGAAGGACCCATCTTTTCTTACAGGTGTCTGTGGTGGGTTGACCCTGGCTGAACACCAGGTGCCCACCAAAGCCGTTCTATCACTCCCCCTCCTCAGCTGCACAGGGGAGAGAAAATATAACAAAGGGCTCGTGGGTCGAGACAAGGACAGGGAGACATCACTCACCAGTCACTGTCACAGGCAAAACAGACTCAACTTGGGGAAAATTAACTTAATTTACTGCCATTCAACCAGAGTAGGGTAATGAGAAATAAAACCAAATCTCAGAACACCTTCCCTCCACCCCTCCCTTCTTCCCGGGCACAACTTCACTCCCGGATTCTCTACCTACCCCCCCAGTGGAGCAGGGGGACAGGGAATGAGGGTTGGGGTCAGTTCATCACATGTTGTCTCTGCCGCTTCATCCTCTTCAGGGGCAGGACTCCTCACTTTTCCTCTACACCAGCGTGGGGTCCCTCCCACGGGTGACAGTCCTCCATGAACTGCTCCAGCACGAGTCCCTTCCACAGGCTGCAGTTCTTCATGAACTGCTCCAGCGTTGGGTCCCTTCCACGGTGTGCAGTCCTTCAGGAGCACACTGCTCCAGCACGGGTCCCTCACGGGGTCACAAGTCCTGCCAGAAAACCTGCTCCGTGGGCTCCTCTCCACAGATCCTCAGGTCCTGCCAGGAACCTGCTCCAGCGCGGGCTTCCCACGGGGTCACAGCCTCCTTCAGGCACCCACCTGCTCTGGTGTGGGGTCCTCCATGGGCTGCAGGTGGATATCTGCTCCACCGTGGACCTCCCTGGACTGCAGGGGGACAGCCTGCCTCACCAGGGTCTTCCCCATGGGCTGCAGGGGAATCTTCGCTCCAGTGCCTGGAGCATCTCCTCCCCCTCCTTCTTCACTGACCTCGGTGTCTGCAGGGTTGTTTCTCTTACACTTTCTCACTCCTCTCTCTCTGCCTGCAGTTTCTGTGCCTGATGCAACTTTTTTCCCCTGCTTAAATACATTATCACAGAGGCACTACCGGTGTTGCTGATGGGCTCAGCCTTGGCTGGCGGCGGGTCGGTCTTGGAGCTGGCTGGTATTGGAAGCTTCCAGCAGCTTCGTACAGAAGCCACCCCTGTAACGCCCCCCACTACCAAAACCTTGCCACACAAACCCAGTACAGTGTCCTACATCAGAAGGACACACTTGCCATCAGCAGAGATGAACAGGTGCTAGCACAGAGCTATTTTGAACAAGCAGGAGGGAAGAGGAGGCTCTCCCCAGTACCCAGGTTACCTAAGCCACCAGTGCAGCAATGTAGCTGGTATGCAAAATGCTCTTAATAAACTTAATCCTCAGTCAATCTTTCTAAAACTCTCAAATTTTAACAGATCCTGTTATAAAAAATAAATAAATTCCCCTCCGTGGCTGTTGTGGGGAATTGTTTATGGAGAGCATTTGCATTACCTTGACTTGCTGGCTTGCACTGCCACCCCAAGCTCAGCGATGAATAATTGATGCACATAGTTACCTAGGCCAGCAGAAGTTGGATGCAAAAGAAACATACCTTGATCTGGATAAGCCTCTGTGACCGCGGGGGTCAGTAGAAGTGTGTTGATTTGCACTCAGGACAAATCTGATCCAAGTGGGCTGGGTCTGTGTTGAACAGACAGGTCTGCGCTGCAGGCTCTGAAGATGGGGATTTCCCTCTCTCCACGGTGGCTCCGCATGTGTGATAAGGTTAGAGAGAAGTGTGCCCAGCGCACTGCTAAAAACCTTGGGTTAAACTACTGTTCTTTCATCCAAAACATGGCGAATGCCAATCACAGAGCTAATGGTTTTGATACTAGTGCAGCATCCTTTGCCAGATGGCCGAGCATGTACAAAGGACAACCAACAGGCAGACCTCAGTGTATGAACTGTCCCTGGCCGTGCTGCTCACTGGCTCTCCTAGAGGAGTGCGGTTTTCAGGCCAGAAATCTTCTGCATCCAGCAGCCAGCACCATAAAACGCCAGTCTTGGCTGTGAGCACGTAAGCTGCAAAGCCCCACTCTCAATTTTAAGTATCTCTCAATTTTAAACTTGCCTGGCTCTGTTCCCAAGGAGCATTCCACAGCACAGGCCCACCCTCCTGGTGTAGATTTTATTTCTTACTAAAGATAAGCTCCCCTCATCCAAAAATCAGTGATTTGATAAAGGAATTTTAAAATGTCATGAATTGAAATATATTGATGAATTTGAATTGTTTTGTATATATCTCACTTTTTTACTGTCCATAAAGGATTACTTAAAATTTCCAAATGAAATAATTTTGAACCAGAAGGTGACTTTCTCTTAAAGAATATCAAAACAGTATATTTGAAACTTTTAAAGCTTCTTTCTGAAGGAAGGGGGTGGTATTTCACAATTTGTTGAATTCACCTTTTGCCCAGCTGATGTTTCTATTTGGTCTCATCAGCATTTTGCAGTAGAAATTGGAGTCTGTATTTTTATCACCAGTCCCCAACGCCTGTATTTATCTTGATCATTTCAGCATCCACAGTATGCATTGATGACAAAGGCTTATGAAATGACGGGATTTGGGGATGCATCTCTGTGCTTATGAGATCTTTGCTGTGCATTTTACAAACTTGCTGGAAGTTCGACTCATGTTTTCTGATTTTGATGGCAAAGGATACAGTTATTCTCACATAATGGTACGTAGCTCTATCATGCAGATTGCTTCCTACGAATGCTTACCCTTCACAAAAAGCCAGACCCAGACTCCTCAACAGCCCGTGACTCTTGGTATGCTTGTGGCTTTGCAAGGTCAGAGAACCAATTAATGTTTTCTGGCGAGGTGTGACTTGCTAATTTGGGTCAGGCTGTGATTTGTGTCATACCCTCACATCCTTTGTTGCAGTTTTCCCAAAATGATATGCAATTGGACCTCTCATAAATCCCGACCCGGGGAAGGTGGCGGTGGGGGGATGAGATGGTTCTGCAGGTCGTGCACATGCCAGGGTGCAGACAGGAAGACAGAAGATGATGAGGAGGGAAAATACACTCTTGCCATACCTTAGAGAAGCACCACAAAAAGGTATTTACAGAGAACCAAAAAGTTTCGAAAACAATAGGGATTTTTTTAAGCAAAAGCATGTACTGATTTTCTTTCTTTAAAAATATTCCGCAGAAGCCATATTCATCATATAACTTGCTCCAGTAAGGCCAGATCTACCTTAATAAGCACTGGCAAAACACACAGTCCTGTGCTCACATAGTTGAAGAATTGTAGACATTTTGCCTCTCTAGCATGTCTTAATAGACATTGGTTTTCTACTTGCTGCAAGCTACCAAACACACTAATCTCATAATGTAAAAAACCCAACAGTTAGATTACAAGAATTTTGAAGTTGCTATTTCTCTCTCTCTTTTGTTTACTTCAAAATCCCTGATACATGGGGGCAGAGGAGGAGAGAAGTTGTTGCAGTCTCTCTGTGGACTTACACCAATAATAACATGTCTTAAAAAAAAAAAAAAAAAAATATTCACATACAGCAAAAATGCCAAAATATGAAAAAAAGATTTTTCTTTCTTCTTCATAAGACAGTCTACAATGTAAAATTTGTATCCCACAGAAAGAAAACACTGAGGAAAGCACATTGCAGCGACTGCAATGCCAGCACGGTTAATGATGCTTGGCAATTGCTTTCCCATTTTTATTTACGCTGAAGCTTAAAGATCCATGGAAGGCAGCAAACACTAATTTTCATCTTTTGGTCCTCCACCTTTCTAGCAACACCGCAGCCCCATGGCCCTTGCACAAAGATGAGCCCTCCTGTGCCCTGCACAACAGGGGCACACACTGGTGTGGCGTGGCCTCGGGTGTCCCGTGTTTCCTCCATGTGTAGCCATGGGCCACCTTCCCCTGTGCCCAGGAGCACCCAGCCCTGAATAAAGCCGTGGCCCCTCCTGAGGAACAGGGGACAAGTTCTGCCACCACGCTACATCAGTGTCCTGGGCTGAGGCTGTTCTCCCTCTCTGTGGTCTCACCAGGGGGAATTTAAATTTTTTTTTTTTTTTTTTTTTTAAAGAAAACGGCATAGCTTGCTGAGTGTCTTATTTGCCCAATTGTGGTCCAGTGTGTTTACCAAAATGTGCTGTTTTTTCGAAATTGAAAATATACAGTATTCCCATTTATAGTTTTGTAAAGTTGGTGTTTAACCAAAGATCCACTTTCTCAGTATGGGAAAAGTTTTGGAGAAATCAATGTTTTGTTTCAGCACTTTCAAGACAAAAGATATCAGAACTCTACCTTATAACCAGTTTAAATACACATAGGCTGTTTTACAAGTAAAAGAACCAAAAATCCTCAGCAAAGGTACTTTACCAGGGGAAAGAGGAGGGAGGAAAGAAAAAGCAAAGCATTTTTGAGCCAAGCCAATATTTTTCTTGGTTTTTTTTTTCCCCTGGTTGCAAGAATTACAAAGAAAGTGTGGAGAGAGAAAATATTAGGCAATAAAACTTACAATAAAGCTTACCACAGGGAAATTGTGAGGACTGAATATGGATACCACCTGCTGTAAAAGTAGTGTGAGATTTTCCTAAGATTTCAGATTTTACATGAGAACAAGGAGCACATTAGTTGGGCTGGTGGCCAGGCTGCAGGCATAGGGTATTGGAGTCCTCAGATGATGAACAGCTAACTTTGATCACAGTGACTGAGAATTCATTTATTCAAGAAGATTAAACAGCTGAAGTTTTTATGGGTTATGTCCGGTATCACAAAACTGCCAGATGGGCTTGACTGTGGGAAATGAGTACAAAAGGAGTTTGGAAAGAGGGGCTGCTGGGGAGTTCCCCCATCATAACTTCTTCACAACTTAGTAAACATATGCAATTCATTGCTCATATACTGGAATTAATTTTCTCCAGATTTTGAAAGTTATTGTCTGAAGCACAATTCTGAAATACAAGAAGTTCATTGTGGTCCCAAACGCCTACCTTCAGGTGCCTTTGCAAGCCACACTGAAGTATCACCTGGAGGCTGGAGTTTCATCACTGCATGTACAATGCACATGTCATGCCAAAAGACTTGCAGGCCTTATAATAAAGATCAATAAGAAAACACACGTGGATAAAGCACAGGTAGGGACTGCAAGGCAGTAATAAGTAAGGAAGGCAGTAACTGGAGAAAGTAACATTCAGTGTGCCCACACCAAAACCTAGCCTAATACTGTTCAACCCCCAGGCTGCTGGCGGAGAGGGTATTACGTTGACTGTGGGTGTGAATACTGCAGCAATCCAGACAGCAGTGTCAGTGATAAACGGAAATCTGCATGGTGGAAGAAGCAATAAAGTAATCAGATCTTAGTAAGAAAATTTAACTTTTCTAAACTAGGTGAAACTTTTGTGAGACCTGATAATCTTTGCAAGCCTAAATAAGCTTTGTGTGTATTTAAACTTTTTTTTTTTAACATTTTGATGTATTTTAACCCTTGTAGCTTTAAAAATGTTTTAAAGAACAGCCTCACATTCATATACATTTTCTGCCACATGTTCCAGGCTGTTGCAAGTCTCCCTATTTATGGATAGAAATGATGTACGTTCCCAAGTATTGCACAGAGGTATATCTTATCCTGCAAGCTATATGGTACCTCTGACAATCTGCTTTTTAATATGTTTGCTTGATATTTTCTCATATTTTAAAGGGGAATTTAATGCTGATTTGAAAATGCTACTACATTCCCCATCCTGTGGATTCAATTAACACAGCAAGTGGGAAATCAAGATATTGTGACAACTCTTCTTCCATCTCAAAACTATGTAGCAATTGATATTCCAAGGTCTCAAATACTGACATGATAGTTTATAGCATCTTTGAATGCTTCTTTGTACTAGTTAAAAATTCAGACAAACCTAACCTTGCCACAGTCCCTGAAGCTCACAGTGAAAGGCAAAGCTGTGAAAACTTTCTCAGCTCAAAGCTCTGCAACTGCACATGATGACTTGAGCAGCAGACTTCCTGTTAGGTCTCTGGAAATGTTTACAGGGTGTTTCATGTTGTCACCATGGAAGACAGTGAAAGTGTAAAATCAGTGGGATTTGAAGGATCAAATTCTTACCATTCATATAAATGGAACCACAGTGTCTTCCCTTTGCAGCTGATGCATTTTAATGCTTCCTGCATCTCAGCATCAGCTAGGCTTTTGCAAGTTAAAGACAAAGATAGGGTTGCACAAACCTACCTGGCATAGTCAAACAAGGTACACAAGTGCTACCTGAAGCACATTTTAGAAAATACTTCTTATACTTCATACATGTGTGGAGACAAATATAGCTTTTTGCATTTGGCAACATTGTTATCCTGTTTCTGGTGTGGGTTTTTTTTTGTATTAATTTATTTATTTAAGCTACTGCTCTTCAGTTGCACTTAACTTATTTCAGCAGTCTGGGACCAAATTTCTCTGATACAATACTACTGCTGTCAGCTGAGTTATTATTATTTGATTACATCTAGCTCACCGAAAGAGCAAAACCTGGTGAAATAATGAGTATATTATTATTATTATTATCCTAATTTTGACAGCTTTTGTGATCATGGCAAACTACGCTAGAAGCTCAGAGAAAAAGATGATTCCTGCTGTAAAGAATCTGTAGGTTTAAGAGAGTCTCACGCTGCATCCCTTCCGGCTCATCGTCTGTTTCTAGGGTTATACACTTTGCCTCTTGCAGGATCCTCCCACATAACTAAAACCTCCCTCACCATTTTAGCGGTTAAAAATATTGCGAGCAGCAGGCAAACAAGTTGCCTGTGTGCACATTTCAAGTTGCTGTCTCTCTCATGACCTTCTTTCATGCTCTTTCATCTCTAAATTTAGCTAGCTACTAAAGTGGGAGTCTAGCAGATTCAGTGACACAGGAAACACTAATGCAGAGACTGTATATAATCACTCTTAAAAGAACAGCACAGATTATGAGACAGTGTAATTACTATTCCATAGCCAAATGAAGTTTATTTTATGAAATCGCACCTTTTCAAGTCTAATAAACCATTACAGACATTCACTCAAGACCAACACATGCATCACAAAATCAAAAGTATTACTTAAGGGCTGACACCCAGAACTCAGAAATCTGTTCATGTTAGGATTGCTGTCTGTATTTGAACAGGTGACACTGTAACTGCCAGGCACAAGTACACCTTAAATCTGAAAATTAATCTTTTAAATAGCTGCCTCAGTGCCATCTAATGAGGAGAACATACTGGAGAATGTGAAATAACATACTGAGTTTCAGAAAAGTACTGTACAGATACTGGCACTGTGACTGAGACACGATGATGTAACTATACCAAGTTTCATGAAATTGCAGAAAAGTTAGACCACGTTAAATTCTGGTTTGTCATTTTCAGATAGAATAAATATGGTAAAATAGGAAATGTTCTGTGTTGTTTGGGTGAGAGAAATGACAAGCAGTTTTATTCCCTGGATCATATATATAAAATCTGATTAAAATATTAATAACCTTTGTGCTTATATAGTTAATGAGATAGTTTTAAAATTTTTAATAAGTTCTCAGAAATCATACTTCCAGTGTTCTAGTCAAAAAGTTTTCCCTCTTTTTTTTGAGAAAACAGCACAAGCACAGGCCCAGAAAATTTGTTAATTCTCTCTTTAATAAAGTGGGCTAGATATTCTTCCAGAGTAAAGATACAAAGTTCCACGACTAAATGAATACCCAGTCAAAATATGATACTGCCTTTCTGCAGTACATACAAATGACATGACATGCAAAAGACTTTAAACAGTCATAAATTACAGATGTGAGATACAGTACAACAGTCTCAGATACATATCTTAATCCCATATTAGGTTTCATCAGTAATTTGCAATGCATGTAATTTTTCTATCTGATTACTGTTATCCATGAACATTATGAGCAGGTCATCTTCAGAGAAAAAGAATAATCTGTATTTTAAATGACAATTTCTTTCTCTGTATATTCTTAACATAACGCAAGACAGGGTGATGATTTGACATTTTGTCTAACTTACAAGTTTCTAACTTAACGAATATACAAAATTCTAACTATCTCCGCACTATGATCAAGTATCAGAGACAACATATTTGAGATGTGGAAGGAAATGGTATAACCAAAGTAGATTCATTTACTGGAATTCGCTCTGATCTTATTTGTATTATCATCTCTTTGCTTCTGAAGACTTTTATCATATCCCACGGCATGATAGGCATTCAGCTCATGGGTATTCACTGATTAGTGAAAACTTGTTAGAAACTCCCCAAATCTTTATATACTTATTGTGCTGTTTTAAAATATGCAATATTAGAGATACAACTAACTTACAAAAATAAAAGAACTGTACAAATCACACTCTCCCATTGGCAACGAGACTGTTCAAGAAAATAGTAATGTGATCCCTGAAACAAACAATCAGAACAGAAATCAAAAGACTGATGCTTAAAAAAAATAAAAAAGAAGTAAAAACATTTTCCCCTGCCAAAGTACTGGAATCTTTGAAGGTTTATGTATCACAGAATATAAAACTTTTCTCTCTGTCCCCAGAATATTTCTTTCCTCTTTCCATAGGTACTTCTTGAACAGATTCCCCTTTGTGGGTGGTGTGGCACAAGCCTTGCTGAATGAGTTAAGGCTAGAAAAGCTTGAAAGACCTAAATAAATAAACAGCCACTTAATCCCCTGGCAATCATGCAAAGTCAGGGAAATAAAATAAACCTGAAGACAGGCATGCATGCTGAATTCCAAAGTGATTTTCTATGAAGCTTAAAATTAAACCAAAATAAACATCTCTCTGAAATGTTATGCATTTAAGATCTTTCATCTAAATAGTCATCTGACTGTTAATATCACTCTGTCGCAGAGAAGTATGATGCTATGCCTGCTCATAACATTCTAGTATTTTATCATTTTACAAGGCACAAATAATCTCAGAAGAACTACTTGGCGGCTTTTGAACATATAAGGATATGGCAGCTACCATGTAATTACAAGACAATTATCTCTTCAGTTCAGCAACTGACACAGACCTTGTAAAATCTAAGACCAAACTACATGTCTCCTCATCTTTGGAATATGGTACTTAACTCCATTTACAATTACAGACTAAGCAGCAAATAACTACCATTTCTTAACTCCATACAAACACAAGCTTTGCCATGCAATTATGAAGTTGTGGCATAGTATAATGTATATGTGTCTAAAAAGTAAATAATGCAATTTTTTTTTGCTGCTGTTATGGAGTGACTTTCTAGCATTCCTTCCTCAAGCTAGCTCTGTGTAGGTCCTGCAAGAGGAGGTGTCCACTCACCACCAGTCTCCTTTTGTGAATTCCAGCAGAGTTTAAAGGGATCAGAGTACAAACCACTCCCCCCTTATCTACTTGAAAAAACCTGTTATTAGATGTACTATGTACTTGATGGGAAAGAAAGACACTTTTCCATAGAATAACAAGTTCTAGAGTTAATTAGAAACTTTCTGTTGGTTAACGCTGCTGCACCATTATGTTTTTCTTGACTAGAAATCTGGAAATTGTATAGGAATATATGTAAACAGAGTCTATAGAAGATAATAGTAATGAGACTTAAAGTGCTTTTAATTATGGACATTTCATTTCACTTTGCACCCTTCCCTGGTAAGTTATCTCAAGCTAGTTTTAGTTCAGCTGGCTCAGGTCTACACTATGAAATACTGTAATTTCCCTTGCACCTACTGTTTTAACCATGGTAGTCTCAGTAAAATAAAAAATAATTCATGCCAGAAGGAGTAAAAGCAGACAGATATAAAGAGGGAAAGAGGTGAACTGGAAACTCTCAAGGGGGGAAAAAGTAGGCAAAGGGAAATAAGGCTTTGTTATATAGGTCCCCGTTCTCAAGGAATCTGTCAGACATTCTCCTGTAAGACAGTGCTGAGGAACAACTACACAAACTTCTGCCTTGAACACACCTCAGGCTACTGCCGGATGAAAATGAAGAAACTAGGATTCCTCAACTGAGAACAAGCTTACTGCCAGGATGATGCTTTTAATCTTTCTGATATACATTCTCTACTTCTCTAATCACAGTCTCTGAAGAAACAGTACCCTTTCCTACTCAGAAAACCCAGTTGAGCATGTTTTGTAAAAGGACAATATTAAATCTAGCTTGTCTTTGCTGCTTCAGGTCTGATGCCAAGTATCTACACATTTCCTAATCCCTTATGGTACCTAGTATGTACTATTCTATGTTTTGGGAAAGCAACTGCTCTATAGTAACAAAGCTCCTAAGTAAGATAAGCATATAATTAAGAGTAACTGTATATTAGAACTGGGTTTTACTGGGTCTTTATTTAAGGCAGTTATTAAAAGGTGACTATTCTTTTTGAGAAGTTGCAAATTTGTGGGTTTTGGCTTTTTTAAAGTTTATTTTTATTTTTTTTAATTTAGGCTTTTTGCAGCAGCAATAGATTACCTTTATCTGTTTTCTGTCCTTCTAATCCAAAGAACTATCCAGCCCATGAATCATAGGAATTTGAGCTGAGTTGTAATGATCGACCTCCCAAACTCTCCCAACCTGTTTCTTTAGATGTCCAGTGGGCTGACAATAGCAAAGTCAGAATCTTTGCTGTTATTACTACTGTCGTCATCAGGGCTGGAGCTCAGGTTGCTGGAGGAGGGTGAAATGGAGCCCATCAGTGGGTCAGAGAATATCAAAGCTGAACAAGATGGAGCTTCTGGCTTCGCTGGTGCCTCCTTGTGTGCCTGAAGGGACTGCGCTGGCTCCGGGACAGCACTTCTACTTCCTTCCTCTTCTTTGGAAACCATAATATAGTCATCAGCACTCTTGTTCTCACTGGTGCTTGAATCAGTCGTAGTCTGTGAGACAACAGCACAAAAAAGGACTTAAAGTTAGTACTACTTTTACCACTTAACGAGGTTTATGATGCATGTCAGTGATACAGGAATGGGATAAAGGAATAATCATCCAAAAGTAGCAATGCCCAAATCAAGAAGTAAAAAATAAAGTGGGTATTAACTTTGGATGAAATAATTTATTTGTTATTTACAAAAGCATAAAATCTAACACCCTAAACATACATTATTTGGTATAGCAGTCTTACATTTTTCATCGTCATAGTGCATCCATGTAGCAATCACAACAGCCAGGCATCTAACACATACATTACAGTCATGAACATTTTCAGTAATTATATTCTCACTGCTGTTAGTTTTCCACAGTAATTAATGAAGTACAGAGGAATTTTTTGCTGGTTTGCATGTATAATGGCATTTTGGAGCTTGTCAGGAGAATGGTTTGATATAAAATTTTCTAGTAAACCCCTGACCTGTGGAATCTGAGCCATACATAGACCTGGTTTAGCATGCACCAGTTTGGGTTTGACAGGTCTGGGCTCCCAGGGCTTCTAGGCTTAGTGTCGTTGAGGATTTCCTAACTCTAACAAAAAACGAGGGTCTGGGAATCCCTCTTCTGTCTGGTTAGACCTTGGGAAATGTGTGTCCCTGAGCACTCAGGTAGTGGATCAAGACTACACGTCAGTGTACCAGAAAACTCTCTATGAACTCACAATCTTATATTCCAAATAGCCATATCCAGGAGAAACCCAGTGTGATTTCTCACTTGTTGAGAAATGGCAGCCTATTAGCTTGGCTGCAACCCAAATGGACAGCACTTTGTTTTCTCCTGCAAGAGATGCATTCAACTTGTATCTAGCGCTGTGTTCCTATAACAAGAATAGGACTGGTTTCTTAGCCTCTCTCTCACAAATTTTTTCAGAGTAATAATGCAACCTGCCAAGCAGCCTGTGGGAACAAGCATCCTGAGGTGGTGTGATATTGAAACCAATATATTTGACTACACTAATGCAAGACTGAGAAAAAGGAGAAGTAGAGGGGCAGCTGGAGAAATGTGTATGTCAACACGTGTGTTGACTAAAAGCCCTTCAGCTGTGACCCTTTCACCAAACAAAAAAATGTAAATTCACTTTGGAGTAAAAGAGGATTAGGTACTAGTATGTAGGTATTAGAGAAAAAAAGACAGCAGTTACAAAAAAGAACAACAGGAATAATCTGAATGAGATAAAGTTAGACCCTCAGCACAGTATATAAAATTGGAGTATGGAGGTCATCACAAGTATCAGCAAGCCACAACTTGGGGTTACGGTATCCATGGTCTCCAGCAAAACTTACTTTGCCACATTTATTATTACAGCTGAAACCAATTTCCCATTGTGCTGGTTACTGATTATAAATCACAACGTTATTGAAGGGGAACTGTAGAGTAGCTCAGGGAGCAAAACCCACCAGTGATTACGAATGACTGTAAGATGAAATGAGGGAGCTGGAAGTCTTTGGTTGTTATTTACACAGCCGTTAACAAGTTGTTAACAGTCACAAACAAGATAAATATCAGCTGAATGTGAAAATATCTTCAAATACAGACTTGAGACCTGTTCCCTTCCAAAATTTGTATGAACAAGGATTCAAATAACTGCCTGTGCAGTAAATTTTGAAAACATCCTGTTTCTATAATTTTTATTTTTTTGTGTGTTATCTACATAGTATCTAGGTACAATAATGTTATATTATTATCTAGGTAGAATAATATGTAGTATTCTGTTTTGTAATTAACCCATTTTAATACTTTTTCAAATGGAAATATCTTAAGTGCAGAGTATTGGTTACAATTTTAAAGGTTACAAATTCCCAATGTAAGACAGTTGTCAAACTGATAGAACTTTACATCTATTATTTTTTTATACTAATTCATTTTCCTCAGATGACTTAGTAAAATTCATACCAAACCGAGCAGATTGCTTTTAGAAATATCAATCACTATCCTGTGCTGAGTGCTATCAAAATTGATCTCAAACTTCCTGATCTGTGCAGAACCAGGGTAGTTCAAATGTCAACAACTTCAGGCAGTTTCCATGAAGTTAAAAACAAACAGATCTATCCTACAAGGAGAGATACTTCACTGTTTAAGGACTTCTGAGCTGAGACATCATTTGTTATTAATTAGCCTTTTGCTTTCATGTGGTCTGTTTGAAATGCTGATTTCATGAGCCGTCAGTCCATCAGCTGCCATCTCCAGGGGGCTGAAGACACAGGCAGCACACAGCTGTGTCTCTGCTCCACCAACACCGAATTGTAGGATAGTTTGGGTTGGAAGGGATCTTTTAAAGGTCATCTAGTCCAACCCCCCTGCAGTAAGCAAGGACATCTTCAACTAAATCAGGTCGCTCAGAGCCCCGTCCAACCTGACCTTGAACATTTCCAGGGATGAGGCATCCAACCACCTCTCCAGGCAACCTGTTCCACTGTTTCACTACCCTCATTGCAAAAAATTTCTTCCTTACATCTAGTCTAAATCTGCCCTCTTTTAGTTTAAAACCATTACCCCTTGTCCTATTGCTACAGCCCCTGCTAAAAAGTTTGTCCCTGTCTTTCTTATAAGCCCCCTTTAAGTGCTGAAAAGCCCCAATAAGCTCTCCCTGGATCCTTCTCTTCTCTCGGCTGAACAATGCCAACTCTCTCAGCCTTTCCTCATAGTAGAGGTATTCCATCCCTCTGACCATTTTTGTGGCCCTCCTCTGGACCCGCTCCAACAGGTCCATGTCTTTCCTGTGCTGAGGGCTCCAGAGCTGGACGCAGTACTGCAGGTGGGGTCTCAGCAGAGCAGAGTAGAGGGGCAGGACCACCTCCCTCGACCTGCTGGCCACGCTGCTTTTGATGCCGCCCAGGATATGGTTGGCCTTCTGGGCTCCTGAGTGAACATTGCTGGCTCATGTCCAGCTTTTCACCCCAAGTCCTTCTCCACAGGGCTGCTCTCAATCCCTTCATCCCCCAGCCTGTATTGATACTGGGGGGTGCCCTGACCTGGGTGCAGGACCTCTCACTTGGCCTTGTTGAACCTCATGAGGTTCACATGTTAGTAGTTGCCTGATTTTGTAGGCACCCAGTGCAGCCACAAGACAGGGCCAGGAGAAGCTTTTTTGAGAGCTCTAAATGCCACCTTCAAAATTTCAGCACTTTGCCCCACCCCCCGCCCTGTACAACAGAAATATACATTCCTTTAAACAACCACTGCTGCATAATTCACCTGGCTTCTTTCCACACTTCTATTTAAAAGCTCTCAGGGAACACAGTACAGTCTCATTTTGCAAAATTATACACTTTATTATTCCAAGCTATCAAGACCATGCTATTTCAGTCCTCGCAGCCCTCACATCTGAGATGGCTCCACCTTGCGTAGGGTGACACAGATGTTACCTGGTGACACACTTGCCCAGCAAGATCAGTATTTTCCTCACTGGCATCCCCAAGGATGCTAACGGGGTGTCTTCCTTTTGGCAGTGAGCCCCAGCAAGGGCCCTCCGTCATAAACACTTTGCACTGGTGTTGCAATTTCCTAAATTCTGCTTCCAAAAATGTGCTCTTGTGCAGTTAAAAAAGCACCGTGCCCTTTAATAAAGGGAAAGGAAAGAAAACTACTCATCCCAATTTCTTGTCGTTAGTATTGTGCTTTGCAACACTACTTTTTGGTCTACCCACACTTTTTGGTTCAGTTAAAGAGACCTATAGCTCACTGAAGTATCAGAGAAGCAGCAAAGCATAGATATTGACTCCAAAATGCTATAAAAGGGCTTCCTGTAAATGTTTGCCTATCCCTGGCATACATTGGTATTTTGGTACTGATATTTCCAGAGGTAAAATACCTCCTCCCATCTTCTTCTCCCTGTTTCTGTTTCAGGAAACTCATGCTGACGTGAACCATGTTTTCTCCCATCTGCTGCCACTACTGAATAAATGAAAAATGACAGAATTATACTTCCAGTAGCTTTGAAAGTTAACAACCTTACGCCCGTTGCCATATGGCTTCTCCAAACATTTTTTCCTGATGAATATCAGCTACTAGGACCAGGCTTATTTCAATTGCCTTCATACTGTGAATGAGTTAAAACTAACTGTAAGGATATGATTCAAGAAAGCTTAGAAGAAAAGCAGCTCATTTTGCCTCCTTCTTTGAACAGACATAAAGGCAAGATAATGTGTTAATTATAATTCATTATTTAGCAACAGAAGCCTTCTGTTTGTCAACTGCATGCTGCTACCAAAGCCAAACATTCAAAAAAATGCTCTATTTCTTTCAGCCTTTATCTTAATTTTTTTGCATTTTAATTTTGCAGCTTTCCTTTCCAAAGAAGGGCTGTATCCTTATCATCACTTTCAAGAAAGGGATTTTGAGGCAAAAAAGAGGAAGAGCACTTTTTAAAAAAGTAAAGATGATAAATAATTTATACTTACATAACAACCAAGCACAAAAGACCAGATTTTAATCTCAATTACACAATAGCTACACCTGTAACTTTTCCAGCTGTCCTAGAAAATATCACTATAATTCCACCAGAGAAAAATCTCAAGAGTATGTCACATCAAACAGAATTACATGTATTACCAAAGTTACAGAAAATGTAAATACAGTAAAATCTATATAAGCAAGAAATGTATTAAATGGTCTAGAAGTGATTGGAATTTTTAATCCCTCTGCAGCTCTCAGTAAATAGTCCAGGCTTGACCCAGGGCATCAGTGCAGCCCATTTTCTCCAGCAGAGCTAAAAGCCTGGGCTGTGGCCCGGTTTGGGCCAACAATTGACCACATCAATTAACAGTTGAATGTCACAGCCCACTAAACTCAGCAGCTTTATTTTCCCATGTTTTTATTAAAAGGGTTCCAAAGCTCTCCTATTTTTGTTTGATTTTAGACACAGCGGTTAAAGGCCATGGGCTCAGAAAGAGCACAGCCCACTGGGATACTAACAGTCCTCCTGGATTGCTGTTTCTAACCCTAATCTTTTCTCTTTCTTTCTGTCAAAGGGGCTGTTGCTCATTGTTGTAATTGGAACTTCCAGAAGATAAGAGGAGAGAAGGCTAATCTGTCTGAATGTACTGTACCTCCAAATGTAAACCATGCAGTGCTGAAGCCTCATTAATACTCTGCAGGAGCTCAGCTTGGACAACCTCTACTCACGTTGCTCATAGTTCGCTTACTAGCAACCTCTGAAATTGTGGGACCCACCGACCCCTCTCTGTTCCTCTGGCTGGATGTATATACCCTGACTACACACTGGGGTAATACCAGACCTCATTACACATTGCCCCAGAAGTTTCCACTGGAAAGAAACCTGCACAGACCAGGCTTCACCTGCTCCACTCAGTACTCAAAGTGCAAAGCCCAGTGCCTCCGCTCAGTGACACACTGGTGGTTCAGACCAGCATCTGAGTAAGGGCTTCTCCAGCATGAGTAGGGCCTGCACACACTCATACAGCATGTCATCATTTTATATGGCATTCTACCTTCAGTTGCTAGAATAAATCCAAGTAAAAATCATCAAAAAACTACTATTTGCCATTTTGGCAAGAAAGCAAAAGGTAGTTTGTATAAAACACTAGGAGATAAAGGGGAAAAATAGGAGGTCATTATATGAACACTCCAATATGCTATATCAGTTTAACCTATGGCTTTATTATGGCAGGAAGTAGTGATTGTAATGACAACAGCTAAACAAGCAATGGAAGCTATCTAGCAAAGCTTTGCTCTTTGAACCTGCCATTACTAAGTAAGAAAAAAATAATCTTGGTATTGCTTCTAATACTGAAATAAAATTAAAATATGATTTTTAACATAGAGTGTTCTGACTCAGGGGGATTGTGTGTAATAAATCAAAATGACCCCGTGTCATTATTTGAAAATGAATAAATATTTCCTGTAGTTCCTAAGTAAACTTGTCAAAAGTAAACTGATGGTGGACTCAGTTACTACTGTGAGGTGATAGTGCTGCCACTGATTTACAAGTGTGAGTATCAGTAGTGGGGTGGCAGACTTAACAGAACTCCAATATAGAAATGTGCATGTACAAAAGTAATTGTTTCTAAGATCACATTTGAGTCAGACTAAGTCTAAGACAGAGGGACCTTTTAACATGAAAGGAAAATACCTCTTTCTGTGTATGAACTTGTCCTGTGACTGTATGCCTTGTATGTGAAAACATTGTTTACTGATTCAAGGAGAAACTCAATACAATGGAGTAGAAGGTAAAAGCAACCGCCTCGCTATTTCCTTTTTGGCACTGGCCATGAATACACTGCAATGCAGATAATCAGCTCTTACATAACGGGATTCTGGAGGAAAGGGCAATGAGAATAAACGTATGGAAACACTGGATATGGGAACATTTACCTCCAGTTTTTACATCTTTTTGTAGGAAATTAATCTGTGAATCTGAAAGAAGACACCCTCCCCCCCCAAACACTGCATAACACTTAGACTTAAATATCTGTGTGTGGAGCATAAGGCTACAATAAAAATATTTGATGGGAGTAGGACAGTAGCTAGAGAGACACTTTTAACCATGGCTCTGTAAATACCAGGGATGCTGCTGTGTTCCTATGTTGTGTCTGAACATGCTAAAGGAAGTTTTAAAAAAATATAAGGCTAATTCCATCAATGTTCTGTTTGGGATGTTTTTATCTTACCTGTTGTCCTGAGACGAACTGTTGCTTTGTCATAACAGGTCCTTTTAGGACATCACCTGTCCCCTTGTTCTGACTGTTGGAACAGTAATGATCATCGGCTATAGTGATTTGCTCATTTTCTTCAGCTTCCAGCTGGCTCTGGTTGAAACGCAATGAACCTTTAAGGATATCCTTGATCTGTTGTTGAATGAGAGAAGAAAGGATGTAAGTTAGAAATTTGGAGGAATTCTAAAGTTTCTAAAGCTCTGTGTGGCATGCTTTCATACACCATTTCCCCCAAATATTTGCTTTGAAGAGTTAGGAAGCAGATCAATATTCATATCTATATGGCTTAAATAAATAAATATCAGTGGAATGTGGTTGTATCAGAGTCTGGAAAACAACTAGCCAAGAAATCTGAAGCAAATGAAACTGTTAAGATTATTCCCTACCTCGTTACAGGTTTAACATATGTCACATTGTTCCTCATAAAATGTATTTTGAAGGAGCAGAGGGCAGTATAATCAGAGCTACAGATGCTCAGCAACACTCTCATTTTATGTACAGAGTATTTTTTCTTTTAATTCAATGACATTCAAGTGTCGTCACATTGAAATAATGGGGCCATAGGCATGATTATTCCCTAGCATGTACATTTTACATTAAGAAAAACGATGGTGTGGCTTAAGTCCAGAACTTGGTGTCGCACTGCCTCCATTCTGGTTCAAGGCCTTGGGACTACAACTTTTCAGGGACCAAATACCATGCAAGTCATTTGAACTCTTTATAGCTGAGCTTTACCTTTTTAAGTAAAAGTACACTACAATGCTTGATGCATTAGTATTAGAAAAACAGCTACAACAAGACCAAACAGCAAAAAAGGAGAAAAAAAAGAAAGGTTTATAGCACTGAAGGGTACAAGAAGGTTGAGCTAAGCAATAGTTATACCTGCTTCAAACCAGCCAAGGAAACCAGAATTTCATCCTCTTTTTCCAAGTGTTCTTGTAATATGACTTCCTGAATATTTCCTGCAACATCAATAGAAAAAAAAGGTAAGGAGAGAAAATTCCCTAAATAACCTCTACCACGCTGCCAACTTACCTCTGACTTATGCTCTCAAAACAAAACCCCGAGACCTGCAAACACAATTTCACACCCAGACCTGGAGGCTGACAACCTCTTTAGCTGTGGACATGAGGCCAGCCCACGCCTGGCACTGCTGCCAGGAGGGCCCCAGCAACGCTCTGCTGTCGTGGGACTTCCACTGCCCCTGTGTACCAATGGACTCAGGCTATTACTGGCCCCTAGAAAAAAGCATTGGCCTCTGTGGCTAACGGAGTTATATATGTCTTTGAACCTGCAAATGCTTTGGAAAGCACTCAAGAACATTTATGGGAATCTGCTGCAGCTCACAGAAAGGGTTGGGGTAGGAGTGCAGCAATCTTTGTCTTGATCCCATGGCCACTGCAGCTGCTAGAACACTCTTCTTTAGAAAAAGACTGAAAGTTTCATTCCCTTTCCAATCCCTTCTTTTAGTTAAAAGACCCAGGGCTGAGCAAAACTTATTTGACAGGAAGAGCAATGCAGTAGTGTCACTTCAGAAGATTCCTGCCTTCTATACCTATAGCACTGTCCTCCAAGGATGCATTTCAATACTCTGGTATATGGTGTTTGCAGGAGTCAAGGCTGGAGGCTGGCTAACACACCAGAGCTGGAGCTGTGGTGGTCTTCCCTGTGTCAGGGAAATCCTAGGCAATGCTGCAGTCCAAACCAGTCCAGAGAAACTATAGCTCCGATAGCTCTGCAGACTCTTTATGTCAGGTCCTTCTCTGGCCTCCTAGCTCCTACCTTCCTCCTCTTTAAGAAAACAGCAAAGATTCCTAGCGACAGTTTTACAGAATGAGATGGTATCTGTCAACTGAAAATGACAGGATACTCTTTTGTGCCACTCCTGTCCAACATAGACAGAGCTGAGCTCAAATTCCTCAGTGACACTCATTTGGGCACAACACTTTGCTGCTCTTGAATATCTGTATCCCGGGTGCTTCACAATTAGAGGTTTGTACCATTAATCCACACCTGCATTGCATTTGTTTGTTTTTAAAAACATCCTACATGTTCAGGGCCCGAACCGCTGAGAAGCCAAAACTTGTCACAGATTATGCTGACACGGATGAATATGATGATACTGCCCACTCTGACACAACATGAAGTTTCAAGTAAAAGCATTAAGCAATTTGGCATGAGTTTTGTGTGTACAGAATAAATAGCAAAAGAATGAGGGGTGGGAGACTGGACAGGAAGAAAGATTAAAAGCAGAGTGGTAGATCAAAACCTCACATATAAACCCAGAATTTTGAAATTGAGTGGGGACCAGAAATCAGTAATGGGTATAAATGAAGAATGGAAAGGGCAAACAGGAGAGAGGATCCAAGCCTACGCACTAAATGAACTGCTAAAAAGAAGCATTCTGAAAAGTAGAAGGAATAGAAGAGACTAGAGCTATGAAAGGCAATAGATGAGAAGAGTCCATGGTGTGATTGAGGTCAAGAGCAACAGTGGAGGTAGGATAACTCAGCTTTGCATAAGCAGCCTATCTGAACAAGGTGAGCCATGTTAACATTATTTAGCACTTATTATTTACCATATTACAGTGGCAGTGTCCTGCAGCAATGAAGTCAAACATAGTACAATTGAACAATGTCTAGTATAAATTTAACATCAGAAAGACACTGCATTATGAAGGCTAGAAATAATATAAAACTATATCTTTCTGCAAATACGTAGCATAATTAACTCAATTTTACTTGCTTTTTTACACCTTGCATCTAAATTGTCTAGTCTTTCAATTCAGTAAACGAAAGATATTAACATTTACTTACAAAATAATACTTTAGACCCTGCTTTCCATTGTTTAACAAACAATGCATGATTTACTACTTTTAAAAGGTCCAGAACTTGAAACACGAGAAGTCCAAAGTCTTCACAGGCAGGAAAGCAATGCTTAATAACAGCCACAATCACTGAATTCAACTGTCTTTTCCATTTCTCAGCATTACAAAGAAAAACATTTCTATAGTGTTTGATCCCCACATAAATTAAAACCATATATTAAAAATCTACAGTATGCATACTGACTAAGTGGATGGACCAAGAAAATAATTCAAAACAAACCTCCAACCTGCTGAAGACTAAATGAGGGAAATCTAAAAAATCAGGAAAATAAGAGTGAGAGAACAAAAGCTGAAAGGCATTCCACATGATGTGGAAATAACTACTATTATTTCTGTTCTTTAGAGATGTTTTATAAGTCAGTACTTCAAAAAAAATGGAAAAGAATCTATCATCGCTACAAAAAACAGCTGTAACTGTGTTTGAAGAGCCAGTACACTGAGAAATTTCTAAGAACTTATGAATGGAACTATGACAGTCAGCAGTAAAAATTAATAAAAATGTTCGTATCATCACATACTTACTTTAGCAAGATTAATGCCGGATTTTAATACTAGTTTCAGAGGAAAAAAGGTTAAAAGAGAAAAGGTTGGAAATGCAGCAAAATTTTCGAACACCGAACTGTTGAATTTCTCACATTTTTCCTTCAATTTGTGTTATCTTTAAAGTACAGTATGACATATGTCCTGGATATATACGGTCTATTATTTTTAATCAGTTAAAAATCACTAAAATATATTTTGGAAAAACTTCCACTTGGAGTTTGCGCTAAGACACAATTTTGGACTCGAAGAGCACACTTCCACTTAACCCAGAAAAATGTCCCAAGATGCAAATCACTGTAATCAGCCACTCTCCCCCCGAGTAAGTAACAGTTGTGGCATAAGGGCATAAATTGGGATGTCCTCTCTAGTACAATGAAACAGAATGAAGGTTTCCATGTGGAATTGACAATGGATCTTCCTTCTTCTTAAATATGCCCTTGAACTGCACATGGCTTCTAATCTATGACCCTCATCCCTTTCGAATGCAAAGTTTATTATCTACCGGATAAGTATGGAACCCAAATTTATCAGTGCTTATTCTTTTTCCCTGGCTAATGAGAGGAATTAAAAAAAAATAAATCCTTAGAAGAGAGAAGGATACAGGCAATGTGATTTTGCATGAGTGCCTCCTTGATCACATCCTCCTGCTGGGACCACCCTTCGCAATCCATGTGGACTGGGAGCAGAAGTTGGGAAGAGGAGGAGGGATGGCAAGAAACTCAGCGCCTACCTGCGCAGCCGCACTCCTGTGGATGGCTGTGCCAGGGCTCAGCAGTCCTCACCTAAAGGACTTTCATCCAAGCCCCTTCCCACTTCTGGGGGGACCTCACAGGGCAGTCAGTTGCTGAGATGAACTGGGAAACTAAGCTGTCAAGTGCAGACAAAAGCTTTTCATTTTACCCTTCTGTATCTCAGAAGATACCCGTGTAACCATAAATAGTTTTAAAAACACTAGCTCTGTTAAGAGTGCTAGGAAGTGTATTTGAGATGATATTGCTCAGCTGAAGGACTTTTACATTAAGCTGAGATGTATCATTTAATTATTATTCCAAGAGATGTTACAGTACTTTGAGAGAAGTGCTTTATGTATATAAATGAATTGGCCATTTATTGGGTTTTTTTCCTTATCTGATGCTCTATAACAGTACCTCACAGCTTTAATTTTTTTTTTTTTCATAAAATAATAACTATCTTAAAAAAACCCAAACCCACAGATGTCAACTAGGAACTGAAAACACCTTCCTACCTGTAAAACAAACACTGATAGAGTGATTCAAACAAATTGATTATGTGATTTCCAGATTATTCAAAACTGAGTTCAGTTTGATTCTATGCTATCAATGTCTATCTCATTGGGAGAGCTGTTGTCATTCAAAAGTTAACAAAATCCTATGATACTTAGAAGACTAAGGCTAAGGTCAAATATTTCTGCTACCTTTTTTTTTCTCTCTCTCTTTTTTTTTTTCTTTCATCATGATTTCATTTAGCTGATGCCAAATGCTTTCTGCAGAAAAAGAAAATACTTCTGGTTCAGTGAAATTCTTACCAGAGGAAAACAAAAGGTGAATTTTGCAACCTGTCACCTGGTGGTGGGAGCACTGCTGTGAGGTGTAGGAGATCCCAGACAACCATTACATGATTCTGGATTTGTTTCAACGTAGTACTAACAAACTTCTAAGTTTCATAAAATGAACTGTCATACCATAACTCTACTCTTGGCTAAGCCTCAGAAATACTGGAGCTGTAAAACTAGTTGTTCTCTTCAGAAGTCAGCAATGTTATCCACTATTATTGCTGCCCTCAAACAAGACTCACAACCCCAGGGATGCCTTTCATGTAACTGATTAGAATTAATTTTGGGTACTTACTGGCAAATGAGTAGATTCACTTAAGTTTGATAGATACTAGATCAGAAAGTCAATAACTACTTCCTCAGTGAGACTATGATCAGCTGCCTTGATATACTTCAAAGTCAACTATAACTAAAGAGGATTAACATGGAAATGATTGCATTCTTGTTCTTCTTTTCTACAAGATATAGGAAAACAATGTATCAAGTAGTGATTTGGGCAGCAACAGTTGAAACAGCTAAAAATTAAGATGAAATGTATTTCATTTGCTCTTACAGTTATCCCAAATTGTAAATAAGTTCACATGCAAACTCACTGTAGAAGTATTTTTAAAAAACTTCAAGATTTATATTTCCTCTCCCTAACTTAATTTCTAAAATTTAAACTGAAGACATGCAATCATCCTCCGTACAGAGACGAAAGAGGACAATAATCCACAGCAGCTCCTAGCAGGAAAATTAGAGAAGGCTTATGCTCTTTGATGACTGAACTGCTACATATTGCATGATGCTATGTGCCGTCAATGCTGAGCTCCCTAGCCAAGGAAAGAGGCTGTTCAAAAGTTTCCTCTCTGAATGTGGAAAAGCTGTTAGGCTTGGCCTAATTATTTTAGAGGCTTATTAAGTAAACTAACTTTCACTGAAAATTTTGCCTGCATTCAATACAGATTCTGCAAGAAACCCACCCAGAGCTGCATTAAATGAGTGGGAAAACTAGGCTGTTGTAGACAAGGTCTTCTTGAGCATCCCTTCATGCCTGTCCATCTGGAAGACAGACCTGCACCTCTTCCCTTCCACCAGAGAAGCGGGAGATATGCAGAGCTCCAGCCCTGAAGGATGAAGGCACAACACGGACCTAACTTTATAGTAACAAAATCAGGTGGAGGTGGAGAAAACAGAACCTGGGAATAACTTTAACGTCCTTGTTCTCTTAGGTTGTTTTCTCTTGTACTGCTGCCTTTTTGCAGTGCATCTCTCTTCTAATGATTTCTATTTTAAGCTGGTCTCTGTGGGGCCTTTCCAGGAAGATGAGTCCTGCTGAGAGGAGCTAACTCAAAATAGCTGCAAGCTTTATTATGAATGCTGCCTTTCTACTACTAGTTCCTGATCAATGACTTGTGAACAATCAACAGTGCCAGAATCATGTTTTTTCACCCTTGCTTCCCACTACTGAGAAGACAGCTCAAACTCAGAATGCAAAGGTACCCTCCCATTGCCACGGGGCATAAGGGGAGAACTGAGTGTATTACTTTACCTCCTTATTTTTTCCAAAAAAAGGAAAGCAAAAAAATCCCAATGTTCCCATAGATGTCAAGGCATAGTCAATTCTCTGGACTTACATTCCAGTCCTTTCGTATGAATGTTTTTATGAAGTTGGGGTTTACAGAAAATGCTTCCAAGATTTCCTGCACAGTATACCTGCGATAGTGAGACTGCTTTTCACCAACATTAGAGGGCTGGAAGGATGGACTGGGAATTTAGCTTCTGGTAATAGATTTTTCTCTCTTTCCACAACAAATACTTCCTTCCTACCTGAACTTGATCTGACTTTGAGTAGGAAAATGTGCTCTCTCCTTAAAATTGGACAGAAAATCTAGAACTTAATAGTGGTTTGTGGCCTTTCTAGAAAGACTACACTATATGACATACATAGTGACGTTGCTTTTTAACAATGCAGCTTAGGATGTTTCCAAATACTGCATTTTCTTTCTGGCATTAAAAATACAAATGAAAGGAGTTAAACTTCCTTCTCAAACAATAGAGTTAGTGATCTAAGTGTTGATGTAGGCAACACCACTAAGTCATCTAGCTTTCATTTACCTATCTCACTGTGAATATCAACTCTTATTGTAACAATTATGCATTACATTAAAAGCATTACTTAGCAACATTAGAGTGTTAAAGAATTTAAGGATCTTAAAGATCTGAAGTATTAAATTCTTTGTGAAGTATTGCATTCTTTAAAACATTTATTTTAATCTAAATTATGTATTTATATAGTATATACTTCTGATTCATGTGCCATGTGTGGAGCACCAACACTTTATCAATATTTTATGTGTGGTAATGCTTGTGATGTCAGAGAAATATGTGGTAAAAAGTCACCAACCATCAACTCATAGCAATGCACAGAATCGCAGACGTACAGAAAATGAGGTTGGTAGGGCCATGAAGTCATTTTGTCCATCCCTTGGTCAAAGGCAAGATCAACTCTTAACTATGAACTCTAATTTACAAACAATAAGAAAACTATGCTTCACATATACCTTATGTCCATGTTACCAGGAAAAAGTGTATTCCCAGGCATCCCGTGCTTTCAAAGAGAATATAAAAGAGCACAGGCACTGTGCCTCCCATGGGAGAGCGTGCTCTTCCTATGAAGGGCTAATTTTTCTGGAGAAATTTTGGCCCTGATGGTCATGATAGACTGTACCATCCTACACTCCTCACATGAATGTACAGTGCTGATCATTGTTAAGACAAATGACATCTGTGTAGTAGTTATCATGTGCTCCATATTCCCCCATCTCCATTCTGCTCACTAAAACTCTTTACCCATGACTACAAACACCTACTAGGACCACCAGCCTCTGAGCACCTCCAAGCAACTTATTTTTCTTAAAGTTCAAAGCAAGTTTTTTACTCTCTCTTCTCCTGCAGAATTGTTCTCTTCCTGTTGCTGTTTACATTCACTAGAAATAGAAAAATTACTCTGGTGTGAAGTGACAAGCAAATGAGAATTTGTTCTGTGTAAGTGACAAACTTAATAGCCATAAGAAATTGAAACCTTTCCTAAGGGGAAACTACATGTTTTCAGTTCCTTATGATCTAAACACTTCATACTGCAACAGATTGCAGACATTACACCTTAAAATTGCTATGGTTGTGTAACAGACAGTTATTGCAGATCATGTAGAGATTCCAAAAATATAAGGTTTTCTACTTGTTGTATGGCTGAACTCATTAAAATCGTTTCTGATTTTATGAGCAGAATGATTTACTCAAATACTGTTGCAGTAAATGCTACATAAAAACCTGGATAGATCGAGAGTTTTGAAAGCAAACATCCATAAATGCCTGAAATTCCATTTAAAACATTCTTAAGGGATTTTCTATGATGCATGTCATATATAGAATAAATGACAACAAACTGACAACCGGTTTTTAAGTTTTCTATGAGATCATTTTCTCCAGTATAGAATTATGATATTATCTCAACCTGTGTTAATAAATACTTCTGAATGTATCACCATGTATTTTCCTTTAATTCAACATTGTTTGGAGATTTCCTTATCTGTATGAAAAACACTGTTGCAGTTATTAGTTTCTACTGTTCTGTCAACCTAATTACTTAATGGTGAGGACTTATGGAAACAATTAAGCATACAAATTATTTCATTCCAGTTAGTTTTAGTGTTTGACCTGTGTGGAGAAACTCGTGTGATGTCAAACCATTATGCATCTGGTTATTTCTGTGTGTAAGAGAAGTATACCTTGTTGCATTTTATGCTCTTTTCCACTGTAAAGACTATTATAAAAGGCTACTGTTGCATACTTTCTTGAAAGATTGAGGGTCAAAGAATGTACATTAACTCCTCAGAAAAATTCTACATTTTGGATCAGGTACATCAACATTAAATTGTTTAAATATTTACCTGGTTAATTGATATTTAATAACCATAACTGAATAACTTGTATTGAGGGTGTATGTCAATTTTAGTCTGTGCAAGTTTTGCCTATGTAAATAGCAATACACTGGACAATTATTGGTTAAAACATTGCATGCAAAAGGTTAGTTTACATTTCTCGATTAAAAAACATCCACAGTTTTCTGTGCTATGAAGCTGGTGAAATTGTGCTGCCAGTCAGGAAAAAAAGGATGTTGCATCTTATTTCAGATTAAAATCTACAGAGTACTCATAATTTAAGTCTTGGATAGTTGTTTCTTCTGAGGTGAACTGAACATCAATGAAGACAACTGATACTGACACAGGAGATAGATAGTATATAAATCCAATACACATTACTGATGTAATTATTGTGGCTGCTGCTCAGTAAATAGTATGTTTCCCACAGCTATGCTAACCTGGAAGAAAAGCTAAAGCATCAAAACCGAAGACTATTCTTTATTAGGAAGGAATATGCAGTTTGAAACAGCTGCTTTCAATTTTCAAGTAGTGTATACAAAGAAATTATGGATCCTGACTACAGCTATAGGACTTTTCAGTTCTCTTTAAGGATAGAAGTTGATATAGCAAAGACACCTATTTGAAGTGACATCTCCAGGAGTCAGGGAAGAAGGAATGGGGCTGATTTATAAATCTCACTGTATCATTCAAACTATTTTGTGTTAATCACTCACACGTATAACTTTTTTTTTTGGTAATTTTTTGAGACTTTTATGATTACCCTGTGATTATTCCCTCATTGAAGAAATCTCAGTGTATTAACTATATTCTCTCTGTTCATTACAAACTTTTGTTTCTAACCTATGGCATTTCTGTTATAGAAGAACATACTAGGGTCAAATGTGCCATGAGGAGATGGGGCAGTACTCCTTAAATCAGTGTCACGCTATTACAGACTTTTTTTAAGTATCCATGGAGTGTATTTCAGTTCTGGGTAAGACAACTGCAATTTCTATTTCATTGCCTGAGAAGTCGGATGTCAGAAATGAATGAATTGTACAGTACATCCATTCAGTAGTGTCTGGTGTTGCACATGAAACTGTTTTGCCTCTTAGGAGAGACTTTGACCTAAACTGGTTTAAAAAAAAACAGAGATACTGCAAGCCCTGAGACATATTTGTATCACTGATTCAGAAGTCCTTAGCAGTGGATTACTGACAGTAGTGCTGGATTTGTGCCTGGGTTATAACTGAAAAGCAAGTCAACCCAAGCTGTGAAGCGTGGTTACATTCACGTTAATATAAATAATCAGAAACACACGTTAAAGAAAAGCAGTTTTCCTCTGTTTGCCTTAATTTTGTTCCCTGCACTTTTGAATGTCTTGCACAGGTTTGATAAATGTACTGATTTTCTGTTTGCTACCTCTGTACAGTTTAGAGTCAGGCTGCTGCTCTGTTCCAAAGATGGGGACTTTTCCATGTCACCTAGTCCCTCTGCCTACTGCAGTCCTCTTCAGTGAAAACAGTTGTTTTCTGGAATGATTCACGTAGCTCTGTGCCCTTCCTTTAATGCTGCCATGTATTCTGAACATGACAGGCAACCATGACAAGCTGAACAAAGTGTGAAGAGTGAAGGAACGTATCACATGTGCTCCTGCTCACCTGGTTGGTTACAACATAGCTATAATGATTTAAACTAAAGGTGGATCTTGAGGAATATAATAATAAGCAAATCAGTGACTATGGTAAGGTTCAGCTACAATAGTGCCAAAGATCTTTATGGAAATAATGGGAAATTAACAATTCAGCCATGCCAGAATTTAGCTTCTGCCAAGGTTTTATTCCTCTAAAGCTGACATCAGAAGATAAACCAATGCCTAAGAGATTCTGGGAAGGAAAGGGTGGATTGTCAGCGGCAGGGAGATGTTCACCACACAAATGGAAGGAAGCAAGAGGCCAGTGGAAGTAAACATTGTAACAGGAATTCACTGAAAGTTTCAGGGAAAGCTGTTAATTAGGTGATGATGGGGTGCATAAGCTTCATTATTTTAATCTTCTCCTTTTCATACAGACTATCAGGATGAAAGCATCTCTAGGTGCCTAGCACAGTTGGACTTTCAGGACTGGCACAGCTGTAGAAAGAAAGTAGCTGTCTATCAGTTGAACTGTGTGTTTTTGACCTTAAGAGTTATGCTCAAGGGACAAAAAGATGGTTAAAATTCATGGGGCGTGAAGAATTACACTTTTATTCTTCCTACATATATATATATATATAGCATGACCAGAAGTGAGAGTCTGAAAGTCATGCTATACAACAAATATTTGTTTCCCAGTAACTATTCCTGTATTCAGTTCAATAAATTTGTTAATGTTCTTTATTTATAAGCTGTTTTAATAGGTTATTTTACATCATTATTCTTACCCAAAGGAGCAATCCCCTTAGACTCATGGGGCTATGTTTGATGTGGCCTTCTTTTTACTTAGAACATTTCTAATCACACTGGGTTTACAAACTATGGATTATTTTATTTATGTCCCAAGCATAAGAGAACTCATTTAATGCACTTACTTCCTCAACAAATGCTAAAGTGTTTCATTTCAACCCAGGGCAGCAGAATAATTTCCATTTCATTTTATCCTTACAGAAATGTCATAACCTTTCATCTCATCACATGATACATAAAGCAAGAATTCAGTACTATCTTGCATACATTTAACAAGTACTGCATCCAGATCTATATTGGGTGATATATCAGCCCCTAAATAATAAGCAATTAAGTGAACTTTTTCCTCTCCCTACCCCACTGCAAATGATCCTTATAATGAAATGCATCCTTGTAACAGTTGCATGGACTGTTAAAAGAGGGATGGATGAAGTCAGTCTAATTAAGCCTTTAAAGGTGCTATTTCACACAATAACTAAAATTACACTGGCAACTATATCCTGCAAGTTTTTATTCCTCTATTTTTGTATTTTTCTTTCCTTGCCCATGGTGTTTGCAATAATCACAGTGAAAAGGTGGCTTTGAACTGTGTTTAATAAGTCTTCCAAATAATATTTGTCTGGGAGATGTCAGGCAGTGTAAGTGTAAGTGGCTGTAGCAGGGACACATCCTGTGATCCCATCCAAAGAACTTGCAAAAGACTAGCTTTTTTTTTTTTTTGTTACTGTGATGCCATAACTTCTTGGCATTTTTTAAATATGTACAGTTATCTATAGGCTACCTATGAAAGCCAAGAGCTGACATGTAATTCTAGTGGCAGAATGCCGCTGGTGTTTAGAAGAATGGGGGATGAAAACTTCACTTTTCCACATCCCTTCCATAATCCACACTGGAGGGGCAGAGATGTACCAGAATACTGGTGAAGGACATCTTACAGATAGTGAAGTCACATTAGAAAATGCACTATAAGGAGAAGCCAACCAGCCCCATACGGGTAGCTCAGAGAAGGATTTATTTGCTTTGGCTTAGCAGAGCCAGCATGCTTAAGCATAAACTTACTAGATGCAGGTCAGAGCTGAGAGGTTTTTGTGATGTTGCCTCCAAGACAAGAAGTGATTGAAAAACCTGGATACCGAGCAACGTATTTCTGAGACCCACCTGAATATCTCTCTAGCAGCTGGCTCAAGTTTAGCAGTACCAGTATGAAGATGAAGTTAATAAAACCAGGCAGACGTATATTTCTTCTGTGTAACTGGGCACCTTTGCACATATTTCTAGGGTGTTGTGCTGAACTCTGTGAGCTAACTCTTTGTGGAGCTGGTATGAATCCGCAGGGCTTATTAGCTGAGGTTCTGTGCTGTGAGAAAGCAGCTAAATTGCTGCTGAATCTCAGCTAGATGAGGAAGCAACCTTCTGCATTTACATAGTGCTGCCCTTAAGCAAAACCAAGTGTGGAATGACCTTAGTTTCTCTACTTTCATAAGCTGATAAATTCCCCATCAAAAAAAGAATAGTTTCTATATAAAGATCCCCATATCCAAGTTTATACTGAACCAATGTTCCTTTAAATTGCCTCTCATGAAAAGGACTTCCTGTACTACATGTGTAATTATTTGGTAAACTTTCACATACTTGGAGGTCTGAAACTATGCCTCTGTTGGAAAAAAATGGTAGGTTCTTCTGTCTTAAGAGAACAGTGATGGATTGGTTCCTTTTCCTTATAAACAGATGACATTTTAAAATTCAGCACTCTTCTCTCTGGAACAAAACTGGCAAGCTTACAAACATCCTTCACAATCTCTCATATTAGTACTAGCCTATGGAGGATTGATAGCTCTCCAGGGTTTTCATTTACTTTTTGTTAAGAGGCTGTGCCTTAATCCTGGGCCAGTGCCGACATGGTCCAAACCCTAAAGCTACTAGAATAGCATATGGTGTCAGATGGTAGTGTCATTAACTGGTGTCATTTGAACTGCCATTTAACAGTGCTGTGCTGTCCTGAGCCTGGGCCATAATGAAGCTTTGCTCTTTGAGACCCTCCAGATTGACTTCATGTTGAACTAATACCTCAAACCCAGTTCCATGTCAAATGTGAAGGACAAGTGAGGAGCCTTCCAGCAGATACCATGGGTGATGTTTGGGTGCATGCCTCTTAGACAAATTATTCATTATCTGCTCTGAGGTCACATTTACCAGGGAAAACATTCTTCTGAATGCATTTGCTAGCTTGATGCTTTTCTTTCCACATAGTGAAAGAAGGGAGGAAACAATAAAAAAATCTTCGAAAAGTAAATAACATTATGACAGTTTATAATATTGTAATACTTAACTGGTATATTATGGCTTTCTGAATCATTGAGCCTTGAGGTATTTATGTGCACTAACAGAAAAGTACCTCACAGAAAGAAAAATGCTGAAGAATATTACCACATTACTGAATGCACCAGGGACAATATTATTTCCTGAAAAAGGCCAGTATATGCGAAAAAGTAACATCAAGAAAATGCATCTCTGATGATGCTGGAGCAGTAATAGCTATGGCAACTATACTTTTTCACTATCAGCTGAGTAATATTCTGCATTTATATTGTGAACAAAGCCGCAGGACAGGCTTACAAGATTGGATGTGTCTTCATTTCATTAATGGAAAAACCGAACTCAGGATTTTTTTTAATTTTTTTTGAAAGCCATGATGAGCTTGTGAAAAAGGGTGGGAACAGAAGTAAAATCTGCCTTCCTATCTGTCCCTTTTACATATAAAAATTTCAACGTTTGTCCTTGAAGGCATTAAAAGGCATTCCACCCTAGCCGTTCTTAAAGCTCTTTCTAATGCACAGCTCTAAGAAGGACACAAAGATCACAGAATGGCTTTCCTCCGGTTTCATAATCAAAGACCTATTTTTAATTTCCACACGTAGCGCTAAGTAGTAATATTTTAGAACCATCATTCATTCCCATGGTAACATCCCCTGATATTACAAGCAGTTAATTATGTCGTTGCTGTGTGGTACACTGTGTGGTTTATTTACGGAAGGAGATAAACATTTAATGAAAGCATCTTTGAATATATGAACAAAATAAAAAGTGCTGTTCTATCCCTCTGGTCTTTCCTCATGCTCTATGTAAAGAAAATGCAGTGTTAGCAGATATCTGATGAAACTTACAGAAATACAATGTTCATGGTAAAGAAATGTGATATCATTATATGGCAAAGAGAAGAATCTGCCCAAGTTTTTAATTAAACAAAATTATTTTCTAAAAAGACATCATATGAAAATATACTTGGTATAACTGGAGTTGATATAAATAGATTATAAATAACTAGGGATTCAAAACAGAATAGATGACTTCATGGTTATTTTGATCATTTCTGAGCTACAACACATGACATCTCTGTCATGAAGTAAGTGCCCCTGACTGTCATCAGGATCCCCCTTGGAAGGGAAAGAACCTGAGAAAAGATGGCCAAAAAATTCTGACTGGAAACCATAAAAGAACATTCTATAATTGTTTGACATTCTGATTTATAGTGCCAATTAAATAATTCTGTTGTGAATGGTCACTGGATATGCATTTTTATAAGCTTGAATTAATATTATTTTGTTAAAAAGTGACCTGCAAATATAACGCAGTCAATACAGGAAAAAAGAATATTGGTTGAGTAATAATGTCTGAAAAAACTTTAAATGTCAATCTAAAAAAATGTGGCTTTTTTAAAAATAAGAATCTTAAACCTTATCAAATTCAAAAGGCAGGCCTTAGACTAAAAACTGACTTATTGATAATTCTTTAAAATGTTGTCTAACTCTTTCTTGAAGGAATTAGTTCTGGAAGGCTCCTCAAATTTTACATATCTGTATGTTTTTATCAATATTTTAGACAACTATTAAATGTATGATGGCTAAGTCTGCAGTTAGAGTGGTAGAAGAAAACAGAGTACATTGAAGTTAGTTACCTGAATTATTCAGTTAAAAAGCCAAATGACAAGAAGTGATTTTTAATATAATCAAATGCAAGTAACACATACAGAAATAAACATTTCCTGAATTTACCTACAGTATAAAATCCTCTGTTTAGAAAGCTGTAATTCACCAGATTTTAAAGGTCATAATGGATTATCACCTCAACCTATCACTGTATCAAAGAGCAGTAATGTGATGCTGCATTAAAAATGTTTAAAAAGAGGAATACCACATAAGAGTAGAGAGGTGACCTTGCCTTTGCCAAGTAACCACTTTGCTGAGCCCAGTGCTGGTACAGCATATCCTGATCTGATTAACCCACTTCAAAAGGCATATGAAAACCCTGAAGAATTCAAAGGAAGACCACAAAAATGAGCAGGTCTAAAAAGCAACCCATATAAAATGAATCTTAGTGTGTCCTACCTAGCAAAGACAGTGTTGGGAGATTACTTAATCACTGTGTATAGGTAAGTTAGTTAAATGAAGATTTTCAACCTTGCCAGCAAGAATGCTACAAGAGCCAAAAGCTGGATGATGAAGTCAGAAAAATTCAGCATCACAGGAAGAAGTAATATCCTTTAAGTTAAGTGTCCCAACAGATTACAGGAGGAGTGATAGAACTCATCTGCTCTGCAGTCTCTGAATTGAAGCAATTTTCATGGGTAAGAGATACCTGGGGGAGAATCAGACCAGGTGCAGTAGCAGCCCCCGCTAACTTTTCCCTTAACCCTGAAATGACCAGATACGCTCTGAGTTTTATTTTGCTGCCATTCCCTGCAGCCCTGAGCAGTGGATGGACACTGGAGAAAATCCTCAGGGGGTATTCCATGATGTTATAGAGAATCCATTTCCTTGGACAGCCTGATGGCATGTGCTGCTCAGATCACCAGGATGAACGTGACAGACAGATCTCAGGTCAGAAGGGATTTTGCACAGGTCAGACCAGCAAGAATCCTGGTGGTTTTTTTCCTGCCTTCCCATGGATCATCTGCTGGCTGATTTGGGGATACCCAACCTCATCAGTTTGCTACAAGCGCAGAAGCTGTGAAGGTTGGTGGTATCTCAGTCTCTCTTGTGCTCTGTTTATCATGTGCAACTGTTAATCTCTATAGGCTTTAAACACATCAGTGCAATCCAAATTTACAAAGTTAATAGCCCATGATGTTGACAAGACATTCAGGAATATTGTGAAGAAGTACAGGGAGTGGGACTTAGAAGAAACTAGGCTGGAAGGCTCTGAGAGTGCTGCAGGGGTGCCATGATGCACCCGGTGCAGCCCTGCAACCAAAGCTGTATAGGGGATGGCTTTCCCCATCCTGCGAGGGTAACAAACTGATCCACAATGCTCCTGGGAGACTATGGGCCCTAAATGTTTTCGCTTCTAATATATTTGGGGAAAAGAATTTATCACCTGGATATTATCATAAATCTTTTGCTTTCATTTCACGGATGCAGTGCTGAAAAGCAGACTCCTTCAAGTATCTTTGTCTGGGCTTATTCTGGTCTCTAGTCCAGAGCCATAGCTGGTGAAATGCTTATGCTTGTACTTGAACTGATACCCCTGCTAAGCAGCCCTCGTCTTGTTTTCTAAAGGAAAGAAACTTCAGCTTTTCTTCTTGACACAGTAATCTTTTCCCCATCATTTCAGTAGTAATAATTTATCCCTTTTGCTTGCTTCTAGTGTCATCATTGCTCATGTGCCCTCACAGAAGCAATACAATATATCTGACTAAAGCTGTTGGGGTTAGAGGTTTACACTTGGCTTTTGAAGGCTGTGATTCCAAACTTTCAAATAACACAGTATTTATAGCTTTTCCTAGGCTCATAACAGTGGCTACTAAAACACTCACATAAAAGAAAATGAAAATACAAGTATAATGTAGCTTTCACATCCGATCTTTTTGACCTGGCAAACTTAGGTATCATATACTTAGTTCTACCCACTGAAATATTCACCTTTAATTTATTTTGCTCAGATGTTGCAGGCCCCAAAAAAAACCTTAAAATCAATGCAGTTGTGCCCTGATTTTTTAACAACAGAGCTTTTTCACATAACTAAATATACTAACTTTTGGAGTTCAGTTCAACAGTTTAAAAATTCTGCTTTTATCAAAGCATAGCTAAGCATATTTACACCTGAATTGATTTAAGCTTTTTGTTTACTTTCTCTGATTTGTCTTGGCAATATCTAAGTTGAATTTTAGATTGGAGTCTTTGCTGATTCTGTTCCCAATGTATTGACTTCTATCTTACTATATTTCTCCTGGTCTGAGTGAAGTATTACAAACTAGCCAGCCTATAGTAACACATTTTTACATACTGAAGGTGATCAGCATAGATTGTGAAGATGCTACATTTAATGAATTTTATGCAACTATCACTGCACGCATCAAGTATCATTCTGGGACTGTTGAAATGCAAATGAGCTTAAAAAGTGTAAGCTCACATGCTGTGAGCTCCAGCATGTCTCTTACAATACAAGATATCTTAGGAACAGATAAAGGGCATCTGTGCCAAAATGCCTCTACCTTTTTTTAACTTCATCAGTGGCTATCATACTCCCAAGTTTGAAAATATGACAGTATAAAGATACAGTGTTTGGCAGCATCTGACAGAACAACTGGGTACATCAATTCAATTTTCTTCATGGCTTATAAAATAATATGCACTGTACTACATAAATATTATTTTAGTTCTAATACAAACATGAAAAAAGCCTTTGCAAAGATTTACAGGTTAATACAGGGTACTGCACTTACCAAGATGTGTGTTCATCATCTTTGCGCAATATTTGCACATGGCTTCCAAGTCATTTAGCTGTCCTTGTAGAAATGAAATCTGGGCCTCCAATTCCTCCTCCTGCAATTAAGAGGTTATTAGCAATAAAACCCACCTTTTTATGATGCATAGTAAAATTGGTAAGCTAACCCTTGACATGCTTATACATCTTCTAATTTTTCCTATTCCTTTGCTCTTGAGAAAATTTTGGAAATAAAGAGAATCACCTTCCAACTGTATTTATCAAAAGACCTTTAAATTCTTTTGTAATTTCATTGAAATAGGGTTCGGTTTTAATGTTTCAGCGTTTATTAACACTACCCGTTTAAAGTGTAAGAAGTCTAATAAAAATCTGCCTATGCTGATCCAAGAAAGGTTAACAATTCATTTTTCTTTTACAGATTAGCTACCTGGTTTTGCTTGTGCAAACACAGTACCACAGCAATGGGTGAAAAAACTCACCAAATGAGAAAAATTTTCATTTCTGGCAGAGTAATTTCCACATCAATTCCTTTGAAACCTCAGAAAAACTCCCTTTTTTTATTTCAAGGCATGTATTTCATAAGACCTAATACCATACCTCAAGGATGCATTACTACCACGTACTTTGGCATATTCATTTCTGTAACACATCATGCTCTATCTGTATAAAAAAACTGCGCAGCCAACTGCAATTCCACTCAGTGTCTTATGCAAGATTTAGGTGAAAACTATTTTCAACTCACATATTATAAAGTGCTAACTCTAAATTATTAGGTTATGTTTAATAAATGTGCATCAATTGTAATTCAAAATATTAATTTAAAAAAAAATAAAAATTCTTGATTTTAAGGCCCAGGAGAAGCATTATTATCTAGCCACATGCCCTGTGTAAGCAATGGGAACTACCTCAGCTAAAGAACTCATCTTTGAACTCCTTTCTTTGCCAGTTTACAAATGCATCCAGTCTTGACTTCGAAGACCATACTGCAGATGGAAGTTCACTATTCCTTTAGAAAAATTCCTTCAAGGCTTAGTCACATACAGTATTAAGCAGTTTTTTGTTTGTTTAAGTACGCAATTTAATTCAAGCAGATAAAGGCAAAGTAACTTTTTAGCCTCCTGGCTTTTTCTTAGGAGTTTTGCAGTTCTATCAGACTCATTTGATGGAGATTGCTGAACATTACTGTATGAATTACTTTTCAAATGAATAAAATCCAAAACTGATCAGCAAGAACAAAGAGAATGAATCATTCATGATTTAAAGGTACAAGTGATCTTAATTTCCATTAGAAACTGAGTCAGAGCCAAGCAAAGGAAACTTTGCACTAATATAGCATATATCCAAAAGCAATTGATCAAGAAAAAGAAATTTAACAGTAGCATCTTGCAAGATCTACCAATATAACTTTTTTGTCACACTTACAATCTACAGACATTAAACATTTTTTCTTTGCTATTTCCTTAAATTAATATACCCTTACTTTATTTTACTCAACCTTATACTTTGACCACTTAAGCCTCAATGGAATTGATTTTATATTGCCAATTTATAGTTGCTGAAAGACTAACCCCTTTCAAAGTCTGCAGTTCTGTCAGAGCCTATACAAGTCTATCATCTGCACTGCTATTTCTATTCAAGCACTGTCCCTTAAAGAAGACCTTTTCCTAGTACATATGGCTAGTGATTGCAAGAGATAATCTACCATAAATTTTAAATTCCCAGTGCACTGCAAGTGCAGCTGTAAGATAGGGAAAGGTGACAATATTTGAGTATTTTACCATAAAATAACAATCAAATTCTTAAGTCATTAGCCAGTAATTGAAACCCAGTTTATCTCCTACAAGTGAATAAGCAAATTTAACTTCTGGTAATAAGTATTTCCATGTTTCCAAGACTATTTTTTCTTATTCACAGATCAGAACTGCAGTAAGTTGATTTTAAAATGCTTTTAGACAGCTCTATCACTTGGGCAGATTCTGAAACTAACCTTTTCAACTGTACAACAGTACCTCTCTATTTGGCAAGGGAGTCCTGTGCTGAGTAAACTACATCCACCGTTCTTTCAGCTCGTTAGGATCCAGCATGGGGGCCAGAAACGTTCAGCAGACCCAGCACTCACAAAGGAGGGTGCTGCGGCTGGGAACTCACAGGCAGTGCAAGAGGTTTTCTGCCAAGTGGGAAATCTTGCACAAGGCTGAGTGAATGCACTTGGCGTTCCTGACTGCTCTGGCACCCTCAGGAAGGGCACCAAGGAGTGCTGCCAGCGGGATGTGCAAATAAGCAAGATGGTTAACTTGGCACTTGACACACGAGAGAGCCAGATGTGCTGTTTGCATAAGAAGACAACACCCAAACGGTGATGACTTGCTACAGGACATAACCCGTGCCCCTGCCGTCACCAGCAGTGCTGTGGCAACCTCTGTGCACATGGACCCCTGAAGGTGACCTCCCTGGAAGGAGGTTTGCTCTGTTGTAGTCACCGCAGCAGCAGGTGAGAAGCTGCAAGAGGTGGCAAGTGTGTTTCGTTGCATCGGGGGTGACTGACAGGATATTTCAAGGTGTAAGAGCTTACGCAATAGATGGGGAAGGTACAACTGAGGCAAGATGCAGTGGGAAGAAGACATGCACTCCTAAGAGGGTGGAAACTGGAAGCTTGTGACTTCTGGCCAGCAGGAGGGTTGCCCAGTGGTGCAGGGCCCAGGCAGCAGAGGGGAAGAACAAGCTCCCTCAAAGGAAGAATCCAGGTTGGACGCTGTATCAGAGCACTACCAAGAGAAAGTGATGAGTGACAGTGAGCGGTTGGTGACTCTCTTCCAGCCAGACTCATCAGCTAGGGAGGTTTCTTGCTTGGATGGAGCCTCAGTCTGTGGTGTTGCTGAAAGACTGCTTGGGGTCACCTAATGTTCTGATTTTTTTTCTGCTTATTCATGCATACACTGATGACATGGTGATGTGAAACCATTTCAGTTCAAAAGTGACTGTAGGGCTCCTGAGCAAGGGTGAAGGGAACAGGAATCCTGGTAGTGTTTCTCGTTAATCCTATGGCAAAAGGGAAAAGCCTGGATAGCAGCAGATGTATCCTGTAGACCACATATGGCTACATATTTGGTGGCACTAGCTGGGCTTCAACTATTTTGCTTGTGGCACCCAATTTGATGAGGAAAGACAACCTAGGGAATAGGTCTACCTGCCAAAGACAGGCAAGAACATCTTTGTGAACAGTCTTGCTCATTGAGTGGGGAGGACTTTGTCATATTAGAGGGACCTAACCCAAAAACACATGAGGAAGCAGCATATATGGACAAGGTATGCAGAAGGTCCACTTGGCCGAGTAAGGAGCTTCTTAATGAACTAAAATGGGAAAAGCACATACGAAGATGGAAATAGTGGAAATGGAGAGCAGATATGCAGAAACAATGACAGGAAACAAAGGACAAGCACACAACCATTTTTTGGGCATAAGAACAAAACTAGGAAGGACAAAACCCAGATGGAACTAAAATTAATGGAGGACATTAAAGGGTAACAAGAAGGAATTTTACAAGTACAAGAGCAGCAAAAGGAGGTTCAAAGAAAATGTAGGTCTATTCCTTACTAGGGGAGGTAAGATAATGACGATACAGAAAAAGCTGCAGCACTCCATACCATTTTTGCCTTTCACTTTTTAGGCCAAGCCTGCTCCCAGACCTCTGCATGTACAGTTTGGGAAGAAGAGGGATAGCTAAGAGTGGGGGTGGGCAATAGGCTGGTGAATACCTGAAGAAGCAGTATTCGTTCAAATACATGGGGCCGCATGGGATACACCCATGGGTACTGAAAAAGCTGATGATGTGATTGCAACACCACTGGCTATCATCCATGAAAAATCACTGCTATTTCAGGACACCCTTGATGACTGGAGAAAGGTTAATTTTACAACCATATTAAAGAAAAGTGAGAAGGAGGATCTAAGAAACTATACAATGGTTGGCTTCACCTTAGTCTTTGGCAAAATCGTGGAGCATGTCCTCCTGGAATCAACTTCCAACATGTAAAGGACAAGACAATAATTGAGAAAAGTCAACAAGGATTTACCAAGAGCAAAGCATGCTTGACCAATCTGGTTGTCTGCTATGATGAAATGACTGGCCACGCAGATGAAGGGAGAGGAGAAAATGCAATATATTTTTACTTTAGTTAGGCTTTGACACTTATTTTCAAAAGCATCATCATTTATAATATGACAAAGTATGGGATGAAGGAAAGGATTGTAGGTGGGCTGAAAATCGGTCAGACCCCCAAGCTCCAAGAGTAGAGTCAATGTCTTGATGTCAAGTTGGTGGTTGGAAGTGAGCACAGTAACCAATGGACTGCTCTGAAGATACTGTTCAGTATCTTCGACAGCTCATATGAGGGGACAGAATGTACACTCAGTAGATTTTCAGATGATGCAAAATCGGGAGGTGCGGCTGCTGTGCTGATTGGTAGAACTTCAGTTCAGAAACACCACGTGACACTCAAAGCCTAGGCAAAAGAAACCTTTCTGAGGTTTCTGTTTTAGAAACTTCAATAAGTGCAAAATTCTGCACCTGAGGAGAAAACATCCAATGCACCAGTGCAGACAGCGAAGAAACTTGCTATGTTTCAGGCCTGCTGAAAAGGATCTGGAGGCTACAGTGTCTGCTGAGTTGTTTATAAACTAATAAAGTTCTCTTATCATGAATAACGTAAACAGTTCACTGGGCTACACTAGGAGGAATGTGGTCAGCAGATCCAGGAAAGTCATTACCCCCCACTACTCAGTGCTTGCGAGCCCTCACCTTGAATAATGCTTTGGGCCTCCAGTTCAAGAAGGATGTTGAGAAACTGAAGAGGGTCCAGCACAGGGCTACTATGATGGTTACAGGTCTAGAGGACAGGGTGAGGGAGCTGGGCTTGTTTATTTCGGCAAAGGGGAGCCTGAAGGGGATCTGCTGGGAGCCTGCAACTACACGGAACTACAAAGATGTCATCAAACTCTTCCCAGGATTGGCAGATGATATAGAAGGGTCCATGGCCCAGAATTGCCCCTCGGGAGGTTCAGATTGGTCGTTAGGAAAATATTCTTCATTAGAAGAGCAGTGCAGCACTGGACGAGGTTACTCATAGAAGTGGTAGAGTTTCTGTTTGAAGTCACTGACTTAATCCAATTTTAGTGATTGTCCTGCTCCAAGTAGCACCTTGAGCAGAGGTCTCTTCTAATCAACATATCTAAGACTAAACTTTCCACAGTATCTTTCTAAAACTGTTCTGCAAATTATGAAAGTTTTAATGTTTTGTGAAGGTAAGCAGCAAAATCACAAAGCGTCTCAGAAAAAAATGACAATTTTTTTCAGTATTCTAAAGTCAAATTCTTCAGCAGTAATAGACGAAACAACTGATTTATAGCCAGCATTGTGCAGATGCTCTCGATTCTTGTCCAGACAGTATTCACTGTGCTTTTCTCTAAGTGCCAACTTTTGTGTTTCACTGTGCTGAGAAAGTGAGTATCCTGGATACGATTTTTATTTTGTGTACAAATAGCAGTGCTGATTTGATCTCTCTTATGCATGAACAGAGACTTAAAATTTTTTTAAACAGGCCAAATGTAAGTCAAGGGAAAAACATTATGGTCTATGCTTCCTTGAGAAACTGACCTTTTAGCTGATCTGACACACACAGTACTAGAAACATGTGAACAGTGATTCAAACTCATTCAGCCACAGCTCTCAAAGGTTAACCAGTTGACCACAAAATAAAAATCAATCATTTAAATAACTAACCAAAATAAAAAAATCAATGTCAACTTACTGAACAACATGTCCTATAAAACATATAAGCTCAACATTTTCTAACATTGGGAGCTGCATTATGAGGAAGAAAAACAAATCAAGCAGCAAATCAAACAAAGGAATCACTGCATCAGATGTGGCAGACCAAGATGTGCAAATTTAATGATGCAGTCTTGCAGAAAAACAACTTAATAATACTTTCTGAAAATTTAGCCCCAGAGTCCTCAAAAAACTTTTCCACACCTTCAACATTCCAGATGATGTAGACCCTTAAAGATAATCAGTAACATCTTGAATTGAATAACAGAGTGAAAAGAAAGTGGATTATTTGTGATGCCACATTGATTTACATTTCACTAACAATATAAAGCAGGCTAGTATTTATGTCTCCAGTCAAAGCAAGACTCTATTTGAGTGCCTCCATATACACATCTCCAACTATTTTCATTGTTGTGGCAAGACTGAATCTGCAAAAAACTTGACTTACATTTATGTTTCTCATATTTGTCTTTCTTCTTATCCACATCCAGGACTTTGCTTACATTGTTACGTTTCCCTTTTTCTTTTCCCATGAAAACTAATTCCTTTATGATTAATTATTTGCCATTTCTTTGCTAATTTTTTTCCCCAGTCTATACAGTTCTGGTGCTCCCCATTTGTCCAAAGCTCACTCTTCTCTTTTTATTACTTTTCCTTTCATCTATCTTCTCACCTTTACAAAGACAGCTATGGAAATAAATTTTTTATATCCTTCCTTCTCTCCTGAGCTCATAATGAGATCAGCGATGCCCCTACCATACCCCGTTTTTCATCACATTTTACTGCTTCAGAAAACCAGCTGTGACTAACTGAAAGTGGTCAGCACCTTCAAGAACAGATTACAGAAAGTTTTACAGTTTTGACATTGTAATCCTATCCTTTTACAGCTCATCGCTTTACAAGCTGCAATAAGGTTTGCGGACATAGGTAAGGGCACTGGAATTTAGCATCCTACACAAGCCAAGGTCTGAAGAAATAGTTTTGGAAGAAGCCACTCTTTCTCAACCTTGTTTTTATCAGTTTAAACAATTTTTCTCCCAAATACATGACATGTAGCTTAACACAGATGTATGGAAAACAGGGAATATGAACTCACAAAATCAGGACTGTAACTTCTTTCTTTTCTTTCTTTCTTTCTTTCTTTCTTTCTTTCTTTCTTTCTTTCTTTCTCTCTCTCTCTCTCTTTTTCTTTCTTTCTTTCATAACACCATGTAGTTTTCAGTTTTACTGTTCAGGAAATGAAATAAAAAAATTGTATTTTTGTCTGTTTTACTCATGTAGAAACTCAAGGAAGAGTAAATTCTGTTGTCAAAGAGTGTGGAAGGAACAGCCCAGTCTTCCTGGTGTCTTGTCTGATGCTGGCCAATGATGGGTTGGGTAAAGTGTAATGAAAGAGGTATGTCATGATACAAACACGTAATGGTACTGCCCAGAATACTCTCCCAAGCTACATAGATTTGCAGATCAGGGATTTCTTGAACCAGAGGTGGGTTTTTCTTGTAGTTAACAGTCCCTGGACTTTTCCTATACTAATTTGCCTGGCAACATTTTCAGTTCTTTCAGTATTCATAGTAAGAGCACTAAGGAAACATCCCCTGAGCTCTTGGCAAATTGGCAGGGCAAATTAGAAAAGAATTCTGACGAGGTATCGAAACATTTAGAGGAAAATAATGAGAAAAATGGGATCGATGCAAGCAAATCCTGAAGCCAGGGACTTGCTAAGAGTCTTACCAGTACTTAAGTCTTATTCATAAAATATTCACAGAGTATACCTTTTGGATATTGGTAGCATTTTACATGTCAAACAAATTCATATGCATGGCATAAATTGCTTTCTCATTTAATTTTATACAAATTTCTCTGGAGTAAAAAGCAGTGGTTACTGTTTCCATTTTGCAAGTATTTAGTTTTCAATTTTGAATTTACCAATTAAATACAAGATTTAACCTTTTAATCTTGAACTCCTGACAGCTGAATGTTTGTTGACACCCCCATAATTTTTTTATGGTCTATGCCAGCCACAGAATAGTCTACAGCATATGCTGACATTTAAACCAGAAACCACTGTTTCTGAACAATGAATTACATACAGAAGAATTAAAAAAAAAAATAAATTAATTTACTGATTTAACTTATCTATTTAATTTTATCACTCATGGGCCCTCATCAGAACTAAGACCTCGCTCTGCTGGGTGCTGTACAAACATAAAGAAAAAACCGGCTTCTCTAAAGGACTTAACAGTGTAAGCCAAGAGACAACAGATGGCTGCAGACAGACATATGGGGAGGACATGGAAACAATATGGCTATATTAGTCAGTCTTATAGACATGGCTTCAGCATGTTAGTAACCAAACCATTGTCAATGCAAAGGTGGAATTTTTAGGAGAGTTTTCATAAGGCATTTGCTTTGCAGATGTTTAGAGAAAGTTTCTTCTACGTGGAAGGGGCTGTGAAATGATTAGATGCAAGTTCACCAAGGATATCAGAGTACATCTGGGGACATCAGAGTAAGCACAAATTAATTAGGTAAAAAGTAATCCTTGAAGTTTAGGTTCAAAATACGGTGCTGTCACAGGTAAAACATTTCAGGGCACAATGCACCCTCATCTGCTCAAAGAAGTAAATTCAGAAGAATAATTACCTATTTTAAAACCTGAAACAGAACTGCCACTACATAATCTTTAGTGAACATTATGTCTGTGACAACCCTCTGAAAGGGGTGGGGGAATGAGACTGAGAAAAATAAGAAAATAAAATGAAGGATGAAAAAAGGTCAACAAAATATCCATTGTGACTCCTAGAAGCCAAGCTAAATTAGGTTATATACCAACACTGGAAAAAAAAAAAAAAAATTAAATTATTTGGTTCAGAGGGCTCTGATTGAAAACAAATATCAAAACCAAGAAAGGAATTCTATAATACAGATAAAAATATTCAACTAGGATGAGACAAAGACAAATTTGGCACTAAATTAAAATGCTAGAAGGCATTCACCTGCAAAGGCACACGTTTTTGGGCATTAGTACAATCCTGACTTCCTCTGTGTGCTTTCAGTAACAACACAGAAAAGGATGGCATCGCACAATGCTTGCCCAAGCTATGCACATGTAAAGAGAACCAACAGATTATTGGTAAAGGATTAAATGAATAAATAAAAATTTCAGCCTTTCTGTACTTAACTTCCCCCCTATGAAACAGTGAACAAACCCCAACAAAACTGAAAGGGTTGCAATTCTGATTCAGAATAGCCAATGACTCAGGAACTCTCTCTTCCAACATTCAAATTTCTAACACTCTAGAGTTAGCATTGTTCAAGGAGACCCACACTTTTTAAATGCAGGAAAAATTATGTTCTTCTTACTCTTCATAAATTTGAAGATGGGTGAAATATATATACATGTGCATTTTAATGCACTGTGAATCTGTAACTTTTCTGAAATACAAGAAACAAGAATTCATGGCCAGCTATTTGTCCTCTTCTTCCAAACTAGAAAAACTCTCTGTTCCTCTTCCTTGCCCTCTAGTTTTATGAGGACAGCAAGGTAAAAAATATTTATTTATAATCTGTATTTATTTAAAATCTCTACTAAGAAGATTATAGTGACTTTGAGGCAAAATATCTGTTTCATTGTGTTGATGTATAATTACCTATTTATTTGATTTATTGTCTCTTAAAACACAGCTAAAAATATTTACATATAGTGACACTTGGAAGAAAGTGAAATATAGAGCCTCAGAGGATCTCCCTTGCCCCCTGACAGATCCACTTCATTTCAATTAAAATCCTGAAAATAGCTGAAACTCTGGCTCACAGCTTCTAAACACCATGTCCTGCTGTTGAATTTCCATCTTAAATAGTTCAAAGTCAATTTGCCAGTGTCACGCTGTTGGAGTCAGCTTAGTTTGCCACATCCCACCTTGCCTGGAGACATTAGTGGTAAAGGACCATGGGCTTGGAAATTTTCCAAAGCAGCTCCCATTGTCGAACCTATTACTGGAACAGCTTCCAGGTGCACCAGCCTCACTGCTGCCGAGGTAGAAACCAGCAACTGTGCTACTGGAGCAAGAGCAGGACTTGTTTTCATCTAACCTGGGTGTATTTTCCTCTTAAAAATACTCCACTTCCGTGCTCAGATAATCTCTCCTTAGCAGGAAGATGGAGAAGGATAAACATGAATAACAGAGAAAGCTCTTGCCTAGAGACAAAAAAAGTAGGGATGGAAAGAAGTCTCTTTTGCAAGCAGACACAAGACGTGTGAGAGTCATCTACCTGCTGCCTGCACAAGTCCACCTGCTGGCACTGCACTGTGGGACTGCCGAGAGACAGTTTGAAAACAAAAACCACAAAAAGCTGGAAGATCTATGGAATGCACAAAACTGATTGTGGATGGGTAGGCACTGAACAACTGAGAAAATCGGTAGTATTTCACTTGGTAAGGGAATAGATAAGGACAGAAAGAGCTGTAGGGTAGTAGAAATTATTCCTTTGAAGAGAAATGCTGATAAAAGGTTTCTCTCAGTGCTGCTGTTGTCATTGATGACTTAATCAAACTGGAATATTTCTTCATAAACAATAACACTGAGATATTAATTTAGATGGTATGACTGTAAGTATTTTGGAAATAGCTATAAATAAACACGTAGGCGAATGAGAATCCCATTTCCTCCATTATGTTTTAGTATCACATCTGACGGGCTTTCTGCCCATCTGGAACACACATTGCTGGCCTTTAATACTGCATAAGCCCACTGTGGCAAATGTAAGAGAAATGTGAGCAGGGGAAAAAACCCACCGCAATTTCATGATTTTTGAGCTCTCTGAAACAATGTCGTAAGTATTCCTGAATGCATATAAATATGGATATGGCATGATTAACATATAGATATTCTGCAATGAATAAAGTTCATGCTCCATACTTCAATATTATATCACTAAACTGTTTGGTTGAATGTTACTGAAATGGTTGATTAGGTGTAATGTACTTATGTAATTATGCTTCTTAATTTTGCTGCCTAAATAAGCAATTTAATATACACACAGTAAAATTTTCTTTAAGCATCAGTTGCAAAAAAGTTTTGCTAACCCCTTCTCTGTTCAGGCTGGATGTATTTGAGCTTTGATACGATTCCTAACATGACTGAGGATACAGACCAGACCAAGATCTTATTATTCAGTGTTTTTAGAATCTCTGCTTACATTGTTCAGAGTTTAAGGAGGTAAAACTTAAGTATAGTGATTATGAAGGGACTGTAAAGATACACCATTTACACTACATAGTTAAAAAACCAGAAGTACAAGTTTGTTGTTTTTATAGCAAATTATTTGATTTAACCACAGTTAAAAATAAGAATCAAGGTATTAAACACATACCTACAATTTAGTTCAGTGGGAAAAAAACCTTCCAAACACAGAAACCCTTTCGGCTCAACCCCGCCCCACTCCCCCCAACTAAAACAAAAGCCTGATTTAGAGAGATGTTTCTCATCCATGTCCATGTTTTTGCTGAGAGTTCAGTGCAGGTCTCTCAGCTCTTCACAGAAGTGGACAGTAATTTTGTGGTATCTTAAAAGAGCAGGATGAAGGGATGAAATTTCCACTGAAAAGGAAAAAAGGGCAGCTCAAACGACCAACACAGATCCTCAGATATATTTTCCTTTGCCACTGGGATGCTAAAACATTAACTTCATGATTAATGTATAGAAAGAGGATGCACAGAGCAAGTCCTGTACCTGCTGCTGGTAACATTATTGCTGTGGAGTGAAGGATCACACCTTCTTGGCTCCTAAGTCACTTTGATCCTTTTGTAAACACTGCTGATTGATAGTCTCATTCATTCATCATTTTGGTATTTTTAAAATTCTCCCTGACAATTTTAAAGGGCTGCCCAATAATTTTAAAAGTTCTTACTGCCTTCTTTCAAATGATATAATTCTAATTTGCTTCTGTGCAGAAGTTACTGGCAAGTGTAATTTAGCTGCATGTATCTGAATCTCTTTTACCAGAGAAAGACAACAGTTTACACTGACATTTTAAAAATCTTCCAAATGGCCCCACAGATCTGTTCTGTATACATGTTTATTGCTCATAATATGACAGAAAAAGCACTGCAGAGCCACTTGGGTTTTTATTCATCTTTTATTCTAAGCAATTAACTTCCTGTTTTTATCACAGTACAGTTTCTCTTCCCTGAAATGAATCACTCCAAAAAAGATAAGGAGCATTAGGATTCAAAGCTGCCACTCATGCATACAGCTGTGGTTTTACTAAATTATATGAAACTTGCAAGTATTTCTAATAAAAAAACTCTAAAAGGCAGCTTATTTTTCCTTGTACTGTATTCAGCTCTTTCATTTGAGTTATAGCATGTTGTGGGAGCCTGAGAGAGGCAACGGAGAGAAGAATCACACTTCCAAAATATCTCAGAGGTTTTTCTATGAACTCTGTTCACATGACCTGGCAGCATCTCAGATTTAATATTCTTTTCATCTATCCCTAAAATTAGACAAGCACTGAAGTACTAAATAAATTGCATTTTTCAGGTGTCTGAATTGGGCTATCACATCAGAATAAGGAAGACAAGTGTCGTCCAATATTAACTGCAGTTAAACGTTAAGGCACTGAAGTTCATTAAACTTAATGGCACTGAGCACAATCATCATGTCTTTAACTTTAGGCCTAACAAATCCAACACACTGATCAAGGAGTTGGCTGTTGTACACAGACGCTAACTTATTCTGGGCACATTTTATGGTGCTTAACTGAAAAAGGATATTTCATCATAGCATTTGTATTTCCAAATAAGTATTTGGCATTGGTAAGTATGGACTGACAAATATTTTGCTTAAAACCTTTTAAAGAGATTTAAAAAATAATAGTCAGGGAAAAGATATAAGGGAATAAAAAAATTCTCCAAGATGTGCACCATGCATAAAAGGCTTACCCTTCTTCAAAGGAATTTTTGCATGCAAGATATTTTTTTGAGTGTTTGTCTAGTAGTTATTTTATTATCTCTTTGATTTTTGTATACCACTTGTACTTGAGCAAAACTGTCAAGTTTGTACGCTTAAGATCAGGTTCTAAATCAGTAGAGCAGATGCCTGTTTAATTGAAAATAATGGCATACATTAATTTTCTAACCTGTGGGGGTACTCATAACTAACTTCAAATCAGTCAGATTAGCTATGTAAATCACAGACAGTAACAGTTGTTTATACCTGCTTGTGGGGACAATAGCATATGTTGTCAAATCTGATTTAATTAAAAAGTCTGTACAATCAAAACCAGCATGATGCATGACACTTTTGTTCAGTTTTTTTTGGTAAGAAATGGGGATTCTGACTGACCATGTTTGTACAGTATTTTAGTAAAGAAAATAAACTGCTCCAGAATTTCCTTAGAAATGTTTCCTTCTTGGGAATTTTTAAACTAACATATTTTCCAAATGGATAATTTGATTTTTCTTAACTTGAAAACTTTTATGTAGAAATTTACTTATTAAAATACACAGTTTCTCCGAATCAAACCTCTTTTTAGTCAAAGCCATCTTTCTCCTGTATTTTTTAATGCAAGTTTTAAAAATGTTTATATTGTTCAACTCAGAAGTTCCCTCTCTGGCACATCTCTATGGCTGAAAGCAATTTACAGAATACTCTGCCAGAAAGTGAGACCAGCCAACCATATTTGCCAGAATCAATGTCTAAGCAGCTTTGCTATTTGCCAAAGAGAGGGGTAGACTGTCCTTAACTGTTGCTGGAGATGTAAACGAAACATAATGAGAAATAAACGGACCACAAATGCACCCAATTTCCCAACTGCCAAAAAGGAGAGGGCAGTAAGCAGACTATGAGAGAAATTTTCTAGGACTTCATTCCAGTGAGACTGACCCAGCCAGAAGATAACAGGCACCCGAGTGCATTCTATATTAAAAGTTCCTATTCTTGTTTATGGGAAGACAGCTCCAGAAATGGCAACCTAAGTTATTCCCGTCAGAAATCTGCAAACTATATAAAGGGTTAGGGAACAATCTCACTGCTGAGCACAAAATAGCCTTTCAAACACACTTGGTGGGCCTTACATTAACGTACAGCTGAGTGCCACTCAATAGTAACGTGAAAACCACAAGGCTGCCATGAGTTGCCAAACCATGATCTGATATTGTGCATTCAGCCCTGAGGCTGTAGATTCACTTCCTTAACTAAATAAAACAGGGGACATCTGTTTCTGACAACAGCAGTAAAAAAGTCATTCCAGTGATCTTTGCATTTGAGGGGAAAAAAAGATCTAAAAGACTAAATATAACGCAAATGTTGCTACCTTAAGAAGTCCTTAATACAATAAATGGACACATCCTATTCCTGGAGGCAATGAATCAAGTTAAGTATTAATTTTGATCACAATCACCCAGAGAAAGTCCAACTTGTGGGACCACCTTTAGGAAAAAAAGAATTTAGACAAGTCACATTCCAGTTTATCCTGTCATGCAATCCCTAAATGGTTGAGGTTGGAAGAAAGCTCTGAAGGTCATCTGGTCCAACCCCCTCCTCACGCAGGGTCACCTAGAGCTGGCTGCCCAGGACTGTGACCAGACAGCTTTTGAGTATCTCCAAGGATGGAGACTCCATCACCTCCTTGGGCAACCTGTGCCAGTGCCCAGTCACTCTCACAGTCAAAAAATGTTTCCCGGTGTTCAGACAGAGCCTCCTGTGTTTCTGTTTCTGCCCATTGCCATTGGCCCTGTCACTGGGCACCACTGGAAACAGCCTTTCTCTGTCCTGTTGGTACCCTCCCTTCACCTATTTATACACACTGATGAGATCCCCTGGAGCCTTCTCTTCTCCAGGCTGAACAGCCCCAGCTCTCTCAGCCTTCCCTCATAGCAGAGGTGCCACAGTCCCTTCATCATCTTTGCAACCCTTTGCTGAAGTCTCTCCAGTATTTCCATGTCTGTCTTGTACTGGGGAGCCCAGCACTGGACACAGTACTCCAGGTGCAAGCTGCGATGATGACATTCCTGTTCATCCCATGACAACGTCACAGTTAACGTCCTCTGGTCCGTGAAAATCACTTTTTTAACTCCATGTTGAAGGACATATTCTTACATATGTATTCCATTTCCACTTTGCTTGGGAAGGGCCTTAATTAGAAGTACAAGGATGAAAGGGAAATGCATTCTCTTTCATCCGTTACACCAAGAATGACTGATTTTAAAACCATCTCTTTATAAAGTGATTGATGCATGGCCATGTTCCAGCAAAGGTAATTTCCCCAATACTTAACAACATAATCTGTATAATTATGGGAGTAAAAACATAAACTAGTTCAGTTTTATAAATAAAACAAAGATGTGAATCCATTATGTTTTCAAGCCTTCTTTTGCCTCCAGAAAACAGCTGTAAATGAAGTAACTGTAAGACTGGAGAACTCTGATGCTACTATTTTAGAACCTCAGGATGAACTCTTTGAGGTTTTCTTCTCTACGTGGAAAAGGAGGTATCATGAAATTTACAGGAAAACAAAACCCAAACATCGTCTTGAGCAACAGACAACAGATTTAAACAAACCTTTTCCTCTTGGAGCTGCTGCAAATTCCTTTCTCCTATATTAAAGGTCAGTCAAAAACTGAACATAAGGCAATAGATTTTGGTAGCCTAAAACCTTTTCTAGCTGTTTAATCATAATGCTCCAGTATGAATTATATATCACAGTTCAAAGAATTCCTTTGAAAATTTATGCACTGCTTAGTTTATCACGATTACCAATCTACTGAAAATTATTATAAGGACTACAGATCTGTTCCAATGAATACTTCTTTGTCTAAAATCCTTGAAAAAACATTAATAAAATATCACAAATTTGGGAAATTATTTACCTGAAAAACATGTTAATCATTAATGGATTCTAACTGAGTATGAATATTATAATGGCAAATTCTTCTATGTCCTCTATTAGAGAACTAAGGAGGAATTATTCTTAAACTCTGCTAGCACAAAACCCCCAAATTCTGGCCTGAACAAAAGTTGCAAACAAAAGCTGGATTTAGATCTTGTTAAACCACATAAAAAGAAAAGTTTGATATTGGTATATTTATTTTTCTTCAATTCATGAGGACAAGCAGAGAGATACTATGTTGTTATTTTAGTTTTAGATTCAATTCAATATGTCTTAAATGGACACAAACCAAAATTATAGCTTCTTGTTGACTAACCACAAAACACAGCTTTTCTTTAGACAACATTAAAGCATGTGGAACAAGAATTAAACCCTCTCTTTCAGTGAACAAAAACTGGATAAAGTTGTGCAAAGTTGTGCATTTCATTAGAACATTTTAAATATAAAATTGAAAATATGATGTGACTATTAATAAAGATTCTGCTATTTAAAGACAAAAATGCTGAGATGTTCAGATTAAATTTCTGCACAATATTTAGCTCTGAACACCTGAAAAATGCTGTAATATAGAAATATTGCTATTCCTATTTATTGAAATCAGTAGGAAGTTATAATCAATAGGAAGTTATATGAGCATACATTTGTGAAAATGGAATGGAGAAAACCACTGTAAAAATACAGCTTTTTCCATCTACTATGTAACTGGTTTCTAATCAGCAGAAAGACAATGGGAAATGTGTATATAAAATAAACAAGAATGCTTCTGCTCTATGGCAAATGAGGTTTATCAAAGTAGTGCTCCTACAATATCTTTGATGGGACGAGAATTTCTTTGGAACACACCCATAATAAGAGGCAATTTTCTTGGATGAGAACGATCTGTTTGAATAATACTTTCTTGTGGCCAAATCTAAGGTCAGAGCTGTGCAAGAAATAGAACTGTGACTGCAGACTACAGATGCTACAGACACTGGGAAACCTCTGATGTATTAAGGAATTTCAGGGACAACAGATGGACATGTTTGGATCTGCTGAGCTTTCATGCTTCCTACCGAACTGTTTATTAACTTCAGGACTACACCAACAGTCTAACAAAGCAAATGAACTTACAGGACTTCTCTCCTCTTTCTCAGAGGCAACAGGTATTTTCACAGTTTCATTTCAGGTAGGATAATGGGATGGAAGCCATAATGGAGATGTTACTCCACAGAAACAGTTGAAATAGCTTATTTCTGCTTTTGCCATTAATGCCTGCTTAGGGAAACATTTCCAAGTGCAAGTGCTTAATGAATGGGAGAAATGATTGCCTCTAACAAGTAATGCAGTGTGACATTAACATAACTTAAAAAGTTAAAGAACCCACCGATTCTTTTCTGCTCATAGTTTTGCTCTGGGAACGGGAGCGGGAGATTGTACTGAAAAAGGAATCCTTTTTTGATGCAGACAAAGGTGGAGATCCTGTAAATTCACGTCCTCCAGACAAGCTCTCTATGCTTGGAGATGAACTGATGTTTTTTGAACTTTGGCCTGTAAAGCAAGTATAAAGTAACAAAAGAATTAATCAACGGGCAGTTTCTTTTCCCTGTAAATACCTCCTTGCCTTAATTGACATTCACTGAGATTCACAGATAGCTCAACACAGAATGAAATGTTGACGTGTGTCAGCATGCACTGTGAGATTGAAGGACTATTCTGACATACGTGGAACTTAATTTTTGTATGAGAGAAAAATACAAAATCTTAGTGTATATATAGATATATACACAAACACACACCATCTAGTGCATATATATATATGCTAAACAATATATATATACACATACACACACAAACACCATCTCAGCATATATATACCCTATTATACCCACAGACTGAGGACCTTCTCTTCCCTGTGCAGCATAATGACCAAAAGTACGATCTCATAATAAAAAAATAAAAATCTGATGTCGTCAACATTGCAAAGAAAATCCTTTTTCTCTCAACAAATAAACTATAAAGCTTGGCAAAGAAAGCTAAGAACAAGAATGTCAGATTCCAAGAATGGGTTGGACACTGAACATCAAAAGTAAGTTAAGTTTGGGAAAGAACGTAAGTTCTCATGCTTCAAATTTTAAGGCCATCTCCACCTAACAGACATTTCTATGAAGTCTACCCAATAGATTGTCATTTCATGCAGCTTTTCGAAAGACTCTAGTGTTGTCCTCTAGTGTCGTCCTCTAGTGTTGTCCACTGTCATAGCAAAGACATCTGGGTAGATGCATGGGCTGTTTCACCATGACACTGCATGCAGTCAGGCAGCCTTTGATAAAGACCATTTCTTCCAGTTGAAGCCCACAAAGTGTTTTGAAGTATTTAACTTCAAATTTTATTTCAATTAGCTCCAGAAGAAAAAAACCAGTATGTCAGTTTTCATTAACTTTCGTTAAGAAAATGTTCCATTAGGACAGATGATAGTTTTAAAAAGCCTTTCTATTATGTGTATGCGGAAGTCAATCCAGAGTGACCCAATGCAATTCTAGAATTTTTCATTCTGAAAGAAAGCATGTAAAACTAAAGCTCCGGAATTCTTCCCTTTTCTTGTTTTGTTGGCTATTCTGATGAGTCCGTTTATGTTCTTCCTTCTTCCTTTGTTTTCGGTGTGCTTTTCATGTTACCTTCTATAGCGTCAAGAATGATCCTCTGAAACTACATCATGCAGATGTCACAGATGCAGCTTCATCTCTTTTGTGAGGTTGTGATAGAATTCAAAACCGCCTCCCTCACAGATGCTGGTGGTTCATCCTTCTTTGCTCTGAGCTGCTCCCACCCTCTACGCCAGTTTTACTCCCAGATATGATGCATATTATTGCACAGACCTTACAAAGTAGTGTTTTGTCATTGTGGATGCACTGTGAATTCTGAAAATACAAAACTAACTCATTTTCCAGAATGGGTTAGTCTCCCCTTCATTATGCACTGTGGTCTTCCCTCATGATACAGGTTTCTACAGAAATAAAAGAAAACTAAAAGACAAAGAAATGAAAGAATATAGAGACAGAAAAGGCTGCAGAAAACACAGAAAGGAATTCAGATTTAGATGGAGACCAGCTCTGTTAAGATCAAATATTTTAAACAAAAGGAAATTACTAGCAAAACCTACTCATACAGAAATATCTTAATTCAGTCATTTAGGATCTAGAACGATAACTGTCCTCGAAGTGGTGTAGAAGTCAGCGGTGCCGTGCTTGGCCACCTGCCAGGTGGAGACAAAGGCTGAGCCAAGTTCTCCATGGTGTTTGACCAACACAGCATATATTGCACAGCTGCGGTCACATGAAACCAGCAATTCACATTTTCTTAAGGGAATAAATACAGATCTATTTAAAATGTCCTCTGAGCTAGAAGACTGTTAAATGCAAAGAGGTTGAACTAGCATAGAATAAAACATAACATGTGACAAAACAGACCAAAAAGGACAAAACCCAAGAAAGGTTCTGGGTTTAATATTCTCACCATTTCCTGGAAGCAAATTGGCATATAAACTGCTTCCCACCTTCTTCTTCATTCTCTGCTGCCTTATTTTGCTCATCTCTCCTGTGACTCTCCTACATTTTATGTCCTGCTTCTCTTACTCCTGTGGACCTTCCTCTGTCTGCCTCCTCTTCTTCTTCAGACTCCTCCACCTTGCCTCTTCTGCTTCTGCAACTTCCTTATTCCACCTTTTTCCTTTATATATTCTTTCCTTCCCACCAACTTCATTCAACCGCATTTTTCTGTTTCTTCCCAGCCCTCCTCTAGTCACTCACCACCTACCACTTAGTCTGAACAGCTTCCTGTACAGCTGAGATTTTGTGGACAGAAGAATGCAACTGTCCTAAAAGGGAATTTGCTCAAATAACACCAAGAGCTTTGACCAATTTTGTTCTTATGGACTATAAAATATAATGAAGATGAAAAGTAAAAGCAATACAAGTTGTAATGAATCTAAGATAGAGATGTAGTGAAAAAAAAAAGTGATAAAAATACTATTTCTGTATGTTTTATACCCAGGTAAGAAGAAAGCTCAGGATGCACCCGATCTTTCTGCATGAATAAGCAAATCTGAGAAAATTATCGTCAGGAAACACTAAATTTTTATTCTGACTCCAATCCTGTGAACAGCACTGTGACATGGATTACTTGGGGATGTGATTAAGAATTAAGCAAGACAGAAAGAATAGCATTTATGAATAATTACAGTGTGTTGCAAGTCATAAAGCAGAGCTCTTAGATTGTAATAGGTTTTTCCAATTTCCAGAGGAGTCATCATTTTTACAACTGTAAATAAGAAAGCTGAAGGACACGTCACACCAATCATGCATGTTTTCCCTAATGTAACAAAAAAGCCACCTATCATTCTCCCACCACAGAAGTTTAGTGGAGGTACTGCAAGAACATTTAACTGAAGTCACCACGACACTTTTGAAGTCTTTCAGATGTATTATGTGTGCACTGATTTCTGAGGCATTAACAACCCTCATGTAACTTTGGAAATAACCCTGTGGCACCAATGCAAAGATTTCAGGACCTTGGGAGGATTACACAAAATGCCATTTGTATCTTCTCTGTTGTGTGTCTTACTGATTCTGCATCTTTCTTAATAAGCAGTGTGGTATGTTGTCCTCACTCAATAGCTTAACAAGGTCATTTGAGAGAGTTTCTAATTTTGGATTATTCCTCAGGAAAAAAAGAAAAAAAAAAACCCAAACCAGAACTCTTACTCTCCATGTAGAATCAAACTCTATAAAGTGATGCAATAACTACAGTTAATAACTAACCAAACTCATCCCCTTCTTCTTTAGCAGCTTAATCAGCAACCTGGGAAGACCGCTGAATCAAAACTCTCATTTTTCTCTGCTCATTCTATCAATCTCAGATGAATACATTATGTCTCCTTAAAAGAAGATTAGAGAAAGTTAATCTCTGACCATCTAAGCGTATACCAGAAGGTCCTAAAGCCTACAGGAAACAGGCTGAAGAAACCCCAAGCACAGAAATCAAATAAATGCTTATGAGGCACACTGAACAAATAGCTTAAGGATCCCTGATGTAAGCGGTAGTCAGAACGCATTACTGCGCAGGATGTCTCAAAAATATATATATATGCACGCTAAAATGCTAAAATAGTTCACAGGAATGATGCACAGGATTTCACGCACTAAAAATATACGCGCTTCTGAGGTAAAAAGGAGCGGCGTGACCTCCACGTGCTGGCTTCTGACTGGCTCACTACTTGCCTGTTGCGAACAATACTGGGGCTGACCCCAGGCTTACAAACGCCCTGCCTCAAAACCATTTGGAAAATACACAGATGTGGTAGTGCGAAAAGGGACCGAACTGCTGGTATTGCTGCAGTGTCTTGAAAAGAAGAAGGAAAATTTGAATGTAATGTGATCTATAATAAAAGACTTATAATAATGTAAAAGATGATGATGAGAGGAGTGGAGAAGACTTACAGCGAAAGAAAAGCAAGCTTCAGGTCTTACTAAGTTTGAGTTAAGTTACAGGGGAGATAACCATGAACTTTGGAGGTCTCTACTAAAATATAAGAAAAATCAGAGGAAGATGCACCAAAGGCATACGAAACTGATGGCTCATTCTGTTTGGCCCCTGCAGAGGAAAAGAATAGCTTTCATAGTTATAAGGAGAGCAAGGGCAAAGATACCAAGAAGAACAGAAGCAAGGCACGATATATAATTCAAACGCATTCAGATCTGCTCATCTATTACTCTGTATTTGCCGTAGCCAGGCTGTAGAGCATTAAACCTTGCAAAAAGAATGATACGAGTTTCACAGAACTTTTAAACTGCGGCTAGATTAGTCTCCCTTTCTCTGCTACACTGCAATAGGAACGCAGGCTCCCAGCACTTTGAAAATTTATTCAAGTCGCTTCATCTCACAAATCCATACGCTTACTATTTCAGGCCACGGCAGGTAAGCTCCTCTTTAGCCAGAGGTGCAGCTCAGAATACCGGCCTCAGCCAGACCACCGCGGAACCAACGCCACGAAAGGAGACGTCGGCGGTCGACCGCCCCCCCCCCCCCCCCCCCCCCCCCGCCGTGACAAAGTGTGGAACGGACTACGAAGCGCAAGGCAAATAAATACACGTTTTCAACGAAGACGGCTGCCGGCGTGGAGCGAACGCGAGGGAAGGGTCACGGACGGAGGGGAGGGAGCGCGGTCAGGGCGGGAGCCGGCCATGAGGTGAAGCCGCTCTCCTCTCCCTGCCCAACAGTGCCGCTCGGTGGATGGACAATGGCGGTGGATGGAGCCGCCGCGCAGGGAGGGCTGTGGGGGGAACCCGCGGCGGGGTGGGCCGTGCAGCCGGGGAGGGGACGGCTGGGGGCACAGAAGGAGCCGCGGCCTCGGCAGCAGCCGTACCTGGGAGGGCAGGGGGCCGCTGCCGCCCGGGGCCCGGCGGCCCAGCCTCGCCGCCGGCGCCTGCCTCGCCTGGGGAGCAAACAACAGCAGCGTTAGCAGGTGGCTTTCCCCAGGGAATGCAGGTCGGTGAGGGAGGGAGCTGCGACCTCCGGCGTTTTGAGGTGGAAGACCCTGCTTCCGACGCGAGCGGCGTCCTGAGAGAGCGGCCTAGGGGCAGGGAAGCGTCGATAACCGGTGCGTGACACGCTGCAGCCAGAGACGTGCAAGAAAGCAGTGTTTTAGTTGAAGAGACCCACCGACACCAGCATCTGCACTGAAGCGATCAAACCCGTTCTGTGTCCAGTACTCTACACTGACAGTGTCCTTCTGCCAGTTTGGGAGCATCATGTTCTTACCGTCAGCAAAGCTCCCTAACTGCCTAAGAATACGTATGGTTTTTAAAAAGGAAAAAAAAAAAAAAAAAAAAAAAAGGCATTTGATAATCAGTGGTTTCTTTTTTATTCAGTTCTGCTATCAGTAAGGACAACTTCTTTTTCCTTCTGAAAAAGCGTACTCATTTTCTAGACACAGTTCATAAATAATTCTAAATACGGAGATCGCTTCTTTAGGGCATATTCGGTGGCTGTGGAAATTCTGTTCGTGTTACAATAAATACCACAGAAGTATCAACTCGTACAACCAAACGGTAGTCTGGAAGCCCTTTAAAGAGCTGATGACAGTTTTGGCAGAACTTCATCTTCAAACTGGTCCTCTAACCTGTCCTGGTGATAAAGTGGCATTTAAATCAAAAACCTTTTGGGTTTCAGCGTGAAAGGACCTAGAAGGAAAACCGTATCTGGCACTATCAGGGAAGAAGTGAAAGAGAAATGCTTTTTTTCTGGCAACACACTGCCGTCTCATAATCAAAGAGTATCCAGTTTCTGAACGCTCAAGAATCCAGTGGAACACAAAGGGCAACAATTCTGCTTTTTTCCTGTATTTTTTCATTATCGATATTTTTGTCTTTCAAGACAACGAACTCAACTGACAATCCAATGAACTCAAGATTTGAATCCAACCTTTGTGCCAATGAACTCCTGCGTTCTGTAGGATCAAGGGAATATTTTAATCCCTTTTCTATTAGCAGGCTACCCTGCATAAGTAATCAGTAATGATACCCAATCTTCTGCTGTGCTGAGGACAGGCTGAATGGGATTAATATAATATTAGGAGGAACTGAATTTCCAATTAGGTGTCTGGATACTTTGTTCAACTGTGATTTGTAATGTTGAAGACTCATCTGGAATTACAGGCTTGCAATTATATTTTTTTCATATTCCTCCACTCTTTTTCTGTTGACATTATCTAAATTACATGCGTTTTTTCTTAAAGAAATTCAGCACAGACCAAAACTTCAGAGTGAGAAATAATTACTATCGATTATGTAAACCAACCATCCCTCCTCTAGAGTCCACCACACGCTACCCCTGGAGGTGGCAGTACGAATCACACCTGTCACTGCTGCTGGTTCGTGAGTGGTACCTGTCTAAACAGAGCTGTTAAAGCTGGGATAGGATTATTTTGCCAGTCCTGCGAGATATTTTGTTACCAAGGACTTCTTCACACTTAATAAAAAAGTAGATCAGGCAATTAATTTAATCTCTTCAAACTTCTAAACCTCTACATATTAATTTAAATTATCAGCGCTACCTAAGCATTCAAAATATGAGAGGACTAATACAATATGAGAAAAATAGATGACTTCTTTTATGACTTGATGCCTGTCAGATTTACAGCACTTTGGGCTGTTATACTGTTCGACTGAGCATCCGTGAGTGTTAGATCAATTTTAAGTGCAAATATCTATCTATTTAATTCCTAAATCTGTGCCTCTGCCTACCTCAGCTAAATAACCGAGCTCCAGGAGGCTGAGGATAACTGAAAACACAGTGAAGAACAGGAACATAAGACAATTAGTGACAGCTAGTCAGTAACTTGGGAGCCTTCTAGTTACAGACCATGCCAAATAGCTTTTAGATACTCAAAAGCTAGGGCAGAATCCAGAGTTTGAAAAAAGCCAGTGCAGAAGGTAAAAAGGCATGTAAAAAGCTCAGCACAAACAGAAGGGGGATCAGAGCTTCTCAAGTCATGGCTATATTCTAAATCCTCAATCTTAATGCCTGGGATAGAAGTACCTGCAACTTCTGAGAGCTGTGGGGAGTGCCCTCATTCACTGAAGATGCTGTACAGCACTTTCTTGAGGTGGTGACGCTGTCCTTCAGCACAGAACTGAAAAGACTTTTTCTCACTTTTAAGAGGTGATGGAGATGGTGCTGAGTTGCTTACAAAGGTATCTGCATCATGCTCCCAAAGGGTCTTTTTAGCCTGTCTCTGCCACAGTGTCATTGCAAATAGGGATTTTTTTTTTTTTTTTTTTTTTTTTTCCCCTAAGCTATTCCTACATTTAAACTTACTTCAGAGGGAATTCACTGGGCAGCCTCTAAGAGGCTTTATATTTCCTTTGCCATTTTGGGTTTCTCTTTAAAAATATAAATTATGGCACTTGAAAATGTAGTTAGCTGCTGTCATTTAAAATTTCTATCCAACTACAGGCAATATACTGTACTGATAACTGTACAGGCCTGGAACAACCAGCATGGAACTAATAGGTAAACCGAAACTCACTGTCATCTCAACTGATTAAAAAAATGTAGATTTACATTTTGTTGCCTTTAAATTACTTCTGCAAGTGTGGTACCAAATATGGATAGACAGAATAGGGTGAGAGAAAGCTGCAGGTACTGAAGCATTGCAGTATGTTTTATTTCCTCCTACCATGAAAATGCTTTGTGCCCTACATCATAAATTTGCATAATTTCTTGATAACTTTACCAAATCTCCATATTTCTGTTGATACAGAAATATGTGCACAGCTTGTACATGACACTGACCACACACAACTACAATTTTTTATCCGGATTATTGTATGGAAAGTGTCAGGTGCATTTCTGGATGATGCAACATATTAATTGGCACATACAATTGTAAACAGGGTCGTTCTTGACCAGCTACATCAAGATTAAGCTACAATCGATTCCATCTATATAAGTTGCTTCAAATTGTACACTTTTTTTATATTAAGCAGGGAAAGAAAATAACCACCCGAGGACCACTTTTCAACCCAAAAAGTAAAAAAAGAATAACGCGATATGGGAACTATGGAAGACTTTTTTTAAAAAGCAAACAAAAAAATCCTCTCCAGAATTGTATAAATAATTTTGTTCCATGCCTGATTTTACTTCTATTGTTTGCATCAAGGATTCACTGTGTTTTGTTTTGACATTTGCACTGTAAAACCCTTGCTGGAGCAATTTCTGAGGTTATTCTATGATTCTGAGGGAAGCTGTGTATCTGGATTTTGCCAAGCAGCTGCAGTGGCCCTTAACAGAAGTGCCTGTATCTCTCTGCTTCAAGAAAATGGTTGTACTTTTCAATTCTGCTCCCTCAGTGTCTGCTGGGGATGCGATACATCGTGAAAGGACTAACTTTGGACCATATGGGTGCTACAGGAAAAGAAAGAACACCAACTTCAGCTACAAAATGTTATTTCCTTTCTCTTACACTTTCAAATCTGGTGAAAAATACGATGCAATCCTACGTAATGGTTCAGGGTAACGAGCACCAGCCCTCAAACTTGTAACCATTATTTAGGATGAGTTGCTAGAAGCAGCAGATACCGTATCACTCTAGATACTCCTTGCAAAGAACATAATTGTCTGAAGATGAAAAGCAGTAACACACCTTGAGCGTGGCAGAGTACAGGAAACAACCACCGAAGCTGAGCTTGTGACTTTGTTGTTCGAATAAACCGTCCTCAAGAAATATAAAAAAAAGGCTCAAGAAAAAGAAGCAGTATTTACTAAACAGAGAAAGTGCAGAGGGCCATCACAAATCATTAAAAGGCAAATACCTGTTATTGTTCAAATAACTTCTCAAATAAGCTCCACCCATTCTGAAGGGAACAAGATTTTCTTTATTAAGAATTACTCTGTAATTGATCTAACTTCCTTCACTCATATTTAGCTAATATTCTTATGCATGGGATTTGTGCCAATAACCTGAAAAACCCTATATGACATTAGTCTTACAGTTAAAAATATGTTGCATTTAAAAGACTGAAAGATTAATTGGCTAATGTTTATGGTAACAGCGTAGTTTGTTCATATGTCTGACATAATTTCTGGTTAATATTTTTTTAAAGATTCAAAACTTCCTATAGTATTTGTACATTCTTTAGATAACATCTAATTCTGTATTACATTGCAAATGGGCTGTTGTACTTAGCATAGATGTCCCACTTAACAAAATTTTGTTTTTGTTTTTTTTTTCTTTTTTCTGTTTCCTCCAAATATGTTCCCATCAATATAAAATCAATAAAAGGACTTTCCTCAGACACACATCGAAGCTCCCCTCTGTCGCGGTGCTGCCACACGTTTCACCTTTACCTTTGCCCAGCTGAACTGGCATGCTTTCGGACTTCATCATCCTCTGCTGCTGTGCCTGGTGGTGGTGGTGCTGGTGCTGGTGGTGGTGCTGGGGGCCTTCCACTGTGCTTCTGATGGGCATTGCAGGGGGAGGAAAGCTGCTCCCGCCAGCAGGAGCACCCACAGCCCCGCCTGAAGCCATAGCTGGAGCAATGAGCTTTCGGCCAAAATTCAGTAAGCTGTTGGAGACTTTGTTAATGTTCAGTGGGGCAGCCTTAGCACTGGCGCTGAAAAAAAGAGGAGAAATCATCACGTCCTTGCCAGCGGTTTGGACAGGTACAGCAATGCATGCATTGTTCTTCAAAAAACGGGGAAGAAAATCCAAGACTTGAACGTTACAAAGAAGGTGTTTTACTACAGTCGCACTGGAATACACACAGGAACCACAGGGACTATGTGTGGTGCGGATTCTTCCCAACCTGTAGTGGACAAATTGTTTTGGCCCTTTCTTCCTGAAAAATGCAGACTGACCCCAAACAAAGCAAGTTTGCACAAATTTTCTTCATTTGCCTTTTTAAATGAAAAAAACAGAGTGACAAAAAAGCGATCTAGGCTCTAAGGCATTGAAAACTTTATAACTGACTTTTTGCACTTCCTATTCAAAGACTGCTTTAATATTTACTTCTGCTAGATTAAATTCTCTTAAATGTTTAAAATAACTCAAACCCAAACATTTCTTTCAACAAGAAAAACTAACGCTAGACTGTATTTTTAGGCTGGCAGAGCTATATGTCTCTTGCTCTTAATTCACCTTCTGCCTAGCCCAGCCGTTTGAAGCCAAGCACTTTTAAACAGGAATCCTGATTTCTAAAATGATTTTGGCAGAAGAATGGTTTCAGGATGTAATACATATACTGGATCACGATCCTTATAATTGTTACTTTTTATTTTTAACTACAGTGGCTATTTAATTCACTTCAGTTATATGCAACATTAAGAATGAGGTAATTGTCAAACCATTTAATCTGTCTAAAATAAAGAGGCAAAGAAGCTTCTAATTCCCAGTAGAAGTGTTCACATAACCCAGGGAGCAGCAAAGCCGTTCCTATTTGTTCATGCAGTATTTTCCTGTTTTATATAATTAATGCTTGAAATACCCTTCACAGAAATATATCACAATCACAGAGAGCTTTCTACTCCTGAGGTTTTATTTTACTGATCTGTAGTTCAGTGATATAAATAGCTGTCTTTAAAAAATTTGAAGAAATACATGTAATTAAAAACAATACAGTCATTGTACTTGGGAAAAAAATAGTTTTGCAATGTTTTGGGGAAGTTTAACTAAAAATAAACTACAAATGAATTAATATGGGTGGCTTGTAAAATGCGCAAGCACCTGGAAAAGTAATTTGGATTTTGTTTTTCATATAATTTCCCTATTTGTCTCCAGATATGTTTTTTTTTTAGAATACATAATATACGCACGTGCACACATATAGAAGATATTCAGAAAATAACAACAGCTGAGTTGTTTAGACTCAGAATAGATACGGTTAAAATGAGAGACAGCAGAAGAAATTGTGTGAGCCCGCACACTCATGAGATAGAGCCCCAAGCTGTACCGGGCCCTTCTGCCACATACTGGTGATGAAGAAAGACAGCACGTAGCATTTTTTTTGAGGAACCGCAGCGCAGAGGCTGGGACAAAGTGCTGCTTCCCAATTTATGGAAGCTGGAAAGGAATGATTGCTGAATAATGATTACAGGATGTTTCTGTGTCTCCCCATCTTATTGATTGCTGCCGATGTTACAAAAAGTCTTTCTGTAGCCACCTGAGAATGACCGACAGTCACTACAAAGAGAGCATCTTCAGAACTGTAAAATACTCTTGCAGGAGTCCCAAATGGTTTCAGAAGCAAACTGAATAGGTCCCAATGATTTTAAAGAAGAGGACGTGGTAAAATGTTTATTACTATTAAATTTTACTCTGCTACTGCCTAGCAGATTTGGTTATTAATCAGTTCCCCGAGGTATTGCAAAGACACTTAAGGAAAAAAAAAAGGGATTTTTTTCTATTCCATTACATATATGTGGTATCAGAAGAGTCAGCACAGGGCCCTTTGTTTAATGTCTTCTGCATTCTAGAAAGACAACGAAGATTGTAGCTTTGAAGGCGGAAGAAGAAATGCCAAGTGCTGGCTTAGTGGGTATCAAACAGTTATCAACAGTTTGCAATGAATCTAATTACATCACTGATTTTGGGGGTCATACCAGTAATAACTTGGTTGAGATTCAGAATCCAAACCTTAGTATATTTGGCAAAGTTTTTTCCCTCAGTCTACTGAAACTAATCACCAAGATTGGGGTGGTATATATATCACTCACTCACCTGAAACATCACCTTAGAAAGAAGATAATGGCTTGCATATTGAGCCTGAGGTTTGTGTTGTCTCTAGGCCTAGAGTCTTGACAATCAGCAAAAAAAACCCCTTGACTTTGCACAAAAAGTGGTATTTACAGGAAGTAAATCTTTTTCTCTGACAGGCTACCCGAGCAACAAAGCCACTAGATGCTTTGAGCTAACTGCATCATTGGAATCATGATGGTCCACAGATGCAGGAGACAAAGCCGATCCAGATGCTTGTGTATTTGTGTCCACCAGCTTGTTTCTTTCTTGTTTCTTTTTTTCAGCTATATTTTGCTTAATACTAAGTATCAGTTTTCTTTCTACACTGTTTAATTTGCTGCTTTGACATAAATAAAAACCAGGAGAAGTTAGTTTATTTGCATTTTTCAGATGGTTGGAAAGAGAATTTTTGAGAAACTTCACTTTACAGGAACAATAAAACCCAAAAATCTCCTCTGAGATGTTATGTTTGAACCATGATTTTAAAAAATGCTTTCAACAATAACATGCCATAATGTTTTATAATTATTTGAGAACTAGAAAGGATAGTTATCGTAGCTCTTAATACCTATGTGTGATTTGGCTCTGCTATGAACTGACGCTGCTAATCATCAGCTCAGAACACATACACTATCATGAAAAATAAATAATGATGCTATCTAAGTTTCTTGTCAAGAGGCGGTCTCAGTGATAGTATTTTGAGGTAAAATTTATCGTGCAATTTCTCTGAATCACAGCTTCGGAAAATGAACAATAGCGAGGTGCTAGATCTCTGGAGGAGGTACATTAAAACTGAGCTGAGCTTCTGGAAAATAAGAACAATGTATCTACGTCTTACTATTTACATGTCTGATATATTAATACAAAGGATGATTATAGGCATTAAGCACGGATCAATGTCTACATTTTAGCCATCTAAATGTACCAGACATGCACAACAATTACAAGAAAAATGCTGATTGATTATGTTGCAGTTATCAGCAGATGCATTTAGAAGTAAGGCATCAGTTTAAAAATATGAGTACCAAAGAGATGTGAATTCCATCTATGAAGCAAACAATTTTGTTTCATCACAATAAGCATCATTGACCTTGACTGTGAATGGTATATTTTTAAACTAGCAGTAGATGATGATTCAATCTCTGCAGTTTTCTGCTAAGATAAAAATGTTTTGTTTTAAGCAAGCCTTATTCAAAGGGATTTCTCTCTTCAGTAAGCAGCCATTATGAGAGATGAGAGACAAATATATGAATATGAGGGATTAAAAAGTTTTATATGTGATAAAGTAAGCAATATATATTAGAGATTTGCCAAGATATTTTAAATATATCATTGAGCCTGTGGAATTAAAGATGAAAAAGACCTGGTAGCTGATCTAATCCATCTCTTTGCTCACTGCAGAAACATTTCCTAATGTTATATATTCCAGTTCTCTCTTTAGTCCAATCTTAAAACAGATTTACCACATCTGACCTACTCTAAATGTCACTGTGTTGAGATAAATTTATCCCAGTTATTCCTCTATCTGAACTATTCTGAACAATTTCTCCTCTCCTTTAGTGTGTATCCTGTATATATGTGTGCAATGAACTTACGTTCCTACACAGATTTAATGGACATTTGTTTCCTTAGAATTTAGGTTTCCAACAGGTGTTATTCTTGTCTGGGCTTTATGATTTATTTATTTTTTCAAAATCCTTGAAACGATTCTTTTGGAATTTTCAAATAACTTATTTTTCAAGCTTAGGCAACTCTTGAAACCATTTTTTAAAAGAATAAATAAGTAAAAACATTAAGAAAATGCAATAGAATGCAGTAATTTTTGACAGCCTTCCCCAACTTTAAAGCCTGGTTAAAAAAAAAAAAAAAAAAGATGCTTTTGCAGTCACTCTACTCAGCTTTAATTTCTGCTCCTTTCTCCATTTTTAAGAGCTTTTTAATCCACTCCATTTTAATTGTAGCTAGCTTTTAATGTAACTGTTTTAAACAGAATTTGACAGAGGTGCAAAGCTTTAAAAGCCGGCAAGTTCCTATGAATCAGCAAGCACAGTATATGGCTGGGGCCACGTGCAATCCAAGAAACTCCCTGTGAGAGCATAAATTGAAGCAAGCTTTGTGTCTTGCGCTGGCTTGCCCTGCAGCCACCAGCAGCCACCACCCACCAGCAATCGCTGGCCACGTTGTGGCCACCCCGTTGGGGCACGGGCACCTCTGTACTTGTGACCACTAGATGAAATGGCCTTGACAAAGAATTTAAGCAGTATTGATATAAACCATTTGTAAAACAAGGGAGGAATGCTGCAAAAAAGTTTAGTAAAAATTACTTCAAATTGGATTGACGTTAATTCCTTTTAACTTGCACAGCTTCTGGTACGTGGATACTCCAGACTGCGATTAGATGCATTATTGGAAGTGGTTCAGCTAAAAAGCGCGCATTGGCAACGTTTTACGCCCTGCTTTTAGTATACACGTCATTGCATATGAATGTCCTTAGCCTTAAGAAAATGCCAGCGAGCTGACTGCAATGCTATCTGGAAAACTTTCATTTTTCATATAATAATAGGCAAGGTGAAGATTCAAAATAAATGTCATGAAATAAACACATGTGCTTCTAATACTGCTTATGTAACTCCTGTTTGGGATAAAAGTGACTTCTGAAACATTTTGTTTATGTAAGTTCTTAGTTCAGTGAACACATATTCAGAAATAGCTTACCGGGTTTTGTTCATCAAGTCTGCTCCACGAGCTTTGTAATAATCTAAATTTTGTTGGAATTGATGAGTCACTGGTCTTGGATTTCTCTAAAAAAAAAAGAAAAAAGAAGATTTAAAAAGAATACCTTACTGGAATTTTCTGAGAGATTTAAAGCAAAGACCAGAGGTATGCTCATTAATGAAGATTAGAAATTTAAAGAATCATTTCTTTTCCCAGGATCTCGGTTTCTCAAGGCAGTAATGCCAGTTACATAAGTGTATTCTTAAAATACTTAAAACAATATTGAGTGTTACCAGTAAGTCCACTCCATGCTCACAGAAATTAGTGTTTTTCCACACAGCGATGTGGCTGTTGGCTGTAGCGGTAACATTTCTAATTAAATCAGTAATTCCTGGACCGATCTGATTTCTTCCTCGAGTTCAAGTATAGAATTTTACCACCTCCAAGCTAAAGTGATATGTTTTTAAAGAAAACGGTAATAGTAAGGAGAAACTACAGCTAACATTTTGAACTGAATGCATCACTAGCAGCACCTCAGTTAAGCCCAGAATTAGATTTAGGGGGACAACCCTCACAGTGCCACTAGATGGCAGGCGGAGCCTTTTTTCTCACCAAATTTCACCCAACTCGGAATCGACGAATAAAGAACTGATCTCCTATAACAAAATTTATATCATTAATATTGAAACCACAAGCCACTTGTTAAGTCTCCACCTCTGCCACAATGAAACTATTTTACTGAAGCACGCTGCCTTCAGTAGTTCTGAAATTATCCTTTCTGGACTTAATCCACCAAATGAATGCATTATTTGGGGGGGAGCGAAGTAAATACTTTTAGGTAAAAAAATTTGCATACAGATGAAACGAAAATAACAGAGAGGTACAGAGAGGCCCTTTTAATATATATAAAAATTAGAAGAGAAAAATAGCTTAAAGTAATTCATTTCTAGTGTAAGAGAAAACAAACCGGTAAATTTCTGCATAATGATCAGATGTATTGCATAGACCAGACCTAAGTACTTTCTAAATATTATTTGCTTTAAAGGTCTATTCACTCATAGGCTGTTGCCTTATATTCTGATCTGCCTTCTTAAGTCCTGCTAGTAGTAAATACAGTTTTAATGAACTACTCAATGACCTTTCTGAAATAATCGTTCACAGGTGAGAGTACATTACATTTTTGATGGAATCAGTCTTCAGTTGTTTCACATGTTGTATTTTTTTCCCTCCAGATTTCATTATAGACTGGAGTACCCATAGCCGTATCCTCTCATTTTCCACATTACTGCAGATAACCCTGCTTCCTTGGAAATCTTATTTTTGGAGGAGGACATAGGAGTTGCGTTTTAAAGACCAAAGTATTGCATGTGCACAAAAGGAGAGAAGAAGATTTAAAGAGGTGGTAGATATCAAAGGCCACGATGATTTCTGGGGTCAAATTTAAGGCTAGGAATTTCCAGATCATCTCCTGCAGTCAGACTTAATCTTGTATGAAATGTCTCATTTTCTTTCTCTGGAAACAGATTAAACATTTTAAAAATACATCCTGTTTGTAATGTTCATTAAAAAATGAAACAATGAAAAGCTATTAGAAAGCATTAAAAAAATCCTCATCTATCCTACCACCCACATTGTAATGGCCGCTCTATGTTTTCCTTCTCCTGTTATAAGAACAATATTTGCATAACTCTACCCATTCATATGGCTTGTAAGTCAATCCTCATCAACTGACAGCAATAACAATGAATCAGCTTTAGTTACTATTGCTCTAGTTTGGTAATTCAATGCATTTCTATGATAATCAAATCCAAACTGACGTGATGAGGATAACTGATGGTTCTGCGGCTCCTATGCGAGTAATCAGTGTAACTTTTCTCCCATGAATTAAATAACATTTTTCTTTACATGTCTCGATGACCATTTCAACAAGGTGGAAGAGTAAGCAATGGCTAAAGTAATGGGCACTTCTAAGTCATAAGGCAGCCCTTTGAAAAATTCATGTTACCAGATGCTAGCCAGTTTTGCAATTTGTTTCCAATAACTCAGTACCTATTAAAACTTAGCAAAACCATTGAAATTTCTTTTCCACCACCCAATGAAAAAAAACACCAAACACATTGCTTCTGAATAAAAAAAACAAAGAAAAGAGGAAAAGATCATGTGGAACAGTATCTTGAAACATATTTATGCAGAAATGACAAGCAATTCCAGACACGGAAGGCTGATCTACTATCTAAGCACTTAAAGCCATTAATAGGAATAATGATCTAAGAACATATGAATGAGGCTCAAGCATTACTTTCACAGGGGCCTATTTAAATTCCTATGAGGTTTAAAGGTATCAAAGGAAGAAGCAGTTTAAAGTACTATTGCATGCTGTGAAGAAAAAGCCCTCAGAAAAAATGCTGTTGAAAAAACATTAGAAATGCAAGACAGTAAATACCAACGGTTACTGCTGCAACTCATTTTGTAACACTGCAGAGATATCCTTTTGGAAAATTTGATTATTTAAAAAAACCCCAACCTGACATATATGTTAGTAGACAAGTATCTGTGAAGTATCACCACAGAAATTTTAAATACTTCTAAAACCTGAAATTCAGACAGCAAAAAATACGGTTTTATGAAAATCATGATCTTTATGTCACTGTGATTGTCCTTTGAATTTTATACTCTTTTAATTTCAGTAAGTTAAATATAAGAAGTAGAAAATAAAAGCTACACAATTACTATATCTCTTCCGTATGAATTTTAAAATAATTCCCCTCTCTAAGCATCCAATTTGAGCTGTCCCCTATATTGTATTCCATGTATTAGGACTGAAGGCTAAACAAATTTATTTACAGCAAAACATAGTGCTGTTGTTTAAAATATTTGCAGTAAGCACTTTTTTTTCCCATACAGTGCAATTTAGAATGATCCTATCTGTATTTTTACTTATTTACACAAGTAAAGTTTTTCCCTTTGTTTTTCAATTTATGTATTTTGACTAGTACCTCAGATAAAATCTTTTTTCTTAAAAGGATAATGTCAAAATGACAGTGAAATCAACCCTTCAAATTAGAAGTTTGTTGAATCCCCCTAAGAAACTGTGTAAGGGCATTATACAAATTAACACACTTATGTTTTTCCCTTTCTAAGGAAAGAGAGTGCAGAAATCGGAGAGAAAAGCTGCCTGTGCCAATACCAGAAATCCCACTTCCCCACACCCGTTTTGTGGGAGCAGTCTGCTGGTTTTATAATTCTTCTAATTTTTATTCTAGCTACAGCGAGCTTAGTTTCAAGTGGTAGAAAATGCCCAGTTTATACTTTTAAAAGGACAATGTATGAAATTCAGATATAGGAGCACACATAGAAATTGATGTGATTTTGGACTTTGTCTCTTCAAAATGGATTAGCCACAGCCCAAAGGGAAGAGATGCCTTAAAATAGTTCAGATATCTCTGAGGTACTCCTGCCTCTGAGCCCTTCCTTGCCTAAAAAATGCACCCCCCCCCCCCGACCCCAGCATTTGCCTGCTGAAGTCCTAACCCCCGTCCTCCTGCTTCTGTTCCCAGCCACCGCCAGACCGACTCACTCCAATTCCCGTGGCTTTTGGGAGGTTCTTGGGGACTTTCTGTTTGGCTTTGTTCTCCCCCAGGGACGTGGGGCTGAGCTAAGTTACACCCCGTGCCTGCTCTTCTCCTAGGCGGGGGGCTGAGGCCATGGTCAGAATCACACCGAATGCAGCAGAGATTCCCTACACTTCCATTCCAAGCAATTCCCACCAGCTAGGGACCGTGCTCCATATGCTCAAATTCCCTAGTATAACCCTTTTCCTCGCTGGCCTCCAGAGACATACCACGTCACATTACCCACGGAGTAGACGTGATATAGCAAAGCACGCTTGTGCGTGACAGAAGTCACAGGCAGAGTGTTCTACAACATACCAGGAAAAACAGGTTACTGCTGCAATGTAATGTTTCACCATCTGAATACACAACATTTGTGAAAGTTTATATGCAGGTGCAAGCAGAGGAATCTCTACAACACTCTTTTTTCTTCCCTGTCGAGGTGTTTCCTTTCCTTCCTCTTTAGCATTATGAACAGGAAAAAAAAATCAAACACAATGTTGAGCAAAATCTGAAGGTTCGAGTAAGAGACAACAATGAAAAAAGATTTTCAATATGTCTGATGAAAAATGAGACTTATTTTAGCGAACATGCTATTGCCTCAATGCCAAGGGAAAAGCACTCGTCATTAGAGAAATGAATTGCTCAGCTGTTTATAAGCAAAAAGCTCTGGGGGAATTTCTCAAGGCCCAAACCACAAAGCATTGCAGGGTTACACAAACATATGTTGCAGGTGTTTTTGGGTAGACAGGTGGGAAAACCTCAGCTACTGAAAAATACTCCACTTAATAGACTGTATCTGAAACTGGATAACCTAAATGCAACAGAGAAAAAACCCAAACAAAACAGCAGCAGTGAATTATACATACACGCTGCAATAGGCTCACCAAAATAATAATCTCACTAGTACCAAACGGGATTTTTTTAAACTAGTTTTTTTCAATATATTAAATAAGTGCTGCCAAACATATATCTTTTTTTTCTAAACTAGTAATATTTTAAGCCTAAACCAAAGAACAGAATGAACTAAACATATATATAAAAAGAGAAAGATAATGATGCAGTGTTGTTCTTTTTATTTAAATATTTCTAAGGACCCAGTTTGCTCCTTTTCCCGTTCTTTAGCCGTCAAGGCAATATTGGATTTTTTCATAATTCTCGTACAGCCTAAACCACTTTTGTATTAAAATGCTATTTTTATTCCTTTTGTTTGTTTCTAATGAAAGTTGGAGGAGCATATGGCCCTGTACTTAGTAATGACTGGGAGGTCAGCAAAGGTTTACCTTTTCCTTCTAGATCACCTATGCTTCTTTCTTCAATAAAGATGATATAAACATGGCAAAAAGTTGGACTGGGAACAGAGCTGAAATACAGCAGCTGAGATGTGGATAAGGAATACGGTTTATTCAGTTCAGCAGCAGTTTTTCTATTAGGCACTAATAATTAATATGAGGTCCATATTAATGTTTACCTAATAGCCTAGCTGCACAGAGAATTTCACCTTTCCTCTTTTTGTTCTTTTGTCGGGTATCCAGGCAGCTGTCTCTGCTCCATGACTAGACTTATACAGTATAAGCAATGGCTTAACATTACATAAACATACCACAATACTTTGTATACTGAACAACCAACCCACCCCAACTCTAGAGCACCCGAAGAAAATGCCATTCCCCAAACAAAACTTTCCTTTCACCTCCTAATTTTCCTCCTCCCTAGTTACACTTTCTGCAGAAAAAGCAACCTGCTGGAGCACAAAAGGTATTCCATCCACCTACAAAGCACTGAGCTAAATACTTACTAAAAAGAAAAAAAAAACCAGTGAGACATTAGAGGACATTATGTGCTATCATAACCAGCAGGTCAAGGGAGGTGATTCTCCCCCTCTAGCCCACTCTTGTGAGACCCCACCTGGAGTACTGTGTCCAGCTCTGGGGCCCCAGCACACAACACACATGGACCTGATGGAGCGAGCCCAGGGGAGGGCCATGAAGATGATCAGAGGGATGGAACGCCTCCCCTATGAAGACAGGCTGAGAGAGTTGGGGTTGTTCAGCCTGGAGAAGAGAAGGCTCCGGGGAGACCTTATCGCAGCCTTCCAGTACCTAAAGAGACCCTACAAGAAAGCTGGAGAGGGACTTTTTACAAGGGCAGGTAGTGATAAGACAAGGGGTAAATGGCTTTAAACTGAAAGAGAGTAGAGTTAGATGAGATGTAAGGAAGAAGTTCTTCACCGTGAGGGTGGTGAGGCACTGGAACAGGTTGCCCAGAGAGGCTGTGGCTGCCCCATCCCTGGAAGTGTTCAAGGCCAGGCTGGATGGGGCTGTGAGCAACCTGGGCTAGTGGAAGGTGTCCCTGCCCATGGCAGGGGTGTTGGAACTAGATGGTCTTTAAGGTGCCTTCCAACCCAGTCTATGATTCTATGATTCATTCTATTGCCAATTTTAAAGTGGTTCAAGGCCAATAGCAAAACATTATTCAAAACATAGTTTTGGTATGGTAACATAACCCTATGTATGAAAGTAGCACAACATGAGGAGTACCCTGCACAGAACTAATAAAGAACTTCCTTTAATCACAGGAGTCAGGAGATCCATGTACTAATACTGGCACTGGCAAATGAACACCATAACCCTCAAACTGGGAATAATGCTTCTTGTTTACAGTTGTCAGAAAGATGCTGTGGGTCTCAATCACAGAACTCGTTATTTACAATGCAATAACATCATGAAGAATTATCATATTTCATAATTTCTAAAGAAAACTGAGGAGTGCTCTTTTTTTAATTTCTTTTCCAAAACAACAAAAATTCCGAGAAAGAACTGAAAAGGAAAGAAAATTCAGTTAATTGGGTCAAAGCAGGAAGAAACCCCTGAACTCTGATCAAGCTGAAATAAATTATTTCCAGTTTTGTTACGCGACACCCCTCCATTCCCCTGGCAACTAGAAATTTCAGATACCAGGAAGGTATTTTAAATACCGTGCGTTATGGTCTGTTTTTAACTTCATACACACATGCTTTCTTTCACATGGGCATTCTATGACAAGAGATGAAGAACTGAAAAAAAAAATGACAAGTGAGATTTTAAAAATGCTTCAGTGACTTGACTGAAAGAAAATTTCTAGTTGTATATTTTGGCTTCTTGTCCTAACTGATTGAAAAGCTTTTTTTTTTTTTTCCCTTCCATTTATAGTTTTACAGCGTATTGCATTTTAACAGGTAGATCAAATCCTACCAAATCAGCTTTTATCGATATTCCAAACAAAAAGACTGTGACCTGACAATGTTCAAGTTCATAACCTGCGTAAAATCCCCATCTTACATCAACAGAATTGCTCAAGTACCTTTTAAATCTGCCTCTTAATTTAGTCGCCTATTTTTCAGCTGAACTCTTGGTTTTAAGAAGTAAATTAACTAAATAGTGAGGTATAAATCTCACAGTGTTCAGCCCTACCCTGTGACAGATTTATGCTCTGGCATCTTGCAGCCCCGCGCGGTTAGGAACAGGAGTTTTACAACATTGTGGAGGAAAGATCCAGGCTTTTGAAGGGAGCACACAGCAAGCCTCGCTTTACACCCTGGAATGCTCCAAATTATGAGATTTAAAATATGACATCTTTATGTACAGAAAAGCTACCACATTATGGTTTTATTGGCACTCGTTTTGGACAACCTGCATAACTGATGGCTTTGTGACTAATGCAGTTATCCGAAGCTTATACTGATAAAACCCTTATAACCACACTTAGAGCATTATATGTCCTCCAGATACATGCCTGTACACAAATCTCACCTATCAGGGAAAACCAAGACCATTTTAAGGTGCTATTTGGTTATTTCTGCTACGTGGAAAAGAAACAGGTTAATTTATTTTCCATGTGTAATGTTCCATGTAAAACACTTGAAAAAGGTCCCTACGGGAGTGGAAAAGGCTCTTTCAAAGAGACCCATGCACACATCACAGCAAGAGGAGTATGACGTCCAAGTCTTTTCCTCTAAAACGCAGACAGAAGCTAAGGTCCTGGTGCTGCGGGACACGCAACTCCTTTCATTCTGGGATTCCAGTAATGAGGATACTGCAGAGCCATTTTGATCACTACTGCTCCGTAAAAAGACAAAGGAGAAAGACATCACATCTCCAAACCTAATTTTCCTTAAAAAGTCACAGCAAAGGATAGAATGTACCATTCCAACTTCTATCTTGAACGTATATTGCTCTTTCAGAGAAGCATTCCCCAATACAAATGTACTCAAATAGCTTTGTACACAACAATTAATACATTAATATTTACTATAAAATATGTCAATACACCAGCAGTATATCTACATTTATATCAGAAAAGACTGAACTTAAATTCCATGATAATAGATTGGATATGATTCAGTAGCTAATCTTTCATACATTATTGAAAAGTTATGAATCTATTTTTATATAACTCACAGTTTGTGTTTTGCAAATTTTACTCAAATAAATAAATTATGATATGGAGAACTTTTGATTAGGTAGAATCAAAGTGCTTTAAGTGTTTTAAGTGCTTCCTTTTGATAAACTACCTTGCAAACGAGAAGTGATTAATTGAACTGTCAGGTTGCACACAAGAAGAACCATAATCACCTCACTCTAACACTGTTAAATACATTTTATTAGTGTAATTTTATAAATAACATCATTACTCTTTAGGAGAGGGTCAGTAGCTTTAGATGACTGTTTAAACAGAAGTAAACCAATCGTTTGAAAGAAACAGCCCCAAGAAATTCACAAGCAGTAAGTTTTAGTGGTAGCTAAAGTAATTAAGAGCTTGAAGTGCTTCAGCTTCTTGCTTTAGCATCAAGTACAATCAGAACTGGTTTTACTTTGCTACTAAGGATATCAACTTGCTCAAAGAGAAAAGCACAGTTTAAAGTTTTGGCTTCCAACAATAACTTTTTCTTCCGTCCTGCCTGTCTAAAGTACTTGCCCTTAACGAGACAGAGCTTATGAATTCCCAGTGAGTATTATCAGGAGTGCTGATCAGCACTGGAGAATAATTCCTTCCCTATTTCTAAGTTTTCCCTGATCGCCCCTCTGGCCTGAACTCGATGTTGCTGCATCTCATGCCTTCACTTTACGATTAAAAGGGAAGACACCTCGATAAAAGGCATAATTATGAAATCTGCAGACAAGAATAAAAAATGAATTTTTTTTTTCTTTTTTGCAATTCTTAGTCCAGTTGAGTGATCAGCAAGTAGTTGCCTTGACTATTTACTGAATAATGTGCGTTACTTGCTGTTCTATACAACACTATTACATACTCGTTTTAATATCAGTCGAAAGTGTAAACAATGGTTCCTAACTCGCCTTTAGCCATCTCCTCGGAAAGACTCTGCACATCTCCACCTGCTCAGAAATCACCAGCCATGCCACCAAACCCTCGCTGCCCTCAAGGCCAGCAGCTCTCCTGCTGGGTCACACAAGACCGGCAACGAGATCAACGAAGCCAACTTGCCCTCCTTGCTGGGCTCCGCTTTCACTGCCAGGAGCGGACTGCAGCGCCATCTCGCTTGGCCCTACACAGAAATGGGACAAGTCCTTTGTTTCTGCACCGTCTTACCGGCGGCACAGCTTTGTCTTCACTATGAGAGGTGTCACTGTTCAGGAAGCTTGGCTTTATTCTGTATTATTTCCTACCACTTTCCTATTCATTTAAATGGAATGGCTGCTTAACTTGCATTGATACAACACCTGTCGGTTCTTAACCAAATAACTGGCCTGTGCATACAACACAGAGCAATACTGGAAACTGCATTGTGGTTGGCAATCTAAGAGAACAGCTCGCTCCTTCAAGTGATGACTACTGTGTTACATATGATACTGAGGAATGGGAAGGACTTTGAAAGATTACTCATTTGGAAAGTCTTGACTAGATGACTAATTAACTACTTTCCAAGATTTTTTCCTGAAAATATTACTTGTGACGTAGAGAAGAAGATGACTATTTTATAGTGTGTTGATTAAAGGGTTAACGTATCAGGGGAGATTGCAATGAACTTTGAGAGACGAGAAAGTTACTGTACTATGACTATTGACCACACAGCCTTTTTTTATTTTAAAATGCACAGGTGCACTGGGAAGGAAGGTTTTGAAACAAATGTACAAAACTGAAGAGGATTTTTAATTCATGGTACGCTTACTATTTTTATGTGGTACTATGGCAACATGGCTATTCCAAGTAATTTATCATTAAACTCATAGCTGCCTGTCATACCTTATTCTATTAATGAAACACAATAACTGAATATTTAAAACAATAATTCTTAAAACAAAGCATGGCCTATCTCCTTGCAAAGAAAAAGTTTCTCATTTTAAGAACATGAACATAAAGGACAAGTTAATAGGGCTTTAACATGTAAAATATATGTAATTCTTAGTTGTATAGCGCCACATTAAATAGCTTAGCATGCAGTTCCAGAAAAACCATCGATTTACTCAAAGTGAGGTGTTTAGATTACATCTAACCTTACTGTATTGGCAAATGGGGAAGTTAGACCATCAAAATGTTTGGGTTCACTACAAGGAACTGAATGTGGTTATAAAACCAGCGGTCTTCTAAGCATTGAAGATCTTAATCTTTCAGAAATTAAGGCAAATAGAAGTTCTCTGTGAATCACTGAAATAAATGCATTTATTTTTTGTTTCTCCTAATTCTTTTCCTCCCAGAAGAGACAGGTACTTAACTGTTCTGGAAAACCTTGTTTTCTTTATCAGTCATATCCGCTGTCAAGGCAACTCTCCTTTAAAGTGTAGGTAACCTTACTTGTACTGCCAGCTCACACGGCATTGGGCTATCCATTATCCCAGCTTCCTGATACTTAGTTTTCACGCACCCAAACGCCCTAATGTATTACTGCCTAACTCCTGAAATATCAGTCACATTCTTCACGATCAGAAAAAAAAAAAAAAAGGCAAAAAGCAAAAAGCAAACGTTTGTTAAGAGCCCCCCTCCCCCTTGTTGGTACCCCTCTAACAAAATGGACTCCACACCCCAGCAGTACCTCTGTGTGTAGGTACAAATTAATGAGTTGTTAATGCCCAAACACTGCCAGATCCCAACTTCTGATTGGCTGCAATCTGGTCATTAAAGACAGGTAATTAATGCCAGATTGCACACACAATGCTAACAAACAAACAAAACAACCCCAAACCTGCTTTTCTCCTGCCACAAACAGCAAAACAAACAATACTGACATACTGGCAGCTTTCAAAGGACAGTTGCAGCTCTGCAGCGGCACCTCAGTTAATGAATGTATAGAAAAGAATTTATCTGAAGAAGAAGAAAGTGAAACTCAACAGCCTTTCAGGCACATGAAACTAGCTTGGAGAAAACTCTGAGATGGTGGCAGCTACTTAAGAAGAAAATTCAGCTGAAAATAAATGTACAAAGAGTTCGGTTCAAAATTTCAGTAATGTGTTTTCCCCTTGTCACTTTATTGCTCAGATTGTGAAAAAGCTGGAATGTAGATTTCTCTGACTAATCGTTATATGAGTGATCATGACCATATATTATTGCTTAAGTTTTCTAGCAGTACCTGTAATTTCAGGCATGACAAACTAATACGAATTCTTTGAAATGTCATGTATGCTTCATTGTGGATTTAGTTAGAATTTAATATTATTATATGGCCACTTTCAATGTCAGCAAATAGCTTAAAATACAATGTTGGACAATATCATCAGCAGTAACTAGAATATTATTAGCCTAACTAACAAATGAATCCCCATTGACCAAGCACAACCACTTTCTTTTTTCTCTTTTGAATCGATGGCTTATAATAAAAGGTGTCTCCACTGAATTAAACTCCTAACTAGCTTGCTCAACACATAGGGTAACTCACCATGTTAAAATATTGAAAGCAAACTTATTTTACAAAAATATTAAGAATAAATACAGTAAGCTTTCAGACAAAGGATGGTTGTCAGGTTCTTAGTATGCAATGTAAAACTGTAAAATTCTACGTAGTGCTTTAGTTTTCTAATAAGTCATTGTGATAAGGTTAACACTTCAACACAGAACAACATACAAATAAGAACACCCAAAGATGAAAATGACTTTGCTTATGTTGCTGTATTAGAATTTTATTTGCTAAAGGGTGAAAACAGATTTGCAAAATTCACAGTTAACTTAAAACAATAGTTTTAAACCTTTTATTCCTAGCCCTGGCTGCCTTCAGGAAGGAAAGAACATCTGGTTATTTAAGGAACACAATATGTTCACATTTTCTATGACTTTTGTTTCTAATTGGGTTTTTTAATTTTTTTTTATTTGAACAACTCTAGTTAGAACTATGTTTTTTAATCACTTTATATTTTTCCACTGCCCTATCTCCATATCTCTACTTCTTAATTTCGCAGCCTTTGCTTTGAAAATTAACAGTGCTCGATGGTTTTGATAAGGAAAAAAATGAAGAAAATTGGCCACTCGTGGGATATTAAATACACAGAGACACACCTTCAGTAAATGCTTTTGGATATACACAAAAAAACCTTCCCTTGTTTTCTCATTTCACATATACATACTTTTAATTGCCCATTCTTCCATAAGAATCTCTACTTTTATATTCAGAAGGACTTTTAGTGCATAGAAGTTACTTTCATATAAATAATTGAGGTAATTATCTGTTCAAAGATTAGAAATGTGAAACAAATACTCTGCTAAGCAGGTTAACTTTATCACCCTATGCAAAGACAACAACACTGATTTGAGCTCTTCATTCTACATTTTCCGAAGAACTGGAGCTAGCCAAATGCAGAAAAGGCTGAAATTCAATTATTCTGCATTGATCCATACTCATGCCTGTAAAATTAGTATGTCTCAGGCCCTCCCTTCAGAGATAGGTGCATTAACTTGGTTTCAGCTATTACAGAGATGTGTATTTCTCTTCTATGGCACTGGAATATATCAGGCATGTGGTATCTAAAACGTCCTCTCATTCCTACTGCCAACCATGGTTCATGAAGTGAAAAGGAGAGCTCCTGCATGCATTAGATTAATGGTGAGCACTAATAACCTTTCATATTATTGTTATTACTGGACAATGCTAAGGCTTCTGCTAGGGTTTGATTCCACAAAAGGTCAGGAAATTCTACTTGTCCATCTGTAAGAAAAAAATGCCACCCATCTTTTAAGTATAGCTTTCTTTTGACATTGAGGTTGCTCTCCTGGTGACGACTGTAGTGAAAAGAAGCAAACAAAATGCGACAGGTTCATCAAACCAAAGTTTAGCTCTCCTGATAGTCTACAAGACAAATAAGTAGGGAGAGATATCTGTCATGTCAGACCAAGGAAACAGAAGAAATAATGGAAGTTATTAGACATGCAAACCCAGATTATATCCAGAATCGGAAGTTATGAATGGAAAGGCCGTATTGGGTCCATCTTAACTACTTCACCATTTATGACAGGATTGTTCCTTAAGAACCTTTCAGATCTATGTAGATACGACCAACCTTTCTTAGTCCAAACACCCCACAACTTCCCTTCAGTGAGATTATTTGGCATTTACTTAGCTGCAAAAATAACCCCAAAGACAATCTATATTAACAAACCTGCAAGAGGCAGATTCCTGTTTGCACCTGTCCATGACTTCTAAACTGCATTTCTTGTCCACCTGAGATTTAAAGCTCCAAGAGGCAGAGATCAAGCCTCTCTCTGATATCTAGAACAACACTAAACATTCTTGCTATGTTCAACAAATAATGAAATAAGCCACTGGACCATGCAACAGTCTCCCACAGAAGAGTTTCCTGACTTCACATATGAAAACCCAAGTGAAATGTTAGAAGAAATGCCACACGGAACAACTCAGCCCTGGCTCAAGAGATCTAAAATGCATTGAACCAAATGTAATTTTCCATTAGAAACCAGAAGCTGGTGATGGAGAAATGCACAGGAAAACATCAAAGGAGGAAGAAAAATCATTAAGCACTGAATTTGCTAATCATCACTTACAAGTTACACTACTGACTAAAATCGCCTTCTCTTTTCTTCCAATCTCCTTTTATCTGCTCAAGGAATAACAGCAAACTGAATTATCTTTATGCAGATAGCAAAAAAAAGGTATCATATTTTTCCCACTTATATTGGTATATAATCTGTGTACTGACTTTAGACTCCTACAGCACCCATGATGTCTTGGAGTCTTCCTTTTCCTTCTGTGCAATGAAAAATTTTGAAAGACTTGAAAATTTTTTATGTGTAGGTCTTACAGAATAACAAGACTTCCATTTCAGAAATACATTGGATCGAACCAATACATGCTTAAAGACACAAAAGTGAAACATAAAATCATACCTAGGGAAAGATAAGAAACATGTACTCAAGTCATAGCACTGAAAATACATTTCCTTCTCAGACCAGGAGCTAATTTTTTTCTTTTAGAGTGATCCTTTAGAACAGTTTAACTTCCTTACTGTAAGAAGTCCAGATCTGTGTATGCATTCTCAATCAAAGATCCAATGTGAAACGAGAGGTGGCTGGAAGTCCCTTAAGGCTCTTCAATCTCTGTAAACCCTAGCTTCCTCACCTTCAGAGTATTTCCCAAGTAGATAAGTACAGCTCAGAGATGAGGAACAATTGTAATTAATCATATTTAAATTGACAAAACTAGCAGTCTTTGCATGAAAGAGCTTTAAGGACTCATCCACCTGACAGAGGGGAGAACTACCTGAAAGACACAGTAGGAACTACATCCAGTGTTTTTCTGAAAGGTGTTCAAGGCACACCTGAGAATGTTTATTAATGGGGCACTGAGGGCTTATGAGCCTGACAACTTCATTCTGTTGGAGACAAGGGCATAAGGAGCGCAATAGTGATCAAGCTTCTTACATGGGAAATTGGTAGTTTATTTTTGCCCCCTTCAGCTAGTAGGATATCTTGTATACAGCCTAGGATGCTTTGGAGGACAGTGGAATAATTAGTAATTATTCTGTCTTTTAACATATACCTTCAAGAAATGACAGATTACATATTGGATTTAGTTTGATATCTTAGCACAATTTTCCTCCCTCTGTATGTTCCCTCTAAAAAAATACTTCTATCTTGTTTTGCTAAAAAACTACATAAATAAATGCTGGGCACTCTGATTTCACACACTGCTGCCAAAATCTTTAGGAAGATTCCTGAGGTCTAACATTACAAACTTTCTTACACACTGAAAAGACGATATACTTTACTCTCGTCATGAAAGAAATCTTTGTGCCTGAGAGGAATGAAGAAAGCAGCTGTAAGGATGCAGATTTCTGCAAAAAACTGATACAGAAACAAAGAGACAATTTTTTTCTTAATCCATAAAAGTGTAAACACTGGTACTGAATGAAATTTTGCAGAAGGCAGTCAAAGTGCAGAAGTGATGAATTTTTCACTTTCAAAGGTGACATGCATCAAGAAGATGAGGGAAATCAGACTTTACACTGGCAGCCTACTAATGGGACATGCACAAAGACAGTTCAAAACCAGCAGCACAAATTCTGCTATCTGCCAAAGATCTGAGTACTGCAAAGATTACTGTGTACAGCTTCATCTCAAACACTTCATCCACTATCCTGTGGATATCTGCTGTATATTATATCCACACATATACACATGCCATTCTAAAACAGCAAGAGGTTTGCTTTTTTTTAGTATAGATGAGTATATCTGAAACTGTATGCTAGTAATATGTAACATTAAATTTATGAATTTGTACATTTTATTCATGTGAATGTTTTCAGGCTGTAACAGCAGACTCTTGTTTTTAATTGAAAACCATCACATAACTATTATACATTGGGCGGGGTAGTGCTTTAAGGATTAACAGTGATTAATCTGCAGAAATTCCATGAAAAAGGTCTTAGAGATGAAATTGCATGATGATTTCTATACAGCTTACTAGGTTATTATATAAAATATACTGTTTCCCTCAAAAGTATACTTTATTATGAAAGATTTCTGTGCAGAATACCAAGCAAAGGCATTCTAAACAGCATAAACATCTGCAGTTACCACAGCTCCTGGATAACTTAAGCAAAACAGTAGGATAGCATTCTTTGAAGAGTAAAGAAACTTGTTTCTACTCTTGGTTACCAACTCTTTCCTTCAGCATTTTTGTCAGGTAAGAAGAAACTTGAAAGTACAGTTTAGTCCCCCAAATGTAGGTTGTTATTAACTTCACAGTATTTAGAACATTTTATTAGAGAGATTTATTCCCTGTATTTACAAAGCTAGCATCTCACCTTTGGATCTCGGAGAAAAAGTGCTCTTAGGATAAGGGAGTGAACATCTCCAATAGGTGGATAATGCATCAGAAGTCCCAAACAGGTCTGATAATTACTTGAAATCACTACAATGAAAATGGGGGGGGGGGGGGGAAAGGGGGGGGAAAAAGTGAAATATTACTATCTTATTTTGGTATTCCAAAACAGCACCTTTTCCAGTAGATTCATCGCAGTTAAAATTCAGCTGTGTTTTCCAACCTTAAGTCTCTTAGAACCCAAGCAGTGCTCACAGTAAAAGAAGATACTGCATAATCAAGCTTCATGACTATGCTTGGTCCAGTATCATTAAGGACAATGCTAAACCTACTACTTCCTTTATGTCATAGACATTTATGTTAGTTCCAGATTTAGATGCCTAAATTTAGATCGCTGTAGCTGTGCACCTAAAGCCTGCCTGAGTCAGTGGTGGTCAGGGCAATAGTCAGTGGAGCTTGAAGAACTAGTCCTATACTCTGAAACGGACACTGACTTTTCAGACACTCATCTGCAGACACCTAAATTTAAGTATGATAATTTGTGAGATAAATTTTACCGTCGGTCCTGCTTTTTTGATAACTTTCCCCCACTCTGACAATTCTTTGCTGAAGTATCTTTTATGTTGTTCTTATGTACATATACATATGCATGCCCACACACATATATATACACATACGTAAAATGATGTCAACAACTCCTTTTTTTCTCGTAAATCGGAATCAATTCATGAAATGTTCAGGAAAAAGGGAAAAGGCTAGATTTTAATCTCATAAACACTTAAAAATATAATATCCCCTTAATTTTATTAGGATTTTTTACTTATTCAGGAAATTTTCAGCATGCCTTGCTAAGTTTATAATTTTGTTATAATTATGCTTGATTTTATCTCTGCGTAAGTATACTCTATGGTTCTTTGCTTGTCGTTATTGTATTCTGGTTGGTTTTGTTTTTTTTCCCCCCAAATCAATCTAATTATGAGTGCCATTATTAAAGACATCTTTTCAGGCAGGTCTATGTAAACTACTTCATTTCTTTTGCACCATCTAAATCCAGGCAATCCATCTGCCACAGCTGTCAAAGCAATGCCTGCTAACGATGCTTATACTCTGCAACATAAAGACAGCCTCCAACAATAGTAATTGTAAATAATTTTTTAACAAACTACTATTCTGAGAACTTTAGCTGTAGTAACAAATACTTTTAATTAATCAGGCCTCTACACCAGAAAAGATCATTGCAAATACAAAATTATTTTGAATGAATAAAACACAAAATAAAGGACTGTTTTGTGGATAGAAAGATTTAAATGTTTTATTTTTTTTCTTTCATGTGAATAAGCCTCATAACCTCCTGCACCTTTCCTCCCTTAACAAGAGGATTATGGGGAAAAGATGCAGGACTGGGCAAAATGAATAATTATAATCTGTGTAGGGAACCACTTTATCATCTTCATTTCCGTTGCTGATCCGACAGCTTGTAATTTCATACATCTGCTTTCATTTGTAAAGCACTCACTTATCCTACTCATTCTTTATCTGTTCTGCCTGTTCTTTTTCCTACCCTTTGTTTTTCTTGTTCATATTCAGGTACCTGTTTTTTCTTCTTGAAGTCACAAAGCTGGCATAATGAACACAATACAATGGTCTCCGTCAGAGTTCTTTCAGAGGAGTATAATATGAGCACCACATAGTACCAACCCAATCAAACTCTCATACGTAAATCAAATTTAAGATACTGTTCTGCAGTTATGATCATGATGCCTTTTTACCAAAGCAAATAAAAATACTGAAAATTGATAGTAAATTCTAAATACTTTAATAAATGATAGGCAGTAAGACCAATGCATTTCTTGTTTGAACATATCAGAATGTGTTCTATTCAGTAATGTAAAATGGATTAAAATTATCCGTTCTTTATTTTTCTGGAAGAGTTCTTTGCCGTCTCACAGATCTAGAGAAAAGTAAATATTAAAACAGCTAACTTATTTTAATGGTGCAGACTTGCCCCCTGGCAAAAAAATTGTGTTTTCAACCACATTTACTCTAATTATTAATTTTTTTATATGTATAATAGTGAAGCAATCGAATAATGGAAAAAAAAAAATAATCAAACTGTTGGGAAATGACCTGTGTCCCCTCTGATCCCTAAAAGTTAAATTTTAAAATGCAACCTAACCATCCAAAGAAAGTTAAAAAACCCTCCAACGCTTAAATGAGGAAGGCCTGCTAACTTTTATATTTATTTTATCTTTAGGGTTTTCCCCCCATATTCAGCTGTCCCCTTTCCATGTAGAAATCTTTACAGAAGAGAACACTGTTGCCAGTGCTCTATTTGCTGAGGAACCTTGGGTTAAAAGGATTACTTTGCTGAAACACCTCTTGGTACCCTTTTGTTTCAGAGTGATCTGTATGCTGCCCATGAGCCGGCAACGTGCGCTCGCAGCCCAGAAAGCCAACCGTATCCCGGGCTGCATCAAAAGCAGCGTGGCCAGCAGGTCGAGGGAGGTGGTCCTGCCCCTCTACTCTGCTCTGGTGAGACCCCACCTGCAGTACTGCGTCCAGCTCCGGGGCCCCCAACATAAGAAGGACATGGACCTGTTGGAGCGGTCCACAGGAGGGCCGTGAAGATGATCAGAGGGCTGGGACACCTCCTCTATGAAGACAGGCTGAGACAGTTGGGGTTGTTCAGCCTGGAGAAGAGAAGGCTCCAGGGAGACCTTCTTGTGGCCTTTAAATATATTAAGGGGCCTATAAAAAAGACAGAGAGAGACTTTTCACCAGGGCCTGTAGTGACAGGACAAAGGGTAATGGTTTTAAACTGAAAGAGGGTAGATTTAACTCAGACAGAAGGAAGCAATTTTTTAGGAAGAGAGTGGTGAAGCACTGGAACAGGTTGCCCAGAGTTGTGGATGCTCCATGCCTGGAAGTGTTGAAGGATGGGGGTTCAAGCCACATGATCTAGTGGAAGGTGTCCCTTGGCAATCCCCCATGGCAGGGGATTGAACTAGATGATCCTTGATGGTCCCTTCCAACGCAAACCATTCTACGATTCTTGTCTTTTCAGGACAAAATGCATGATACTATCCAACAGAGTGGCAGTTTTCTTAAAAATGATAGAGAAAATAGCAGTAAAGCAAAACAAACACCCCTTCTCTGAATATGCATGTCGGAATTAAAAGGATTTCTAAGAATCAACTGTAGGATAAGGTTTCTGGAAGGACATTCTCTGCAATACAAATTTATCCAGTCTCAGCAGTAGCTGGATGGTGCTGAAGTTCAATGGTGAAATATCCTACGCTGTGGCCAGCTGCCTTGTAATAAGCTTGGTGCTTCTGTACCGGTGCTTTTCCTTCACTAATTGGCTTGGCAAGAGTCACATCTGGATCCAACTTCTATTGTGAACAACAAGTTCTCACTTCTCCAAAGAATGCTATTGGTGTTTCTAGGAAAAGGAGCAGAGAAACTCCTTTACGTAGAGAAAGCAATCTTACTGCCTTTTGATTAATATTTGTTATGCAGTGTGCAGAGGAACATCAAATTGCTTTCTCCCTTCTGCTTTAGATGAGACTGACTTTTCTCTGTTGGTCCAATAAACATTCCTGGATGCAAGCAGCAATAATAGTGGTGGAAAACATGTAAACTAACTGTACTTGTCCTCAACAAAGTCCTAATTTTCTGTGACATGTCATTTCTTAAGAGTTTAATGTTTGATGCCACCAGTCTTGTATCCTGATGGCTTCCTAACCCAGGAAGCCTACTTCCTAACCTACTTCCCCCTGCTGCTTTATGCATGGCTGTATTCTCTTTAGTTGTCCTTAAACTAAGTTAAACATAGATAATATGAACATCTTGCACTATAACAAAAATAACAAATCAGCTCCTCTAAGAAAAGGTTGTGGCTCCTTTATTTCCCTCAAAATATTCAGAGTGCTTTTAGATAACAAAAAATACATTCTAACAATGGCCATAGCTAGTCCTCAAGTGGGAACATGATAAAAATATACTTATCTTAACACTCATCAGTCTAAGTTAGCTCCTGGTGCAATAATGACAGTTTACTAAGCAAAATATAGACAGGTCTTCCAGGTTTGCTGATTTTTGTCATTCTTGAAGGGAAGGGAAGTATATAAAATATATGTATTTTTGCACTGCACCCTCTCCTCCATTCTGATTTCATCAACAACTTCATATACATCCATATACATCCTGCTTCTGGTTTGACACATTTAAAAAAAAAAAAGGTTGTTTTGCATGAATTTTTCCAAAGAAACTAAAAAAAGTAATAATTTATTAAAACTCACAGATACTTTGGTAAACAACCCTACACTTGGCTTGCGAGGATTATCACTCCACAGATAAAGCTCTGCTTGGATACAGATGTAAAACTGAACAGAGCAGTTTACAGAATGGCTGTGTACGTGATTATGTGTCCGTAATCTCTAAAATGTATAAACAATAATCTAATAATCTAAACGTTCCCTTCTCATTGAATAATATATCATTTGACTAACAGAGGATTTCAAAACAATAACAATAAAATAAAAAATATAGCATAAATAATACTTTCTTAAAATCATGTCCTTGAGAACATAAAAATAAAACACAGAAAACCCCCCATCAATTCCCAAACCAACAACTTCTCCCCCCCATCCCCAAATGTGTTGGCATAAAAGAATCTGCATAATTTTTAAACTTTCAAATGCTTTCAGTACTATATTATTGTCATTGTTTACATTTGACATTTTTATAATATAATATCTTAGGAGCCCTATTATTATTCCTATGTTTCAAAGTTTTTGAACTGAAAATTTCCAGAATGTTTATTTATAGATGATTCACATCATCACATGTTTTGAGCTAACATTTCCTTTCACCAAATAAAGAGAAGCTTTTAGAAATCTATTTTATTTGAAAATGTTTGTAAAAATATTACAACAGAACTTTGAGCTCCATTCAAAGCTCAAATATCAGCAATAAAAAAATGAGGAAAAACTATTACGGACATATAAGAAAAGCTTTCTTTTATCAAATCACTGTGGAAATCACTATCGTTTGAGCTTGACTTTGAAAATATATTCAACTTTACAATATTTATGACTGGGTACTTTGTTTCACCTTTTTATTATGCCTAGAGTAACTAACTAGGTCTAACTATAGAACAAAAAGTTACTTATTACAGAAACAGTGTATGTATGAAGTATTAGCTGTCCTGATGAGGTGACTTTGCATCTCATTTGGGCAAATGTTCTCCACTTTAAAGCTATTTACTACTCTGTTTACTAAGCCTGGGGATTTCAGAAAAAAGAGGGCATCATACAGATGCCTAGAACACATTTTTAGCTCATGTTTTTAGTTACCTCATACTGGTACTTGTACATGAGCACCACAAAGAAAAAGAAAACAAATGCAGAACAACCTTCCCTCCCCAAGAAGAGAGAGGGTGCTTACAAACACAGCTCTAAAGTTTGGGTTTTTTTTAAAGGAAAACGATGACACAAAATAAAATAGTGATGTTAAGAAACAGTTTTACATGCATCTGCACCATATAGGTATACCAAAAATTTTAAGATTATTTCAGTTTACTGCACATAAACAAGCTAGATTTAGATTGCAGAACATAATGACCTGGAATCAGATCATCCTGAAACAGCAGCATTAATTTTGAAACCTCTAAACTGAATTAAATGTCCACTTCTTTGAGAGGAATATAAGGTAGCTCTATATGCTGTATGTTTATTAAAAAGTAATTAAAAAACCCACATGAAGGCAGGCACTGGAACGACAGTACGTGCAAAGTACATGCACGTTGTCTTTTTCAGATTGGGCCCTAAAATAGGAACCACAGATGCTGAAAACCTTATGTGTCCAAGAATACAAAATTGTGTCAAATATGCGACCTTGTTAGAACCTAAATCTTACAGATTGTATATAATTAACTCTGAACAGCATGCTATGGAATTCATATATTAAATGACAGACATGCATCTTGCTGCAAGACGCATACTTTCTTGCAGCAAAATTGAATACAGAATTTTTTCAAAATATGATGGGACAGAAATAAATGCCTCAATCACTACATATCTTCCTCTTCCCATTCACAATTATATAAGCTAACAACATTTTTGTGATTTCTTGTTTGTCCCAACTTAATGTATTTATTGGTCATCACTAACCCATAAGAAATCACCTGTGCACATATTTCAGGCGTACTAAAATAAAATAAATGAAATGATCATTTTTTAAAGATGCCACTCTTGCACAGAATAAACATATTTTGTAATTGTTACTCATCTCTGCATTTACATTTCTTTCAAGATATATCTTCGAAAATTATGAGTCATTGCCTTGTGCATTTTCACATTTCTCACAGCAGAACAGCATAAAAGTATTCTCAGTCTCAAAGGGAGGCTTTATTCAATTCATCAGCTTGGTCAGAAGGTGGAGCTCTATACATACCTGTGTCACTTACTGCACATAAAATCCCCAACTCTATATAAACCCAGAGAACTACTCAGAAAACAAACCTGCATTTAACTCCAAGATACAATTTGTTTCATAAATACACCAGACCGTGTCTGATAATAAATGGCTCCTCTCATAGCATTTGGAAGGATTTTCAGTATGTTAAAAAATTCACAATGAAATTTAGCATTTCTTACGTCCCCTTTTTCTTTGGAAAAAATAGGTTTGCATTCTTTTTAAAAGAGTGTAAGGTACTTGATACTTACAGGCATCTCTAATATATAACAACATGGCTACAAAAATGTAGTCAACTAAATTCAGGGTGATACTGTCAGCAAATAGAGCATCCCAGACAACCAGAAGGTCCTGAAGTGGGAATTCACGTCCAAACAGGAGCCTTACCCATCGTCTGAAAAAAAAAGGAAAAGATGTGATTTGTATTTCTCCATTTTGCCAAGTATGGTAAAGTCAGGATACATATCCCAGGATCAGCTACAATCCAAAACATTTTACTAGAAAATTTTGCAAAGCGCGAAGATCTGTCATAACCACTTAACTAACTGTATTCGTGGAAATATTACTGCATCTACATTAAAGAAGTGATACATTGCAGACTGCAGAAGCTAAACTGACTAATATTATTACATGGGTGAACCTCAAAGGACAAAACATATCAATGCTATATACTGTATTTTTTGGCATTTAATGTGATAGTGATCTAAGATGAAAGGGAGAAAATGTTACACAAGAATAGCGTGGAACAGCAAAACCAGGAGGGTGAAGCCAGTGGTTTGTTTATGAGAAGCCCCGAAAAGCCCAGTGAAGTGAAAGCCAGTTCAGAGGCAGATGCCGAGCAGCAGTTAAAATGGACAGGGTCACACTTAGTTTGCAGAGGCTTCCTCCCTGTAATCGATGACAGTGTTCGCAGCTCCATGTAAAACATGCTATGGATGCTATTTTGATTAAACCTAATTTAAATCTTTACCAGATTTAGTGATAATCTGCATGTAGACTATACCGTCAATTCCTGTTCGTATCTGTGCTGTTTTCATACCTAGCAAAATGTGAAAATCTGTCTTATTAAACGCACTATTTGCTCGAGGCTGGAAGCTTGAGATGCAGTAGAAGAAAATTTTTTCTCAAGGTTTCTTATTTCCAGTTCTGGCTCTTACACTGACTTACCTGCTGACCTCAGGAAAGGCACTTCCCTTTCCTATTCCAGAACAGACCTGGTAGCTTTGTACCTTTTTAGGTAGGATTTTCTAAGGTTACATTTGAAAGGACTAAAAATAGTTAGTAACATTAATCCTGAAATAGTTATTACAAAATGGACTTAAAAATAATGAATTACATTTTTAGCATGGATACGCAAATTACTATGCGTGTGGAATCTGTTTATTCAGTGGCAAGAAAAGATTGATTGCAAATTTCTCCTAAGCATATTAAGTCATTCTTTAAAACTCACAAAAATTTCTAAAAAGGCAACTAGAAATTTCATCAAGATTAGTTTCACTTGTAAGAATTCATGTTTAACCACTTTTGTCCCAGAACTCATTGTTGGTTTAAGGCATCTGTTTTTTTTTTTTCGTGACTCCAGTAATAAAAGTTCATTTCTAGACAAGTGAATTCCAACACATCAGTCAAGCACAAGCTTTTAAGATAGCAACAATCTGTACAAGAAGACTGTCTTACAAAAGAAATTTAAAGGGACTGTTTTGCCAGTCAAGGTTTTGTTCACTTGTTTGTTTGTAAACTTTTATTCCCCCTGCCACTGGAACCATATATATAATCTGCAGAAACATCCATGTTACAGATTCAGAGATCACTACACAGAATTTTTTCTCTTGCAAGACGCGTTCCCTTTTAAAAGTGAAAATAAGTAGTTTCAAAAGACAGCATCATCTCATCCTTGTATTAAACATTTACGTTCTAAGATCTTGTAACTTTTTATGTTAGCGTAGTAATTATAAAAGTCACAATATTAGCTATGACAAAACACAAACTCTATGTATTTCCCTCTCTGATCAAACCCCTTCCCTATGAGGACTTATTTTCAGGCCTCAGAAAGAGAAGTCAGAAGAACTGTTAACACAGAAGTAAGGCTTAGCTAGTGCATTTAATACCACGTCTGTTCTGTCGAAGGGATTTTACCATGTAGTGGCACATTACCCTACAGTGCTTAGCCCACAGGAGACTATTATCCTATGGTGACACAAATATTACCCAAACTCTGTGTGAAGCCTATTACTTGCATTAACAACCCCTCCCACCTGTAAAACCGCAACTTTCAAGTTACACAAACTGTTAGGCAAGAAATTTCAGCTAAGCTTCAAGCATTTGAGCTGACTTTGCTTACAACCACCCAAATCTCATTCAGAACCTTGCTAAAAGTCTAATACACTCTAAGGGAAAAAATACACCATGGTGTAATGGGATTTGTTATTAGTCTTTTATTAGAAATCTCTTTTGCTTCTTTACTACTTCATTATGCAGTGTTAATCGTTTGTAGATGCAGGTTTATTCTGCTCAAGCAGAAGTCATTCCTTTTTTCCTCCTGCTTTTATATTTTCTCCTGGGAAAATTAAATCTCAGTCCCCAGAGGTATCACGTTTCACAGACATAGTCTGCTGAAGAACAACTGGACTTTTGCAACCGTAATATTACCGTTAATTATTTGAACCTTCCTGTCTTAAAGGGAGCAAGCAATTTATACTGTTGTAAATGCATATATACTAACTGCTCTCTTATTTTCTTCGGCAGCATTTAGCTCATAGCATCTATAAACCAAGGACCCTATTGCCTATGAACCATGCTGCCATATGGCAGGACTCCACTCAGCTTTTGTATTCATAAAAAGGGATCTTAATTCCTTAAAATAAGTGTCCACGCAGAAAAGCTGTCTTTCAAACTAACACATTTTTATTGCTTTTACAAATATTTGCAGAGAATTTAAGACACTTAATAATTGCATTGGACATGATAAACCTTTTTTTTTTTTTTTTTTTTTGAGATGGCTGTCTCTGGTTTAATTATTGTTCTGTCCTGTTAATCTTGCCTTACATCTGTTACACCTGCAGACTGCGAGGCTCACAATAGTATACCTTTTATCACATGCAGTAATACAATAATTCATATTTTACCAGGCACACTTAGCAATTAAAATCTACAAAAAAACCCCAACAGATTCTTTAAAGCCATAATACACCAAGGTACTACTACCTACATTGTAGAATACGTAACTGTATCTTCCACTTATGATTCCTATATAATTAAACCAATATTCTCAAGAGATCAGTAATTACTAGCAATAGATAATGATTCATTAATGACCTTACAATATAGGGAAAGCAAGAGAAAACTGTACTCTAGTAAAGCCATTAAATAAGGCAATGATCCAGCCTTACCAGTTTTAACTAAACCCACAACCATTTTGACTGAGATTTACAGGATAATTCTGCAAGCATCAATAAAATTAACTCATGTTATTTGTTACATATATTTAGCTGGTTATCTTCTCTGTCTTCGTGGAAGGCAGACAATTTTTTTTTAAAAAATTAAATAAGCCTAAGAAATGGTTACAGACGAGGTGAAGCAAACAGCTTAGGAATATGAGGACAAAACAACACAATGAAATCAGAAAGAATAAGAAAGAAACATAACGCCAGGAAAGGGAAAGCATGAGTCTGAAGCTACTTCTATATCTAGGACCTACAACTTGTCAACAAGTTGCCTAAAAATTCTACTGTAAGAGCCTGTCTTCAGCCATTTATACTTTTGCTAAACTCAATCTTCAGCACAATTTCCACTTCAAGCATCTGCTCAAGACTTGATTTTTTTTCTTCATTGATACTATTCATTAGAACAAGGTTAAAAAAATTCTGCTCATGCTTAACTTATTTTGTCCCCAGGCATTTAATTAAGAAGGTCTAGAATCAAAACAAGGTCTCTGGTATTTCCTTTTTTTGCTGTGTATATTAAAAAATGCCCAAATTTGGTAATTCCTTGGTTGGCCTAAACACAGCAGGGTGCAGGTTTCCACTGAGTCTGTTCTGTTTCCCCATCTTTCAGCCCAGCTGCACCCTCCTTCCTGCATGGGAAATGGCAAAGGTGCATATCATTCACCTGCAATGGCTAGTGCCACATAGTGGATGTGGTGGCAGAGGATGCTGTTCATCTAGTTTCCAGTGCTTGCAAGACCCAGTAGTGGGAGTCTTCCAGGGAAAGGGAGGGTCAGTAGGATTTTGCAGGATGTCATTGCATTCTCAGTGCAAGTTTCGCTGCTTTTTTTAAAATAAGAAAATTATTTAAATGGACTGTAACTATTGAAAAGAACACCATTTTATCAAAACTAAGCACTTGGAAGCTGAGAAATGCCAAAATTAACATCAGTTGTTTACTGACTGAGAAAATGATATGTAAGCTCTGTCTCTTTAAACTCTGTCATGAATTATGTTCAAGCAAACATTTGTAGCCAGTGCAATTTACTATGTAAAGTCATGGTCAATAATTTAGGAGAAAGGGTAGACAGACTTGAGCTGTGATCTGCTTGTTCAAAAATGAGATATGGAAAAAGGATGAGGAGCGACATTTGTATAACACTTTCAAAAGAACTTAAAGCTATACGGAAGAGAATTAAGTAGTTCAATGCCAGGCAGTAAGCGCTACTCTGGGCAGACTTCGTGTCTGCACTACAATTTCAGACGTCCATGTTTCTAACCTATGGGCAGAGGGTGGGCTGCAGCTGAAGAAGGCTGTGTATCTCCGTGGCTATACTTCTGCAGAGGTACCCAGGAGCAGGCAGGGCTAACACGGGGGCCACCTCTCCCAGAGCAGCACCCGTCAACACTCACATGGATGAGAAGGAAGATCAAAGATAGAAAAGCACCCTCCAAAGAAGACATTTGATACCAGAAGCTCTCCCAGATTTGGTAGTTGCCGGAGGCAGTCGGAGGGGAGACGGGCAATTGCAATCAGAGGATGTGTAAGGTAGTTTACTTTCTGTTAATGACATGAAGGAGACCAATCAAGACAAGCTTTAGCAACATTTCGGCTTAGACTTGTTACACAGTCCATTTCTCCAGTGTTCTGTCTCCTTTCTTAATAAATCTTGTTTTTATTAAGACTCCCATGGCTTTACATAGTTCAGGGATTTTGTATGAAATGTCCTTAAGAGATTAATAAAACCTTCAAATGATACAAGACAGCAAAGGAAACATGCCCGAAGTATAATCACAACTTCTTCTTTTAGCTGCTCTTCTACAAGGGTCTTGTGGAAGGCCAGTAGTGCTCTTGGTGCACAAGAAACTCTTAATGATCACAGATGAGAAGAAAGGCAAAAGAGCTAAGTGTAATGATCAACAAAATGACATTTCTAAAATAAACAAAACCTTATTAAAACCCAATATTTTGTCAGAACAGAGAGAAACATGTGAAATCCCAATAAAGCCAAAAAAATGGAATAAGAAGTTATGTGGGAAGCTCAGCAGACTTTGAGGGATTTACAGAAATTTCTGATGTGTTGGATCTAAACGTTGAGAATTTTACACACAGCATACCCTCATATACACACCACCCATAAAGGATGTACAGTGAGATATTGTTACAGCATATGTTCCATTTTTTACCTTAATCTACTTAACTTGTGAGGGGAATGAAAACAGACATCTTGTGAGAAGATGTGTTTACTTCATCCATAAATTCAAATGTTAATTCTGGATTTATTAGATAAAATTATGTGGCCTTTGTCATTTGACAAGGGAGACAAGATGATCAGATTTTCCTTAGGCTGTAAAACATTTAAATATTACAGAATTCTACCACAATGTCTCCTGCAGTGTATGTTGATTGTACAAAAGTGTGTTTGATAAGGAGGTGTGCTGGTTTTGGCTGGGATAGAGTTAATTTTCTTCATAGTGGCTAGTATGGGCTATGTTTTGGATTTGTGCTGAAAGCAGTGTCGTTGCTGCTGAGCAGTGCTTACACAGAGCCAAGGCCTTTTCTGCTCCTCACCCCACCCCACCAGCGAGGAGGCTGGGGGGGGGGGGCACAAGGAATTGGGAGGGGACACAGCTGGGACAGCTGACCCCAACTGACCACAGGGATATTCCGGACCATACGGCGTCATGCTCAGCATATACAGCTGGGGGAAGAAGAAGGAAGCGGGGGACGTTGGGAGTGATGGTGTCTGTCTTCCCAAGTCACCGTTAGGCGTGATGGAGCCCTGCTTTCCTGGAGATGGCCGAACACCTGCCTGCCCGTGGGAAGGGCTGAATGAATTTCTTGTTCTGCTTCACTTGTGTGCACGGCTTTTGCCTTACCTATTAAGCTGTCTTTATCTCAACCCACGAGCGTTCTCACTTTTACCCTTGATTTCTCTCCCCCATCCCACTGTGAGGGAGGTCAGCAAGTGGCTGCATGGGGCTCGGTTGCCAGCTGAGGTTAAACCATGACAGGAGGGAAAAAACGTGTGCCAACATCTAAAAAAATCATTCAGCTTCTCCTTAGACTTAGAGATAATAGAAAGTATATAAAAAAGATTCTTCTTACATGCGCACATGTAAGTAATTTCAGGTTTGTATGTAGACTACTATTCTTCCAGGGAACGACATACACGCTTTGGTGTGACTGTGATCTAGGTGGGATTGTCCTGTCCTGCACTCCCATGTGGGGTGTTCATTTCATCCACCTTCTCCAGTACTGGCTGCATTTAGATTTGGTGGATCATTGCACCAAATGCATGAATCATGGCTCTGATGTTGGGTGGATACAAGGTAGCTTATTGTTGTTTTTTTTTTTTCTGGTTCAAATTCTGTTTGGTTTGTGTTCACATCCATTAATTTTTTAAGTTTTACATAGTTATATTAAAAAATGCTCAACTTTAAAAACTATTATAAGATCCACAGGCTTTCTGTTCCACAGCTTTGACACTGGGGTCTTACACAAAGATGAAAACTATGGTGTTTGAAAACAATTCCAGTAAAAACGAAACTACACATTTACCTTATGGATTAAACGGGTTTCAAACTCTACCATAGGTTTTCCCATCAGAAAATAAGTATTTAAAATTGAATAATACTGATAACAAACACTCATTTATTAATATAAATCTACTCAAATTTAGGCTAAGTGATGAACAAGAATACTGTACATAGTTTACTTTGCTGCCTTCTTTCCATTGGGGAAAAAGGTTTTGATTTGTCCTACTGAAACTTCCTGCTGCTCTACATATCCTGAAAATTTTTACAGTAATTACCTTATCAAACAACGACTAGCACATCTCTTTGAAATAAATACCTTTAATTTTATTTTTATAAATAAATGACATGCGCATCTAATTGTTATGTGGATTATTTCCTCTCCCATACGGTTTCTTCAAGTTTACTGGCAAGATTAACCAGTTTTGCATTTAAGAAAAATTCTTTCCATTTTTGGAAGACTCTATGCATTTCCTTATTAAAGGTTTGTCTTTCTAAAAAATAAATTCTTAATAACTATCTCCCCCTCCTTACTGTAAGTTACCCTTCGTTGCAAAAGCACTTACTGCTGTCTTGAGCCAGACCAATTCTAATATACGCTCTTGCAGGAATGCACTTAATGAAAAAGGTGCTATTGCATCTTCATAGCAGTAATGTTTAATATTTTTAAAAATGTTCTACAATAAAACTATTGAACCTGTTAGCCTGCTTTGGGTAGGTTTCTGTTCCAGTTCTTAACTAACTTTAGGCACCTGTTTTGGCATTAGTGCTGCCCTTGGTTTCAGATTTTCCGTGGCTACCACTGTCACCTACTGCTGCTCCCCACCTCCAGCCAACTTCTTGGGCGGTACCAACAGCTACAGCTGGGTGCCTTGGACATGTTCAACAGAAGTGGTGGTGCTCCTGCTATAGGGAAGATAATTTTCCTTCAGGTTCTTGCTATGGTTTTGGTTCCTGATGTAGTTCTAGCTTGTGTACTATTTTAAATGTTGGTAGTTGTACTTTCATGTTCTTCTGAATTTGTTTTGGAAGTTGTTTCACGCAAGTTTATGGGAATCCACTTAATGCTGAGAAAAGTGATGTATTTTGCTCCCTCATGCAGCTGTTGCGAAGTGTACATTTCGCCTCCCACTTCAGCCTGCTGTAGTATACACCTCAACGATAAGGAACTTTCTTTAAAATCTTTTACAAAGAGCATTACTGGTAACCAAACTCACTAAAACCTACCCCTGATTCTAAAACTCTGCTCAACATTTCTACTCTAATCTATAACCAGGGTACCTGGTTACGCAGGACATGGAAAAGGCTGAAGTACTGACTGCCTTCTTCACCTCAGTCTTTACTAGCAAGACTGGCTTTCAGGAATTCCAGGTCCCAGAGACAGAGGAAAAGGCTGAAGCAAGGAAGGTGTACCCTTGGTGGAAGAGGATCAGGTCAGTGAATACTTAAGCAAACTAGACATACAGAAGTTCATGGGACATGAATCGGATGCATCCATGAATGCTGAGGGAGCTGGTGGATGTCATTGCAAGGCCACTCTCAATAATCTTTGATCAGTCATGGCGACTGGGAGAATGTCCCAAGATTGGAGGAAAGCAAATGTCACTCCTGTCTTCAAGAAGGTTAAGAAGGATCCAGGGAACAACAGCCCAGTCAGCCTCACCTTGACCCCTGGGAAGATGATGGAGCAGCTAATCCTGGAAACCATTTCCAGGCCTATGAAGGACAAGATAATCATCAGGAGTGGTCAGCGTGGCTTCACCAAGGGGAAGACAAATGATACATGAATTCATACCAGCAAAAAGCTATGTAAAATACACACCAAAAGATCACCACAAGCTGTTCTCCCCTTCCACAATAACCTCATAAACAAAAATAAAACCCCTGCAATGACAAGTAGACCACTGGAGAAACTTGCCTAAAGATGTGGTGGTTTCCCATACTTGAATATTTAAATTCTGATCAGATGTTATTACAAAATTCTGGAGGGATATCATGTAAGATTGGATCTGATTCAGTGATTATTTGATAAAGTCCTATAACAGCAGGAATTCAGAATAATTAAACTTATAAACCTGTAGGATCTTGGGTTACTCTTCTGATTTTGCAATTTATGTGATTGATCTTCGTAATGTAAAACTCAAGTAATACGACTGGCTGAAAAAAGCTCTTAACACGCATGTAATTGGTTCACCTTTTCTTTATCTAATGGGTCAACTTGCTTTTGATTTTCTTCTCTGAGAGAATTCTAGTTTCTCTGCATATTCAAATGTTTTTTAACCTAGTAGTTTTATTTGCAGGCTTTGCCAATGGTTCTCACAGCAAATTTGCAATAGTCTATTTCTGGAAAAGCTTGAATCTAAATTTATTTGTAACAGTAACTATGGACTAACACATTGTAAGACACAATGACTGTTTTCATTACCCGTGCTGATCTCCATCAGTTTTAGCTTGCTGTACTGGCTTGGTTAGATTACAGACACTTCCACTTTCCATTTCATCCTTCTAACATTTTCAGAGGCTATTTTGGTTTTTAGATACTACAAGACTGTAAGCTTATAGAATAGGAAAGAGTAAAAAAAAAAGCCAACACTCTCTCATTAGTCTGTTCAACTGATTTGAAAATGGATTTTTTTAGTATCAGCAAGAAGTCTGCAACTACATTTCCATTACACTAAAAACTTCAAAAACAGAGCTAAGAACTTGAATGTGTTTAGAAGAGAATACAGAAAAAAGATTCCAAATTTTTCAGCAGCAATGATGGGAGAAACTGGACCTTTAGGTGGAAGTTTATATTGTTGATGTAACTCTTAAGTGATCAGAGACTTGCACTCAATGTAGCATTTAATTTAAAGAAACTCTCTGCAGTGGGAGAAAAGTACACTGTTCAGTTTCTTTTCCATTCCTCCTAAACATTAGAAGTTAAAATACTTCAATTTTAGTATTTCTTATACGCAACACTTTATAAAGGCTTAGTAATTAACAGCTATTACAAGCATTGTATTGACATTGCTAGCCTGTGTTTGCAGTAAATATGACATCCAGTTACTGGACTATAACAATTTACTGACCATTCATTACTGTGAAGAGTGGATAAAACTGTTGTACTCCAGTAGTTACCTAGAGAAAGAATGATCATAATGAAACATCTAACATAGTTTCAGACATTGATGAATTTTTTAAAGGACAGAAGCTCTAGACATTTGTCAAGATTTTTTAAAAAGGTGCTTTAAGTTGACAACAAATATCACAGATCAAAGCTGAGGCACCCATTTTTTCAATGTTGGCCAAAATACAGAGGTAACAACATGAAGGGTCCAGCTGTTATACCATGACTCATTTAGAAATTACCTGGGCTAAACTGTGCTTTTATTCAAAGGAAAAAGACTGAAGAATACTGCTGTGTTTCTGCAAAACAACTAAATTTAAACAGCTAAGGCAATACTCAGATATAAAAAGCAAGGTTCAGTGTTGATAAAATTATGGGGATAAACCAGAAGGACTAGAAGGGACTGCTACATTCTACTGGAGAAAAGCGTTGGAATTCAATGATGAACACCCCTTAAGTGCAAGCAGTATGGGACTTCATCTCTGACACACATCTAAAACCCTAATTTAATGACGAATATCTGCACTCATGAGAGAAAAATGTAAGAACTTGAAGGTGTGCCTACTGAATTCTTACTGCTCTTTGCAATTAAAACCTACAGTCCTAAATACTGATGATGCATGTGCATTTTGTTTTGAAAATCATTGCAGAGTAGCAAAAACATTTTTTTTTTTAAACAAAAATAATTACAGGTGAATGATTTTAAACACTGCTGCAATAAACCTATTGAAACAAAAGAGGCACTTCTAAATTAGTGAAGTTCCTACTGATATCAGCTATTAGCAATTAGGAACTCCACCCCCCAACTTTTCCATCTTTAAACAGCGATGATTAAATTCCGTTTTAAAGTGGAGAAATTATATTAGAAAAACAACTCTCAGTGTTGCAATTAAAGCACAGTTCTTAAGATGATAAAATAAATTTCCTAATAGCTTTATCCATTGATTCAAGATGCACACAGTAGGTTTAAAAGATACAACGATCCCTTTGTACAGTCTCTCTTTAGAAGAGGAACCTATAACATTTTACTGTCCCATGTTGTTTTATCTTCTACAGAGTTACTACATTTCTCTATAGAATCCACTTGGATAGGACTTAATAAAAAAAACATGTATTTTAAAATAAAAAGAAGAGAGATAATTTTGTCAATAGCTCTAAAGTAAACAAATAAGTACTGATAAAATATTTTGAAGTTTATATTCTAGACTTACCTATCACAATTAAATAAAATGCCTTTTCTGTCCATGAAAAATTGAAATCTACAATTGAGCCATCTTTCTGTTACTCCGTATTGAAATGTTAAAACAAAGGAACTTTTTTCTGGTATGCTAAAGAAAACATATTAAAAATTTCAGGAGATTTAACTTTTTTTTTTTTTTTTAATTCTTCAGAAGCTATCTGCCTATGTCCAGCAATGGAACTGCTACTGGAAAACACACTGTATTCAAAGCAACAAGGCAACATGCCTGTTGTGACTGTACCACTAGCTTACCAAATCCATGTGAGTCTTTTTTTCCTTTCTAATCCCATTTCTCCACCACAGGTGTTTTCTGGTGTTACAGAGAATTCAGTAGATAACGAAGACAGTTTTAGGTTTTCATAGTAAAATTAAGGATGACAATGTATCAAAGAATATGCATTATCAAGTAAAATGGTAACTTTAAGCTAATTAAATTATGTATCAGATCGCCTCCTTTATCTCATAAAACTGCATAAATATACATCAAACATATCTGAAGTAAAAGGACATGGCCTTTACAAAGTGATAATCTTTCAGTTGGGCTTAAAGCATAAGAAATTGAAATTGTGATACTTTGATATGAAGAAAACAAAAAAAACCTTATTAAGCTATTTGGCAGCCACGCTCAGAATGAAACAGGCACCGGTAGTGAAGACTTTATTAACATCCACAAAATCTTACTATACATACCTTTTGCAGAAGCCTTATTTTAGTATTTGGAAAATTCCTGCTAATTATGCTGAATACAAACTCAGGTAAAACTAGACCATGGCAGATAAATAAATTCCTTGCCAATAAACTGGTAAGAAAAATGTGGAGAGATAATAGAACACCTATAGAGATGCAAAAACCCACTACAGAGATCCTAGAGAAAATATCGTTTTCTATGCATCCAGGACTTTGGGCATCTTCCATGAATGACTGGAGCACCCAACTTTACAGCAACTCTGCAGAGGAAGGAGCTCTACTTGAAATTCCCTGTTTGGAGCTGCCGCCCACAAGGGCCAGACCACCTTGACAGCAGCCCTCAGAGAATCTTGGCTTTCTATATTCCTTTTCATCGCAGTATAGCAGACTCACTTCAGAGATGCTTCCCCCTTGAGAGTCAAAATTAAACAGCTATAAACCTAAAATGGACAGAACTCCTACCTACCACCTGAACTGGGGGCTTATTTCTGCAAACCTCTTTGTAATTAAGTATATAACATTTCAAAATCCCTTTGTGGCTCTCCACTCCAGAGAAGAAATTTATTTATTTTTTAAAATGAGGAGAGAAGATTTATATCATCACTGAATTCAATATTACATCTATTGTACGCTCTAAAACTAAATTAAGAAGCTGTTCAGAGGCCATACATGCAGCAGTCCATTTCAATCTATTAGTCTGGCTAAATGCCTTCATACATCGAGTGAAGGGAGCCATCACCATCAATCTGCCAGTTTTAGTGACCAGTCAACTACATGTTGATGCATGCACTGAGGAAACACATGCGTTTCTTCCTTGCTGTTGTACTCCTAAATGTAAGAATCAAGTGAGGCTGTTCCGATAGGTAGCACACAAAATGATGGTTTAGCTGCTTAGTGTAAATAACAGTGTTAGAACCACCACTTTATTTATAACCTTAGTTCAAAGGCAGAATATGTTTGGAGCCCAGTTCCATTACTGAGCAGGGTAAGGCAAATAAGAGTTAACTTCCTTTGCCTGTTAAGTTAACTGCACTATTGTTATCCAGAGTCTTGCTTTCATTTAAACTGTTAAGCAAAAAAATGCACACTTGGCAGTTGTTTTATCCTTTCGCTATATACTTAAAAAAAGTTGGTTTACATATTAGTTACAAGAATAGGAACTTCAACTTTTGTGAAACAAAGTGCCTATGACTGGTGAAGTTTTGAGTTGTGTAGCGGCAGCCTTATGGGAATACCGCATCTTTTTGGAAACGCACAGGGGCTTAGTGGTCTCATTTAGCTACCTATGTGCCCCTGCAGAAGCCCTGCTAGCAATAAAATACTCTGGTGGCAAACAGCTAATTCATTAATTAACCACAGTATTTGCTGGAAAGGAAAGCACTAAACAACGCTGCACAGAAAGTGCAATTGCCGTTGTTCCAGGTCCCTGTCTGCAGTATGTGCGGCAGAGGCAAGCAATGCCTATGCTGTTTCTAATTATTCCAATTATCATGGCACACTATGAAAACTTGATTAATAACACTGAAGATATTGTTGTGGCAATTAGCCATATGGTTGTGGGACTTTATTCTGTCACGATTTAGCCATTAGCATCTACTTATGTTTGTCAGAACAGAGCATCCGTGACAAGTTGGAGTTCCGCTCACCTTGCCGAGTCCCCGGTGAGCAACACCAGAGAAATGTTTATTCCTGGGAGCCCCGCGCTTGAGTAAATTTTTCATGTGGCATCCGGTCTGACTGGGGACAAATGTCAAGTAGCTTAATGCGACGACCCATCAAGCCAGGCTCTTTCTGCAAAAGGTACCTTGTGAACGGCTTGTCAAGGCAGACTTCTTTCAGGGGAGATTTGACCAGTAAAATTAGTGTCAAATGTCTTGTATTCAATGTTTTCAACAGTTAACCGTTCAGACAGCATGCACCTACCCTTATTTAGATGTGATGAAATGCTCTATGATGATTTTATACACCTATGAGTTACATATTACTGTGTGCTTGAAATGTATATCTCCAAGCAGAGGGACCATGGGACAGCACTACCATCAGGTTGGTCGGCTGAACTGACAGCTACATGAGCTGACAATTTTTATGAGCCATCTTTTTAAAACACGAAGTAGATACTAAAAAACAACGTTTATTTTAATTGTTCTTTCTTTACATTTTGTGGTCAGAAGAACTGCTCATCTCTAAAAGTTCTCTCTAAGACACAAGTAAAACCTTTAAAAAAATCATTAATAACTGAAGGCTGCCTTTTTTTTCCTCCTGCAAGCATAGCAGTAGTCTTACCGCTTCTCTAACATTTCTTGCAAATCAGCTAACGCAAATTTGTTTATATTGGCACATCACTCAAAATCAAAATGTTTGCAATCAAAGACAACTCCAAACTTAACTAGTTGTCCACAGTTAGGAATCAAGAAGTTAGTCCTTATTAAAAGGAGTAGGAAGCACTAAAGAATTAGCATCGTGCTGCACAGGAATGCCATATATACAACTGATGAAACTGTGCTTACCTCTTTTGGATATGAGAGGAGGAAGCAATCACCCAAGTTTGTGGAAATGACAGTAAAATGACACAACATAAGTTTTTAAGAAGCACAGAACTTTAAGAAAGCCCACAGTATTGTAGAAATTCACTGGCCACTGTTAAAAAGAACAACAAGAACCGCTATTTTTCATCTGTTTTTCCAATAGTTCTACCTCTATCGTAACAGTAGCTTTCCTTTTATAGTCACTATCTTCCATCTGTATAGATCTTTCACACACTGTGAGGAGACAGATACATTGTTTAAAACCATAAAAGTAATTGTAAGGAAATAAAAACAGACAGAGGACTCTGAGCAGGTGTAGTATTTTTAACTAAATTTAACTCGTTATTTAATGACAAGAATTTTAGTTGGCAAGATATCTGGGCATAAAATTTGCTGACAAATGTCCATGTAAGAACAAAAATGATGTACATGCCTCACAGCTCACTACTAATCGGGATGTATCAGCAAAATAAAGTTATCAGCAGAAAGGAGGGACTGGATCTGCTTCTCATCAGACATACCAACTTTTAATGGAGAGCTAGTTCTAAGGCTGAAAAAAAATCAGTAAAACTTTTTTTCCATTTATGCCCTTTTGATTGAGATGATCAAGTTTGTTTTTAAATAACAGTGTTTCTGGAAAATTATATACCGACTGTCCTAGAAATCCCATCTGTGCACATAGACATTCATATGCAGAGGGGGGTCGGGTGTAAAGGAGGTAAATAATTCAAAGAGGGAAGCAAGGAGAGAAATAAATACTAAGCAGGAAAGAAGGAAGAGATGAAGGATAGACAAAAGGGAACAGAAGATTCAGCTGGAAGGGAAGTATCAGTGAGGATTTTTTTCACAGGAGCTGTGGAGCACAAGACGGATGACCGAAGGGGTAATTTGTGTGCGGTGTGGGTGCTGGGCTCAGCCCTAAGCCTATGCAATGGATTCAGCTTTCTCCTTATCCGTAGCGGTTGCTGGTAGGAGGTGACAGCAGCAGCATATGGCCTTGCTTAAAGCTGAACTTACTGTTCTCACCAAAGGGGTCTGCAGGACTCTTCCCCCTGCCCACCACATGGCTTCTGAGATAGAGAGAAGACCCTGCAGCTGGAGACGTCACCCTGCAGAGGCAGCAGAACCGCCGTTTTCCTGGGCTGCGTTCTGCTCTTTGCCATGCTGGAAATCTGCTTTCTACCTTGCAGGCCATTGCAAGAATACAATTGTGATTGCAATGAAATGAATAATGAGACTGCAGACTATATGATCTGACGGTTAAGATGACGTATCTGTTTTCTACTTGTCATCCAACTGCAAATTTTGGACATAGTATAGTTGGATATATGCTATATTTTCAGCTAGTACAATATTTAGAACAAACTAGGGGGATGCAGAGGAGTTAAAAACTATGCCATCCACATCCAAGGTCAAATCATACCCATGCCTGAAATACGGACAGATCAGATGAGACCATAATCATTCCTCCTTGGCCAAAGTAGTTGTCTGCTAAATCTCTATGCTACAAAGCAGCTCTGTCCTAGGAAGAGATTTTGGCACGTGCAGCAAGGCAATGTGCGATAGGAAACGTGAGAGTTTGGGTTGTCCTGAGAGATGGGTACACAGTCATTGCCACACACATTTGCGACCTGTCATACGGGCACCAGAAGTACAAGCCTTACAGCAAGCCATGCTTTAAACAACTCTCATGTCCCAACTCCAGCCAATGTTGTAGGGGGACAGTGGGGGCTGTTTCTTCTCCATTTCTATCTTATTTATACAGGATTAAGTATTTTCAGGAACTTTCTACTACATATGCGTGGGTTTCTGATTATCCTTGCCCGGCAAAACTTGGCTGGAACTTCTAGACCCTATTTTTGTCTGCTGATTCACTGTTTTAGATTAACTTATTTTTAAATATGGACCAAAACCAGACACAATGAAAAATATGGCAGGTTTTACAGCACGCTCTACCTCAAACAGGTGCTCCATGTCAGAAATCCAAGAAGTACTTTTTATTTGTTTCTTAACAACCTGAAGTATTCCTCCAGCAAAGAATTCAAGTTCCAATTTTCTGTATGCTTCTGAGAAATTTCAGGGTAGAAAAGGGACACTAAAAATCCCTCTCCGCCTCTCTGGCAGAAAATCTGTTGCATACTTACACATTTGAAATAACAGATATCTCAAAATGACACTAATTTGAATTCTATTGTCCTCTTTATACCTTGATCTGTTTCCTTAAAACTGTATTTTAACTTACTTTTAAAGAGAACTATCTTTTTCTGAACCTACCACTTTCCAATGCTAATGTGAGAGGTGCACAAGGGACGTTTCAGAATTGTTTTTACGCAGCTTGAAAATGGACCTGACATCCTAATCCTCTGGCATTTCCTACAACTGGCAAATGCAGATGGGGAAAGTGTCAGTCTGATGGGATAGAGGTGAACGCCTGTTTCATCAGAGGCATTTCCATGAATGCAGGTAGGCTCTTCTGCAGGCTGCTCCCTAGCTTTCAGAGAAATAGAGATATGGGGAGGGATGTGATCAGATACAGGATAAATGATCCCTAAGGGGAGGTATGAAAAAGAAAGGGCTGGAGGCTAGCCATGTCTAAGGGCTAATTCATCTGACCATACTCTTCCATGCTCCAGCATAACAATGCTACAATGTACCCGAAGGGTAAGAAGCCAGAAACATGCCTGGTGTTGCATCTTGTCTAGTGGAGCCAAATTTGTCTGTTAAACCAACAGATCAACCCAGCCAGCACAGCACCTAGCACTGGAAACACCCGCCAGATGGACTGAAATATTCCTTTCAGTTTGTGGGAGCAGAGTAGTACTCTAAAACAGATCGCACTGATTCGTGATAACCTCAACAATTCCTCGAGGCACATCTTGACTCAATTCTTGCTTATGGTTGTTTGGGATGTAGGTGGTATTTTATTTGAAGGAAATTATGCTATTGAGTATTTAGTTGGCTGTGACAGGTAGTATGCATACTTTGAGGAGGTGGCATCTATCTCTGTCAGTTGAACCACGCTGTGAAAACACTTGCCAATGATTATTATAAACTTTCTTACTGCCTTGGATGGTATTCCACAATCTTAGATACGTGATCCCATGCCTGCTTTTAGAAGATCACTGTTCAGGATACCAATCATTTATGGATTTTATTTTCATACAGAACTTAGATGGTCTCCAAAAGAACTGTTCACAGATAGTTTAGCAAACTTTTGATGTCCAAAACAGGCTGACTCAACAACAGCTCTGATCTGGATCAGAGAATTTGAAAATGTGGGCTATCTTTGCAGCATTACCTATTTTTTTTTTTTTTTTTTTTCTGTTAGAAGCTCCAAGTCTGAGGTTTATACCCAAAGGTTCAAAGAAGTTTATACCCTAAGACCTCACTTATAGTTGAAGGAAGTAACTTGTGCCACAAAAATGACCGGAGCAATCACATTCAAATTTCCTATTCAATTGTCTGCTGAAAATGATCTTCAGAAAATGCACATCATCTCAGACTTCACCTTGGCTTTGTGAGAATTTGTGGACTCTTGGGAGTTCATTTTGACTCTGTCCAACCATTAGTAACAAATATGACTTCTTTAATCCAGCATCGACTTTAGGAAAGCACTTGTTGAGGACAGTAAAGAACTATAGTATGAAGAATAAAAGAAGTAAACGAAAGTACATCCATGTTTGGAAAGCAAATGTAACCCACAGGATGGGGCACCAATTTAGGAATCAGGAGACATAGCCATAGGCAAATTATTGTCCCATATCATCTTCCTCTCTTTATGGAAGTTAAGTGTAATAACTTTCATCAAGTACTATATATTACAATCTTTACCAGAGAAATCCTTACATTAAAAAGCAGTATTTTAATATTGTGATAAAACAACTATGAATAATCTTTTCATGAATACCATGATATATAAAATGAGGGTTTTTTCACACAACAAACCCAGAGGCTGTGATTCACACATATAAAGGATATTCTTTTCTTAGCACTGCCTAAGGTGAGTGAAGGCAGTATTTATCAGTTAGCTATTTATCCATATAACTAGTTAGTTATTTATCCATATTAGAAAACAACAAAAGGTCATAATTTCTGATTTGAATGTGTCCTTCAGAAATACAAATTTTACATACACACATCAAGAAAGGAAGAAGCTGCATATCTGAGGCAAGGATGGTGCGTAGCATAAGACAATTTTTCTACTGGCGAAGACACCCTTTGAAGGTTGATTGGTCAAATGTAGAGATGTTATTTTAGAGACATTAACAAGTTTGGAAATAGTAAATAAATTTAAAAAAAAACACCTAAAAGACACCAGTTTTATGGCACACTGTACTTTCTCTCAACCTTGTATTTCAAAAATCTGTAAATTACTTATCTTCTATCCCTAGTCAAAAACCACCTTACCACTTGACTCCTCTTCTAACGAACTTCTAGTCCACAGCTATCAGATACTTTTCAGATTCATTGGCTGATAAATTACTAATTAAACTCAAAGCAATAACCTTAACTCAAACTTAGGTTTTCAGTTTGGTAGGTCTACTTCAGAGTTGAAGAAAAGCTTGTGTGCTTGAAAGCCTGTGTATTTTTTCAACCATAACGGTTGCTTTAATGAAAGATTTTATTACTACTTACACACTTTGTCTTGCTATGTTATTAGCCAACCACATCACTATGAACTGTTTAATTACTGGTATGAGTAAATGAAGCATATACCTTCAGGTACATATTTCTTGTATTTGGTCAGCAATACTAGCCAAGAGATGAAGATACCTGTAGTATAGAAGCATTTTTTCCCCCATTGTCTCAGAAAACATCCTGAAGTAGTGGTGGTGAATCTTTTTAATGTCTAATGATAAATTTATTTTAATGATACCTTTTTATTGTCTCAGCTAGATAAGGGCTGTACTGATGCTGAACTTGCACTGTAACTACTGATTTACCATCATTGCCTTAAAACTAGACATCTTGCTACACAAAGGGACAAACCAACCCTTTGAAGTGTTTGATAAACCTAAACCAGTTGGAATGTACAGAAGGCAAAATGCTTCACTTTTGAGTTTTTTGAGGTTATGCCCCTTGTGTATGTATACACACCCCCTTCAATTTAATATTGATAATGAGTATTAAAACTCAAAGGCATTGAATCAATTGCTGTCAGTTGTGCCATTGCACAGATGTATGCAAAATTATTAATTATGAGAAACTCAGATTTACCGAGATAGCAACGAAACCCTTACTGGCAAGGATATAGGTGATTTGGGTGCAAATAAACTTATGCACCCCGGATGATTAAAAACTGTAGTGAAAGGAGGATGACAACATTAGGTTCTATTACTATTAGCAATTTTGTACTTATTGATGATGATGCAACTGAGACTGATGTAGCTGCAAGCATGACATGTGTTTCCAGGAACTGAGGCCAGAGGTGTTTTAATCAAGGAAGTACCATGCAAATAAACCTCAACCTGCACTATAAATTGGGCAGAGTACAGAATCAATGACCTAGTGGCTTTAACTGATGAAGACACTAACTTCATGGAGCTTAACGACTCTTCTATTGTACCGTTATAACACTGATTTTCATTACCATGCCAAACTGCTTCAGTATAATTCATTCAAGGCAAAGAAGAATGATGCTTCAAAGCAGAAATTTGAAGTTACACAGTTAAAAGTCAGGAAATGCATACACCTAATTCCTGTCACATTGTGAAATCCTAGTTCTGCATGTACATCTCCTTTAGATCTGATTTTTATCAAAATATGCATCACTTTAACACTAATTTCTATCAAAATATGCATCATAAAACATAGCAGATGCATGCAGACAATTAACATATTGTATTAACTTCTGCATTTTTTATTCTTTATTGAATCCTCTGTATTGCGTTAACTTTATTTTGCATTTTCTTTGTTTTCCTTTCACTACCATAAAAATAATTTGGTTTTACTACTGTTATTCTAAATGGTTTCAATTGGACCAATTCACTTATCATTGGGGTGAAGAACTGAGGAGGGGTCAGCACGTACTTTAGCTGCTGAAGTCAATTTTCTGCTAGACTGAGTCAAGAGAGCAACACTGCATCTGTTTGTATTGTTCTGTATCGGTAAATGAAACTTTCCTTTTTTTTTTTTTTTTTTTTTAAACAAAAGCTTGGTATTTGCAAAAGCTGTAAGACTGTGGAGACCATAATCTAAAATCATGAGAGCCACAATTTTTATGACTACAATCTTCTTTTCCTGGTGTTCAGGCAGTGGTTTTGGGGTGGATTGCGCTGCATGCGTTCTGATGAGACATTTACAATCTCCTTTATGCAAATTACCCCAGCAGCTGTTTAAGAGCTGTGGTTGTCAGACCAGGCAAGGAGAATGTGATTTGGTATGTCACAAATGGGGCAGGGCTTTATTAGGCTCTGCTAGAAAGTTTTAGCAGATGCCTTAGCACAGATTCAGTGTGATCCTGTAACCAACCCCATTATAACTTTATTGCTTATGGAAAGGAAAACACAAAAAGCTCCCAAATACTGTGGGGATTCTCAAAAATAAGCACTTCACACAATGCCTATTTCTGAATTAAGTGTAAATAATAAATGTAATCTTATCATTTGGAGTGGAAAACCTGCAGTTTTCCCCCAAAGAAATCATATGCAGCTGAAAGAGTTTTCCTGGGGAAAAACCCAGCAATAACACCTTTAAGACTAAGAGAAAATTTTATGAGTTACCGATGATGACTGGTCTTTAAGAATGACTCATCATTAAGCAACTGCCACCATTTATAGGTATAAACATTAAGATCCTTTCATAAGACTGCCTGTTGAAAATGCTACATCTGGATTAACACTGGACATCCTGTGGTCAGAAGACAGATTGAAAGATCCACAGAGGATTCTTCTAGAACTGAAAGATAGCCCCATCTCATTTAGTTCACTTCCCTGTGATTGTGCATTAATGTATTACGGGTTTGCTTTTTATTAAGATTCATCTTGTACTGATGTTTCTTGTTCTTACTCTTGTCATCGCACAGCTACAGAACCTCACTCCTACAACAGGTACCAAGAATTACAGCCCCCTTACAACCTTCTGATATTCAATATATACATTTGAGGCCATTTTGCATCAGTTTGCTTTTGACAACGTTGTACAACTTGAACTCACTCACTTTCTTACCCAATATTTATTCCCTGACATATTTCTAGAGACCAGCCATATCCTCTCACCTTCTGTTTGACTTCGCTATAGAAGATAAACTTTCTTAAGCTCCTCTTGAAAAATGATGATGATCAGAAGAATGGGGAAGCTAAATGCTAGCAGCTATACTTTAGCAGGTTGGATTCATCTTTTTTGAATACAGTTAACCAGAAATGTATATGGTATTTCAGATGAGGTCTTAGTACTACCTGTACAATGGCATCAACACTTTCCTTTCTCTTCTAGAAACACAGGTAGCCTGACAGCATTTGTCTTTTACACAGCTCATCAATTTGGTGCCTTCTAGATGTTGTGACTCACTTTCATCCTGTTATTGAACTTTTTTGGGAAGTAAAAAACACAGTCCTTTTTTATTCTGCTCTCTCGACCTGTATTTTACCAGTTATGCCTCATCTGGCTGGGTGGACAGACATCGCTAATATTGCCACCTAGTGACAGTTTGTAACTTAAACCTGTATTTAGAGGGAAAACGATTTTTGAGGTTTTAAGCCTCTGTAAAAATTTCTCAGAACACTCCAGACTTAGTTTTTTTAATACCAATAAGATGCAAATTCTAAGTCCTCAGAAGATTAATGTGACCAGTGCCTATTTGAGTCTATTCAAGGACTGAGAGTTGGTAGAATTTGAGTTTTACACAAATACTAGAATAAAATACTTCTAGAATGTAAACATATTTCATCATTTAGTTGAGTCTGTAAATATGATTACAGTTGTCTGCTATTCATCTAATGCCAGTTTCAGCTTTCCTTTAAAGTTTGGGTTAAGAACAATTTGGGTTAAGAACAAGAGTCCAAAGGAGATGACTTGGAGTGAAGGACCAGTGAAAACAGTTTTTTGTAACAGAAGTTGAATTTTGGCATCAATTACACTATTTGCTATGGCAAATATTATAACATGTATAGCAGGCGTCATGAAAAATCTTTCCAGTTGCCATTTGCAAATGTTACAACAATGAACTATATACTGAGGGAATTGGGCAAAGGATAAAATTTTGTAACAGAACAATTTTAAGGGAAACCTCGGTAGAGTAAGTTTGTTATCCTTAACATATCTATGTTGCTTAGGAGCATATACTACATTATTTCAAGATTGAAGGTCCGTGCTCTGAAAATACTACCCCTAAAAGACAACTGAAAAGGAAAAAAGAACTTGAATCCACTTCCTGTATGTGCAAACACAAAGTGCAGTCCTCCGAAAACCTGGTTGCCAAGCAAACACATTAGTCCATAGACTGATGATTGACTTTAGGACATTGACCACTCAGATGAATCACTAACATAAGCACTAGAACTAAAATAATTTTTTCAGAACGTGGTTCTTTCCATGAGGAAAGTAGAAGTAACTGCCCCAAAGGGCTTCAAGACAGTATGATTAAAACCATCAAAACGCAACAAGTTAGGGTTTCACCTTTTCATCTGGGAGAATGATCAGAATAAACTTCTTACATTTGCTCAAAAGTGGGTGGGGCTACAAAGATTTAATAGATCTCCCTTATAAACTACAACTTAAACAATTTCTTTTCCCCATGGGCACCTTTCTACCTCCTCTTATACAATAACCTCTTCAATTATTTCATCTGATCCCCCAGAAATGCTTCCTTCCCACTTACAGTAAATTCTTGAATGGTTTATGCCAGCTTTACATAGAGGGTTGTCTATTACCAATTCAGCATCTGTCTGAATTGAAACTGTCCACAATTTTCTGGGAATACTTTACTTCAGTCATGATTCTTTTTGTTCAACAGTTGTCTGAACCTGGCCACTTTATAAAAGTGGCCAAGTGTAAAGAACTACCATCTTGAAATGACCATTATGACAAAATGGTGTATCTAGCCTTGAAACCCCCTGTATGGGTTTCCCAAATCAGTTTTCTGGATGCCCAAATATAGTTGCTTTCCCCTACGCAACACCTCTCCACTTGGAAGCAATGGTACTGGCTGGGCACTCATCTAAGCGTATATTTCAACCTGCCAGAAAAATCCCAGGCTTTCTTCAAGCCTAGTTCAGTGAAGGTAGCCCCTTCTCTATTCACACTGATACTCCCTCCTCACTCTGTCCTCATATATCCACCTACTAGCAGCTATCACGTCCCTCTACCCCCACTTCTTCAGTAAAAGTTTTCTCTTCTGTGGTTTCTGCCATTTGGAATATTCTCTTCCTCTCTGAGACCTAGTAACTCAGCTCCGTCCACACATCACGCTCTGTCCTGTCCTTCTTTCTGTCTTTTTTAAAAAAAATACCAAGTTACTGGCAGCTTTAAAACCAGCCTGGGAAGACAGATGGCCAGAAAGACATCACAAAACTGAACCCGAGTCAAATTCAAACTTTTGTGAAAATGATGAGGAAGAACTCAGGTGGTCTGACATATTTTCACCAGTTTACATTATAAAGAGTCTACCTGAATGGGGAAGGGAAGCAGAATAGCCCTGCTCCACACAATAAAAGGTTCTGCAGACAGCCTTCCTTAGGTCCCTCAGACCAGACAGACATCCCACCGCTTCTCCTGCCCACCTCTGGTAAGGTCTGGCCAGGCAGGGCATGAGGAGCTCTGGGGGCTACCACAGACTGGGCACAAGTGCCTGGGTGAGGGGCTTCTGTTAGCCCAACTGCGCCAGCTCCACCTCCGTCGACACCAACCGTGGCACCTGGACAGCAATTGCCACCGTGGTGGCTTTGGTGAAAAGGTGGTTGTATCACTGAGGAGGCCAGAAGGGTCAGGAAGGGAAGGAACAGCAGCAAGGACGTGTTCTCAGCTTGGAACCACACGCCTTGTCCGTCCCGACATGGGCGGTGGTTTTGGCTGCAGACTGCCGATCCCTGGTGTTTCTCAGGGTCCTCTCTGAGGTTCGTTTTGGCTTTATGAATTAATCGTGTCAGGAGAAGTCATTTTAACTCACATGCCTTTAGGAGTAATTATACATTTAAATGATTAAACAAATCAGGAAGAAAACATATCTACTGCAGCACGAAAGCAGTTAACACTGAAATCCTTTTTTATATTAGTATCACAAGTCGTTTGTAAATAACATGCTCATTTTAGATATGTAAGGAGTTCTGCCATGCCCTGCAAAATAAATTATATTTTATTGGTGCCCGGGTGTTTCATAACTTCTATTTATTTGCTGCAAGAGTGGAGAATTAAGATAGAGTAGTTTATTTCACCAAAAGACTGACAAATGGCTCATTAGACACTTATGGAGCTGAAGCTAATTGTACGATTTTTTGTTGTATTAATTGTCACTGCCTGCTTAACTGGCTAACATTGGTCATCAATACAGAGCTTTTTCCTTTCAATCTCCAAAAGAGAGGTGTAAAAAAAAGGAATTTTAAAATAAACAGAGCAGTATTTATTTCCTAATATAAACAAAAATACTATTTGGATTGGAGGAGCATGAGGGAGGAGTAAGAGAGGATTAATGTGCTGGCTGTTCCCCACTGGGGCCACCAATAACAATCAATCCCAAACAGCAGTCACCTCACATCATCTAACAGCTTGAATCGCAGATATTCAAAGATTCTCTCCCCTTTTTTTTGGTTCAGATTAAATATCATTTACATTGCATACTTTTTTTTTATTCGTCGGAGACATAAGGTCAGAATTGATTGAATATGTACTACCTGCATATAATGATTTCCAGTTTTTTACAATCATGTGCTAATGCTGCACAGTAATGGCCTATGGATGAAGAGACAGATGTACTACCAGTCATTCGCTACACATTTGCATTAACAAATCATCATTTAATTGAAGCCCATCCAACAAGTTTATGCTACTTAAATAAAGTTCCTTTCAATAAAAGATGCCACAATGACACATGGTTGTTAACTGCAAGGTAAATAAAAAGTAGTATTTATTTTCTTGTCACTGGTTCAGGTAAGTATTAAAATGTACACTTATTAATTTGTATTTTGCTCAGAAATAAACCACCTGACATCTAACATAGCAATCCAAGCTAGTACTACTATGAGATGAGATAATTCACTTTTAGAAATAATCGTTTTGTAACACCACAATTTCATGCTTTACAGATTTTTATTTCCCCCCAAAATATATAATAGAACATAGCTTATATAAAGGCTATACATGAGTTGTGTGTTAATACTTTTAGGCAAGCTCTAATAATACAAACCTCAAACCCTGCTGTTATCAACATGGGCTACAATTTTTTTTATGTCTCATTGTTGACTACAAACATTGGCACCACACTTAGAAATCTAGTTGCCTCCCTCTACAATTTAGATATTACTGCTTTCTTTTTAATACTGTCTAGGGAACAATTCAGGTAGGTTGTGATGCCCCTACATGTTTCAGATATAGGAAACCACTATCTATTCATTTCTTCTTTCAGAACGTGTTGCAAAATATTAAAATCTGAGAAGAAAGCATGTCATAAAATGAGGAACCTATAAAACCAATTTTCTCTTCTTCTAGAGATGGTTTAACTATACTTTCAGCCTATTCATTTCATGGTACATTTTTGCATCTGCAAAGCAGAAGAAAGATATTTTGGTACTGTCTGTTAAACTGACAAACAATACTTCGAAGCTAACATGCAGGGACAAGGAGATATATTTTTAATTGTGTTTTTGGCTTAAATCTACATTTTCTAGAAAACAGAATCTTTTAGGATGAAAGCACTATATAAATGAAAGATGGTATTAGTAATAATAGTTGACATCCTTTACTATGCAGGTATTGGCTTACATCTGAACACATCATTGCAATCTTTTATTTACCTAAATACAAAAATAATCAGCTATTTCCCTTTTCCTGATGATACACTGAAAATAAAATATTCATTAAAAAAAAAAATCATCTCAGGAAAATGAGAAAATACATTCTGAAACTGGGAGAGGGCTGTGTTTTTCTAACCAGAGAAAACAGACTTTAAAGCTGAACGGATATCTTTTCCTTCCCTTTAGGACTGTGGGGGGATGTGAAGAGACAGAGTAGTCTCCAGGTTGACCTTTTGTTGTTGTTATTGATGACTGAAAATACAGAAAAAATTTCACCATACCAAGATTGAAACTACAATGTGAAATTCAGAAATATATCTTAAAGCACACTACAGCATTAAAAAAGAGATAAAACCCAAGATTTATTTTCTCAGACAAGAAGCAGTGTATAAAAGCTACAGAATGCAATCCCATACAAAATAAACAGACATACAAAAAAACCCTACTGTGACTTGCCTGCATGTTCTCCAAGCTTTTTTTATATGTTAACTCAGAACAGTAATTACAGATCTTGCAAGTTGACTTCTGTTTTCTAGAACTATGAGTTGTACGTAAAACATGCCTTTTCATTGAAACAATTACCATTAATCAAAACAGTGAAAGCTAATACCACTCAAGTCCAACCTACTGCTGTGCCCAGCAATATATCAAACTGTCTGTTGTCAAACACACTAAACAAACTTCAACAGAGTGTTTTCACTCCAAATAAGAGAAAAGATGCTTCCTAAGTATTTTTTAGTCAAATTGCAACCTCAGTAATCCATTCTGTCACTGGATTTTAATTTGAAGTAGTCAATCACAGTCTCAGACAGATCCGTATTTGACTACAGAGAGGTAACTCACTGGGAATAACAAGTAAGTACCTGCAAATGAATAATATAGCCCCAAATTTGTTTAAGGATTTATATCTATGTACTCAGGTTTGTTCCTTCACACCATCAACTTCTTTCAACTATGAGATTTTGAATTTAAAAGAAAGAAGAAAAATTAAAACTATGTACTACTTTTCACTATTACTGTCCTAGGAACACTTATACCTCTAACAAGTTTATTAAAACTATTTTCTTCCACCTTCATAACTGTTTAAACTACTACTACCATTTTTTTGAAATCTTCATTACAAGAAGCTGCTACCTTAGAATCTGTTCATACATTAACAAAAACCTATCCCCAGCAAGTCAAATTCATATTAAGCACCGATCTCATCCACGATGACATATAAATAGTCAACAAAAATAGATATACTTACACTTCTCATGGCACCTCCCCTGCCCTACCTAAGAGTCATAACTATTTTCTTAATAAAGAAATATGGCATTTGGTATCTGACAGAAAAAAACTGTTTACCAATGAAGTCAGTCTTTTTTGCAATTGGTAATCAATGCAGAAACTGAAGTTTTATATACAAGAAGAGATAGCGAAGGACAGGAATATTGGAGTTTAACAAACAGATCAGGCCTTTATTACCAGCAAGCTCCATTATGGATTTGTGAGCTTTGTAAGCCAAGCTCCCCCAAGTGTAATTAAATTTTTATTTATAATGTGTTTGTGACTGTTAACTTCATGTTGCCTCTGCTTGTTCCCCCCCAAACCCAATGCGAAATAGTATTCTACATTTACTGCTGCAGAGAGCGGCGCTTTATTCAGTTGCTGAATTCATCTCTAGCCTTATAAGAGATGAGAAGTACAAATAAACATATTGTGTATTATTTATACACAAACACCCGTGTCTTTAAGCATAGATATACGCATATACACTCCTGCATGCAGACGCTCTAAGCCAAAACTGAGGACAAAAGAAGTACGTGTCAGTTAAAATTGAACACATGTGAGCAAGCATCACTTTTTTCTATGAAGAGCCCTATTTATCACATATTTATATCATGGAGAGACAGGAAAGCTTCAGTAAGACAGGGCGATACAGCACTGCAGAGTACATTTTATGCTGCAAGCCATGTCTGAGATTAGTGTAAATGTATCAGGAAAACATTCTAAACTCCAACAAAGCCGGCATCTACGCTTTAATTTTTTGTTCATTTATGAAGAGGACTTCACGAAAAAGCCCCCTGACTCCATGAATATATTTTTTATTTTTTGTATTAACTCTATTCCCTCTTTCATTCAGGTATTACCCTCCAATACCAATACTTATAAAAAAAAAAAAAAAAAAAGCTTAATATAAGTAACCACAGGAGGATCTCTTCTCCCCTTGAAAAACTGCAAATAAAGATGTCAGCTATTGAGTATATTTGTGGCGTCTCCAGCAGCTGCTGTTAAATACCAGCTGGTCTAGCTGATTAAAATTACCTCCGAGTTGGTATTATAAAGATGCCTGGGCAGCGTTGCTGTATTAATGGATTATTGAGTGAGCGATGAAAACCTTGGCCAGCTGATGCGTTTTATTACAGATAGGCTTTATGATGTGTAATCACTGTAATTTTTATAACTAGACGAAACAGGGAAAAAAGAAGAACCTTCTTTCCCCCCTTACTCATACTGAAATCAGTTAAACCAGATCTTTCTTTTTTTTTTACCAGTCTGTTACTTAGAGTTAGCTAAACAATTTGGGTTTCAATAGTTTCTGTGTATGTAGGACTTTATCCACACCTACACATGCACAAAGAATGAGAAATTCTGTGCTTAAGGCTACACTACCTATTTTACATACGTTTAGGTTTACACCTTGGGTATTGATTTCATCCTTTGACTACCGAGTGACCGCAACTGGCCATGTGAGATAAACGCCTGTGCATTATTTAATGACTGAACGACACTGCAAACACACCTTATATTCTCCAGGTTCAACAATTCAAGCAGTGAGGTCTTACATCTGGTCTCTCCACCTCCTCTGTCCCCAATTCTCGTCCCCTTCCCGCCCCAAACCTTCACACAGTATGTCCTTTAACAGTCTCTCAAACTTTTTTCCCCCTTACTAACCACATACCTGCCACGTTGTCTTGCTTTCTGATGGTAGTTTGGTTTGCTCCCAAACTTACTGTGGTAGTTATGAAAATCATGTAACTGTTACCAGTTTCTGAGACTTCAGAAAAAATAAATGACTGGGCACTTGGAATATTCAGATATATCGGTGAAACATTTTTTTACTGATGACTTCTCTTGTGAGGTGATTCAGCAGTCAAGCCAAAGTTACCTCTGTCCGAATGCTATTTACTGAAAGCATCTCAAGAAAAAATACTTCCATTTTTTTCAGGAATGGACACGCACCAAAAGCCAACTAATGGTATCTGAGATTTTTCAGTGGAATAGGCACTGCTGAAATGTAAAACCAAAGTAAAATAAGAAAAAGGTCTTTATCAGTAACCTTAACTTTAACCTCTTAAATCTCCCTTAGGGAAACGTAGCATTGCTCATCTTTTCCCAGACTAGATAATTAATCTTAACTCCTTCACAAAGTTTAGAAAATGATTGTCTATAAAGTTCAAAAACTGAAACAAGTTACAGAATTTTATAGGACCCTATGAAATATGGCTGGGTATTATTCCAGTTGAATTCAACTCAATATCGGGTCGAATTTTGGGGAGATGTTACTACATCGTATACATTCATCTGCAACCTCTATGGAGAGTTTTTCACTGAGCTTGGCGGAGTTTATGCAAAGTACTGCAGACAGATCATGCAAACCCTTTGTTAGAAGAAAAAGCTGCTCTAAGACCGGCATTTAATAGATGAAAAGATAATCTGGATCAAAGATGCATCAAAAAATAGATCAAAGACAATTTAATCAACAAGGTTGTTAAAGGCAAGGATTTTACCACGGACAAACTGTTTTGATTTAAAGGTGAGTCTTAGAAATAAGTTTAGGTCCGTCCGAGAGTAAAACCACCTAGGCACTCTCCTCCGTTCTTCACACCAGGAGAACCTAAGCTGTCTTATGGTACAAATGTGCGCTTCCAAATCCAACACCTGATAATCTGAGTATGTGATATACATCTCTGATGAATCACCTGGCTGTTCCGAAACACCTCTGCACTGCCACGACTAGCTGTTGAAACGATGCTAGTTGTCTGCAAAAGGAAGGAGAAAAGCATGTTTCACCAGGTAGGGCTTCTGCGGATAAACAAGGGCCTTTCTGCTCTTCCTAACTTCACCATTTTCTTTCTGGGGAACACCTAAGCAGGGGTAAGGGAAACGGGCAAAGCCATTAGGGCAGGTCAAGGAGGAACGCGTAAGGTGAAACTACACCAGGCGATGAGTGGAGCCACGCAGCTCCCTGCAGCACGTAGTAACAGTTGTGCTAGTCCGAAATACCTCCGCTTACGGCCGTGCCAAGCGCAGAAGGCAGAAGCCACAGTCGGCTGCTCACAGGAGCATCACCATCCGGCACCTGTTATGTCTCCATTTTACGCCTGGAGCCCGAGTGGGTCTTGCAGTCAGAAAGCTCTTTCGGGAGGGAGGTGCATTTTCGTATTTGTTCCCAATAAAAAATAAAAACCAGAAAAATAAAATAGCGGTGGATTTGGTTTGGGAAAAGCCCCACAGTTCCTATTTTCTCAAGCGAGGCGACTTTTATCCCTCTGTCTGGAGTCAACCACGGGGCCGCGAGCGAGGAATAATCCATTTCTCAGCGACCGCGGTAAAGGCTGGCTGTCCCAACTCTTTCCTGGTTTTTCCTGCGGTGCCTTCCGCACGCTATTTTAACCACGTTTACCCTTGAGGAACAGCGCAGGGCCCAGTCGGCCGGGCAGGCTGCGGACACCGCCATGTGGGTTGGCTTCCTCCAGCGCGGGGGCCCGGCCGCTGCCGCCGTTTCCTGGGAAACCGCTGGCACGCCACGCGGGGGGCGGGGCCGGGCGGGGCGGCGGGGCGGGGCCGGCCCCGGCCCCGGCCCCGGGCCGGGTTTCAGGCGGCGGCCGCAGTGGCGCCGGGACCCGGGTTCAAATCCCCCAGACAGACGGGGAAAAGGGGGGCCGCTCTGGGCTCCCCGGCAGCCTATTTTTCACGATTTCCCTGCATTTCCACCTTGAGCAACCCTCGTAAGAATAAGCAATAAGCCCCTCCTGAATCCCAGGCCGCTGTGCGGTCTGGTGTCTCTTTCTACGCTGAGGGACGTTTAGCGCGCCGCGTGGAGAGGAGTCTCGCTTGGATCTCACTGCGGGTGGGCCAAGCAGCCCTGAAGAATAAACAGTGTTCCAGCTGGAAAGAGCATCTCACCGAAGAGGAAGACTTAGCTATAGTTGAGATACAGTGCAAGCACGAAATGCTCCAAGTTTCCCCCAGAAGGACTACTTGAAGTAAGATTTAAATCAATGTCACCCCTGGGGATTCACACAAAGATGGCCAACTGGAAGCACGGAAGAAGTAAATTATTTTATCCGAGGAGGAAAAATTATAGGAAGGCAATTCTCTAAATGCCAAAATTATTACAATATGCTAAACAAATATCTTTGCATTTGTAGTAAATACATATAGCATTGATACGCTTTGAATCAATGGTCAATTTAACATGCATGCTAAATTTTACGCAAAACAAGATTCTTAATTCACTTGGGTTAATAAACATAAAATTCTGATAATTACAGATACAATAATGTCATATGAGCACTTTAAACATATGCTGTGGGAATTAAATCCTGGCTATTCCTGCCCACTGAGGACCAGTTTTTAATCTTCGATGCATGATATGTAGTAATGGATTTTACGAGTTGACTTTTTTAAATTTGATGATCAGGTTAATGAAATTTATAATGATATTTTTCACACCAAGTTCAAAATAGTACTTAACTCCTTGGCAGAGGAATTCAGATTGGACATGTAATGGATGTACCAGCAACTGCTGGTGTGAAAGGATTAATCATCATTTTAGACTTTTATTAAATTAGATAAAATGGGATAGGCATGAATCAGAATATATAACAATTAATCACTGGACTTTATTGAGTCTTTTAAAAATCTTATTTGCTCCTGAGTTGATAACTAATCTAGGCCACTCTGTACCAGTTTGACAAACTCTCCAGATAATGACTGTGACTAGAACATTAATAATAGCGTCATTTCACCACAAAATATTTATTCTCTACGTGAATTAGTTTTTTTTAAATATTTACAGATGCTAAAGGTAATGCTCCATCTCAGTCACCCCAAAACCTTGTAATTCAGCTTATTCTTTGCTACTGAAATCTTTTGCTTTTATATATTTACTTGATTTTTGAAATTTAGGTAATGGACACACTAGCATGCACAGTTGACCAAAGTTTTTGGTATATCCAACTAGCATTTAATGTAAATTGTTACAGCTATACACACTGGAATTGCTAGAAAATAAAAATTACTAAACTTTTGAAGTTTATTTATTGATCACTGAGAACCACCCCAGTTAAATTGCCATAAACCTCAACATCACAACAACTACTAATCCAGCTAATAGGAATTAAGGGAGATGGAAGATACATAATAAGCATCTAGGGGATATGGAATTTATCCCATGAGTGTAGTAAAGAGCTCATAATTTAAGAGTGCCAAAACCCAAGTGCATCATGAAGGTCTTTCCTCACAAGTGACGTTAATTGCATATCCCACAGATGCTTATTACATATTCTATTTATACCTCCAAGAAGAAAAATATTCGTTTAAAGTTTAAAGGTTTAGTACTGCTCAAACAAAATGTAACACAGCTGTCTCATGATGTTACAGGGCATATCAAAGGCTGCGGCACAGAGTCATAATGTAAGAAATAGTTTAGACAGATGATAAATCAGGGGATGCATTTTGGTGGGAGAGTTCCAGAGCTCAGATGTACAGTAAAGCAGGATGTATAACTAAGTACTTTGGTTGAATATGGGATTACACCATTAAAAAGGTTTTTCTGATTACAGTTATGGAAATAAAAAAAAGGAGAATTAAATCTATTTGAATTCTTTTAAACAATTTTTCAATATACGTAACATCAAACCATTAATACTAATACATGAATTACTAAGGTCAAAGATGCCATTATCTTTGGTACTGTTCAGTCTATACGAATACAAATGTGTCATCATTAAAGTTTCTGGATATTAAGCTCATTGACATGTTGCAAACTTTCCATGGGAATTATTTCTTTTCTTCTATTGCCTGATTATTCTTTTGTGATTTCTCTCATAGATAAGTGAGGCAATGAGGAGAATCTTTGATTCAAGATGTCCCATATATTCTAGTTAACTGTATGTCCATTATTTAGAAAAAAACCCCAACTGATATTGCCGATTTTGCATGTCATTCTCACGTGTACTTGTTAGAAGAAATGCAATAAATGAAAAGGCCCAAGCTTAAACTCCAACAACTCATACAACGTTTACTGATGTAAGTTGTAAACAGCTATGAACTGTGTTTAGATGTTGTCTGGAATTTTGATTTAAGCACTGTATACAGTATTTAATAACATACAGCATATTACACAGTTCTGCTGCTGCTACGTTGCGCATGAGGGTATGTGTATAGATTTATCCAAAGTATCAAAATATTTTTTACAAAATTTTCCACCTCTGTTGATAAAACTCTGGTAGCATTGTTGGTAGGAGTAACAGCAATCAGAAGCAGGGGAAGTTTCATTATATTATATTTGATTACATTATATTATATTACAAACTTAAAGGACAGAAAATATGAAATTTCTTTTCTCTCTCCCCTTTCTCAATACCAAGAGCAAAATAAAATATATTGCTTGTGTGGCATTCAAAGCTCACTGTATTGCACACTTTTTCAGACTTGAAGGACAAAAAAAAATTATATAAGGAAATCAGAGAAAGCATGCTAACATGGTCCTAATTTCAAATAAGGTGATAAGAAGTAAAGAAAAGCAGAACATTAAAAATTATAGACGGCAATGTAAAGGTCTATGAAAAGAGGTGCTTTCTTGTGGACTTCCCAAGCTGATGTTATATTGGGTGATGCTGTTTTGCTTCTCTGAAATTTGGGAAGAATTATTGTCCTGTTGTCAATACATTCAACAGTGAATAATAAGGTCTAGGTGCATCCACTGCCTTCTTTCCTTATAAACAATGCTATCTGGAAATTCAAGGAAGTCATCAACAGCAGTCAATATCAAGCTGCAAATGGTATGCTAAGTGTTTTCAGAGGAAGAAAATAGAAGAGCAGCACCCTTGGCTTTCTGTAAAAATTCAAGAGTGACTCATTCATTGATTTCAGAACATGTGTTTGAAACCAGCTCCTACTCTTGTCTGCTTTTATTCTTTTTCACCTGGCAATTCGGTTTTGCAGTGTTGTGCACAGATTTTCTCTTCTTGCCAAAATGCGTGAGGCCTTCATGCTAGGTTATATAACTTAACCCCTTAGAGCCTCGTGCTATTACATTCAGTACGAGGGGTGATGAAATAGTCTCATTTTTTTACGGTATTAGTTTGGTAAAATAACTCTATTTTTAGAAATGTTTCTCAAACATAATTTCTCATTCCTTACCTAGACTAAAATATTGTGAATTCATACAATATGCAAAAGTTACACAAAATTGTGCACCCTAATTAACAGCACTGCTCTTGAGCAACCTATTCCTGTGACCTGTGTTAATGGATTTTATTCTTCAGATATGGCTGGCTTGCTTTAATATTTCATAGGATACTTTTAAAAATTCTTGCTCAAAACCACATCAGAACCAGAAAGATACTCAAGGCATGCACCTATTTGGAACAAGATTTTTTTTTATTGATGAAGCTTCTACATCTCTAGTAAGATGTTGGAAAGAAGTTCACAAGGTCATGGAGAACTACTATCCAGCTCACACATTTTAAAAGTGAGGACAGTCAGTTGTGTTATTTTCAGGGCAGGACCTTTTCCTGTTGCATGCACTTTCAACGCTGCCATGTATTTATCCAACTCATGAACTCCCAATAAAACAGCTGTCAGAGAAGTCTCAGAACATATAATCTAATTTATATAGGTTGCCTGCAGAACTGCCCACCTTTTTTTTTTTTTTTTTTTTTTTTTTTTGCCCCCAAACCCCTTACCTCAGTCAGTAACATTTAGTTAGACTGAAGGGGGGGCGAGCACTGTCCATAGGGGTAGAAATGGCTATCCAAGAACTATGCTTGGTATCTGAAGTGGAAACAGACTGTCTTGACGACCTGGTGAACTATTACTTTTGTGTGGAGAAAAAGCAAAAAGGAAGCGTTCTTCCCAATGCTGACACTATACTGCCTTTCATTTTCCAGATTAACTGCATTCCACTGGGCAACCAGACGTCTCTAGAGAAAATGCAGACTGGCCATATTCCTACAGAGTTACTATTTCGCTAATTTTCAACAACATTTTCATTAGGGATGAATTGTGGCTTCAGGATATAATTTTCTGCTAAAACTAAGGAGGCAGATGAAAATGATGCTGAAGAGCTAGATGATTAACATATCCTCCTAGGCTGATGGAGACTCAGACTGAAGACTGTGCTATCCCTGAAGTTGACATCCCACCCCTTAAGGCAGTTCACCAACTATTGTTTTTTTCTCAAATGCAATTTCCCGTCATTCTTACTCCCACCCATGAAAATCCAAAATGGCCTAGTTTGTTCTGACACGGAATAACAACGAAATATTAACAACTTTGAGGTTTTTTATGAAATCTAACCCCTGTGCTTCCAACAGGCCTACACTGTGCATTTAAATATTTCATGCTTATTTGTTGTCCTGGTTTCAGCTGGGATAGAGTTAACTGTCTTCCTAGTAGCTGGTACGGTGCTATGTTTTGAGTTCAGTATGTGAAGAATGTTGATAACTGATGTTTTCATTGTTGCTCAGTAGTGTTTAGACTAAAGTCAAGGATTTTTCAGCTTCTCATGCCCAGCCAGCGAGAAAGCTGGAGGGGCACAAGAAGTTGGCACAGGACACAGCCAGGGCAGCTGACCCAAACTGGCCAACAGGGTATTCCATACCAGGGGACGTCCCATCTAGTATAGGAACTGGGAAGTGGGGGCAGGGAATCGCCGCTCGGGGACTGGCTGGGTGTCAGTCGGCAGGTGGTGAGCAATTGCCCTGCGCATCATTTGTACATTCCAATCCCTTTATTACTACTGTTGTCATTTTATTAGTGTTATCATTATCATTATTAGTTTCTTCTTTTCTGTTCTATTAAACTGTTCTTATCTCAACCCATGAGTTTTACTTCTTTTTCCCGATTTTCTCCCCCATCCCACTGGATGGGGGGGGAGTGAGTGAGCGGCTGCATGGTGCTTAGTTGCTGGCTGGGGTTACACGACATTTGTTTAAAGATTTCAAACAGGATTCTCTTATCTGCACTACCCACTTGATCCCGGCTGTGTTTAAAGACGACAGTATAACTTTTAAATTTTACAATTTAGTTACTAAATTGTGTTTACTATCTCTTGCCATTGCTCTTGTTGAGGATCCTCTTTGTATTCTAGCAGAGGCATCTCTTTGGGTGGCTCTTTTTTATGAGCATTGGGACAATGCAGAATAACCAAAAGATTCTCAGGGTGACCGTCTGTCTATATTAGTCTTCGGACCATCTTTGGGTATTGGCTTTCATCTTAAGGACTCACGACAGGATGATCTTTCCATGCTGGATGGCCCACATGGTTCTCTTCACTACTTTACTATCATCTCTAAAGGTATGTCTTTGCAGGAAAATAAAGGGCGTGCTAGTAACATATGTTTGCATGCCCATACTAACTTGATTCAGATAGACCTGGTAAGAGTAAGCAGTAAGGATGAAGCACTGGTTAACCAAAACATGCATTATCCACAGGCCTGGATTCTACAGGAGATGCTTTGGTTGCTATCGAGTGCTTAAGTCCAAAGTGCTGTATTTTGCCTACCAACATCATGTTAACATGGGCATGCTAGCACAGTTTCATTTTTTAGGCATATGCTGAGATAATTGCCTTCTGCAACAGTTACTTGACCTACCTATTGCATTTTCTGTACCAATTTCCAACATGAGTTTTCTAGACTTTCTGTGTCGTTGAAAGAAACAAAATGATACACTAAAATTAAACAGTACTGGTTAACCTGAACAGCTGATGTGATTTAAGTATAAAGAAAGTAAAGGAGAAGTAAATACTTGATATATGGCACCTTGATTTCCTTACTGGAGTACAACTTCTACATTCATTGTTCAGCTTTTATAGTCAATAGCTATTGACTACAAAAATAGAAGGAAAAAAAAAAAGACAAAGAGCCTTTCAAACACCTGTATATATTCCTATTAAATTCATCACAGGTTTCAGAAGATATTTATTCTATTCAAATCCACTGGTCTCTAAGCCTACTTATGTTTAATGCCACCAGATTTTTTTTTTTTTTTAAGAGTATGTGACAAAAGTAAAAATGGAAGCCTTCTTGCTTGTTTCTTTCCCAGATAAAGATAATTCCCTGTACTTCATATGGGAAGCACATCACCTGCATCAAGGAGCAACATAATGACAAATCTGCATTCCATCCTCACAGCCATCCAGTACTACTCATTATCATCTCAGCACATAATTATGCAGCAGGAGAGTAAAACTCAGATGAACACTTTTGACACCTCACCAATCCTTCATTCTGTTTATAGAGTGGGCTTTTACATTATGTATACGTTAAAATCTTAAGTCTAAGGTAAGACTAAAATACTATTTGTGACAGTTGGGAAAAAGGATAAAATCAAAAGTTCATCCATACTGTAATTTTCAACCTAATACACAACAAGAAGCAGCACAAAATGAAATACACATTTTTTTCAATCAACAAACCAGAAAGCTTTTTGGAGAAACTCAACAATGAGCAACAGATATCTATCATTTAAGAACAGGAAAAGGTGAGTAGCCTCAATTCAAAACAGAAGAAAGGCAGCTTCTAGAGTTAAGTAGGATTTGATTGCGGCCTGAAAGTAAGATACCTACCCTGATGCTTCACGAATTTTCCACATTTACTTGCACAGAGCAAATCCTTTGAGTTAGTAAACCATCGCAATACAACTGGTATGTCAACAGTAGGTAAGGCAATCCCTCTCTCCATCAAAATATACTGTAGCTTTCTAAATTAGCTTCAGTTGTGTTTTCTTCTGTCACCTAACTTTGAACTTACAGGTTTCTTCTTACAATACATTTTTCACTATGCAAGATAGTAAAGTCTTCAGATGTCTGAGTCAGCCCCCAAAAGCTTTATCTAAAAATCCAGTAGACTGCATCTCTTCTTAATTTGTGGGACCAACAGTGGATGGTAACCTTTCTTAGAAAGGCCTGTTCATCTGGCAGTAAATCCTTAGCAAGGCCTCTACTGACAGACAAGCTGGGATTTATATTCCATTAAAATCTGCTTTATATGTAATGCTTTGTTTAAGTCAAACAGAAAATAATTACTGGAAATCAACAGCACTACCAGTTACTGAGTTCAGGATTAATTTGGTCCTGGGCGTTCAAATGAGATTATTACTTTGTTCAGAAAGACTTTGTATTTGCCTAGTCTTAGCCATTGCTAGATACTCATTTATTTTAATAGCAAGGCCAGATTTTGGTGGTTCCCCTACTATATGCACAATAGCTCAAAGTTGCTTTCATTGTAATTGCTGTCCGGTTAATTGGGGACACTGGATTAAAAACTACAGAGGAACTGTAATTGGTTTGGACCATGCCATATATTATCTCCCTCATTTTTTTTGTGGAGTGTGAGAATCCAAAATAAACCCAGGCATCCTGGATGATCTGTAAAGTTCTCCTTAACAACACTGATCTTTGATCCACTTTTCCTGGAGATCATGAAGATTTCTTATGTTGACTAGTGGGATATATATTTTTTTTTCCGGGATACAATGAATATGATTTATGTTCCTTTACTGCACAGGTAAAATCCTTTAAATTCTCCCTCCAGAGACCAATATGGTTATGGAAAAGAATACTGCCTGGCACCATAATGGCATGGGAGAGAAACTAAAACAGGTGGATGCCCCACAGCAGTGCTCATAGCAAAGCAACTAAGAATAGTAATAGTGGAGCAGCACATCTGCTGTTGACTTTGCTGTAACATAACCTTTCTAATGCTACCTTCAAATCTACACTTGTGCCGAATTACCCTGTAACTTAGTCTGCATCCTTCTCTTCTTTTTTTTTTTTTTCTTTGCTGGATGAGATAGGCTTCTTCCTAAAGTATAATTGTGGTATCAGCCTAAAGGGCTGAAACTGCATCTCGAACTGCAGTAGGCAGTATGTCTATCTGATTGATCACCATAAAGCAGAGTGGCAGCAGGAGGCAAAGTCATCGGCACTGAATGTTCTAAGAAGGCCTTTTTTGTACTGAGATTAAGCTATCATGAAATATTTACACTCACTTCTGCATGCGCTTTATTGTCTGTTGGATATGTGCTTAGAAAGAGTTTGCTTAACCAATGTAATACTGCCATCAGTGTTATGATGCAGAAGCTAGTGAGTTTATGCCAACAGTTAATTTTTGTTCTTAAATAAAGCTTTTTACACTTATGCCTTGTCATTATCTTTGTATGCATTATTTCTATACAACCTTATCATATATATTTACATGATGTGGCTGTACTTATTGCATGTAGTTCTATGAGAATTTCATTTGATGCAGTATAATTCACTTCGAAACCCTCAGTACAATGATATTATGTGGGACCTTTCCAATGGATTCATCTTTTCAATGAAATGTAAAAGAAGTCCTCTACTACATATTACCCTAAATGGAAGAAAATGTCCTAAAATACAGATATATGAAGACTCAAGCCTTGTCCTTTCTCAAGCAGAGAGCACAACCTGCTTAATTTGCCACTACAAACACTGGCCACTGCAGAAACTGCAGAATGGTTTTGCAATAATTATTTTGTAGTTTAACATGAATTAGATGTAAGGGTCAAAGAAATTAACACTAAAATACCATTTAATCTAGGACATTTATCATTGTTAACTCATCTAATTTTACAATTAAACTGGATATTCGATCCGTCAACCCTTCAGAGTATCCAATCTCTTTGTTCAATCTTCACTTTTTTTTGTTTTTATTTAGAGAAAAGTTTATTATCAGGAAGCATGTAACTGAATTATTACTGTAATCAATTCCATTTATTTTCAAACCATTCGTGTGCTTTAGTTTACAAAGTACAAAGTTAGATATGATTAGATAATTCTTATAGTTTGCTTAGACTGTATGCAATTCGCAGTGCTACCGGGAACGTGGAACAATGTTATTCTGCAAAACATTATCTTAGGGTCTAAAAACAAGCTAGAGACACGGCAAATAAAGAAGACTGAAGAATGATAAGGCACAAAGCCTTTATCTCTGTATTGCTGGTTCCATTTTGGCTGATATTAATAGCAGCTGAATAATTACCACAGGGATACGCGGCGGCTGACTGCAAGTGAATGAATGTGTGGTCTCACAAAATTTCCAGCTACAGAAATTCCTGTGCTAAGGCTCCTACTGTATATGACACCAACCTGAATGACCAGAGCACAGAAGTATGGTATAGCCAGGACCCTACTATACCTTGCTATACCTAACAGAGTCCTCTTTCTGATCAGAAATGAAATGAGATAGCCAGGTAATGTGAAGTGTATTCACTCATGCCCTCCAGAAGATACAGAAATCCACTGCCTTGACCTAAAACTTTACAAAATGCAAACTACCTAGGGAAAAGATTTCTTCTGAACTGATGGCACCTCCCAGCGTGCAGCCTGGCGTACCAGGCTGAGGCTAATGACACCATGGTTTGCAGAGAACTAACTGATGAAGAAAAAAAAAAAGATTTTTCACACTGATATGATAAACACTATAATGAGTATACTTTTCCACAAATCCAGCATACAACTTTTGCACTACTGGACAGCAACCTAAATTAATGAGTCATACCACACGTACTGAAATGCCTGTTAAAGCTGGTCTTGTAAGCAGGTAAGCGTAATTTCAAGAAGTGTGTAACCACATTTTATTTTAAAGGACAGTTTCTGAATGTGGAAATGCACAACGCACTAGGGTACCTGGCCTCCCAGCAGAGCAAGTCTCCTTGGTGTTTGAAAAATAAAAGGACTATTTGTAAATATCAAAGGTTGAAATCAACTGTATGAAAATACAGAGTAAGTAAGAATTGTTTCTACCTTGCCCCAGAAGGTTATAGAAGGATGCAAAGTATAAAATACTGTATTTTTAAATAAGCAAACTGTATAACTTGTTCAGGCTAGGGGACACTGCCACTAAATAGAAGCCTTTCCTGTTGACAGTTTTCACCAGGAATGCCATAATATCTTTTGACAGAAGTTCCCACTCTTCCTTCTACCATTTGTATATTTTCTGAGTGATATCAAGGCTGACAGATGAATATTTATTGTTGGCAAATCCAACGAACTTCAGCAAAACAATAAACTTCAACAAAAAGCTCACATGAATTCTGCACTTGGTTTAGGTTTAGCAATTATTAATGACCTATTATGTTTAAGAAATGCTGTTTCTAGTTCAAAAAATGTTAAATACAGGAAAAGATCCAGCATCTGAGACTGTCAGCTGGCTCACTACTGGAAATTACTATTCTGAAGAGTTCAGACATCATTAAAGGTGAGAATAATACAACACAGTCATGTTCCTTTCCCTTTCTTTTTCTCCTGTCCTCTATATTAAATCAGAAATCAGAGAAGGATATGACCTCACAGGCAACCTACTTTCCTCTTCTGCCAATCCAGACTCATTCTCTATGATACTATCCATTTGTGAGAGCTTTTCAAAGCCCGTCTTTAAAATATTCTGATGGTTTTTCCTTTGTTAATTTTGATATATTATTTTACAGCCTAACAGCTCCCTCTTAGTAAGGTTTTCCTGATAGTCAGCCTGAAGCTCTCTCTCATAATTCATTCCCTTAACTGTAAATTTCTTTATTCAGATTCAGTTCTATTTATGCCACACCAGACTGCACCATTCTTCTGTTATTATAATGTTATGTTTTGAGCTAAAGTCTAATTTTTTCTTTCAATTATTTCTCTTACTGAAAGGCAAAGTCTTATACTGAAGTAAGTACCTACAGTACAAATTATTTTTGCCCCAGAATATGTTTGCAAATTTCTAAGGCTTATCTTATTTTATTTTCTGTGTGTTTTCATAAGCCTTCATAAAAAAGAAACACCGTCTTTTTGTTTTCCTTGATATTTATACTGCCTACTTATTCATTACTACCCCTGAAGTTTATTAAGGATGCTTGCTTTCTCTTCCAGACTAGTGAAGATATTAAGAAAATACACAACTCTACACTATGCAAAAAATACTATAATAGGACAATCTGGCCTCTTCATACTTTTAATACCTTGAGTTTACTTGGCTTAATCTTCCACTCCCTGTAACCCATTCCTATCAAAACTACTTAAATAAGCTTTGTAGAACTACATTTATCTTCCTAATATATGCTATTTTTAAGTCTAGGACTACTACTTAGTCTTAGTTCAACTCTCCTCTTGAGGGTATACGATGTCTCAGCATTTTTCCATTTTACTGTAACATCAAATTAGACTTTAATCTTAAGTATTACAGTTATGGCCTGACATTTACACAGTCCCTTCCTTCCTCCCTTTCTACATTTTCTATTGAGTTGTTAAATGTAATTCACAATTATATTTGGAAATTCACACCATCACTGCAAAAAGTAAAAAAAAATTGAAAGTGTCATTTTTCTGCCACTGCAACTGCACATAAAGCTTGTCATTTCTTTAAGGAATGATCAAAATGAATCGAATGTCTAGAATTCCAAACAATGAAGGCAAAATTCTTCCTCAAAACCACAGTCAATTCACGGTTACTCATGGCTCATCCAAGTTGCCCGCTTTGTATTGACCCAGACTGACTATGGCAGACATAACTGCTTTGGATGCAATGCTGTGCAAACACGTGGACGAGGACACATCCAAAGTCGCACCTGGTCTGAGAAGCCCCCCTGGAACAGGGGCACACAATACAACCAGCTGAACGGATCTGAGCCAGCTTAATGGAAAACGGGCCACCTGGGCTGACTTGGCGTACAGACACTTTATTATCTCCACGCCTTAACTTTTAACATGCCCCACCACACCTGAATTACCAGTATCCAAAACCCCGTTATTGCAATAGAGGAAAGTTCCCTGATACTGAACTGGTGATAAAATTAAGTAAATAAACCATTCAGTGATAATAATTTTCCCCTTTCCTGCCTGCTTCTTTGTGTCCTGTTATCCCATTCCTTCTTATAGGAAAACCACAGGTAGAATAAGCACTCGATTCAGTACATACTTCATCACTGCACTGGGAGTCTTCATCAAGTTCTCTAATATGTAGCTGAATGGACTTTATCTGCACTGGAAATGCCACTGCCACAAACAGAACGGTGGGGTGTCATTTACTGTAATGCTGCCAACTGAGTAAGTTCTAAGAGATAAGCAGTACTTCTTTTTAGTCCCATTCCTCTAACCCTAAATTTAAGGAAAAAAATGTCCTAATGTAATGAATTAAAAATAGAAGAAATTAAATTAAATAATGCTTTGCAAACACTTACAGTCCATAAATCTGTGGAGCAATTTCCAGTCGGTTCAGATGCATGTACAGCTCAATATCATGTTTCTTCAGCAGATGATCCTGAATTTGGTTTACCTTTGCTACAATAGCAATAGATGGGCCTAAGTCCTGTGGCCTTGCAAATGGCATAGGTGTAATCATCACATCTTTCTCCTGTAGACACAGAAAACAGGGGAAAGAAAAGAACATCCCATAAAGCCTTATTGTCCACAGTGATTGTCTACAAGAGATTTGTTTTGGCTTCCAAAGAAACATAAAAATATTAACAATTTGTTTCTTTTCCAGCAAAAGAGTAATGTCAAGCATCTACTTCTGTGGAAGGTATTGTGGGATTCCCCTTCCCAGGCGTGCCAAGGTTCATCCCCCTGTTCTGCACGTCGATTTTTACGTGTGTGCTTTACTTTTCATGCTCTGACAAAATGTTGACAGCTTTAGTTTAGCTTTAATATCAGCAGGCTGAGTCATTCCAGACCAAAGCAGAAGAATGGTAACTTAGTAGAGAATATATGCCCTCAGAGGACAATAAATTGCATACCAAATAGGAAATAACTTCTTTTTGAACAATCCTTTCTAAACAGGCTTCCCTTACTCAGAAAATCTGGTGGCTGTACCTCAAAATCTATGCAACTTTGATAAAGCATCAGAAAACTTTTAAAACAAAAAAGAAATAAAACAGATGAACCTGATGGTTAGAAGGTAGTTGGTTGGACCTAAAGGTTGTGCAAACTATGTCATGATCTAGAACATGACACACACCGAGTGAACACAGAGGAAGAAAACTACTGAAGTATTAGAATCCTTGAACCTGGTAACGCTTTAAATTTCTTCTTCCTGCGAAAAAGTGAAGTATTATTGAAAAAGACACAGAATGCTAGAAAGAAATGCAGCAAGTAATGAACCGCACTGAAGAGGAAACATGTAAAAAGGAGGATGAGAAATAAAAAAGAACAAGTCAAATCTATCAAGAGAAAGATTGGGGAAAGGGAAATGGAGAATTAAGCTGTCAGAACAATGTTAAAGTTATAAAAGAGGGAAAATTGGAACAGTAAGAAGAGAAGATTTTACAATGACTTTGTTACAATCTGTCATTATGGCTCTCTGACCTGAAAGCTTCATTTTAGAAGACAGTTATTGTTTTTTCTACCCTTTTGCTCAGTATATTGATAGAGAAGCATTATCAAGGTCAAAGGGTAAATAATTTCAGAAGACTTCATTACAGCTTAAACTGTTGAAAGACAAATTGACTTGGTTCAATACAGTGAAAAGCACATTATTTTTAAAATTCAATAACAAAGAAAGGATTTTTTTGTTGTATAAACTATCCCCAAGGTTGTTTCCTATGGTTATAGTCCCTCTTCAACCCCATTCTCTCTGTATGAGCATTTTAAGAGCAAGGAAGAGAAGTACCCACATTTTTCAGTCATTTACAACGTGGTTTAACGTTCAAGTGGGCAGCGAAAACTTAATAATTTCTACCAAAAAGCCTATTTTTTATGCTTATCTCCTTCGCTTGAAATATTTTTTCTTAATTATTCCACTTCTCTACTGCAGAAAATATGGTATGATGCTAGGAGTGATTTCAGGTAAAATGTTTCTATTTAAAGAACTGATTGATTATAAATTGTACCTTAAAATCTGCTTAATTGTTGCTTTGCTATGGCAATTGCAGCAAAGGGACTGATCTATTACAGTGCAGTTGTTTTGCCATGCTTTTGTGGTACCAAGACATATTCATTTAAGATGCCCTAGCAAGCAAATGGCTTGACAAAAGCTCCCTCAGACTGTCAAATAAAGTTCACTGAAATGGCATTCCTTCATTCAAAATCTTTTCTGTTCTACCAAACAGGAATTTAAAATAAACACTTAGCATCTTAGGGGCTAATAAGCAATGTCATTGCTTACTGAAACACTAAAGTTCTTCACAGATGCAAGTATGTTGAGAAAGGATATTTTTCCTACCTCCTTTTCTAATTTTCCATTAACTTCTTTATCACCAAATTGGGCAGTCTTCTTTTTATCCTGATTTTTGTTTCTCCATTGTATGGCTATTTCCTATTGTTGTTTCAGACCCATTTAATTGTTTTCTTGGTCATGTGCTAGAATGCAAAATACTGAAAAAGGGTATCCACTAATCTTCTAATCTATACACAAACCCACTCCTAAAGTACGGTATGAGATGATAACATTGCCTTAATGTTAAATGCCAGTCTATAGTAATTTTTTTCATGTACATATCAATTTATCTTTGAAACTAAGCATAACAGTCTGTAACTCTCTATATTCCTAGACTGTGCATGGTCCATCAGTTGGCACACATCCGGGGTATGAACTGTATTCTGGTTCATTCAATGTGAGTTTAACTTCAGCTTGACCACTCCATGCACTCAACTCTGACGACTCAAAAGTTCTGTATTTTTAAACTTTACTTGATTATAGACATAGATTCTTGTATAGAATTCTCAATATTAGAATCTTTCTACTTATTTGAACTTGTAATATGAGAAGACTAGCTAGTTACTCAGATTAGCCTTTATATCATTAGTTGTCTGTGGGTTTAAAGCCATCTTTACGAAATTAGAAGACAGGCCCTTAAACACTGGCTCAAGCGTCAGAAGATTCTAAGTATCAAAACTAATGCAAGCTTCCTTTTACGGAGGAGTGCCAAAACTGGAGTTATTTGTCACTTAGAGCATTTGTGCACCTTGGCATAATGCAGCACTGACAACATTGCTGTCAGACTGACTGACTATCAACATGGTTAAGTGCATCAAATAATATATGCTGGCTTGCCATTTTTAAAAGCATGAGATAAGTAAATGGTATCCATCAAAACGTGGTTCATGAGCATCTCAGAAATTCACCCCATTAACAGAAATCTTCAAAGCATGCCAGAATCTGTGGGGACAGCAGTTGCAATCAATAATCAATGCCTTGACTGTCCATGCCTCCCGATTTGGTGCACTCCACTAAGAAACTCAGTGGATGACTAGAGTGCCTGTGATAGGTCTATTGTCTCCTCTCACACAATTTGGTTGAGAAAATGACAATACATTTAGTCAGTTGAAATTGCTCCAAAATATCACATCAGTTGGTGTGAAAGAAACAGCCTAAACAGAAAGATGCTCAAATAAACTAGTACAACTAGGCCGCCAAAATGTTTAACTAGAAGTGACTCACAGTGCCTGTGCCTAAAGCACAGAAGCCAAGTGGACAACATGATACTGTGCCCCTGCCCATACTCAGTATATATTAAGTTGCCAGATGAGAAAAAACACCTGTTTTCTTTTTGTGAGCTTCTAAGTCCTGGAAAAAAATTAAGTGCATGGGTTTAGTCATCTACTGCTAACACGAAATATAAGTGATCAATCCCAAAGGGATGCAGTTCACAATAAAAAGACAAAAAGAGGGATGGCTCAGAGATGTGCTATACTGTTTACAGAAAAGCATCAGATTCACCTCTAAGAACAGTTTAAATGTGGGTACCAGTGAAATGAAGCTGAAAAATTCAGATCAAGCATTAGGAACAGAGTCACTAAATCCTGCCACAAAACATTACCTACCACAACATGAACTGGAATGGCTGGCAGTCGATACTAATACAATTTATATATTCATGCATTTAGGAAACAAATGCTACAGCAGTAAAGAGAGGCTAGGACATAGTACAAGTATAAACCGTGGACAGATTTCTCTCATTAACCACTAGGGAATGGAGTAGCTGGAGAAGCTCCTCTAATGGCAATTGGGAGTAATGGAACCAACTGTTAGAGGCTATAAAATGTAACATGTCTCTCAGAGCACATGCTTTCATTGCTTCCTTTGTGAAGATTCAGACTTTATTATGTAGCTTACCCTCAAAGTCATGACTGTAAAAGGCATATGTACAAGAAAGGATTATTAAAGATTATACATGTTTGCAAAGAACAAGAACAAACAACTAGATATTAATCCATGCGCTTTGCATTGTTAATTTTTTATGCCACGAAAGGACTGGAAAGGGCAATGTACACTTTCACCTTCTACCCAAGCACTGCAAATCTGTAAGCAGACCTAGTTATTTCCCAGAATAAAATTCAACCTCAGACTTTACCACCTCTGTCACAGAAATTGGAACATTCAAATGCATTTGAATATACTGAATTCTGAAAAGCTGCACTCAGAGAAACATGTCTCAGCTTTGTTGTTGGAATAAAAGTGACTATGTAATAAGTTCATAAAATTTGTATCTCGTGCTTTATCCTTAGTTACTGAGAACTATGTAAAAACCGAAATCCAAATAGTAATTTATAACTGTAGATAGCTTAGGCCAAGATGCCAGTGCTCCATGTCTAATAAAATATACACACAGATACATTTAAACATTTAAAGAAAATAGAAGCTTTTAAGTGAGTCTTGGGTGAACACCTTTTCCCTCAACAGACAAGAAAAAACCACCTCTCAAACTAGTACTCCCTAATTACAGTTTGCAAATATAGGTTTTGGTGCACACATGTGGACATGCAAACCCAACTAATTTCTTACTGATTTTTTGTTAACTCTAGATACCCACCCCACAGTCTATGTGAAAAATGCTGAAGTGAATCAAGCTGGAACTAAGTTTGGAGGACAACTCTTTTACGATATAATACACTGAAAGTCTTGGCAGTACCTTTAACACAGCTATGTTTTGCTAGAGCCTTCTACATACACTCCATTACACAAATCATTTTTCAGTATTAAAAAAAAGACAGAAATGTAAACAGGGAAAGAGACAGGAAAAAATATTCAAAGGAAATCTTGAGCAACTGACTGAGGGAATTGTCCCTCATGCCACACATGAAAAACGGTTACAGGCAAGGACTAGATAGTCCCTGGAAGGTCCCTGCAAAGAAGCAACATACTAAATACAGTGGTGTCTGTATAGCTACACAGGAGATCTGAGGGCACAGACATTCCCTCTGTTTGAATACCCTGAAGTCAAGAAGAAATAAAGTAAGGAAATGGAGTGATGAAGTCAGGGGAGGATCTACCCTGCCCTTTGATGGACAGGCTATGATTAAAGTTTTGGTTTCACAGCCAATTGTTTATATTGTAAACATCTGAAAACAATTCAAGCCTCAATAAGTTAAACACTGCCTATATACATTTATTTAACATGACATTTGCACAGGTTTTGGGCACATAGATGTGCCTATGACAGGCATTCTTTTGAATGCTACCCAAGAACATCACTCATAGATAGGTGAATCTGTGTTTGCACATTTGGCTTTTGATTACCAAGTGATCTTTCAACAGATAGAAACTCTCAACTGGAAGGCTTTCCACACATGCTTATGACCAAATTCTGAAGAACCTCTAAAGAATGTAAACTTGCTTGAGCCTGCTTTAACCAAGCTGTTTAAGAGAAGATGACTTATTAGCTTCAAATTACTTCAATCATATTAAAATCACCTTTGCTTAAAAATACAATAAAAACATTTTAGAGCAATATTTACCTTCTGACTGTCATGTTCAAAAGTTGAAAACCAATGTTCTGCAGTTTTCATAAGACATGTGAACATTGCACTGAAGGGGAAAAAATCAGAAACTTGGTGTTAAATAATGTATTACAAATAAGAGCAAACTAAATGTAAAGGAAGTTGTTAACACTTACTAGGCATCATGTTCCAGATATTCAGGACTCAAAAGAACTTTCATTTCCTCACTGAAAAAGGCAACAGTGAACAATCCAAATGTGAATGTTTATTTTTGGTCAGTGTTCTGCATGTACTATTATGTATTTATAAGCCAACTTTCATATAAAGTGCAAATGAGAAAACTAGCCTTTTTAATTAAAAAGAGCAACTCCACTGAACAAATGAAGTCTTTCCTTTTTATAAAGATCAAAACCAAATTAGCTGCCTTGTCTGCACTACAATGAAGTAACCATCTAATTATTCCAAATAACAAATTACTGAATGTCACAATGTATTATTTGAATATGCTTGATCTAGAATAATTGATTGCTGCACAATCTATCACTGTTTGTCCCAAACAAAAAAAATATGGTTACTGGTCAAATATGCAGTATCAAAACATTAATTTATTTTGTTTTAATAGCCTGTATTTTTATTGTACTTTAACAGCAATTAATCAGTGACAGCACCCCTTTTCCATCTACTTTGCTGCTTAGCTCTACTTTTTCAGTGGGGATGGAACAGAATGCTGTGCATAACACATGGTTATTTTAAGTTACTTAGCGCTGAAGAGCATCTTCTAGGTAGTTTCAGGATATCTAAGCACAGACTTTGAATAAAAACACACACTTGTAAATAATCTCCATCGTTATGCTTAACTGCCTTTGGACAATCACGTTGAGGGGTGCTAACAGAGGTTACATTATATAGTACATGTAATTAAATTGGCTTTTATTCACTGCTGAACTCCAAAAGAGAGTGCAAAAAGACAGATGAAAAGAAATGACTTAAATATCACAAGAGATACAAGAAGGCAACTATTTTTTTTTTTTTTTAAAAAAGGTTTACATATAGGGAAAGAAAAAAAGCACCTGAATTTGGTTGTCAGACAATCCTGTGTGATGTAATATTTTATACATATGTGTATGATTACACGCACACAGATACACACACACACAGTTTGAATGAAATAGAGAATCAATAGGTAAACTTAATGTTACTACTAAGTCAAAAGATAGTCAGATCTTGCAGCTACAACATTGCAGGTGATGAAGGAAATATCAATCACAACAATTTGTCTACATTGATTTATTTTTCCTTTAAGATATGAGGAAAAGAGAGTTGGTAACATGTCTGTTCTATGACTGTAATTCTCTAATCTGCCTCCAACCTGCAATGACAAAAACTAAACCATTTCTGGCAATAAGAATGAGGTGAAGTGGTAGGTAGTTATGTAAGCTTTTCGATTAAGGTTTTCCTTAGGTTTCTTGTCTCCCCATTTTTTGCCAGCTGTTATCTGTGAAGGGGCCAACGTCTACAATTTTAATTCCCCTTTCAGAAGCTGTAGTAGGGAAGATGAAATAAGGACATTCCCATCAAAGCATAAGGATGCAACAATTTCTGTCATCAATTTATCAATTATAAACAAAGAATTAAGGAAGACATGTTTCTAAGTTCTAGTCCAGCCAACTTATTTTTTTATGAAAGCGGATTTTTAATACTATACAAATAAAATACAATGCTTGCCTTGGTTGTGCAGCTTCACTGGCATGTGAAAAAGCTTGGTGGTCACAATGCAGGATAAAGACAATGGGAGCTAAAAGTTCATGCATACCCTAAACATAAAAGGAAGCAAAAGTATAGTAAGATTTTCCAGTCATATAATAGTTCCTAATGCATATCATCAGGCAGCCAGCAATATTAGGTGAAGACTAACTAAAAGCATGACCATTTACATTCTTAACAGAATGCTTTCATAATCAATGGCTTTTATCTTAAATTCTGCTTAAATCCAAGTGTTTATTGTTCTATAATATACAGAAGCAAGTTATTCTCCCTTTTTTGAACACAACAGACAACAAATTGGCTATGGTAGGCAACGCTGCACCTGGCAGTTTACTCCAAGATCTAAATTCATAAATATGAATTTTATTTATGATAATTACAATCATTTTCCACAGTACAAAGATCTGCAATAGGGACAAATTACAAATTTTTGAATTATTTTTTATTTGATAATGTTCCAAAACCATAGATAAAAGCATAACAATAGCCTTCAGAGGAGACAAGGGCAGCTATCTGGGAAATTGTGGTGAGGCACTGGAACAGGTTGCCCAGAGAAGCTGTGGATGCCCCATCCCTGGAAGTGTTCAAGGCCAGGCTGGATGGGGCTGTGAGCAACCTGGGCTAGTGGAAGGTGTCCCTGCCCGTGGCAGGGGGGTTGGAACTAGGTGATCTGTAAGGGCCCTTCCAACTCAAACCGCTCCATGATTCTATGATTCCTACGGACATGAGAAATCAAATGAGTTGTTTGGGTTTTGTTTTTTTTCATTTAATTTGTTATGTCAATATTGAAAATAAACTTATACTAACACAATGCATAGGAGACTTGGTACTGTTCCATTACAGACTATTACTTACATATGCAATCTATATTAAGATGCAGAAAAAATACAGAAACATGCAGGCATAAGAACAGAAAGAAACTGGTGGATAGTCGAGGACTTGGGCCAGCATTAGAAGCATGGCTGGGCTACCCAGGCCAGTTATTGCTGTTTTTACCCGGAGCTCATCAGGAACAAAAATGGAGTCTTGATTTGCCTTGATTCACCTGGGGCTTGTCAATTTATTATCAGGAGCAGAAGCAACCGCTTCAGGAAACAAACAATCCAGTTGGCAAGCAGCTACACACTGGCAGGTAAAACTATAGCCTGCAGAATGAAACCTCATCTTCAGCAGATATTCAGCCCCTTCCCTCAGATTAGATCAGGGAAAAGGAGGATTTGGTGTAACGTGACTGGGGAATTCGGTTATGTCAGGGCAGTTGGGCTTCCAGTGGTAGACTAGGACGGCAGGTAGGAACTACGCAAGCTACACATTGGGCTGGGGGTCACCCATACAAAAGAAGTGAGGGGAGCCCTTTGGTGGTGGAAGGGATGTGGGATGAAGGGTGGAGACCTGGCTGGCTGGCTCTGGACACAGGGATCACTCCAAGGGGAGGGAACTCCTGAGCTCAGCCCAAACCCACCAACGGCAGCTGGGGCTTGGTGCCAGGCACCCAGGCTACCCGTGCCGGGTCTCGCTCCGGGTAAAGTCCTTGCCCGGCTGTAGGAGGAAGGAAGAGTGTGCTGCCAGCAGTGCTCCCGTTCAAAGCTGCAACTACGTCACCAAGTGGAGCTTCAGTCCCAACCGCAGGTGACTGCTCTGGGCAGACAGGGTGCCAGGAAGACCGTCTTGTCTATCCTGTTGGCAGAAAGAGCACTGGGGCTGGCCCATCAAGCTCACAGGCATTTCAGGCTGCTGTCGGTAGTCAGATGGTGGGTCCCCAGACAGGAGCTATGCTACTCTTAGGCTTGCAGTTCCAAGCTAGGAAGCCTCTCCACTTGCTTTTCCAGCCCTTTCAGTGATGGACAGATGTGAGCAATGGAAGACTTGCCTGTGCGGCTACCCTGCTGCTTTGCTGGTATCTCAGTTGATATTCCATGTAGCATTTGAGGAGTATTCAATATCAGTGAGTTAGCTTATCAGCTTCATATGTATAAAACAGATCCATTAACTACTAAAAACCTTCAATTGTTATTGGAAATAATAGGGTGTTCCTTAAGAGGTCCAAACTGAACAGAGAGGTAGATGTGGAAGCCCTCTCTAGATCATTATCTATTTCGAGTGTGCTCAGATGCATGTTAGTGAATCTTATCTGTTTGTAAGAGGAAATTCCAATACATAGCAGTGCTGAAGGAAAAAAAAAGAGGTTTGGAAATTTCTCTGTGTGCTATCAACTAAAATCCTAGGAAATTTAATTTTAATTTCTCCAGGACTGAGATGACTTATAACCTCAACTGTAGCAGTCAGTTGACTGGGCAAAGCTAAAGACAGCGACACTACTGAAGTTTGGATGTTTTCTTTCTCTTCCTACTTCTGAACTTTTAGGGACTACTTTGAAAGATGAAGACTAAATAGAAATTCAGTTAGGAAAAAAAGAAAGATTAAACCTAATGCAGACACTAGATTTCGGGAACTGACGTAAAATTCCCAGACACAACAAAGTGGGTTAGATTACAAATTGACAGCTTTAGATTTCTCAGAGTCTTATGGTCATACCAAGAGGGAAAGGAGTAAGACAGACAGGGAGATAGGTCCAGGATTAGACAACAAATATAAGTGGCAAAAATATTTAAATAAACTGTAGATAACCTGGGTTGTACTTTCACACATGCTCACAGCTGTTAATTAACAGCTCCATGTCTAATCTTTTATTCACCCTGATATACTAACATGAAATAAGAGAAATGGAAATTCCAAAAACTTGACTATCTAATAAAACTACCACCTAAGCTGTAAACATATAAACTGAAGAAAAAGAAAGAGGACATAAAATAAGAATTAGTTATAAAAGATGAAAGCACGTCATACATTCTTCCAACATAATAATCTATCAACTTTATAATAAAGTAGAATCATAATGTGGCTGCCCACATACAACAAAACCAAAACAAACAGATGATTAAATATCAGGATTTCAAAAAGATACCTCTGATCTTTCAGTTACAAGAATACTTCAAATATTTAGAGATTTTTAGCTTGGCAAGAAAAGCCACCAGTTTAATATGCATACACATATTTTTTCAATGCTGCAGTTTACTAAAACTCTTTAGTGTTAATAAATAAGTTGACAGAGCTCAGATAATTTTATGACACTTCCCAGCTACAACAAAATATTGATTTCATAATACAGCCTATGGTTTAAAAAGAAAACCAGAAATATAGCATTTCTACAATGAAAAGTGAATCAATGCATTTCAAAATTGTATTGACTTCTCTAAGGGCAATCAAATCATAAGCGAACAATAGCTAGCTTAGTGATTTAGCTTAATCATCACTACTTGTTTTCAGTGTAACTAGGACCAGAATTTTGGCACCAGTCTTACAGAAGAATGCTAAGAGTAACTTTTACATATCCTTAAGTACAATATACTATTCTCTTTAGATTTTATATTTACAGCTGCTATTTAAAAATTCAACAATCCCAGTGAGCATTCTGTCTTTAAAATCTGTAATACAGCTTCACAACTTTCTACTCCATTTGACTAGGGACAGAAATATCTTTTTCCTCATCAAATAAAATGTTACTTCACGCTGGTCAAAAAAACCACAAACCCTACTACAAAGACAACTTTCATGCATATATGCATATTAAACAAACATCACTGATTGTTTCTTGTAAGACTATATGCTGATGCTATGTAATAGTTTCAATAAAATGTTGTAAACTTCAGATACACTTTATTTACATTTATAAGCATGCAAATTGTCAAGGATCTATAACTTTTTCCAAGTATTTTGAAAGAGAAACATTGGGTCCGGTAGAGAGGCTAACAGACAGAAGTATAAGTTTTCATTTATTGGCCAATTGTTGTAATTCCAATAGCAAATGTAGCTCTTGTATGTGGTCATACAAATGAGACAGAGGAATTCTCATAGAGAACAACAGGACCAGTCCCATGATGGATACTGAATATGAAGACAAACTCCTTAATGTGGGCTTTGTACTCAGGTCACTGTAGAAGGAGCAGCTTGGAGGTGATCTGTTATTGATGAATTAATAGTAAGCATTACTTTCAAGAAAGCATGCTAGGCTTTGATGTAGTGGAAATTATGGGAAGTGGGTCTTAAGTCAATGGTAAAAACAGAACCAATAAAAATAGTAGGACAGGAAGATTGACTGCAACATAGGTATTTGCTAAAAGAGGGAAAAAACCATACCCTGTCACCACCACATACCCTATTTCCTATTAGCTAATTCAGAGAAAGGTAGTGATGGACATGAAAGGAATGTTATCTAAAAAGAGAGGAACATCGGGACAAAAAAGCAGGATTGTTACTCATAAGTTAACAGAAGCATTAATTTAAACAAACAAGCAAACAAACCCACCCTTTTAAAATGAGATAAGAAAAAAGAAAAGCTCCTAATAAAAGTGACACATGTCCACAACAAGAGAGGAAAACCACAATTATTTGCTATTTTGTGGACTTGGCACAGCACCACGAGACGTGGGTGATATACTGAACACACTTCAGAGAGATTAAATCAACAGTTTTTCATGATCCAAATTTATTTGATTTTCTGCACTTCACCTCTCCCCTTATTCCTGTGGCAACCTCTTCCTGGAATTACTGCACTACTGATGCACACCAGTTGAAAACAGAGGTAAAGAAGTTTTCTTTGTCAACAGCCTGTAGGCTCGCAAAATTGAACCTGTTCTTTTATCTGCCTATGTTCATTTAGCCCACCAAGCAGTCTTTATTAAAGCTGAGGCATCAGGCAGTCAAAGTTCATTAATACCATTTATATAATCTCTGCAGTTTCAATTAACTCAGCAAGACATTCTACTACATGATAACAGTCTCATTAATTCAATAAAATCCCATAACTATTAACAATATGGTCTATGTTAAACGGGGTGTCACCTAGTAGAAAATAATAGCTTTAACAGCTTGTGATGAAACTCAGGGCTTTTTTTTTTAAATTTGATCTGGCTAAATATTCCATCCTTATGCAGAAAGGTATTATTTCTTCGTAAGGAATCAAGAGGATTTTAAATATGAGCAGAGGGTAATTAAGTCCTTTTAAGACATATCAAAGAGTAAAATAATAATTCTTATTCAATAAATGATAGACTAAATTAGCTGGAATGTGTTCTTCCATTTTCCCATCATCAGTACTCTGGCCTATATTCACTAGAAAGGGGAGGCTGAATACTGCCAAAGTGTTTTCTTTAGCAGTGACCTTCAAAATAAAAGCTCACAAATCTCATTTTTTCTTGTTCTCATGCAAGACTATTCCTTGCTCACAGTCTGTCAAAGATGAGAAACAACCAGCTGATAGAGATTTCATATGTTTGATAACTATAAATTTGATTTTTGATATACTTTGTAAGACAGTTCTTCAGAAGTAACTGTTCCTTTAACTCATATGTGTTGGTTTTTTTGAGAAATGCCACTAATTTCCTGGCTTGAGGACTGGGTGGTCACAGACCATGCATGAAAGCATACAGTGCCTTATAAAAATCTTCACATTTACCGAACCTCTGTATTTTTGTCATGAAAAAAATTCTGTCTACCTAAAGTTTGCTGCTCTACAGTTTATCCTTTGCCCATGCACACAGAGTATCCCTTAGTTTGTCAGTCTCTACTTACTCTACAGTTAATAGCCTGAAGAAACAAATAAAATACACTTGCGTTGATACTCTGCATACTGGTCTTGCTATATTAATTTAGTATCAAGCTTGTACTCACTTCAAAACCTTCAGAACAAGTGTTAAATTAATTTAGCCTGCATCCATACAGATGCACAGTTAGTGCAGCTTTAAGGCTCTTTTTACCATTTTATCAAAAATGGTTAGAGCAGGCTCTCCTTTAGGTAACACTATAAAAGTGGTATTTGTAGCACTCTTATCCTTCAGTCAAGAGCATTTGTCAGCTGCATTATATTTGGATGCTACAGGGTTAGATAAAGGATCTATTTGCTAACATACCGCATGGCTTTAGCATTTTGAGGAAGAACTTAAAATATTACGTAAAACTTAAAATAGTAAACTTTGCCTAAATTTCAGAAGTCACTACGTCTTCTGTTTATTCAGCACCATTTTTAATCCTGCTGCATACTTTCTTTCTTTATCTAAACAGAGAAAGCCCTTCTTTTTATTTTCTTTCTTAACCAACACTGAAGAAAAAGATGTTTATAAAGAAATTTGAAGTTAGATAACTTAGCAACCTTAAAGAAAACAATTTGAGGGACTCTCTTATGAGGAAAAAGCATATGTTATTCAATGAGCTTACTTTTCTTACTATCCAGTTGACAAGCCGCTCTTTGATTACTTTAGCGTTATGATACAACTTCAGATACAAAAGAACTACATTATTGTCAAACTGTATAGAAAATGTTGAGTCAATGAATGCCACCTGTACAGTATTTTCATTACCTGTTTATAAAGTAACTGCTCATTTTCTCTGGCATAGCAGAACAGAACATCTGTAAGAATTTTCCTCACATTCTCTTGCTGGAAGTACTGCATTTCAGGAAAGCTGAAAATGAAGAAATACAGCAAAATTAAACAATATAGTGCACAGAATCTCAATTGCTGGTCTTCTTGAAACGGTTTTGGGTAGGACAGCACCTCCCTTGGCTGTTTTCCCACCGCTCTGCAAGAATAAGAACACTTCTAAAGACTTGTTACTTTTGTTTTGCAACAAAAATTCTGAATCATGTTCTTTAATATACATCAATCCGCTACGTAGATATGATGATATCATCAGTTATATTTAAATAAGTAATCCCTTCTAATATTATGAAAGCTAGAGATCTGCAAGAATGAAATGCAATGGCAGATTGTTTTAATCACCAGCTTCTTACAAACAGCCAATCCACTAAAAATGAATGACTTGGAGCATCTAATCAAAATAAAATGATGTACCATATGAGTATGTTCCTGCCTAAACAATCGGGTTCCTTTGCTCCTCCATGTCATGAAAACAAGTTGAATTGAAGCAGAATGAAAGGAGACAGAATGAGTGGCAATGGCTGAAGCAAAGATCTACCATCTCCTTCCTGTTATCTATTGATTAATTTGATTCAGGTACTGGAAAAATAAGCACTGAAGATCAAATCTCCATAGAGAAAAAACACACTTTATATGACATGCTTCCATTTTTTTAATCTGTGTTAGGTTGGCAACTGTAACTGGATCATCAGTCTGCCCTGCAGTTTCATGAACAGTGCTTATCCCTCCTCTTCATTTTTCTCAAGACAAAAGTTGGGCAAATGAAGAGTACAAGAGCTACAATATGTTAAGGAAGTTTGTAAAATTTCCAGTTCTAAACTGGAGTAAAATGGAAGAAAGAAGAGTATGTCACAAGAAGCATATACATAAGGGTTCAAAATTTCATGAACATTTTAAAAATTATTAGCATTTTAATGACAAGATTATTAAAATATCTCATAATTGACATGAAAACCAGTATCCTAAGCTCCAATGTATCTTACTGGCATCTTTTGTGATGCAACACAATTAGGCGTTCCACTGTCTTTAGTAGCTGTCTCAAATAAACTTTACAATCATGAAACCATTTGATACTCTGGCAGGGCAAATATCCTTTAAATGAAACAGTATGATGTGGACCTAGTGTGAGAGTAAGTGAAAAAAGTTTCTGGGAATATCCTGTTATATATGTATAATCCAGGAAAATGTAAATATTTACAATCTGTAACTATTCTGAAGCAACTCTCACCTGTGCATCCTGTTCCTTGACTGTTGGAGGCAGGAAATAAAGTGGTTATGTAGGATGTACTGTAATGAGTAAGTGCACAAACAGAAGTGTTTTCATGCTTACTGAAGAAGTAACTAGATGGCAAAAAATATTTCATAACGCAACCACTCCAAACCACATCCAGCTATATGGAGCAATAACAAATAAAACCAAAAATCTGGAAAGGTAGAATACTAAAAAGAAAGGAAAAGGTAAAGTTGGACAAAGGAAAACAGAAGGGTACTTAAAAAGACAACAATGCTAGGCCTCAGGCTAGAGTGCTGAAATAAAGGCTACAGTATTGTCAGTTTGTAAATGAATTTGCATGGATTGCAGATAAGTTTTCCTCAAGCAAATTTTGTTTTTCCTGCTTCCCAGGTGTCATGGTTTAACCCCAGCCAGCAACTAAGTACCACGCAGCCGCTCACTCACTTCCCAGTTCCTAAACTAGATGGGACGTCCCATGGTATGGAATACACCATTGGCCAGTTTGGGTCAGGTGCCTTGCTTGTGTCCTGTGCCAACTTTTTGTGCCCTGGCTGGGCATGAGAAGCTGAAAAATCGTTGACTATAGTCTAAACAATACTGAGCAACAACTGAAAACATCAGTGTTATCAACATTCTTCGCATGCTGAACTCAAAACATAGCACTGTACCAGCTACTAGGAAGACAGTTAGCTCTATCCCAGCTGAAACCAGGACAGTATCCACCCCTTATTCTATACCATTGACGTCATGCTCAGTTCCCATACCTTTAGTTACATCCTGATTAGTCATCACCACCTTTCCATTCCTTTGAGACATATGAACAATATATATATATATATATATTTACACACACACACAGAGATATCATTCCCTTAGTTCATGAGTTGTGTTCATAAAACATTTGTTGAGTTCAATTAGTTTCCGACTCTGGGCTCCATCTGTCATACCAGTCTGTCTGGGCAGGAGGAATGGTGCAAAGTCCTCTCAGTCAGTAGAGCAGAATTGGGCTTCAGTGCGGTGTGACGGGCAGCTGACATTTGACGTAGCAGGAGGATGGTGTGCACCGTTGGATTGTTGCATGCTGGAGTCAGTTCTGGTTCCATCACTATTGCGTTTTGCTCAGTTTTATCGCAGTTCTTTCTTCCTTGATCCAAGTGATTCTTACTAAAGTACTATGGATATAGCATATAACAATTATAGTAATGATAACATACAGTTTAATTTTGGCTATTTTCACCTAAAATCAAATCCCCTTGAGGCACACATCGGACTTCTCCATCTTTTCGCATCACCCACCAAGTGCACCCAGGCCCTTGAGCAAAAGCAATCCCACAAATGGGTTTACCTTTGCCTGAGGCAGGAGTAACCCAGACTGTTTTCCCTAACATATTTTTCATGTGCACTACAGGGACTTTATCCCCTTCTACAGTATGTAAAAATTCTGATTGGGCAGGGCCACTCCGACTGGCAGATCCTCTGGTGTTGACTAACCAGGTAGCTTTTGCTAAATGTGTATCCCAATGTTTGAAAGTTCCACCCCCCATTGCTTTCAATGTAGTCTTTAACAGTCCATTGTATCACTCGATTTTCCCAGAGGCTGGTGCATGATAGGGAATATGATACACCCACTCAATGCCATGATCTTTGTCCCAGGTGTCTATGAGGTTGTTTCAGAAATGAGTCCCGTTGTCTGACTCAGTTTTTTCTGGGGTGCCATGTCGCCACAAGACCTGCTTCTCAAGGCCCAGAATAGTGTTCCGGGCAGCGGCATGGGGTACAGAATATGTTTCCAGCCATCCGGTGGTTGCTTCCACCATTGTCAGTACATAGCGCTTGCCTTGGCGAGTTTGTGGGTGTGTGATATAGTCAATCTGCCAGGCTTCCCCAAATTTATATTTCAGCCATCGCCCTCCATACCACAGGGGCTTTAACCGCTTGGCTTGCTTAATTGCAGCACATGTTTCACATTCATGGATAACCTGCGCGATAGTGTCCATGGTCAGGTCCGCCCCTCGATCTCGAGCCCATCTATATGTTGCATCTCTTCCCTGATGGCCTGAAGTATCATGGGCCCACCGAGCCATAAATAGCTCAGCCTTATGTTGCCAGTCCAGGTCCACCTGAGCCACTTCAATCTCGGTGGCCTGATCCACCTGTTCGTTGTTTCGATGTTCCTCAGTGGCCCGACCCTTGGGTACGTGAGCATCTACATGACATACTTTTACAACCAGATTCTCTAGCCGGGACGCAATATCTTGCCAGAGTGTGGCAGCCCAAATGGGTTTACCTCTGCGCTGCCAGTTGCTCTGCTTCCATTGCTGTAGCCACCCCCACAGGGCATTTGCCACCATCCATGAGTCAGTATAGAGATAGAGCACTGGCCACTTTTCTCTTTCAGCAGTGTCTAACGCTAGCTGGATGGCTTTCACCGCTGCAAACTGACTCAATTCACCTTCTCCTTCAGCAGTTTCTGCGACTTGTCATGTAGGACTCCATACAGCAGCCTTCCACCTTCGATGCTTTCCCACAATGCGACAGGACCCATCAGTGAACAGGGCATATTGCCTCTCATTTTCTGGCAGTTTATTATACAGCGGGGCTTCTTCAGCACGTGCCACCTCCTCCTCTGGTGACATTCCAAAATCTTTGCTTTCTGGCCAGTCCGTGATCACTTCTAAAATTCCTGGGTGACTGGAGTTTCCTATGCGAGCCCGTTGTGTGATCAGTGCGATCCACTTACTCCACGTGGCGTCAGTCGCGTGATGTGTAGAGGAGACCCTCCCTTTGAACATCCAGCCCAGCACTGGCAGTTGGGGTGCTAAGAGGAGCTGTGTCTCAGTACCAACCACTTCTGAGGCGGCTCGAACTCCTTCATACGCTGCCAGTATCTCTTTTTCAGTTGGAGTATAGCGATCCTCGGATCCTCGATATCCTCGACTCCAAAACCCCAGGGGTCGGCCTCGGGTTTCCCCAGGTGCTTTCTGCCAGAGGCTCCAGGTAGGGCCATTCACCCCAGCTGCAGTGTAGAGCACATTTTTAACATCTTGTCCTGTCTGGACTGGTCCAAGAGCTACGGCATGAACAATCTCCCGTTTAATTTGTTCGAAGGCTTGTTGTTGTTCAGGGCCCAATTTAAAATCATTCTTCTTCCTGGTCACTTGGTAGAGAGGGCTTACAATCAAACTGTAATTTGGAATATGCATTCTCCAAAACCCCACGACACCTAAGAAGGCCTGTGTGTCCTTTTTATTAGTTGGGGGAGACATAGCTGCTATTTTGTTAATCACGTCCATTGGGATCTGACGACGTCCATCTTGCCATTTTGTTCCCAAAAACTGGATCTCCTGTGCAGGTCCTTTGACCTTACTTTCCTTTATGGCGAAACTGGCTTTCAGAAGGATTTGGATTATTTTCTTCCCTTTCTCAAAGACGACTTCTGCTGTGTTGCCCCATACGATGATGTCATCAATGTATTGCAGGTGTTCCGGAGCTTCACCTTTTTCCAGGGCAGTCTGGATTAGTCCATGGCAAATGGTGGGGCTGTGTTTCCACCGCTGGGGCAATCGATTCCAAGTGTACTGGACACCCCTCCAAGTAAAGGCAAATTGTGGACGACACTCTGCTGCCAGAGGGATTGAGAAAAATGCATTAGCAATGTCAATGGTGGCATACCACTTGGCTGCCTTTGACTCTAGCTCGTATTGAAGTTCTAGCATATCTGGAACGGCAGCACTCAGCGGTGGGGTAACTTCATTCAGGCCGTGATAGTTAACGGTTAATCTCCATTCCCCATTAGACTTCCGCACTGGCCATATGGGACTATTAAAGGGTGAGCGAGTTTTGCTGATCACTCCTTGGCTCTCCAGTTGGCGAATCAATTTGTGGATGGGAATCAGAGAGTCTCGGTTGGTGCGATATTGCCGCTGGTGCACCGTCGTGGTAGCAATTGGCACCTGTTGTTCTTCAACCTTCAGCAACCCCACAGTCGAAGGGTCTTGAGAGAGACCAGGCAGGGTAGACAACTGTTCAGTGCCCTCCGTCTCCAAGGCACCTATACCGAAAGCCCATCGATACCCCTTTGGGTCTTTAAAATACCCCCTCCTGAGATAGTCTATGCCAAGGATACACGGAGCCTCGGGACCAGTCACAATGGGGTGTTTCTGCCATTCATTCCCAGTTAGGCTTACTTCAGCTTCCAATACAGTTAACTCTTGAGATCCCCCTGTTACACCAGAAATACAGATGGATTCTGTCCCTTTATAACTTGATGGTATTAGAGTGCACTGTGCACCGGTGTCTACTAGAGCCTTATACTCCTGTGGGTCTGACGTGCCAGGCCACCGAATCCACACAGTCCAATAGACCCGGTTATCCCTTTCCTCCACCTGGCTGGAGGCAGGGCCCCTCTAATTCTTGTTAGAGTATTCAGTATTCACTTCTCGTAGAATTGGCTCAGAAGTCCCTTCAAGAGGATCGGAAATAAAGTCAGCCCTTCTACTCTGTTTGGAAACTGGAGCGGCATTTTTCCTGGTAGAATCCCCTTTTGTGGTGTTTTTTCCTCGCAGTTCACGTACCTGTGCATTTAGGACCGAGGTAGGTTTTCCGTTCCATTTCCTCATGTCCTCTCCCTGATCACATAGGTAAAACTACAGGGCACCTCGCGGTGTGTACCTTCTATATTCTCTCTCTTGGGCAGAAGACCGCTCACTCTTAATAGCTGAGACATTGGTCCTTACAGGTGGGGAATAGGACATACCCTTTCTGAATTGCTGGAAATCCTCGGACAGCTTCTCCACAGCTGAAATGCAGGCTTGTAGGGAGGAGGAGAGATTTTCTTTGTATTGACGCAGTTGGCGAGCCACTTCCTCCACTGTTGGTGCCTCTTCATCCTTCCAGGACATTACTGCCAATGCGTTGGCATAGGACGATGGTGCGCTCCGTACAAACTTCCGCCACATGGGTCGTGTGCATTGGACTTCGTCTGGATCTTTGGGTAACTGTTGGTTGTCCGGGTCATGATGAATCGTCTCTAGCACAGCTAATTCCCTCAGATATTGAATACCTTTTTCCATAGTGGTCCACTTGCTTGATTGACATATAACATCTTCCTTAAAGGGGTACCTTTCCTTCACACTTGACAGGAGTCATCTCCAGAGGCTGATGGCTTGTGTCCCTCTTCCAAGTGCCTTGTCAATGCCACCTTCCCTGGCAAGTGATCCCAGCTGCTTGGCTTCCCTACCTTCTAATTCCAAGCTATTAGCCCCATTGTCCCAGCATCTGAGGAGCCAGGTGATAATATGCTCACCTATACGGCGGCCAAAATCTTTTCGCAAATCCCGCAGCTCACTCAAGGATAGGGACTGGGTTATTACCTCTGGTTCTGCCTCTTCCTCCGGTTCCCGTGATGACCCTGGTTCACCTTCATCCTTTGCTAAACGAACTGATTTTTTTGTATATTTCCTTTTCTGTATGGGGGCAACCGATACTGGTCCAGGTTGGTCCTCTGGTTCAGTTGCAGTATCGCTCACTGGGTTCTGGATAACCGCAGTGTCTGTCGCTGAGGTTTGGGTAGCAGCAGTGCTCCTTGCTAGGCCTGGAGGGGCCGCAGCGCCCATTGTCGAGGTTTGGGTGGCCGCGGTGGTCATCGTTTCATTGTTAGGTCTAGAGACTTTCTCTTCCCCTTGAGGGTACTGAGTAGTGTTGAACAGGGCTCGATAGGCATGGGCCAGGCCCCAGGACGTTGCAGTGATTTGTATCTCTCTCGAGCTGCCGGGATGACAGCACACCTTTTCCAAATATTTTACTAGTTCTTCTGGATCCTGCACTTGTTCAGGGGTAAATTTCCAAAACACTGGAGGTGCCCACTTTTCTAGGTACTTGCCCATACTACCCCACACACCCTGCCACTCATAATTATCTAGCCTTGGGGCACATCTCTGGGTGATCTTCTTAAATAGCTGTTTAACCTTAAACGAGAGCTGAACCACATTCAGAAGTATGCTAATTCCTAGCAGTAGGGCTAGGACCGTGCTAGTCCCAACACCTCAGGAGTATTCAAGTTTTCCAAAATTCTCCAATACCACTGTAACTGGACTGAAGGAGAAAGAAGAGGGGAAGAAAGGTACCCCACCCATAGACTGGTTTTCCATGGAGGAAAGGTAAATAGTATAATTATTAATAGTTTCCCACAGGTGGCTCCTGCCGTATAAAGGTGACAATGCTAAGTGCAAATACCGGATTAATCCCACAGCCGATGACTTTATCATACCATAAACCAGTGTTATACCATACATCAAAGCAAAAATCCACCTCCCGTGGATGATAAGCAGTAGAAGAGGAACTATATACAGCAAACGAGGTGATACATAACAGAGCTTTAAAAGCCAGAGCAACAACTCTAAGAACTCATAAATCAACATAATGAACGCTTGGAACAAATTTGTTTTAACAAACTCTGGTCAGGTTTGTCGTTATCTCAACCCTTCATGCCCCACGTTGGGCGCCAAAATGGACTGTCGTGGTTTAACCCCAGCCAGCAACTAAGTACCACGCAGCCGCTCACTCACTTCCCAGTTCCTATACTAGATGGGACGTCCCATGGTATGGAATACACCGTTGGCCAGTTTGGGTCAGGTGCCTTGGTTGTGTCCTGTGCCAACTTTTTGTGCCCTGGCTGGGCATGAGAAGCTGAAAAATCCTTGACTATAGTCTAAACACTACTGAGCAACAACTGAAAACATCAGTGTTATCAACATTCTTCGCATGCTGAACTCAAAACATAGCACTGTACCAGCTACTAGGAAGACAGTTAGCTCTATCCCAGCTGAAACCAGGACACCAGGTCTGAGCTAGGATGCTAAACTTTAGACCAGTTATATTAAGGCTGTTGTAAAGCCTGTCACAGAGAAACAATATAGGGAATTATAATAAATTACTTCAGATAAAACTGTTAGCGTTAATAATTACTGTAGTCATCTCACAGAGGTGGTGACAGGTAAGCACCGAAACGTAACTAATTAAGGCTAGAAAGGTGCTTTGAAATCCTTGGATGAAGGACCTGAATCAAGAGCCAAGGCAGAGAAGACACTGTGGCTTAAACACAGCAATGCTGAAGCCCTGAGAAAGGCATTGGGATGAGGGGTGTAACGTTTTCCTGGCACCTGGTGGGGGTAATGGTAGACCAACATTTGGAAACTTGTATGCACTTGTACTAATCATATTACTGTAAAGGAAGGACACAGCTGAGACCAAAAGTGCATTACAGCAGATGGTAATCGACATAATTTAGGGGTTTGAAGAGATTATTTCTGAAGGACTGTTATTCAGGCCTGCCCTATGAAGTTTAGGAAAGGAAGACTAACAAAGAAAACTCAAAAATACACAGAGGTATCTGTGAGGATCTAGTAATACCAGAGATTGTGACAGAAAGGATAATAACGAACCCAGGAATAAGCTGGCTGAAGTATTAATTACAGTAAATGTAAATACAAGAGATCGTGAGGGAACTATCAGTTCAGGATGGATTTTTATGCAGAATGTCATTTTATGATTAAGGCACTGTTTTAGAAATACAGTATCCTCAAATCAGGCAAGGTAAGAATACTTTTCATGAACACTAGAATATTACATTTAATTATATTTCTGAGAAAGACTGTGTAAGGACATGGGAATTTTGCTCGCCTTTTTTACAACTGCTACAATTAAACAATGGCACATTGAAGTCCCTGCTTTCTGAAAGTGAAGACCAGCATGAGTCAGTTATCATCTTTTAAAAGATTGCTCTAGCCCATGTAGGGGCCCCTACACCAGAGGCAGCCAGACTTTGACACAGAAGAAACTTAGGCTGGCAACCAAATAAAAGAATGCACAAATACTTTGTGAAACAAATTTGGTGGCAGACAGAAATGAGGCTCAACCACAGCCACAGAGTGACCATCTTTTCTTTCATGTACAGATTCCATCCCCTGCCATTCCCCAACTCTGTTACTCAGCTGGAATGAGGAAAGCTACTAAACCAGAAAAAATGGAAGATGCTCTCACAACTGCAAAGGTTTGGTAAAGAATAACTGGCCCCCCGTAGCTCACTTTTGTTTTGAAAAGGAATAGACTGGTGTATAAAGGTAGCTCTCGCTTCCAGTAGTCCTCCTCTTACACAGAAACTAGGTTTTGTCTCCTGTGTTCATACTGAATAGATTGCTTTTCCTCCCATTTCTTCTATATGCTTAGGAAGGATGTTGCTGCCTAATGCCTTCTCCACTACCTTTTTTATGGGTGTTTTTTTATTTATTTGGGAGATGGAGAGTTTGAAACAGCAGCACCCACCACTACTCATCTTCATGCAGCTTCCGTTGTCCTAAACTGTGATTTTTACTCCTGAAGCAGAAATTAGGTAGACCAATATATAAAAATACTACTACAAAAGAAAAGAAATCCACTTGACTAGTCTACTGGGATGGCCCCATAAGCATTTTGTTTCCTTAAAATACTGGAAAGAGAAAGAGGGTAATCAAATCTAGCCATTTACAATCCTAGATGTACACAGTGATGCCAGCAAGTAGACTGGTATTTTGGTTTGACTGGTAGCTAGATGCCCTTTCATCTGCTGATCTGCTGATTTCCATTTCTGCAGAATATTTTTAAAAATTCTTCTTTATCACTTACCTTCTTAATCACTACAAAATAAATCAGCATTGTCCCTTGGTACATCTTTTGAATGACAGTAATTAATCATTGCATTCTTAAGTCTGTTATGAGTTACTATGGTGCTAGTTCACACACACCGTCCTTTCTTAGTAGAATAATAGAATGCAGTATTATAGTCATAACTTGGTTGGTACTGCTATCTATATTTAAAGTAAGGCTTTTACTTGGATTATAGTAAGCCTCCCTTACCCTCCATCCACCCTCATTTTTAAAAGCTTCTCACTTGAGATAGAAAGAGGTGGTGTTTGGTTCCAGCTCAAAAGTACACGTTTCTAGACAGCTGAAGGAAAATCCATTCTGAAACTCTCAACTACCATAAAAAATGTCAGGTGATTAATTAGAAATGTTGATCACTAATGAGTTAGGACTAACTTAACAAAATCCTTCTCTACTTCCCTTGTAATTATTGGAAGTTCTTACTATGCATCAGGCAAAAAATTATATTTAGACATTATGGCTTGGATTACTCTCACCTGACTTTAGGTGACTACAGTTTAGTTAGGTACGGGTGAGCTAGAAGCCTTTTATAATTACAGAATTACAGAAGATTCTCTGCACCATGATTTATCAAACCTATATTAGACATTAACTTTAGGAAGAGATGATTTGTGCCCTTGAATTCTTCAGGCACATAGTCTGTAAAGAATGAGTAGTCCAGTTGTGAGCATCTATGTTTTACAAATCTAATTATTAGGTGAGATAAGGATTCACAAAATGCATATGAACACACACACACACACACACACACACAAACTTTATCACAGTTCCCTTTAGGTAACAGAATTCTGAAATTTATAACAATTTAAACCAATACCAATTTTAAAAGCATATTTCTACCCACTTCTCCCATCTATTATTACTACACTTCAGAGAATTCTAATAAAAACATAATAGAGGAAATTTTTTACTGCTTTGATAGATGGGACTCTGGTTTGCTACTCTCTGTGCAGTTAGCATCACTCTCTACAGCATTATTTACTTGATGCTCTTGGATGATGGAGTACTGAACTCAATGACAAAGAATATAAAAATGTTCATTAAATAAGAAACAGAAGCTAGAAGGTAATGACTATGGTATCTGAATATAATACTCAATTATTTTAACCTTTAATAAAAAGCATTGTAAATTAATGACAGATTTTTAAGTTGTAACTCCAGGAATTTATTTAAAGAATGAAAATTAAAAGGACAACATTAAAGAGAGGGTACTTGCATTCCAAAGCCAAAGAATGTAGAACTTTCTGCTTCTTACATTAATGATAGTTTACAAACAGATACATATGTATACATAAAATGCACACTGTTTTATGATTAGGCAAACAACAGGTGTACACATAAATGCATGTAGTTTATCAAACAAATTCATGTTACTTTGACAAATTTTGCTCCTTCATTGTTTGCCTTATTTTGGTATTGGTGACAGATAATGTATGCTGCTATTGTTTCAAGTAGACATTATTTTCTATAAATACATAACTGGAAATTTCTTTAGTCACTATTACTGATATTAGTGAATATTACTCACTCTGCCATTTGACAGAGTGACAGCCTGGACTTTGTCTATATATATATATATATATATATATATATATATATATATTTAGGTAACAGTCTTACATCCAACATAACCTCCCTACAACTTTTCATTCTCCAATTATAGTTTAGATACGTATATATTTTAATCTTAGAACATCCTGAACTGTTTCCTTTAACAAACAAAAAATACCATCTGTTGTGAGAATGCACATGAAAGCATACTCAGATTTTAATTATACATCTCATGGCAAAATGCATTCAAGAATGGGTCTAGGTATGGACATATAAAATATTGCAAAACCAGACAGCAATGATTTCTTCTGCATGACTTTGTTTCTGTAAATGAAAATGTGTGAGCTTGGGATTTGTAACATCTATGACTATCATCACTTTTTTCAAGTTATAAGGAAAAATATTTGCAATACAGTAAAATTTCACATTGTAGCAAACCACTAATTGAATTTAATTAGATTTATATATCAGTCAATGCTTCCACTCTGAAAAGAAATGTTTTCAGGAACTGAGTGTTCTAACTCAAACAAGTTCCTAAACAGGAATGACCTAAGGGCCAAGAAGATGAAAACATAATCACAGTAATATTAGGACAAATTTTAAAAGGCATATGTGACAAATAACACTAGAAAAGTGATAAATAAAAAAAGAAATGCTTAACTTCTCTAGATGAATGACATTTCCCTTACTAATTACAAACTGCTTTTTTTAATTATTGATTGAATAAGTGTTAAGAATTAAAGAAAGTCATCTGTTCAATCTTGTATTATGATCATAACTTAGTCAAAAGACCTTTCAGTTTCCTTTACCACCTCTTTGCTTCATACGGAAAACTCTACTTTAAATTTCATATAGTAATACATTTCCTAATATCTTAATTTAGAAGAGCTTTTCTTCAATGATACCAATAAATCTCCAGGGTTTAATGTTTAACTCCATTTTCTTGTTTTTCACTCCAAGAAAGCTGTATTTTTATGTATTTAATATATGTTTCTACACATTTGTGCACCACAATCCTGACTCTTCCACTAACCAAAATCAAGAAAACACAATATAATGTATACCACATAAAAATGCAGAACCTAAATTTAGAGATATATATACATATATATTTATTTAAAGATCTACATACGTTCTTGTCACATCTTGTTCAATCATTGCTCGAAGCTCTTTATCCTGGAAAAATTTATTCCAAAGACTCTGAAAGAAAGAAAAATAATTGAATGAAACAGAGACTTCTACTAATACTTAAGGCTTATATACTACGTCAGCAAAGTACTGTGCAAATATTAACTAATTAATCCTCAACATTCCTGGTAGATAGGTATGTCAATATTTTATAGGTGAAAAAGAACGTTGGTGACCAGCCCAACTGAGAAAGTCAGTTTAGATCAGAGATGAAGACATTTGGGTTCCTGGATCCTTGTTCTAGGCTCATTCCATTTGCTCACTGGATAGCTGCAGGTCTGTGAGTTACTTGTAAGGGGTCTAGCAAAAATATTTAGAAAGGTAGAGTAAATTCAAACTTAGCAGAACCAGCAGCTCAACTGAAAAAAAATCAGTAGTTCACTCACAGAAAAAGGTCTGTATCACCGTACTGTACTACATTTCACCTATGAGTGTAGGGACCCTAACTGGAAGCTGCTATAACTTCCAGACTGAGAAATTGTTTGGAAGTAAGCTAGTTTGTCTTAGTGGAGGCAAAATCGAACAAATAATGTATGATGATCAAATACCTATTATGAAAGTGTCATCATTCTAATGGTACACATACACAGTGCAGATCAAGACTGGCCATTCTAAGAAAGTTCATATATGGAAAAGCAGTATATAAGTATTTAAAAAGTATTTAAAGCTCACTGTCACCTCAAAAAAAAAAAATTAAATAAAAGAGTCTGAAGTAGGTTTAGCTGCTTCTATATCTGTGCTGACGATCATTTCCATTCTGTTTCTTTGGTTTTCATGCCTTGTTTACCAATAGTTTGCAAAACTAACCTGAAAGAAGTCAGCAAATGTTGTTTGTATGCTCCAGAAAAAGTATTGTGAAGCTTATTCTTTATTGTAAAGGGATGGTAGCTTAGCAATATTGATCAAAATACAGAAGGAACAAAATCTATAGCAGTCTTTTCATGCAGGTTAGTTGTCAGATAGCAACAGCACCAGTGAATGAAATACCATACAAAAAGTGGCTACAATACTTCCAGAATTTCTTGCTCCCCTGTAAGCAACTCATTGCCATAGTGGATTATACTCCACAGAAAAAAAAAAAAAAAGAGAAAGTAAATTAATGTTATCTAGCAGAAGGAAGGTAAAATAACAAAAAAAGAAAAAGTTAATTAGCTTCTATATTTCTGTTTCAACCTATGAAAAAAACCCCAAACTTTAAAAGTATTTATATCCTTGACAACGTCTTACGTAAAACTAGTAACTTGTTAACTCGCAGCTCTTTTCATGCAGCTAGATCCCATTTTGAAACCCCCCTGCCCCTGCTCCCACCCCGGTCTATCAGATGAAGAAAACAGAAACTGCACTGCAAAAAAGAAGCAAAACCCCAGGACACTGAAAGGGCAAAACATTAAGTCACTGCAGAGGCTCAAAGGCACTTCGCTCTTCACTCCTATGCCTGATTTTGGCCTGTGGCTTTGTTTTATAGATTAATACCCTGCCACATACTCTGACATGTTAACCTTTGTCTTCTGTCTCCTAAAGACATCACAGGCAGAAAGAAGGTTGTGCCACTGTGTATAACCACAAACTACAGCAGAAACACTTTAAACCTTTTACATTTGACACAACTTTCTGGCCGGCTGGATGCAAGAATGGTTTGATGGCATGCACGGTCATGCTGGCTGCAGAGCCACCAATGTGCCTATGATTAATACTTCCATGTTTCAGCAAGCAAATCTCACTTTCCTTCTACGTTAAATATGAAGCAGAGTACCACACTAAATACAAACAAGATATGGGCTTCCATTTGTGACCAAAACGGAGGTACAAGTAGTGCCACCAAAGATATCTACGACAGTCTTTCCAGGTGTAAATCTCTTAAATGCAGCTGAACAAATTATTTTCATGTTATTATTTTATTTTGAAAATTTGATAAAAAAGTAACATAATTAACAGAAAAGCTTAAGGATATGTACTGTAAAATACTTAAAAGCTTTTCAGGTATAAAAAAATGCAGTAGAAAAACAGTGTAAAAAAAAAAAGTTGCCCCAACTTAAGCTCCCAAATCTACATGTAAGCCCTCCTCAAAGCGTCATGCCTTCAAAAATACCAAGCTACTAGGAGATCCTATTAATTTCAATGAGAGTTGGTTGCTCTGCACTTAATGACAGTCAGCCCAAATACTTTTACCACATTTTCAGTATTTCTTCAAAATCTGGATCTTTCATTTTGCAGCTGACTGCCTTCTGATGAGAAAAGAAACTTTTGTTTCTTTTAAGTATAAAGAAAAAGAATTAAAAACCTCAGAAGAAATGCCTATCTTGCAGCCTGGTACTTCACACATTAATTCAGCACGTATACAACTCAGACATACAATTGTATTTTTGCTGGAGAAAAGCTTCCAAGGCTGAACAGTCTTCCAGAGGGGGGTTCTTCAGTATTTGCTGTTAACAGCATTCCCTTCATATTGACTGTTTAAACGCTCCTTCAGCTAGACCCATTTTATATATAAAATGAAAACACACAGTGATAAAAAAGCATATCAGTTAAAGAAAGGATATGTTGTGAAACTGGACTTACAGTCCAGCACTGATTTTTTGTTCATCACAGCCTTCCCTGCAATAAGACCTGAAAAATCAGAATATTAACCTGGAAATGAGCATTTCTGGTTGTTCAGCAGAGCCTGTGAACATAGGTCAGTTTGGAAATTTAGGAGGGAGATTTTAGCACCTGCCATTTTGCCTTCTTCAGCAAGGACTCACTTGTTTCAGTAAGGTGATGAGAATTTTAGTAGCACGTGTTGATAGAACCAAGGGTCAACTTACCCCCTCGTCCTGAGAGAGTGGGTTGTTGATTATCAGATCTTGCTGCCCTGCTTTCCGAGGGTTTGTAATGTGCTGGGTAAAAACAGAAAAAAATCAAATCCTCTTCCGTTATACTATAAGTATTAATATCTATGTCAAAGCATGAGAGTAGAGAACCTATTTTGTACCAACTTACAATTTCTTTGATCTTAGTGTAAGAAGTTCTTAAGTCTGAAGTGGTTTTAATCCATTGACTTCTGTCTTGGGGTAGAACCTCCAGAAATAACTATCAACAAAATAAAATAAATCCATTAAGTTTCATCAATTTAACATAGTTTTTAATATAAATTCTACCAGGCAGCATAAACCACCTCAGAAAGGATGAGCAAGTACTCGACACATAAGAAGAAAGCAAACACCTATAAAATACTCCTGGCTTTAGCACTTTCCAGTCAATAAATAGGGAGCTAGAAACAAAGCAGTTCTATGGTACAAAATAAAGCATTAAAAACAACTGAAGCCACAAACTCAAGCTTTGTAAACTGTCACAACTTCAGTAGAGTTAATTGAGACTTCCAAGGCAGAAACAAAATGCACAGAGATTAAAATAAATATACAAACTTGAAGTGATTTACATAACACTGATGAGCTAATGCAACATGCTTAAAACCAAATATGAATGCAGAGCAGAAAGTAAGCACTCAGAGATATACTCTACCTAAGAAATGTGGAAAGGGAAAATCTTAATCTATAGAAAAGAAACATGTTCTAGAATTCTGCCAGACAGTTAAAAGAGACAATTTTGCAAAAAGTCCTTGAGAATGCCTACATCTCAGTTCTTTCACATTTCTGTTTAAAAAGGCTTAGAAAGAAACATCTACTGGAAAATACTATTTAATTGCATATAAAGTAAGGAAAAACAGAGTATTTTCTTGCTTTTAAAATGTTTTTATTTACACATTAGAAACTGTTAAGAAACAGTAAAGTGACAAACAGAAATCATTCCCAAGTAACTAAAAATACTTAAATATTTCAGAACTTAACAAAAACATAGATAATATTTTTAAAACAGGCAGTCTAAACCAGAGCCCTAACCCATACTGGGACATGCAAATAAAACCAGTCTTATTTCTAAGATAAAACCACTCCTTGCTGAATTAGCGGACAGTGAGTGACTTGATGGTTTTCTTAGTTCAGCGGTTTGAGTTATGACCTCCTAAGTTAGAGGCTCAAGAAGCAGTAGACTGGTATCAATGCTTGTGGCATATATTCATCTGGCCTCCTGAAGAAAGTATTTTCATTAACTTAAATTTATTCAATGCTACGCACATTTCAAATTTCAAATTTCTTTCATTCGTATACAAAGAGTATTTTCATTTTCTTTTTATACGTCTTAGTGCCAAAGTGAAGCTTGAGAAATTCCAAGTAAGGTCATTTAAATTATCAGTGCTAAGATAGAGCAGCTCTACTAAGGAAAATGTTCTCTACCGTCATAGTTAGTGCAGAACAGAAGACCTGATGCCAGTGCAACAAAATTTTTTTGGACTTTATATAGCATCTCAGTATTAGTTTGCTTTCTTTCTCTTCTCCTTCCCCTGCAACTTTAAAAAATAGAGTAAGAGCCCCCTGAGTACCTTTTGTGTTTTAAGATTGGAGGACCTGGCTTCCCCCTCTATCCAGTCATTACAAGAGGGATTGGTCTTCATTTTCTCATTTCAGTGGGAAAAGCTGCTAGCAGAAGCATCAGACTGATTTTAAAGGAGTCCCAAGTTCCACAAAACATAAATTGTGAGGCAAACTTCCTTTTATTTCCAATGCATGGCTTCATTGCACAGACTGAGAGGAGAGCTGGCTGTGTGGCACTCAATTCTAAACACACTACCCAGCACAAAGATATTCTTTCCTAGGAATCTTTTGCTATCACCCACAATTCAGCTTTAAGGCAACTCAATATGATTAGCAAATGTCCTATGAATTATAAAAATGAGTAGGAAAACATTGGGATGAAGTGTCTCGGAAAATTCATGATTCTTTGCATCAATAATCTTCCAGCGCATCAGGTAATGTGTTGATATATTGCAACCACAAACTGTAAATAAATATTTTCTCTTCTTACCTTCCAGCAAACACTACGGAACCTGCTGCTTCTCAGCTGCCCATTAATCCCCTTCAGCCGTATAGTTGCCAAGTAATTGTTGTTTACAAATAGTTCTTCCCATTCTTTACTGCATGCAAAAGCAAAAGGAATGAACATTTAAACAAAAAAAAGGCTTAGCTGATTTAAGGACTATATGACACTACACAATTTTGGATAAGCAGAGGAAAGGAACTTTTTTTTAATGTATATATTTAGTTGTGTACCATTTCTAAACGCATGGCTGTCTTTTTGGACACATTTCTTCTTTGGATTTAATGAATATGTAGATCGCTATAATTATGCCAGCTACTGAAATTCATAATGTCTATGGAGGCTATTCCATTTCCTCTAAAATGTTGGTACTGCAGTTCAGTGAATAAACAAGAAAAATGAATATTAATATAAGCACATTCATGTTTCAGCTGTAGACAAAGAAGTACCTATTCCAAAAATATGCAACAGAAAAGTATACTGTTGACTGTATTAGCTCCTCACATGACATATTTGCTTAAATGAACCTTCTTTTCTTCTTAATGTCAAGCTGGGCAGTTAAGCATAATAGAAGATGACTTTCTTTAACATTTAGTGCTATTTACTATTGAAATCACTCCTACTTCTTTCTACATGATCAGTTTTAAAATTTTAACAGGTGCTAGCAAATTCAAAAAAAACATCAAAAAATTAAAAAGCCTCACTGTATAAACTGTTAAAGGCAAGCTTGAGTACCTTGCAGTACCTATGGCTGACTAGATAAACAACCTAAATATGCCTCCCAGGCATGCAGGCACCAGGGGCCTAACACCTGTGCCTCATTAATATACAAGTAAATCTGCTCTACTGGGAAACAATTGGAAATTAATTGTCCCAAACCATCTACTGAGCTTGAATAAAAGAATTAAATCTATATTTCCTGCACCTTCTACTGAAACGAATCTCAAGAACAGTATAAGCCATCTGATGGTCTTAGTAGCCCAAGACTTGCTCACAGATTTCTGCAACCACTCTAAAATCCAAAGGGTAATTTCAGTGGAAAGAGCTGGGTTATGTGCAAGGAAATGTGTTTCAGAATTATTTTCAATGCATGTCCTTAAGGTGAACATCTCCTTCTCCCACCGTCACATGGGAGACTATTACTTCTCCATGGGAGACCAAATGAAACCAGAAAGAGGGAAACAGCTATTGTGACTCCAGGGTAAGATCTCACCAGATTTCCTTTGCTAAGGAGGGTCACAGAGTGGGTTGTACTAAATACCAACAAAGTCTGGTTTTGCAAACTGCCCTAAATCTATCCAAGCTGAAGTTAAGTTTTCAGCCTTTTAAGCTGAGTTGTGAGCGGAAATTTTTTTTTAAACCTTCTTTTAGATAAAACTTGTTCCGTTTCAGAACAGAATTATATGATACAGTTGCTGGGAATAGTTGGGGAACGGACTTGGTGAGCCAGGAAATTATGGTCCTGTCCCTTTGAGGTGGGAGCGAGCTCATGATCCACGCTAGGACCAGAAGCGTTGTGTTTGTGAATGCATCACCCTTCAGGTGGGATCATTTTCTAAAAATATAGGGTGCTTACTTCTGGGCCCTGATCATTAATTACTTTGAAAAGCAAAGGTACTCTGGATAAGAGCAAAGACGACTAACGCAGTGTTAGCCTGCAGGGGTAAGGGCTGCTTTCGCTTCTGCCAACTGCCAGTATTCCCAGGTGACCCAAACAGCAGCCAGTAACTCCAATGGTGTGGGGCAGCTTCTTTTCCTCCTGCCACATCCCCTACTCTCTAAGTCAGAAAGACTATCGTCATTTCACTGGCTCCCTATCTCCCATACATCCTCACCTTCTGCAGCAAGCTGCCTACGATTGTTTTCCATGATTCTGTCTCCTTTAAATACAACGTATGGTATATAGCAGACACAGCTTGAGAAAAATCTGGCCCTTTCTTTCACAGTCATTTATACTCAGTAACTACAGTATATTATGCCTATCTAAATAACCCTCCTGTTTCTATCATGTATAATTTTCTTCGTTTGCCATTGTAAATTTTGTAGCATCATTGGCCATTGTAACTACTGCCAAGCTGCCTCCCTAAGGCAGCGATGCTTCAAGAGTGACACATTCCCCTGTGCACACAACAGGTCAGACTCCGAAGCTATTCGCATTGTTCTGCAAGTGGATGACATTCCCACAACGCCTTTGAAAATGCCGGTATGTCAGCTGAGTTAGCAAAAGGTTTCAACCAGTGTAACTGTGAATAGAAAGAACAGAGAGGAAAGAAACTCTTCAGGTTTTTTTTTTCCCCCACCAACTGCTGGGAGTGATTGCTACACAGTAAGAAAGTAATTTCAACACTTCTTAAATTGTATTAGTTCAGATACTATGCTTTGTCTTTTTTTTTTTTTTTTTTAAATTTGTAATGCAATTCCAAACACATTTTGAATAAAATTACATTTAAAACAGCCAAAAGAAATTTGGCAAGATCATATCTCCTCTGCATCCCCCCTTGGCTGCTGGGATCACTAAAAAGAAAAGTTATAAGCAACTGAAAAAAAAAGATTTGGAAGCTGGAATCTGCTTCAGTTTTAGTAAGGCTGAATGGTATCTAAAATCCTTTCTGAACGGCATTCACTAATTCATTTCTCAAGTATTCTGAATGAAGGCTAATAAATTAAGCCTTACAATTCTAGAGACTTTTTCAATAATGGTAACACTGTGTAATATCAACAAGCTATCAGTTCTAAAAGGATAATTTTTTAAATGATATAGCCCTATTCTGTAAACTAATATCTATGAGCCTTGTTAACCCAGGCTTGCAGAAAACTCATCGGTCAAAGTGAAATGAGCAATGAAGATTGGAACTGAAGTCTACCACATCCCATTTGCTTCACTGAAGTGAAAGACTTCAAGAGCCAGTTGGAACCACTTAAACTATGAATAAGCACATGCAATTGTTTTTAATCAAACTAGAAAATTAAATGCATAATCATGTGTTAATACCACCTTTAGGTTGTACAATTAAAACAAAGGCAGATGCCGATGTTAAGGTTTTCTGGTTATTTTGTACATATTTTTAATTTCATATTCTTATTTAAATATCCTGTCTAATATACTACCATACATATTGTAAAGTCTTCATAATATAAGACCTGCACAAGGAAAAAGTAATTGGATTAATGTTTCTATAAGAAACTTAATTTCACATGCTGTATCTATGCAGTAACCATCCAATGTAAAATATTTATTGGCATGAGTTAGGGACAATTACATTACTTCAAAGTGGGAAAAGTGCTCAATATGTATGAATGAAAAAGCAAGCAAATCAATGGAAGGGATGAAGGTTGAAGGATCGTTCTGCAAGGTTTGTTCTTAGTTCTCATCTGTTCCTTTCCATCTTTTGAAACATGCATTTATGTCATAACTACAAGACTTTGAATCTGTCTGGAAAAGAATTTTATACCGGGGTCCGCTCTGATAGACACACTTTCTTGCTTATAAGAAGTAAGGTTGTGGATCTGATGCTTATTAACACAATTACCAACATCAGATTTTCACACATAAAAGTCCAAAGATTTGAAAGAGAAATGTCTCTCTCTGTCAACACACTGTAAGGAAGGGAGCACAAAGAGCAGGACTTTACATCAGAAAGTCTAAGTAAAATTTTACACGCACTTAAATCCTATTTTTGAAAAGGTATTTAAATCCCTAAGCTCTAGCATCTTAGTAAAAGACACTGGAATGCCACTATTGCCCAGCTTTGGGGAGCAAGCAATGATAAACTCTTTCAGAATGAATGACACCAACAATGTAACAAGATGCCTGGAACATAATTCTAGAATTCAAATAGTAGTTCCCAGAGTTTTACTAAGGCAACACTGCGCTGTGGCAGTGTTGGGGAGAGGTAACATAGACTTTCTTCCACTGATATCCAGTAGTGGAACATCAGCCTCTAGCTCTTTTGCTATATTTTGATGAGCAGCATAATGGCAAAACCAACGCATTGAGCATAGATACGCAGAAGAATGCAATGGTAGCCCACCTAAGCTCATTACAAAATAAATACTCTGTTCAGAAGAGGAAGAAATAGAAATGAGGAGGAGTGGTACAGCACAGACAGTAATCACTGCTAGTTAACTTCTGCATTTACCAATTTACAGGATAAAGCTGCTCATGGACAAATGCAGATCCTCCCAACGTTTAAAGCTAGTGTAAGAAGCATTTTTGTACTATGATGTTCAGACAATACCAAACTCTGTGGAAGACACTAAACCCCATAGAAATGTAAAAATGTGACTAGCTGGATCAAACTACAATCTACGTCACTGAAAAAGGGCAAAGATTCAGTTCGGGGACTGCAGGGGCTCAGACCTACCAGATAAATATTATTGTTCATAATGACTTCGCTTTCATTTGAAACTGTGGATAACAAAGAAACCAGTATCTATCATGTCATTAGAAAGTGTGTATCCTTATTTTGTCTCATGCATTTTTAAAATATTCTATGCCAAGTTTCAAAATCCCTTTTTTTGTGTCCATGATGAAAGAAGACCAATTTAATATTTACAACAACATTAAGATAACAAAGAATATTTCTCAGTTCATAGAAGAATACTGCAATACTATTGAAAGGTGTGAACATTTGCATACATATTTAAGATTTCAATCTAAATCTCAAGCTTATTCCACCCTCTAGACCAATACTGAAGGATAAAATGGATAGTCTCATAGAGATCCAAAGAAAACTCTTGAGCAGTGCTGCTAGTATTGGCAAAATCATCTTAAAACAAAATGGTGTGCATGCTCCCAGAAAAGCCAATTTCACTTTTTTATACTGTTTTTAGTTCATCTTCAAAATGTGCCTTTTAAAATGTTGAGACCCAAACTTAACTCCCCAGAGGCACTCAATGAAGCAAAAGGCTACTGAACAGGCCGTCAGAAAGAAAACAAATTCTTGAATTATTGTGTCATATGTTTTGCAATATGAGGTCTTTATTGATAGGAACATCAATAAGTGAATGTAGTATCTATATTTAAATAGAGGCAACTGTTCTTTTCAAACTTACTGCATAAATCCAAGAAACATGCATAGTTTGTATTATTTATTATGCCATAAAATCAGCAGTTGAGAAAAAAGTGAGGCAACAGCCAGGAATGTAATAAAAACAGAGTTAATTCTATAAAAACAGGGGGGAAAACAATTGAAAGGTAGTATCAAGTAATAAGCAGTAAGTTTCTAAAACAAAACCATTTCTGAAGCACACGGATTTTTATTTGCTACCCTGAAAATCTACTTGACAGCCTTAACGTGAAGGCTTATCAATCTGCTTGGAAAATATATGTATTTTCCTCTGTTTCTCAAACTCCTGCCTCAGGATACAAGGCAGAGTTAACAGCCATGTTAAGTGTGAACATGCTTGGCTGTGCTTCTGGGAGGCTCAACATTCAAAGGCCAGATTTTTCTATAAACAGTTCAGGTTTCATCCACTTTTGGCTGACATACAGTTAAAAAGGTTTGCATGGAGAAAGGTAAAAATAACTTTCTGAAGGTAAACATTCCAGCAAAAAATTAAGGTTATTAGCTAGATATGCTATTTAAGCTACCAGCGTGTGTGTACTACAGTTCGGGGAACTGAAATAAGGCTGCACTGGTAGCAGAACGCTTTGCCAGCACCTCTCCTAACAGCACTGGATCTGACGCAGAACCCCGAGATACCTTTCTCCATACTCCAAATTGTCCACTTTGCCTTGGTGGCTCTCAGCCAAAGAGCCAGGTTTGGCCCTGGGAGAGCACTTTACTTCCAACCTGGTAATTGTTTAGCTTTTGTAGAAGAATTCTTGTTACAGCCACTTCAAAGTCATAATTTCATCAGCTCATTCTCCTCTACTCATTACTTTATGCACACATTTACAAAATGGTGAAACAAAACATAGATATTATGTTCAATTATTTTTATTTTTGTATTGTAACTGATTTGCCAGTTGCAGAGTCAGGGCTTTCTAGTTTAAATCCCCCCAACGCCTTTGAAATCCTTTGCATGTACACATAGAACATTTACTTTCTAGTTCTCCAGATTAGAGTTCCCTTCTGCTATTTTACCCTTCTGCTAATTCATACCCATAGCTAACCAGAGCTCTGTGAACTTTGTGCATTCACATGCATGCAGCCTCGTTATACGAATAGACATGCATTCTTTAAGAGGAAAGGTAAGAGCTTCCTGTAGTACATAACAGAAGTTAAAAGCTACAGCTCTACAAATCATCAAACTAAAAAGTGGATGTAATAAGGAGAGGGGAGATAACTTTTGCAGGAATATGCCCCAAAATGTCTCTGCTTACTCACACCTGACTAGCTAGAACAGGTCTAGAACTGGCACAGTCATGACAATATTTAAAAATAAGCACCCAATTTCAAAACTTGGATGATTTTATGATGTGCAGGGTGACAAATGCAAAATCCTGTTTAATATTGTTAATTCCATCTTAACTTTGTAAATCCGCCCATTTTGCATGCAATGACATAAGAAAATGAGTAAGTGATTTCATGATATAACTTTAATCTCTTGAACTGACTAGGTTTTATTACCATCATTAAAACCCATGTAGTCTCACTGAAAGCAAGCCTTAGCTCTTTAGATTTATTTCAGTTGTAAATTATTTTGAGAAACCTTTTGTTTTCACGCTTCTTTGGATTAAAAACTGTAATTCCTTAAACCTGCCATCTTGCATTCAAGTTTTACATACAGTTCTAGGTCACAGTGGTTTTGGTTTTTTTTTAAACCAAAATGAAATCACTGATCAGATATATTTTGAGCAGAGTGTAGGAAAATCAAGATATATGGTTTAACCTTCAGTAGGTCTGTTAAGAAGGTGTAGTACACAACTCTTCCATTTAAAATCCCACTGAGCTAGTGGGAACACTCAGGTAGTACTCAGCAAAGAACTGATCATCTCTGGGTTCTCTTCCTGTTAAACTCAGCCAACAACTCACTCCCAGTTCTGTGGCAAATGTTCTTGCTTTTATGTCACTGCGCATCTCATGGACTAGAAGCTAATGCCAGCATGATTAAGACCTTAAAAAGTGTACTTTAGCATCAAGAAAGATACAATGCCATTCACTTGTCAGTGTTAGTCGTGTTCCTGCAAAGACAATGCGAGTTCTGAGTTTTAAATGAATGACAATGATGAAGTTCACTGCATTACTTAGACACACTGACCTTCAGAACTTTTAATAAATATTTCAAATTCATTATTGCCAGATTTTGTGTTTTAGAAGGAAGGAATTGTGAAAGGTTTTGGGGCCAAAATGAAAATCGCAAGAGCAATTCCATTGTGTTCCTTTCTTTTTCTATCAAGTTTACTAAGGGACTAATGGTGCTTACAAAAAAGGAAAATCTTCATTTACAAAACAAAAAAGAAAGAACAAAATACTTCTGAAATTTTTCCAACCTGATATTTCTCACCTCACATGGCATGCTGCTCATGCTATTTAGCTTAGCACTGAATTTTTGCTTAGAAATTAATGTTTTTCACTAATACAGCCCTTCTTTCTTCTGCTTTTGCCACAGGCGTCACCTCCTTCTGATTTAGAACAAATTAATTCCATTTTTAGGATTTTGAATAATGGGGTTTGCAGTTCTCCTTGATGAACTTCACAAAGCTCCTGTCAGCCCATTTCTCCAGCCTGTCAAGGTCTCTGTGGATGGCAGCAAAACCATCTGCTGTACAAGGCACCCCCCTCAGCTTTGTGTCACTTGCGAAGTTGCTGAAGGTACACTCTGGCCCATCATCAAAATCATTAATGAAGATGTTAAACACGGCTGGACCTAATATTGACACCTGAGGTACACCTTTAATGACCAGCTGCCTTGACTTCATGCCACTGACCACAACCCTCTGAGCCAGTTTTCAACCCACTTCACTGTGCTTATCCAGCCCATACATCAACAGCTTGTCTGTGAGGATCTTATGGCAGACAATGTCAAAGACGTTCCTGAAGTCCAGGTAGACAACATCCACTACTCTGCCCTCATCTACCAGGCTAGTCTTTTCATCGTAGAAGGTTATCAGGTTGGTCAAGCATGACTTCTTCTTGGTGCATCCATGCTGACTACTCCTAATGAACCTTCTTGTCCTTCATGTGCCTGGCAACAGTTCCCAGGATTAGCTGCTTCATCACCTTCCCAGGGATCAAGGTAAGGTTGACTGACCCAGTTCCCTGGCTCCTCCTTCTTAACAATCTTGAAGACAGGAGTGACATTTGCTTCCCTGCAGTCCTCAATCACCACTCCCAACTGACATGATAGTTCAAAGATTATTGAGAGTGAAAAAGTAAAGGAAATCCATAATGAAAAACACTTCAAATATTAGTAGGGGAAAATATGGCATCAGCTGAATATGGTGTCAGTGGTATACATGCTAATTTTCACATACAACAGAATAAATTAAGAGTAAACCAAAATTTTCACCTTCTTTCCATGGATGTTAGAAAGAAACTACCATTCTTCCTTCCATGGCTTCTCTTCATGTACTAAGTCTTTCCTTTTTGCTACCAATCTGTCAAGAAGCATTCTGCCAATAAAAGATGTTGGTACTCAATTTTTCCTTTCTGATTCTCTGTTGAAAGCATCTCAGGCTTTAAGTAAATTTGTTAAATTTGCTTTTCCCTATTTTCTAAGGGATTACACTGCACACAAACAGAAAGCAAGCCTATATTACCATTTCTACCTCTTTAGAAAGTAACATAATTTTCACAGGACAAGTTCAAAACATCCACAATTTGTTGAACTGTTTGGATCTTAGAAAAAGCACACTGCATATAGAGTTTCAGTTCCTTAATGACAACTTATTCTTCCTTGTGTTATGACATCCTTTGCAAATTCCTTAGGACAACAGGCAAGGAATGCAGAGTGGATCAGCTGTGGAAGGAAGAAGTCAATAAGAGTTGGATAAGATGGAGCTGAAAATTATGTAAAAGTCCTTGAACAGGAAAAGACAGGAAAGTAATTTTGAAAGAATTCAGAGAAAACCGGAAATCTTCTAAGATCTCAGTAGGTGTGACAGTGATCTTGGATTTGGAGAAAAAAGCCGTTGGAGGAAACCTGCCATCAGCGCAAAGAGTCACCTTCTCTTGCTGGATATATGAGATTTGCAAGATGGAATTGCTAACATCTTCACAAATAGGGACAAAATGAGTACTGGCACAGACTACCGCATCCAGAGAAAGATTATAAGAACGTAATTTTTCAGAAGAATCACAAAATTCAAGAGAGTTTACAGGTTCTCAGACAAAAGTACTAAAAAGGCCTCTTTGCACGTAAATGGCATCAACCAGCACAGCATCTAGGAAATGGTTCTAGGTAAGACAAAACAAATATGGATGCCAGTTTTACTACTTCCTTGTGAAAAAGAGTAAGGATGCAAGCACTAAGAATTCTCCGTACAGAGCTGAGAAAGCTTGTCCTTGTATTCCCAAATTTTTGTATCTCAAAATATTTGAAAAACCCAATAGGAACAAGCTTGCTCTTTACATCTCTTGATTATGTGTGGACACACAGTGGACAAAGTTAGGAAAAATAGGTTATAATTGCACAGGGGTGGCTTCAAAGTGAAACAATAAAGAAACACCACCTGAGTATGAACAAGACTAAATAGGCTTGTGTAGACGGGAAAGTCCTGCTTCCTAACGGATTAAGACAAGAGTTTTCCACAAGGTGGAGGCATGTAAATTGCCTGCATCTTCGTGCTACCTTTAACATATAAGGACAGAGGCTATGTAGCGATTTCTGGCTCAGCTGCCAAGAAAAGCCATAGGTGAAAGAGGAATCGAACTAGTTTCACGATTTACTTTTGGAATTGGGTAAAACCAGGGAGGAACAGCTTGCACCCCTTGCCGTCTTTCTTCTGTATGCTCAGTATCAGTCCTGCGGTTGTTGGCTGGCACACAAGAAACATGCCTCAGCCAGCGGGACCACATTGCCTTTTTGCAGTAAGAAAGAAAACATCTGGTAAGCAGAATCCGTAAGAAGTCAGGGGAAGAAAATGGAATACGAAAGTCTTTCTTATACTAGATCTTCTGCCTGTTTGAAATACCAGCAGAAGGAGGAATATACATTGTCTACATAACCCACAGCTTTGAGCAATCATCACTTATCATGGGGTTTAAGCCACACAGGACAGAACTTTATCTTGATACATGGAGTAGAAATTAAACTTACATACAAGTGCACAGAAGTATTAAGAAATTATCCAGCATAGTAGTCATGGGTCTCTGAATCATAAAGTAAGTTAACAACACAAGTATGAAAAGCAAGCTTTTTTTAGGCTATATATTTATTAGAAGCAATATTAATGTATGAATCCACCTTGGAAGAAAATAAGTGTCCTTGAGATGTTAGATTCTATCAGCCAAATTGAATGTCTGCATCAATGGCTCTCCCTAAAAGTCATAATTAGGTCATTAAAATATATTTAGAAAAATAGCCTGTAAAATAAAGTTAAAAAATACTCACCTTCATTTTATTTCATAGGTCACTGTTATACCATCTAATAAGATAATTAAAAACATGCAAGCAGCTGGTACTGAGGCTAAACAGATTAATGTAATAGTCTGTAGTCATATGTGCTGGCAAGGGGTTCACCTCTTTGGCGAGGAGAAGGTCAGCTGCCCTTGGGAAGGTAGGAGAAAGACAGTATTTCTACTTGCCAGTGGCACTGCATTGCAGATACTGAAACTAGAGACCCACACCTATTTTTCTTTTCCTTTTGGTGAAGTCCATCCAATTTGCACATCCAGAAAAGGCTTCAACCATAGCAGTAAAAAAATACAGTAGAGTGGAGCTCAAATATTTTCCTCAAGTTTCTTATGTTTTAAAGATGAGAGTTACTATATGTTTAAATCCTTGTTCAAAGTTTTCTAATATTGAACTTCAGATTTTGATGACATGGTTCTAGGAAACAATTTTCATAATTCCTTGCTAGTAAAGCTTCTTCCCAAGTACACAAAGAACACTTCCATCAGACCCTGAAGACCAACTAGAAAATTCACTGTGACCTGACAGGACGCATTCACAAACTCACAGAATATTTAGAAATATGTGCCAGTCACATGTGCTTTTTACTTACATTACTTAGAAACTTTGTGACCTAAAGGGAAATGCTCACTATCTGAACATAAGTGGCATTAAATCTGTGCTGTGATCAACACAAGGAAGAGCCACAAACTCTAAGGTGACATCCCATTAAAAATAAAACTATACAAATAGTTCTGGAGCATTATAAATATTTCAAAGGATAATGATCTGACATCCTTTATTAATATATACACACACACTCAGAGTCTTGTACTGGATAGTGTAAAATTTTCCTTTAAAATAGAAAGTGTTGGAATCAAGTAACACCCCCTGCTCCATGGGTTTTTTTATTGTGGTAAACCCAATATGCTCTTAAGAGCACTTTAGTAGCAAAGCACATTCACAGTCAAATATTTTTAAACATTTGGAGTTGCCTTTTCTCCTAAATAAATTGTAAAGAGACTGCTACTGATAAAGCATAAAGCAGATTTTGTTTCAGTGAAAATTTTCAGTGGAATTTTGCATGTATTAGCCTTTTGCGAGCATGACATCTACCATGATCCAAAGACGCCTCTGCCTCTTTTAGGGCAAAAATTCACTAGCCAGTCTTTTTTAAATACAATAGACAGAAACACATTTGGCAAACAAGACTATCATCAGTTTTATCAAATTACTAACTTACGGAAACGCTATCCATTGACAGTATCCTAAAATAAGTCCAAATCTCCAATGAGTCCTTAAAGAAGTAACAACCATTTACCATTGTTACCTTTCAAGGTAGTTTAAGATTCACTTTTCGTCTTTCATAAGGTACTAGTTGCTTGTTTTTACTTAACATGCAGCACAGAACTATATCTATCAACACAACATTCAACACAACATTCAACCCATCCAGCAAACTTACAGCCAGTCTCATTATATGATGGGAGTTACTTGCCACTGAGCAGAAAATATAAATTTCACACCTTAAACATTGTAATACTACTTAATAACAGTGCCAGCTTGCCAACTATCAAAAGTCAGAGGTTTCTTTTATATATAAATGTGTATACACACACAGACACACACACACATATATATATACACAGTACTATCTTGCTTTATCATCTTACCTCTAATTATAACAATAATATTCTGGCAGTAGTATATGGGACTGCTTTTAAAATATTAATTACCTTCAGTTTGGTAAGTTGGGCTGTAATCCTCTCTGACAGAATATGATTATTATCCACTGGAAGTCGTAGTGCCAACATCGTATTTATTATATGCACTTTGGACTAAGGAATATGGAGATACAAAGGCCAACTTTAACCTCCTCTTATTTGCGGAGCGTTAAAGATGGCTGAGGATTCACTACAGTTTGGGCCGGGCTGGTTTAGCCCCCTGGAGTGGCTCACTGTGAGATGAGGGCTGCTGGATGACTGAAGAAGGGGCAGGAAGAAAGGGTCGGACCTCAGCCCCACAGCTTACACTCCCATGGAACCAGAGCCTAGCTGAACCGGGCTTCTTCTCCGAGTTTCACCTCGGCAGGTACCACAGCTGGGGCTCTGAGTTAACAACTTGCAGGTGTAAGTGTCCTGGAATTAATGGTAGAGCGAGCTCTCAGCTCCTTCCTTTTGCTGATCTGGCTTAAATTCTACCTTGCCTATTTTTCAGAGACTGCTTCATGGTCTCTCTATCTACATACGCTTCTCACCCCCAAACCTTGAAGATTATTCTGGGTGGTATTTTTGAGCACTTCTTTCAACTTAGATAGTATGTTGCATGCATTAGAGAACACAAATATGACAAGAAATTGAGTCAGGCGGAACCCCGGAATGGATCTGCTAACGTATTTTTCTCAAAGTGAACATGCTACCTGCCCTCAAAGGGTTTTGTATCATCACAAAGTAGGTTTCATCAGAGCGGACTTACTAGAATACAGAAAACTGGAAGGATCTGTAAATCAAACCTCCCCTGTCCCACTGCATCCCTGCAAGGCACAGCCTTTTTTCCAACCGTGCTCTCAGTCCAGAAGCTTCCTCTCGTTGTTCGAATCGCAGCAAACCCTTTGCCGTTCCCTCTAGGTCCTTATGAAAAGTCTGTCTTTTCACCACCCTCAAGAACAGGCTGTTTGCTCCCTGCTCTCCTCAGCAACGTCTCAGTCCCCAGCCCGCATCGGGCTCTCCGGGCGCTGCGGGCCTGCACCCTGCAGCGAGGAGCGACTCGCGCCCAGCACGGCTCCCTGCCTCCAAGATGGCGCGACGCTCCCCAGCCAGCCAGCTGCAGCCGCGAGGAGGCAACGGGCAGGTTCCTCCTGCCTGCCTGCCTACACCTCTTTCAAGCACAGAGACTCCAGTAGGCTACAGACAAAAAAAATGAAAAAGATGCCATCCATTATAGTTCAGCGAACGAATCCAAAATAATCACGCGGCAAGCTTGTTTTATTTTACCGTGCTTAAGCATCAAAATCAGATGCAGTCATTCAGGTTAGCGCAGATCTTACTATTAATTTACCAGTCATAAGGACAAAGATTTAGCATTTGTAGTAGCACAGGCAGTATTTTACTGGCTGAAAGATGAAACTACACATCTGCTGATAACCTTCTGTGCTTTCAAGTACAAGACAGCCTCCGGTACGTACCCAAGCAAAACTCAAGCTCAGTGACGGTGCTGCAAGATGTTGCTTAGCATCATGATTCTTTAACTGGTGTTTACTACCAACAGAATTGAAATATTAGTTTCTTGTGAGAAAACCTCAAACTTAACAAATCCTGGCTTTGGTTTTTGACCTGAAAGCATGAGCAAATAAGAGTTCCATGTGGTCCATAGATCCAGTTACTTCAGAGAAGATCAAAGGTGATGCCTGGTGACTTAAATATTCCAACAACATTTACTTTAGCTGCTATGAGTTTAAGTAAGAATTTCTACTTTATTGTGTACTTTGGAGAAAAAAACCCAACCTTAAAAATATTTAGACTTACAAACATCCTGCCCTTTCATTAGTTAAGCATTTTGAACAGCTTTCTCAAAAAAAAAAAAAAAAAAAAAAGAAAATCCAGAAAACAACCTTTCAGACCATTCCTTAATTAAATCCTTCATGTCCTTTAGTCTACTGACTGTTGCAATTTAGATTGTACAATACTCTTAAAATATATGGACCTGTTCTATTGCTTTAAATAGATTATGCTGCTTACTATATTCAAACTTTTTAAAATTAGAAAATAAATATAAAAAAGTACCAACCTGTAAGACAGAAATGTTCCATCAGAATCTGAGGTGTGGTGTGTGCTTCCATTTTCATTTGATCCTCCTAATACAAAAATAAAAGAAAACACCTTTATAAGTGTTTTAAGACAAAACCCTGATAATAAATAACACAATATCGATGAGAATTGCAATTGATTTTACCACATATGGTAACTTTAGTTTACGACAAGACTTACATAGACAAGCCATAACTGTACATCTTCAAATTCTTACAGCTGGCAAGAGAGACAACTTGCCTCCACATTCAATTTGGAGTCTGAATGTTCTGAGAATCTGGGTTTTAATTTCACTTAAAGTTTTGATTGAGGCCCTCCTCAGCTTATTAAACACAATTTTACTAGTATAAGATTACAGAGGTATACCATACAAATAGGTGAGTTTGATTTTACTAACATTAAGTCAAAGAATGTAAAAGTTCATCTATTCCATGAAAGATTTCAAATTGACTGTGTGATACCAGGTATTTTTTGTCATAGCACAAGTTCAAAGCTTCTCTGAAACTACCTAAGTAACGTCTGCAAAACGTCTTGTTTTACATCCTGTGGGCTGTTTATACATAGAACAGTGATGTTCACAGAAGCCAAGGATTACAAGGAAACCTTCCTTTCTACAATAACTACTTCTACTGCAGGACTGTTAAAAGCCAGAAAAAGAATCATCTATTTTTCACAGCAAATTTATTCATGTCCTGTTTTATACTATTTATTCTTGCACAACCTGTCATTTACCTTGATAATTCTTCTATGTCCCTGTCTATTTCCTTAATTCATTTACAGACAGCATTGCGCACTTTTGTGTCCTCCGTTCTGCTTACTGAAATCAAGTTCTTTCAGTCTTTTTCCTAAATGAGGCTCCTTATTCCCTGTTTTATTTAAATCAGTCCTCCTTACACATGGAAAAGAAGGGACAGGAGCTGTAGACAGCATACTGAAAGCTTAATCAGTTGATTCTCTGGACAGTGGTTTTCTTCTCTATCAAAAAAATCACACTCGATACAGTCTATAGTCACGCCACACCATCTTGCAGTTTTGCAGCCATCCTTAACCAACACGCCTACATGTTTACTCTCCATTTTTATTTACAAAAAGAAGTTTGCAGTTTACAGTAAAAAATCTTGCTAGTATAATATTGTATTTCACACTATTTCATGCTGTTTCTAGTCCTCTTTCCCTCAGAAAGAACCAGTCCTACCTAAATACTCTATTTATGCTTGCACTGGATACTACCTTCTAATATTTTTTCTTCATAAAAGTCCATCAATGTAGTCTCTTGCTTTGTGGCAAGACAACAAATGAAAATACTGGATAAGATCAGTTCCACCACAAATTCCACTAAAAATAATTCTTTGATTTAAATCTGCATTTCTCTATTCATCTTATAATTACTGTATTTCACTAATCCCCACCCCTTCTATTCCATAACATCTCCTGTGGCACCACATCACATGGTTTACTGAGGTCCAGATAGCCTTGTTGTATCTCCTTAATGTATATTTTGAGAGGCTAACAGGTTAGCTGGGCACGATCTCCTGTTTAATAAAATACCTGCACTGAAAGTTATGCCATTCGCTTTTCTTTTATCTCTTATTTTATTCCTTAAAAACTTTTCTACAGCCCTGCACAGATAATAGCCAGCCTATATAGCTGCTTTGCTATGACTTTTTTTTTTTTCTCTTAATATAAGCACAGGTACTACATTTCCCCTTCTTCAAACATATGCTATCAGCCATGAACTAAAGGACTAAAAGATTGTTCCATGCAGCAGTATTTATCAGTATTCTTTAAAGACATTTACCCTGCAAGTCAGATGCTTTAATCTTTATTGCATGTGCTAATTTATAATATCTACCCAACACTCCCTTTGATTTTACTTATTTATTTTCAGGCCTTTGCCTGAAATTTTGTTTTTACTGAAAATTAAAACTTTTCCAGTTTAGACCATACCTGGATTACATTTAATATCATTTCTTCATTCACACTGCACAATGGTTCTAGTCTTCTTTCCCAGAAAGCTTCTTTACATGGTCAAGTAATATTTTCTTGTTAATTTAAATTCCCTTCTTATGATCTAATTCAACTTAACTTTTGCTAACTGTCACTATAACCCCACACTTTCTGATATCCAGGAGGTAGCCTTCTTTGCAGATCAAACTGTTTTTCTGTTTCTTTCAGGATCTTTGCTTACTCCAGACATTCTTTAGAAATAATTTATCATTTACTTTGTCATAGAACTTTCCTTCCAAGTGGTTTTTTCTCATCTAATTTGGAATCCACTTCTTTTATTAACTTTTGCACCTTTGTCTAAAATAAATCCCAAACCTCTACTACATTTTAGTCTAAAATCACTCAGTCCAGTTGATTTCACTAATTAGCTCTCTCAATTTATTTTGAAAATGAAAATCCTACTTAATCGATCTGCTTTTTGTTTACTAAATTTAACTAAATTAACAACACCAGATATTTCATCCAGGAGCCGTCCCTCCCGTTATTAATAACCATCTGTTCCTTTTTTCCTTGTATCTTGGAAAATAGTCTCCCATATTGGGACAATTTTAATGCGCTTTTTCATATATTACCCATCTCCGCATCTGATCCTGAGCATTCAGAGAAATGACGGAACTACGTTCAGTCTCTTTTAAAGCCATATGGCTAGGTGCAGTGATACTGGGCAATTTATTATAGGGACACAGCACATCAAAATGGGTCCTGAATGCACTACTGCACTTTATTTATACCCAGACAACTACTAAGCATTCACCTATCACACTAGTCAGACTGAAAAAGAAAACTCACTCACAAGTCTAAGTTCATATGCTGAAAAATATCTTCTCGGACTCTTTTCAAGAATGGCAACATGATCTTCTTCCCTTCTGAAGAATGAGGTTTAAGAATATCCCCCAAAATGCAAGGCCTTTAACATCTTTCAACTAACCCATCTGTCCTGCTTGAAGAGTCAACAGGACTCTGCAAAGAAAACCAGAATCTTGGTGATAAAAGTTGTTCCTTCCTCGGGATCCCACAGTGAATATTTGGTGGGATCCTGGATCTGCTACATCCACTTAGCTGTCCTTCACAAACTACTCCACGTGCAGCTTGCTTTATTCTGAAGCACTCTTTCAAAAGACAATAATTTCCTTTATTTAAACAATCCCCACAATACTCTAGCATTCTTAATTGTATACCCATTGTTAATAAAACTCACATTCATACAAGTTACTGGGATTTTTTTTGAGAGCTGCTTTTGCTGCTCCATCGTATCATTAGCAGCAGCTACCAAAACTGGATAGGACTAGGTAGGTACATTCAGCTTTCAAAACCAGGATGTAGTGGAGTGGGCATGTCCGTGGTTGTCTTCTTGCTCCATCAGCTTTAAGACAGCTACGTCTGTTATGACATTTTGAGAGATGATTTAGATGTCTTTGACTGAAAGTGATAAAAATGATAAAGCAAAGTGCAAAGTATTCATTGACTTAAAAGAAGATCCCCTAAATTTTACCTATTTTTATCCAAAAGGCTTTCTAGCAAATCCTGGTGAGTTTTCATAGTCAGTAATACTCGAGAACAAATGGGACAGGTGCTTCACTAACTAATGACAATAAGCTGTGGGAATCCATGCCCTGCATCACCTCTCCTCAGGCAAGTTCTAGTTATTCCTCCTTTTGAAGGTATGGTGAACTCCCAGTATAACAGATAGATTACTTGTACCTTCTTCAGTGATAATAACCCAAGTTTCTGGTAAAATTGGGACGTATACTGAGCAGTTATGAATGTAAGATTTATGATGCTGGTAATAGAATTTGTGGTCTCCTTTAAGAATCCTAGTTGATGCAGTATTATCCTAATCTTTAGACCCTTTCTGAGACTCAAAAATTGGAAGAAGGGCTCTGTTGAAGAAACAGCATGCTCTATTAGCCCTGCCCTACACCTCCTGACAAGGTTTCCAAAGTTCAAATGCAAAACCTAGGGGGGGGGTGGGGGGTGGGGGGAAAGGTAAAATACATCTTACCACACTTTCAGAGGAAAGAGAAGGGAAACAACTAGTAGCATAACAAGCATCAGTATCAAAGTAAGTGTGGCTAAGGTGCTTTCAACACTAGAGCAGTTACTAGTTTTAATAAGATAATAAAATAAGGCAGTATCCTTCCAAAGGGACTGAAAATCATCTGGATATCTTTCTTGCTGCTGCTTTAACTGGAAAAACTCTCTCTCCTGGGAATGAACACTTTCTCCTGAAAGAATTCAGTTCTATTGCCCTATTTCAGTAAAGGCTGTTCTTGTGCACGGAGACCAAGGGCTAAAGGGAGCTTGGGACTTGGGTAGCTGGGACCTGGTACTACTGGACATAGCTGATGGCTGTTTCAAGAGAATTTGCATAACTTGAAATTGGTGCTTTTACTAACCAGTCAAAAAAGAACATTTCAAATCCTGGCTTCTTTAGACTTCAGAGATGCATGGAGAAGGATTTGTAAACTGTACATTTACTAGGGTACTAGATTCACCCAGAACACACAGGCTTGCCACGTGCAGTAACTGTTTTCTTGTAAGAACATGTTTAAGATTCTAGACATAGCATAAAATAGATGAACCCAGAATAAGGAGGATGCCAAATACACTTTCTGAAGATTACCTGAAAACCATGTGTAGAAATTTTAACAAGGAGAAGGCTAATTTAAATACAACACACTCTTGTATTTTTAAACAGCCTATTATACTGATAGTATAATATCTTCTCAAAGAAGGTGCAGCACACAGCTTCCACTTCAGGCAATAAGAAGAAACTGGATAGCATTTCAGAGCCCCAGTTCAGGCGCAGAAAGATGCTCTGGGTACGCACTGGGCACAATGGGCACTCCGAGCTTAAGCACATGCTCAACAAGAGTAAAAAAGCATGTGAAGAATGATGTAGGAATCAGACATTTCTCACTCCTCTCCTTCATTACCTCTCTGAAAACAGCTATTTTCTGTGAGATGCAAAAATTCAACACAGGACTTCTTACAAGGGGCGGGATACTCCATAACCAGCAGCAAGTCTATGAAGACAAGAAGCTTGAGTGACATCCCCTTACTCTATGGATATAACCCTACTTTAAAAAATAATTGAACTCTATTTTTTGTATTTTGAAAATATGTTTTGATACTGAAGACATGTCTTTATATATATACATATTTATGTATGTATGTATGTATACACACATATGAATGTCTATGTGTGGGTACACATGTATATTTATATAGTGCTAACTGATTTACCAATCTTGTGTCAGCTATGAAAGGGTTTTATGGCTGGCAGTTTAGGAATTCGTGATAAAAATGATCCCACTTAGGAAATCACACTGTGCATTCCCCTGCTTACAAGTGTCAAAATGGAGACAGATCTCTTTGCTGACAAGTTTGCACTCTGCTTAATATTTTCTTTGTAATCTAATCAAAGGTTAAAATGTTGTTAAAAAACAAAATTTATTTAACAGTTGTGAAAATTTAAGTTCAGGCTGATACAAAACACTCGATCATTAATGCAGTGTTTTATGATTAGAGATAAGGAGAATTTTAATACAAATACATGCTTGCAGTCTAAGGTTGTCAATTCTTATAACATGACTTCCAAATTCCATGCTACATGCATTTTCAGCATATTTAAAGCTTAATAATTTAATGATTTATCCAATTTTAATTTATACTTTCAAAACCACTTTGAACAATCTGAGGTGCCACTGGAGATCATAACAGTGGTCCTGGTTAAGTCAAATAATAATTATAGCGCTTTCACTTTAAAGATGAGATTATTTTTAATTATTGAGTGAAGTACTTGAGGTACCATACTTATATAATTACGCTACTCATTAAATGGTTATTGAAAGCTGAAATGTAATTTTAATGACAGCTACCTATTTTTCTTTGCACACTTTATAGATGACAGATCAGTCAGGAATTCTAGTTTGCTCAAAAAATCCTTGCAGCTGCACTGGTTCTTTCAGGTGTAAAACAATTAAGCTGTGCTTTTTTTTAAACTTTAAACATTTTTTTTCTCAAATTATATTTATGCGATATACAGGAACTAGTAAAAACAGAACAATAATGCATGGATATTTTTTCTACTTCACAATAACACCAAAATTCTGGCCCTAAACTATGTGCATTCCAAACAATATCCCCCCAAACTAGTGACAATACAAATATGGAAGAATGATTTTAGTCAAAATGTGTTCCTCATATAATGCAAACAAAAAAAAAAAAATGCTTAACAGATTGCAGACCTTTATTGTGAGTATAAAGGGGTAATCAACATACAATAAGCATTTTACTATGCATTATAACTATATATAATGCCACGAGACTCCTTTGCTTTTTGTAACACCAAGGTTCACAACTCTTCAAACATAAAATTCCTTCATACTATTTACTCCACGGGTAGATATTCATCAAACTGATCTGGGTAAAATTTATTCTAATATGTAGGAATCTCTGACAATTGACACCACAGAGTTGTGGTCTCAGAAATGAGCACCTAAAGACTGATGCTCCGTATGTTAATTCTTTACATGTGATATTCAAAATTCAGCGTGTTTGTCCATTGTTCCAAAGGCCGGTATCTTGTTCAAATTAAGCTTTCCTTTTTCACAATGAAAACCAAACAGAAGAGTAAATTTGTTTCATTAACAATATTAAAGCAAAGATTTCTGAGTTCGCTGTATGGGGAAAAGGCAATAAAGTTTTGAAGAGGGAAAAACTGCTTTGTTCCTTCAATCCCCTAGTTGAAATTAATTATAGCAAATGTTTATGAAAACATCTGTTCCATACAGTTATAAATTCTTAATTTTAGCACGGGCGACTCCAGGCTCCTCTATTATTTTGAAAGAGAGCAGCCTGACAATTGAAAGGTTTACAAAAGAGCAGACAATTTGTATTTCTACAGCACCAAAGATGCAGTTTGGAAAGTCTTCAGGATCTCTGCAGCAAAGAAGTAAAAAAAAAAAAAAAAAAAAAAAATACAAAAAGACTAAGCCGACTGAAGCTTCCCAATTTGGGTCCGCCGACAGACCAAAATGGCAGTAGGAGGAGAAAAAATAAAGATAAAAGGAGAACTAATCCCAAAGCATACGGCAAACTGAGATTTTACTACATAAACTAGATCTTTAAAAAGTAAAACGTAGCAGAGCTATGGATTTCTCCGTTATGTATTTTGATGGATTCCCGGGGAGTGAGGGAAGGAAGCTCACGGCATTGCTGTATGGTGCCAAGAGAGGGTGCTGCAGAGTTTAAGATGATGCAGTCGCTGCATCCCTCCCGAAGCTCCATCCTTGGTACCAGCAGCCCCTACGCTGCCACAGACAAGCTTTCGGACTTTTTACATAACACCCTTGCAACTACAGTGTTAAATTCAATTTACACCAAATAAGCTTTTAAAATGATTAAATGGAGCAAGCTCGAAGCAGTGTACAGAAACTCAAAATAATGCCTTCAGCTAAAGAATTAAGTGCACAGCACTTCTGATATTTATTAAATAATTATTAGGCTGGAAAGTTGAAGACCATTTCACTCTGAGCAAGTTTTTTAAGTTTTCTGAAATAAATACGATGCAACTTTTTGGTGAGCAATCTTTTAAGCACAAACCTGACTCTCCATCCCTTGCTTCAAATTCTTTTAGCATTAGATGCATATTTTGAATGCATGTGTTGCTTGGTACAGATTTTTTGGTAGCATTTTAGTTTCAACAACTGTGCCCTAAAATATTATATTTTGCCATGAATGAAACAAAAAATTATACACTATGATAATGCAGATAATTAACTGTGAGACTTTGCCATTAGAAGTACAAAAGTCTTACATAGGCTGAAATATTTCATTTGTTTATCCTTCAATATTCATATGAGAAAAATGCATTATGCATCAACAATGTTTTTTCTGCATTAAGATTATTTGAGTTCGGAAAGGAACACAACTGTAAAACACAATACAGTACCCGCACATATGCTAATCTTGCAATAGTGAATGAAAACAGGTAAGGAACGCTGACACTAAGGTGCAAAATCAAAGCCTGTTTTAGCCCTGCAGAAAGCTGCAGAACAATCTGACAGGCAGACACACTGGTTTGCAGTTATGAACAAAAACTTCTGGAGATAATAAGAATATCTTGTATTGCACGTTGCTCAAACCCAGTCGATTCCGGTTATCTTTTGGATTGCTGATTTATGACAATCAAGTGGCATCTTCTATGATCTTTGCATACAAAATCACAATTGCATATGTGTATACGCATATATGAGTAAACTCTGTGTACTCTCCCGGCAAAATCTCTGTTTGAAAAAAATTTGTCTATGCACTTCAGTTTAAATCAAGACACATATAAATAAGAGGGTTTCCATTTTAAGTGAAACCGCTTCTGAGTGTTCACAAATCTAAACACCAACCCTGTCATTAGGTTAGCCTGTAAATTAACATACCACTTTTCCACATGTAAAATGTATGTGTAAAAAAGTGTGGATGGGAAAAGATACACAAAAGTCTAGATGACTGATTTTGAATTTAGAATGTAGCATCAGTGTTTAAGAAATGTAGCCCCTTGCAGCTCAATTTAAAATAAAATTAACAATAAGTATATTCAAAGGACTTAGTTATAATATTTCTTTTCCTGATGAAGCCTCTGCATTTACTAAAACAGGGTGAGCTATACACTGTATTCTAAAACTAGAAACAAAATAAATAGAATAAGAAATTTTACTCTAATACCACTGAACTAATTCATAGGAATGCTTGAGAAGAATTCTCAGGTGATTGCAAGGTACAGAAATCTTAAATAATTTACATCCAGAGGTGTTTTAATATAATCTCTTTGAGCATGACGGGAAGGCCAAGTTTAACTGTGATGCTAATAGTGAACTAAACACTTCAGAAAATGCACATACATGGAAAAACAGTTTGACTTCCTTTTTAGTGGGAACCACACAAGACTAGCTTATGCAAGCAAATGTGACTTCCACTGAAGTCAATAAGCATTTAGACCAGTAATGCCTGGATTGAATTTGTTACCAGCAGCAATAAAACCGGTAAAAGAAAAAATCCACAGGATAAGGTAAAATGTGATTCTTCTAACTTTTTTTTTTTAGTTACTGTTTCTCCTAGTGCACCTGTCTTTGGTGCACAGTAAATTACGTCCACTCCTGTTCACATGCTCAGTGCTACAGCCTGTATTTGCTACTTAACCTGGCTGATCATTTACCATGTATAACTTAAACTCCTAGGTCATCATCAAATGTGACACAAAAGACTCCAGGATAAGATACAAACATTTTAATGTAGTCTGATTGAAGTGGAAGCTGTGTACCTAATAAACAGTATCATCTCTAACTTCAGTAAATTCTTTAAGAGCATACACACTTAACAAAACAGCAAATTAGTAGAATTAGCAAAACAGAGGATAGAGTAATCCAGTATAACTAAGGACAAGCAGCACAATTAGACTTTGCACATAAAGAAAAAAATCTTAGAAGCCGCCTGGCATCATCGCTAGGAACTTACGTCCCATGATACACAAATGCCGAGTGACTTATCACTTGCATCCAGAAGAATTTAGCTAATTTTAACTTATAAACAGCCTAAAAGGCCTTTGAGCTATAAATTGCAATAATCTAAAGATGGCAAGAGGCAATAAACATGAGTTAATGACTCAGCATCCTCCTGAGATAGCACTGGTCATGCAGCTTTGCTTAATCTTAGACATGCACAATCACTGTAAAAAGGTGGTCTCCAGAGACCATTTACCCTGACAGTAAGAAAAACATAACATCTCTTTATATGTTTGAAGGCTACTATTGTCCTTTATTTTACTTCAGTTACATCCTATTTTTAACCACATTTCTATCTTATAGATAGATGCAATCCTTCCGTTTGGGATAATAAATCATATGTAAGTATAGTTTGATTGCCATATTCAAAAGCAGTAATGTATATTCCATTGAGTCTAGGAAAAAAATGGAGCCAAAAAAAGATTGAGCAGAAGTTTTCTAACATTCTGTTGTTTTGCCAAGATTAAATGATAGTAGAAGACAAACGAGAAAGGATTAAGTGCTCTTTTATTGAAATAGAATTGCCCTTTCAACAAGAAGCTAGCTGCTCTTCAACTGACAGTAACAGGTTTATCAGGAGAAAGGCCAGCCTGGCCAGGAAGCCACGTGGCAGTGAGATGCAGCCTCACCTCCTAAAGTTGGGGGGTGGTCTCATGATAACCAGGACCAGAGGGTTCAAAAGAGCAGGAGTGATTCTGCTTCCTTGTTTTGCTGTTTCTTATCAAAGGAAGCTACTACAGCAGGCTGATGACTTACAGCACTGACGGATGTCAAAGGCTTCTCCTGAAAGCAGAATGTACTTTCTTGGACCTTCCTTGAATGTAAATATGGTTAGGAACACTGTGAAAATCATACCATTTTCCTTTGCCCAGAACATACATGCGAAGATGTACAGCCTGAAATCAGAGCATCCGCGTGGCTATTGTGCTGACACATGCATAACTAGCTACTTGCTTATCTGGAATGGGATAACAGACAGCGTTTATGGCTAGGAGGCAACCAGAAAGAATAAAAGCAGCAGCACTGTTGCCACAAATGGAAACACGGAAATTCAGGCACACCAGAAACGAAAAGGCAGAGGAGCTACCTGGCATCCTGTGGAAGGGCTGGCACTACCCCAAAGAGCCAGCAGCTGAACTCTAGGTTTTGGCTCTGAGGAAGAGGAAGCAGATGAGAAGCTTGAAGTTACGAAGTTGTCAGAGAGATGCAAGCCTGGGCAATGCCTGGACATTCCTCAGATGCTACAGTTTTAAAAGCACACAGTAAGAGGTGAAGAAAGTCCCACGCGAAGCAACATGGAAGGGCAGCCAGTTACTAAAAACACCCAGGGCCAGGGAGATGCACTTGGGCACCCACAGCATCCCTGTTACCCCAGGAAGCTCGGCTCCTCTGGCTACCTCCAGCTGCAGCCTCCTCCTCCCCTACCACAACTGCTTTTAGCACTGCCAGAAGCAGTCGGATCTGTAGGTCTGACAGGCTACTTTGGATTTCTATCAACATAAACTGCAGAATAATCTGTGAATGAGTTAGAAATAGGATCCTGCACGGATCTGCTGAAAAGACATGTTTTCAATAATGTAACTATGTAACACAGTTTAGCAGCGTTATACACCCTCCCCCCCCAAAGTATAGAGATAACCAATGGTTTATCGAACTATGAACACACCTTAGAAGTGCATATGATTTTTACTTCCTTCAGCCATCATTCACAACACAACAGAAAGCACATTTTTTCATTCCCTTACAAATCTATTATGTGAATGATTTTGAAAAAAGCAACTCGGTCTAAAGTTTAAAGTTATCTGGGTAAAACTTAAAGGAGATGTACCATCAGTAGCAGAGTCATAATTCAGAAGCACACTCTTTAAAAAAATTTTAAAAATAACGTTAGGATACTGTTAGTTTATGATGGCACCAGTATCTGGCAAACTTGAGCAAGATGGTCTGAAAAAAAATCCTGACGACCTGAAAATAAACATCACTACCACACAGACTCAAATACTCAACCCTGAAAGGGATGCTCTTGCTGCCAATGGAACAGCCCTTATCCTAATCAAGTTAACTATACAGAAGGAACCTGCAGCAGAAAGGGACACCTGAGCTTCAAGCTGCCTAGCTTGGTTTTATAAGATGAAGCCAGGAAGCCACAGACTCCTAATTTGAGGCTGTAATTGAGGCTGGTACTTCTCAGAATACATTGCGTATCAAGTAGACCCATACCTCAGAGAACATGACATGGAGCGGTACCCTACCTTTTCCATAAATTTCTCCGATGAAAAAACACGTCACTGAACAGTATAAAAGAAGTACCGAGCTAGAGCTTTTACACTGCCAAATCAAAACATGCCAAAGCATAATGAAAACAGTAGATTTCACTCAAAATTCTTTTAAATCAACCCTTAGTTAATTTGGAGAGCACCAACTGCGTATTTTGGTGGTACAAAAGCAGATACATGTTGTGAATGACGGACCTAGAAAAATTTGAAGAGCAAAGGTATATATGCATTAGCAGTAAACTCTACATGTCTAAGAGATCAAAGTCCACAGCTACATCAGAATATATAAATATACCAAACTGACAACCAGCATGACAAAACACTTCTATTTACTACAATGCTAAGTAGTTTGTCGAACAATGGCCCCTCTGTTGCAGATACTGAGAAAGAAACTCCCCACAAAACATTTCTGTGGAGAACTGTGTGATCAATCGCGGACAGACTTCTGTTCTCCACCCTTGTCCTCCTATAAGGAGGATAAGTAGGGTCAATCCCTGGTGGCACTTCAGAATGGAACTAAAGATGCAAGTATGAAGCACTTGGAGATGTAAGAAATATGAGACTTCAAAAATGTAAATTAGACAAGTATGACTAGATTTTTCTTGCACACAGCAATTATATTGAAGTTTTCGAAAAGGTTGATGATTTAGTTTACACAAAAATAGGAAAAACACTAAGTAGTAGCCAATTTTTCTAGACAGCTACCCCAGTTTTCTAAGACAGAAAATGTGCAATATCTTTTAGCCAAAAAGAAAAGTCTGGGTGCAAGATGGAGATGTCACCCAGCATCAGAGAGCATCAGTTTTTTGACTTTGGATTTTTTGACAAGTACCACCTAAGGAAAATGTGAAAAGGCGTTTCACATATGTAATTCATATTAAAACACAAAAATAATCATCTGGAAAGCAATAGAACAGTCCTGAGGGACAACAAATTCTAAAATATTTTCACTTTTTCTTCAGATTTCCCCTTCCAAATTCAGTAAGTGGCCATGGTTTGTTGTGCTGTATGACAGGTGTATTGAGTTTGTGTGGCAGGGTTTTGGTAGTGGGGGAGGCTACAGGGGTGGTTTCTGTGAGAAGCTGCTAGAAGCTTCCCCTATGTCTGACAGAGCCAATGCCAGCCGGCTCTAAGATGGACCTGCTGCTGGCCAAGGCCGAGCCCAGCAGTGACAGTGGTAGCACCTCTGGGATAACAGATTTAAGGGCGGGGGGAAGAAATGCTGCAAAAACAACAGCCAGAGAGAAAGGAGGGAGAATATGTGAGTAACAACCCTGCAGACACCGAGGTCAGTGAAGAAGGAGGGGGAGGAGATGCTCCAGGTGCCAGAGCAGAGATTCCCCTGCGGCCCGTGGTGAAGACCCTGGTGAGGCAGGCTGTCCCCCTGCAGCCCAGGGAGGTCCACGGTGGAGCAGATCTCCACCTGCAGCCCGTGGAGGATGCCATGCCAGAGCAGATGGGTGCCCCCAAAGATGGCCGTGACTCTGTGGGAAAGCCTGCGCTGGAGCAGTCTGTGACTGAAGGACTGCAGCCCATGGAAAGGACACACGCTGGAGTAGTTCATGGAGAACTGTCTCCCATGGGAGTGATCCCATGCTGGAGCAGGGGAAGAGTGTGAGGAGTCCTGCCCCTGAGGAGGATGAAGTGGCAGAAATAACTAATGTGTGATGAACCGACCCCCATTCCCCGTCCCCCTGCGCCCCTGGGGCGGGTAGGTAGAGAATTCAGGAGTCAAGTCATGCCCAGGAAGAAGGGAGGGGTGGGGGTAAGGTGTTTTAAGATTTGGTTTTATTTCTCATTACTCTGGTTGATTGGCAATAAATTAATTTTCCCCAAATTGAGTCTGTTTTGTCCATGATGGTAATTGGTTGAGTGATCTCCCCCTAGCCTTTTCCTGACCCACGAGCCTTTCATTATATTTTCTCTCCCCTGTCCAGCTGAGGAGGGGAGGGATGGAGTGGCTGCATGGTGCTCAGTTGCTGGCTGGGGTTAAACCAGAACAGGTATGGTACATCTCTGTCCAACTGGAGAGGAGAAAAAGCTCTGATCCAGAAACTTTGACTCTTCTACACTAGAGCTCTGCATTCTCAGCAGGCTTGACACTGTTACCTCCAACACTGCATCCAGACAGCACAGACCTCAAGTGATGTGAAAGGAACAGGTCTGCACGAGGTCATTCAGGCATATCCATAGCGTGGTATTAGAAACTTCAAAGCACGTGTGCAGAATTTAGACACATACCATTGGAGTGAAATTCAAGACAATAGCTGTTTTAGTAGAGCACAGGCATTATTTGAAAAAGTAGTATATGCTGTGACTGCAGGTCATAAGACAGAGCAAGAAAGAATATATACGTCTGAACAAGTTTTCTGTTTCCTCTCACTGGAATGACAGTGAATAAAGACGATGAAAATTACAGCATGTGAATACTAGTGTAATTACTGAATAGTTCCCCACATAATTATGCAAAACAGATCTATCCATAAGTTAATGTAGCCATTTTCTTTTTGAAACAGAATTTTCATGCCATCCGTCAGTCACCCCAAAACACAAACCTTAGATGACTTAAGTACACTGAATTTACTCATTTGGTCTGTAATATAAGCAACGCATGTGAGTAGAAATAAAGGTTTAATGAAACAAAATAACGTACTCCACTAGGGAAAACACATTTTGCCCAAAGAAAAAAGTAATGTAAATAAGTGGAGACTTGACTATTTGATAAATATAGCCCCAAAGGTTATATGTTTACTGAAAGAATATAAATATTGTACGTGATGTAGGTTTTTTTTTTATTTGACTAAAAACATTAATTGCTTTCTAAATACAATAATATTCTTTTCTTTCAAACTGTGAGGTCTCATTTCTTTTACTGCAACACGTAACCAATTACCTAACAAAAATGTTTACATTAATCACAATGACTCTGTATTTTAGGTTTTATACCACCAATTTTATTTTTGCTTAGAACTGAACTCCCTCAGGCATTCTTTCGTGCCAACTGTTAATTTCTATCAGTGATAAAGTTGCCTTAAGCTTCTTTTAACATCTACTGGACATGACCTCATAAAATTTAATGCCATTCATTAACCCCAAGCACTTAACTTTACACAGTAATGTCAGGCATCTGACTTTTCAGTGCATGAGAAATCCAAGTGGGAACCGTTTGAGAGATACAAATTACAAATCATTTGAGTAGTAGAAAGAGCGGCAATGAACAATATTAAAGGGTGAATCAAGACTTGAGCAAAAGTAGGGTTCTTGCAATGCCTTCTGTCTATAATTATAAAACATTTATACAAACAAGGAAGAGGCTGCAACGTGATCATTTTGGCTTGTGAGGGGACTGAAGTTCAGAGCTGGGGCAGAATGCCAGGTTTTTAACACTGTCTGAAGCAGATACGATGTGCAGTCATGTTTTCTTGAGTGTCCAGTAGCCTTCAGGCATTTCGGAAGGTGCCAGGTGCCAGGACCACCTCGCGGTCTGCAAAGGCTACTCACCAGCAAGACTGGGGTAAACCAGAAGCAGCAGGTTTTTTTCAAAGTGCTCCTCCCTTTCTTCCTGCAAGAGCCTTGCCTAGGTTGAGCTTCAGAGCATGGTTATTCTTCTGATTTTGGTTACGTACCAAGACAGCTTTCGGAGGGACAGCACTGTTTTTATTTTCCCTGAGATGCACAGATGGGTGATGTCTGCTTAACTCATTTAACCATATTTCCCAGTGGCTTCACACATGTTGGAGAAAATGTGGAAAATTCTAGAGGTGAATGAAGAAAAAAATACTTAGAAACAATTTCCTGGCTTCTCTTGGGCCATTCAAGGACACTCCTTGTGGGGAGTGGAAACTGAGTAACAGCCTGTCAAGGCCCTGCCTGTAAAAAGGGCACAGTGTTGGGGCGGTGGGGAGGGAGTTGTTTGTTTTCTATTTCTGTTGGCTCAAGAAATATACAGGCATCCTCTGTGAAAAAGTACAGTGCTATGCTATGCAGCTAGAAACATGGGCCATCCGAGTTCCTGATAGCAATCTGCTTATTCAGCTCTGTCACAAAATCTCCTCCCCTAGTCTGTATAGAGAGCTCACTTTTTCTTGGTGTCAGAGGCTGTTACGTTCTGGGTTAAACAGTTGATACTGTTGGAGCAGGGATCAACTTAACATTTCTATACAAATTATACAAGGTAGCTATAAATTGCAACATGAGAACTCATGTGAGATTTGATGCTGATGTCTCTAAGTGCTACAAGTTTATTTATTTATTTTTAAGCAACAAAAAGAGCTGGCTTTCAGAATTAAGCAGTAGTTCCTGAATTTACTGATCTTAAGGGAAAATACATTCTCTGCCACCCTATAAATCTGAAAGGATGGAAGTCATTTTGCTCAAGCTTTATTTCCACAGAAAGGTATCTCTAAGCAAAAGGCAGGTATTACAGGATTGAGGTGTGCACATGTGAACAACTGTGATCTCTGATGCCAGCCCCATCTCCAATTTCTCAGAATGATGATTTTAGCTATAAACCACACATAACTAAAATCTACAGTCAATACACACTTCATACTATTGAAAATGTTTTTGCATCTTGCCTGCCACTGGTCTAAGATCACTTTAGCATAATTACAGTGTGATGCAACATCACTAAGCGTGCATCGGTTAGAAAAGTTTTTATTGCCTAATAGCGGGGAACGGTAATAAAGTAGATGTACACCAGGCCACATGAAAATGGCAACCAATTGGTCTGTATTTGGCAAAGCAAAGTATAAATGTTTTATAAAGACAAAGTATGTTATATACTTTTCTAACAATACAGATGTAAATCTCTGCACAGCATAAACACTCGTGCTGATCAACATAAAGATACTGCTGTGATAGGTACTTTGAAGTTGTAGATAAGAGCTCAAGCTGTAAGATGCCAACAAAAATGGAAGTTTATAAAGAATCACTGCCAGACTCTTAAATGTAGTAGCACTTGTGGGACCTTCTGTAATATAAATAGTAATTACCTTCAATGCAGAATGTATTTGCAAAAATAAATATGCCGGTGCACATACCAAAACTCACAACCCAGTTTCCTACTTAGGAAGCAAACTTTAAAATCTGTAAATTCTGAGTAAAATAGAACCCCAAATAATCTGCTCGACACCATCTAATATGCAGTGCCTAAATATGTATACATGTGCATGCACATACACAACTGCTCCACTACACATACACAAACACTACAATCTTAGTGTGAGGGCATCTACCCTGTAGACAATTCAATCAATCTCTCAAGTGACACCCACACGTGCCTGCACACACAAAAGCAGATGTGGCATTAAGATTTACAAAGTTATTGAAACTTTTAACAAGTAAAACGCATCTTTACTTAGCTACACCAGAATGAGGAATAAAGGGGTTTACATATGTTCCAATTCTAAACCTATCAATCAAACCCATGTTATTCCTTTGGGAGCTTATTTACATGCATATTTATCAGCCTCACATGCTAATTCCCTGCTGTTTTATGCCTGCGAGGCATGTTTATGAGTCATAATTGTTGATCTCATTTGATGTATTTCACTGAAGTAAGACATTATTCAGTTATGTGGCCTAATGTCAATGAATTACGATGACCTGATCTTCGAAATGCAACTTGCTCTTTAATTTTTATTAGAGCCTAACTTATTCAGAAGAAGAAATACACTAAAATAGAAGATTACATGCTTTTGTAGTAATTTTACTTAAACATCCTATTTTTGAAACTCTCTTCCCTACCTCTAAGCAAAGTTTTAAAAGTGCAATTCGTAAACACCAAATTAAAAGAATTTTTGTCTGAAATGAGTACATTTCTCAGAGTGGGACCTTTTATGGGTGTTTTTATTTTGTTTTAACCAGCCACAAGACAGGCCTTTGGAGCATTGACGTATAGTTTGTAAAAGGAAAAAAACCAGACCCAGTCCAAAGCCCTCAAATTGTGCTTTGCCCTAACTTCATCAAAACTGAAACCAGATACAGACTTGGGAGCAACTGGTAAATGAGAATTACTAAAGTAAGTTAGAAGTCCCAAAACTGACTCACCACCTTTGATGCAAAATGGTGTCAATTTATAAACAGAAAATTACTTGATGGTCAAAGTAATAGGGGAATAATTACAAGGTGTACAAACTTCATTGTGGCAGCTTGGGTTGAGCCATCAATGTGGCAAGCCAGAAGGGGCACTAGGAGGTGGCTGAACATGGTACTTGTCCAACTCCGCTCCTTTCGCAAAGACCCATGCTGGTCTTCCAATGCCTCAAGTAATCTTTAAAGGATTAAATTACCTTAAAAAAAATATCTGATTAATAACATTTCTCAATAATCATGCCCTTTTTCCTAAAGTGATTATAGCACGAAGGAATCATAAAGTAACTGCTTATTTTTATTCTCTTGCAGCAAAGACTTGGTATCATTATAGGAAGCACCCACGCTGTAGGATCCATAGTGTAAGTTGCTCCTTATGCTAAGGTAACAGAAAATTACCACTGTACATGTTATTTACTATATGACTTTCAGATGTCACCACTTCCTACCTTAACATTCAGTACTGTTTTAATGCAATCATGATCATTTTGTTATATATATCAAAATCAACTATCAATTGACAATAGATTTCAGCTTCACAAAAATCAGAAGTATCTGACTTCTGTATTTGAGTTTAGAGACTGTCACAGTTAATACAATGTTCAACTTGAATTCATCTTCATGTATTAATAAAAAAAGCCCAAACCGCTTAGGTATGTTGAAAAGTTTCAAAGTTGCTGCTCTGAGCTACAGCTTTAGTGAGGAACAGAGTAATATGCAGAAAAATAAAACTGTCTTCAGCCAAGTAATGCAAATGCCAGATACCAAATGCAGGCTCATTTTTTCCACAGGAATCTCAAATTGAATCTGACAGATATGAGTAAGTGTCCTTGAAATCACAGAAAACCTGCAAGTATCTTCCTAAATTTGTAATATCTAGAGGAATTGTAGTATCATAAATATCATATTAATTCCAAGATGAAAAATCTGCAGCAGATTTTTCATGTCCAGAATTAAATCTGTGGTTTTCGTTTATAGCTGCTTTTACAAAAAAAAATATCTTTTTTTCCTGCAAAAATTAAATATATGAGAAAGAGCCAAAGACCATTTAATACAGGCTTTATATGCTCTTTTTTTAAAAGCACCAAGGAGCATTTAATACAGGGTTTACATGGTATTTTTCCAAATCAGAAGTTTGCTTCTGATAGAATTATGTTACAAACCAGCTTCTTAAAAAAAAAATAAAAAAATCTTCACTTGAACAAGGAGTTATTCTAATGTGTAACTTTAGTTCATGCAAATGCCACAACTAAAACTGTCATGTGTTCATCATAAATTTATAAAACACATTAAATTTAATCCTGCAGAAAAATGTCAATTTAATTCCAGAACTTTTAAACCAGAAGTTTTCACTAGTTATAGTCACAAGAACCCCCCAAAAGAGCTAGAGTCTTCCACAGTATCAGCTCTGATTTACATCCCTTCTTTCTTTCAAATTCAAATAAGCAAAAGACACAAACTCATCTGTCAGGGTATTTTTTTCTTTCTTTTTTTTTTTTTTTTTTTTACAATAGCAACACTTTAATGCTACACTTTTTATAGCAATAAAATCTCAATCTTAGTGTAACCGATAATGTTGTGGCCACCTAGCTGTCATAATTTAGCATAGAGCTTTGTACACTTTTGCAAAGGAATATTTTCTTTCGTACTTCAACCAACAACGAACCAATATTTGGTCACAGAAGTTTGGAGGTGGCCCTGTGGCTCTGTGGCTCAATATGCTTCTCTCTTCCATTAAGATAACATCTGTTCTGGCCACCAGTCAGCAAATCAAATTTGATGACAATTCATCTGAGTGCAAAGTAGAAATGCCCACTAATGGACATATTTATGTTCTGTTGCTCCACCCTTTAAATATTTCAAATGAAAAGTAAACATAAACAGGAATGGTATCTTCAAATATTACGACTAACATATAGAAAATGTACCCTACTATAATGAAACTCAAACATTTTCCCATCATTGAAAACATACTTTCACGCGTATTACACAAGAACTCCATCCCTTCTATTGCACTTAGTACTGAAACACTATACAGTTCATTATTCCTAAGGTTAAATCATTGATTCCATTACAAATCCAATTTCTCAGAAGAAAAGAATTATCACCACCATAAAAGCTTTATCTGGATGAAGTTTGTGCCTTTTAACTTCTAGGAAGATCAAGAATAATGATTTGTAATTGGATATCAAAATTTTAGTGGAGAAATTTATCATACAGGGCTACTGCTAATATTTTGGTTACATGGTCCCAGTTGCACTAAACTGAATACAATTTGTTCAAAAATTTGAGTGCAGTCTTCCTGTCCCAGAGTTTATGTATTATTGTTCACCACTCCAGTAGCCAAGCAGAAGCATTTAACTGCCAGCTGTTTGTACAGATTAAGATATTGAACAGAAGAAAATAAAAGCAGTTGGTTTGGTTTTTTAAAGGGGCCATTATAGTTTACTTACATTAAATCTGATTTTTAACCTTCCCACCTACTTTCCATGAAATATCAAAGCGACAGGTATTCCATTTACCTCAACAGTAGCTGCAGGGTAAACATGAAGATATCACTGTATTCAATGATTTGCAAGGTACATCGAGCAATACATCAAGCCAGCTAATGCCCCCAGTACCTAATAACATAATGAAACAGTAAAAGCAGTGTATAGTGCTTACTTCAAAAAAATCTAAGAAGTTTTAGTATTTTCCCTCTTCTTAAGACAGAAGCTAGCAATGCTGAGATATAAAATAGTGAGATAAACAAGCACAAACAAAGCAACTTTGGTAACTACTTCATTAAGCTGTAGTAGCATTCCTTAAACTTGTGGCCAAATCGTCTTTTAACAGTAACACCCATTTATATCTGCACTGACCCAACATTTATGAAAGTTTAGGCAATAGTTTAACATATTCAAACCATTTTAACTTCATTTGATTACTCATAATACTGAAAAGGTAACAATGATCTGCATCTTCTAAAATATTTTTCGTTTCCATTACCAAAAATACTTTTAGTTGAAATTTCTCAGCTAAGTGCTTTTTTATTTTAAGTCTGTATATAAAACATTAAAAGGTTGCGTGTGTGTGTTCTGACATGTACCAAAGTTACTCTTTTTTTTAGCGAATTAGCTACCTGCCTCACACAAATTAGCCGAAAGAAAGCAAGAGCTTAAAGATGGCATTGTCACCACAGCAGTGTTCTGGAACTTGAACAATCTGGGTCCACCTCCTTCTTCTTCCCGCTAGAGACTTCTTGTATGAACTAGGCATGTCATTTTACCTGCTTTAAATTTCTTTTTTGCATGAGAACCTATAGTCTAGTTATTCTTCCTATGGCAGTTATGAGAATTAATTTCATAGCTTCTTTGGTATATGACACCTTCTAATAGGATGAAGTAAGCACACAGACACAAACCAAACATCCAAAGTCCCGCTTCCCTTTTTAAACAGATCAAGACATGGAGCACAAACTGTGTCATAAGCTTGTGTGATTGTCACAAATAGTGAAAATAAATCTAATTTGCTATACCCTCGTGTCATTTGTACTGGAGTTGAAACATTATAGTCACGTGATTACTGATGCAACAATCTAAACATCTGACATGATGAAAAAGTTGAACAGGGATACTTAAGAATAACTAAAAGATATTCTAGACCTGACAGAGTGTTCCATCTTGTTATAGAGTGTGTGTATATGTACATCCATATAAATCTCAAGCTTAAAATATTTAGTAACAAAACCTAAGCATAGGCTCACATACATGCATTTGAAACATGATGTTCCTTATCCAGCATTGTTTAGACTTGGGTTAGTTTGCTATTTTGTTGACTGTGGAGAAAGACAAAAGCAGAAAGGCCATGCACATTTCTCCCACTTCCCCCATTTTAGCACTCAATTTTCTTTAGAGATAAAGGCGTTCTTCCATTATCCTGTATATTTAGTCTTTTTTCAATTACTGTGTATCTTGCAAGTAAAATGAAGACCAGGACTTCTAAAAGTCAGTTATAAGCACTGCGTGGCCAAATCTTCTGACACCAAATGCTTGAAATCTGAGCACTCCAAAAATTGAGGAACTCCAGGTAACTAACTACAATCCAGTACCTTGGGCTAAATTACTGCTTCCCTTAGACAATAAGGGCACTCAGGCTTCTTACCTTTACAGTCAATTGGAACGTAGCCATTAATTTTAATAGGATCAGGATCAGGTCCCTGACTTTTTCCAACATCAAAGAAACATCTTTCACAGTAATTTTGCTATAAATAATTAAAGCTGATTAGTAATAATAAGGTACCTTAACCAAAAAGGTAAACAGTGGAGACATTTATTATCAAAGTAAGAAAAGAAAATTAAAATAACCTGCAACATTTTTGTATGTGCAATTCATCAGGAAACGTTGTACAAGAACAAAAACAAATGTTGGCTCATTCCAGTGGTTCTTTGTCATCATTAATGTATTCAGGTTTTCACAGCTGAATTGCTGTACTTTGAAAAGATTTTCATGAAAGGAAACTCAAATTCAACGTTTAAACAAAGCTGTCAGGTTACCAAGATTCATATTTGCTTGTATGTCCAGAAAATGTTTTCTCCTTTTTAAAAAAACCTCTAGGTTAGAAGTATTATTATTCCTTTGCTCTCAATTTGTAAACAACAGAAAATAGCTTTTGTTAAGCAGCACATATTTATTTATTTATTTGCTATTACAAAGCTGAAACCAGCAGTTAGAAATATCTGTTCCAAAGCTGAGGTGAAACTACCTGGTATGGATATTTTACTTCATTACTAGTTCTGTTCCTCAAATTGATACAAATGGCCTCCTTCTGTTTCTGTCTGTCTGCTTGCCTGATCAGTGGAGCTAATTGTCAGAGCCAGGGAGATCTCCTATACCTAAACAGAAGATATGCAGTTTGTAACCTGCTTAATTTGCCTTATGTCCTGGATGGCCCTCAGTATGTTGTTCATTAAAGTATCAGCTGTTTCGGTTGTAGCAGTGGCAACCTAAGCATAGGCGTATTTTTCTTTGTTAAAAGGCCAGATTGTCAATAAATAATGCACATCTTGCCAGATAATTTCTTACCACTTAAAATAAATATGACGGTACTTTATCTCTCCCCTTCCGCACCTCTTAGTTTTCCACGTCCAAAGAGGACAAGGACACGGGTACCCACGGAGGCTAAAGAAAAAGGCTTATTAGTCAATCGGAAGCCTGAAATTGAAGCTTTGCAGTATCACTTGGGCACTTAAGTGAAAGTATGTTGAACCCTTCCCTTTTTAAAATAAGGAATTCCAGATCTTTATACATGTCCACATATATGAAAAACAGGAAAGATCCTGTCTGTGCTGACATATTTCTGTTATATAGAGCTATCAATTTCTAATACAATCAAATCTGTGGCAGTTAAACTCTTTTGAAATGTTTTAACATGCATTTAATCTCAGATACAGAGGTCTGTAACATCAGCTAGCTGCACACAATTCACAGACTGCTTTGTAAATTACAACCTTCTGTACGTCAGGACAGAAGTGAACTCAAACATCTAATTATTATCGTGTACCAATCATGCTGGCCTCAGCTAGAATTCTGATTTACTAGTTGTTTATTATACATATACAAGTACAATCAAACTTGTGCAGTTCAATTTTTTTTAAATTAAGAGAATCTGCCTTTTCTGTATGTAGGAGATATAGCCATTTAACATAATTTCATCATTGCCTGGAAACACTTAATATTTGAGGTGTTTATGGGTAGTAACCTTCATATTATATTTTTGTATCAAGTCTGAGTAAAATATTCAAAGAATGATTCCATTCTTATCGTTAGCTTCTGTATAACTTCTAATACTGAGCTAGTTTTAACATACCCTTCATTACATTTACAGAGGTTGTATTAAAAAAGATTATTCTGTTTTAATTTTGTTGTTCAGTAGGTTACTATAGTTAAAATGGGAATTTCTACTTGGCATCTGAAGCTCCTCTAAGCATGTAAAATTTAGTTAAAACCCCTTTCTTTTTCATTCAGCTTGCATCACTTCCTTTTACACCACGTCTATTATACTAGAGGTATAACAGGAAGCGAGATGACAGCCAACTAGTTGAGCTTTAACCTGGATTTGGGAAAAGCTAGGAAAAGAAAAAGAAACGCTGAAATCAGTTTTTCCCAAAGTAGGGTCACAAGGTGTTATTAGAAGAATGATGTAAGGCTGACAAGTGATTTATGCCAGTATTCAGGCAGGGCTGTATCTGGAAAGAACTGGAAATTCCCAGCTGAGACAACTGAACTGCGGTAGTGTGCCAATGTCATTAGTGAGAATGGTCTTATTTTCATACACCGAATTAGAGTAGAAGTTTCAAAATTAACATTTTAGAGCTCAACAGACAAAAGGTGTTCTTTAATATCTGCTTTATCAACCATTGAAGGCAATTTCCCTACATGGTGTTTGTGCCAGCTACCCACGCCACAGTATAACCTCCGAACTAGAATTGATGTAATGTGTCGCTCACTTGAAGGCACCAAAAAACTGTAGCTATCAATTCTAGTGAGGAAAATCCAAATCTGGAAGCCAGTAACCCACGAGACTGTGTCAGCTACTCACATTCGCTCCCACAGCTGAAGTAATTTAAAATACTCCTGCAGTTCCTAAATACGAATTTGCAGCAAGGCGCCGAAACCAAAGGACCCACAACTGGCAAATTTGTAAGGGCTTGTCAACACCCGTACAAATACAAATAGAGTCTTTAAAGCAAAAAATGTACTGCACGCTGGCTATTGTCAACTAACTTTATATTAAATATATGTATTTTTAAACATGCATAGTTTCTCCATTAACTGATCTCTTAATAACAACGTATTTCTAATACAGAAAAGAGAAGATAAAAGGAAGCGTTGTGGGGAAGGAGCTAGTGACAGGCTGAGTTAGCTCAAGACATACTGTGTTGCTCCAATAGCCTTTGTCACCACAGTCCTGTTGCTGCTCAATTAAAAGCAAGCTAAACAGTAGTTATTATTAATAAATGAATATTAAAACGCTTGTTATGTTAGCATATCGTGTTTGAAGATGTAAAAACCATTCTTGCTTTTATCATCCAATATGAAGTGAACCAGACTGAAGACAGCTCTTTCTCCTCTGGCATACCTTGGAAAAGCCAAGCCCAGGAGGAGACCAGCAGCAACGAGGACCAGTAGCAACAACGGTGCTGGTGGGGCACACTGAAGCTTTCTGCCTGAAGCGTAAAACTCGCCAGTGAAGGACACCAGGCATTCTCAGGGCCTGGTGCAAACTATAGCATGAAATCCCAAAGGCGTTAAAAACAATCACAACCCTCAGCACCTTCTGTTCCAACATAATGCAAAGAGGTTCTCTGCTCCAATCTTGTCTTTTTAATGAAAACACACAGTAGCATGCATATTTAAAGGGACTCTTAAAAACACAATACTATACTTCATGTACATGTCCCTTCCTGGAGAGAAGATGAAAGAACACACGTTACATGACACGCATGATGTCATACAATACACTATCAAAAAACATTTGATAAGAAAGTAGTAAGCCTTCAAGAACTCACTCTATCTGCAGTTTCAGTTGCTTTTACCTAGGAGCGTACTTCTCACACAGAGAGGTCCAGACCTCTGTGGTTGTTTCTTTTAAATGTAATTGTGGAAGTGATCTCTAAAAACAGAGACTGATAAACGCCACACAGGGCAATCTGCATTAGCATTGTCTCCCTGACTGAAGGGGGTTATAAGTGCAAAAAACCCCAACTCATAACACTGAAGAGCTACTGTCTGATTAGGAGATAATATGATTTTCTGACAGCAAAAATTCACTTAACCCTGGAACAAACGTGAAAGGATGTACCCAAGACCAACACAGTCCCATGTGAATTACACTTAAGATTTGGGAAATTATTTGATAGCACTTTAGTCTTGTTAGGTCCAGAGAAGGTGGCACTTACTTTATTAATTAATTCCCCTGTTTTCTACATGCTTTCTGTATAACACTGATATAAACCGGGTATCTCAAACTCCATGTAAGGTATAGTTCCACATGGTAACACTTTCTAGTGATCAGAGTTATGAGGTTAACACTGGAACAGCAAAATTATCCAAAGATGAGCAATGGAAGCACACAGAATATGGTCAAAATAGAAATATGAATGTTCTCTTACCACCTCTTGTAAGGCAGCCTTAAGAATCAGGAGGGATGCAATGGTAAGTAAGTATGAGGTGGGCAACTGATCTATCGCAACTCAATTAATTTCAGTCACACACTCCAGTAGTTATCTTTGTCCTTTGAGCTACATCAGCCTTCTCTGTCCTCACCACCAACTATAGCCTTTAGACATGAAATATACACCCCCTAACTCCAAATCCAAAACACTCAGACACATTAAACGTTTCCCCTTTTCTTCTATTAAGAACAAAGAACACATTACATTTTTCTATGTGAAGTGTGCTATTAAGTAATAGCTTGTACACTAATTAAAGCAAATGTAATTGTGAGAACACACTGACATTGTTAAAGTAAATTACCCAATTCGTTAATAGTTTCATTTCGAGTGACCTTAATTGTATTAATTGTGATATTGAGCAAATTAAATTGAAGAGTATTAAATGCATTGTTCCAGTGTGTCCTTAGAGGATCAACTTTCTCATTACATCAATGAAATGGGAATACTACCTACTATGCTCTTCAAAACTTGTGCCACAATGTAGTGAACACTGAAACTTAGAGTAAAAATTTACAGCAGCCCAGAAACGGTTAACCTAGTTATCCCATTTCAATTTAATATAAACCTCAACCATTTGGAAATGAACAGAATAGTTTGTCAGATGCAATATGAAGGGAGAAGGTGGAAGAGCAAAGTTTCTGAAATTTCTCTTCGTATATTCAGGGTTTATAAAGTCTCTGCTGGAGACAAAAAAAAGGTAAGATTCACCAGTTTCTCTGATAAAGTTCCCTGTTTCAGGGGTAATAGTTCAAAAATATTGTTAGAATAAAATGAAGAATATCATGAAGATTCTTAGAACAGAAAATGTATTAAGATATCATCAACTTACTATAGTCAAAAGCAAACACAACAATGCACATATGCATACATGCATGTAAAGTAAAATACAACCAGATTCAAAAGGTAAAATCCAAAATTATAATTTCTTAAAAGAACTCAAATCTTCCATTTGAAGTATCAGTTGCAAAAGTGAGAATCCCTGCCACAAATTTCTTACCAACTATTAAAAAAAAGTTATTTATAAAAGCATATATGAGTGCATATATGCAATGCACATTTTTCTATCTTGAAAAAAAATCAGACACAAGGAAAATAACATAGGCCAAATCAACCATTAGAAAAAGACTGAAATACTACCTTATCTGTTTTTCTGGAATATTTTAAAGGGATAGAAAAAAGATTTTGACTGTCTATTAGTTAACAGCCTATCCTAAATTTTTTAAACTTGCAAACAAGCACGTTCTCATGGCTCATCATAACTCGAGATTCAAAGTTCCTTAGTTACACAAAATTTGGAGTGCTATGAACACCCAGATCTTTCTCCAAATGACACTCACCTCATCTGTAATGCTCTACTTTTATTTGTTCAGCTAGGTAATTGTCTCCTGCCTAGCACTTGCAACATTAATCCTCGCAGCTGTTCCTGGTGAACCGTGTCTTATTCTTCTCAGGCCACTTCTCCAAAATCTCAAGAATACTTTGAACTGTATGTCTGCCCCCTGTTGTGCTAACAGCCCTGTCCCAAATAAACCACATTTGCTCTCTATACCTTCACAGAGATTTTAATAAAAGCACCGAGTACTACTAGATTCAACTAACATACTTCTGGAATCCCATCCAATATATCCTTCCAAGCAACAGCGAATGAACAGAAAGTAGTCTATGCATGCAGTTTTCCAACCAGCTATACTTAACAGTATAAGCCATGTATTTCTGAGATTTCTTTCATATTATGAAAATGCCTTGTGAGAGAATTTCAAAACTCCAGCTGGACATGACATCTCCCGGTTCTCCATCAAGTTTTGGTATCAGTTGCACATACTAAAAATACAATACTTCATGTAGATTAAAAAATTTGTCTAGCTCTATGATTAAGTATTTTTTTCCAGCATCCTTATCAGTGATATGCTTTATTTGTATTACTTCATCTCAGTGAAGATTTCTATCACTTTGTCTCCAAGGTAATACTTTAAGCATTCAGCACAGCTTCAAAAAACAATTCAGATGTCCTGATATTCTACAGTATCGCACAGAACATCCAACTGATGGACCACCTCTCCTCCATATTTCTATGATACAGGATACAGAAGACTTGAAGATAAAGATTTTCACCAAGTTGATTCTGTATCATGCCTGAAAGTTGAGGCAGAGTTGAAAAACCTTGTCTTGAAGTACTTTTGTGAAGACAATGATGGACAGACTGCATGGACAGGAACGACTGTATACTTTGATGCACAACAACCTAACACCATCTAAGCATTTAAAATTATATATTAAAACTTCACAGACTTATGTTGGATATATAAAGTTTCAAATTAAAATGCAGTATGTGTTTCACAGTAAAAAAAAAAACCACCAAAAACCATGAAGATGAAATGGATGCTTTATATAAAATATTTACATAGATGGAACATAAAAAATGTACCATAGTTGGTAACCTTTATGACTTGGGGAACCATGTATTTACATATCTTTATCTTCGCATGTGCGTATGTATGTGTTGTGTATATATTTTTAACAGTTGACAGCTGTTTTAGAGCATACAGAGATGCCAAGCTGAATGAGGGTCTTGATTACTTCAAGATTAGCTATCTAAAGTTTCTATTCATTTTAAGTGTTGTTAGTGCGAAGAGTCATTAGTCACTTCCTTGTCTCATAGAACATCAGCATACATTTACATTGTTAATGAACATTTGGGGTAAATGAATTAATGGCACTTTTAAACATCAATTCAATACTAATAACTTTGTATGTCATAGAAATGTTAAGGTTGGGATAAAAATGAGAAACCTTTTCAGTCAAGGTAACTAATCGCTTCTGGGCACAATAAAGGGTAAAATTAATTTACAGTTTTTTTAACAGGGTAAAAATCTTGGTTTTTCTTGAAACAGAGTTGAGAGAATTACCAGCGGTTTTTTAAGGAAAAAAAACAGAAGAAATGCTCATCTTTTTCTTGATTGGAGTAGACTAGAAGCAAGCTATATTTCCTCTGAAAAATGGTTATTATTTTAGGTTATTGCAAAAGATTATTTTCAAGTTTCTAAAAATATGTAGAAAAAAGCATTTAGTTTATCAAACTAAAATGACTCCATATCGTTAACATGTCAAATATAATAGAAGAGTAACACTGACCTAGAAAACCTATTTCATTTAATCGTCAGGTTTTAAAATACTTCCCCCTAGATGTTCATTCTCATTTTCTAACATTGAAAAAGCTTTATAAGCCAATGAAGAAAAAATGAAAAAAAATTAGCTCAAAGGGACAATGAAGTTTTACCGATATATTTTAAAGCAAAACATCAGCTTCTTACAAACTGAAGTAATAAACCTGACTAAGCAAAACTTGACATAGCTTTTTTAATAAGCACTAGTAAACAGAAGATTTATAGACAGATACACCCACACAGAGTAGTTGATCTGGGTGAGGGACTTAGGAAATGTGACAAAGTTGTTTCAACTCTGTAATTTAAAATAAATTTTTTATTTTGCCCTCCTGGTACATGTGTTCAATGACTGGAAAATTACAGGTAGTTAAGGTGCCACTGTGTATAACTGAGTACTTGAGGAATGTTTTCATGACAAGGACGAGCTTTCTCGTTAAGCTTATCACTTTCTTCAAACCAACTATACTGTCACTACTAGCAAATAAGTAGAAAAGACAAGCAACACAGGCATGCATTGCATTATGCAAGCAGTTTGTTCTCACTGTTCATTAGAGTCTTCCAAATACTGCATTTAATTAATTTACTTTCAGTTCCATAGCAATTTCTACTTTTAAAGCCTGTTCATTCTATCTCAGCTTCCAGGTTTTTTTACCAAATAAGAATATAAGTGCTAAGTCAAACAAACAAAAAAGGAAATCAGCCTTTTTATTTGCGCAATCTCATCCACTGAACTTTATTGCAGAATTAAAAAAAAAAAGGGAAAACAGAAAAAAATCCCTAAAACCAAAGCACTGTAAGAGCTCATACTTGAGAAAGTAACATAAAGCCACACTGCATTTCAATATTCTTATGCTGAAGTCAGTGTTTGGTTTATGATTAAAAAAGGATGACAGCGCATTAAACATTTGGCTAATGTTTCTGTCTGTAATTGAAAGTTGACTTTTCGTGGTTTTCATTAGTGTCAGAGTGTTCTACACATACTCTGTGAAATGTTCTTTAAGCTGCCCTGTTCAACTTCATCGAGAGAACTAAACGAATTATGACAGGTACAGTTATCGTGACACACTTATATAAGGTTTCTAGGTATAAAGTCAAAAAAGTACAGAAATACAAAACTCACCTTCTCCTGGCTTGTGCAAATAACTCTGCAAGGGATCAATGCCTATTTCTTGTTCCTCTGTTTGCAAAGGGTGACTGGTTTCAGACACAGAATGATACATATTGGCAATAGTAAATTCCAACCAAAGGGTATTTATCTGGAGGGAAAAAACCAGAGAAACAAACACTTCAGTGTTTCTTTAGCTATTTTGCAATCACACAAGTCAATAGCAAAAATGCTTAAAACCTTTCCTTATTTTCCAGGCATTACACCACCATTAGATGCCTAATAGCAAAACAACAGTGTTTTGATTCAAATGTTTTACTATTTGGAGTCTAAAAGAATTGTTATAGCACCTCCAACTGTCACACTGCAAATAAATGTCCAAGTGTGGTTTTGCCAGACGGTAAAGTGGGGCAGGAGCCTCTTTTCTTCCTTTTTCTAGTTTCCCCAAATCATCTTTTAGTCTGATTCCAGGGAGAACTGATACTAGTCCTTGGGGAATGACGAAGGTTATAGAGCAAAGCTGAGGTGAGACCCATCATCACTCTTATGGACTCAGGACCTGTTATCATAGAAAAACTTCCTTTTAACCACTGCTTTGTCAGAAATCATAGGTCAAGTTCAAGATAGCAGAGAGAGGGACGCAAACACATACAAAAAGAGAGAATAAGATAATACTGACTGGTATGATGGCTGAATTCAGTTTAATCAAGATTTATATTAGCTTTCTAGAAAGATGATGTTTAAGAAGCATTTGAAGAAATGTAATCAGCTAGTTGGTGAATATTTACAAAGAAGTTCTTCCAAAAATGAAGGGCAAAAGGGGAGAAAGCACAGAACTGAAAACCCAGGAAGTAGGTGATGCCGGTTCATCATCACAAGCTGCTGAATGGCGTTCAAATCACGATCACATAAGTGAACAAGAACTGTGTTCGAAGTTCATGTGAGGAGTGTTGGAAGCTAATATTTGTTGCAATGAATAAGAGGATGCCAGTAAAAGGGTGAAAAGCAGATGGTCTTATGGTCAGAGCAGTAAGAAGGAAAAACGACCTTTCCAGTGCATTAACAGCAGAAGAGTACATTTGTCAAGACTGCATTTTGGTCACTGTACAGCAATTTATTAACAGCTTGAAAGAGATGTAGCTAACTTGCAGCACAAAAGAACTATGCCAGCCAAATAGGTTTGATTTGCCCAAGCACACTAAGTAGCTACCTATGACTGCCCTCTGAATTTTAAATATCACTTACTGTAACTGCTTAGTTTACAAGTATCTTAACTGTTTAACTACAAGAAAATTACATTTTAAAAGAAATATACAAACACAAATTGGTATAGAACAGAACAGAATAGAATAGAAGGCACCTACACTTTCAGGATTGGTATATTATCAATTCAGAAATCACTAATTATGCTTTTCCTTTGGTTCTTAGAAGGCATGGCATTGACGATATATGTTTATACCTTCAGTTTATTGTCAATAAATTAAAAGGGACTAGGATTCTGAAGACCCTTCTAGTTTTCTATACTATCAATCTGCTTCATTTTCCTACTAAGTTATATGAAAAAAAACCCCACTAAATAATAAACAAAGCTAGTTGCACCACTGTTAGGCACTTCCTTCAAACCAATGCACCCAGACTGTTTCCGAAAGGATGCTCTCTCAGTGGTATTCTCTGAGGGTTTTGTCCTTTATTTGTCCCGGCACCTGTGTTAGTGTGCTGCTGAAATGATCGCACCATCATCTCTCACTGCTTTTTAACTAGAGGAGAACATCTGAAGCTTTTGGAAACAAGCAGCCAGGAACTGAGGGAAGTTAGGACTGCCCACTTTTGCAGTGGCACACCTTTATGTCAAATTATTACGATCTTATAATCATATGATAAAACACCTCTAAAACACAGAATTACCTTGAAGAACTCTTTGTACTAGCTCAACAAAATGTATTATGATTGCAAATAGACATCATGTGATTATAAATCATAATCATGAAAAATGCGAAAATGGTAATTTGGAGAAAAACATATATGAACTTGCTAGCCACTTAAAAAACATTTCAATGTTTACCTGCAGTCTTCTGGTTACATAATAGAGAGAAGTGTTCATAACTATCTGATATCTTAGATAAATAAATGAGAAACCTGAAAGAATTTACTTTAAAAAAACAAAACAAAACCCAGCAACTTTGCTGAAAGAGATTTTTATAATTTTCTCCTGCTGGAATTTGAGTTGCTGCTCTGGTTCTCTTTGCTATATTGTCTTAATCACCTTTCTACTCATCTGTTGATGTTGCCTTCACAAAAATGACAAGCTTATTTTGAACTGTGCTGCCAGAATTTAACATTTTATTTTTACGGTCCTTCAGACATTGCTACACGATCTGACCAAGGTACAACCCCAAGTGCCTTTCAAACTGAGAACCAGGCACAAAACGACCTTACCAGCCTTTGTATTTTTAGCAGCCACCACTTAGTTAAGCCACAGTATGCTTCAGACTTACATTGTCTTACATCCATAACACTGTATGAAATCAGCTCTAGTAAGTTTGTTCTTCTATATTCTTCTGTTCTATCCACCTTCTCTTTTTTTAAATAGTCCCTAAATGCCATGCCTTTACAACATATAAGAGCTACAATTTACTTTACAGACGGTTAGAGCAGTTTTAAACAGCTGAATAGATTTACTTTTGATACTTGCACAGTGATTTAATCAGTTACTTGTGTTTGTTTACAGATACATTTGATTAGTGTTAAAAAAAAAATCATTACCTATTAGTCTTGTCACTCCTTAGTCCAAGCAATTTTCTTTACAGTTTTATACTTAAGTTCTTTTTAGCTCTTCTAACAAAGAGCAAAGAGAACTATTAAACAATTATGATTACACTTGGGATCTTACTCTGAGACAGATTAATTCTTTACAGGTTTGTGGTTGATTTGTAATGGCCTACTAACACTGTTCATAATAAATAAGATGCAATTTAAAAACATTCTCAATGTGAAACAATAAAAACGTAATAAAAATCTGAAGTTCAATTATTAGATTACAAGACTCGATACTGGCTATCTTGTTAAACCCTAACAGCTCAGTCACAGCTAGAAGTGACTCTTTTATCTATTCCTACTTTTTTTTTTTTTCCTCCAAAGATGAAGGGCTAAAAAACCCAAAGACCAGGCACCCCTCCTAGAACTGGGAGTTCAACTATTCTTTAATACACATGAAAAAATAATTAAGGCTGCATATGAAACATTTATCTAGTTAGGGGAATGAAAAGAGACACTAATCCACCCATGAGCCCAAGGAAAAGACAGGCATATAAACTCCTTGTCTGGCTACTCTCCTTAAGTACGTGAGCAGGGAGAGCCCTCACGCGCCAACAAGGACAGCATCACAGGTCTGCTCCTCACCGACCAACGCACACGCGTGGAACGAATCCAGTCTGCTTTCCAGTGAAGGCAGCTTGTCGGTATGCCTCTGACCTGCCAGCCCAGTTACTCAAGGGAGACCAAAAATCCCTCGAAAGATAGGCTTATGGGCTCCAACACAGAACTCCACTGGATATTAAAGGGACTCTGTAGACATACTTGCTTACAGCACATCATCCTCTCTCCCCATGACCTCCTCCACATTCCACAGGTGATAAAATACCAACCTGTTTCCATTAGGAAAAACTTAACTTACTAACAACCTCCTTCTGGATGGCAGGGGTCAACTACTCGTTGTATTAAATAGTCTGATTTAACATAGCCATTCTAATTCAGAGAACTTCTCTTGTTCTCCCCGAGTACTTAGCTTTGAAGTCTGCTGCTTCTTTTTAGACATAAGGAGGTTTGCGCACCTGAGAGTTTACAAATTTTTTGCCTTCCGTATTAGCTGCTCTAACACTAACACATGACGTAATTTCTACGACATCTTGCCATAAATCAGTCTGTCTTACACAGTCATGCCTTCATCAGCATTGCCATTCTTCCTGTATACAAACCTCTGAGTTTGGAATGCTTAAAAAAATAACATTTAAAACATTCACAATGAAACCTACTTCTTCACCAGACTGTCAGTGGCAACAGCCTCAACTCAGCCATTCTTCATCTGCCGTTAATATGCATAAGTCACATCTATCTAGCTAGAAATACAAGGCAAAGATAGAAGCATATCACATTTATACTTTTATCATTAGCTGAACTGCCAATGAAGCACCAGTTACGTCCAGACCGGAGATGGGCAAAACATGGCAAAATGTGTTACACAAACATAGGAGTACACCACTATAACCAGAACTGTACAAAAAAGCAGAGTCATCTGTAATAAGATTGTAATAAATACTCATATAATAAGCTGATTATAATGAATGTTCAGTTAGAAGATGAAACATTCAAAATAAAACCAAACTTTCTGGAGTTCTTTAGCAGTGAGACTATTCACTACCATGTAAGCAAGTGGCAAGACTACCTCAATCTCAAAAATTTTGATAAATTTAACATCAGTATTTCATAAAAAAACCTAGCACAGTTCAACAGAATACTGTACCTTATTTCAAGTCATAAGACATTCATTTACCTTTTAACTTGCAACAGATACTGAATACAAATATTCAGTTTTCGAAGGAGCAGTTTATGGATAGCAAGCATTGTTTCAAAAAGTTACTAAATTATTTCAATTAAAAAAACCCTAAAAACATGTCATCTAAAATGTTTCTCTGAATCATCAGTGTTTATACAGACTTTTAAAAATTATTTACTCGAATTACAAAACACACCAAAACATATCAAAATTAATGTTTAAGATATGAAGAGTATTCATATTGTTTGGGCAAAATTAGAAAATATAGTCAGTCTCACAAAGGATATTTTGAAAGTGTAACTCAGTTGGTAAAAAAGAATTAGGCAATTCTGAGCTTTTACAACATGCATTTCCCCTCTCTTCCTGTCCCCCCGGTGGTGAAACGAAAGGAGAGGAATTGCAGGCTTGAGGAGGCACTTAGGAGCAGGGCAGAACCGCACAAATTGCAGCACTTGCCCCACTCTTGCTCTCTGAGAGCCTCTTACCCCCAAACAATGGAGCAAAAAAGCAAAACGTCTTATGCTTAAAGAAAGGAAAAAGAGAGCCCACTAGCATTGAGGAAGAAACTGAACAATGCTGTTTAATCTTGGATATGCTAAAAATAAAAATCAGTTTATATCAGTACCAGCAAAGCTACCAGAATATGACATTTCTGAAAACTACCGAAGCATACCAAAGTATTTAAATAATACTTCGCATTCATTCTATTAGACTGTATCAACCACCTTCTCCAAATTATCTTTGGGCCTTTATTTCATGCCATATAGCAAAGTTTACCATTTTAATTACTTAAATTGATGACAAGTAGAGGAAATACTTGTTTAGCTAAGTGATAAATTAGCTGCCCCATGAAGTCAAATTGATTAAAACGACCTGACTAAAAGCAAATGTCTGATGTGGTAATGGTCTTATGCATGTTTTGTTAAGTTTGACAGCATCATGTTATGAGGGTTCACAGTTCTGCCCCTCATTTGCAGCTTATGAAGTAATCAAGCATTTTAGCACACAGAAGTGAGGATTCTCCAGAATGTAAAAACATTTTAAAGTAGGTAAGGAATTAAGTATTAGGAGAATAAACATGCATTGTGTTTATTTAAAGCCATGAAGTACAGATGACTTGCAAATAATCTAGAAACAGCTCCAGACCCTGGGTTGTCTTTTCACTGGCCAAATCCCCTGGGCCTTAAATTTTTCCTCATAAAGTAGGAAAGAAAGAAAAAAAAAAGAAAAAAAAAAGTCATGCTTTCTTTGAATAGAGGGCTGAGCAGGAGACAGTCCTGAGCATGAATTCTGGAAAATGAGGACTATTTGGTATGTTTCAAGCTGGATACTTTTTACCAAGACAATCATTAATAGGCATTTTTGAAAATTTTGTTCCAACCTGTAATATTCACTGCTTTATTCTTTGCTCTGGGAGTGATTTTACCCAGGCCACATGGACCACCTATCTCATAGCACTGAGATCTTCTGCTCTCCATCACTCGAGCCCTTTACTACCACCACCTCCATTAAAATACAGAAGATACTAGTTCAAGTGCCTCCAAAAAAAAAGAACCTGCTAAGGTTTCTCCTCGGCCACTTCCACAGGTTGCCACCACCCACTGAAGAAAAATGCCTTAGGACGAACACTAACTCAGAAAAAAAGTGCACAATTTGACAAACTTTGGACAGCATAAAACAAGTCTGTTTTCTTTTATAAAATGTATCAGATTATGTATCATTAAAGTAGAATGATGCAAACATAAAAATGGACTGACATGGTAGAGCAGATTAACATCAGCTGGGGTCCCAAACAAAACAAACAAGATCATGCCACTGATGGACAGGTTAACAGCCAGTGAGCCTACTGATCATGAAATGCAATTAATTTTGTCCCATTTAATAACATTTCCTGCATTTTAACTTCTGCCTGTCTGATCTTTAATACAAAAACAGACTTACATTGGACTTTAAATAAGTTAATTAAGTATTAAAATCAATCATGTGAAAGTCTTAATATTTAATATTGTTAGATTGTATATCAAAGTGGTTTTATTATTTATTTACTCCAAACCTTTCCAGAATACTTCATGTGGCAACAGGGGGTCTGTATCTCACAAGATAAATGCATTTACAATGCCAAATAAATTATATATAAAAGCATTTGTCTTAATACATGTCATTCAATATTAAATATCACCCATTGGTACCACCCTGAAACCCTAATCCATTTTTACCAACTGCACATTTGTATTATTCAAATGTTGTCTATTAAATAGTTGTCTCAAGAGCCACAGTAAAGGAATACATACCTAAGAACAATTATCATAGGAGCTTTAAAGCACTGTCTACAGATTTAACCCTACAACTTTCATGTCTTACCAGTACTTAAACATGCAAAGTATAAATTCAGTAGTGAATTAAAATGTCAGGGATAAGAAACAACACAAATACCCTGGGACCATGACAATGTATTCCCTTGATAATTCACATGATAGTTAAAAACTTTTTTATGCTAGAAGTTAAAAAAGAAAAAAAAACCCACAAAACTTTATAAGTAAACACTATATATTCTGTTAATTTGGAAGATAGGAAATCTTCCACATATTTGTTACAAGCAGGGAACAAGTTCACACAGTTGCTAGCTTACAGTTTTCTTGAAGTTACACAATTCTGTAAGAAACACTAGTTTGACTAAGGGAGAAAAACTTAAATAAAGCAGAGAGGATTGAAATCCTTACGTAATGTTGACCACTATATTTAATATCCACAGTCCCCTACCAACCTTGTCAACAATGTTTCCCAAGGTCTAATGCTATGAATAGTGACAATTGACACTTATGGTGAAACAATTTCTCTCTTCTGCCTTGAAAATGGTGACAGCAAAAGTATAAACAGCATCAATCATTACCAGTACTACAGTTATATGTCCAGTATAGTCTTATTTTAAAAAAAAAAAAAAAAAAAAAAAGACACAGGAACCAAAGCCACTCTCAATTTTGAAGTTTGAATTTCCTTAAAAAAACCCAAACCAAACAACCAAATCCCACACCCTCAACACAAAACTATACCTATTTTTAATGCTGGCTTATGTGACAGCTTATGAGGCTGTTAAGAGAACACAACTTTGATCTAACATTGATTTCAAACAAGAAATACCGGCAAAACCAAAAAAAGATCCAAAGTCAACAGCTAAACATAACCCCTGCCCTGAACACTCCTCCAACCCCCAGGATCTAGCTTTTTAGCAGCAGATGTGAAAATGTTATGTTGCTGTATTTTTACCATACTTCCTTTCAACTGAAGACTCAAAAAAGAGAAAGGTTCCTCATAGCCAAAACAACTTGATAAAAATGAGATGTGTAAATCTCCTCCCATCACCTGATGTTGCTAAGGCCTGAGCTGAACCAGTGTCTCTGTCTTTAGACGGATAGCGCAGAAGGACAAGAACAAGCTGCTGCAGTCTGGAGAAGAGCAACAAGATCTATTAAGAGCCTAGAAACTATAACTTATGACATAAGACTGAAAGAAACTTAATATTTTACTGTAGTGAAAGGAAGATGGGGGAGAAGGAGAGAGGAAAATGCAGTAAGATTTCAAATCTTTACATTATTCAACTATGAAGCTACTCCCTTTTCTTACAGTAATCTAGAGTTGGTCAAAACCCTATTCATATTAAAATGATTCAAACAATTGGAAACCCATTAAACGAAAGAAATCCCTTGTTTATCTTATTGTAGAATATATTTGATCTACCTGGTTACAAAGCAATTCAATATAATTTAAATTAAAGCTTTGTCCTTCCAAAGATAGTTAAGAGATTAGTTTACTGCTGTTTATGGTATGGAAGTGACTGCTTTTAAGTATTTAAGAGTTTTACTTTCAGGAACACACAGGCACCATGCTATGCTACACGCTTTATGTTTTAGTAATACATATGTAACTCAAAGGGCCAAAGAATGTCAAGACTGAAAGAAATCACCAAAACAGTGAACTGGAAAAAATGGCAGCTTAGCCTGCAGCCTTACCCAAAATGATAGTAACTAGCTTAGACACTAAAAGTGTATTCAACGAAATAAGTTTCTAGGATATCACAGCTTTAAAGTAGTAAGCAATTAATCTAGGATTCAGCCTTTATTCTTTCACTATTTTTAGAAAACAGTTTCCTACAGGGGTTGACATAATTTTTATAGAAACAGCAGCATGTTCATGCACGCACAGAGGCATTTACATCAAATATTTCTCTTCTAGATATGCAGATGCTAAAGCAGCACGGTCTCTTGCTGAGGGAGAAAGAAAGTTGGTGTAAGCCCCACTTGCTAAGGAAAAAGGACCATTTCACAGGCACTTTCAAGAGAGCAGAGAGAGACAGAATTTGTTTTGTATCTTACAATAAAGTTTCTACATAACGTCAAGAACCATAACCCATGTTCACCTACACGATCCAGTCCCGATGAGTGAATTCAAAAGGGCACAGTTGTAGAGGAAAACCAGGTGCAAGAGGAAAGCAAAGAGAAGGTGCTTTCTGAAATCTAATTCAGCTGCAGTGCAGTGAATGCAAATTGCAAGGGTTTCCTATTACTTCTGCCAACAGGAGCAGTGGCTTACTTGAGTATGTCTAAAAGCTGTACTTTTCAAGAGGAAAAGAGCTTCAGAGTAGGCCTACCCCGGTCAAAAATATGCTGAAGCCTCCCATGAATGCTCCCTCTTACACTCAAATGCTCAGTCTCAAGACATACTCTATGTAAGGCACAGTATTCACGTCATGTACTGCCTGCTCACATTGCTTCTCTTCAGCCCTGCCACATCAGGAGTAACAAAAGCAGGATGCTTAGCAGCCACTCTAGGGGCTCAGTATTTTTGTAGAATGCTTATTTATACCTAGGATGTAGTGAGTTTCAAACAGCAATACCTAAATAAAACAAAATAAAATAAAATAAAATACCTCAAGCAAAGGAAACCCCTAAGACGTGGAAACACAAGGTATAAATGAAACCTGCTAACCTTAGCAGATAGTTGACTGCAAGAAAGCACTTTATAGCAATATATCACTACTGCTATGAGTAACATTTTACTTGGTTGGGGTTTTTTTAGTAGGAATGTACCACTGTATTCATGTTACTAAAAAGATGACAAGGCAGGTTCTTCCTTTTGCAGACAGTGAACTCTGCTGCTCAGCACATCCTGCTGCATCTCGTTTCTTGTGCTTAGGAACTCTTAGTACTAATTCCTGCCAAGGTTAGTAATATTATAAATGGGAGAGAATTACAGTGCAATACTCTTCCTTCTTTAATCTCTTAATACAGTGTTATGGGTTACAACTTATTTGCCTATCTGTTCCCACTCCCATATTTTCCATTCAAATTCTTGACCAGCTGGATGAAAAGTTCTACCCTTTCCTGCACATGCGCATCAAACTGCCAAGGGAACAAGTGGTCTTGCTGAAGTCTGCAGACACAGAGATGCTAGGCAGGTGAGGCCACAGCAGCATAATGACTTCTATAATGCACTGTTACTTAGAGGCATTTCTTCCTCCTAAAATATTTTCTGGGCAATCCCTGCTCCTTGCCAGAGCATGTAAAACACAGGCATAGGAGTCACCAGTACAAGCAACATGGCACATCAAACACACACTGGTTGTACCGCCTCAAAACCTGAAATAGATGCAGGTCTTAAACAGCAAGTGGGAAAGCAGTACTTTGCAAGGTTACAGAGGAACAGAAGTCTGGCTATAAAAAAAAAAAAATATTTAATTCTGCAGAACTGTAGAAATGTACCCTAAAATTTACAGCAACAGTAAGAATCCAGAACATAAATTAATTCAGAAATAAGGACAAAATACACAGTTTAAAAGGGGAAATATTAATACAAGTGAGTTGCAATTTTTGAGTTAAGAGCTTTTTGTTTTGGCAGTGAATTTGTCTTACCAGAAACATGTCATCAACAAGTTTGATTTTCTTTACCCTAAGTCCTGTGTTTATTTTGCCTTAGAAGTGGGTCAGCACACACTATGCAGCAAGAAGCAAAAGCCTGGTTTTGCATGACATTCCTAGACAACATGTAAGGAGCAGGGCAAGATCTTAGACAAGACCAGAAGTAGTAGGCTACGGGATCAGTTGCCCTGAGAATTGTATACGCTCTTCTGCTCTGGTGAATGACAGCAGAACAAGAGGCAGAACTCTAAAGCTTTTTGATTTTTAATAGATAATACAAAAGATTGATGGCTCCTAAATATGTTAGGCTTAGTTGAGTGCTCTCTCTAATTCGCCAACCTCTATGACGTGACTGAACCTCCCAGTGTTGCCTGAATATCAGCTTGTTATATGCAACCAACAAAAAGGAATTCCCCAAAAAACAGTGAAAAGATTTGAAGAACTGTACTGGAATAACAGCTGTCATTATACTTTACAGAAAGTTTGCAACACCTTTGAGGCTAAGCTTTTAAGCCCATTTTATTAAAAAAATAGAACAGATGTAAACAAGATAGGGTTAGAAACCTCCTTGATTAAATTTTTCCTATTGTTTTTAGAAAGCCTTTGCAGACAGTTTTCTTGTCTGTGTTAGATGGACCAGTATGACTTTTTAAGGATATTTAACATAGAAATCACAATAGCATTAACATGCTGAATCCTCCTGGACAAAATAGCTGTTTTCACATACTTATTTCCAACTCTTTGTGTATGTGTGTGTGTGCATGTGTCCTTCTGACCAACTTTATTATTTTCTTTCTCTCCAAACACGTGAAATTTCAATTTGCAAAAAGGTAGCTTTCAGATTTTTTTTTTCCTGCTGCGGACTGTATGATCTCATTCTTAAATTGGTCACATGCAAAAGCCTAGAAAAATGTTCTTTTTGCTATGCTTTTGCTGTTGCATTTCTGGTAATAGTTGAGGTAGAGAAGTGACCTAGTTCAGGTAGAGAAGCGACCTAACAGCGGCCAGGCTATGGACCACTTAGTGCATTAAGAAGAATGAAATGAGAATTTTGAACTGGATCCAGAAGTAAATGGAAAGAAATCAAGCATATAGAATATAGGTGTGATCTGTTCTCACTTTTCTTTCTTACTTAATAGTAAGGCTGTGCATCTTGGGGCACCTAAAATTAGTAGTCACTTTTGAAATTTTGGTCTGTCATGTATTATTCATCTTTCTTTTTCTCCTAAAGGAAGACATAAGATGGCAGTAGCAGGTGTTCTTAGCTTCCTGATGGAAAAGGAGGAAAAAGTTGACCAAGGGGACTGATCATTCTTCAAAGGAGAGGTGACAGACAGAGATTGCCTAGCTGAGATGACTATTCTCTGCCAAACACATACTGTATTTCCACCTGTTGCCAGGATGACTTGAAGCTTAAGGATTTCTCAAGAAGGCACCAGATCCTCTGCCTACTCATCCAAACTCCTGTGCTTGAGAAGTTCTTGTTCTTTGCTGTGGAAGAAAAAGGGAAATCCTGTTCTGTTTTAGCAGCCACATTTATAAGCAAACCACTGAATACAACAAACCCAGATAATTTTAACATTATTCATCATTTTTGGTTTAGAGGTTTTGACAGCATCTTACCAGAAATGAAAGCCAAAACATAAAAGATAATTGAAATGAAATGATTTAGAAAGATAGAAAATCACTCCTTCACTATGCAGTAGCTTGCTTTCTCCAAAGAACCTCACATAAGACTCCCTTCATCCATTTGAATAACTGAACACGGTATTTTTAACATAAAGATCTATTTCTAAAAAAATGTCATCTAGTACATCCATATGAAGTTAGGCTGCTAGAAAGAATATTTCCTTGCCTCCTTCAAATTCAGGATTGCCTCTGTATTTAGTGGAGCTCCTTTACAGCACGGATGTCAGAAACAGCAGATGAAAAAAGCGGTCTCACCTTCCAAAGACACACACAGAGTTTGGCTTTTGAAAGGTAACACAGAAGACTAAAGAAGATTTTAACTAAAACTGTTTGCATTCTTTTTCTCAAAGACAGTAGGACTGATCATGAGATCTGCAGGAAAGAACAGTCTTTGGTTTTGTTGCGTTGTTTCTTTCATGACTGAACTGCCATTTGACCACCAAGCTCCACAGTTCATGGATAAAATGCTTTAGACATTATCCATACCCTAGCATTATATGTTAAACTTTACATTTATTATTTCCTACAAATGGCTACTTTCATGGATATGTGCCATGCTGTCAAAACTCTTCTTCGGATTCATACTATTAATGGTCTTAAAGATACCATCTGAAACAACTACACTAGTTTTCATTCACATCAATAGTATTCTTGGTGCAAACCAACGTGTGAATACTACTTAAACTTTAATACAGCAATTATTTAATTTAAGACCAGTTTTCTGAATTAAAGGCACACATAGTCTTTCATATCCATCCCAAGACTTACACCCATACAGCACTTCTGTACAACTTATAAACTAGAATCAAAATGACTAAATTGATTTTATTTAGGTAGTCCATCATGAAAGAGCCCAGAACTTTACCCTAGCCTAGGTCCTCTGTATGCCACATGTATATGCAATCTACTGCATCAATCAAAACGGCTCACAGTTCAGATGATGTATACACAAATAAAGGTACCGTACCTAGAGGTCAAAACAATTTCTGTAAGAGCACAGTATATTCTCTTGTTTTTAGCTACCTCCTACAGCCATAAAGTATAAAAATTTAACAAGCTGCAAAATAACAAATTAAACACCATACATTGAGTTTCTTTAGTATCACGCTAGGAAAGCTGTAATTATAATCAAGAATACACTTCACTTTCAACACTATTTGCATTGTATCTTTCTACCTTGTGGCCCATGGTGGCCTATGCCAGTTTTATTACAAAATATGATCATTTGGAGGAAAAGGTTAAAAAAAAAATAAATAATCAATTCTGCTACTCTAAGATCACATGTGCAGGAAATAAGGTGTGGATTTGGGCTTTTTAAGATAGTGCTTGTATGTTTTGCCCTTATTCCTGTCTCAGCTTCTGCCACCACATAATACAGTCTGGGGGGATCACCATAACAGTGGATAAATTAGGATTTCACTACCATCAAGTCTGAATTGTTTCTTTACAAGGCTAAGAATCAGTGTAGCTTTGATTTAACAGAACTGTGAGACATTCAAAACGGCACTTTCAACACATTAAGTACAATAGGTAGGATTTTTCAAAAATGTTTTACAAATGCTGAGAAATAAGGTAGGTTGAAATGTATACATATCACAACATTAGTCGCACAAAGAGAAAGCTGCAACACAAATGCACTGAAAAAGGTAGGAATATTTGTCTACACATGGTAGGAAAAAAAAGATTGCTGAAATGTTGATGATCCACTTTCATGCTTCTTTCTTTTTTAACTGGACAGCAACTTTCTTCTTTTCATAGACATTGGATGATAATAGGCCTATGAGCATAAAAGTTTTTTAAAAAGCCCTATGATTATTCTTTCTTCAAATTTGCCTGAGAAAATAAACATACATAGCTGAAATAAAAAAGGGATGAACACATTATATGTATGACAATTCAATTAAACGACTGTGTAATATAAGTGTGTGAAAAACAGTTTCTGAACTTCTCATGAGAGACTACAGAAGACTGAATCCTGGCTTCCTCTAAAACTCCTATTGATTTTATCAGGCTGGATGGCCAGCCTCAGTGCTCTAACGTACATGTACAAGGCCACTGCTCTAGATTCATGAGAAGTTCTGACCTTGAGGCTTTTTAATTTTGTTTGCTCATCTGAGTCCACTATGTATATTATTTTAGGCACGTTTCTATATTTCAGTATAATGCACATTTCCGGTACAGATTTGGGAATGTAATTTAAATATACTGCATGTTACTGTGAATACTGTAGCTATTCAATTAGTAAAGGAGAGGTCTGCACTTGTCCACCTCACCTTCATCTCTGAAAAATAATTAGTACATACCAGATGCTGTGTAATGACTTACTGAAATATGCAAATAAAAATATTCAAAGGGCCTTCACTACTTTTATGACAATGAAGTCCATAGCTGTGATATTCCAAACAACCCTAATCCTTATTTTCCTAAGTGTACACATGTATGATGAAACACAGAAGTAAAATCTTAGCTTTCTTTACAAGAAAACAGGGTTTGAGTTGGAAGTCTAAATGTCAACCCTGAACATTATAAAATTATACAGAATAAGGAGGAAACAGGGCTGATAGTGCATATAAATACGACAGTGTATTAGGCTGCATTTAATTACCAGTTCAAACAACAACCTGATCTAACCTTTGACAAGTAAAATAAATGTTCTGAATAATTTAACCAAAGCAAACATTTGCTGTTAAATGCTGGCTAATTATAGTAAGAGTTGTACTGAGAGGGAGAAAAAAACCCAAAAGAGATGGTAATTTATACACTTCTGCAATTGCTACAGCTATTCCTTGAAACCCTTGAATTTTTTTTCCATGCGGGATAGCTATTAAGTATGTACTTTGGGGGGGGGGAATCTATGTTTAAATGAAGAAGTACCATATTAGAATAACTACCCTTGATTTACAAGCACTGAAGAAATTGTCCAAATACAGAAAGTAAGGCAACATTAGTTTCAAGAATATCCACCTTTTCTACTGATGTCTTTCTGATACAAAAGGTTTCCACTTGTAATGCTCTGTATCACACTGGAAAATAAGAAAGTGTAGAATAACGATTGAGTCTTTTCCAAAGTGTCAGTGCAAAATCACAGAAAAGCCTTATTACAGGATAGAGGAGCACAGTTCAGTCATGTCCAATGCACTTCTTAAAAGTAATGAATAAATGTAAATTCTTTCTTTATATAAATACTAGATCAACAGTTAAATGATATAAATAAACCACAGAGATTCTTTAAAAACAACCCTCCCAAGTTAAGGGAGGCACAAAATAATTCCACCACTATGGCTTTTTCAGATATATTATCTATAGCCAGAATACTACCCATACGAAATACTGAACTTCAAAGAGAAGCTAAAGATCTCAGAAAAATAAATATATGTGACAAGGACAAACATTTAAAGTCAGCATGCTTCCAGTATCAGAACATGAATAACCATGAAATTGAAACCATTACAAAAAAGGTGTTTTCTCCTGCAGCATATATGCCTTCCAGTTGTAGGCTATTTTTAAAGAAATGAATGGCTTTTTCTGTCTTTGGGCCAAGAGTTTCACTTATTTATGCCATGAAAAGTTAGGAGAAGAATCAGCTATCTACCTGCATGCACAATAACTATGGTTCAGAATAATCAGAAGACCATGAAAATTTCACGGACAAGCAATGTATGGTAAACAAAAGAAGCCTATAAATCCCTAATCTTGAATATATATTAATATTTGAAGGCTCTATATAATCTGCAAAATAAAAAGTGAAAACCATTAAAAATATTAAAACTGACTGTAAGTATGCTCCTCTCTTTCCCAAAAGTAATCTGTGTGCAGATAAGTTCTGGCCACAAGTTTCCAAGACAAACATATTATTTTTAAGTTACCTTTTATATTTTCATAAATATTTAAACTCTCCCTGAAATTTTAAATATGTTTATAGAGACACGAATGCTAACATTCTTAGCTTCTTATAATGAAAAAATAGGAATTAAACTATTTCTTGCACCCCGTAAGAGAAATAATTTTTAAAAGAAACAAATAAGAAATACAGAAAAAAATTTACCACAAATGGTTTACTTGATAATGGGTCAGCTCAATTCAAGAAATTGAAGTGGATTTTCTAGCTTACAGTGTAAATTGAATACTGGAAAATTGAGTTTGAAGGTCATAACTATTCTTGCTCCACAGCTCAGGATAAAGTCCTTAAGCAAACAAAGTAGTAAAGAATTTGACAAGATCCATGCCTGACACTCTGGAGAAATTCAAGTACAAAATTAATTTTACGCTGTATCTACTGCTTCATGCCAAATGGACAGTGAAATGCACTGTTTTTTCTTATGCTGAGGCATCCATAAAAACATATTCAGCTGTATTTGGACAGGACAGAGGGAAATCTTAGGCAGTCATTGGTAAATGCAATGAATCAACTCTTCCCTGGTATTATACTGCACATAAAACTTTGGCATTTAAGCATAAAACTGGAACAGATCTTCTCTAGAGTTGTTATGCTTCTTGTATTCTGCACTTGAAACGTTATCAGGTTCAGTAAGGTAAATTTCACTAATAGGAGATACCTTTCTGTGAATTAAAAATAGCCACTCAATTCTAAAATTTTATCTTCTCCAAAATACTTACAGTTTACATAAACAATGAAAGAAACAAAACCAGGCAGGTCATAGTTTGCGAGGGCTGATGTGAAGACTGCTGCTTGATGGGGAGCTCACACTTAATGCTAGCCATTCATCAGTGCCAATTACACTTTCCTGTTACTCCTAATTTTCCAACCTGTTGTGCGCTTTAAGAAGTACAACATGAAATATCTAAACATGAAATTTAATACAATATTTTATATTTAAATAATTAAATCAGATAGAAACTCTGATAGAAATGTTAGTGTACTAAAATGCTAATATAATAAAAAAACCCCCAAAACTATATTGGCCATAGCTGCAAGGAATATGCACTGTTCCTGAATATCATCTTAGGTATCAGTCTGATATAGTAGGTGGTGTACCTGGAAGGGTGATTATAACCAAATAATTTAGTTACATATGTACATGTACTTGGGCATAAACCAGTTAATAACTTTACCCAGTGTGGCCCACCTGGAGGACAATTTAAGAGAGTCCAAAAGATATCTCCAACCAGACCATTAAAGGAGAAGAGGAATACCGTGATGCTGAAACTAGCCAAGCTTCTCCCCTGACTTTAGGCACCAGATTTTGACACTGAAAACCAGAAGAACTAAAGATCGAGTTAGTCCTTTAGATTCATACTTCTGTGCAATAGGTTACAGAGAAATTAGAATTAGCAATAAAATAAAAAGTAGAATGGATAAACCAACAGAAATCATAGCAGAACCATGACTGTGGGGTTCTTTTTGAACTAATCCAACATTTCACCCTGGTCAGTCTGTTATTTTAAGTAACAATTAATTTAGTCTGTACTGGAAGTTTCCTGCATATTTTAGTTTGCATGTACTTGTAAGGTCTTCCTGAAGGGAATTCACTTTTGTGTAGAATGGCTTTGTGATGTGGATTAGCCTCCACAAGGGACCTAAATTGACAATAATGAATTCATTTTATATAGTAGGCTAGACTTAAATGAGAAGTGAAAGGCCAGTGCCAGCAGAGTTCAGTGATCAGCCACTGTTGTTCTCTATATAATTTACTGGTTGAGTTTAATAATTACAGCATTGGCTTGATAATCTGTAGCTGCAGCATACTGGAAGGAGAGGAAGAGAAAATGCTTCTTGTGTTAATAGGAGAACTGAATTTTTTTATTTAAATGCAGACCTACATAAACTGCAAACGGAGTATTTATAATGAACATCTATGAACACTGACACTGGTTTAAACTAAAATTAATTTATATCACTCAAATCCGGAAAAACATAATTTCAAGCCTTGATCTTATTAGGATACTTAATGTAATCTTATTAGCATGTGAGCTTCTATATATCAAAGTGTTTTATACATTGCAAATATATTTTAAAGAGCTCCAATCAACATTACTAAACAATTCACTGCTGATCTCCAAACCTAGTTTCACAAGGGCAGATTATTGGATCTGTAACTAATACAGCAGGAGATGCAATGCCTTCACACAGGCGATACTCTTGCTGCTATACAAAACTGGCTGTCACATGAGTGTTAAGTAAGTTTCCAGGACTTTCTCATCTCTTAACTGCCTGAGATTTAGCACAGAGCAGCATGCTTTCCAAAAGGACAGAGTACCTACAGCTTCAGCAGAAGCAAATGGGGATCATAGATGCTTAAAATTTCAGAAAATCAGGCCTGATGCCATATACAAGGAAAACGCTGCCAGAAATGTCACTCACAGAATCCATGCCTGCCACTCCACAGAGATTCATATATGCTTAATGATGGCTAGCAAGTACAGAGAGCAGACCTAGCTAAGGAAAAACAACAGAAAACTAGGCAGCAGGCAGGCGATGAGCACTCTTGTCTGCACTCGTATCCCCACTGGCAAAGGAAAAGTAAAATGGTTAAGAAACCGGTAAGGTTGATGCCAAAAATTTAAATGTTTCTAAGGACTATAGCAGACCTTAAGAGAGAGTTTTTAATCTCATTTGAAACAGTTTCAATACTTCAACATTAATGTATGCACATATATATTAATGAAGCAGACATGTTAATCCCCCCGATGTCGATGTCTGTGAAGCATCTTAGCTCTTACTTCCTTCACCATCAGTCGTGTGTAAGTAACATACTGTGGCAACATATGAATAGTTCATAGCTCCAGCAATGAATGAATGAATGAACAGTGACCTAAACGCAAGCAGCAATTAAGGTTTCTGTTTCTTTACCCATCAGCTATTGCATATACTCACAGCAAACAAGTGTGTTTTTTCTGACATGCACACTTGTCTGTTAATAAGTTAAAGAACTATTTCAGTCAAAAGCCTTTATGTTTTTCCCCTACACGCTTCGTTTCTTGCTACATGCATTGGAGTTTTACTCTATTTATAGAAATGTTGATGACAGGCCAAAGAAATGGAGGTGATGCTGCCAGGGATTAAGGTAAAGAATACTACAATACTTTGCAGAGGCACAAAGGGTCTGCCGTCGTTTCCCTGTGGTTGGAAAGCTTAAGCGCAAGCTTTCTGAAAAGTGCAATGAGAGCTTCCCATTAGCACTTCTATTTGATTTTAGTACACAGTTATACATCCCTTGCAAGACTTTAATGTACTACAACAAAGTATCAGGAAACAGAAATCCAACATTTTAAACAGCAACAAGCACGAAGTAATTACAATATGCTGTTTAGTTTTGGTTCCTGTTTTGTTTGAGGGGGGTGTGTTGTTCATTAGGTTGGTTGGGGTTTTTGTTGGGTTTTTTTTGTTGTTGCTTTGGATTTTTTATACTTTATGGGGGGAGAAGAGAAGAGCAAAAAAACCCACACAAAGAGCCATGCCTGCCCTTTTTCACAGGTTCAGTTCAAAATAATTCTATTAAAAATCCACTGCACACTATCAACACAGTAGGTGTGTGTATAGAGATGAATTACATTATAATTTACTTCAGTGAAACTAAATTCCAGTTGCAGAATCTTGTTACAGGAATCATCTGTAAGAGCAACTACCGGCCTTTAGGGGACCAGCAGGTACAATTCTAAGTAAACTAGTTCACAAAAATACTTTCCCAATTGTAAACAGAATGACTGGCACCATCTTACCTGTGAATGAAAACTCTATAGAAATCTATTTTTCATATCTTTTCTTTCAGTTTAAAAGCTGAATCCACTTTCCCTATTATCTACAATATATGGTTCAAAATTCTAAGCCCCTGTTAGTCTGGCAAAAAATGATCTCTGCAAAAATAAGCTGAAGAAAATTAAGCCAACCAAGACCAAAGAAACGAAACAGAACCTGGGAGCTGTTAGTGCATTAAATGAGCATTACATAACACATTTGTCTTTGTAGAAAGTAGAGAAAAACAAAAGGAAAGCTATCTGCTTGAGATAAGTAGGGTTTTTTTTTTCCTCCTTTACACTAAGCTTTTTAGATACAACAGTGTAATTTTATTTTCTTCTTTTTTAATCAAATAATCAATGTGGATAATTGGTCAATGGAACTAAAAGTCTACTAACGTGCAAAGTGGATGATTGGCTCCTTTATTCTTGAAGGTTGCATCATGCTGGCTTGTGATTTTTAAAGCCAAAATCTGTAGAGAACATGTATTCAATAACTAATGCTTCACACTTTAATAAACTCTTTACATTCCATGAACTGTGTGTGCTACAGAAATGAACAACCTTCATCATTCAATATTGAGATTAGCTCTGCACCTTCCAGCATCAATCCTGAACCTATGCCATGTATCAGGTATGTATAAGTTTTTTAAAAAGCACTTCATTTTGCATGATACTGGTTTTCTCCAGCACCTCACTAGGTTCTTGGTATAACAAGGTATGACTTTTCAAGTCTTTGCTTCCTCCCAGCCTTTAAGTAGTCAGAAATGTGCATGTATGTGGGTATGGGGGTGTGTTAATGTAGTATATACATTACTATATAGGTAAAAAACTACCTTTGCAGGATAAATTATGCTACTGCTTCCTTTTACTACAAGATAATTTTAATATAAGGGACAACAAGAAGAGGTTTCGAGATCTTATCTCTCAGAACATAAAATAAAGTCTTCCGCAAATGAAGAATGTAATTATCAGAAACCACTTGTTATGAAAAATAATTTAATATCCCTGAACTCAAACCCTACAACTTTCAGCTAACACTGAAGAAACTGGAAAGTAAAATGACTCATAAACTGCCAAAAACCAATATGGGTGAAAACAGAATTTGTTCTATCAGAGGCAAAAGTAACAAAATGGTAAAATGCAAACTCTATTTTAAAATGTAGATAACATTGACAAAGATCTGATTGAGAAGAAATGTATGACTGGGCAAAGAAAAGGCTAGCTGATTGGACTGACAAGAGCAGAACAATTTGGGAACTGCAGATTCAGCTGGTCCCTACTTTACACAAAGCACATGAGGGGATTATATCTACGTAGGAAGGGGAACAAATTTGGTGGAGCTGTGAAAATAAATAGTGTGTTAATCTCAAGTCATAAGCAGTGGACTTCTCCACTCTGTGTAACGCCCTCCTAGATATACAAGAGCTGCTCTGCGGCATCATTTCTTGGATGCTTGGAATTGAATCATCAGTTTTGCTGCAGATTTACAAGGCATTAAGTAGCTTTAGACTCACTCCCTCTCTCCTTTCTCTCCCTGTCCTCCCTGAATATTAATCTCACCTTTATTCTTGGAAACTATTTACATTAGAAATTAAAAATCATGTAACAGAGATTACAGAAAAGCCACCAATTCAAATTTTAACTTTCATAAATAATGAACTATTTTTATTCTTCTTCATTTTAGCACTTCCTTGTATGTATTCATATATTTCTTTTCAGCCTTGCTGGAGCTGAGAGGTTGAATGGACACTGACAGACCATTGAAGGAGAATAGGTTCTTTCATGATAAGCCAACATAGCTCTAGGCCAATTTTGGACACTATTTGGCAAGCGTTACTGTATTAAGGAAGCAATTTTTCAAGGTTCACATGCACCAAGTGCAGTGTGCATTATACAGCTATTAAAAAAGCAGCATTAACATAAGACTGAATATATCTTGTTCATGTAATTATCCACTCAATTCAACATACCCACACAACATTTACATACAACTAAGAATGTAAAAAACTCACAGAAAGCAAAATCTCTACTGTATGATGCTCTTGGATAGCTTACGCTCCCACTTCTTTCTTAAAACCACATCCAGTAATATTATTCAAAAAAGAAACTTGCATGTCACATGCCTACCAGGCTAAGAAGTCTTATCTACAAGTCTTATCTTCATATCTACAAGAATTATGAAAAAGCAATCAGAAATTTCATGGACAGTATACACACTTATTAATATGATCTGTTTTATTAGGTCCCAGCAAAAACATCTTATTAGTTCTACAATTAAATGATTCAGAAACCATCCACACTATCTTTGCCTTTTAACAGTTCCAATCAGTAGCAGATCTAGGTGTAATCAACAGCAGCAGGGGGCTTTAGGAAGCAAAACAAAACAAAAACAGTAGGGAACTTTACTAGTTTACAGTAATTGATACAAGGAGATGTTATATGTTACTGCAAGTTAGCCCAAGACATGGAAAAGCTACGTGAAAATTTCCTATAATCTACAACTACCATTTCAATATAGCAATGGCAATACAATAAGCTTTTAAAAAATGGAGTATTTAAAGTTTAGTGATTTCCTTGCTGATCTAGATCTTCTTTATCTCTTTTTTTGCCACCTCCATTTTACATTTTCTGTAACAAGATCAATATTTGGGTTACCATATATTCAGAATCCATGGATGTCACCCCTTAAATTTGTGAGTGGGTTGCACGAGTGATATAAAGTCCCTCTTCTGTAGGAGTTGAGCACATGGTCTGAACAGCACTTTTAGCCCCTGCTATGCATGGTAGCGAAACTATGTTTCCCATATGTTAGTGCTGACAGGCTGACTGATATAAATGCAACTCAAAGAAACTTACATACAAGTTATTTTTATGCTTTTTAATCCTTTTCCTCTATTAACAGTGTCCCAGATATAAGAAAGGAATACATTAAAGAGAAATTGATAAGTGGTGCAATAATTTATGCACCCTTTGAGTGCTAGGACATCTGCATAAAACGAGGCCATCGCCTTTTTGATGTCAAGGATCTTGGGATAGTTCCAAATCGTAAGTATTTAAATCCTAAGCTTTTAAATTCCCATTGATTTTAACACAAGTGCAAAGAGATAAGCATCTTAGTATCTTTTTGGATCTGCCCCTGCTACGAACTCTGAAAATTTTATCTAAGTACAGCCACACAGCACTCATAAAGGACAACTAGTGAGCATCTTACAGTGAAAGCCCATGTTGTCACATCTGTAGCATTCCTGACCTTGCCAATTTAAAGCAAGTTTGCATAAAAAGAGCAATCACACTTTTGGACTGAGGCACAGGCAGAGCCACAGAGCTGACACACTCCCACCACCTCATCTCCTCTGTAGAACCAGCAAAATCAGCAAGCACTCTATGGGTTGCTTTCTTGGTGGCCAGGTGAGGACACACAAAATTCAAAATTCGTTACAGATGACTCGCTCAGTGATCACCGAGTGAATATCAGAAAGTCTTGCTTGAGTCATTGTAGCCTCTTAAAGAGCTGAAGTTCAAAATTACATAAATACACCTAATTAACTACTCACCATGAAGATGCAGTAACAAAAACAAACATATTTTTTGTAGCCATACACAGAGAACATTACGCCTCTTTGTGGGACCTCAAACATTTACTCACTGGTAAAATTCTGATTGATGTCAGCTACAGAAGAACAGGGAACTGTCAGAGACTGTTGGCGTGGCATAACATGTTACCTTTGCAGCTCATGAGTGATGAGTTCAGGTGAGTCAGGCCCTGTATGATGTAACTTCTTTCATTTACTCAATTCTGCAACTTGCTATCTCCCAGACTATCAGGTTGGAAGGTCCTCTGAGTTTTTAAAGGGTGAATTTCAGGTACCCGTATTGAGGATAGTGAGCTTGTCCATAAGCAATAAATTTATTTCAGTCAAGAAATGTTTATAAGGTAGTTAAAAGAAAGGATTCAAAGCTAGGACATAGATGCTCCACTGTAACAAGTTAACCATTTACAAAATGAATAATCTGCCAAACACATTAAAAAAAAAAAAGCATCCAATTTCTTCTTAATTAATTGCTTTCCAACACCAAAAGTGACTATCTCTGCATAAATCCTACAGGTCAGCTGGCCATCATGAAATAATGAAATGAGAGAACTTTGCTGTCAAAAAGCACCGTCAAATTCATAGTCTCTGCTCTACTAGCTCACCTGAGTGTTCTGGACTTCCATACCTGAACATTTTCTGCTATAACATGGACACAGTTATGCTCTTCCAAAATTAAGATCTTTAAAACACTCCTGAAACCAAGAGCATCAATGACAAGAACTTTGTACCATCTCTGTAACCTTCTGTTTATTGGCTTCCCACATTAAGCGCTGGTTCTTACAGTGCATAGAGGGCTCCAGTCTCTTCTCATACTACTGGAATAGTTTGGTGTCTATCAGTTCTGCAATGATAACATCTCTCCCCCGGTATTTCTCCAGATCTCCAAGTCAAAGTTCATTCCCATGAATGAGTTTAGGTTGACGGTTTCCAATGCTGTACTTCAGTTGGAGAATTGCTGAAACCGACAGTGATTATTCACCACGAAGTCTGCAGTCAGTATCAGATGTGGAAAAGCAAACAGTTGTGCAATATAAGCGTTCTGGCCCTAAGGGCGAGTTTCTTGGTGGCATCAACTACCAGCGCTCCCCTGAGGAATTTCTGTGGTGCAGTGAAGCAAGAGCTGGGGGTCAGGAAGGGGATCTGGGAGATGGTTTTCATTGGCTATAAGCACATTCTATATGGGTACTTCTAGGAGTTTAATGAAGAGGAAAGTAATTACATGAGTGTGTTCTTCTGAACAAAGATATATACACACATATACAGCACACACTGCACCACTTCAAAATTACTCCCTTCATCCTTCTACTAGCAGACTACAGTGCTACTGTAGCTCTGCAGTAAGGACTAGAAATAAATCCATATAACGTACAGTAAAACATCACGATTTGCTATAGGGGTCACATACACAGCACTGAATCTTGATTAATACCACAATCCACAGTTGTTTATAACACATTCAGTTTACAAATCA